>NC_090925.1:543143844-544393844 GCF_040938575.1 Ambystoma mexicanum | reverse complement strand
GATTTACACCAAATTAAGAAAAGCACGCTTTCGGGACCAAGCCGCCCCTCCTGCCGCAAATTTGGTGAAAATCCGTCCAGCGGTTTGGGCTGTAGGCGTGTCTATGGGAAAAAAAGTAATTTTGTGACCCCCGCTATAACTTTGCCCCCCTGGACCAAACTTCACCAAACTTTGCAGAAAAATATATATATATATGTGACCAAGCAAATAGCTGTTGCCAAACGTGTCATGTTTTGCTTTTTGCTGCCATCTCCCTTTGTCACTTGTGGAGCTGCACAAGATATTTTTATCTTTATATTGAAAAAAAAAGATTTTTAAACCAATATCGTGAATGCTGCTGTCTGTGAAACTGGGAGTGCAACTCATTCTTGCCCGTGTGTACACACTGGCTTACATATATACATATATTCAAACAAGACGAAATGCTGAGCAAAGCAGTCAGACTGCACTCAAAAGTCGGGAGATACAAAAAATGACAAAAGTTCGTGAATTAGTAACATAGAGACTTTATTTACTGAAAGACATCAAAAAGCAGGGTACAACAGGACTGGAAGTGCTAGTGACATCTTTCTCACTTAACAGTGATTGTTCACACAATGGTTTGAATTGCTACAAAATATTATCATGGATTTTTGTCCCTTTTCCCTTTTGGCAGCAGTAGTAATCAGACATCCTGTGCAAACAATGGAGACAGACATCTTGGAATTGAGCACTACACTGGGAAATAAACATCCCACAAACAAATTTCTTCAAAATTGCAGCCAGACAAAGCTAGCCCTTGGCGACTCCTCAGTTAATTCAAAATGAAAATGGTTGTCTAGCAGAGGAAATTCCCAAAGGGAGTGTGGCTGCCACACTATCAAATAATTACTATAAATGTTAAATCCAGAGAATGGTCTTTGTATATAGAAATGTTTTATATGACGGTGGTTCTTTTTCCCCAACTGCCTCTTTTTCTTCAATTACTTTACTTTCTCTTCCTATTTTTCTCCTTCATACCCCTTAATTTTTCTTAACTTTCTAAATGACTTCCAAAAAATTGAATATATCATGCAAACATATCTTTTTTATTTTTAATTATCCCTTTTTTTACATTATCCAAAGTTTAAATTACCAACAAAAAATCAAACACCTAATTTATTTGAAATTTCCTTTCTCCATGTCCGCAAAATGCTACTTTAGACCCGTGTTTCTCAAACTATCTAACTTTGTGTCCCAAACTAAAATGGCCACGGCACGCATGTGATGACATCATGACACACACGCAAGTAGCGCATTACCTCATCACGCACCCCACGTTTTTTCGTGCCATAAATAGTGCAAATGGACACTTCTTACCTGTGCCTCTGACTGGAATCCACAGGTCACCAAGGCTTATCAAGGCCTCTCTTTCCCAACACCACAAATATGTGACTAATTACTCAGTCTCTCATACTTTAATACATATCAATTGTTTCATCAATGAAGCGGGACAGATTTCCCAACAACGATCCTGATAAAGTAACAATGGGTCTCCCGGGGGGGCCCAACTAAAGATTTATGAATTTTGGATACAAAATAAATGGTGGGAATACTGTAGAATGAGGGGGCCGAAAATGTATAGGGCTGAAAAGGTACCATAGCTTCATCCAGGATTCCAAACTCACACCATTTAGTAACAAGTGCCACTAATTCACTATGTATCTTGGATAAAGGGTTTGTGAACAATTGAAGATAGCATGCTTGATCTCGTAGTTGTCTGAAAGCATTAGACACATAGCTCTCACGATCTTGCAACACAATGTTAGCGCCCTTATCTGAAGGTTTTATAATGACCTCTGTCAGGCTTTGTAATTCCTGTAAAGAGTCAGATTGAAAATTCGTCAAATTATGACCCCCGGAAGAGGTAGATGCCAATCACAATTTGCACAAGTCAGCTATACATAAATTCTGAAATGCATCCATACAAAGCCCAGTGGGCATTGCAGGATTGAATTCGGATTTGCATTTCAAATGTGAAGTACCAGGCCGATCAGGATCTATGTCAAACTGCCAGATTCGCCAAAATGGTTAATGATTCAATATCAGGTATAAGTAATTCAGTTCTACCATTTCGAGGTGTAGATTTCAAATCCTTAGCTTGATTGGTAGCAACAAAAAAAAAGTTCAATTTTACGGAAAAAGTGATCGAAATCCAGCCGAGTTTGAACATATTCAAAAGATGAACTGGGGCCGAAGCAAAGGCCCAACTTTAAAAGATCAGTCTGCGATTCTGTGAGATGGTGTGACGAGAGATTGATCACTTGCATATTCATGGTTAATGTCACGTCTTGCATTGACCCCCAAAGCGAGTTAATCTGCTCAGAGGGTCTCTGCTTGAATCATTGCCCACATTTACCTTGGCAGGTTTTCTTCCAACTGGCAAATTGCGTTCTCAACTATTTCCGGGGCCCCAGCCTCGTTTTTGAGTTTTCGCATCTTGACACAGGACCCGCATCTCGTCCAAAAAATGCAACTTGATAACCGGCTCCTCATTTTTTGTATTTTGACACATTTGATTCAGTGGCTATGGATGCCACACCATTAGATTCGACTATATCAGCATGAGCCATGGGAGCGTTTCATACAATGGCAAAATGCTTGGCAAAAGTATTCACCCTCCCAGTTTCATAGTCTGTTTTGTCTCTAACACATTTCCTATGTTTGCGCTACTTTATTTCTTCCCCGTAGGTAACCAAGTTAGCATCAATCTTACATATGAGTTTATTGCCTTCTTCAGTGGATGGTATTTCCTTAAGCTGGTTTTCTGTTGCTTCAATTTCAAAACTGCAATGCGATCTGACTTTGCATATTCAACCAAAAAAGTCAAAAAACCTGCAGAGCATTTGTTACTTGCTTGTCCCCATTCTTCCAGGATTGCTGGATCTTGATCTTCAAATGAGGGAGAAGTCAGTGTGCGCAAACCTCTTGGAATGGACCCAATATCAAGATAATTCTGGAGTGAATGTTCCTCCCAACACTTGGATGTCTCTTTCTTTTTATGTTTTTCTATTTCTCTGATTACCAACAACTTCATGCTGATACCTGTATCAATCTGCTTGTTGGAATTGGGAGCACGCCCAATAGATAAGGTTTGCTGCTCATCAAAAAGACTCTGTGTCTGGAACAGGTGAGCTCAGGGACGTCATTTCACCAAAATACCACGGATAGCGGAAGTGACATCACACAATCCTTGACCTCTGATGACATCACAGGAAGTGGTGTAATTTGACTCGACTCGAAGTGACATCACAGGAAGTGATGGAACACAACCTTTAACCCCTTGACAAAACTGGAAGTGGCATCACATAGCATTGTTCCTAAGTACAGTATGTAAAATATGGTTACAATATCATTGTATATGAAATACATGGCATGCAAGAATGGATCAACATATGTATCATTAATATCAGTGTGTATAGGCCTATATTGGCAAATTACTGTGAATGCAAGCAGACGTCTAAGGCCAAATTATAAGGATGTATTATAGCACTATGCTTAAGAACACAGATACATCTAATATAACCCAACCTGTGTTGGTACTCATTTATCAACCTCAGAAGGATGAAAGGCTGAGTTGGCCTTACCAGGATTCGAACCTGCAACCTGCAGAACACACACACACAGATCACAGCAGCGATCGCTCAACCCACTGTGCGATCTTACCAGCTGTAGTTATTTTACTGGCTATAGTAAAATGAGCAATTACATGTCTGAATGTTCTCAAAGTCAGAACACTCTGTAGTGGATATCATTAAAATGGTAACTGAGATTTAACAGCAGGCCAGTTAATCTGCAGGGCTGGTGTAAAGTTGGCCACCTGTCAAGCCTGGATGGATCTACTTTTCAGGCTTCATGGGTTGGCAAAACACATACAATTGGGAGGATTCATAACAGTGTATTAAAGAATTTGGAGTAGTGCAGGGAAAGCATCACACTCACACGGCATCCCATACTCGGGGCACTCGTTACCTCATACATGCAAACAAACATCCTGAACCGCATGCCGTGGAGACAGGATAGAAAGACACATTACAACAAAGCATTTATTGTGGCATATTGAACTCAAGGGCCACTTTATGTGCTATGGTCAAACATTTCTACACTGTGCACAAGCTTTTAGGCACAAGGATTTTATAGAGTGACCAAGGACACCGAGAAGGAATGTCTTGTGATGATCGTAACAGAGACAGCAGCAGAAAAAAACATGCTAAAATTGCAAATTGCGAAAAGCAAAATGGGTGCTTATTGTACTCTAAATGCTTTTTGGACATTTCTATCTGCATTGTAAATGTGAGGTGTTTAAAAACAGACTAAATCAGTGCCTCACCCCCTGAAGTGAGCCTGAAATAAACTGGTAATGAGTCTGTTAATTACTGTATAAATTACAGAAAGATAAATTATTTGTTATTCCTATTCTTTCTTATTTAGGGTCACTGCTCAGTGTTACCCTTGTGGAACCCCCTGCTTTTTTTTTTTTTTTTTTTTAAAGAGGCCTGAACAACAAATCCCTCCACTCCAGAACCAAAGATCCACATGGCACTGGCTCTTTGCCAGGAGGTTCAATTAAAAATAATTAAAAAAAAGATTTCTTTTTTAACATTTGTTTTAGGGGTAGCAAGGGAGAGCACCGAGGTAGCAAGGAAGACCTCATGGGTCGCAGTTGCGACTCCTGGTGACCCACACATGACGCCACTGGGTGGGCTGCTTCCCGTGTACCCTGCATGATGCCTTTCAAAATCGTAAAGTGGTCAAAAGCACTCACAGTCACCTTGCTAGTATTGATGTGCAATGTAGCAAAATGGCAGGAAATAGGCTGGTGCAGAGAGAGACGAAGCAGCAGTGCCATGTCAGTACAAACGAGTTTCTGCAAAAGCCTTTAACACTTACCAGGATGAGCGAGATGCCCGTCCTCCAACACACACCTTACCCATACCAATGGCAAGAATAACAAGCTGCCAGTTCTCGCGGATGCTTTAAGTCAGTCTCCAGTCCACATATGCACTTGTCACCAGTGGCTGCACGGTAGCCCATAATAACGTATATGGGTCTACCTGCGCCCAAAACATAAAATAAATTGGTGCCGGTCCAACATGGTATGCACCATGTAAATATACACAAAGCAGCTGGAGCGCACTCCAATGTCTGGAGATGCAAAAATCACCAAAGTCTGCGAATCAGTAACACGGAAAATGTATTTTATGAAAGACAATAAAAAGTACGGTACAACGGGACTGGCGGTCCTACGTGACGCGTTTCGCACTTAGCAGTGCTTGTTCACACAATGGTTCAAATTGCTACAAAGTAATTTAAAAGATTCTTGTCCCTTTTCCCTTTTGGCAGCAGTAGCAATCAGACATTATGTGCAAACAATGCAGGCAGACATCTTGGAATCAAGGACTACACTGGGAAATATACATCCCACAAACAAAATCGTAAATCTGCCAGCCAGTCCAAAGTGAACATATCCGTCATCAGAGTCCGCCAGAACGTGGAAACCACAATGAATAGTATGCAGAAGGGAAATCCACATGACAATTATAAACGGGAAACCCCCAGATAAGGTGCAAGTGCCAAAGGCAGCTAATGGAATGCAATGCATATACACACATAATTAAAAGAGGCAAAAGTCCAAGTGCATACAGCAGCCACAGTTTTGTTGCAATATTCAACATGATAAAGTGCAAGCGCTAACAGCTGCCAATGAATTAAAGTGCAAGGCCCTGATTCATGGAATTATTTGCGTGTAAAACAGGGATTTGCATGTCATTCTGTCCGCAAATCCCTGTTTGACGAATGGGTATTTGTGGGCAGAATAGCACCCACGTCCCCGTTTGACACGCAAATGATTCCATGAATCAGGGCCCAAGTCTATAAATAGCTGACATATCCACAGGTGAGGATGCATAAAGCAGAAAAAGTAAGATGATACTCAAATATTTTTCTTTAAAAATTCATAACAGCAAATATCCAATATGTGCAAATATGCCGTACCAGAGTATAACCGCCCTGGACTCCACCACATCGGTGTCCAGTTGGATATGTTGGCACTATACACTACAATGAATTAAAGTGCAAATGCATACACAGCTGACACATCCACAAGTGCAAATGCATAGAGCAACACAAATAAGATGGTAACACATTATGTTTGATTAAACATTCATAGCAGCAAACAACCAATATGTGCAAATATGGAAACCCGTACATCATATATGGTTTAAAAAAAATACAAATAGAAATAAAAGAAAGACGACATTTCAATATCATATCATTCTCTTGCCCTTTGTGCATGGAGAAGCAATTACTCCATTGGATAGCAGCTGTGTTACCTCCCATTACAATACGCAGTAATACTGACAGGAACACCCACAACGACCACTTTAGAATTGACTAAACATCTTGAGTAAACAACGTATAACACCTTAGGGTTCAATATGTTAACCTAACAAGATGGTGCCCAAGAGAGAGACAACATTCTGGGAACATTCACACGTTGGGTTATTAAACATCTTTTAACATGTTTTAATGAGAACGATCAGAATAATACACAGGCATTTCTGGGGTGCTGGGCCGTCAAACATACTGCAATAAATAAGATGGTTTTAATGCGTCTTTCGATCTTAGACTCTCCAGCTAAAGGCAGCAACATGCCAGCAGGGGTCTGCGTGCCGCTGAGAGGCACGAGAAAGCCTCGGCTTTACTGCACTGCAGTCAACATCATTTTCTCTGCCAGTGAGGACCTGTCTGGGATATCTACACATGCAGAGGCCCCAGGGCTGTGTTTTGACAGGAAAAAGCTCTGCTGCAATGATGCTGTAAGAAGAACAAATGCCCCCGCTTTAATGTCTGAAAAGCAGTGCAGTCTCACCTGCAGCCAGGAGAACAGGTCACTTGGGTTTACAGTCTAATGAAATGGCGAAGGCCTCTGTCCCGCAACAGGCGAGCTGCGGCTAAAGCTTCAGAGGGTTGCTGGTCCAATTTAAACAGCCGCAAAGCCTGTCTGCTTGACATTCATCCAAGTCACACCACAAGACATATTGCAAGCTAGTGTAGTGCCCCTCACATTTGAGTTTTCCCCAAAATAACCTAAAATAGGAAGATTGTTGAAAGAGGGAGAGGTTACTGGGTGTAGCATGGCATGTGTCACCACGAGGGAGCGGTCACTGGGCATAGCATGGAATGTGTCACCACATTTGGAAACTCATTGAAATAAATTAATATTGCTTTGAGGGTAAGATACACAATTTGGTTCCATAGCTACACTGGCCCAGGAGCAATTCACGTCTACAAACGCCTGCGCACTGTCCTCCTGGAAGCCCCACCATGCATGAGGTGCCCGGTAAAGAGTGTAGACACGCAGGGGTCTTGATGACTCCGTTGAGGGGGAAGCAATATGCTAGTACATATACAGATATCATTGCCTAAGCCTGCGACTACGGTTTGGTGGACCGTCCTTGCCCTCTGCCAAATACTCTCAATGTTGTGTGTGTTTGTGAATGCACCTGCCCAGTTGGCACGAAAAACGGCGTGTTGCTGTTGGGCAAACACATGTGCGTGTTGTTGTCCTAACCTGTGCACATTGTCACAATATACATCACGTTTTAACTTATGTTGAACCAACTGTTGATACTCTAGAGGTTGTGGGCGACATTATGTTGTAATATACACAAATCTTGGTCTTCCATGTGTTTGAAAGCAAATGGTAGACCAGCACAGGATGACCAAGACTGCCTGCTTCTCCACAGGGGACCACATAAACACAGGATGACCAAGAATGCATGCTTCTCCACAGGGGACTACATAACCACAGGATGAACAAGAATGCATGCTTCTCCACAGGGGACCTCATAACCACAGGATGACCAAGAATGCAGGCATCTCCACAGGGGACCACATAACCACAGGATGACCAAGAATGCATGCTTCTCCACAGGGGACCTCATAACCACAGGATGACCAAGAATGCATGCTTCTCCACAGGGGACCACATAACCACAGGATGAGGAAGAATTCATGCTTCTCCACAGGGGACCTCATAACCACAGGATGACCAAGAATGCATGCTTCTCCACAGGGGACCTCATAACCACAGGATGACCAAGAATGCATGCTTCTCCACAAGGGACCACATAACCAAAGGATGACCAAGAATGCATGCTTCTCCACAGGGGACCTCATAACCCCAGGATGACCAAGAATGCATGCTTCTCCAAAGGGGACCTCATAACCACAGGATGACCAAGAATGCAGGCATCTCCACAGGGGACCACATAACCACAGGATGACCAAGAATGCATGCTTCTCCACAGGGGACCTCATAACCACAGGATGACCAAGAATGCATGCTTCTCCACAGGGGACCACATAACCACAGGATGAGGAAGAATTCATGCTTCTCCACAGGGGACCTCATAACCACAGGATGACCAAGAATGCATGCTTCTCCACAGGGGACCTCATAACCACAGGATGACCAAGAATGCATGCTTCTCCACAAGGGACCACATAACCAAAGGATGACCAAGAATGCATGCTTCTCCACAGGGGACCTCATAACCCCAGGATGACCAAGAATGCATGCTTCTCCAAAGGGGACCACATAACCACAGGATGACCAAGAATGCATGCTTCTCCACAGGGGACCACATAACCACAGGATGACCAAGAATGCATGCTTCTTCACAGGGGACCTCATAACCACAGGATGACCAAGAATGCATGCTTCTCCACAGGGGACCTCATAACCACAGGATGACCAAGAATGCATGCTTCTCCACAGGGGACCTCATAACCACAGGATGACCAAGAATGCAGGCTTCTCCACAGGGGACCTCATAACCACAGGATGACCAAGAATGCATGCTTCTCCACAGGGGACCACATAACCAAAGGATGACCAAGAATGCATGCTTCTCCACAGGGGACCACATAACCACAGGATGACCAAGAATGCATGCTTCTCCACAGGGGACCTCATAACCACAGGATGACCAAGAATGCATGCTTCTCCACAGGGGACCTCATAACCACAGGATGACCAAGAATGCATGCTTCTCCACAGGGGACCACATAACCAAAGGATGACCAAGAATGCATGCTTCTCCACAGGGGACCTCATAACCCCAGGATGACCAAGAATACATGCTTCTCCAAAGGGGACCACATAACCACAGGATGACCAAGAATGCATGCTTCTCCAGAGGGGACCACATGACTCTGGACATTTCCCATAATGATGTGAGTGCTGCGAAATGTGACAATGCCCCCATATGGACGTGAAATGAAAGGATCACTCCTCTGATGTGACAATGGAGGACCTCCATTGGCACTTTCTATATTCCAGAAGCGGCCACACTGAGGAGAGAGGCCCAGGAATTCTTACACAGGGCATCTCCATGCCAGATGGTTGGTTAGTAGGAGGAGTATTTCCTTACATCAGGACCTCTTCCGGGGTCCCTTGAGTGCCTGGATATAGGGTAGCATCATCCTATGTGGTTCTGGTGCATCACAAAGTTGTAAACTGCGCACACTGGTTGTTTTATCTACTGAGCATACCCCGCAGTCTCAGTGTAGAGCGGCTAGATGCAGAGCTCTGCAACAGCAAGTCATGCAGAGCCTTTGTTCATGGTATTAAAGTCCCTTTCCATGACAAGGTCACTGTGCATGGGATCTTCAAGTTGATCCTTTGGTCCACCGAAACGCCTGGAGATTTAGCTTGGGCAGTGCAATAGGATTCAGTCTACTGAGGTGCAAACAGGGGCACCTGTGATCCTGCATCCTTTGCAATTCTTAGATGTTCTTGTCTGCCGTGTAGACTATTTTGCGATATCAATCAATTGTTAATTTTTAAGAAAATATTCCTTTAAATATAAAAAACACTCATCACAAAAAAGTGTCACGTAGGTAAAATATTCAATTAATATGTTTTAACGTAGGTGAAAGATAAAATCAATTAGAACAATGAAATCTAAAATGATTCCAAATCCATTATTTATTTACTGGAGATATAGCTTGATTGGTTGATAATTTCATTTGTCTAAGGAAATATATATAAATGCATAATCACACTAGGCGTTTATACCGGAGGGATCACCACCAATTTGTAATTGCCCTCCAAAATATTTCAGTACAGGTCTCCCAATGTATTTGTTATGCAAGACACATTTCAGATAAGTATGAAGACTGAGTCTATAATGTCACATTTTCTGTTTCTTCATTGTCACGTTAATTATGTAAGAACTGCTGCATATAATTAAATGATAGCGGGAAAACATCATAAAAAACCTGCAGGAATAGTTAATTTTCCTGTTATCAACATGTTACCAACATGCTAACTGCGAATTATAGCATCATTGCTGCCTAGTGGAAGTAGCGCTTGCTGTTTGCTGGGCATGGATTTACAATGTTACTGGCTTTGAGGCTTTAATAGAGCTAACATATCAGAGTAAATCATCAAATCCGGGTCCTCAGTTTACATGCTGCACTAGGGTAGTCTAGACTGAATCCATTCTCCCATTAGTGCCACGTGGTCAATAGACATGCCCATCTCCAACCCTCTCATTGCTCCTCTCTCCTGGTGCTCTCCTTTCCTCTCAACTAGATCTCTTGGGTCCCCCGACTAAGTCCCCTCCCGCACGGCCATTATCCTTCCCCGTCATTTGACCTATTAAGCGAGTATCAGTTGGTGCTCTTGCTGCCACCTTTACTCTCCCTCCTACTCCACCCACTGACACTCATTCTGACACAGCCCTTACTAACCTTCAACTCTCCATCTCCATCACTCTTCATATCCTTGCCCCTGTCATAAGGATTCGCTTGAAACCTGCCTCCAAGTGCAACTCCTGGTATGACTCTGACCTGGCCTCTCTGAAACGCAAGTGCAGAGCAGCTGAGTGGAAGGGGCGGGCTTCGAGCACGTCCTCTGACAGACTGGCCCGTGGCCTGCTCCAAAGGTAATACAGGCTTTCCATCTGCTCAAAGAAGAGGGCCTATATCCAAGTCAGCATCCCTGGGGCCACTAACAACATGGATGAACTTTTCAAAATCTGGAAGGAACTTACCAATCCTACTGCAGTCTCCATTTCTCCTCTGCCTTCCATGGCCCTCTGCACTTCTCTGACCCCTCACTACATTACTAAAACTCAGGACATCCTGTACTTTCTCTACTCTATACCACACCTTTCTCCCTCACCTAGTCTCAGGACTTCCTTGGCCCCCCACCCCTTTCCTCCTACTCTTCTCTTTCTCTCCCATAACACCAGATGAGGTTTCTAGACAAGTTTGCTTTATGAAAGTTTCATACAAACAGGTGCTCCCCTGCTCCTCCAGAACTATCAACAATAACATTGTCTCCCTTGCTCCCGCCTTGGCTGATTTCTGCAATCACTCCTTTGCCACTGGATCCTTCCGATCACTCCTCAAGCACTCCCTTGTGCACCCTCTCCTCAAAAAAACTTCTGCCGATCGTTCCTGTCTGGCTAACTACCACCCTATCTCCATTACCCTCTTTCTGGGCAAACTCTTAGAGAAGTTGACCATCTCTTAGCTTATCCACAAAACTGAATCTGTTGGTTGCCTCCACGACCACCAGTCTGGTTTCAGGGCAGCCAGAGGCATGGAAACTGCACTCCTGAACACCTGTGCAGACTTGCTCTCTAATCTTAATTCCAACTCTCCTTCCGTTCTTATCCTTCTTGATCTTTCCTCTTCCTTTGATAACGTCAATCATGCCACCCTCATAAATCGGCTCCATGATACTCTTGGCATCACGGACCTGGCTTTGGTCTGGCTGACCTCCTTCCTCTCTGAACGACCTTCCCAGGTACAACTGGGCCCTTTTCTCTTCTCCAACTCACTCTCCACCTGTGGTGTTCCTCAGGGCTCTATTCTCTCATCTTGGCTTTTCAACATCTACCTTGCACCCTTAGCCCACTTGATCTCTGCCTTCTCTCCTAATGTCCAGTGTTACGCAGATGACACGCAACTCTCCTTCAAGCATCCCTCCGCTTCCTCCTCCTCTGCCTCTTTCATTCCCGATTGTCTGTCTGCTATTCAGGCACAGTGCTCTGTTAATAATCTCTCACTTAATTTCAGTAAGACTGAGATCCACCTCATTGGGACTCCAGCTCCCCCCTTCCCTCCTACACTCCGTCTTCCCTCCATGGGCCCCCACACCTGACCCTCCTGTGAGGCAAAAAAACTTGGTGTCATCTTCGACTGCTCTCTCTACATCTCGCCTCACATCACGGACCTTGCCAAAAAGGCCCACTTTCAGCTGCAACCCTCCTCAGAGGCATTCTCCCTTTCCTCACCTTCCCCCAGAAACTCAATGTCTCCACCACTCTAGGCTGGACTACTGTAACAACCTCTTCCTCAACCTACCTAACTCCTCCATTCGCCCCCCTTCAACTATTCCAGAACAGGACTGCAAGACGTATCCTTGGCCTCAAGCCCAGGGACCACATCTCTCCAGCCATAATATCTCTCCGCTGGCTCCCGATTGCTGCAAGGATCAAGTTCAATACCCTCTGCATCATCCACAAGGATTTCTGGGGCCTGGGACCCCACTACATCCAACTCTCTCTCCCTAAATACCTCCCTGCCAGAGCCCTGTGGTCTTCTAGCTCAAACTCTCTGCAGATCAGACGCTTTTCCAAGCAGAAAGTGGGGGGGGGTAGATCCCTCTCCTCCCCATGTGCCTCCCTCTGGAATGGCCTCCCCTAGCCCCTCTCAGACTTTAGCCAGATCTCCTTAAGTTCTCTCCCACCTTCCCTCCCGCTCTCCCCTGCTAATGTTCCCCCTCTGCCTCTTGACTGGCTGCCTGGTTCCTTCTGATTCCTGCAGGGCACCAGGCCCTCCCCTAGCATCCTACCCCTGCACCCTGCACTTGTTTTCCTCTGACCCTCCCCCCAACCTGCACTTGGCCTTCTGGGCTCCCCTCCCCTGCACTATCCTGGCTGGGCTTGCAACCCCTAGCCTTTCCAGTCCCGTTCCTTGCACTTTGCACATGGACCTTCTGCCCTTGCACTCCCTGGGCTCTGTCCACCTGGCCTCCCCTGGCATTTGCTTAACCCTCTGGCCCTACCGTCTCCTCACCTCACCTCTTCCCTGCACGTCTGTTTACTGCACTTCCACGATCCGAATGTAACAAGGCCCAGTAGGACCGTTTTTGTTTTGTCATTCCTGCCCACCCTTGTCTTGTTGCAAATTAAAATACACTGTGTATAGGCACATTATAAAATCCCAATGTGTGACGATCGGTGCCAAGAGTTGGACATTGGTGGTGTGCACAATGGTTTAGAAAATTCAAACACAAAGGTTCTTCACATTACATTTTATTTATTTATTCAATTGTATTTTTATAACACGCCTAATACCGTACCTGAGGGATCCGGGATTCAAACCTCTGTTGCTCTGCGTGGTCTTCCTTCCATGACCAGCACGTTTCCCCTGTGCTATCCTCCGTTCACATATATTTATAATTTGGGCCGCCCTAAACTCATGAGTCTAGTCAAATACAGGCATGGTATTTCTGTTGTTCCTGGCCAAAATAATTTTGCCTTCAGATCTATTTTGACTTAGACAACACTCCTTTGGGAAAAAGACATGCCCAGGCTACTCTGAAACCTTATGCTGGAGCCCACCGTCCCTCTAATCGAAGGCGGATCTGACGTAGTCCACGTACATTTGCCACTGTAATTAGGGATGGGAATTGATTTGTCTCGAGGGTCTTGTGTATAGATTGAATAGTGCAGAGAGTAAACACCTTGCAGAATTGCACAGTGAAGAACGTATTCTGTCAGCCCTGCCCATTCTTTCAAGCGTTCTAAGATAATGTCATGAGCCAGCCCATTTTTTTAAACAGAGAGGTCGAGTAGGATCAGGACTTTGGGTTGACTGCATACAGGGGTGTGAGAATTCATAACATCTTATCTGGCACCTTGTTGTGCTGACCCTGGATATGTACATATTGAATTTGCCTCAGTCTAATCTAGTTCAACACCCAGTAATATACACTGTGAGAATTCTGTGTGAAACTAGCATGGGTTTGAATACCAGCAGAGTTGGCTCAGCGCTTCGTTCTTTTCAGATGAATAACTTGAGTACCGTAACATTGTGTAGTTATAACACCCATCATTACAGCACTTAGAAACGGGAAGATTCTGCCATGAAGCACTATATAAAAACGTGAAATTAGTTACCCATAGGTATGTAGGTATAGACCAAGAAAATCTGTCAAATCGAGTAATTATGTACATTCTTGGAAACTTTTTAACAAACGGTCCAGTTACTTGGGGTTACTGAAAGTCTGGTTTACCTTCTCGCTCAGATTGACACAACGACTGACAATCCACAGCCTCTCTCAAGCTCTAATAATAACATGACAACCGTGGTTACCGTCAGAAAAAGTACAGACCAACGCACCTACCCTAAGCAGGACAATCTGACAGCAAAGCGAAAATAGAAAATAGGTTTGACTTTCAACTGGCTAACAATTGCCTCTTTCCCTCAATGGGCAATGCTAAGTGATGCAGTCAATCCCAGCAACCTCAGCAGCATTACACATCCTGCAGCAGCCATATTCCCCCCAAGGTTACGCCCATCACGAGAGACATTAGCTGCATCAAGGTGTAGTGTCCTGTCCTGTTTTCATGTTCATTGCACTCTTGCAAGAATCATGGTGGCAAGACAGGTGGCAGGCGAGCAGGAGTTAGTCAGAGAGGTTGAAATGGAATAATGAAAGACGTGCTTCACAAGCCTTTGGTGTTGGAGTAATCCTTGATGGATAAAGTGTTCTCTGGTGCCCCCACTGCCAGGACACAACACAAGAGAGACACAGCAGCAAGATGGCTGCCGGAAAGGAGCCCGGCTGGTCTGCACATTGCAACTCGCTTGACTTTATGACATATTCTATTCACCCCAAAAGCTCTGCTTTCAAGAATAGCCTAACGATGTGGAGTGCTAATGTGTTGCCATAGCGCCATTCAATTAGGAGATCATTAGAGTACGCTTGATGGATGCACTGGCAGAGCATCATGTTATGAGTTCATGATCAATTCCAATAAATACTGATGTCTTGTCCTTAATGCCAGCAGGGGCTTATTCTAGAACTTAGTTGACGATTCACAAAAGGAAAGGAGCACTTGTATCCAAATTAAACATCATTTACACCCGAGCAAAGTGAACTCAGTTAAAAAAAAAAGGGAACTGTAAATCAGGCACATTTCTCTAAAGCACTGTATTGAGTCTCATCAGCGGACTTACAAAGGTTTAGGCAGATGTCAGTATTTTACTTTTCAGTTACATATCTGAAGAGGGTGTAGAGATGATGTCGCTTCTGTAAAGAAGCTCTTAAGTAATTAGGAAACATTTGATGATGTGAAGAAGTGAAGGGAGAAGCTCTGGGCTAAGCACAGCCCAGCACCCTCTCACCCCAAACGTTTTAAATTGCGCAATTCATGAAATGAAATGAAACGCATTTGATGGGATACAGACTGAGAAAGCAAGATCATACTCAACATGCCCATCTGCTTGATCTCTAACCTTGCACCCGATGCCTCACCTTCCTAATCACTGCCACTGATGGTGAAAAGAGCCAAGAGGGTCATGAATTTAGGGCACCGTGGTAGAAAGTCCCTTACTTTCATGTCCCCCTTCCTCAACCCAGTAATTACTCTATGAAGGGGGATTGGTCCAACGACAGAACCCTTCTTTTTCAACTCTTCCCTCTTCCCTCTTGCTCACCTGGGGTATAAACCCCCTTACCCAGCATCCTTCTGTTTTATTTGTTGCCCTCTGAACAGTGAACCCTAAAGAGGCGTGCTGGGCTGGCATGCTCCTTTTCCTGAAATTTGGGCTTTGGGGGTTTCCTCATTGCATCTATGCCCCCTCAGTCCCTGCCAGGCTGGGATATAGGAGGGGGTGGGCAGCCGTGGGCCTGGTAAGTATGCAGGGCACCTCTCCGGTTTCGGCTTTGGCCGGAGTGCCAGGGGTGTCCAAGGTCTGTGAGTGGCTGCAGATATCTCCATCAACTCAACAGGCGACGCGCAACGATTGAGCTGTATCTGAGGTCAGTGTCATTGGACTTTATGATGCCCACGCAAGGACTGTGGCACACAGAGAGGGCAAGGCAGGATAGTGAGTAGCATGCTTACGCACCCATAGGGATAACGGAATGTGAACTGAGTAGAACATCTGCTCCCCTTGCTGCAAATGTGTCAGCCATCTGCTAAAGTGTGAAAAACAGATTGCATTTACCTCACAGTAGTCTCCCATCCCCGCTGCGGACGGTCAAATGGGCAGTAGAGATTCGGTTTTGGATTTGTTCCAACCCAGCCTCCACTTCAGTGACAATGATGAAGACTCTCCTTATCTGGTTGGGTTTGGATAGACCACACACAGGGAGCAAAACCCTGAGGCTCACCCTGTGCCCTCCCCATCTGTGGTGGCGTGCACCACATTATGGGTTAGAGCTGGTAAATTTGGGGCCACACTGATCACCACAGGATCTGACGTGGATGGCCCTGCTCGGAGCATGCGCAGGACTTCTTCGACTTTTGATATGGTGTGGCGGGAGTTAATGCAACATGCAGTGAGTAAGCAAGGGTGGTTGAAAGTGGCTGTTTTTTTATGGTAATCCAGGTTTCATGTAACTAAGGAAATGGCTAGCTCTCTAGATGCCACTAGCAAACTGTTTATGTCTTGAGGATCAGTTTTCTATCCGCCTTTGTGCATCCTGGCTTGATAATTGCTCTCTGCCCCCGCACAGCAGACGGATGCACCAGGGGCCATGCCCTCAATCAGGGGCTGGTTCGGAGCCTTTCACTATTTACTTGTACCCTGGGCCTCTTTGGTGGATAGTGATCTACGCCCCTGGCTCCTCTGGAAAGTCACTGGGCTCCCACTATTAACGAAATTGTGGGGCAGCTGAGTTAATTGTGGCAAGCTGTTCATCCTCACATTGAGCTGACGGCGGGTGCTGCGGAGAGAGTGCGTTGCTCCAATTCCAGTTGAAGGTTTACACAGTTTGGGGAAACTGGCCTGGCCTTATCACTGAGTGGTCTTATGCCTAGTCCCATTTCTTCTGGGAGCTGATGGGTGCTTCTGGCTTTGGCCAGTATTCGCACTTTACTCAACTCTCTGTACGGCAGGCAACAACATTATTTTCAGTTGTCTACATACATATGTCCTGTTACAGCTTGGTTTGCAGGGGGTGTTTTGGGTTTAGCATGACAATGGTGACACACTTGGGTGTTCTAAATGTCTTCAACTCTGGTTCGATCAAATCACAACCCGGGTGGGAACATTTCAGCAGTGCAGCGGACTCCTGCTTAGGAGCAGGGGTCGGTTCCATTTTGTTTTGTTGCAGTTCTACCTTCTCTAGGTGAATTGCCAAGCCTTCTCCATTGGGCAGTCAGGGACCATCAGCATTCACATACTGCCTTTGAGCGAGTGGGACCATGGCCATCCCTATGTGTGAGCTATTCTAATGGTTCGCTCCATACGATTGTCTAGCTTAGCCTAAAGGGGGATCATATGGACAGAATGTCACTTGAATCCTTTCCTCCATCAATGGTTTCAGCTTTTGATTATGGGCACAATGTTTCTGGCACCTCTTATTACTATTACACCAGACTATCTCTGCATTGTAATTGATACCAGTTTCTTATTTCCGAAAGGGGCCTGGCACAGTGTTTTCTTAGCTCGGGCCTGCCTAGGCTCTGGCTGGTGGGCCGTTATGGGCAAATACAGCCCCGCCACAGGGTTGATTGCTATATTCCTTATGGGCTATATCACAAGTCATCCAGGGGCTAGCGGTATTCACAAAGGTGTACCTTGTCCATCTGGTAAGTGCCAGGCTCTGACCTTTGGTTTGGGGAGCAGATCAAAAGGTTTCTGACTTGTGACTGGGTATTTTAAGGTCCCGGTAAAGCTGCGCCTGTCCAGATGCCTACAAGAGAGTACGTCTGTGCACCTGGGTCTTGGGAATTACTGGATGTTTCTGTCCCCTTTCCCTCCTTGCATTACAGGGCTTGTGCTTCATGATGGAGACCTGCTATTCTTCATTGACACTGGGGAGACTCTGTACTGTTCCATGTGAAACCCAGGTGGTGCCTGGTTTAGTCTGCACTCAGTATTCACGGAGGTACACTGCTGAGTGGGCTCCGTTTCTGCCTTCCTCTGGGGTGAGGAAGTGGCGCATGCAGAACATGATATGATATGATAGGTTATTTATAACGCGCTGAATACCCAGAGGTTTCTAAGCGTGGACCCGGGGATCGAACCTGCAGTGCTCTGTTTTGTCTTGCTTCCAATTGCAACATGTTGCCCCTGAGCTATCCTCCCGAGTCAAATGCTATAATTACTTACAGGTAGTCATGATTACACCCATTCCTACTCTTCCTTATCACAGTACTGACAACACACCTCTACTACCCTAATGGGCTGATCCTCTCTGAGTTTTTGGTATAACAGGAAGATTCTCGGTGTGGTTAGGCCTTTTATACCCCAGATGAGGAATGGGGAGGAGTTAAAAAAAATAGAATTTTTGGGAACCCATTCTGATGTTTGGTGGATCGCCCCTTCATAGAGTAAGTACCGTAATGAAATGAAGTTTTCCACGAAATCAGCAAATCATTGAAACACTAAGCATGGTAACCCCCACCTTTTTGATGATCCATTTCTGAAAAAGCAGCACAGAAGATGTAAAGCAGCCTTGAGATCATACCAATGGTACATAAGGCGCTATATAAATGCAAAGTAACATAACATAACATAACTCTTCAATGCCCCAGGCACATAGATATGGAAACAACCCACTTGAAAGGTTGATCACCGATTGTACCCCTGCAGAAGACAAATATAATCTACAAATACTTACAATAAGGGATTGGGCATAACCCCTGAACATGCAACCTTCTAAAGCCACCAGTAACCAGAGCATCATTTTGCCCTGAAACACCAATCACTTTAAGGTGCATTACCAACAAACACTTGAAATATGTGCAGCTCCGCAGTGACAGCCTGATCTCGTCTTGCACGCAGTCCGTTCAGGGTTCAGAATGCTCCCTGGACAGAAACGGTTGGCTTGGGCGTTGAACAAAAAACCCTTCAAATTGGAGACCAGTGACAGGCGCCAGTCCTGCTGCAAAAGCCAACAGTGCCCTCCATCACCAGAAACTGTAATGCTAGAGCTTGTAGAAACATCACCAAGAAACCCTGAAATGTTTTTAGACGTCCTTAAGTGAATGAATGAAAAAGTCAATCTAGCGATCATCAAGTCAAAGGACACATCAAATCGCAAGTGATTCGATATAATTTTAGGGCACTAAACACGCTCCCCAATGTATTTTAGGACTAGTGCAATTATATAAGCAAACTCCAGTCCTAGAATATTTCGGGAAAGTGTTCGTTAGTGCCTTTAGAAAAAAGATGGAATCACTTTCGATGTGGTTCGGTGTTATGTTTTTTTTGTTCATATTACTGGATACCGGTTTGCTGTTTCGTAACACATGTGATTGTATGAGTGACAGGAACCACTGGCAGCGTCAACAGCCTAAACCACCACCTGAAGCAATAGTCTTCAAAGTGGGGGACACACCCCTCTTTCGGAGGTGGGAAAGGATGTTAAGGGGAGCACAAGGAACTGGCAGGAATCAGGACTGACTCATTTGGCCTTATTATGAATCTGGCAGTGCCGCCAGAGTGTTTTTTTTTCCCGGCGCCCGGGAATTGCCAATTACCAGGGCATTACAACCCTGGCAGATCCGTTAATTGCCCATTCCCAGGGACCAGCAAATATTACTCCCCATTCCCATTTGAGTCCCATAGCGCTCAATAGGAATAGGGAGAGCGGTAGCACAGGCACCATTCAGAATGGTGCCGGTGCTACCGTCAAGGTCTGCGGACAGGTGCCGTTCCGCCCGCCCGGTCAGACCGGTACCGTTGTTTCCGGACCGTCAACCTTGAAATGAGGCCCATTGTGTCTCAGGACTAACCACATTTTGCTGATGTGTGTGGTGTCACAATCTCCCTTGGGAAGGCACAATTAAACCTTATTGCAATTGCAATTTATGATATGTTACATGGGACAAACACAGCATGCTAATAACACAAAATCGCGCTACCCTTAACATGTTCACTCATTTTAGGTACAATGTTTTGCATATTAAATGTAAGCACATGATGAGCACCCTTAGCATCACTTGCATCCACATTCATTGGAGGATATCACCTAAGGCCCCATGCGCATGTGTCCCACACCCACAGTGCTTCATATTTCGCGTACATCTGTTTTTTCTACATATGTCTCGAGAGATCGCCCTCACCACCGCAGATCATTTTGTCTCACAAATGTGCAATGTTTTATTAACATCTCATCTATTCATTGCGAGAAGTCAAAAAGCACAGCTGCACATCATGTATGCATAGACGTCTGGGAATTCTCCCTAGAATGCCTCATCTCATTGCTAGGGTTGCTTTCTGCATCTCGCCCATCGCTGATCCCTCCACTCAACCTTAATTCTCCCCGTCTAGAGCTCCCCTCCTCGCCTACCCCCTAGCCCCCAGTTGCCCCTGCATTCTTACTTGTAACCCTCTGGTTGCATCCTTGTGTGCAGCGCTCCATGACCAGCCAGCGAGGGCGGCGCATTATACACCCCACACATAATGATGGGAGCTACCTTAAAGGGATGGTCTAGTAAAAAATTTTATTTAAAAAAATAGATAGGCAACATAAAAAAAAAAAAATACTAGCATTCTCCATTTTAAAACTTCCTATGTAAAATTTTGAGCTATTCAAGCTCAAAATTCGCAAAAGCAAGCACATGGGCGCAGCCATTTTGTGAAATGGAGGCCCTCCTGTGCTGGCTTTTGCTTTTGCGGCACTAATGAAGGAAAAGCCAGCCAGCTGTATTAAACAAAGGCTACCGCTGGGTGGCTTTCCCTTCATTAGTGCTGTAGGCGGAGGACGGGGACCGGAGACCAGAGCAGGAAAGCTGCAGCTGAATCTCGGTAAGTGCTATTTATTCTTTTTACAAAAAATAAGCACTCGCTGCGGTTTTTTTTCTAAGTTTTCCGGGCTGGAGGAGCCCGGAAAACTTAGAAATAAAACCGCAGCTTTAAAAACGTTGTATTTATGTTTGCGGTCGCTTTTGAAGCGACCGCAAACATAAATACAACGTTATTGTGTTGGAAAATGCTGCGGTTTTTCTTTCCAAGTTTCTCAGGCTCCTCCGGCGCGGAGGAGCCTGAGAAACTTGGAAAGAAAAACTGCAGCGTTTTCCAACACAATCGTGTTGTTTCTGCCTGAATCTGCTTTACCATTTGGGGCTCTCGGGCTCCCCGTGGGGAGCCCCAAATGGTAAAGCAGATTCAGGCAGAAACAAAGCGGCATTGCGGAAAACAACTGCGTTGTTTCTGCCTGAATCTGCTTTTCCATTTGGGGCTCTCGGGCTCCCCGTGGGGAGCCCCAAATGGTAAAGCAGATTCAGGCAGAAACAAAGCGGCATTGCGGAAAACAACCGCGTGGTTTCTGCCTGAATCTGCTTTTTCATTTGGGGCTCTCGGGCTCCCGAGCCCGAGAGCCCCAAATGGGAAAGCAGATTTAGGCAGACAACGCAGCATTTAGCATTTCCCATTTGGGTCTCTCGGGCTCCCCACGGGAAGCCCGAGAGCCCCAAATGGGAAATCAGCTGCAGGTAGAAACACTACGCGGCATGTAAACATAACCGCGTGTGTTTCTGCCTGCTGTGGCTTTCACTTTGGGTCTCCGGTGCTCCACCGGAGACCCAAAGTGATAGCCACAGCAGGCAGAAACACACGCGGTTGTGTTGGAAAACGCTGCGGTTTTTCTTTCCAAGTTTCTCAGGATCCTCCGAGCCGGAGGAGCCTGAGAAACTTGGAAAGAAAAACCGCAGCTGGGCGATGTATGTTTCCACACCCGAGGCCACACGGTCTGCAACTCCCCTGGAGTCAAAGCTCACATTGTTTGCTGCACAGATAAGGCCTACAGCTAAGACAAAGGTCGGTAAATGTGGGCGGGTAGAGATGAGCTGCATGTCAACTCATTCATGGGTGCCTCACAGCATGGGTAGTGTCTCCCCCTCAAGCCTCAGCTTCTTCTGCCTTGGTAACCTCCGACATAATGGAATGATATGATACGATAGGTTATTTATATCGTACGTATTACCCAGAGGTTTCTAAGCACGGACCCGTGGATCGAACCTGTGTTGCTCCGTGTCATCTTGGTTCCACGGCGAGCACGTTGCCCCTGAGCTATCCTCCATAGTAATGCATTGGGCCCCCTGCCACACACCGACCCTGGAGAAGCGCTGCACTCTAAGTAGGTATCCTTAAAACACTAGATCAGCTCCCCCTCAGACAAAGGATGTCCCTTAAAATAATCCATAAACTATGGAAGCAGGAAGCCTACCTCCGCTGCATGTCCCATCAGTAGACCTCTGGCCCAGCAACTCCAACCTCCAAACAGCAAAGCCAATAGTTTTAACGCTTGCTAATTGCCCATTCCAGTTTGCACTCGGCGGCATCAGTAGCAAGAGGAAGAGAGCAAGTATGGCAGGGAGCGTGCAGGGCAAGAGAGTGAAAGAGCAAGAGAGCAAGGGTGCTAACAAGGGTGAGCAAGAGGAAGTCTGAGCGAGAGAGGCAGATAGCGGGAAGGGTAAAGAGTGCATCTGACAGGAAGGATGAGAGAGAAAGACGGGGTGCTAGGAAAGGTGAGAGTGAGACAACGTGATGAGGGTGCGAGTGTGAGGTTGCAAGCTAGTTAGAAAAGAGAGGAGACATCTGGGAGACCGATTGGGAGGCAGAGAACAAGTGTGCAAGGTGAGTGGGTGTGAGGAGAGAGCGTGTGTCGGGTGAGAGAAAGGCGAGTGATGAAAGTGAGCAATGGTGCTAGCCAGGGTGAGCAAGAGGAGGCGTGAGCGAGAGAGGCAGATAGCGGGATCGGAAAAGGGTGCGTGTGAGAGGACGGATGAGAGAGAAAGACTGGGTGCGAGGAACGGTGAGAGTGAGACAACGTGGTGAGGGTGCGAGTGTGAGGTTGCAAGCTAGTTAGAAAAGAGAGGAGACATCTGGGAGACCGATTGGGAGGCAGAGCACGAGTATGCAAGCTGAGTGGGTGTGAGGAGAGAGAGTGTGTGGGGTGAGAGGGAGAAAAGTGAGGAAAGTGAGCGAGGGTGCTAGCCAGGGTGAGCAAGAGGAGATGTGCATGTGAGGGTGAAATCAGGAATGTAAGAGCAAAGGTGTGAGGAGAAAGGATGGTGCACAAAGCAGGGGCACAAGAAAAGTTGAGAGTAAGAGGTGTGATGGAGATGCATTCAAGGGTGGGAGTGAGAGGGTGAGAGTGAGTGCAACGATGCTAGTGCGAGGGTGAGGGTGCGAGTGAAAGAAGAGAGGAGACAGAGGGGAGACAGGGAGAGAAGATTGAGGAAAGAGATCGAGAGTGATAAGAGTGAATGGAAGGAGGGAGGCATTGCTTGGGGGGGAAAGAGAAAAGTGTGAGGGATGGTGCTAGCCAGGGTAGAAGATGCTGAAAGCAGGATGGTGAGAGTGAGGGTGTGAGAGGAAGGATGGTAGGGAAAGCATGGGCGCAAGGGAAGGTGAGAGCGAGAGACAATGAGGAGGCACCAGGCAAGAATGCTAGTGAGATGGTTACAGTGTGACGGGGGCTTTTATTACCAGCCTCCTTTCCCTCACAGAAATTAATTCAGGTTTGTAGGGCTGGTGTAATCATGCTGTGCGCTTAATACCTCGGGCCTCATTACGACCCAGGCGGATTTCGCGGTGCTAAATGCACCGCGAAGCATGGCGGAAAGCCGCCGATAGCGCCATGGGGGTTGGCGGATTTACCGCCCCATTCCGACCTCGGCGGAGCGGTAAATCCCCAATCCCCATTCTGCCCTTCCCCATTCCCATTTTTGCCCCATAGGGTATAATGGGAGTGGGGAAGGAGTTAATTACGCCACCGTAAAATACGGTGGCGTAATTAACAACGAGGTCCCGTAGCGCCATGGTTTTCTCCGGCTGGTAAAACCAGGCGGAGAAAACCTCCATGGCGCTACGGGAACTCGTAGTATGGCGGAGAGGTACGCCATGCACTACGCTGGCGTAATACCCTCTCCGCCAGGGTCCTAATGAGGCCCCTCGTGTTTGTATTCAACCGTAAAGTGGGGCTTCGCTAAGCTTGTTGCACATGCAAGATTTGCACACCTGTCTTTAGCCTCCATTTAAAATTATGGCGAACCTTGTTGAATAATCTGTCAGCGCCATCAGGCTTCAGATTGCACGCAATGTTTCTTAGCTCGGTTAGTGTCCCAGTGGCATAGGCAGGTGTATGAATGCACTTTCCTATTCCACCCCATTCTTATTTGAGCATCTATCATTTATCATTTCGGCCATGCTCAGTATTGGACATAAGAGTCAGGAAAACGTCAATTGCCATATGTATGTGGAACAAACTCTGCTTATAAAACAGATCTGAGCAACCTAAGCCTCACACTGAACAGGCACATTACCTCACTGAGCTATGCTAATTTACATTCGGCGTTACTTGCCTGTTAAGATGTAAAAAGAGCAAGAGTCCAACTTAACAAACGGAAGTGCCGCGCCAAACAGTGACAGGACAGCAGAGTCTTTTAGAGAGCGGGCTATACCGGCAGGCAAGCAAGAAGTGCAGGGGGGGGGAGCCCGTCAGAAGGAAACAGTCAGCACTGCCTAAAGGAAGTGATGGAAACTCCTGAAAAGGCACACTAGTGGCAAGGAATAGGGAAATCAGCTGCCGAAGGCTGACAGGGATCCAAAAGGCGCAGGGGGCAAAGCTGTCTGGATGACTGCACAGCGATGTGGGAGGAGGAAAGGGGCAAACAGTGAGAGCAGCTTCGGGATAGAAGGGGAGCAGGGAAACTGCAGCCCATCGGGCAAGCATCACCAGAAACAGGCCCACGTGGGAAGGGACAGAAGCGAGAGGCTGGGGAGACTGGTTGACGGATCCCATACACGGCCGCTGATAATCTGAATGCGACAATAAGCCGTCTCTGGACCAACACAAGGCAGAAGAGCTCTGAGGCTCTGCAGGCTGCCACAAAGCTTATGAGCAGAAAACACCTCAGACAAGGCCAGTCCGGGCCGGTCCCGGAAAGTGCAGAGGGGAGGCTCTGAGCAAGAGCTGCGACGGGGATGTAGCCGATCCTCCTCACACAATGGCACCTAGTGAAGCACAATGCCCTGGCAGCAGCTGCACAATTTATAATAAGTCAGTAGCACATTTTAAAAGGGCTATCACAATACTGCACAGCACAATCAGAGTGATTTTATTTTTAAAAAGTAGCCATTCTGGAACAGTTAATTTAAAACAAGCATTGCCACAGCCTACAGTTTTGGACTTTGTGTTACACTGGATAGGAAGATTCATGGTATATTTACCATTCAAAGATGGCCGGTTTGTTTCCAGAGAGCTTCCTTAGAGACAGTCATCCAAGATGGATGCCTCCAAGGAAGAGCTCACTCAAAATCAAAGAGTTCCGAGATGGCTAGGAATGGGTGGGATTAGCCATAGGGATTAAAATGGCTAGTGGCATGGAATGGGTGAGCGAACAACTGTGTATCCCTTCTCAAATATCATCTCCATTGGAAAAGCATTACAGACCCACATTTAAAGAATTTATCTGAAGCTCTTATGTTAATGACAGTAGTTTCGGCTTTTAAGGTAGCGCTTTCAGCGCCACGTAATAGCCTAAACTAAAAAACCTTCTTACCTTCATGGAGGTCTAGCACTAGGAAAAACTCCAAGAGACTCTTTGCAAGACCTGGAATAAACCCAGGACTGCAAAACCAACCTCATCACAAAATGAGGCACATAGAATCAGGCAAGGGCAAGCAAGAGCAGTGTCTCACTGCATCGCAACATAATTCAGTGGACAGGGTGCCCATCCTTCGCCCCCAATGCAAATATGATTAGGTTTGGTGATTCCAAATATTTTCTTTGCAGGGAAATTGGACTCTCCAATGATGCCACTTCTCGGAAATCACTTAAAACCAGGATGCAAGGAGTCTTTAACAGAATGTGGTTGAATTTAAATGAAGTAATGCAGAGGCTTTATACAACTTCATATCTATCACACGTATGTATCGCTATAAATGAACTTCCTGCAAACTGATTCATTTTATCGTCCGCTCACCTTCAAATTCTAATCTTTAATACCTCTGCCCTTGAAAAACATTTCTTTAAAAAAGTAGGCTGTTTTTTTTTGTTATTCAAGTTTACCTTCTAGCGCTTTTAGCTTTGGCTCATATATGGCACTTCAGCACCACTTTTGATGTTGTGTCATCAGTGGCGCTTTAGCAAAACCTCCTGAGGAAATATATGTTTGGCTCATTGGCGTTTGTAGACTGTCACTGTTAATGTTGGAACACTTATGGCACATTAGCGTCACCTACTGAGGATCGGGGCCTTGTGAGAGCAGGGGTCCTTTAGCCATGAATGCCGCCTCCACAGTCGTTCTGTCTGGGTCCTGGAAGGAGTCTGAACTTTCCTTTGGCTGGCTTAGCCAATGCCTGTTGGTTTTGTTAGGTACACATGTTTACTTTCTAGATTTCCATCCACGTCATTGTTGTTTTGGCCCCGACCTTCCTAGCACATATTTGAAGGTTCAATAAATTTAGCAAAAGTAAGTACCTAGAATAGGTAATCGATGTTTTCTTTAAAAAAAAGTCACATTACGAAGGGCAGAGCAGCATCTAGTTTCATTCCTTCCCAGAGATTAGTGTCGACGCCCATGAGTTTTAACACATGAGCATTTGTCGTCACCAGTGTCTTGTCATAACAAGACAGGCGGGTCAGCATTTGCCACAGCTAATAATTGATTCTTGGCAGCTGTTGATTTTTCAGACATGTCATACGATCAATTCAAAGCTGAATCCGAAGGACACATATTCTCCCAGAGTACAAGTAACATCTTCCCCCAGAGTACAAGTAAGAGCTGTAAACTCAAGGTTCTGTTTCTGGTAGTGACTTTTTCAGATTCAACATCCGGTTTGGCAAGGAGATGTGTAAGAGGCAGCGGAAGGAACGGGGTGGTAAGGCTGGCGAATTTGGTGGAAAATTACAGGTGGGCAAGATGGAGACGACAATGCCTGATAAAGGGTTAACAGGAATTTTAAAAAAGCATATCACAAAAGGGACATCACCTCTTTTAAATCCCGTACACTCTTTGGGCTGATAAAAAATGGATGAATACATTTAAAAATATTAATCACCAATAAATAATGAATACGTCTTGCATTAAAGCACAGGAATGACAGGTAGCTTGTGTAAAAGCCATACAGTGTAACATGCGACAAACAAAACACGTAATTACCATACTTCTCACAAGACAAGCTAAGCTACGTTTATCCTGTCTATGCAAATTAGCTCGGTAGCGTGCATTTTTCTCCAGGAAATTGCTGTCCTCGGCTGATAAAGTTATGTATAAAATACTATTGCCCTATACAACAAGGACAATTTCCTAAAGCAAAATGCACGTTTTGAGTTTATTAGCATAACCACAGTCCATTGCTCAGTGTCTTTCAACTGGATGGGAACTTCCCTGGATGGTTTTTGAGTGGCTCTGTGTCACCTGTGGCTTGTTAGCTTAAATGACCTATTCCACTAACATAGGCTTCTTTCTTTCTTTCTTTCTTTCTTTCTTTCTTTCTTTCTTTCTTTCTTTCTTTCTTTCTTTCTTTCTTTCTTTCTTTCTTTCTTTCTTTCTTTCTTTCTTTCTTTCTTTCTGTTTTTTCTATACAGTATGGTAAATGTGGAAACAGCTGTTGGCTTGCTTAACCCCCTTTTTTCATCTTGTCTATTTATGCAAATTCGGCATAGCCTAGAAAGCAGATGCACCTCGATTTCTTCTGCTCCAAAATAGCCTATCGACAGTATTAGAGTCCCTTTTAGTGATGCTCTTCAAATCTTGAGAAAGCACTAGTAATTCGCCATCATGCATGATTACCTTGGGAAAGATGGAAGTGTTTTGTGATGGTGCAATCCCATAGGAAAACGTTCCATGAATCAGGCCCTTAATGTATCACAGGAGCTTAGTGACCAGCATGAAAGTGTTTATGTTTGGGGCACATCTGCCTTCGAGTTAATGAGCTCCCTCCATGCCTCACCAACATCTGTTTAAACATTACAGCCCCAGAGTTGGGATAATAAAACTCTTGGAAATGTGGTGAAACTCTGCGTGGGGTGATGCTAGAGGGAAAATGCGGATAAGAATGAATAAAACAGTGAAAACACAAAACGAGATTGTTTACTTTAAAAATGTTTTGGGTAAGGTAAGCAAAGGTCATCTAACGGGTCTCTGTGGCCCAATATGAAGACCAGGGTTCAAGTTCTTTTTTTAATTAAGTGTATTTGGTTGAAAAATAAACCTTTGCACTATATAACAATATTAATAAAAATAAACAAATAATACATATAATGAGATCACAAAAATCTTCATATTTCAGCACATTCATTGTTCATAATCATGTCCACAGCTAAAACAATCTGTCTAATAGAGGCTATCCAACCCCACTATGAATTCTTTCTTTCTTTCCACACAAAATACGCAGCGTTAGAGACAGCCCTGGAGTAGCCTCCCATTATCGCTACCCAGACGTGATCTCCAGCTACACCGATAGTACGATGAACAAAAGTGGCATAATGGGGCATGCAGTTATCTGCCAGTACAGGTCACTGAGTGAGAAAATGTCTCATGGTCTCCAGGGATGTCCCACACAGCCTACACTTCCTCTCTTCCTCAGGAATCTCTGCCCATGCACCCACTACCATCTTTGTAGGAAGTAAATTAAATCGTAGGTTCATAATGAATCAACGTAATCCTTGGTCAATTGTGTATTTAAGGTAGTCTGCAGGTTCAAGAAAGGGAATGGACTGAGTAGCACATTCTTTTAATGAGGATTGCTGTTATGCAAGTAGTCAACGTTTTTTACTAAGTGGGGTTAGTTAGCTCTCCGCTCTTGATGCCAACTGAGTATAGTTGTTCCCTCATCTATTCGTATTTTTAAGAAAAGAAGAGATCTTTTCATCCTAACCTGCGTCAGTAATAAGACTATACCAAGCTTTTTTGCTGGGTGCTAGGTCCTTTGTCCTTTGAATCCTGCTTCTCCTTGCTGGACTCTTTGTTTGCCCCTTTCAGTCCTGCATGCTGGTTGGTCTCCTTTCTGAACTCTTCCCTGCATGCAGTTCACTTACCTCTTGGAGCATCCTTCAGGCACAGGGGCCTAAAATTGGGATGTCTCTCCGTTTGGCCTGGATCTTCTGAGTGGCTGCTAGCTGCTCCATCGCATTTTCATTATGGTATGCCTCGGATGGCCTCCATTCATTGTCTTCTCCATGTGACCATTTCCTTGATAGCTGGCTGTGCGCTCTTGCTCCCATGGACCGATCAGTGACCTTTGCTGGGTCCTGCAGAATGCTCCTGGTAATGCTGTTGCTAATGTCATCTTCTTTCCCTTGTAGATCATCTCACCTGGCGCATTCAGCACTGTGAATGCCTCTTACAGGTCAAGGCCGGGTTGTGGGTTTGAGTCCCTCCATAAGGAGACCAAAATCTCTACTACCAGGAAAATTCTGACTGGGAAGCCTAACTATACAACCAACAGTCCTGGTTCATGTTTGCAGAAGACACTGGTGGGAGTACTCATTCTCTGGTCCTTACATCTTGATTCCAAAGTGTTTCCCAATCTCTAGCTTCTGGTGGGTCCTGGAGCAGTAGGGTTTGCAGGCTTTCCCTTCTACCATTGATCTCCATTGGACAGAGTAGTCTCTGCAGCCAGCTGTTCCTGGCCTACTGGTTCTCGATCCTTGTGCTGGAACTTTACTTTGGAGACCCCTTAGTCTCCACAACTGGCTGACTGCCTCGTCTTCTGCACCGGTCGGGTAAAACAGTAACTTACCTAACCTTTCCCCATAACTGTGGCAGGGATATTGGCTTTGTCCTGTTGATCCCTATGGGAAAAACATTTGGACATTTGTGTACTCTGTCAAGTGACTCCAATCAAGCAATCCACTAAGTCAGTGCCTTGTCTGGGACGCCCAAGGGAAGTCCTTATTTATATATTTTTATAGCAAGTTATACCCTGGATGATAAACCTTTGTATGACACCCCTCTCTATGAATCCCCCTGATCTCACTGAGCCAAGCAGTAGGTTTGTTTTGCAATTTAAAAGATTTATTGGAAAAATTAAACAATATATATATATCACACTTTTATAATAAATTAATATTTGATAGCACCCTTATGAATATAATGTTGAACAACAATAGATAATCTGACACTAGCACACTTCTTTACAATCAATGAGGAGTTAGTATAGGGAGGATAAGGTAGCAGAAAATACTTTTGTGGTTTCAAGGAAAAGCAATGAGGGAAAAATGCAGCACAGAAATAACTTGATATGATTTCAACAAAAGATAATATGATCACTTTTACTTTGACAATTCCCTCCCCCCCTATGCAAGATAAGGAGATGGAAGGGGAGCACACAATTCTCAGGAATACAAAATGCAATACAAATTTCCAGTTCCCCCCAACGAGATTAGAGGAAAACAGGTATGCTTTTAAAGCCGGCAAGATCCTTTTAAATGTGGTGACAATGAAGTGAAAAATATGCTGAAAATGCTTTTAATTCCCTCTAGAGGTTCAGGGTGAGTGAGAGATACTTTAAATCAGTTCAGGTCAGCCCTACCAATGATTCAGGGATGGTTATCAGGTTGAATACGGGATTCAGTAATGGAAGCAAAAGACAGATATTTTTACACGTGGCTGAAATGAAGCAAACTGTCGATTCGCTGCACTTTTTTCCGAGTGCGTCGATCGCGACTATGGAGGAACTATAAGGACAAGTCGGTTTTAGGCTTGTTGGAAAGCTTAGAATCTTAGCTTTAAAATGAAAGTTAAACCACGTACCTAGCACCTACGATTCCAAAGATACAGGCGATTTAATGAAGGTAGTTTTTCAGAAATTAAATAATGATTCAAAATGACAGATGACAGTTTTGCAGAATGGGCACACAATTTCTTATGATGCAGTTCTAAATAGGTTAAAATAGTTTGAATTAGATTATTTTAAACTAAGAGATTGGTTTGCACAGTTCTGGCTGAGTACTCACACTATGTATTTGAAATAGGCCGTCAGGGTCTGGTCAGCAGGTTTGGACTGGACTCCGGGCAGTTTCTGGTACCAGTTCTCTGGTTTGGATCTCTGGTTCTGGTCTGTGGTTCTGCTGTCGGCACTTCACAGCGGTCTGGACTGTGGTTCTGCTGGTCTGGATCAAGTGGATTCTGGATACAGCACTGCTTTCTGGGTCTGCTACTGGTTCTGGTAAAAGTTTTTGGCAAAGAATCCAACAGCTCGCCCGGATGTAGAATAGTTTGGTTGGATTGCTGAATTCTGAAGGCCTGCTGAGAAGAGTTCTCAGCTTGTGGGTTAGGCCTTTGCTTTAAGTTCTGTAGTCTATCTGGAGTCTAAGTTCTGGATGTTCCTTCTAGATGTTGTGTGGTCCGGCAAAATGCTCCGCAAGAAAATGAAAAGTGAATCCCTTGCCTGTCCAAGCAGTCTCTTTTTATGTGTTCTGCAAGTGGGTGTGTGCGTGGGCATAACTAAGCCTGCCCCTCACAACTTATCATTGGCCAAGCTCTCCTCTCTCCCTTGATTGGGGGAAGGAATGGAGTGTCATCAGGCATTAACTTTATGGCATACAGAAAGAACACTCCCCTTTGCATTTACTTAGAAAATGAATTTTTCATAACTAACAGGTTTCCCAGATACACACGTTGTTGAAATTACATACACATTTCACAGATTAATTTAAGATACACTCTCGCCCAACTCTGATCCCCCTCAGAGCCTGGGTTCACAAATGGCAACATTTTGTGCTTTTTAGTGACATATTGGTTTTCCTCAAAATGTACACAGACCTGCACCCCTTCCCTGAGCATATTACTGGAAATTACTATGTCTCTATCCTAAACACAGTGTCTGCAATATTAATAAATAGCGGGGTTCGTTCCCAGAACACCGTACAAAGTGGAATTTGGGCTCAAATCGTGAAGGCATTTTTCATTTTCAGGATCCCCAAATTGTACATTTCTGTGAGCTTAATACAAGATTTTGGAAGCATTTAACTTAAACATATATTTGCTGCAATATGAATCCACAGTCCTGTCTAGCCCGCCCCTAGGAACTGGGGGAGTCAGGGATCACATCTCTCTCCTTCCAGGCAGAGCTCTGTTTACAGTCCACACCCAAAATCAGCTTACCCTATTCAAGTGAAAGGGTCTATTGTGTTGGGTCCAGCAGGCTGCAGGGAAGTCCCCTCCCTCTCAATCAACAGGGCCATGTGATATCATGCCTCCTGGTGTGGGTCTCTGGGATGTTAAGAGTTCTCAGGAACGGCAAGTCTTTTGAACTTTTAATTACATAAGACCCTCTTCTGTTCACTGCACAGTTCTGCAAGACAGCTCTCCTGTCAGGATTTATAGAGCACCAGCGCCAGTCAGTGTCCAATGCCGGTACTGCACCTATTTTTGACAGCTGTCTTGAATTAATACATTTCAAAAAGAAAGGATTTTACTTGATAGTATATGATCCTTGCTTGACATGGCATTGATGTGGATCTGTAGTAGAGTAAAGTACAACACTCAACCATAGTTGGATTTTTGTTTGGCGGTTTCGGGCCCATGACCTTAGCAATTTTGGACATTAATAAAAACTGGTTTTGAACAGAACCATCTTTCTTTGCACTGGTGGGTGGCAGGTCAGGGGACCATTTTGGTGTGCACAAAACTGCACGGTTCTCCTGGATTCTGGCGCAAATGTGGGCTTTTCCGCCATCTTGGATTTCCTAAACCCACAGCACCAAATGTTGCAGCATAATAGTCCAAATGTGGGTCAGGACACCCAACAACTCAAACACCTCAAAAGTGACTTTTAAATATACTTACCTGCACTTAGAACAGTTTCACTGGGAGGCCTTGGGGCCAACTAATGTTTTTCTTATATACTTGCTTTTTTATTAATTTATTTTACAAGTACTTATTTGACTGTATTTTTAACCTTAAGGCAATACTTTAGAAACAGTACGCATATCTGTAATGCATGTTATTTGTGGATTTATGGTGTGTATTGTTGTGTGTGTGTGTGGTCATAATTGTACTTTAACATCACACCTGTCCATCTTCCTTTTTAAGAGTGAAGACATTCTACTCTGCCATAATAGCAATTTAGAGAGTTTGCACTAAGTCAGGCAAGGGTTATCACATTTGCAAGTCTTTTATCAGGATTCAAACACATCAATTTTAACAAAATTATTTCTCTCCTTTGCTGTCATACTAATAACTCTCATTGTGCAGATCGGCATGCTGAGGCTGCGGAAGTGATGTCACAGGGTGATCCAAGATGGCAGTATCCTTCTACTCTAGATGAGTGGACTTATCCCTCCTCTTCACTAGTCCCAATCCGTGTCTAGTAATAATCAAAGAGCTTAGTAGGTCTGTTAGAAATGCAAAAAAATCAATGTTTTTGGAAGCAAAGGGGTCATCAACTTTCAAACCCCATTATATACTAATTTGGCAGTGATATGGCTAATCTTTAATTCAACTCAGAATCCAGTTTATAAGAGGCTGAAGGTCCATCACCTGGTAAAAGAGGCTTTTGAAGAGGTCAATATATGAACATGTCACGTTTCATGTATACATTTCAAAGAAAAGAGACATGTGAAATTGGCCATAACTTTGTGCCTGCGCATGCTACAGACACATCCTTTGGTGGAAATATTCCTTACATTGTCAAAAAATGTGACAGTTTAAATGCCTGGTCTCCCTTTTCTCTCCCTTCTGTCGAACTCTCCTCACCTGAACCGCCGGAATCGCCGTCGGGGTCCTGCAGATGCCGTCGGAGTAGATAATCCTTCTCCTTTTTCCGATGAGCTTGCTTGTCACGGAGGGAGGCCACCGTGACCGCTGAAGAGAACAGCTGTCCGAGGACCTCCCTTCCGGAACCAAGCCGAAATAGGGGAAAAAACCCTGAATGGGGAAAAACCCTTGGCCTCCTCTGGTCTGTAGCCCGGAAGGCGTAGTTCCAGCAGAAAGTAGACTTTCAGATGGGTGGGAGGTAGATAGTAGACTGGATCCGTATGCGAAACTGAAGGCAACACTGCAGCGGAACAGGGGAGTCCTGTCGTGGGAGCCGGAACACCCACCAGCCAAGGCCGCAAGCGGAACAAGGACCGGAGGAGAGGTAAGCAAAGGAGAAAGGTGCTAGGCAAGTAGCGGAGAGAGAAAAGAAAAGCGCAGGGAAAGGGGCGGCGTCTATCCTCGGGGACGGGGCCGCAAGAGAAGAGAAACAGAAACCGCCGAGGCGCGGCGGCAGCAAAGAAAACTGGAGGGGAGAGAAAGTAAGAAGAACACTCGCAGGAGGGCGCGAGTGACTGGAACCTGGACAGAGCGAGGCAGGAGCGAAGAAACCCGGAAGAGCGAGAGCTTCCAAAGGATAGTTGCAACGCAGGGACCGCTGGGCTGGGAGAGAAGATATACTCCCAGCGGCCCCGCGCTACAAGGAGGAAAAAGTAACAGACACAAAGGAGGGACTAGTACCTCCCGTACCTACGTCCCAAAACCCAGCACGGAAGAAACCGCCAGTCGGAACGCCTGCGGGTGACAGTATGCCCCCTTCCAGTCCGCACCACCCCAGGCTTCCCCGGGTGCAGGCGGTGGAACCTGGCAAGCAAGCGAGGAGCATGCACCTGAGAAGCAGGTTCCCAAGAGTCCTCCGACTCCGGATAACCCTTCCAGGACAAAAGGTATTCCAACCTCCCTCGGTAGAACCTAGAGTCTCTAATGTTGGAGACCTCAAATTCTGCTTGATTGGGTGTCTGTGAGGGAGTGTGTCTGGGCACTGGTCTATGATGAGAATCGGAATAGAAAGGTTTAAGGAGAGACGAATGAAATACAGGGTGAATGCGATTCAGAGGAGGCAGCCGAAGACAGTAAGCCACAGGATTGATCTTGAGAAGAATGGGAAAGGGACCCAGAAAGCGAGGGGAGAGTTTAGAGGGCCTTGTCCATCTGGGTAAAAAGCGAGTTGACAACCACACCTTGTCGCCTGGCTTCCAATCTGGACATTCTTTGCGGTGTTTATCTGCTCCGATCTTCGATCGTCTCCTGCTGTTCTCTAAACTCCGCATTGCCATGGCATGGGCATCCTTGATCTGATCCAATACCTTTTCGGCCGCTGGGGAGTTGGTGAAACTGGGAACCTCAGGAAGAATGGACTTAGGGTGGACCCCATAAGTACAAAAGAATGGCGAGAGGCCAATGGCAGCGTGCCTGGTATTGTTATACGAGAATTCTGCAGTAGGCAGTAGAGAAACCCAATTGTCTTGATGCTGAGTGACGTAACATCTCAGATATAGTTCGAGAGTGGCGTTCAGACGTTCCGTCATCCCGTTGGATTGGGGATGGAATCCCGAAGAGAGTGCTCTCTCAATCCCCAATCGGTTACACAGGGATGTCCAGAATCTCGAGGTGTACTGACTACCCCGATCAGAGATGATCTTGTCAGGTAAACCGTGAAGTCTGAAGATGTCTCGTGCAAGCACCTCAGCCATCTTGGTGGCTGTAGGAACACCAGAAAGAGGAGAGAAATGTGCCATCCTGGAGAACGCATCTACCGTGACCATGATGCAGGTACAGGATTCGGATACCGGTAGGTCTACAATGAAATCCGTAGAAAACAACCCCCAGGGGCGAGTAGGCATCTCAACTTGGGTGAGTAACCCCAACGGTTTCCCTGTAGGATATTTAGACCGAGCACAAATAGGACAGGTCTTTACAAAGTCCAGGGTATCTCTTCTCACGGTGGGCCAGGAAAAATTCCTCGAGATGAGCTCCAGGGTGTTAATTACCCCGCGGTGACCTGCAGGGCGAGAAGTGTGACACCAATCCAGAATCTTCTTCCGCAGCATGCCTTCCGGAACATACAGTCGTTTCTTGAAGAACAGCTAGCCGTCCTTCTCCTGGTAATGAGAGTCGGAGTGTAGCGGTAATTGGGGAAGTTCCTGAACCACAGCGGCTTTAACCTCTTGTAGGAAAGAGCTAACAAGGGCCAATATCCGGTTGCGATGAAACATGGGTTCAGTGGGTAACAAAGCCCTTTTCTTGCTGGAGTCCTTGCGGGATAGGGCATCTGCCAGACGGTTTAGTGACCCAGGAATGTAAGAAATCTGGTAATCATATTGCGAGAAAAGATAGGCCCAACGTGCTTGCCTGGAATTAGAACACTCCATTTCCTGGAGGGCTTTCAGGTTCTTGTGGTCAGTCCTGATAAGGAAGGGATGTCGGGCCCCCATGAGCAGATGGCGCCATTCGTCGCAAGCCAATTTCATTGCCAACAGCTCCTTTTCTAGGACAGAATAATTCAATTGACTGGGTGAGAGTGTCTTGGATAAGTAAGCTACCGGATGTTCCACTCCACCGACAGCCTGAAGTAGTACCGCTCCGATGGCAATTGCAGAGGCATCGGTCTCCAGAATGAAGGGCTGAGTTTGGTCCGGGTGTCGGAGAATCGGAGCTGAGCAGAAGAGATGTTTGAGCAACTTGAAACTGTTCTCGGTATCGGTTGACCAGCGGAACGGAGAGGCCTCCTTCTTGAGTAGGCGAGTGATGGGGTACACCACTTCCGAGAAGTTGGGGATGAACCTTCGGTAATAATTGTAGAGTCCCAGGAACCTCTGCACCTCTCGGACAGAAGTGGGGGCGGGCCATTCGAGAATGGCCTGAACCTTCCTTTGATCCATGTCTATTCCTTCTTCCGATAACTTGTAACCCAGATACTGCACAGAAGGTACTGCAAATTTGCACTTCTCGGCTTTAACCAATAGCTCGTACTTCTGTAGACGTTCAAGAACTTGAGTGACATGAACGATGTGTTCCTGTAAGTTTGAGGAGTAGACCAAGATATCATCCAAATAGATGATGACAGAAGTGGAAAGCATGTCGGGAAACATTCTGTCCATAAATCTTTGAAACGCTGCAGGAGCGTTAACCAGTCCAAATGGCATCACCTTGTACTCGTACAGGCCGAATGGAGTGTGGAATGCCGTCTTCCATTCGTCACCCTTGGAGATTCTGAGCAGATGGTATGCGTTTCTGAGGTCAAGTTTGGTAAATATTCTGGCTCCTTGTACAGCCTCGATGATATCGGAGATCAATGGCATGGGATAACGATCTCGGATAGTCACCTTATTTAGACCTCTGTAGTCTATACAGGGTCTAAGTTCAGTGGAATCCCTTTTCTTGATGAAAAATAAGGGAGCCCCTGCAGGGGATTTCGAAGGCTGAATCAGCCCATTCGTCATATTTGTGTCCAAATAGTTACGTAACACAAGCTTCTCCGTAAGTGTTAAAGAGAACATTCTGCCGAAGGGAACTAGTGCATTGGGTACCAGATCTATGGTACAGTCCTCGGGCCGGTGGTGTAGCAGTTTGGAGTCAAGGCTTTCTTGGAATACTTCGGAGTATTTCAAACAAAAATTGGGTAGTGCAAAAACCCCAACACAGTTGGAGGTGTGAGCCGTAATAGACTGAAGGCCCTTCTGACTCTTCGGTGGAAGACAGTGTTCGGTGCAGTATGCAGAACAGAAACTCAGCTGGTTCTTTGTCCAATCGATTTGGGGATTGTGTCTGCGAAGCCATGTGATTCCCAAAATTATTGGAAAATGTGCAGCCCGGATGATGTCGAACCTTATCACTTCCGAGTGCTGAAAAACTGTTAAGGATAGCTCTTCAGTGGTATGGGTGATGAGTCCGGATGATAGTGGAGAGCCGTCAACTCCTTCTATCTTCTGACCTTCCTTCCGGGGTATCCTGCGTAGACCGACCTTATCGGCCCATAGGGTATCAACGAAGTTTCCTGCTGCTCCGCAGTCCAATAATGCGAGAGTCTCCACCTTCTCGCCTTCTATCATGATGATAGCTGAAACTACCATAAGTCTGGAATCTTCCTTGGAGTCAGAAGAAGAAACTGTTAGAGAAACATAGGGACAAGTAGACAGAACTGGAAACCCCCGGACACTAGTCCCTATTGATGCCGAGGGTGATCGTTTCCCTGCCTCTTGTTAGGCAGTTCTGTGCAGTCTTTTAGAAGGCGTTGATCCGACCCACAGTAAGCGCAAAGTCCTTTTTCTCTTCTTCGCCGTCTTTCGGCAGCAGTCAGAGGTGCTCTTGTGAAGCCAATCTGCATCGGTTCCTCTGAAGCGGCAGCGGGAGAACGACTAGGGGGAGAGTATGTCCGAGAATCCGGGAGGAATCCTGAGCCTCGTTGTTTGCGTCTTTCCATCTTCCTTTCCTGTAGGCGATACTCGATATGTAGTGCAGCAGTTAGAAGGTCCGAGAAAGTAGTTGAGCGAGTAGATCTGGCTAACTCATCCTTAATTTCCTCTTTTAGACCCCTCCTGAAAATGGCATACTGTGCCGGTTCTGGCCAGCCTGCGCCAGAAGCTACTGTTTTGAAAGCAGAGATATACGACAGGACGTCCAAAGAACCTTGCTTTACATCCAACAATTCTTCTGAAGCAGTAAATGACAACTCTGGGCGTTCGAAAGTCTGTCTCAGAGAATTTTGGAACGCTGCGTAATCTTGGAGAATGGCATTGTTGCTTGTGACTAGGGGAGTGGCCCAGGTCAGAGCGTTGCCTGTCATGTTCGAGATTAGGAAGCCGACCTTCGCTTGGTCTGTAGAGAAAGTGCGGGGTCGGAAAGTAAAGTAGACGGTACACGCCTCTAGGAATTCCTTCACTTTCTTGGGGGCACCATCAAATTTTCCCGAGGATAGTGTTGTAGGCAGTAGTTCTGGAGGAGTAGGTTCCCGGGCGGATACCATTTGTCTAAGGAGGGCGTTTTCAGCTTTGACTCCCTGAAGTTCCTGAGACATAGCTTGAATAGCCTTCCAAAGTTCTTGCACTTGCCCTTCGGCTGACATGGTGTCTTTCTTTGGCGTTGCAATCTGTGACAGTTTAAATGCCTGGTCTCCCTTTTCTCCCCCTTCTGTCGAACTCTCCTCACCTGAACCGCCGGAATCGCTGTCGGGGTCCTGCAGATGCCGTCGGAGTAGATAATCCTTCTCCTTTTTCCGATGAGCTTGCTTGTCACGGAGGGAGGCCACCGTGACCGCTGAAGAGAACAGCTGTCCGAGGACCTCCCTTCCGGAACCAAGCCGAAATAGGGGAAAAAACCCTGAATGGGGAAAAACCCTTGGACTCCTCTGGTCTGTAGCCTGGAAGGCATAGTTCCAGCAGAAAGTAGACTTTCAGATGGGTGGGAGGTAGATAGTAGACTGGATCCGTATGCTAAACTGAAGGCAACACTGCAGCGGAACAGGGGAGTCCTGTCGTGGGAGCCGGAACACCCACCAGCCAAGGCCGCAAGCGGAACAAGGACCGGAGGAGAGGTAAGCAAAGGAGAAAGGTGCTAGGCAAGTAGCGGAGAGAGAAAAGAAAAGCGCAGGGAAAGGGGCGGCGCCTATCCGCGGGGACGGGGCCGCAAGAGAAGAGAAACAGAAACCGCCGAGGCGCGGCGGCAGCAGAGAAAACTGGAGGGGAGAGAAAGTAAGAAGAACACTCGCAGGAGGGCGCGAGTGACTGGAGCCTGGACAGAGCGAGGCAGGAGCGAAGAAACCCGGAAGAGCGAGAGCTTCCAAAGGATAGTTGCAACGCAGGGACCGCTGGGCTGGGAGAGAAGATATACTCCCAGCGGCCCCGCGCTACAAGGAGGAAAAAGTAACGGACACAAAGGAGGGACTAGTACCTCCCGTACCTACGTCCCAAAACCCAGCGTGGAAGAAACCGCCAGTCGGAACGCCTGCGGGTGACAAAAAAGTACCATCCAATATCCCAATCAGTTACACAAAACAAAATGGGTAGGCCAATCTAAGGTGACAAAAAACATTTGGGGCTGCACAGGTGTAATGCACCCCGTTATGATAAAGCATGGTTTCATAGTTTGAGACATAACAGCCATTTAAAATAAATAATATAATTTGCATTTAGAGTAGCTTTGATGCCATCAGTTTCAGGAGTGTCAACTGACACGACTCTTATTATTTCAGTCTCTTGTCCTAAAACCGGCAGGCATTTTAAAGGATACATAAAAGATAGATTGCGTAAAGACTTCGTGTGCACGTGTTCTCTGCTGACAACTGCTGGCATGACAAACATCTGATCTGCAGATGAATGGAAGCAGAGGTGATAGATATATACCAATGCATGTTAGTCACTCAGTTACCCATCCCATGGGTTGCTAGGTCCTTCCATGTAGAATGCACTTACACTACCTTTTGAGACACAGGGCCTCATTACGAGTTTGGTGGTAGCCATGGAGCTATTAGAACCGGGCTCCTTTACCGGGTTCCCTGAATGGGGAATTACCAGGCCATTCCGAGTTCAGAGGGCCTGGTAATTCCTCCCTCAGGGAACCCGGGCCCGGACCTTCCCCATTCCCATTTGAGCCCCCATAGGGCTCAATTGGAATGGGAGAGGGAGCTAACAACGGGCCGATTACGACCGGCCTGTTGTTAGCTCCCTGGTCCCCTTGCGGGACCCGGTAACGACACCTCGTTTTACCAGGCGTCCTTACCGGGTCCCGCGAGGGGACCTCGTAATCGTGCAGAATGGTGTTAACGGGTCCGCATCCATTAGCGGAACCCGTTAACCCATTCCGCACGGGTCGTAATGAGGCCCACAGAGTGCTTTATGAAAGTGATGCTGATGAGCTGACCTGGCTTTCTTGCAGAAACCATTTACAAAAGTTCCTGAAATTGTATAGAAGCCTGGAAAGTTTCTTCTAGCAGATGGAACTCCTTCACATAGACATTCAACAGGAAACCCAAATGGCAATTTGAACAGCAGAAAATATTGCCTATAATTAAGCTCCAATTAGTCCAAAAGAAGCAGGACTTAGTGCCAGTGTTGGATTTGGGGTGGAAGCCAAAAGCTGAGCAACCTCAAATTCACAAACGCGGAGAAAAAACATGCAGGCAAATGGGCATACGGCAAGATGAAAGGTAGTCAACAAAGGCATTGGCCAACTCCGGCCCTATATCAAACGTTCAGATCCCAGACCATGCAAACATAAAGCGACTGTACCTTAATTGTCCCCTAATACAGAGGTAAAGAAAACCTTGGAGTGAGATCAGGGCAATTTTTCGAGCAAAACAACACCGTACCTAAATGGGTCGTGCTTTGAAGACCGAGAAGCTCAATTGGGAACACAATAACTCTCAAAACCTAGACCCGAATTTAAAGTAGTGGTGTTTGTTGAGCTACAAGAGAAATAAATGTCACATTAAGTAGTACGAAAGTATACTTTTAGGTGCATTTATCGGGGTGGAGATATAGCTGCCAAGGTGTTGTCCATCAAAGACACCGAACACCAATTCTCTAAATGAAGAGGTGGAGGAAGAATAAGCTGATGAATATGAAGGTAGCAGCTGCCAATCACAACAGGCCCGTCCAATGACAAGTGCAGAAACAGTAACAGCTTCAATTCCTTTACATTTACTCAAGCAAAAGTGCATTTGACCAATTCAAATGCACTTCTGGTGCTATTTAGCGAAATCCCTGCTTCATGCCACCTGTCGCATGGGATGGTTGAGTGCACAGTATATTAAACGAGTTAAGCCTCTAATCCTTCATTAATTTAAATCTCATGCCACACAGCATATTTGCTCAGATTTTACAGAATTATTTCCAGAAAATGCCTGTTATCAGAAATTCTGGTGTAATTAACAGAAAGCGATCTCTTCAAGTTTACGCAAGGAGTACGCTGTTTTGGCAAATATCCTTGAAGGGGGCTATTGGCCGCCACCGAGCCATGGGTTATATCTGGGCCCATGCAGCGAATAGTGTGGAATGGAAAATGTATCATTTGTATGTAAATTAGATCTGGCTGGCTTACACAGCTGTATATAGCAACTTCAATCCTATTATGCTCACCCTTAACTGTCCTCTAGTGAACAGTGAAATGAACTTTCCAGGACACTGAAAACCTAATTAGGCCTTCTCGGCTGCTTCAAACGCATAGATAGTAAGCTACACATCATAATACATGCAATTCTATTTAAAACGAGGACACCGCTTTGCTTGTATTGAGCTACAAAAGACCCGCGGTGAATGGGCGGTCAAGATAAGGTGAATATTTCAGACCATTTTCACACGGCAACAGAAAACCTCCTCAGGAAGGAACATGCTTTGCTGAAGGAATTAGAAAGCAAGACTAGAACGCACCTTTATTCAAACGTAAAGACAGACATATTATGCCAGAAACAGCCTCAGTCTGAGACATGTGATGTGTTGGTGGGAGAATCACAACAATGACCCCATCCGGCAGTTGCGCTTTTCCTGAGGCGTTCCACACACTCTTAGCAGCACACAGAGGTAATATGAGGAATGGCCACATGCGTGCTCTCCTGTTTCAGGTATGCTACCACACACATGAAGTACATCGTCATCAATTGTGCATCTTCTGGGCCAGTTGCCGCTCTCCCTCACTGCGGTTCAGTTTGGTGTTCGTCGTGGTTCTGTTTAAGGGTCTTGCCTGTTCTTTCTCTACACATCCCCCCTCTCCTTCACTAATGCCAGTGGTCCAAGTGTACGAAAAGAAGTAGTGGAACTATGTTCCCTGATGGCCTGCCCACGCCCTCCACCAGCCCCATAGCTGCGCCACTCACACGCGCAACCCAAACCCCCAAAAAAGGGAACGTTTCAACTTCTTCCTACACTCGTATTTGAAAACAAAGACATTCCGGAATGTTTTTTTGAAATAAAAGTATGGGAATGGTAAAACGTAGTTAAAAAAGTAGAGGACCACCACTCCCAACTGCCACAGCCCACTTTGACCACTGATTATTGCTTCCTTTGGCTTCTCATTGCACTTCTACGCTGCTGGCTCTCAGATCTGTGGCTCATTTTCTGCCTTCTCTTTCTACCTGCCTATTCAAAATTCAAACCTGGATGAACTCTCACTTTCTTTAACTTAATGGGCCTCATTACGACCCAGGCGTTAAGGGTTAACGACGTCGTTAACCCTTAACACCTGATTCTGATTTTAACGGCTGCTTTTAGCAGCCGTTAAAATCCATGGCGCTAAACTGCCATGATGCTAATTACGCCACCGTAATTTACGGTGGCGTAATTAGCGCCTTCCCCACTCCCATTATGCCCTATGGGGCAAAAATGGGAATGGGGAAGGGAAAATGGGAAATGGGGATTTACCGCCCCACTCACCTTGGAATGGGGCGGTAAATCCGCCATCCACCATGGTGTAAACATAGTTTACACCATGGTGGTAAAGTTGGCGCAATTAGCGCCTGGGTCGTAATGACCCCCAATGTCTCTAAAACAGGAGTTCGCGTTTTCCCCATCTCCACTATTTCTCCTGCCCCTCCCCCGTCTCTTTCCTATGCCCCAGACTTTCTTTTTCTCCCTTCCTCTGCTCATAACATTGGTGCCCTCTGCGCATGCTTCTCACTCCCGTCAATTTCAATGGTTTAATATCTGCAAAACCGGTCCCTTTTTTTTCAATGTGACTTAATTACTAATCTATGTGTGCATTGTCTCCCGACTTGCTTATGGTTCTGCCTTATTTATAGGCCCCCTGCCTACGAGCCCGCTTCCATTCTCTCTGCTTTCAATCTTTGCAATTCATAATCTTTTCTGCCCTCTTCCCCACAAGCGATGATACTGTGATCCCGGGCAGATCATTTTATCTCACTATAGAGGAATCTGCTCTCTTTTAGGAAAGTATGTGCCTTCTCACATTCTGATGGCATTTTTAGCCCATTGCCTGCTCTTTCTCTTCACTTAGGCCATTTGAGTGAAAAGACAGGACACAGCTGACCAAATATCACAGGACTTTTTCCAAGCTAATTTTAAGGTGTGCTTATTTGGCATAAAAAACTATTCAGTTTTATCTTCAATTGTAGATGTTCTTCACATCACGAAAAACGATCTAGAAGTATATGTCAAGCAATGACTACAATCGGGTGAACATATCACAAAAAGTACTTTGCAGAGTGTATTTAAATATTTAAGAAACTTAAGGGAACCTAGGTGAGCTATTTCAAGTTTACATTAATTAGTATCCTGATACATGTACACTTCAAATTATGAAGAATATAACGCTAAAATCCTCATTTTGCATTGAATATTTCTTCACTCATTATTTTAAAAATATTGTCATATTAGTGTATCTTGGGATTTGTGTACTTTCCAAGTCAGTTCTACAGAACAGAACGTTTTTATTTTAGTTAATGAACGTCAAACCTTTATAAATAATTGCACCTTGCTGCATGCCAAGAAGTGGGAATCAAAGCGGTCAAGTGTCAACATTGTGGGCTCGTTCACAAATAAGTGATTCTCAGAAACGCATTTAGGGGGTAATTCATAGAATTCAGCGCACAAGTGACGCACGCGGCTGGCGCACAGTGTGCGCGTGCGAATCCCTGTGCCAGCCGCGTGCGCTAAAATCCATTTCCGCGCACAGCGTATTCATGGATTCCAGCCACCAAAACCAGCCGTGGCGCACAGTGGCGCAGCGACCCTGCAGCAGCGCCAGTTACGCCCCCAAGAACGCCTCTCGCGCAGGGAAAAGCCATCAATATACCCAATCCAGCGCAAAGGGCTGCGCTGACCCTGTACCAGCACGGCAAGCGGGCTACGTGTATCACTGGGGTGCGCGGGAAGTACCTCACGCGATTGGCCCTGTGCGAGCAGGGTACGCGTATTTCAGGGGTGCGTGGGTAGTTCCACACAATTTCCGCAGGGTACGTGTATTTCAGGGGTGCGCGAGAAGTTCCACACGCAATTTCAGCATGGTACGTGCATTTCAGGGGTGCGCGGGAATTCCCACACGCGATTGGGCCCGTGCGAGCAGGGTACGCGTATCTTTGGGGTGCGCGGGAAGTTCCACACGCGATTCCATCAGGGTACGTGTATTTCAGGGGTGCACGGGAATTTCCACACGCAATTGGGCCCGTGCAAGCAGGGTACGCGTATCTCAGGGGTGCGCGGGAAGTGCCACACGCGATTTCAGCAGGGTACGTGTATTTCAGGGTGCGGGGCAAGTTTCACACGCGATTTCTGCAGGATACGTGTATTCCAGGGGTGCGCGGGAAGTTCCACACGCGATTCCATCAGGGTACGTGTATTTCAGGGGTGCGCGGGAATTTCCACACGCAATTGGGCCCTTGCGAGCAGGGTACGCGTATTTCAGGGGTACGCAGGAAGTTCCGCATGCGATTCCATCAGGCTACGTGTATTACAGGGGTGCGCGGGGAGCACCGCACGTGAATTGCACGTGTGGGTCCTCCCAGGTCTTCCCTCTACACCCTCCACGGCCCCTGCAGGTGGCTCACACCACAGGGGCCTACCCTGCACCTGTCCTGCAGGCACCCCATCCACCATGGCCATGCCCCCCAGCCAACCCACATGTCAACTTGTACTACTGCCCACCAACGCATGTCCCCCTGCACCCCCAGCCACCAGGGGCACCCTCCACCAGGCCCCCACCCATGTCTCCCACCACCCCCCAGCAGTGCAGGGGCACTCTCCACCAGGCCCCCACCCATGTATCCCACCACCCCCACCCCCCAGCCACCAGGGGCACCCTCCACCAGGCCCCCACCCATGTCTCCCACCCCCCTACCCCCCAGCACTGTGGGGCACCTGCCAGCAGGCCCCCACCCATGTGCAACTCATGTCTCCCACCACCCCCACCCCCCAGCCACCAGGGGCACCCTCCACCAGGCCCCCACCCATGTCTCCCACCCCCCCACCCCCCAGCACTGTGGGGCACCTGCCAGCAGGCCCCCACCCATGTCCAACTCATGTTCCCCACCACCCCCACCCCCCAGCACTGTGGGGCACCTGCCAGCAGGCCCCCACCCATGTCCAACTCATGTTCCCCACCCCCCACCCCCAGCACTGTGGGGCACCTGCCAGCAGGCCCCCACCCATGTCCAACTCATGTTCCCCATCCCCCCACCCCCCAGCACTGTGGGGCACCTGCCAGCAGGCCCCCACACATGTCTCCCACCACCCCCACCCCCAGCATTCATGGGGCACCCTCCACCAGGCCCTCGCCCATGTCCCATCCATGCCCCCCTGCACCTGGGTCCCACCAATCCCCAATCATGTCCGTAATGGCCATCCTCCCCTGCCAAAAGGCCCAACCAACTATCACATCCACCCACATATCAAAGGCAATGACATGTTACACACCCAATGTAAATAATGCAAATGAACACATGTCTGTCACACACAATGGCTGCAAGTGAATGTTAAAAAACCCAACATGACATGCATGAAAGCAATGAGATGATACGACACATTGAAGGATGAAAATAAAAATGTATTTAAAATCAACTTGAATGGAAATGAAATGAGAAAAACCACAAAGCAAAACAACCAAAAGAAGATGAATGTCCATGAAAAATAATCAAAAACACACAGCACAATCAAGAAAAGTAATCCAAGTGTAAATGATAAACAAAAACCATTGCTCCATGGCGATGAAAAAAATCCAGAAAATAAAAAAATCCATTGAAGAACTATTTACAAGATAATCCCGGGTCCATGAGCCCAACCAAATGAAACCTAACTATGACAACTAACTAATAACTGAACTACATACAAAAATGTGGCGCATTGTCCAATCGCAACCAAATAAAAAAAAAGAATAAAGGAAACCTAACACTAACTATATAGCTATATACAAAGGCGGCGGGCAAGTCCAGCGGCTCACTCCGTGGTGTTCCGGGCCAGGGCATCATCGAACTCCTGTTCCATGTCCCGGAGGCGGTCCTGTTCCATGGCCCCGAGGGTCCGCAGGGATGACGCCATCTCCTCCTCCAACCCCCTGCGGATTGCCTCGAGGCACTCGGCCCGCCTCAGGGCCCTCCGCATGGAGTTCTCTGCCCTGACCATTGTGAGCCATGCCTCTTCCGCCCGCCGCCGCTCCGCACCTATCTGCTGGCCCAACCGCTGCCACACGGAAGACACTTCCCGTCCTGGGTCCTCCTGCCCTCCGGCCGATGCCTGCCCCTCCGATGTTGATGGCCCCAAGCCATGATGCCTCCCACGTTGACTCCGCTGCTGCCTCCAACGCAACTGCCTCTGCCAGCACGACGGCATCCAGGCTGATGGAATCCACCGACGCCGTCGTGCACGTGCCCTGCCTGATGATGCCGGCACATCCTCCATCTGCTGGGGTACAGTTGCTGTGGTGTCCACCCCTGCTGGACCTCTGACTCCCGACTGTGGCAGGGATGGGATCCCCACCGAGCTGGCTGCATTGGTCAGGGCAGGTCCACAGGGGGCCCTGGTGGCATCTGGGCCGGAAGACGGTAAGGAGAACGACTGGCGTATAGTCTCCACAGAGGAGGAGAGGGCCACCAGATTGGCCGACACATGCAGGAAACCCCCGAACATGGACGATCCCAAATGGGCCACATCGGCACGGTGCTCTTCGTGATGACGTGCGTGCTCCTCCTGGGAAGCACGCACGGCATCACGAATCACAGCCGTGCGCATCGCGACTCCAATCAGGACCTTCTCCATACGGCCACGGGTCCCCTCGTCCACAGGTGGAGGGGAGTCAGCTGACATGGACATCCCCTCTACCTGCGGACGGGCCTGGGACGGGGCATCCCTGCTGGTGCATGGTGGTGCACCCACAGGGTCAGGGACAGCGACTTGCACAGGCTCCTCCACGGTGACCTGTGCTGCCTCCTGCCCCTGCCCCTGGACTGCACCACTTGCACCAGCAGGGATGCCCCCACCAGGCCCCATGTGCGCCTCAGTGGCGGCCTCCTCCTCCTCTGTGGAAACCACCAACCTGGATGGCTCCTCACCATCTTCCGCCATAGCAGGCCCCTGTGGGGGCTCACCCACCCCTTCCGCTGCAGCCGTGGGGGCATCCCCGCCGCCTTGCTCCACAGCGCCGTCTCCGCCCTCTTCTTCACTAGCCGCTGCGTAGAGGGAGACATAGAACACAAGCATCAGGGTACTGTACAATGGTCCCCTAGACAGGAAGCAATAGCAGATGAGTGCCACTGTCAAAGTACACTTCCATCATGTCCCTCCACAACACATGTGTCAGTCCAGGCAAAACACACACAGTGACAGTCATGGTGCATTTCCATACATGTCCAATGGACTCTCGAAACATACAATGTAATGGAACTCACCTGCATCATGGGTCATGCCTATCACATGCACATACTTCACCTCAGTCACATCCATCTGGCCCCGTACACCCCAATCACAGTGGATACAAAGATGACTAGGCTGCATCAGTGAATCTGTACATTGTCACAGACATGTGTCATGCATCCATGGCATTCACAAGTCACAGACACGCAGGTCAGGCACACAGACATGCATACCATATATGTAACTGGCATATCAGCACCCATCCCTCACCTCCACCCATGTCCAGGAACAGAGACTGCCATGCTCTCATGTGTACAATCTGCATAGGGCTCCCCATGTCGCATTTAAACACATGCAACAACCGTGCGGTTCACACATTACTGGTCGCACATGCATTACCATGATGTCCCTGCACACATACATGCGTACATGGCCTATGTCACACATACAGGCAAGTATCAGACAACCAGCACACTGCAACATGCCCTGTCTCACACAGCAATGCTTGGCCACTTACCGCTCAACTCCAGACGGGTCTCCCTCTCAAGGACCTGGGCGTGGAGCGCTGGGTGTACGCGTTCCAGGACCCTCATCTGGATGGAACTCATGCGGCCCCGGCCCCCCTCCACGATACGCCGGGCCTTTATGAGGGTCCTGGACCTCAAGTCCTCCCAGCGCCTCTTGACCTTCTGGATGGTGCGGGTTGCCACCCCCTCCGCGTTGATGGCAACCACACAGTCGGCCCAGATCCTCTCCCGTCCTTCCTTGTTGGCGCGGGACGATCCGAAGAGGGCATCATACTGCCCCAGGACTTGCTCCACCAGGGCACCAACTTCGGTGACAGTGAAGCTGGTGCCCCTCTGCCCCTCTGGCCGGGGGTTGCCACTGGTGCCAGATGTTGATGTGCCCAACATGGCAACCCCAGGGGCAGGAGTGGGTGGGCAACTGGGTCCTGGGGCTGGGCTGTGGAGCGATGTTATCCGAGTCGGGAGTCTTCTGTTCCAGCAGGGGTGGACACAGCAACTGGACCCCTGCAGATGGCTGATGTGCAAGCACCAAATGGCAGGGCACGGTGGCAGCAGGCAGGCAGGCAGGCAGGCAGCAGCAGATGGCACGTGGGAGGCTGCTCGGGGCACTGGGGGGCAGTAATTCGGCCTTCTGAGCAGGAGCGTGGTCTTCCGTGTGTTTTCGCGTGGCCAGCTTGATACGGAGTGATTTGGCACGTGAAAATCCTGCACGTTAGCGTGAAATTTGAGGAAAGGCCCTTAGCGCGTAAGCGCGTCAGCACGCGTACGCGATTTCATTGGACCAAAGGCCCTTACAGCGTAAGCGCGTCTGTGACGTTTCGCGCATGGGCGTTGCCCTGGCAGGGCTTGGAGATCCCGCGTGCCTTTAAACTGCTCTGTACGTGCTTTTCGTGCGGTGCGTGTGTTTTCCATCCGTTGGGGTTCACACGCTATTACTTCACAGCGGGTGTTGGCTACGCGTTCTTCTACATGCAAGGCAGACGGTGAGTGGTACCCCTCTCCCCCCCAGGCCCGATCGCGTGAAGCGAACCCCTGAAATACACGTAGCCCGCTCCCCCAGGCCCGATCGCGTGAAAAACTTCACGCAAACCCCTGAAATACACATAGCCCGCTCCCCCAGTCCCGATCGCGTGAAAAACTTCACGCGAACCCCTGATATACACGTAGCCCGCTCCCCCAGGCCCGATCGCGTGAAAAACTTCACGCGAACCCCTGAAATACACATAGCCCGCTCCCCCAGGCCCGATCGCGTGAAAAACTTCACGCGAACCCCCGAAATACACGCACCCCGCTCAATCGCGTGTGTAACTTCCCGCGCACCCCCGAAATACACGTACCCCGCTCAATCGCGTGTGTAACTTCCCGTGCACCCCCGATATACACGAGCCCCGCTCAATCGCGTGTGTAACTTCCCGCGCACCCCCGATATACACGTGCCCCGCTCGCACAGGCCCAATTGCTGTATGTTGCCACTTTTGTAATGCGCAGGGACGGTACCGCCTACATTCGTGTGGCAGACGTGTTTCGGCTTGTGCGTGTCTTTGGCTGTGCGTGGCTTTGCCCAATTCGATTCCATGAATACGTGTGGTTCGAGTGCGTGTGGGCGTTCCGTCTGCTTCCCTGCAGTACATCCCCAGTTACGCCCTTATTTTCGCGCGTTGTTCCCCATTCCGCGCGTTACGCCCCGTGTTCCACCCACTTTCTGGTGTATGCGCCGAGGTTGTGCTCTTTCACTGTGCGCGTCGCGCACGCCTTTCGGGATGTTGCAGTGACTTGTGCGCCATGCACAGGTTTGGCGCACATCCCGAGGTAAACACGCGCAGGGACTTCCATGAATCGCACACGTGCGCGTGCGCCTGTTTTTTTGCGCTTGCGCCTGCTTGGGCCTGCTTGCGCCTGCTTGCGCCAAGATTTTCGCCGCACGTTTGTTCCATGAATCGGCCCCTTAATCTTACAGTGCCGAACATATACCGATTTCCAATGACTAATATTTCAAAATTGTCAGACCCAAAAATAAATATAATTCTTAGTGCACCCTTTAAAATAGGATCCACATGCACAGTTTAATTGGCTTCAGTGTAGCTTAATAAATAAAATGAGTGACCATTGATATATTGCACACAACAACTTGTTTCTTGGAACATTCATGGCAATACTACTTAAAAAGCATGGCCTCTTCTAATATCAGTCTATGACTGAGTGAGTATGTACACCTTCCTAGTAACTTCTAATGTGTAGCCTCTATCTATGCCATGGTATTATTATTGTTTTTTTTATACTTTGCTAGTTCACCACCGCAGCAGGCTCATGCATACATTACTTGCTGCTTCCCCGTTGTCTATTTGGTCCCTTCTGCAGCAGCTGTACATTTTGCAGGTCTGCTGAGTTTTGTATGGATGCGTGGGTGTGTGTACCTTTAGCATGTGGCTACTGATCTGTGGCCTGCAACTATACTACCCCCCGCATGCTTCCCTTGTGGCTGTTATTGGTAAAATGTGCCCTGTGCATATGCCAGAACACAAGCCCCCTTATCATGCACAACTCCCACTGTCTTCCTACACCACTCAGGCCAACTGATGCCCATCACTCTGTGATGATCCTCATCAGCAGCTTTGTGTATTATGTATGTCATCATCTAACCCGGCTGTCATCATCAAGGTTGGCTCTATCCAATCGTCGCTTCCCCTCGAGAACGAACTCACCTGGAGACCAGCTGCGACCTGCACTGCCATCAGGCCCCCAACTCAGAATACACCAGGTGGTGCAGCTCATCAGACTGTCCCTCTAGGTGTGTTTCAGGAGGCCGCGTCCCGACACCTGTGTCAGCCCAGAGCAGGTTCCAATCACTAGAGTGCCACCTGGCCTATCAGCTTCTAGATGGCTGACATATCTGCTTTGCAGGTGGTTAGTTAACATGCTTATTTTGATGGGCGGCCCGCTGGTTGGATTTGCATGCATACTTACATGCAAAAACTAAACCCTACTCAACTAGGTGGCTGGTCACCGCCCTGCTTCGTATAACAGTGGTTGGATGTTGTTTCTATTTTCTGAATACTTTTTTCAGCAGTTCTTAAACTCGTGAATATTTCCATAGGGCAGACATTACAATTGCCAAAACGTGGCAAACATGTAGAACCACAGAACAAGTAAGCTGCAAAATCACACATGTTATCCCTAGTCCATTGATGTTAATAAGTCTCATCTCTTGTGCTGTGCTGTGTGTATGTCCTTTTGTGCATTGTTTACATTTTTCTCAAGGTGTACTTGTGTGAATTAATCCAAAGAAGGTTACATGCGAAATGAGACTTGGGCAACATAGGCCTGCAAATGAAAGTGTTTATCTGTACACATAGTGCCTCCCACATTGATCTAACACCCTGAATTATGACCGTCCTTTAGGCACACTCGCAGAATCTCTCTGCAGGGCATGACAGTGTGTGGCAGAAGTAACGCTAGTCCAAGAAACTTCCTATTAGATCGAGGGACATTGGGCAGCACGCCAAGCCAAGTCATCAGTGGACCCGGCTGTATTTCCTTTTTTGATTACATCTTTGTTAGGCAAGATTGTATGCAGTAGTACCCTGTGTGAGACTGCACCAGCCTTGTCCTCTTGGCAATAGTTAACCCAACTTTTGGTGTAAGCAAGTACACAAGTTGGTAGAGTGACTGAGCAGCCAGGCCTATCTCAAGAGGGGTCACTGTGAGCTGTAGGGTTGCAACATAGAGTTTCACAGTGACAACTATCCAAATAACACTTATACTCACAATGTCTTGATTAAACAAGTATATATTGATTTAAGTCTGTTTTAAAATAAGCCTTCATTAGAAGGAAGCAGATATGTAACACTTAAACATACTTCAAAATACAAACTCTCAGTTTCAATAAATCAGTAGATAACCTTTGGGGAAGGCACACAGACACTTCCTACACCCTGCTTCAATTACTAGGACACTGTGGACATTGATATATGACTGGTACATTTAGACCAATACTGAGTTTGTAAAGGAAAAGGTTAGGGAAGGAAACAATGGTTAATATGTTTCTCAAACAGGTAAGCACTTTTGCACCCCCAATGCAATATAGATTAACCCTTTCCTAGCTATGCAAGTAAAGAATGTATGACTTTTTGAAGAGACATATTAAACACAAAGTCAGAGTTTAGAAGAGTCTTCAGGGAGCCAGGCCAGTCAATGTCACTTGAGCAAAGTCTAGGGGAGCTGAGGCCCTTCTTAAAGGTAAGTAAAAAGTCTTGCACAATGTTATAGAGAGTTTTGTAGAAAACTAAATCACTGTTGGGCTACAAGCTGGGAGGCTTGTGATGGGCAAAGCTGTAAGAAACTCGGCAAAAGGCAGCAGATGCAAGTCTCAACTGAGAGCTAGCAAGCTACACAACAAGAGGTAAGTACCCCTTAGTTCACAGTACCTTAGGTCTGAAGAAATTGGTTCCAGCTGGCTTATGTTCCTGTTGTAGTATGGCAGATCCTGTTGTTCCTGGGCCTCAGTCGTGGGGACAAGAGGGAGACATTGGGGACTCCTGCACTACGATTCGAAGATAGGCGGCAGCAATGAGCAAAGTTCAGATTACGGCACTTTGCAGTTTCAGCTTCTTGTGAATAGCACCACCGCAGTACTTGGACACCTTGCGGACTTTCCTTGCTTCTGTGGTCCAGCACTCTGTTGAGGTGGCTCAGGCTTGGTCAGCCCTGCTTCGAGGGAGTCCGGAGGATCTTCCAGGAGCTCGGGTCTGGCTTAAAAACAATGCACTCGATTCTGGTGTTCCAGTCCCTGGCACTTGGTTCCTGCAGCATCAATGGAAGTACAGCCAGCAAAGAGGATTTCCAGATGAGTTTGTCTTGGGGTCGATTGGTCCCACCAACCCAAGAGGAGAAGTCGTCCTTTGCAGGGTTTCTCCAGTCAAGGTGATTTCGGAGCATCAGCACTGCAGCAGTCCTTCACCAGGCAAACCAACGGCCCAGAAGTTGCAGCAAGCTTCTCTTCCAAGTTCTTTTTCAGATTCTTTCGTCCAGTGGTCGACTCTGCCTTTCTTGTAAAAGACTTCCCCTTTTATGCAAGTCTCTCCCATTCATTCGCAGCCTAGCTTTCACTCACACAGCAGTGTGGCTGTCCTTCAAGGACAGCCAGCCAGCCAATCATCTTTGGGTGCATTCCTGTAAATAAGGAGACTAAGCACAGGGAGTGTTGGGAACCTATCTTGCTTCCTGCCCTGCCAGACACGCTGGAGCCAGAGGCTGGCCTCAGCAGTGAACCTCACCAAAACAAAATGAACAAAGGGACCAAACCTGGTTTGGTGCACAGAGTAAATCTCAAGAAGGACCTTTACAACAAGAAATGGTGAAAAAAGAAGACCGGGCCATTTTGACAAAATGGGCACACATGGGTGCTACACTGCAGCTGCAAACGCAGCCCGTGGTAATACACAATGGTAGGAAAAAGTAAACCACTGCCACCAGCCATTAATTGTAGAAAGGGTACATAAAAATGTTACATCAGAAAGTAAAGAAAGGGGTTACTAAGTAACCCCTCCAGCACTCTATGGAAGATAGTTTGTGCTGGGTCTACAAAGTTACAAAATGTAAGTAAAGTCAATTTCACTTCACTGCTCTTGGAAACAGTAGTTTAACCAAGAGAAGGTACTTAAACCTTTGGGAAATATCAAAGACTTCCCTGTGCCACTGCACTGAAGGTGCTGTGTGTCACAATGTAAAAAAGATGATGCCTATGGAATTTGTCAGACTCCAAAACCAAAAGAAACAAAGTGTTCAAATTAAAGAAAAATACATGTGAGAGTGGGAAAAAGGTCTCGCTCTCTCCAGGATAAAAATTAAAAGTCCTAAAGTCCAGAAAAGAGCTGGGGGTCTCTAAGGGAGACGGTATGACCACATTTCTGGGAATTATCCCTAACAGTCTTGTATTGTATTGAGCACTTACATCCAAAAAGTACATATTGGTGTGCACTGACACTCCAAAAGCATTTCATTCACCCCAGGAGTATAAGCCACATGATGGTCATTGTTCTGCTAGCGTGTGCATGCTGGAGGCTCACTGAGATGAGAACTTTCTCTTCTCCTTTTGCTTTTTCACAATTGTGCTTTATTTTCCGTGTGACTGCATATCATTCACTGTGCATGTGTGCTGCATGGGAAGTATAGCAGAGCCCCAGCTGTAGACCCACGTGCCCTCGACACTGACACGCTCTTTATTACTGCTTCCTTTCCTGCTCTAGCACTGCGCCCTTCCCCCATAGCAGACAGCTGAGTCCCAACAACCTGGAACACCTCTCACATGGTCGCTACTATTTGGGTACACTCGGCACCTCTGCCCGCTCTTCGGCTTCCGACGTCTCTATGCCAGGGAGCTCTGCTATTCTGAACAGCTCTGGAAGTACAATGATTGCTGCCTGCACTGGACTGCTCCTTTCTCTTGCCAGTTCAGACTGTGGTCTGCTGAGTGGCCTTCCTACAGTGCTTCAACACCATAAAATGTGGGAGGAGGTGCTATACAAATGCCAGATAACATACCACTGCACCTGCAACTATTTCAGGCAGTGTGACAGACCATTCTCTGGTCTGCTGATCAGAAACTCGAATCCAGCACTCCTTTGCACACACTTGCACCCCCCCCAACATTGACTATTTCAGGCAGTGTGACAGACCATTCTCTGGTCTGCTGATCAGAAACTCGAATTCAGCACTCCTTTGCACACACTTGCATCCCCCCGCCCCCCCCCCCCCACATTGACTATTTCAGGCAGTGAAGCAGACCAGTCTCTGGTCCGCTGATCAGAAACTCGGATCCAGCACTCCTTTGCACACACTTGCACCCCCCCACATTGACTATTTCAGGCACTGTGGCAGACCATTCTCTGGTCTGCTGATCAGAAACTCGGATCTAGCACTCCAGTGCACACACTTGCACCCCCCCCCCACATTGACTATTTCAGGCAGTGTGGCAGACCATTCTCTGGTCTGCTGATCAGAAACTCGAATCCAGCACTCCTTTGCACACACTTGCACCCCCACTCCCCCCACATTGACTATTTCAGGCATCTTTACTTTACAGGTACCGCTGCTGTTACCAGTACTAGCGTTTCTGCTACCTGCACGTGTAATAACGCTGCGCACGGCTCTAAGTTCGATTTTCATTTGGTTCTCTGAATTTCACTGCCAATGCATTTCTCTTCTGCTGCTTACTAGTGTTTAGGAAGCATACTGCATGACTGCTTGTGTGAGTGGCAGAGAGCAAAGCACTCTCGTGTTTGTAAGGAACTGAAAGTAGTTTACTTGAACTACATTTCCCAGGACCCCCAGGGTATTTCTTGTTTGTTCAGGCGCTTCAGCGCCGGTGCTTCTGGGTCGCGCCGGTCTTCACCGGTCTCGCCGCTCGCCTTATATATTGTCTATATATTGTCTGGATTTCCCCTGCAGCTCATCTTTCCTTTACAGGTACCGCTGCTGTTACCAGTACTAGCGTTTCACCTACCTGCACGTGTAATAATGCTGCGCACGGCTCTAAGTTCAATTTTAATTTGGTTCTCTGAATTTCACTGCCAATGAATTTCTCTTCTGCTGCTTACTAGTGTTTAGGAAGCATACTGCATGACTGCTTGTGTGAGTGGCAGAGAGCAAAGCACTCTCGTGGTTGTAAGGAACTGAAAGTAGTTTACTTGAACTACATTTCCCAGGACCGCCCAGGGTATTTCTTGTTTGTTCAGGCGTTTCAGCGCCGGCGCTTCTGGGTCGCGCCGGTCTTCACCGGTCATCGCCGCAGCTCGCCGGCTCGTGGGAAATCTCGGCTTTCAGCGGGGCCTCGATTACTCTGGCTACCAGACGCCTCTCCCTTTAAGTAAGTTGCTCACGTATTCTGCATTTGGTTCACCATGCGCTTGAAGAAAATACCACGCCAACCCAACATGAAGTTCAAGATCGCACCCTTGTTGGTTCTATCTTTTTCCCTTCTCAACACACGCTCGCTATACAAGCATGGTGTGGAAATCTCCGACCTAACTAATGAACTTAAGCCTGACTTTTTCGGCATAACCGAAACCTGGCTCAACCCTGACCTTCCCACCCAAGCCACACTCTCCACGCCCGACGACTACACTCTCTTTAGAGCAGATCGTATGCTGGGTAAAGGTGGCGGAGTGGCCTTGTTGTGTAAATCAAATCTTGAATGCCATGAAATTCCTCATACCTCTCCAGAAGGTTGTGAGAGTTTATGGATAAAAATAAAAACCTCTCCACATACCACTTTAAACACACTTACGATCTATCGTCCACCCAAAGTCATGCCTCTATTTGAAGAACGGCTCAGTGACCTACTGGCTCAGATTTGTACCACTAAATTCCCAGTTATCATCATGGGTGATTTTAACTATTGGGCCAACGACCAGCAGGATAAAGCAGGCACCAATATGATGGATACCATCACCTCCTTTGGCCTTACCCAGTGGATGAAATCCCCAAAGCAAAGTAAGGGTCATACCTTAGACTGGCTCCTGTCTCAAAATGCCAATATCTCTAACATCTCAGCCACACCATGTATTTGGTCTGACCACTTTCTTATTCAAGCCAAGATTTCACTACCCTCCCCTCCTCCTAAACTTAATGCCAACCCACGCATTCAGAAAATGTCTCGTAACCTTAAAAATCTAACAGCTCCAAATTTTGCCACACTGCTGTCTTCTAAACTTCAACCCCTTGACAACTTTGTTGACTCCTCGAAACTTATCAATCATCTGTCTACAGACATCAAAGAAGCAGTTAACGACCTTGCCCCACTGAAAATGAAGACAATAAAGACCGGAACCACAAAGAACACCTGGTTCACTAATGAAATTCTTGTGGCCAGACAAGAAAAAAGAGCCCTCGAAAGAGTTTGGAGGAAAGACCCCAACGACAACACTCTAACCAACTACAAAAAATCCATCCTCAATTACAAAAAACTCATCACAGAAGCTAAGGCCACACATTATAACGCAAGGATAGTGAATGCTCAATCCAACACTGGGGAGCTTTTCAAAATCTTAGCGGAGTTCCAAAATCAGCCCCCAACCATTAATAATATCATTAAGAACAATAAATGGTGTCAGGGCATACACAATGCCTTTCTACTCAAGATTGATTCTCACAAAGAAAAAAATAAATAAAGCCCTAGGCAATGTAACATCCCCGCAAACCCCCACAGACACAGTTCTGCCCATTACCTGCGAAAACAATATCCCTCAATTCTCCTTCACACACTACACCGAAGATGAAGTACTCAAAATCATAAAGGACCTTAAAGACACGTCCTGTCCTGCTGACGACTGCCCCACAAGCACTCTTAAGGAGTCCTTAGAAACTCTGGTTCCATGGATTACCAAACTGGTCAATCTCTCTTTTGATGAGGGCCTGGTACCGGAACTGTTAAAATCAGCGTGGATTACACCCTTATTGAAAAAGGAAAATCTTGACCCAGCGAACAACGACAATTACAGGCCCATTACCAACATGCCATATGTTCTCAAGATAATTGACAAACTTGCCTATTTACAGTTACAAGCCCATGTCAAAAAATATAACATCTTGGGTATCCGTCAGTCGGGCTATAGGGCTCGTCACGGGACTGAGACAGCAATGCTAGATCTTAAATCTACCTTAGCTAGCATAGCTGATAATAATCAAGCTGCTTTGCTCATGTTATTAGACCTCTCCGCAGCCTTCGACCTAGTTCATCACAGCTTACTGGTGTCAAGGCTCGGAGAGGTCGCCAACTGCTCTGTAATTGCATCCAGATGGATTGCTTCCTTTCTGGGTCCCAGAATGGTGAGGGTCTGTGTTGGCGATAATCAATCTTCTCCAATATCTCAGACATGCGGAGTTCCTCAGGGCTCCTGTCTATCGCCTCTGCTTTTCAATCTTTATATCCGTCCCCTTCTTGACCTCTTAAACAAATTAGGTGTGCAATACACGAACTACGCTGATGATACTCAGGTGGTCATACAGCTGAGTGGCTCCTATAGCAGTGATACAGTAACCATCAATAAAATATACAAAGCCATACAAGATTGGATGGCCTGCAATTCTCTTGCCCTGAACGACAAAAAAACTGAACTCCTCATCGTGGCATCAAAAAACACTCGGGCGAAACTCAACTCCAACTATGCTAGTTTCCATATTGCTGACAATACCATTCTCATCCAGAAGAAAGTCAAGACCCTGGGCGTCGTTCTTGACGAAGAACTCTCTATGAAGTCCCATGTCTCCAGCATTAAATCTAGCTGCGGTCTTATAAATAAAAGAATAAGCTATTTTCGGCCATTCATTTTGGAAGAAAACTGTGCCCTTCTGTCCACTGCATTGATCAATTCAAGATTGGATTATTGCAACAGCCTCCTAGAGGGCACCACAGCCTCCAACATCCAATCATTACAAGTGGCTCAGAATAATGCTGTGCGTAATATCTTCAATCAGTCCCGTCGTACACACATCTCCACTTTTAGGAAAAAACTTCACTGGCTTCCCGTTAAACATCGGATAACGCACAAGATATTGACCACGACCCACAAATGCCTCAGTCTCTGTAGCCCTACTTATTTGTCAGCCCGCATTAGCATTAAATCCAACGCGAGGAACCTTTGTTCATCCTCTGCCACTATTCTCAAGCATCCAAAATACAGCACAGCCAAATTTGGAGGTACCACTCTTGACGGTCAAGGTCCCCTTCTATGGAACAAACTCCCAGCCCAGATGCGGCAGATCCAGGACTACACTGTATTCAAACGTGCTGTAAAAACCCACTTCTTCAATCTGGAATAACTCTTCGACCCTTCTTCTTTCTTTTCCATGTGTGTCTGTTTGTTTTGTTCAGTTTTATGTGCGCCCTGAGGCCTACGGGCATGTTGGCGCATTACAAGAATTAAAATAAATAAATAAATAAATAGTGTGGCAGACCAGTCTCTTGTCTGCTGATCAGAAACTCGGATCCAGTGCTCCTTTGCGCACACTTGCAGCACCCACATTTTGTACAAGGTTCTAAAGGCGAGTCACTCTGAGGGTAGCACACAGGTTAAAGGCTCACCTCCGTCATGGAGCCACTATGCACTTGGCAATTTCGAATCCCAGCCTGGCTAACTCACCCATTCATCCTTCCAAGGTCGATAAACAGAGTACTATTAAATCATGATATCACCTATTTGTACTGCACTAAGAAGTGTGATGAATCCAGCATGAAGCACTGTATAAAAACAAGAGAGTATTATAACATACCAGGCTAGAGATAATGATTTTTGACACCCTTCATCTCGTCCAGCTCTTCCCGCTCTCTCTCCCACTCTCTCTTTCTATTCCTCTGTCTTTCTCTCTCTCGTTCCCTTTTTCCCTTTTTGATTGCCTCACTCAGTTTCACCTGGCTTCTAGCACCCTGACACCTCTCTGGGGGTGTGGAGGCGCTTTATAACGTACAGCAATCATTAATGTAACTCGAGCCACGCGAGGTACAGCAGATGCTTCCTGTTCCTGCCTCCATCGCGCAGTAGGCGGGCGCCCACTTGAATAAGTAGTGATGAGTTGGGCGCGCTTTCTACACGGAAGGAGTGCGAGGAATGGCCTCAGATTCCTGCACGCCTTCGTCTCAATACACTGCTTACAGCTGCAGCAAAGGAGCTGCCAAAGTCCCTGTCACAGCAGCAGGCCCCGCACTTCCTCTTCCTGGAGTCATCTGTCATGGCGTAATGGGAGATAACGAATGTGGAGGATGAGCCATATCAGTCATTGTGCCAACATGACACAACGCTCGGGATCGTGGGTGTCTCGAGGGGCTTCCACTGATGGATCACAACTTGCTTTCTGTATGCAGAGTCTTCCTGAGTAGCGCTAGGGTCCGGCCTGCGCGCGGCACGTGCTAACCCACCCTGACCTTAATTCAAGTTTATCTTAACTTGGAGCAGGGGCGTTGCTAGAGGGGGGCTGAGGGGGCTATAGCCCCTGATCATTTGGTTGTAGCCCCGGATAGAATCTCAGGAGCTACAGCTAAAAGACTAGCTAAGCCCCAGTCCCAACAGTTCCGACATCAGCCTAGCCCCGGGTCTTATCCAGACCTAGCAACTCCCCTGACTTGGAGAATGCTGCTTGGAGCCTCCCTGATGGCTGATCCCAGTATTTGGGACCACGGACGTCTTCCTTGAGGGTCGCTAGGTGGGAAAAGCTGCGTGCATTGTACCGTTTATCATCCGCCATGGGTACCTGCAGTTAGTTGTGAGTATGCGTGTTACTGCCTCTGGGGCAACAGGTGACAGACCCAAGGTGAAGCAGAATGCCATTATGAACTTTGACTCAGAAATACAAAGTCAAAAGTCAAAAAAATATTTTGACTAAAAATGTATTCCATTTTAATTGAAGGCTGGCTCTATGAATAATACATGCTGCTTATTTATCCATAACACAATTACAAGTTGGAGTGAGACAGGGTGTGAGGGTGCCACAACCAATGGGAGAGGCTCATGCGGCTGCTGGCCAGAGGAAGGCCAGGCTTGAAACTTAATGGGCCTGATTCACAGAAGCATTTTACAATGGTGAAATCCCATTGGAAAGCGCACTGTGAATCAGGCCCAATGTGTTTGGGCCGTGTATAGATCTTCTTTAAGGGCTTTAAATTATGCAGCTCGCGCTCACAAATCCCTCCCAAACCACAGACGAAATGGAGCTTTGGAGTGGGAGGATTTGGGGTTCAACATCACACCAAATATCTCAGACAATGGACTGACTTCCCTAAAAAGGGGTTAACTGCTCAGGTCGGATTCACTCATGTGGATGCAAGTAAAACCGACTCCTTCACAATTCCACCGAATCTCAGAAGCAGCTGGAGTGACATCACAGGATGTGACATCACACCATTACAGGACATGTCCGTTTTCTTAAAAACATTATATTGTGTAAACTCAACACTTTAGCCTGTTGATGAACAGCGATTCAATAGAGGCACACTGTAACTACTAAATTTGGAACATGTTACATGTCTATTTAAGTTTAAAAGGCCAGTTCTAGGGTTTAATCACAAGGGTTGCAAATCAGTCCACATGGGTCCCTAGTAGCAGCACATGGGTATACTCCGCTTGCAAATCAGTCCACATGGGTCCCTAGTAGCAGCACATGGGTATACTCTGCTTGCAAATCAGTCCACATGGGTCCCTAGTAGCAGCACATGGGTATACTCTGCTTGCAAATCAGTCCACATGGGTCCCTAGTAGCAGCACATGGGTATACTCTGCTTGCAAATCAGTCCACATGGGTCCCTAGTAGCAGCACATGGGTATACTCTGCTATCAACAGGAGCTGCGAACTGTTAATGCTACAAACGGACAACCGAGAACCACACCTATCACTTTATACATTAAACACATTGGCCCTCATTACGACCCTGGCGGAGAACCATGGTGCTATTTGCACCATGGTCCATGGCGCTAAGCTGCAAAATCCGCCATGGTGGTTGGCGGACTTACCGCCCCATTCCGACCTTGGCGGGGCGGTAAGTCCCCAATCCCCATTTACCCTTCCCCATTCCCATTTTTGCCCCATAGGGTATAATGGGAGTGGGGAAGGCGTTAATTACGCCACCGTAAATTACGGTGGCGTAATTAACAACAAGTCCCGTAGCGCCATGGATTTTTCCGCCTGCAAAAAGCAGGCGTAAAAATCACCATGGCGCTACGGGAACTCGTACTCAGGCGGAAAGGGGCGCCATGGTTTACGCCGGCGTAAACCCCTTTCCGCCAGGGTCGTAATGAGGGCCATTGAAAAGAGTGAGACAATCACAACGCGAATCACTACGTGGCAGTAATATCTGAAGGGGGTTATCTCGTGCCCTGGGAGAAGATGCAAAGTTATGCAATTTACACTATGCATACGATATGGCCATTATTTCAACCAATGAGGCGGGACTTGGTGTGTTGTGATTGAGCCACAGACATTTGAGACTCTATTCCTGTTGGGCTCTGCGATGTTACTGCCAGGGAGCCGCTGTGCAGGGAAAGGGTTTGAAATCTTTAAAAACGGTTCTCCTATCTAAATGTCTTTATACTTTACATTAATTACCTTACACACTATTGTCCTTTTGTGGTACGAGTCCAAAACAAAGGGTACCATGGTACATTATAGAGGTCACGTGGCACCGCTGTTCTAAACTTGAATTCCATTTGGAAAACTTTCTGTGAGTTGTACTGTTCATAAACTTCAAATGGCCAAAGTGTACTTAAGCACATGATATCAATCAATCATTCATTCATTCAATCAATCAATCAGCTTTATTTAGGCAAAAAATTGCGCCATAAAATAACATACAGTGATAATAAAATATACACATTTGGGGTCAAACTTTGAATCATAGTTAGATCATAGATACAATGCAATATTGATATTAGTACCCGGCGAGAGAAAGCAGAATGCAACACGCATTCTGATTGGCTCTCGCCGGGTCCTTACCCGGCCGAGAATCCTTCGATTCTCGGCTGGGATTCCAGCCGCCTTGCCCTTGGTGGGGGGCGTGACAGCCCCTCAGCCAATGAGGAGGCTGGAAGTGGGGCCATCCCTGCTCCGAGCCTCCCCGCGGCTGAGAGGCTGCCTTCGCCCCCCGCCGGGGACTTGGGTAAGGCTTTTTTTTTTTAATTCCCTTTACTCCCTCCTCACTCCCACCCCACTTACCTTCTTGTTCCTACTTCCCCGGCGAGGAATGAGGGAAGCCTCCAGTCGTGCGGAGACTCGGAGCGGGGCCATCCCTGCTCTGCACCTCCACACAGCTGGAGTACTTCCCTCGTCCATCGCTGGGTACGTAGGTACGCTTTTTTTAAAAACTTTTTTTTTATTCCCGTCCCACTCCCGCCCTCCCAACCCCAATTACCTTCTTTTTGATCCTTTTTCAGGAGCGGACGTGCTGGGAACACTTATGTTCCCAGCACGTCCGCTTCCGATGGCCGCCATGGAAAGGGAAAATGGACTCCGTTTTCCCTTTCCATGGCGGCCATTTTCTTGGTCGTTTCTTTTTTTTTCCTGTCCCCAAACGTTGCAGGGTTTCGGGACAGAAAAAAATGCTTTTAGTGCCCCGCTCACGCACTTAATGTGGGCCGGGGTACTAATAGCAATATTGCTTAGTTAATGATTGTGAGTGGAAATCATCGCGTGCCTGGACACGCAACTTCACGCGGGCATGCAACTATCTGGTCACATGTCAGAGAGAGTTTTCAAAATCAATAATGAGGAGATCGGCCCCATTTGCGTGTGGCCCCAGAGGACCAGGGTTTGAATCCCCTGGCATGTGGTGTGGTCAACATCTCCTGGGCAGAATGAAGAGTTGTATCTGCGACACCGTTTGGGTCTGCTGGTTTCTTCTTAGCTCTGCTCCCTCCCTGCTCTCCTGTTCCTTTTGTTTATTCTAAGATACAATAAAGATTGTGATTCATATGGGGCCAAGTTAAAGGAAGTTAGCACTGGGGCAGTGCAATTCTCACTAGTCAATCATTTCCCTCGTGCCAGAAATGTATTCTTCTAGTGCATTTTTGCAAACAATCACATTTCACACTTGTGCTAGGACAAGAGAAAACGTTGCCCTCATGCAGAAATCATTTCTTTCAATGAATAGAGTGTACTTCGACATATATGTCTAACAAATTAACAAAATAATAAAAGGCCAGATGTATGTTTGTCCCTTTATGTTTTTCCAATGCAGTAGCTTTGCCTGTTGTCACCGCTAGAGGGAACTGTTGCCTTATATATGTAGTGGTCCTACTGTGCTAATGAAAACCTGTGCTTTGGTTCTGGTACACAGCCCTGAACATATACATTTTTGTTGATATATATATACACATATATCAACAAAAACATACAAAACTCACGGGATGTAGCACTACAAAAAAAACCCTGAGTAAGTAAAAAAAATAACCCAAGCACAGACCTTCCTAACTAAATAAAGTCTTTATTTCAGCATCTTAATGCAAAATACACACTATGGGGCGAGCACAACATCATGTGCTCACCCAAATGTCAGACAGGTCAAAAAGTCACTCACCCTCCTGGGTGACTAGAGCCACCCGTTCCACTCGCGTTCCGAGCTTCGTCAGGCTTTGTGTTTTAAAGACTGTTTTTAGTAGTAAGGTCTTGTGTGCCTGGGTTATTTTTTGTAATTACTCAGGTTTTTTTTTTTGTAGTGCTACAACCCGCAAGTTTTGTATGTTTTTGTTGACATTTAAGGAAACAAGCCAGTTTTCTTACCCTTAAGCACCAGCTACAAGTAGGCTGTGCACTTACTGGATAATTACATTATATATACATATATATGCATTTATGTATATATGCATATATTTATTGCATATATTTATATCAAAAACTAGCAAACCGTGCAGACGCATGTTGCAAATGCACTCCTCTGCCTCTCAAGCAATAAAAGGAGCATCTACATCCAAAGCATTGGCACACAGTCCTTTATTAGTGAATCCCTAAATAGGGAGAATACATGAATCTGGATATTACACATTTCACAACAACCACGTTGCTTGTTCACATACAATACACACAAGGTTGATTAAAATCTATATGCACATACAGTCTCTATGGTTATCCTATGGTGCACAATGAGTCCCTCATCTATCACAGTCATATGGAATGTGAAACTGTCGGCCATTTTCAAACTGTGTAGCAGCAATTATCAAATGACCATATTTGTGACAACAATTGTAACAGAAAGCAATGTGCAAAAAACAAATTGCACCGACAAGAAAGGCTTGCGTTTGAAAAAGTATGCTGGAGATATAAAATGCTTGCTTCTTACAATGTCAAGTAAACCATAATCGTGTACACGCTACAACACTTAAGAACCTCCAATTAAAATACTGTGTGGAACCTCACATAGACACTAGAACAAGCCCTATGTAAAATGTCTGAACCGAAGCAGATATGCTGCTAACTTTCCAGAATTCTCACAACTGAGTTATCTAGATACAAAATGGAATGAAGTGCATATTAAAGAGGGTACATAAAATACCATACAAATGTTTTTTATACCCATGTTTTACGTTCAGAGGTTCTGTGGAGAACCATCATGAACCAAAGATAAAAACATGGGCGGACACATTTCAATGTTATGCCACTTGTAATTCCACTAAAGTGCAGAAGCGTAAAGTGCAACAAAGCTCATCAAAAGGATAAAGTGCATAGTGCTTACCTCTGGGGGAACTCTATCAAAGTGCATAGTGATTTGACCAGAATTTCTCCATTAAGGTGCATCATTTTAAAAGTGCCATGAGAAAATGCTCACGCGAGTATAAACTCCATCAAAGAGCATTGTGCTTTAACCTGAGTATCTCCAATAAGGTGCAAGATGTTCAAAGTGCAAATTCAAACAACTTTAAATCCCAGTAAATCAGATGGCTTCCTATCACACACAGAACGCATCATTCTTCACATTCAGCTACAAATGAAATCCCTGCATGGTCCATATATTAAAAAAAGTCAAAAAACATTCTACTCCATGGATAACCATATCTATACAACCAGTAATACAACCACATTGACAGACATCCACCATGACAAGGTGTTGTTCTACCCCCATACACAAATATTAAAACTCCACACATTTGAGACAATTCTTACAAAGATGCATGATGCATATCAGTTATTAGATCTTAGTCATAAAATTATCACACCCACCTGCATAATCATTATATAGTTTCAAATGTCCAAAGCAACAAACAAAAAACTATAAGTGAGAGTTCAAAAGGAACACAAGAAAAATGAACAGAGAAAGAATAATGCCCAGAACAAAACAAAACAAAATGGCCTAGGAGCTTTTTTTTTCATCAATATTACAGCACAGAATCAAGCATAATCTCTCAATAAAATCCATGCACATTGTTGTCAACAAATTATAGGTTCGTCATCTATGTTGTGTCCAGAAGGGAACTGGGTCTCAAAATCTAATATTGTCCTTGTTTCTTGCTGTTGGAGAATCAATCCTCGATTCCTCCCTTGAGGTATACTTAATAATCCAAAAAAACTTAAAACCCCAAACCCTTCAGATCACTTTCATGTGTTTCTCTGAAAGGCTTCGCCATGGGGTATGACTGATCATTGTTCTTTATGGCACAAACATGTTGTAAAATTCGTACTTTTTTACACACCGCACTCCCTATATACCACTTATGGCATAAACACATAAGCACATAGACAACAAATTCCGTATTACACAATATCTTGTCTTGGATTTTCTGCTTGCGTACCGGATGTTTAAAAGTAGTACAATTGTGAGCATATTGACATGCCTTAAACTTAGTGCATTATCGAAAACCTTCACTTGATGCTTGTAACCATTGTCCCATAGATGATTTTAGCTCTTTGTGGATACAACTAGAAACTAGTAAGTCTTTAACCATGATGGACCGTCTATAAGAAGAGCTATGTTTTTTGCCAGGACTTTACCAGGTTTTTATCTAACTTTAACGCATGCCAATGGTGATTCATAATAGTCCTGATGTTTTTGGATACTAGGTCAAATGTAATAAGGAACCTTGACTCACCTACTTCTTTCTCACTAGTGGTCATTAAATAAGTATTCACCAACAAACTCTCTGCATTTTCCTTACTTTCAAGAAAGCACATTCAGTCACCCTGATCTTTAAAACCTTTAGCAGTCAACCTACTCTGCTCCTCAAAATATAGCATAGTAGAACAGTTGCTTCGTAGTCCCAAAAATTCCCCATAGAGTATACTCCATATTAGGCTCTTGGGGTGGTTGCTAGTTGCATGGAAGGGGTATTGGACCCAGTGGGTTTCCTATACAGGCTAGTTTCTATTTTACCAAGTTGTTGTTCAACTTCCATGTCCAAAAATATTAAGTTGTTATGGCTGTGGGACTCAGTGAATTTGATGTTCTGTGCATTTTCATTAAGATCTTTTACAAACTCCAGCCACTCTCTTTCCGTCCCATTTCAGATGACAAATAAGTCATCTATAAACTGTAGCCATAATACAATTTTGTCAGTGTGTTGCACATTCCCATCATACCACACATTGAATTTCTCAAACCATCCCGTTGTGAGATTAGCGTAAGTTGGTGCAAATGTAGAGCCAATGGCAGTTCCCTGTAGCTGTCTGTAGAATTTCTTATCAAACACATTGTTCGTCAGACACAGGTCAATTATACCGAGTATCACTTCAGTATATTTTAAATAGTTTAGCGATCAAGTACTGAAATAATACTGGCAAGCTTTTAAACCTTACCATGCTGTATTGAGGTATAAAAAGATACCACATTTATGGTAGCAAACAAGTATTTATCCTCCATGGACTCTCATTGATTTTCCCCAAAAAGTCTTTGGTGTCTCTCAAAAATGAAGGTAATGTGGGCACAAATGGTAGAAGTACCTCATCAATCAATGTTGACATAGTCTCATACAATGAACCCACTGAATTAACAATCGGTCTACCCAGGGGTCTTTTTGAACTTCTATGAATTTTGGGGAGGAAATAAATGGTGGGTATAACCGAGTTCTTGGTAAACAAGAATTTACATATGTCCTCATCTAGAAGCCCTACTGTTTTCCAATGATTCAATGTGTATAATGGGACACCCAGTCAACATCTCATAGCACGTTTTATCATTCAGTTCTCTATTGGCATCCCATATGTAATCAGATGTATTCATTAAGACAAGATTTCTTTCCTTTATCTGACGGCTTTATGATACACATAGACAGGTCTTGCAAATCCTGTATATCCTTTCTGGATTTCAAACTGAGATTATTGGACTTCATCAATGTGAACATCTTTAAATTCTTAAGATCCTGGATTACTCGACACTGAAACACTGGAGCCAGCAGGTTAAACTTTGACTTATATTTTAACTTAGATGTTTTCCACCACCAGTACTAATACCAAATTCCTCCTAGTTTAGTGGAACCTGTAAATCCTGCAGATCTTGTTGATTTTCAAGACTTATGAGGCTAGTCAAAGTATCCAGATCCTCAATGGGAATATTTGTTTGACCTGTTTGTCTGGGTATATTCTGTTTAAAATATGGATTAGTATGAACAAAGCTTCTGAATCAAATCTTTCACATGTACTGAAACAAATAAATCCGTGCTTGAACGTTGTCACATGTCGCTGTGGGGCAGAAATTGAGACCTAAATTCAAAACCTTGTTTTGTCCAGCAGTGAGAATGTGATCTGATAAGTTGATGATTTTAGTTCAAGCACCTTCTTCTATTTCTTGTTGGTCTGTCTGCCATAACATGTGGATATATATATCGTAAACATCATAAACATTAGGTCAATATACTATTATGCTAACATACTATATTATAAAAGCACAAGAAAATCAAAGACAGTGAGCTACACTACAACCCAAGCATCAACAATGTACAAATAACACATCAAAAGATACTCAATATAGCCATAAATAAACCATGTTGTTTTTTCACATAGGGCAGTCTTGTCCCCAAATGCTAATTGCGCTTGCCCATGTGCAAAATAATACCTCCCGTGATACTTCTGTCAAGTGAGGCCCAAACTATGCTGAAACAGAAACAAACTGTTACTCACTTCTGTAAAGCTCTGTCTGATTGGTTGAATCTGTACACAACTATAGTGAGTATTGGTGGCAGTGGGACATTTGAGTCTTGATGGGGGCATGTGCTGTTCATAAGATTCAACCCCCATAATGACTCAGGCTCCTTTCCTTTATGTTTGGAAAAATCAATGTGCTTTGCCACAGTTTCCCAATTTGAAGAATACTCAGTCGACCTCGAGCTTACATGATTGTATTTTAAGAGGACAGCACAGCAAGGGTGCCATTTCACAAGCCATATTGTTAGCCGAAGTTAAAACACAGAATCCTTGACTCTTTAATTCCATCGCAAGACGTGATATTCCCAAATAAATATTAATACAAATTAATATTGCATGAACTCCGCTTCCTCCTCTTTTTTCCTCTAGTATAGGGCTTTCATTACTTTTTATATATTCCACTTAAACAACTTGACTTTGAGGTTGCTGATAAGAACATGTGCTCAGCTATTAAAACTAGCAGCAACATGGGATCAATATTGCTACCCAGAGTCATCCTGAAATGGGTGATGTGAGGATAAACAGTCCAGCACAACTTTTATTGGATGTATCTATCTTAAGCCTTTGTCAATTAGGAGGCTTGTGCTTCAGAGGTGAGTTTGAATGTTTCGGTTACAAGTCTGAACTCATGATTAAAATGCATTAGTGTTTTTGAGGAATTAAATATTTGAAGCCAGCCCTACACCAGTACTAACCCTTGTATGTATTGTATGCACATCATGGTTCCAAAAGAAATAGATTATAGCCACATATTATAAGAAGAGCCACCTAGGTTCCAGGGATGATGGTTAGGGAGAAAGAGACTGAGAGCCAGAGGGAGTAGACGTTTGTCACCTGCTCTCCTTACTTACCTTCCTCCCTGTAACTGGAACAATAAAGCAAGCTTACCTTTTGTATATACTTGGTTCTAGTGTGGTCCCTGCTTACTGCCTGATGATTCATGCCACCCAAGATACTACGCACACATTAGAATACCCACGACCAAGACTCGCTAGTTCAGCTAGTCCCTATGAATAGCATTAGTATTCAGTAACATGAAGGACTACTCTAGACATCAGATATTCACAGAACTGTTCCAAGCCTACTCCATGTCCACACCTCTTGTTTGGTCAGATCACTCCTCCCATGGTGATGCCGCATATCGCCAGGCAGGCAGACTAACAAAAATGCAGGTACTTGGGATCCTCCAGAACTTTTAGACCCAAAACACACTCAAAAGGTGATGTTGCGTGGCTATTTACTTTCAAGGCAGATATCCCAGATGGAAATCTGCACCCAGAATCTCTACTACTGGAGCTGCACAAGCCTATAACCAAAAGCAGGGACAGTTTAGCTCCTCTTACAACAACATGGTCTACATAACTCTGAAAGGCCATATACAAATGGTTAAGCCTTCAATTAAAACTGAGAACATTAGAACAGAACTGGAGCAAATCCCCAAGTCTTCGGGACAAGACAAAGTGTATCGATCATGGCAGCAATTATGGACATTTAATGAAAAAGGACAACCTCTATCACCACTGAGTAGATGCTGTGTTTAACAACATTAAGGGCTTTGTCACCATATACAAAGAACTATCAAATCTCATCCAAATAACCTTACGAATGGGCTCTTCACATTTCTAGGGGATGCCATAGCTGCCTTCCTCACCTCTAATGGTAGAACAGATTAGAAACTCCATGCACTCAATGACTCATATAGACCTCCCACCACTCCCACCACAGACACGCTGCATTAAGCTCTTGTTATCATCACAAATGTTCATCTCATCTCCTTGGAATATAGATTGAATATGTTCAAGGCTATAAATATGCCCAGTAGCAAAGCCACCCCCACGTTCCTCCAACATGGAAAAGTCACTCATTTCAACATTGGGTAATATCTCCATGTCCACCGGAATCCTTACAACCACTTGGGTGTATTTTGCATTTAACTTTAAAGTCAAACTTGGGTGTTTTCTGCATTTAACTTGAAAGTCAAACTTGGGTGTATTTTGCATTTAATTCTTGACCATTGATTGTAACTTGCTATCCCAGTGACTGTTCTTTACTGCTGTGCTTGCTTACTACTCCCTCTGCCTCCTCTCTTCAAACTCATGGCGCTGTCTGTTTCTCCACTCTATCCCAATTGCTTCTCTATCAACTATCCTCCTATCATCCTTCAACACAAAGACATTTTCGCTCCTATCCTCCAGAGAATAGTGAATGCATCTTTTCAAGAGGGCACAGTGCCCAGAGACCTGAAGAAAGTCACCATACCCCACTTGTTAAGAAAGCTGGCCTGGATCCTAAGGACCCTGCAAACCTTTGCCCAATAACTAACTCTAATTTTGTTCTTAAACTATTAGACAAGGTAGCAACACAGCAACTTCACTACTTTGTAGAGAACCAGGAGATTTTGCACCAGCAACAATCAGGCTTCAGAGCATCCCATAGTACTGAAACAGCCATGCTGGACTTGCAGAATCAGATGCTGAGTTTTTTAAACAAGAATAAGTTAGGGATGTTGACGCTCCTAGACCTAAGTGCCGCCTTCGACCTGGTGGATCATCATCTTCTCATCAAGGCACTTAGAGAGAACGTGGGCTGTTCCGAAGGAGCCATTGACTGGCTTCTGTCATTTCTATCCAACCGCCAAGCCAGAGTCCATTGGGGTAGCAGTTTCTCTGATCCCTGCGACATCTTATTTGGAGTTCCCCAAGGGGCCAGCCTATCACCAATGTTGTTTAACGTATATATGCGCACACTGTGCAGCTTATTGGTGAAAGCAGGAGTGTCGTTTACGAATTACGCAGACGACACCCAACTCATATTGGATTGGGGGTAGTCATCACGCCACGGACAGCAAAGTGATTGCTAGGGTTTACAAGATAATAGATGACTGGATGCAGGCAAATTGGATGTGCCTGAACGACTCAAAAACCGAACTGATGCTGTTTGGCTCCAGTTGTCAGCTGGCCAATTTGGGGGCAGAGTACAATTCTTTCCAAATCAAGAATGCCACTATTCTGGTGGTCCCTAAAGTGAAGACCCTGGTTATGATGGTCAATTCTGCTGTCGATTCTCATGCCCAGACCAGCTATCTTCAAACAAATACAGCGTATTATCTCAGGCTAATGAAAGCCATCAAGCCGTTCCTCAATGAAGGCAACATGGCTACGATAGCCAGAGCCATCATTCTATCACGGCTTGACTACGGTAATGCTCTGTTGTTAGGGGCCTCATCCAAGGATCTATCCAGCTGCCAGGTGATCCAGAACAAATGCGGTCAGGTTAGTTAAGAATTTGAAGAAGAAAGACCATGTTACTACAGATAGATTATCTCTGCACTGGCTTAGAGTAGAGAAACGCATAAAGTTCAAGGCTCTCTGCTTGGTACACAAGTGCCTTTATGGCATAGCTCTGGACTACTTGAAAAAGAGCTTAGTGCTCTACACTCCCAGTAGAAGTCTACGCTCGGGGGGAAAGTGCCTCTTGACTGTACCTAAGTTCAAGTTGAAATCCGGGTTGGGCAGATCCTTTCTGGTGCTGGCTCCTAAATTGTGGAACAGCATTCCTGAAACTCTTAGGTCCGAAGTAAATCATCTTGTTTTCAGGAAGCGCTTGAAGACACACCTCTTTAGATGATGAATAGGGGGAAAGCAGTGTTCAGGGGCACTCACTAGGCCGCAGTAACCGTTATTTATTGTCTGTAGTGCATCTGCTGTGTTGTAAGTTTAAGCGCCCTGATGCCCTCGGGCTATCGGTGCTATACAAAAATAAAATACATACATACATATCCATCCCTTCTCACTAAGTCTGGAAAGAAGAAGTTTAAAAAGGATATCTTGGCCTCCAAACCTGGTCTCCCTATTGCTGATACCTATAGCAGTGCCTCTTCAAGACAGACCCTCACCGACATCCTCTTTGTTGTTCCTTCGCCAGATCTATGGACCCCACATATGATCGCTGTGCTCTGTCCTGTCTCCTCCACTCCCATTAATGGTGGCACGCGCTGGGAAGTCCTCATGGCTTCTTCGACTCCTCTAGAGTCATCTTAACGTCTAAGTAAATGGCACTGTCACGGTCCAAGGTCCCCAGGCCAATCTCCTCCTCTTTGATAGGTGGCTCCCTCGCCTCATCAACTTTCTTTCTTCTCCGGCTGTCCCCTCCTCTCATTCCTTGGCTACCTTGCCCACTCTTCCCTCCTCTGCCCCTCTTCTGGCTACCTCCACAACTCCGCAGGGCATACCTCTGGTTTGTACCCCTCCCCGGAAGGTCTTTAAGGCCAGCAACCTTCTCCATCTTGCCACTCTCAACTCTTGCTCTGCTGTCAAACACTCCTCTGACATCTGCCACCTCCTTGAAGAACTTGACCTTGATGTCCGTGCTCTTACAGAGACATGGTTCACGGCCAGCTCTGTCACAAGCTTTGACACTCTTCTCCCTGATGGCTACAAGATCCTCTCCGCACCTAGGTCCACTCGGCCCAGAGGGGGTGTAGCCTTGATCTTTCCAGAGTGGATTCCTACCACTATCATTCCCACTCAGATCTACTCCTCTTTCGAATGCCTTGTTTGCAGGCTCTCAATCTCTCTGAGCCACTCTCTTACTGTTGCCACTCTCTACCGGCCCCCTGGTCAGATCACCTTTCTCTCTGAGTGGGCTGACCTCTCCTCCTCTCTTCTGGCCTCAACCACTCAACTCCTCCTACTTGGTGACCTCAACATTCACCTTGATTCTACCTGTCCCTCAACTTTCACAACCTCTGCGATTCCCTCTCCCTCTTTATCCTCCCCTCTGGCCCAATGCACTCTGCAGGGCACACAATTGATGTCTTGATCTTCTCTAGCCTCCCCCTCTCTATCCCTCGCTCCACTCCCCTCTCTCGGAGTGACCACTACCTTCTGTCCTCTATCTCTCTTTCTCTTCCCCCCAAGCCATGCCTATCCCTACACCGCCTCCTACCTTCCTGGATAACTGGCCCATGAAGCGTGTATAAGTCGAGGCTTTTGCTGCCAACTACTCCCCCCCACATCCTCTGGCTGACTCAAACCCTGACGCAGCCCTGTCTTTTCTCTGTTCTTCTATTTCTCATACTCTTGATGTTCTTGCCCCTGTCATGAGGATCCGCCTGAAGTCCAAAGCCAAGTGCAATTCCTGGTATGACTCCGACCTAGCTACACTTAAATTTAAGTGTAGGGCGGCTGGGAGAAAATGAAGGGATTCCTGTTCATCCTCTGACAAACTTACCTGTCGCCTACTCCAAAGGCAATACCGTCTCTCTGTCCGTACCAAGAAGAGAGTCCACATTCAAGCCCGTGTCTCTGCGGCAACATCTCGGTCGAACTCTTTAAAATCTGCAAGGAGCTGGCCAAGCCTGCTGCAGTCTCTACCCCTCCCCTTGCCTCTCAGGCTCTTTGCAATGCCCTGGCTTCTCACTTTATCTCAAAAACTGAGGACATCTTGTCCACCCTCTCCTCCACTCCCTCTCCTCTCCCCTCTGTGTCTGTACTCACTGACCCTCCTAAAGCCATCCCCCCTCCCTCCTTCTCTTCCTTTCCTCTTTTCTCCCCTGATGAGGTCGCTAGACAAGTCCGATCTATGAAAACGTCTCAAAACAGGTTCATCACTGTTCCTCTAAAACTATCAAGGACCACATTGATACACTCGCTCTGGCCCTTGGCAATTTCTGCAACTACTCCTTTGCCTCAGGATCCTTCCCCTCCCCTCTTAAGTACTCCCTTGTTCATCCACTCCTCAAGAAACCCACAGCTGATCCCTCATGTCCAGCCAACTATCGCCCAATTGCCATTACCCCCTTCTTGGGCAAACTCCTTGAAAAGCTGGCCATCTCTCAGCTAATCCTTCATGCTGACTCTTTTGGCTGTCTCCATGACCATCAGTCTGGCTTTAGATCCAGCAGAATCACGGAAACTGCTCTACTGAACATCCGTGAAGATCTGCTTTCCAACCTTGACTCTAGAATTCCCTCTGTCCTCATCCTACTCGATCTCTCCTCTGCCTTCGACATGGTCAACCATAACATCCTGCTCAACCGTCTCTGTGATAACCTGGGCATCACTGATTAAGCTCTGGCCTGGCTGACCTCTTTCCTCTCTGATCGACCCCCCAAGGTCCAACTTGGGTCCCGCCTATCATTTATCTTACTCTCCACCAGTGGTGTTCCCCAGGGGTCTAACCTCTCGCCATGGCTTTTCAACCAATACCTAGCAACTCTCGCCCGCTGTATTGCCATTTTCTGTTCAAACTTCCAGTGCTATGCGGAAGACATTCAACTCATTTTCAGGCTGCCCTCGGCCACCTCCTCCACCTCTCTCATCACTGATTGCCTAACTGCCATTCAAGATTGGTGTGCCACCAATGATCTTTGTCTGAATGCCAGCAAGACTGAGATCCTCCCCATCACCACACCATCACCTTCCTTTCCCCTCACTCTCTGGCCGGCCTGCCTTGGCCCTCCTCCTATCCCCACCTGCGAGGCCAATAACCTTGGTGTCACCTCTGATTCCACACTCTCCTTCTCCGCCCACATTGTTGATGTATCAAAAAAGTCAAACTTCCTACTGCACCTCCTCAGAGGTACTCTTCCTTTCCTCTCATTCCCCCAGAAGTTCACTGTCTCCCAAGCTCTGGTTCTTTCTAAGTTGGACTATTGCAACAGCCTCTTTCTTAATCTACCTACCTCTACTCTCCGTCCTTTGCAACTTATCCAGAAGAGGACTGCGAGACTTGTCCTTGGCCTCAAGCCCTGGGATCGTATCTCTCCAGCTCTGAAATCTCTCCATTGGCTCCCAGTGGATGCAAGGATTAAATTCAAAACCCTCTGCATTGTCCACAAGGCTTTCTGGGGCCTGGGTCCAACATACCTTCAGCTATCCTTCCGCAAATACCTCCCATCTCGAGCACTCCGCTCCTCTACCTCTAACTCCCTAAGGGTCAGTCGTTTTTCAAAGAAACGAGCTGGGGGTAGATCTCTTTCTTCGGCTGGTGCCTCCCTCTGTAACAGCCTCCCTGCCACTCTAAAACTTGAGGAGAACTATCTCCAGTTCCAGAAGCACCTCAAGACCTTCCTCTTTGCTTCTGCCTTCGCCCCCCCTCTCCCCTGCTAATTCTACTCTCCCTCAGCACCATGCACCTGGCCACCCTCTTTCCTCTGGGCCCAGGTAGCTGCTCCTCTTGCCACCCGCACACAATGCCTCCGGGCCACCCCTTGCACTGGGGTCTGTATCTGTACCCATACAGCCTTTTTGTTCTTCCTGCACTTATCAGACCTACCCAGCCTGCTGCCTTAAATACAGCACTTGCCACTTGCTGGCTGCACTCCCTCTGTTTGTTGCCTTTTTATTTATTAATTTTATTATTATTCATGCTTTTTTTCTCCTTGCTCCGCACTCTCCTTTTGTTCCCCCTTCCATGCACTTCTCCCTCTCCCCCTCTACCATGCACTTGCGCGTTCTCAATGTCACTGGGCCTAGGAAGATCGTTGTTTTTGTTTCTCCTCTGTTCCCCATCCCTTGCCTTGTCGCGCTCTGAAACACTTGTGTATGAGCGCGATAGAAATAAAATATCAATACCATGACCTCCTTTTAAAGAAACATGACACAGGCCCTTCTGACCCAACAATCTAATACCCTATTTCATCTATTTCCATGGAGGCCAAATTGATGGCAAAGATAGTGGCAAAACAACTCCTCCAATAATTCAATTAGCACTGTAGTCTGTTCTATGACAAACAGTCAGGTTTCTGACTGGGAAGAAGTACTAAATCTGAGCTACATAATTCTCGGAAAAAGAACCTTATAAATGTAGATTAAAATAAAGCAACCAATGGCAATTGTTCTCCTTGGGCTCTCTAAAGCCTATGCCACAGTAGACCACTCAATCCTGCTGTCTAGAAACAGAAATTAACTTGGTATTGAAGTAAGTGCTTTGACAGGGCTCTCACCATTCCTTGAAGACTGCACATCTAGGATGCACTTTGGCAACATCAAGTCATGCGCTATCCAATGTGGCATCCACCAGGGTTCATCATTGTCCTGGTGGATGTTCACTGCCTAATCCCTCCCATTAACATGTAATCAACCACTTCCATATTTCATGAGAAAATATGCCATGTTCAGAATCCTCTTTGCCCCAAATTCCCCCAATATCACTTGAGATATTGTGGCCTCTCTGTCAGCCGTCCACATAGCAGAATCCAACCCTGGGAAAATGAAATCCTAATATGTGGCCCCTTCCAAGTGTATGTGTTATCCAGCATTTCACCCCTGGCCTTGGAAGCAGTTTCTACATTTGCCTAGAAGGTTAAAAATGTGATCTTTGACCAGAGCTTCTCATCCGCACAACAGTGTTGCTTACTCCTCAACAAGCTACCTAGGTTTTTGAATATGGAATTCAAGATCTAAATATTCCAGCCACTAGTGCAGTTAATGTTGGGCTTTTGCAAAAGCCTACTTCTGTGCCTGCTTCAATCTTGCCTTCTGCAACACAAGGAGTGGCGGTAGCTAGTCCTCGGCCTCAGAAAATATGACCATATATCTATTGCACTAAAAAAGGTTTTGCTGGCTCCATGAGCAAACCTGCAATGAGTTCAAAACAAGGAAGGTGGCTAGGAATGGAGTCCCAAATACCTGTCCAACAAGTTTACCCTCCTCACAGGCTGATCAATCTTGTCTGTGGTTGCTTACAAACTGAAGACATTTTGGAAAAGGAGGTTCGCAGCAGCGTGCCCAGAACTAAGCAATGTTGGCCCAGTGGACATACAGTGCAGTGGAGAACATTTGAGATTCAAATGTGCACATATAGCTCTGCTTTTTAGGTAGGCCTTCCCTGAAATGGCCACTCTCTGTGGCGAGAAGTGCCCATGTTAGCAAAGTAAACTACTTAATTAACCATATTTACCAAATGATGTTGTTTATCTGTACTGGAATATGCTATTTGCTGCTACATTTAATGTTGAAATCCTTATTTATCTTTATGATTTGTGTGTTTGTTTGTATTCCTTATGTTCCCCCTTCCCATGTTCCCTTTTCCTTTGTTCACATGTTGCACCTTATAAAACACTAAATAACTACACATATAAATAATAGTTGATCATCTGAGATGTATAAATGGTTTGTTGACAAGTTGAAAGTTTGAAAAATGCTTCTCATCCGAGGGGGCATACGTTCCATCCTCTAGGCCCGCAAACAGGTCAGTGTTTCAGGACATTCAATTTGAATATTCATGAGATTCATTTGTATTTAATCGAGACAAATGGGGAATCATTTTACACATTCAGAGGTTATCTAGAAAAAGTGGTCGAAGTGCACGAAAAGAAGTAGTGGAACTATGTTCCCTGCTGGCCTGCACCCACTCCCCACAAACCCCATCATCACGTCGCCTCCCACACACAATACACACACCCAGACACTTGCACCTGCTGCTTAAGGGAACGTTCAGTGCAGTGCACTGAAAGGGCAAGTTTCAACTTCTTCCGACACTTTTATTTTAAAACGAAACCATTCCGGAACGGTTTCTTTTTAAAATAATAGTATAGGAGCTGTAAAAGGTAATTAAAAAAAGTAGAGGAGCACGGTTCCCGACCGCTCCTGCTCACTTCGACCACTGTCTAGAAAACCTGAGAGGTATGAGGTTTGAAGGGACAGAGTTACATACCACTGATTATATCTTATCCTATTGCGCAGGAGAAATTGTTATTTGAACCTCCCGATGTCTCATCACCTCAGCTTTGCATCTAGTACCATGGTGGCATGTCCACACCAATATGCTTCTTCCACCTTTCTTCCACCAACTTTGCATTTTTTCATGTATGTGAACCATCAGCGTGGATATCGCTTTCATTCTTCATCCATTACCCCATTTTTAACATAACCAGGGGGTGCCTCATCTTTAAAAGCTCAGAATGGCCAGAAAACCTTACAGTGGTAGGCAATACGGAGTTGGTTCCTGTCACTTTCATTTAGAAATTATGTTTGTGTTTAAGTCTAAGACAAATGTTTCACCTGGGCAGGTTAAAACACCCACAGTGGACATTTTCATGGATGTGTTCCTTGCTTTGGACACAGTTGTGCACTGACCGGAAGGCCTCAAGCTTGCCAGTGATACCTCACACACCGCATTTGGATCAGTAAAGTAATTCCTGCACATCCAGGGCAAGGGTTAAGACTAGCCCCGGCATCTGTAGTGGTCAACTCTGTAAAATCCCAAGTATCTCTCAATACCAACCCAATTTAGTGACAGACAGAATTATGTTCATCCAAAGATATTCTGTGATTAGTGAATACATTTTCAGCAGAGAAAGCCCAGGAGACTCAAAGCTGAAGCCATCGATGTTGTATTTATAATTTCCATGGTTTTCTAACCACGGCAATCATGAATACAACAACACTGTATTTATAATTGCTGCGTCTCTGCTTGTAGGCAAGTCCAGGCAATTATGAATACTTCGTCAGCATTAGGCAGAGTTTTCATAATTGCTGTGACTTTCTTTTCTAGTTTCCCGCACAGAGGAAACTAGAAAAGAAAGTGGCAGCCGTTATGACAACTCCCCTGGCAGCCGGCAAAATAGTCATAATTGCTCTGCCTTTCATATTATGTTTTCTGTGCTGCCCTGGGCTTGGGGAGCACCGAAAACGTAAAATGAAAGTGAAGGCAGCCTCCTCTCCATGTTCAGCTGTGCTCTGGCTGCAGTAAGCAAAAGCTCCCAGTAGGGGGCTTTTGCTACTTGATTAGTGAGGCAAGAGCAGAGCTTAACATGCAGAGGAGGCTGTTTCAAATCACCAAAATGAATGCCACCATGTAAACGCTTTGAGCCTTTTTTGCTCAAAACTTTACATAGGAACTTTCTTTAAAAAGATGTTTAATATATGTTTTTGATTATTGACAATCTTTTAAGATGACAATAACCAGTATCTTGATCAACTGTTTTTAGCTCTTCATAAATTACATTACTTTGAGAATATTTTAACTTACTACAAAGCAAGATTTATTTCCATAAAATCTTCACATTCGGTGAAATAAGCCCTAGCTCGAATCTTATAGCCTTCATTGGCGTCTGAGAAAGCACAATTTTCCAAATGTGTCCTTCAAAAATAGTATAATCAACCTCCTCCAATAGATGTTATACCTCTATTTCATATATTAGAGCAGGTACTACCTTTGCCTCATAAAATGTTCATGCCAGTAAAAATGAGAATTTTCCAAATTATCGATAGAAATGTTTCATCTGTATTGCTAAGCTTCTTGTTTTGTCTTTTAGGTGGTTCACCAAGTGGTGTTTTTTTGGTTGAGCTTTAATGAAGAAACCTAGGTATCAAAACGATGAAACTACCTCAATTTTCCAGTTCTCAACCCACCAACCATGGTTTTTCCCATGCCCCTTTGAGAAGGATATAATCTTCGCTTTACTTACATCAATTGTTAAGTCATTTTCTTTACAAAAAAGAATCAAAAGCAATCGAAAGTATTTGTAGACCAATCTTAGTTCTACCTAGTAGAACAACATTGTCCGCATAAGAAGTCCATGACATTTTCAAATTGTTGACTGCTGGAGAAATAAAGGTTACTTCTTCGATCCTCTTTCCAAGGTCTGCCAAATAAATGTTGAACAATGCTGGGGCCAAAATGCTTCCCTGTCTGAGCCCCACATCATAGATTTGTTTTATGTATATTCTACTTCCTGGTTTAATCAAACTCTAATGGTGGTATCAGGGTGTAACTATATCAGGATTTTTGACAAACCAATTGGCAGGCCCCATTCCATTAACTTATTCCATAGTCGATTTCGATTTACACAGTTGAATGCCAGTGACAAGCCAATCATGGCTGCAAATACATTCTGGTGTTTATGTAACCAGGTCTGCTTTTTATATGCTCTTTTATGTATCCAGTGGTTATTATACCCACTCCCGCCTGAAAGCCTAACTAGGTGGGGGGACATAGGATGTTTTTAGTATTCACCCAAGTGGTAATTTCATTTAAAATAATCAATGTGAATATTTTTGACTCTTCATCCAGAAAGGCTATCTGGCGGTAGTTCAAAGCTTCTGTTCTGTTGCCTTTTTTAAAAATTGCCGCCATGTTCGACTGTTTCCAACTACTAGGGGTTTGTTCTGTTCTCATAATCTCTCAGAACAAGTCATACAATACTGCCACCAATAATTTATGGTCACCTTTTAGGACCAAATTAGAGAGTCTATTCAGTCCCTGGGCTCTTGAATTACTGCTTTTAATAATGAGCTTTTGAATACAGTCCTGGTAATTGTCTAACTTACACTTCCCCTCTACCATGCTTATTTTTTGCATGCATCCCTCTTATTGGTCCCATATTGCTTATTAATTTTTTTTACCAAGTTTACTTCTTTAAATAGATTTGTTTGTGTTAACACCTGGAAACTCTCCATGTCATTGGCCAGTTTCCAATAAGTCACATCTTTTTCTTCTCTATATAGGACAGCATATTTCCCCGTTTATTTGATATTCAATCAGGCGTAAGCTCTTAGTTTTATTTTTATCAGTTTGCTTTAATGTTGTAATCACTGTCAACTGTTCTGTTTTTTCTTAAATATTCCAATTTACCCTTCCTACATTTTTCCTATAGCTTCTCTCTAATGTTTGGAAATGTTTAATTATAAACCATTTTTTCAGGGCTTTCTTTTTTCTCCCATCACGGCATTCAGGTGGTTTTCAATAAAAATAGGAAAAGCCAATGAATAGCCATAAGTTAATCGGTGCTGCCCTGCCATTGAGCTTACTGATGTATCTATGTATTTGTTAAACATACTGTCAGCACTGAAATCTAAAATAATAATAATTTCCCCTGTGTTTTCTGCATACTAGTTCTGTAAAATATTTTCCATATGGGCAATTAGATCTTCGATAAAATGATCTTGATAGTTACAATACATATTTATAATAAGCGATTTCGTATTTTCTTTCTCTGGAGTTCATAATATTTCAATAGCCAAAATACTTGTCATGATGCTATCTCTAACCACCATTTATGAGATGTTTGAGGTACTCACCAACATCAGTAGCCCTCCTTTTGTCCCCCATGGGCCCTCTTTACTGCCTTCTGTAAGAATGTTGCATAACTGTCCAAACTAACCTCTTCCCTCAAAAATGTTTTTTTGCATATTTACAACATCAAACTCTCACAACATTGCCCATTTAGCTTTATCTTCCAACAGGTGGCTGAATCCTCATATGTTCCAAGAACATATGCCAAATCCTGGTCGCCTGTGCCTGTCACCTGCCCCGTATGCGGCTAGGCTTCCCACCAACCAGGACCAGTCCTCCTCCTGCTGTCAAACCTTGTGAGGCTTTTCCTGTATGGGTACCACTCTTTGGTTGTCAGACCTAACAGTGCATTAAATGGGTACGTGCATCACCAACTCCCCTGACCCAACTTGATCCTGCCACACATACGGATCAAAGCCTCACAGTCTCAATGAATCTGTAGCTGATAGTAATAATTTCCTTAACGCCCTGGATGGACTGGTAATTTTGGCCTTATCAAATCTCTTTTTTTGCTCAAAGTAAACTTGTTTGATGTCACCTGAATTTACAAATCTTAAACTCTGAATATCCTGGAAGATTGACAGAATAGCTTGCCAATTTAAACTGATGTTGTCCTCCTTTGGGAACATTGATTCTAATACAAAACATATTTTTTCCTGATCATTGCTTCTATCACTCTCAATTACATTTTTGGTTGGTTTAAGGACTTGAGTTTGGGTGTGACTTAGTGCTTCTTGTCCACCCATTCTCTGCAGTGGAATATGTCCTTCTAAAGAAGTCATCAAGTTCCTAGGTCCCAAAGGGGGACACTCACCCCATCTTTTCTCCATATTCCTACACTTAGTATAATCACAGCTGCAATGATTATCCTTCCACACAAACTCTTGAAGGGTCTGTTTTGGCCTACGTACAGGGCAGGTCGACTTATCTTGTTCAAGAAATCGCTGCAATATCATTTGCTGTTCCGTCTCTCTGGAATTCTTAAATACAGTACGACAGTCAACTTCTGGCCTTCTCTCACCTTGGTCGGGATGTACCACTTTCATAGCAACACTTATTCCCAAATGAAAAGATTCACCCAGTAGATGAGTAGAACTTACTGTTCTGAAGGCTGGGGAATATAAATATATATTTTCTACTACCTTATTCGGGGTAGTGATGTTAAGACATTCATCCCGCACTGTAAGGTCCTTTTTTGCCTGTCCTTCATCCAATTCTACCTGATTCTGGCAGACTTGTTCCAAGTCTTCACATGCCAGTTCATCTAGATCTAATTCCTTTACATTTTCATCTTCTGTCTCCACTCTCACCTCTTATTCCCCTTTTGACTTTTTTGGAACATTGTGTAAGATTTAGTACTTTTTACGCCAACTGATGGGATTATATTAGATGCTTCTCCTATGTTCGGGCCTTTTCCAATTTTTCTAAAGAAACTCTGCATTGACCCTTGATTGTTTTTATTAATTCGTTGTTTTTTTATCTGAATTGGAATTATGTTTTTTATTTTCTGATTTTTCTTTTTTGGCAAAAGGCACTCTGTTTCTATACCCTTCTCCCTTTATTTCTTCCTAATTTATATATATGATTGAGCTCAATCTTGTATGTTCCTCAATAAATAAGGCAGACAGTGGGGTATCACTAAACATATTTAAGGAGCTTTCTTTAGTTCCTACTCCCAATTGATCTGCCATGGGGTCATACTAATTGGGGTTCCTGAACTTCAATGTCTTTATTCGTAATCTCATACTCACTTAATATGTTTCTTCCTAATGTCAATGTGTTTAATTACTCCTTAATTGCAGATTTTTGTATTTGCAGGGGCCTCAACAGCTTTTCCAACTCCTTTATTTCTATCAACCTTTTTTTCTTCACAATTTCCAACACTATATGAATTTATTTTACCACACATCTCCACATGTATAGCACTCTGTTTTTTGCTCTCTTCATTTATCCCATCTAACTTGTTAAACAGATCTTTCTTGGGGGTATCTTCTTGTGCCAAAGACTGAAGTTTTTCTTTTGCATTTAATAGGTAGTTTGCCGGATCCTTCACCTCCTCTCTAAGTAATTCAAAAACGTTCACAATGGAGTTCAGACAAAATTCAGCACTCTCAATGTTGATGGAGTTGTATTAATGCCTATTTGAACATTCACATCTTCTCTTAACTTGTCAATTTCTTCAACTTGGGAGGATATCTCAGGGGCAACGGGCTTAGACACCTCTGGGTATTACCAATTATAAAATAACTACTTCATTCTCTCTATCCGAGTTATTTTCGAGGTTCGTTACTTGATATGATCAATAAGTCTGCGGATGCTGATAATGATTCATTTGTGAGCTGAATACTGTGTTCTTTTGGGATATGAGTCCATCAACTTTGCACAACATTTTCATGCACTTCCATCCTCTTTTTAAAATCTCTTCCAGCCGTTTTCCCTTTTATTTAATTACTAAAACTTTGATTTCCTTCACTCAGACTTCTTGCACGTCTAAAACAATCAACCATTCTTTTAAAATATTGTTGGATGTAATAGTGTAATCCAAACCTTGTCTCAGACTCCCTGTTGTCATAATTGGGGTAATGCCTCCCAGGGTTACATGTGATTGACTCTGTTAAGTACATTCTACAACAGTATTTTCAAAGGAGCCTCAAACTATTTCATTCTCTGTCAAATGCTGATCAAAAGGTTCACAGATTAAATCTACTTCCGATTTCGAAAGAGTAGTCCTCGAAAATGCCGCTCCTGGCCATTACTTCGTAGATACATATTTTCACCCATCGGTAAAAAGTAAAGGACTCTCAAGCACATGCCCAGACTGCCTTGGCAGCACTCTGCGTCTCACTCTGTCAGGCGCGCTCGTGCTGAATTCCTGAATTTATACAGGCCAGCAAGTCAATCCCAGTACAGCTCCAGCCACAGGCAAATGATTTCAGAGCTGGTGATTCAGCATATAAAACAATAATGCGAGCCAAACTGCCTCCACGCTCGCAAAATGCTGGGAAATTCAAACTCCCTCTGTCATTGCATAGCTCTCAACCATTTGTTTTGCAAAGGCGGGTGAAATCACCCGATTTTGTTTTTGGCGGGTGAGACGCCCATTGGAATGAATGGGCATGCAGGAGGCTTGGCGGGTGAATCAGCCCTTTACAAGGCGGGTGACACCCGCCAAAAGCGTGTGAGTTGAGAGCTATGTCATTGCCTTGACTGAACTCAGCATCAAAGTATGGCAGACACGCTCGTGCTGACTGGCTGAATTCCCGAATTTATGCAGGCCAGCAAGTCAACATCAGGCCAGCTCCAGCCAAAGGCCCCAGCCACAGGGAACGATTTCAGAGCTGGTGGTTCTACATACAACACAATAATGCGAGCCAAACCACCTCCACCCTCGCAAAATGCTGGGAAATTCAAACTCCCTCTGACACTGCCTTGACTGCACTCAGCTTTGCACTCTGGCAATTGTTGTCACATTGATGTTTTCCACTTCTGTGCCTCATTACAGACTGGTTAACTAATTAAATAATGTGTCTCTGAAGCCAGACCATTCAGCTGCACCCATGGCCATCTTTACTGTTTTTGGGGTCCGGGGCACAGGCAGCCTTGGGGCCCCCCTGAAACCTATGAACCCCCTGCAATCCCCCCCGAAACCCATGCCAGGTGTCGCGACACCTATAAGCCAAAACTATTGTATTGGAGTACAGATAGGGCCAATGGGGAGGAATGGCATATGAGGAGGGACACGTTCTGTAGGTGTTGTTTGGTTATGCGCCCAGCCTTTGCCTGCCCATGGCCATGCTAATCCCTATGGTCATTTCCACCCATTCCTGCCTCTGCCTGCTCAAAAGGCCTCCTCATGCGAACTCTTTCAGCTCACTGTAATCAAGCCTTACCCTCTAAGATACTGGTACGAGGAGCCACACTGCATCTAATATAGGAGCGCACAAGGCGCCTCCCTGAGCACAAGCTGATGAAGTGCAGCACGGGCACTTAGTGCTAAGCTCCTCCACTGGCACACCTATGTGGTAGCAGCACATCCTTAAGCTCAATGCAACTGCAGGGCACCAGGGGGTGGGGGCACGGCTGAAACTCTCTACTGTGTAACCCTGTGCCAAGCCGGACTTCTCCAGTCCCACACTGCTCTAGTGCTCCCTCCAGGAAGAAGTGTTAATACGCTGCACCCTGTAGCACTGATCTGATATGATAGGTTATTTATAACGCGCTTAATACCCAGAGGTTTCTAAGCACGGACCCTGGGATCGCACCTGTGTTGCTCTGTGTCATCTTGCTTCCAAGGCGGGCACGTTGCCGCTGAGCTATCCTCAGTGAGAGCACCTAGAAGCACTTATAGCTCTGGTGCACTACTAAACTCGTGTGCCATGCCATCAGTTGCTTTAGTTTAGTGCACTAGTGACACTGCTATAAACCCTTCGTACCGTGTCCAGTATGGCAACACCATGCTAGTTTCAACACAAACACTTTCAGTCTCACCAATAATTTATTTTTCCGAAGTGAGGTGTGAAAAACTTCAAGATATCAGCCACATCTGATCAGCCATGTTCAAAAGGTCCAACACTGTTTCACCCTTTGCAGCTGAGTAGAATTTTTCCATTAGCAGTGAGACTAGACCAGAGATAAGGAGCTTTATTTCTCAAAATTCTATTTAAAACATAAGGAAACTGATCTCCGCGAGGCCTTGTGATTTCAGACTCAGATTTAGAGCTGTCTTCAGCTGCAAGGCTCATTTCTATAGGGGCACCAGACAGGTCACCAGTCGGATGTGCCCCACATATAAGCAAAGGAGCCAAAAGTGTGACTTGCGAGTTCGGCTGCTGAAATGCTGGAGGTGGACAGTACAACACCCATATACCCTATGCCACCCTAGAGGGCTTTTTCCATTCTCTGGACCCCACTCAGCTCAGGGCATGGGCCGGCCCACCATACCCTTGATCTTAGATGCCCATCGGTATCCCAAAACTCTGCTTGCCACTAGCAACGCCTGAATTATGCCAAACATGTCCAGCTACACCCAGCCATGTAGGCTCAACGGAAGAAAAACTCTCAGACACCGGTTTGCAGACTCAACTGTAGCAATCCCTCGAGGTGCATTGCTAGTGTATGAGTCCAGTTTACTGAAATAAATATATATACTCAATCAGCCATATCTGATTTCAGTGGGTACAGAAATAGTGCAACAAGCCTTTGATGTAACCGGGGAAGATAGGCGCCCCCCGAGTGTACCCAGGCATTGAGCAGCACACGCACAATATTGTGTCCTGTGATAGACAGCACATTTTTAATTGCTATGTTTTCAACATAAAAACTTGAATTCTTGATTATGTGGTGCAAAACAAAAATACATATTTTCTGCATTGTGCAAAATGCAAAATAAAAAAAAGGCTAACATTGTCAACCCATAAGTAGCACTGGAACCACTTAGATAATTTCTTCAGTCCTTATTATGTCTAGATTTGAGGTGTACACGTCTGCAGCGTACCTCTCTTGTGCAATATCCTACATCGGTTTATAGTCATAATGTCGACAACAAAAATGTCGACAGTCAAAAAGTCGAAAAAAAAATGTCGAAAAAAAAATGTCGACTTTTTTTTTCAATGCATTTTTTTTCGAAATGGGGGGGTTCCCCCCCCAGCCCCCCTTTTTTTATTTTTATTTTATTTTTCCCTTTTTTTTTTACTCCCGAACCCCTAAAATAAATATATAATTTAAAAAAACGAAAGTCGTCATTTTTTTTTTCGACATTATTTTGTCGACATTTTTGTCTGTCGACATTTATTTTTCGACATTATGACTCCCCACCATCCTACATCTACTAGCATCTGCAAACTACAACATTTAGATCCATGTACTACAATTATAAAGCAAAGGGTGACAGGCTTTCCTTTCTTGACAGAAAATGCCTCCTTTTCTATAGTGCAGGGTGAAATGTACTGGACGGGGACTTTGACACAACGTTGCCAGAAGCAATACATTGGATGATTATAGAATCACCCGCAGATGTGAAAGAATGCGTGCGCACATTTCAGTGTCAAAAAGCAGCCGGCTGACTGAAAAGGGGAGGTGGTTTCAACAAAAAAGGAATGCGAGGCACAAAAGAATAACGGATATACTTGTCACGTCACCCACCTGGCGAAATGGTTGCACTTGTACTGCTACTTTCCCACAGTCAAAATGCGCCATTTGTTTTGAGTGCCCGTCTTTTCCGTGTGTATGTGTGAGAGAAACAAGGCAAAGCAGTGGGCGTTGTTACAGGCTTCATTCAAGAGTTCAAAAGGGAAAGGATGGTCAGAAGCCAGACACTGGGCCTCATTACGACCCGGGTGGTAAGGGATTACCGGTACCAGTAAGGGCACTGGTACCGGTAATCCCTTAGCGCCCTACCATGAGTTCCCTTTGAGGGTCCTCTCTTAACGCCTGGTTTTACCAGGCGTTAAGGACAGGACCAGCAAGGGACCTTAGAGCTAATAACGGTACCGCAATTTGCGGTACCGTTATTAGCACCTTCCCCATTCCCATTCAGCCCTATGGGGGCTCAAATGGGAATGGGGAAGGGCCCTGATGAATGGGGAATTACCGCCCCCGCCAACCTTGGAATGGGGCGGTAATAGCTCCATTCACCAGGGCGGAGTCGGTGAGGTTTTGGAGGCAGCCATGGCGCTAATAGCGCCATGGTTACCTCCAACCTCGTAATGACCCCCACTGTGTGAAACAGGGTCTGCAAGTAATGATTTAAGGGGATTCTCCCGGAGCAGAGAAAAATATTGGGTTACTGGATTTGAGCAATGTGCTGTGTGCTAACCACCAAGTGAAGCGATAATGAATTGCAAATATAGGACACACATAATCCTTCGCTCCAAAGAGAAGGACGGGTGGGAACCCTCCTCCAAGGATCCGAGGATGGAGGCCCGGGTCACGAGCCCCATTTGCCCTACCATAAAGACGTCACTGACTATCCAAACCGCACATTGCGATCTGCTTCGGCCGGCCTGGTTCGTGTGCCGCCTTTCCACCGCTCCCACTTGGGTGGCCGGGCCTTCTCTGTGGCCGCAGCTCAGCTGTGGAACGATCTGTATGTAGCTCCTACTAGAAAATGTGCCAATCATATTGTGTTCAGAAGATCTCTGAAGACCTATTTGTTTTAGACGGAGCCTGCCAGCTGTTGTCCTCCCTCTCAGTGCCATAATGCCTTTGGGTGACCGTGCGCTTTATACGTTATCTTAACATAACATAACATGGTGAGTAAATCACTATATTGTTTTACAGGATAACGTTTTCAGAGCATGTGACATGTACTGAAATGATACATTGTAGTGACTGAAACTATGTGTTACTTTATTGAAGAGCATGTTGGCTCGTGGACCATTGTTTTTGCATGATAGGGTAGTCCACTGCTGCACAACAAAGGGCCCATGTGCTGAATGGGGCCAATCTGGCATGGTCTATGGCCCTCCAAATCAGAAGCGTGTTACAGGGAAGTGCAGCATGCTTCCAGGGGGTTCATCTGGAAACATTACAGAGCAAACCAGGCATATCAGGCATTTGAACCAGTGGCACTTCTTTGCTCTCTACTTTTTTATTTTGATACATACATGAAAGAAGAGAAAAATCAACAAAACCAAAGCACACCAATTTACTATAAAGTGGGTAGTACAGATGTGTACCATAAAAAATAAATGTGCTTTAATGTTACTTTAAAGGACACCAAGCACTTTCCTACATGAAAAATAATTCAACAAATTAGAAATTACTTTTGACGATATACTTAAAACTGCATGTTACAATGTTGGCATCAGACATGATGTTTGTTGCGCTAAAATGCAATGCAATCTCAAATCATCAAACTATATGAAAATATGGACACTTGTTTATAGTTGATTAGAAAGGGGAGCAGTACTACTTGTATTCCACAAAGTCGGATAAGGATCAATGAAGAGTAAGAGTAAATGGAGTCGTCAGAGTGTCTTTCTATTGGCTCCAGCTACTTAAAAAGACCTCAGTTTGTTCCTTCAGATCTACATGCTCATGTGGTCGGGTCTCTCATAAACCCCCACTTAGAAAATGCCAATAGCCATTATGTGGGCATTGCTAATAGCGTGTCATGCGAGATACAAATGGTGTCAAATGCTGCTGTGCGTTTTAACTTTCAAGCTTCCCAAATTCACTATGGTTTCTACCTACCGCAGACAACTTCACTGGTTGCTTCATCAGCAAATGATTCATTTTATGTTTAGGTACTTGCATAATCTTGCCCCTCCATATTTATGCAAGAAAATCTCTGGATATTTCCCAGCAAGATCTCTTCGATCTGAAAACAAGAACCTTTTGATGTTGCCCCGTTCCTGGTTTCATTCTCGGGGAGAAAGCCGAGTCAGTAGCAGGCCTGAACCTTTTGAACCAGCTTCTGCAGCGTCTCCATAACCTAGAGTCCCTTTTAATGTTTAGAAATCAACTAAAACCGTTTTCAGCAAGTTTCACTCTGGTTTTCTTATGGTTCCTCTCTGCCCAGAGGTAGGTTTCCTGTAAGGTCCTCTATTTGAGGTGTTCGCAATATAAATCCAAAGAAATAGAAATTGAAATAAGGTGGTTTAGGAGAAGGTGGGCTACTCTTAACTGTAGAAAGTAGTGTAAAATGTAGTGGCTTGTGATCTTGGACCAATAACAGATTCACAATTCTTGTATTCACAGTGAGGGAAGGGAAGCCATCAGCCCTTGGGGTGTTTTCCTTGTCCTGACCCACGTTTGGACTATTATGCTGCAACATTTGGTGCTGTGGGCTTAGGAAATCCAAGATGGCGGAAAACCCCACATTTGCGCCAGATCGCACCAAAATGTTCCCCTGACCTGCTACCCACTAGTGCGAGCATGATGGGCCAGGAGTGCCATGGGTGAAATGTGTGCCAAAGGAAAAACAGCAGTGCCGGTTGGCTCAAAAAGCACTTTGAAATCACCTTTGTTTCTCTGAAATGCAAGCTAAAAATGCCTATTTTTAATATTGCAAGATATTCAAAAATCTCAATGAACACCAGCAGACATTTGGCAGAAGGTAGACTTGTGTGCATACAAAATCTGGAAAGAGAAAGAGCCTAAAATAATGCTCATAATGAAACTGGCTGAGCTGTGGATGTCAGCAGCCTAAGTTAAATTGGACTGAAAGACACTAAAATCTAAATGTTTAAAATAAATGAGTGACCTACTGGTGAGTGTCACATAGTTTGCAACTGTTAAATGTCATAGTTTTGAACTTAGAATCAGCGTTCTAGCTGCATGTGTAAACATTGTAAGTTTGATTTGGATGAAGAAAAACTGGGAACAAAAGTGACATTTAGCTGAAGCCTGGCTTAAAGAGATTGAATTCTGCCCGGCAACTACCCCCGACAGGAGTTGAAACTTGCTCAGCCACTCTTCCCAGGCCTGGCTGCATTCTTCTGCCCTCACCAAAAGGAGATGACACCTCCCTGATTGAATCAGGGGAGGAGCACCTAGGACTAGAGGGAAACAGACCAATGAGCTTTCCTTGGCTCAGGCAAATGTCAAATAAGGGGGGGACGTAAATGGCTTCCTCTTGAGAGAAACGGGGAGGGCAGTGCCTCTGTGAGCAACTTGAGTTGGAGGAAGTGGACAAACCAGAAATTCCACCATGTGCTTTGGGAAACCACACCCCTCTGGGCCAGAGCATAATTTTAAAAAGATGGATAATTCATAGTACGGACTTGTCAACATTATATAATTAATATCATTATTCTTGTGATTTTTCTGTGCACATTTTAAGAGGTGTTCGGACTCTGTACCATGTTCTGAGGCAAAACCCCATGAATTATGGAGATTGCAGACACAGGGTTCATGCTAGAAAAATGAAAATTTACTGGAATATGTGTAGAAAGGCAGTGTACATCTGTGTAATTTTTGGTAAAAATCCAATATTGGTAAACCAACTAAAAACGAAAATAAGTTGCCATTGTTTAACCCTGGCTCTTAGAAACATCAGTGTTGGAACAGAGACCTACCCAAAGTAATATATGATATGTACATGTAATGTCAACCACTTGTGTATTTGGGAAATATGTTTAGTTATGAAAATGATTTTCTAAGGTAAAAGCAAAGGGGAGTGTTCTTTCTTTGGAGCCAAAAACATGACACCTGATGACACAGGATGACTCACTGCTCCCTTCTCAAATCAGGTCAAAGAGAAATCCTTGACCTATCAAATCATGAGTGGGTTGGGCATAGAAAGTTAGCATCCACACCCATTTTCAAAAGACATAAAAACAGCCACTGGAAGCCGGACAGGGACATTCATTTTCCAACCTTCAACTGAATTCCTGCGCAGCACGCTGACGGAGAACTCCAGAATCCAGAACTCCAGAGACCCAGACTAACTCCAGAACAAAAACTCCAAAGAGCTGAACTCTTCAGCAGGCCTCAAAATCTTTTGCAAACTATTCAACCGCCGGGCTGTGCGGTTTGCTGCTTGCTAAGAGTCCTGTGTATCCAGAACAGAACCAGTACCCAGAAAGCAGTGCAGTATCCAGAATCCGCTTGATCTAGAACAGCAGAATCAGAGACCCAGACCAGACCGCTGTGAACAGAACCGGTGCCTGATTGACCCGCCGAGCAGAGAGAACCGCAGCTAAACTTGTTGACCAGATCCGTGACAAGGCCATTCCTTTCAAATTTATAGTGTGAGTACCCAGCTAGAACTGTACAGAACCCATCTCGTAGCTTAAAATAATCTGATTCAAAACATTTGAACCTGTTTAGAACTGCATCATAAGAAATCGTGTGTTCCTCCTGTTGATTCAAACCTTTCAAAGCGCATCTGTCATTCCGAAACTGTAATTTCATTTCTGAAAAACTACCTTTACAAAATCGTCTGTATCTTTATTTAACTTTTATTGTAAAGCTAAGATTCCCAGCTTTCCAACAAGCTCTAAACCGACTTGCTACTCCTTATAGCGCCTCTGTAATTGCGCTCGACGCACTCGAAAAAAAGTGCCGTGAATTGACATTTTGCTTCATTTCAACCACGTGTAGAAAGATCTGTCCTTTGCTTCCATTACTGGAATCCGTTTTCAACCTGATAATCCCTCATTAATCATAGTTAATGTGGACCTGAACTGATTTAAGGTATCTCTCACTCACCCTGAACCTCTAGAGGGAATTAAAATCAATTTTAGCATATTTCACTCCCTTGCAAATCACCTGAAAGTCTTTCGCCTGTGTTTAAAAATCATCCCTGGTGCTATAAACTTGCTAGGGGGGAACTGAATTCGTATTGTACTGTGATTGTATTCCTGAAGACTGTGTGTGTTACTTCCATCTCCTTACATTGCATAGGGGGGGAGTGAATTGTCAGAGAAAAAGTGATCATATTATCTTTTGCTGAAATCATATCAAGTTTATTTCTGTACTGCCTTGTATTCATCTTTGCATCTCCTTGAAACCATTAAGCATTCTCAGCTACCTTATCCTCTATACTACTCCTAAGTAATTAAACCTGTGTGCTAGTATAACATCATCCATTGTTGATCACTGTCATATGTCTAAGTGTGATATCAAATATTAATTTATTATAAAAGTGTGATATGTATCTATTGTTTAATTTTTCAAATAAACCTTTTTAATTTGCAAAACAAACCTACTTTTTGGCTCAGTGGGGTCAGGGGGATTCTAAGAGAGGGGCATTATACAAGGGTTCATCATCCAGATTATAACTTGTCATAAAAATATATAAATAAGGGCTTCCCTTGAGCAATCCCAGACAAGGCACTGACTTAGTGGGATTGCTTGATTGGAGTCATTAACAGGGGATAGAGGAATTCCGTGGAGTGCATCCTTGTGTTTCTGGGCAAATATGATAGACATGCATCTCTTGTGTTGCCTGATAAGTAATGGCAAAGAAATGCAGCATTAGGAGCCAGAGATACTCAATAGAGTGTGTCTTTGTGATCTCCAGCAAGGATAATATGCAATGTTCTTGGCTTCCATTGGAAAGCAAGAAAATACATTTGAGCTGGGCAATTACAGTCCACTGATGATCATGTGATCATAGCCAAGTAGTATATTATGAGGTCCCGTTTTCCGTGGGGAGGAAAGTAAAGGAATCAGTGCATTGAGTTGAATGGATTCATTCATAGCAGGCTTGTGATATTTGCCTAACACTATAATCTAAACTCTTGTGTTCAAGCCATGGAAATGAAAGCAGTAAGAACCAGAGTCATGTATGGAGTTGGAGTAATGATTTACCATGGAGCCTTGCAATGTTTGACAAACAGCGCATCAATCAGCAGTGGAGAGTGGATGTATTATTGCACAGCAGAATCATGATCTTTCACTCTTTATGTTAAATGACACACAGCATTGTGAAGGAGCTCTTCCTCCTCTATGGGGGTTGCTGCTCATGCTCAACCAGCATTCTCAATATCCACATCTGCAGATGGGGGCCCAACTTCTCCTACCTTCTTCTGGACCCTGAGCGAGATGTTGCCTGAGGAAGATTAGGGGTCTTCCCTGTGGGACAGAGTCCTGCTGCAGTCACTTAAACTGCCCCTGAAATCTCCTCATTCTGTCACGGCCCGCAGCACCTCTGTGATTAAGTGCAACCTTCCTGCTTTCTAGAAATTGGCAAGATCAGATTTTTGACTTGTAAATAGCTACTTTATGTTTGGGTGTCGATAACAACCAATAACATTTATGTTCTGGTGACCATTGGCGTCAAGTAGTCTAAATACAATAGATAAAGTTGCGTAATGTTTCTCACAAAATGTAATTTTTTAAGGAAAATGTAATCCAAGGGTTAAAGTAAAAATAGAGCAATAAAGCCAAGAAGAACTCGATAAAACACCTCTTTTTCCAAATTTGTATCTAAAAAAATGTGTCATGTCAAAAGACTTGCTGGTGTCTGCCATTGGGCAGTCCGGTCAATCATGACATGCTGGTAATGTCCATTCACAGCTTGAGTAAAACCGCTTGTGCACTCCTGCAGCCAGATTGCCAATTAGCAATACCTTCTATGCATTTTTGCATAAGGGCAAAGTTTGCACTAGTGGCAATATACAATAGTAGCACTTGGGAAAACTGCCCACCTACAAAATTGCCCTGAAACGTGAACACTATGCTAAATTGCACTTGCACCAGGGCGACGTTTCTGTAATATGGCAGAGGTCTAATTTGTCTTTGAAGTTTTACAAAGATACTGGAGTCTTGGGAAGAAAGTGTGCATCGTTTTCAGATAAGTCTGCCTGCGATACATCTGGTCAGTGCATTGTACTGAACAATCTTTTCAGTACTAGGACCAATTGGTGTGTGTGCATGCATAACAATATTTCTAAAAGATGGCTTAGGGTGACAATGTCTATTCTCACAACAACGCCCACCCCCTCAACTGTTCCACTCAGCCCTTTGTAATCCATCTTGTGTGACATGATAACATCATTTACAGGAAGGCAGCAGTGTTTAATCCAAACAATACGTGTTTGTGGGTATACAAATGAGGAGGCCTGGTCGATTTCTGGTTCATGCATACAAGTTGATGGTCAGCGAATGCAAAACATAAGGCTGTAGCGCTATTAGGGAGCTTAGTAATGTCACAGACATTATGAAGTTGAATTATTGGGATTCTCTCCCAGGGAAATCTACAATAACATGTGCTGGCAAAGCCCACATGTATAGTTGTGCAAATAGAGAGGGTGAGTCGTTGTTGTCCAGTGAGGTATTTACAAAATAATCGTACCCCTTACATTTACAAAGCCGTACCACTTGATTTTGTCAGTCATTGCTTCCCTTGCTGGCAGTTTATGGAAGAAAACTAATTGAAAGTGCCCTGATCTATCTGCTGACTGTGTGCTGACTAAGAAAGGAGGAACTCCGATTGGCTAGGACATGTGTGATGCTTGTTCAAACTTTTCTTTGTTCAACTTTTCCACTGGCTTAAACAATAGGCATTGCGTGTGGGGCCATTGCTTCCGATTTATAAGCAAGTGTGCTGGCCAGGAAACAGCAATCAGGGGGGTCTTAAAGGTTGTCTCTGAAAGATGTAAACGTTGCACAAGATGAATAGTTAATACTCAAGATGTCCATGTTATTTTATGCTATAACGTGAAAGATGTTTCATTAACACTGTGAGGAAACTGTTCACATTTAAGGGCTTTTTATTTATGGGCAGATGCTCACAGTTTTCATAGGCATAGTGTAGTTGAAACCTGTTTTTATTCCCCAATTAGTAGAAGATGTACAATGACAGCCTGCCTCTTGGAATAATCAAACTGCCTTTCTGAGTAACGACCAATATTTAAGATATGGAGTGGGGAAAATTAATCTGTTTTGTGATATAGTATTGTTCTTGCTTTCACTGATCTTTATGGTTCTTGTACATCTTTAGCAAATTTATACTAACTATGGAAACTACTTTATTTTTCACGAGCCTAACAATTGACCTTACAAAGTCGTATTATATTACTGGGAAGCTTAAAAGTATGTGAAAAGGGAGCCAACTTTTCAAACAGTGAGACAACTTGTTCCAATCTTCTTGGCAGAGAGGCCATTATGCACAACTCTCAAATCAGCCCAACACACCACATCATCAGCTGCCTTCCCGTGTGCAATGGTTCCATGTAACAATATCACCATAGCTAATGTCGCCAATGGCTTTTCCCGGCAAGATTATGTATGGGGACATTATTACCTGATGCCTGTGCAATACAGTCAGTGCTGAGATCAACAGTTCAATGGTCAAAGAATGGCAACTGAAACGTGAGACACTGACTCATCCCATGAAGATAATGATCTTTGGGCTATCTTCATTTCCATCACTATTCCTGCACTACCACTGATTGTGTACCATTGTCACTCATGCCACTGGCATGTGACAGAAACAAACAACCTGCAGCTATAACAAGAGAGCTCCCCACATTGTCATATTGCAACTCCTGTTTGACCAATGAGTACCAGACTTTAGCCACATCACAAAATGTGTCATCCATGTCTGTACTACGTCAAATGTGGGACTAACCTGAACCCCCCGCCTAATACTCTCCAAGCCCCAGCTGGTGCCTGAGGTCTCATGGAATAGTGGAAAATAAACTAGATGTGCTGTCCTATGTCTGACTTCAGCCCCTGCTGACCATAACCACTAATTACTCAAATTGCAATGGCCGAACGCTACTGAAGCAAACCAACAAAGCCACTCACGCATGACTTCTCAATATCCTTCTAGCAAGAACGCAAACACCAGAATACAAGACTTCTGCAAGCAATTTACATACCATAGCCCACATCCAATGCATCGTTGCACAATGGGCACCCAAAGCCTCCATTCTGGGCACAAATACCCCAATGCTCTCAACATAAAAAGGCTAGAAAACTCACATGTACACAGAGCTCATGGCACCACGGGTCTGCTATCATCAACACAAGATCACACGAGTTGTGTATGTTCCCTCTAATCCAGACTAACCAACCCTATCCACTCCCATTGCTGCGTAAGTGTCTGGAGACAGCGTAAAAAGTAGCAATGCATGGAGTAAACCCTAATAACATACATACATAACAATCCCTTTCCTCTTTGAGTACACTATATTCCAATTTGTTTTACTGATTAGGTGGTGCTAAAGCTCCATTCATGAACCAAAACTTAAAAGGGGGTGGTGGTTAAAGAGATTGCAGTGGGGTAATGCAGAAAATGTATACGTCACGTATACTTCATGGGGAGGAACTACAAATAGTTTGTTTGATACTTGTACATAGTGAGAATTGGGTGAAGCTACGGGTCCTGTAAGGTAGAATATGCAAAACAGAGACAACAACCTATAGGGGTGGAGTAAAAAAGCTGCTGGTAAAATGCAAGTTGTTCTAGATTTGGATTTGTTTAACTCTGCTCATGGTGGTGTCAATCTTTAAAAGCGTAAATGTTAAAATTGCTATTTTACCCTTGCCTGTATCAGGGTCCTTAACCAAAGGAAAGCCAAGTACCGTCCAGTAAGATGATGTGTAATCACCGAGGAAACGATTAGCCAAACCGGTTAATATGCTATTGACCATAAGGCTTGTCTTTTCTGCAAGTGTCAGCGCGACTCCTCCCTGATGCGCTATGCTCAGGCGACGTCTATACCTACCGCCAAGTCATTTTCTGATTTTCTGTACAAGGGGAGATGCAATTTCCTGGATGGAAGATAAAGAACTTCTGACTCCGAGAACCATTTATCCTGATCCCCTCAGCACATGCTTGACGTTCCAGTGTGATTCCTCATCAATCTGAGAAATCCTTACATCCCATTAATCCTTGTGCAAATCCCAAGACGACAGACAATAGGTATCCTGGAGCAGGGAAGATCAAGGAGCGCTAAAGCTATCAAATCCTTCCTAGTCTACAAGGTCACAGAATCCACAACTGCAGCAATGTTCTAATTTATGATATCGCAATTGTGGCAATGCAGTTCTGTGGTGATAAGGTGTTGATGTCAGACTTTCATGAAATGTGATCTAAAAGGAAACCTTTTGTCAATTTGAAAATGTTGGTGGTATACTGCCCCCAGGAGTAAACAATGGTTTCCACCCAGCAACATTATCGCCCAGTACAGAAAGGCTGGGAAGCTGAATGCTGTGCACACCGCACGAGTCTCTGTTATACCTGTCAGAGAGACTGCATTGGCGCATGTCCAATATAAATATGGCCCTCCTGGATGGCAATCAGAGAGACTGAAATACTTTGGAGCAGAAATAAACAAAATACCAACTTGGAGTGGTGAAGAATGATGGTGTGCGATCTTTGAAGGACGAGATAACAAACTGACAATTGCCCTAACTCTCTTTCTGGAACAGATGATCAAAAGACTTGAGAACTGAACCTAAAAGCCTAAGTGAAGGTCTCTATATCAGAAGAGAGAAAAAGACGATGAATACATGTTAACATTTTAAAAGTTTGTAACAAACTTTATAAAATTAATTTCTAATTAAATATATATATATATCTATGGCCCACCGATATGAGCAATGGTGCTGCATACCATTTAAGTATTATTGTATAGATGACAGCATATGAAAGAGCACCCAGTGAAATATCAGCCTAGTGGTGGTTTCATTCTGTCTGATGCTTCAGGGGGCTTCGAAAGGTCACCCCACTACCCATCAGGTTGTACTGTGTTTCCTGGAAACCTAGGCTGCCCACCCTAGAGTGGGGCATCACACTCATCCCGCCATCACCCAGCAGAGTCATTTCTGTTCAGAGCACCATTGAAACCCTGGGGTCATTCCAGGAGATAACACCTGTGGGTGGTGTGGGGTTCAGTGCAGTCATTCTTAAGAAGGTGTTTAGCTGGAAACCTGGTTTGGTGCTCAGTGCTGAGATACATTCGGAATGGTCACATGTACTGGCAGGTTGGCCCCTTTAAGAGGTACAGAGAGAAGTGGCAGAGTGAGGCGCATGTCAGGCTTGAATTGTTATGTAAACTCCTAGGGCAGTACTACAGATGCTTTACACCGATGCAGGTGCAACTAGCACGAGAGCAAAAAATGCCCCAGCATAGAAAACATATTCTTTCAATTCAGGCTTTCAGCACGTCAAAGGACTGGGGCAAACATTGCCCTGAAGCAAAAATGCATTGGACGGATATGTGTTTACACTATGGCAGTGTTACTTTAGTGACTTAAACCAGGGCATCGTTCGTGTAATACTACCCCTAGTGAATAGAAAAGAGCAAATGTTGCAACAAAACATTGAATCAGTTAATACTGAAGTCGGAATGTGTGTGTGTGTGTGGGGGGGGGCTAGGGGGTTTATAACTTGCATTCACTACATTACAGTATGTGATACTGTCAGACTCCCCCAACAAGCCAGGAAAACCACTTTACATAGAAAGTGTATGTTATGTAATTAGGAGGTATGCTGTGCCTTACAGTAGCAAATCTGCCACATATCACATAGCTCACTAATTATAAAGCACAATGTCTGACGTTTCACACCATTCAATGCTAACTGGTTAGAAGCATTTCTAATTTTTTTTCTAGGAGGGGTATAATTATATATTATTACCTCCAGTTGTAGAATATTTGGGGAAAGTGCTTGATAGCCTGGAGGGTGTATCGTTAATGCATCTTTTTTTAAGTCGCCAACCTGACTACTTTTTTCATGGCAACATTATTACCTGATACCTCATTTTACTTAATACAAAAGTATTCAAGGAATATTCCAGTGTAAAGTGTGAATTACTGCTACCCCAGGGAATGTTTCGGGTATGGGAAAGAGGGTGGAAAAGAGATTTATCCCTATAATGGACCGGCACCTGTATGAACAACCTGGGCCATAACTTCAGTCTCTGGAGAAGTCACACAATGAAAAGAATACCCCCCCCCCCTTAACCCCTCCGTGCACTGGCGGAAAAAAAATGTACACATCATTTGGACAGATTGATCCGCTGAGAAACAGTTCACCGGCAGCCGACATTTCAACAAACAGCCATTTTGCACTGCTCGGTTGGCAGAAATGTTGGCTCAGAATGGCTCGACAGCACTTCTATTTAGGCAAGCCGCCCCTTTGCCTGAACCCAGAATTTTTAATTAAATGCTGGTAAATGGAGCTAAACGCTGTTCCTAGTGCCGGGGATGCAGCATTAGTCACTGAATAAAGCGTTAGAAACCAATTACGTACTAATTGGGCCCTGAATATCCTTGGACTCAAGCATGATTTGAGGAGTGAGGTATTGTAGCTCCTCTTCTCCTCCAGAATGGCAGCGTTTCCAGTGCCCTGCAGACATCTGCAGGCGGTGGATAGGCTTCCATTGGCACTGTCTTTTTAATCCAAAATGGCTGCATGCTTAACATCTGCAACACCACGGAATTTGGGTCCCTCCCTCCTGATACCCTTTTCCTTTTCCTTACGTCGTTAGGGTGGGTTTCTGAACATATGGCTTCCCATCCCAGCCCAACCGATAACCCTACTGATCATAAATACCCAAGCTGTAATTTGACGAAACATGGGAAATCCCGCATCATGTGCCAAGCAGCCTAAACTAAAACCCCCAGTAAAGGGCACCTTTGTTTTTTCCCTTCCACGAGGAGATGTGGTTATAGCGGACAAGTTGCTGAACTTGAAATGAAACCTTGAAATGTAGACAAAAGCCTGGAACCTTGTAGGCAAAACTTCTAATCCTGGGTTCGGTACTTGAACAAACGTGTATTTATGGGCAAATCCCTGGACCTGATCCACAAAACAATTCTTGGAGACATCAGAATGAGTGCACCATTGAAGCGCAAATCCTAATTCCCTGTGTGAATTCTGCTACCAATTTGCACCAATTCCGGATTAGAAAGTGTGGTGGTGGGTTTGGATTTCTATGGTTCTACACATCCCCCATTCACAAAAGCAATGTGCTTTTTCATGCAAGACCAAGCCATGCATATCCTTGCCTATTTCTGGAACAGGCCCAGTGGGATGCGCGTTGCAGAGAAGATTATTTGTGATCCTTCTGTACATTATTTTTAAGTCTAGGCATCAGCAGTGGATAGTTTTTCTTTTTCTTTCCATTTCTCATCGGCTGGCTCCCTATGGAATAGTGGAATATGCTTCTAGCAAACACATGTTTGCTGGGAGCCTATCAATATATTAGCATTGTGCGGGGCCGGCCTTAGGACAGGGCGGGCGGGGCGACCTTCCAGCGCACCATAATGCCCCGCCACGCCAGCTCGGGGGAGTCTTTCAGGGGCTCCCCTGAGCTGAAGTAGTGGGAGAAGGCATGACAGGCGTCCTTTTGTTATTAAATGCGCCTGTGGTGGCGGGGTGCATTTAATAACATCAGCATCAGCACCCTATTCAGATGATTACTTCCCAGCTTCGATGACTGAGCGAGGGGGTTTTCACTAGAAAAGGGCACTCATGCATAAGCATGAACACCCCATTCCAGTAATTAATCTGACGAGGCGCCGTAGCGGGGAGTTAAAACAAAATTGGTGCCACTCCCCCGCATTGACCAGGGGCGCGCAGGGAGCAGGGAGCACCACATTTTTCTTAAACCGCACGGGGCGCTGCTGCCACTAAGGCTGGCGCTGGCATTGTGCATGCACGGCTGAAACATATGTATTCTTGGTTATCGGGAAATGCAGTTGTCTTGCGCAAGCACACAGCCATTTGACATTTCAGGATCACCTTTGTCAATACAGAGACCAGCGCATTTCGTAGAATGGAGCGTTTGGATATAGTCTTTCTACTATGCTATTTCCATTGTTCGTTAATTGGACACTCTGTCTCTCAAGTTGTGAATACAGTGAACTGATAACCCCCATGTTCGTGGGGCAGACAAGGGCAGTATTGGCCTGATGGCCCAAAAGTAGCAAGGCCCGTGGTGATGTAAGTAGGATATTATTGCCCTTGTCAGCCCCCAAACATAGGGTTTAATTGTTTTAGCACCTGCGTCTTTTATCCAGGGGGCTAACAGTTTTTGGAGACATTTTGCCGTCCTGTGGGAAAGTAGCTTTTTGCATGTTTTGCATGCCGAATCCCCAAAGAAAGAAAACGAAGCAAACCAATGCCTGAGAAATAGGAAAGGGCCGTTGTCCCGTTTCTACTTCTATGAACAAGAACTGGGCCAGGTGGACGCAGAGCAAAGGAGAGATGTCAATTCGGGCGGGAAGGTGGGAGACAACATGTGTGGTGGGAGAGCACGTGACTGAAAACAATGTGGCCTGGAGCCTGGCTCGTGCAATGACAGCAGAGAGGTTCTGGTGGACAAGGGAACGTGGGAGGTTCGGGGGGAGGATACTGGCGGATTATCGACCTGTAATCCTGGCTGCCAATATGCAAAGAAACACTGCACACTGTTCCTTCTAGCACTGCCCAGATTACCTGTTAACATCACATGCTGGTTGCTGTAATCTGGCCTCTGCGGGACCAGGGTATTCCATGGCCACTCAGTTCTCAAACAAATGTACCTGCTGCAGTAAATGTTCTCCCTGGATGGAGCGCTCCTCAGAGGTAAAGCTGTGCTCTATCAAAGACCGAATCACACTAAATTCTAGCCGTTCAAAAAAGTTGAATATGCAACACATTTTTTTCATATGGAGTCACCCATTTCCGAACCGTGCGCTGCTCTGAAATCAATTTGCAGTGCAAACTGTGTGGCAAGATGTCAAGCAAACGGAATGGAGGTTGAGATGACTGGATCCGCCACAGTGGCAGCAAATATTCCCATTGTATGCGATGAGCAGGCCCATAACTCACAGTGCCCGCGCTTGCTAAAACAGCGGACCGGCCTGCGAGAAACGCCGAGCCCATTAGGGCATGATGGATATGGAGTGGTGAGGTTCTTTGGAGGTTGTGATAACCTTTAATGGTGGCAGCACATAAATTATGCATCAGAGTTATTGTAGGCAGGCTCGCAGGGCCTTCTCAGGTACCTCGCGTGTAAATGCTCACACTAATATTATTTTGGCATTTATACATGTCTTTATGTCCTTCGAAGGATCTCAGATTGTTCTGCAAATAGGTTCTACATCCCTTTATTACCCATTTACTCCAGAGACTCATATTTTGTTACTTTGACAATAACCTGTTGTGATATCCTGACTGGGGTTTGACTGTTACAGTATCTGGTTTAATCAGGATTTATGGTCTCACGGCGTAGATTTTGCAGCCACCCTCCAAGTCTGGTGCACGTGGGGAATTTTTTTAAAAAACTTTCTTTTTTTGTCTTGACAACACACCAGAAACAAACAAGGCACCACATGGCACCAGCAATGAGCCAATGAAATTAACAACATACATTATTAGCCACACATCATGCATCAATTACGCTATACAGAAGATGAGGCAGCAGGCTGGACATCAACAGCTATATCAGAAAAAGAGCATCACTTATGGGGAGCCCCTAGGGGAGGACACGACAGAGTTCGTGGGTGAGGCCATGGCAGCCATATAGACCCGAAACTTCCACCAGATGTCTCTCGGCCTTGAGTGTGAGTGCTGCATTGCATTCCAAGATTCCTCAATATCGTGAACCCATGTGATTGACCTGAGCCACTGTGCATAGGTAGGGGCCCTAGGACGGAGCCAGCATAATAGTATACAGTGGATTGCCAACAGCATGCCCAGACCTGCAAGTTTCTTAGCGTCGCGGGGAAGCTTTGGGAGATCATGAAATAGGCAGTGTAATGGGGTGGGGGCTATGGTATATTCCAGGATATCTGATAGTGTGGAGCAGACGTCTAACCAGAACTGAGTGAGACAAGGGCAGTGCCATAACATATGAATGTAGGTAGCTCGATCCATGCCACACCTGGGGCAGCTGGGAGGAACGGTGCTGAACATGCGATGTAGTCTTACTGGTGTATGATGGTATCTGTGTAGCACCTTGAATTGTATTAATTTAAATTTGGTATTATAGGATACATTGTGGGTGAGGCCACACATTCGGGACCATCTCTCGTCAGTGAGTTCAACTCCCAGATCCTCTTCCCACGCGCATTTCAACCCTGTAGTTTCAACCCTGTAAAGGGGGGAGGCATCCTATTCTGTAGTAATGAGTACAGCCTTGACACTTTGCCCCTAAAGGAGAGGTAGGATCAGAGTTCTGCCACTATTGGCTCATCTGGGGGCAAGGCAGGGAAATCAGGGAATTTGGATTTTAAATTCTTACGTAATGAGGAGTATTGTAGCCATACTGAAGGCCGGCCTCTAAGAGGTGGGGGGCGATCCAGCCACTCAACAAAGTTCTCCCGTTCATAGGCATCACGGAGTCCCAGGAAGCCAGCATCTGCCCAGTGTGATACGACTGATTGTGGGATATGTGGGACATTGGGAAGAAAGTTCCATAACGGCAGGTCACCGTGAAACGGATGAGGCGTGCCAACCATTGCCCAGAGTTTGGACAATGCCAAGGACGTGGCAGCAACCAGGTCCGCGGAGTCTGGGTCAGAGGGTGCTGGTTTGAGGATCAGGGAACCTATCACACGGTCCGAAACCGCTAGTTTTTCCAGCCGAACATGTGGGGGTGGATCAGTGGTATTAAACCAATACGACGCAAACTGCGATTGGGCTACTATCCATATCTGGTGAAATCAGGAGCATTGAACCCATCCAGTTCTTTGGGAGTGGTCAATGTGGAGAGCTTAAGGCGGACAGCTCCCGAATGCCATAGAAAGGTGTTGGTTATCTGACGCAGCTTTTTGAAGAAAACATCCCCAGGCCAAACAGGGAGGTTGGTAAAACAATACAGGAGTTGGGGTAATGCCACCATTTTAAGGATTCCAATCCTGCCTGCTAGTGAAATGGGGAGTTTGGACCAGCTGGAGGCCCTCACCGCAAGGCTAGTTAAATAAGTCTGATAATTATCCTCGCGAAGCTTGGCCACGTGGCGGAAACCACCACCCCCAGGTAGGTGATGCTGGATGGCGACCAGTTGAAGCCACATAAGTCTGTGGGGGGATGTGTGGAATCTCGAAGTGGGAATAAAGTGGACTTGGAGCAATTTATTTTAAGGCCAGATATGTCCCCAAAGCGAGCCACATCCGCTAGCATGGGGGCGAGATTAGAGTTGGGAGACCGGATGTAGAGAAGAGCGTCATCCGCATATAGGGAAATCACATCGGATTGGCCAGTCGTGCGTAGGCCCCTATGCGAGTGAGATTTGCGTACCATGTCCGCAAAGGGTTCCATTGCAATGGCGAATATAAGGGGGGAGAAGGGGCATCCCTGTCGTGTGCCTCTGGATATCTGAAAGGGAGCAGAGCATCTGTCCTCAGTTCGAACCCTGGCTGACGGGGGAGTGTAAAGTAACCCGACCCACGCACGGAAATTGAGGCCAAACCCGCACCTCTTGAGGACTCGCCATAGATACCTCCACGAGACTGAGTCGAATGCCTTCTGCATGTCTAGGGTGGCTGCAACCGCCTGCGTGGTGGGACTGATTCTGCTGATTACATTGAAGAGCTCCTCAAATTCAGGGATGTAGATCTACCCGGGACAAATTCCGCCTGGTCGGGGTGAATAATGTGTGGCATATGTGGGGCTAGGCGGTTGGCCAGCAATTCAGCATATATTTTAACATCGCTGTTAATCAGAGACAGCAGTCGATATGAGCCACACTGAGTGGGGGGCTTACCCGGCTTGAGGAGCACTGTTATCAGCAGCTCTCGGAGAGATGGAGGGAGAATACCCTTTTCACACGACTCCTCCCACAAGGCCAATAGCTGCGGAATCAGGATTAACTTATATTGTTTATAAAAATCCATGGGGAGCCCGTCAGGGCCAGGGGCCTTCCCTGATGCCAGTGATGCAATGGCCTCATCAAGCTCTTCAGAGGTAAACGGTCTCTCCAGGAGTAGGCTGGTTCCGGTGGACAGCACTGATAGGGGGAGGGCCTCCAAGTAGGAATCAATTTCCGGGGCTTGGGGACCATCGGCAGCAGAGTACAAGGAGGTATAGAATAGCTGAAACTGGGAGTTGATGTCCTGGGGGGAGGTGGCGAGCGAGCCATTGGGTCTCACTATCGCAGGGATATGGGGGGCACCAAACTCCCGGTGCAACAACCTGGCTAGCAAACGACCCGGGCGTTCGCCCTCACCGTATTTCCTCACCACCTGGGGGGAGTCTAGGAATTTATCCTCACGCTGGGCAAGGTAACGAAACCTGTCCAGCTCGGAACCCAGTGCAGCCAGAGTAGCTGGGGAATGGTCGTGAGCATATTGGGACTCAAGGATAGCCAGGGCCGTTTCACTGGCAGCGATGTCTAAGCGGATTTCCGCAAGGATGCCGCAGCACTTGGATATGGCCATCCCCCTCACGTACGCTTTGAACGACTCCCACAGGACAGCATGCAATGTTACCGAATCTGTATTGATCTAAAGAAATTCCTCAATGGAGGATTCGAGTTCGGCTGCGAAGGCCTGGTCGAGAAGCGCGTATGGTCCTAGCCTCCACAGCCTAGCTTTTTCGGCATCCTGACCCCAGTTTAGGGAAATGAGTACCGGTGAATGGTCCGAGATCGTTCTAGGGAGGATAGCCAAGTGAGACACGGATCTGACCAATGTGTCCGTTATTAGACATCTGTCTATCCTGGAGTGGGAATCGTGAACCGAAGAATAGAAGGAGAATGTGCGGGAATCAGGGTTCATTAGATGCTATACATCCACAAGTGCCAGCCGGGGGAGGGATGTAAGGATAGTGTAGGCTGCCTTGGAAAGTTGGCGAGGTCTGGTGCCTGACCTATCTAGGGTGACATTTAGTATGGTATTGAAATCGCCCCCCCATAATATTGGAAGTAGGGGGTAGCTTTCGAGGAGGGCAGCTAGGTGTAGGTAAAATTCAGGGTCGTCGATATTAGGACCATATATATTCAGGATGGCTATCTCTTGGTGGAGCAATTTGCCAGCACTGAACACGTATCTGCCCAGAGGATCAATATGCGAGTGGTGGCATGTGAATTTCAGGCTCTTGTGTATCAGAGTAAGGGTGCCACGGCTTTGCGTTGAATAGTTAGTATAGTACCTCTGGGGTCCCCATTGCCTAGCAAACCGCTCGCACTGCTCCGATCGAGCATGGGTTTCCTGTAAACATAGAATTTTCACCCCATGACGTTCAGCATGTAGCTGTACCTGTCTCATCTTTCTGTGATTGCCCAACCCCCGAATATTCCAGCTCATGAAGGTCACTTCAGTGTTAGCCATATTCGTGCGAGTACTGCTTGTATTCTTGCCACGGGGGCGCCAACCACAGGGAGCTAGTGGATCCTGCGGTGCGCGGAGCCCCTTTGTGTACTCAAAAAACATTACCTCAGCGCATGGGGCGCCTCTAGAGGTCGTCAAGACTTTTTTAACCATAACATACCCACCTCCTCCCCCCACCCACATCACTCCCCCAATCGGAAGGACGAGACCCAAACAAACCCATATCAACCAGGAAATTCTAGGCATCTACGCCTGGGGAACTGTTAGCTGCCGGGCAGTGGTGCACCGGACTGGGGAGTGCGTGAGGAGAGCATGCAATCTAATATTATTAACCATAGTATACGAGGCATGAACAGGTAACAGAGGGAGCCATTGCCCATGGGGAATGAAACAAGTGAGCAGGAGGGAAGCAGCCATGGGTCCCAATACACCATCTAGGGATCCAAATATGGAGTCCGAGTGATAAGGGCGGGAGAGGAGTCCGAGGTCCCACCCTCGGGGACATAGTGGTAACTATAGAGTAATCCCCAAGACGAGATCTTGCCGGGGAGTAATGCCTCTGGAAACAATGAGTCAGCGTGGCACACAAGGCCACAATTGCATAGGATAAAAGGAGCAATGTGAACAAACCAGCAACCAATGAACTTCAACGATAGGGTGCCATCATAAGGGGAGAAGCCAGCAGGGGTTCCCTACTCGTCCTAGGCATGGCAATATGCAGATTAGATATACATCCCAGCTAGGGAATAAGCGGCTCAGCCCGGGAAGTGTTCGTCGATACATTTGGAAGCCTTCTCAGGGATGGTGAAAAAGAAAGTTTGATTACAGTGTTCGATTCGCAGCTTTGCGGGGAAAAGCATAGAGTATTTAACTCCTAAGTCCCGGAGTCTCCTTTTTACAGCTATGAAGGTTTTCCGCTCTTGCTGCACCGCCACGGAAAAGTCCGGATATAGATGTATCCTTGCCCCCCCGAGGAGCAGCTCCCCCTTAACTGTGGCTGCCCGTAAGAGGGCATCCCGATCACGAAAATTCAGGATCCTGGCAATGATGGGGTGGGGAGGTGCGCCAGGTCTGGGTTTCGCGGTCAGGGAGCGGTGTGCCCTTTCCACCGCAAATTGAGCTGAAAGTTTGGGGCGATCCAGCAGTGTTAAAAGAGTTCGTTCTACATATTCCTCCATGGGCTCACCAATGTCGTCCTCGGGTACGCCAACGATGCAGAGGTTATTTCGCCTGGAGCGGGATTCAAGATCGTCATTTTTCTTCTCCACTGCCAGGACCCGACTGGTGAGAGTGGTAACAGCCACGCGGAGGGAGCCCAGGTCATCCTCATTGGTGCCAACCCTTGTTTCGATTTCAGCGACCCGCTATCTGTTCTCTCGATATGAGCCTTTATCGACGAGATGATACCATTCATATCGTATAATTTGGTATGAAGCGTGGTGAAACCTTCGCACATGTACTCCAGCATTTTTTGCGAGTCATCTGGGGATGAGGATGACGAGGTGGTGGGCGATTCCTATGGAGGGTCGGTCGGCGGTCTGGAGGGCGTCTTAGTGAACATATTCAGCAAGCTTTGCTTCCTCCCGGCTCCCGCTCCATTGGTCATGGTGGCAATTAGAGATCAATTCGCCGGCACCCCGAAGGTGCCAGCTGTCGGGTTTGGCAGTTTTCCCTTCGGATGCAGCTCAGGATGAACCCCTCCGGGGAGGCAAGGACCACCCAAGGCCCGTCCCGCGGCGCCGCCGTGGACCACTGTTATTCTGTGCTGGTGCGGGAGGATATGGCCGGTGTGGCGATGGGAGAGGGGTGGTCAAAACCCAGCCAGGAGCGTGTAGCTCTGCAGAGCAGCAGCGTTCCCTGAGCTTTACTAAGCCCCAGCAAGCGATTCCCTGGGTAGTGAGGCCCGGTAGTCAATCCCAGATTCAGCCGGCCGTTCACATCGCATGGGGGGGGGGGGCAAACTGTATAGGGGTCCACGTGTAAGCCTCCAGGTCAAAAATTCAAAGTCCCCAGCAGGGCACGGATGATCAGGGTGCCAGTGGCAGGGAGCGAAGCTGGCGTGTATTGTGAGCCGGGCCGAGTCCAGAAACCACCGACTGGGTAAAGGAGTTTCCATAAGCGCCCGAACACACGGGCGCGGAGCACTGGTTCGGCCGCAGTCCGGCCGGGGGGGGAGCCAATGGAGAGGGCCACTCAACCCCCCTCACCCCTCACCCCCTACCTGGCTTCTGGCCCGTGGAGGAGTGGCAGGATTGAAGAAGCTGTGCGGGTGGGCGCAGGGCCGCAGACGGCAGGCCAGCCGTGTCGGTAATCTCTCAGCAAAGGCGTCGCTGGTGTCCCCGGATGTTGCATCCACAGTAGGTATGGCGGGCCAACAGGGCGAGGTTGCTGTCGGGGGACCAGGGAGAAAGGAGCCTGGCCACGCAGGTCCCTCCCCGCAGCAGGCCGCAATGCCGCACCCTCAAGTGGCCGGGAGGGCCGCGGTCCACGGAGCGTCAGACGGGTTGTCGAACAGAAGGAGTCCCAGCCGGGACCAGGTGGCCACAGCTCGGCGCTGAGGGCGCGGTTGTCCACGAAACTCTCCCGGGCCACAGAGAATAGGATCATAGGGATGCACCATCGATTTCAAGCGGATGCAGCGGGGTCGCAGGCCTGAACGCAAAGGTTCTTTGCTCTCCCCGTCCGGAGCTCAACACCTAGGCGGCCATCTTGCTTCGGCGCAACAGCACCCCCTGTGCACGTGGGGAATTGACATATGTTGAAAGTAGGCAATGTGTGCTGAGAGACTAGTGGTTTTCAGGCAGTGTCCAAGGGAGACGCACGCCTTTTTTCAAAATGGTGGTAAGAAGCTGCATTTATGACAGGATATCAGTAATTCTACAATTTAGATGCAACAGGAGTATGACCAACACTTTGGTTATGTGTGTATGTATGGATGTATACAGTCACTCCATATCTAGAATGCATAGGTGCACTGCATAAAAAGGTGGTAATAAAGAGTAGGTTAAGGGCTGGTGGATCATGTAGGAAGGAAAGTTCGGAGAAATGGGGAGAGGTTATTTTAGGGGGTTCAAAAAACAACAGGGTGCTCCTTAGAGAACAGGGTCTTCAGTTCATTCCTAAAGTTTAGGAGAGAGCTGGACAAGCTGAAGTGACTCAATATGTTATTCCAGAGGTTAGGAGTTAAGCAGGAGACGTTTTCTGTTTCTTACCCTCTTGAATCTCTCAGATTGTAGTTTGGCATTCCACTTTACAACAAATACTCAGAACATCCTGGCCTCACTCTCTTATACTCCTCTCCCTCCTCCCTCACCCGCTCACAGGCGTCCCTTGGCCCCCCTCACCCCTGCCCTCCTAGTGTCCTCCTTCTCGCCTATAGCACCGGATGAGGTCACTAGACAAGTCCTCTGCATAAAAGTCTCCTCCAAACAGGTGCTCCCCTGCTTCTCCAGAAATATCAAGGACAGCATTGCCTCCCTTGGCTGATTTCTAAGACCACTCCTTCCCACTACCCCTCAAGACTCCCTTGTGGACTCTCTCCTTAAAAAGCCTTCTTCTGACCCTTCCTGCCCAGCTAACTACCGACCCATCTCCATTACCCCCTTCCTGGGCAAACTGTTGGAGAAGCTTGTCATCTCCCAACTGATCCACCACCCTGAATCTATTGGTTTCAGAGCAGCCAGAGGCATGGAAACGGCTCTACTGAACACCCATCAAGAGCTGCTCTTTAATCTCGATTCCAACTCTCATCCTTCTCGATCTTTTCATTGCCTTTGACATGGTCAATCATGTCACCCTTATTAATTGCTCAGTGATACCCTCGGCATCACAGACCTGGCACGGGACTGGTTGACCGTCTTCCACTCTGATCGACCTTCCCAGGTTCAACTGGGCCCTTCACTCTCCTCCACCTCACTCTCCACCTGTTGAATCCGTCAGGGCTGTATCTTCTCGCCATGGCTCTTCAACATCTACCTTGCCCCTGTAGCCCACTTAATCTCCACCTTCTCTCGTCCCTTCCAGTGTTATGCAGATGACACACAGCTCTCCTTCAAGCTTCCCTCCACTGCCTCCCCTTCCTCCTCTCTCATTTCTGACTGCCTGATTGCTATTCCGGTATGGTGCACTGCTAATGTTCTCTGCCTTAATGGCAGTAAGACTAGGATCCTTCTCATTGGGACCCCAGCTCCCTCCTTCCCTGCTACTCTCTGGCTGCCCTACATGGGTCTCTTCCCCTGCCCCTCTTGTGAGGCTAAACACCTTGGCTTTCGACTCCTCTCTCACCTTCTCTCTTCACATCACAGACCTTGCCAAGAAGCCCGACTTCCATTTCTCTTTCCTCACCTTCCCCATCGTACCTCATTTTCTCCAGAGCTCTGGTCCTCTCTAGGCTGGACTACTGAAACAGCCTCTTCTTCAATCTGCCTTTATCCTCCCTTTGCCCCCTTCAACTAATCCAGAATAGGACTGTGAGATTTATCCTTGGCCTAAAGCCCAGGGACAGCATCTCCCCAGCCCTAAAATCTCTCCACTGGCTCCCGGTGGCTGTGAGGATCAAGCTGAAGACCCTCTGCATCACCCACAAGGCTTTCTGTGGCCTGGGACTCTGCTACTTCAGTCTTCCAGCTCTATCTCTCTGCAGATCAGATGCTTTTCTAAGCAGGGAATGGTGGGTAGATCTCTCTCTTCCGCAGGAGACTCCCTCAGGAATGGCCTCCCTGCCCCTCTCAAGCTTGGGCCGAATCTCCTGAAGTTCTGGAAGCTTCTGGAAACCCTTCTATTCTATTCTTCCTTCCCAATCCACCTCCCCTGCTAATGCCCCCCTGCCGCTTGACAGGCTGCATGGTCCCTTCTAAGTCCTGAAGAGTACTAGACCCTCCTCACTGAGTTTACCCCTGCTCCCCAGTCTTCCTAAGCCTGCACTTGCCCTTCTGGGGGCCCCTGCACTGACCAGCCTGGCAGGGTGTGTAGGTGTGCCTCCCTACCTAGCCTGGTCCACCCCGTCCTTGCACTTAGCATGTGGTCCTCAACCCCTGCCTCCCTGCTTATCTGGCTCTTGTCCACCTGGCCTCCCCCTGGCTAGCCCCAGGGGCCCTCCTTTTCCCCTCCTACTCCCGCCTGCACGTATTTGCCTCCACTGCTCTCACCTCCTACCTTAGCAATATCCCTGCCGCCCCAATCAGCACGTCCCCTCTCCACATTCCCCTCTTCCTGCACTTCCTTACTGCACTTGCATGATCTGAATGACACAAGGACTAGTATTTTCTTTTTGTTGGAGTATTTGTAATTCGCCTATACAACACATGGTGTTTCCAGGCACCACAGGAATAAAGTGGGGAAGGGAACAAGAAGAGTAAAAAAACAGTAACAATAATAGTAAATAAACAAAAGTGGTCCTACTAGGCCTCGTTCCATTCAGAACGTGCACGTGCAGTGAAAGAAGTGCAGGAGAGAGGGAAAGGAGGAGGGTGGAGTCAGCCGGGGACCAGGGTAAAGGCAAGTGCTAGTAGGAGCCCAGGAGGGGAAGTGCCAGGGGGTGCCATGAGAGGAGGCTAAATGCTAGGCTAGGGTGCAGGAGTCCCAGGGGGGATACACAGCCACCCAACCGTGGGCCCAGGGGGCAGTGCGTAGGGGGTTGGTGCTGGTGTTGACTAGGCAGAGGGCCTGGTAGCCTATAAGACTCATGAAGGACGAGGTCCCCAGACTCAACAGCAGTGGGGAAATTAGCAGGGGAGGGGATAAGGAAAGAGGTAGAGAAAGAGTTTTGAGAAGTTTTAGCAACTTAAGTTGGTCCGGCTCAAGCCTGTGAGGGGCAGTGAGGCTGTTTCAAAGGGAGTCAACACCCAAAGAGAGAGATCTACCTGCACTCTCTGAGAAGCGTTTGACCAGCAGAGAGTTGGAGCTAGAGGATTGAAGGGCACTAGCTCTATCAGGGAGGAATTTAGGGAGAGAAAGCTGGAGATGGTGGGTTGCCAGGCACCAGAAAGCCTTGTGGATGATGCAGAGGGTCTTACATTTGATCCTCTCAGCCACTTGGAGCCAGTGGAGAGAGTTTAGAGCAGGAGAGATACAGTGCCTGGGCTTGAGGCCAAGGATAAGTCTTGTAGCCCTATTCTGGATTAGTTGAAGGAGGCGAAAGGAGGAAAGCGGCAGCTTGAGGAAGAGATTGTTGCAGTAGTCCATCCTGGAGAGGACAAGAGCTCTTGAGACATTGACATTCTGGGGGAAGGGTGGGGAAAGGGAGAATATCTATAAGGAGGGGAAACTGAAAGTGGTCCTTCATGGCAAGGTCCAAGATGTGAGGGATGAAGGACAGTGAGGATTCGAAGATGACGCAAGACTTTTGGCCTCACTAGATGGTGAGGGTAGAGGGCCCAGGGAGGGCAGCCAGAGGGCTGGAGGGAAACAGGGTGCACGTTTCCCAATAAGACGTATCTGTCTTAAATGCATTAATACAGAGATCATTAGCCGTGCACCATCCCTGAATAGTGGTCACACAATCAGGAATGAGAGAGGAGGAAGAGGAGGTAGTAGAGGGAAGATTGAAGGAAAGCTGTGCGTCATCAGCATAACACTGGAAGTGAGGAGAGAAGGAGGAAATAAGGTGGGCAGAAGGGACAAGGTAGATGTTGAAAAGACAGGGCAAAAGGATAGAGCCCTAGGGAACACTGCAGGTAGAGAGTGGGGTGGTGGAGGAGAAGGGCCCAATTGCACCTGGGAAGGACAGTTAGGAAGGAGGTCAGCCAATCCAGTGCTTGGACCATGATGCCGAGGGCATCGCAGAGCCGTTTTATGAGGACAGAATGGTTGGCCATGTCAAAGGCTGAGGAGAGATCAAGGAGAATGAGAACAGCAGGAGAGTTGGATTCAAGATTAGCGAGTAGGTCTTCATGGGTGTTCAGGAGAGCAGTTTCCATGCCTCTGGGTACCTGAAATCCAGAATGATGGTCGTGGAGACAACCAGTAAATTTAGTATGATGGAACAGTTGGGGAAGGACCAACTTCTCCAGAAATGTTCCCAGGAAGGGAGCAGTAGAGATAGGGGGATAGTTAGCCGGGCATGAAGGGTCAGCAGGCAGCTTTTTTCTAAAGAGGATGCACAGTGGAGTGCTTTAGGGACACAGAGAAAGAGACAGTAGGACAATTATTGTTACTTTTCTCCCCTGTCCCCCCCCCTTCATTTGTCATGTGGCATCTTGAAACACCATTTGTTGTATAAGCGCTTTATAAATATCCCATTAATCAAATCAAATCAAGGTGGTTGCTGTTGGTGCTGCCGAGGCATCCAGAGATGGTTTTTCATCCAGGTGCGATGGAGCTTTGTCACATCCTTCTCTGTGATGCATTACATTTTGAAGGCGAAGCAGCCTTGAAGAGGTAACCAGGGGAGCAGAACTAGGGGGGCAGACATAACCTGTTTGGGATCCACTGTAGTAAAGAGTGGATCTAAAACCACAGGTCCAACATGATCTGTGTGCAATTCCTAGACTGGTTCAGTGACAGATCTCATAGCTTTCTGGCCTTCGTGTGTTGCAAGGGACTGGCAGTGGTTGACGTGAGTGGAGGCGGTTGGGAGCGGTGCTCCTCTACTTCTTTTAATTAAGTTTTACTGTTCCTATACTTTTATTTTCAAAAGAAACCATTCCGGAATGATTTCCTTTTAAAATAAAAGTGTAGGAAGAAGTTGAAACTTGCACTTTCAGTGCACTGCACTGGACGTTCCCTTAAACTGCAGGCGCATGTGCTTGGGGGTTTGCATTGTGCGTGGGGTGGTGTGCGGCGATGGAGTAAGTGGGGAGTGGTGCAGACCAGTAGAGAACACAGTTCCACTACTTCTTTTCGTACAATTCGACCACTGGGACTCGGCATACACTGCTATAGATACAGCCCTATGGGGGTGGTGATACTCTAAAATATTGGTGCTGTGTCCACAGATTCTAAGCCACTGACAAGGCATTGCAGCACCATCCCGCCTAGGGGAAGATTCAATCAAGGAATGAGGGAATGTTCCATTTCAATCCATGTGACTATGCTAATAGTACGGCTGTTGACATGTACTTCTCTGGGTATAGGGCGACCATTTATTTTGCAATGGGGCGTCCTGCTCGACTCACCAATCTTTCCCTTAACCTTTAACATATACTTACTCTTCAAAGAATCATAATTTCAACATAGTCATAAGATGTATAACCTCTATAGACAGATCTACTAAGTCAATATTGGCTCTGGATGATAGTTGAAAATGTTGATACATGGAGGCAAGCAATTGGATACATATTGCTGACTTGACCTTTGAGGCAAGTGCTTTAAGAAGGAAATACATGATGGAAGTATGCATTCCAATTGATTTTAATTGGAATGGATTATTTTCTTCCTATTAAACCAGCAGTGCAAATTATCTTGACAGTAACCAGTGGATTTGTGTATGCAGTGTTCACAAATATGAAACAACAGATAACCATGCTCCACCTAACAAAACCCTCACACATCACCCCAGCTATCTCAAAGGTCCACTGGCTCCCGAAGCCCCAGACAATTGCTTTCAAAGAACTCTGCATCACATACAAAGCCATCCAACACAAAACCACATTACACCTTCACAATGAATGCAAATCCATCACACACACAAGCACTAGACAAGCCAGACAGAATCTCACACATTTCACTCTGCAAGCTTATTTGCGCACAGATACAGGCAATCAAATAATGGGTACATAGATCCTGGAATTCCATGCCACCCTATATCCATCCCGCACCTTCAATGATAATCTTCTGCAAAAGCCACAAACATATCTCCCCTGCCACCTAAACCAGCCAGACCACCTCCACACTGTTATCCTTTGTCTATCCTAATTGTCTTATCCTATTTTGAAAACATTGTACCTTGTTTTTTCACCTGCTTCCTTTTGAACTTTGTAAGGTGCTCCAAAACCCGCTGAGTAGGCCCGGCACCATTTAAAAGTTTAAATAAAATAAAATAAATAAAATCATAACCATAGGAAGAAAATAATGAACTTATGCAAGATGGCATTTCAATGAGGAGGGTAGCTACGTACTAGGAGATGAAAGAATATAGTCACAACTACCAAAGAAAGTCATTTCATGTGGAGGGGATGTGCACGTATCCAGAGTTATTGGAGAGAGGTACTCATGGATGCGGGGAATAGACAGAATTAATAGAGAACTCACACCCTTCTTTGTGCTCCTTGGTATGGAATAGGGAATGGAGGAGGAAGAGATGGGACATATGGTAAGAGGGTTTCCTGGTAACTGCCAGGAGCTGTTTTGCCCTGGTATTGAAAAGGTGTCAGGCCCCCACGGAAAGAGAATTGGTCCAAAAAGTGCAGGCGATCAATGAAATGAGTCAATAACATATATTGAAGTAGCATGGATTCCAATCTTTCACAAGTATGGTCTCAAGCAGGGGAGACCAAGTTAGGATATTAGGTTTTACTACAGATAATGGTGTGTTAAAACAGGACAGGGGACGCAGGTTGGGTGGCATGGGCTGGGGGGAGGGTTTGGTTTACGAGATTTAACATGATGATGGTTGACAGGTGGAAAGATTGTGAATTCTGATCGCCTTTATTTTTGCTACAGATGCTAGTTAGCATGTAAAAAAAAGTTTGTTGGATGTATCTGTAATTTGAAAAATGACAAACTTTGATTTTTTTTTTAAAAGAAAGTAATTTTAACATTTTATGTGCCAAAGAATATTTATAAAAACTAGGAATGGCACTGTGGAGGTAAAATAAAAAGACAATAGCTCAGAAATGAAGAAGATGTTGAAGAGTTTATTTAAGACAACATTAAAGCACGTTTTCTAGGTGGAAGAAAGATGAACAATGCATTCAGAACATGATTTATGGATTTTTTAAAATAGGCTTGATGGAAGTCGTATATTGGGGAAACTACTAAGGCCATGATTTTGGTCAGGAGTAAAACATATTAAACATATTTTATTTGAATATGTCAATGCCATCTTCACCAGCAAACAATGATACCCAAATGTTTCCACTGACAACACCCTCACCAATTCTCTCAAATTCTACTTTCCACTTCCGAATATGCAGATCAACTAAGCCACCCATATATGCCAAATGAATACTGCAGCAAACTAAAGGCATCATGACTCTACATCTCTACTACCCACTTGTATAAAAGAGTCCCAATTCATCCTCACCTTACAGGGACTGAAGTCTCCCCTTTTGAAACAGATCCCTCAAGTGCTCTTGACAGAATTCACCTAGAACACATCTCCATGCACCAACACAATAGCAAAACTATCTTGCATTGTCTCTCTGTTCGAGTTAATAATACCCAGGTATCCTTTTTCAACTTCGATGGTGCCAAGAGAATATGTAAATAACTATGTGGTGTGGTATAACACTAGCAGGATGTCTTAAGAGTGTCACATCTCGCTAGTATAAAAACCTGAGGTTGGCAACATTTTACTTAAGCAGTAACTCACCTAAGGAGGGCATTCCTGAGCGGTATCAGCCCAGGAAACCAAGTTGATCAAGGATTTTGGGCTTTTCCGCCTGGTAATTCTCAATTGAAAGGGTGTTAATAATAATAATAATAATAATTTGGCATTTATATAGTGCTACGAACCCTCAGGTATCTGAGTGCTGCTTATTATTACCCACGGTGTGTGGTGCTCATTTATTGACCTCGGAAGGATGAAAGGCTGAGTTTGGCCCCGCCAGGATTCAAACCTGCGTTAGCAAGCTCTGCACGGATGTCAAAGCCACTTGACCGGCTTAGCTATTATAGCCCCAGCGTGTTGACTGGGGTGCTAATGCATTTTTTTGACATTACTTCATCTTTCCACAGACATTCGATACATTGAAAAAAACTGTAAAGTAAGATGTGTGCCAGACACATGGACGGGGGAACTAACCATAGTCTCTTCTCTATTTCCATTGTGCCCACAAACAAGCAATGCAATATGTAGATTTCCCTCCATGACACAAATGTAGATTTTCCTTCATTCATGCCATTTGCCTCTTAAAGAAGTTCCATCAGCGCCCTCAGTGAACTAAATAAGTTAGGCTAGAACTCCTATGGGGAACATCAGGACATGTATAAGACATTTATTGCACACTGGTACATAAGGACTCATAAATCGAAGATTTGTAACGCCTTACCAGAAGGAACTTTACTCACTGACAATCATACCTTTGTTAGGCTTTGTATATTGAATAAGTGTGGCATATATTGTAAGAAGAAAGGTATATGAATTGTGTATGTGTGACTTTGTTTTGTTTGTATAATACATGGATACAGCTCTATTAATATCCTTATGCAGATGGCAGGCTATATTATCTGTTTATTTCTTCATGTTTTTAATAAATTCACTTGTTGTGATAGATATAGGCAGAATAGGATTCTCAGTGAGAATATTGATACGCTTCTTTAGTGCAGGCAGATCCAGGAGCATTCTTCTTCAATATTCCGATCAGTGAGAGGTCAGATCCCAGGTTCCTTCTTGGCTGTGTGGTAAGGATTAACATAAACACTGTTTCCCCTACTGAAATCACTTCTCTGAATGTACTCAGAACATCCATTCTCTTAGCCGAACCTAGTGCCGTATGGAGCCTTCATAGATTATGTCTAGCAGATCACTGTGGTGTGATCAATCAGAGATGATTCCCCAGAAAACCTCACCTGGGACCCTTCTCATGTGGCCAGGGAAAGGCAGCCGCTTCCTGATCCTAACCATGGAGGTGGTGTTCTGCGGGAGGATCACAGGAGGGGAGGATCAGGTCATGAGGAATGGGAAATCACCTTTAATAACTTTGCCACAGACCCTACAAACTTAATGGCCTACTGTAAATTTGAGACTGTGGAAGTAAAGGGTAATTTGCACATTGGGGATTTCAATTCCCAAAATGTCCAAAGTACTGGGATGAGGAAGAGAGATGTGGAGGCACTGGACTGCAAGGTGCAGTGGTAGACCTGGCAGGTGAGTGGACCAGGTAAAAGTCATAGAAGTACTGTTGTGTGGTTAAAAGCTTTGAAGATGAAGAAGTGGCAAGGCTACTAAAATAAGACCCACAGAATGGGGTTAACCCATTCTGAGCCTGGGGTATTTATCTTCCTTCAATAAACACCAGAATCTAATTAACTAATACATTTGCACTTATCTTGGTGTCCCCATTGATCAAGGAAATCAGCCTGTAGGATGGACACAGTCACGTCAGGTTACTTCTCTTGGGGATCAAGATGATTATGGCTACTTGGTGGTCAGATGGCAGTATTCCTTTTTCCCAACCTCTCTGGGAAGAAATCTCTTAATGTTTCAAGGTTTTCCCCTTCGTGCAATTCCTTAATTCCATAAGACACCTGTTTGGGCCTGACGTTTTTCCCTCCTTCATTTGGTCCACTGCATCTTCTATTTTAGTCTCCACCAAATCTAGGTCTATCTGCATTTTATGCCCTTCCATTATTTTCCTGAGTGGTAGATTTGCCCTAAAGGGGTGCTACTTAATTCTGGTCTCTTTTGGTGGTGTATAGCTATGGTAATTTTTCACAAATGTTTCAATAATTGCTATTTCTTCCTTTTGTAACTGCCATCCACCACCCACAATATTGGTCACATGTCTTACTGTTTCATCCGTATGCCCTAGCATGGCAAGGAGCCTGCCATCCTTGTTCCTTTATTCATAGACGCAACAGTTAGTGGCTCACATATGATGCTTAGCTGTGCCAAATGATTTAACTCACATTTCCTGCATAACACGTCTGAAATCGCTAAGTAGCTCTTTGGAGTTAGTAACTAGGTAGCTCCCCTTCCAGCTGGCTCACTCCATGCTCTTTGTCCTCTATGTCCCCAAGACTGATAATTTCTTTATTCCTTAGCAACCCAATTGTTTTCGCTCGGATCATGGCTTTTTCTTCCTCCCACTGCATCATCTTACTTGAGGCGAATTAGGGTCTGAAGTAAAACTACATATATGTGTCAAGCTCAAGGCCATTAACCACTTCTCCATCAAGCAACTTAAATCCTTTACAATGTCCAGATAGCGTCCTGCTGTAGGGGAACACTTTAAATAGAGCACATGAACATGGAACGATAAAAGGTGCTTGAAAGAAAAATCATGCTGGAAATCCAACCAATGGATGTCCTTTGCTTGAAGAAATAAGTGGTCTGGTCTTGAGAACATGGAGAGGGCTGACAAAAAAAGAGAAACCTGCTGACCAGCGTTTAGTCAAATGCTGCGTATCTTCAAGGCCCATGACATTCATACCGGTAGCCAACGTAGGCATATTACCCGTCTACCGCTAATGATGTCATCTGTTTAAGACGTAATCCATCTATGCATTTAAGGTCCCAGCAAAGATGACCATGGCCATTGTTGCGTTTTCCAGAAATTGCATAATATCTTGTAGAACACCTTTGAGTAGGGTCCAGGTGTATACGACTATTAAAAAGTGATCCTCTTCCACCATTGTACCTCTGAGCATTAGATATCTACTCCTAGGATCTATACATGTAACTTGAACTGGAATGGTAGAGACCTACTCAACGTGACGGCCAAACACCTGGGGCTTCCCAAAGCCATCCATGACCCACTTTGATGCAAAGGGCACCACTCTGGACATTGCAGGTGTTAACTATGAAATTAGTTTTATGGAGAGTCGAAATTGAGCTATCATGATATGTTGCCTGCTAACATAAATTTGAGAGTTATATCTATGTCAACCAACTTTCTATCGTGCTTAACCACATACTCTACAGCTAGTCAAATTAAATGGAACCCAACCAGAGCAAAACAAATGGTAGCCGAATTAACTTTATTCTTTCAAAGGACCACTCTAGAAGATAAAATGCATATAAGAGTTCCTCAAACACTTCCAGCATTTATTTTGAATAATTTGCAATCTGTAACATCATGCCCAGCTCCAAATGTATTGAGTAAAAAGCACCCACACCAATATGACGATATTGCCCAAACGAAAAAACAGGAGCTTAGGAAGGCATTGAGGTACATAAAAAAGACAACGTATCGCTGGACTCTAGGATCAAGAAATCCAGGCACCTATGACAGCAATACAAACATTGGCTAAAAAGGCACACATGTATTCTGCTGCAGACAGACAGTGAAGCAAGGTTAAGGGCTATATTAGGTAAATAACTAAATCCAGAATAGGGCTGCAACCAATCCGTGGTCTCAAACCCAGGTACTGCATCTCGCCTGTCCTAAAATCTCAACACTAGCTCCCGGTTGCTGCGAGGATGAAATTAAAATCCATCTTCATCATAAATATTGTTCTCTGGGGCCAGGGACCACGTTATCTACAACTTGCTCTCACCAAATACACTTGCAGCTCCAACTCTCTGCTTATCATGTGTTTCTTTAAGTAGCAACAGGGCGGCCATTCTCTTTCCTCAGCTAGCTCCCTCCTCTGAAACAGTCTCCCCCTTTCTCTCTGTCTTGAGCCGAATCTCCTCATATTCGGCAAGATCCTCAAGACTTTCCTCTTCTCCTTCCACCTCTCCCTCCCGTGCTAACCTCTGGCCACTGAGATTGGTGGCCTGGGCCCTTATGTGTCCTCCTGGGCCCTGGCCTTCTATCCAATCGCCTACAGCCTCTGTCCTCCCCGTGCACTTGCCTTTGGGCTCCCACTGGCCTGTGTTGTCTCACAGGCCCGCACTTATTGTACTTGCAGGTGACCATTCTACTACCAAGTGGTCACTGCCTGGCACTGACAGTTGCCCTGCAACTGTCTCTATGGCACTTTCCCCCTCTGTGGGAGTTCTAGCACTTACCCACCTCCCCTGTCACTTCTCTCTCTCTGCACTTGCACGTTCCGAATGCTCACAAGGCCTAGTAGGACCGCCTCTGCCCTTGTTCACAATTTTTACTTTATTCCATTGTCTTGTTTTGTCCCCTGCCCTTTCCCCTGTGGGTGCTTTGAAACACAATTTCTTGATGTGTAAGCACCTTACAAATATACAATGAATAAATAAATAGACTTCTAAGTTTTGGAATATAATTAATATTATGAATCGAAAAATGATGAATAACTTATGCAACCCAATCTCAGAAGAAAAATGAGGCTCTCACATTTGTGAGATATAAAAGTCATCATTTACTTCATACCCTACTCCAATTCAAACTCCACATTGGGAATTGAATTTATCTTGTGATGACACTTGGGCCTCATTACAAGTTTGCCTGTATCCTGGTGGTAGATCCACCCGGATACTGGAAAACTGTATTACCATTACCGGCATTCGGTCCAGCAGTATTACAACCCGAACTATGTATGAGTGCCGGCAATGGTTGTAAATCCCCATTCCATGGAGTCCCATTGGACTCCATGGTGGTATTTGCTGGTATTACTAGCACTGGTAATACTGGTGCCCGTAATACCAGCGATTTATGCCAGTAAGGCACCTGACTTACCACCAGTTCTTAGCTGGAGGTAATTCAGGTGCCCACCAGCAAACTTGTAGTTGGCCGGTGCAGTAACGTGCCGTAATATACGTTAATCCCGGCATGCTATTACCGCACCGGCCCAACTTCTAATTCCAGGGCACTGGGCCCTAATGGACTCAGTAACTACACATTTAAACTACATTCAAATGTATGAAACTCAATAATACCCATACTTTTTGTTAATATCATCTGCACTAGATCTTTTCCTAATTCCTGGAGAACGTCGATTAGAATACCAATGTATGCAAAGGTAGATAGGGAAAATCCCTATAACTATGGACCGATAGTCCTTTTGGACACTGACAGCAAGGTATTTGCAGCTCTAGTGCTTCATGTCCTTGAAACATGGACCTCTAAAATGGGTAGGCTGACTAAATACCAATCAGGCTTTAGACGGGGGATTGGCAAACTCTTAAATGTTTTTATATTTCATGTTTACAGCAACAGACTCTGCAGCACTTTACCTGGCTAGTGTAAATCTCTCTGTGCCCTCCGACACAGTAAATAGATTGAAGGCATGGAAGATCCCTCAAGGGTTGTTGAATATCTTGATTCATCTACATCAAGATACTGTGGTACAAATAAGACAGACCCAACAAGGTAAACAAATGAGCTACCTACTTATAATGGCTTGAGAAAGGGGTGCGTCCTAGCCCCCTGCCTGTTTTGTCTGTATATTGCTGATGTTGGTCATTCCCTAAAAGAAGCATCTTTTATATGCCCGGGCATAGGACCAATAAAAATTTTCTGGTTAGCCTATTCTGATGACATTATTTTAATGGGTCATAACCAGATAGGTCTCCAGGGACAGGGAGAAGAGCACACCATTGGTTAAGAGTGAAGGATAGAGTCAACTTTAAGGCCATGACAATAATCCATAGATGTTTATATGGAGAGGCCCCGAGCTATTTCAAAAAACATTTCTCCTTTTACACACTCGGAAGATGCCTAAGATCAGCCGACAGGGGCACATTGAATATACCCGGTGCAAAGCGTGCAATCGGGCAAGGTAAATCCTTCCCGGTGAAAGCAGTACACTACTGGAACAAGATGCCGATGGTATTATGGCTAGAAGCGAACTACGAGAGTTTCAGGAAACTGCTTAAAACCTCGCTGTTCCAATGAGTAATGGAGTCCCTTCTTTACAGCACCCAATCTAACTCAAAGATGAAGGCAACGTGTTTTGATTTTCTTGGTTCCGGTGCCCTGATGCCTGCGGGCTATCGGCGCGTAATAAGCAGGTACATAACATAACATAACAGTGCCTTATGAATGCGACCCATCCGTATACCAAATGAATGCGATTACATTGTAATGCCAAATGAAAAAATTAAAGAAATCATACGGGAGATTCGCTATATATTCTATGATTAGATTCTACAAGGGTACAGTCATACCTTCACTTTTGTATGGCCATGAAGTCTGTCACCAGGCAACCACAATATATCTGTCCAAAATAGAAAGTCTAATGGAAAAAAGTTTTGCCTTTACCTAATTGTGTTCCAATAAGCACCCTTCAATATGAGCTGGGCTTGGAATCACTTAAATGCTGGCATGATTGGAAGCGGCTCCAACTTTAAAAACTCCTCTTGGACCCCTCAGAAAATTATCTATATATATATATATCAACCTTCACAAGCTATTGTACGAATCAAAAAATATAATCATTGGCCCGCTATAAAGACAACCGTGATGATTTGCTAGATTCATTGAGTTTGGCTCTGTGTAGTCTAAAAACAGATTATTTAACTGTAAAAAGAAGACTCTTTGAATTTTATTGGTGTGATACCATTAGGGGGACACACAATTTTAAATAATTATCAGTTCTCCTCAGTACAGAAGAGGGTCGTACATTTATCCAATGCTACTTAATTCAATTTCCCATTGCCTTCAGGAGGAATCCGTTTTTTTCCATAATCAATTAAATATCCTGCTAGCCCAGAAGATTATTAGCATACTGTGGGGGCACATTTATCAGCCTCAACAGAAATTGCCTTCGTCAGAAAACCGCATTTCTACATTCACCCAAAAACGGCTTTGCTTTTGTCTGCTTAGCACATGTGTGGTGAGATTTAAACACAGCCACCCCAAGAATGGCTGGATTTTGTTTTCCTTCACGTGAATCCAGAGAAAATAACCTAAATTCAGAATGGCTCTACACTGCTGTTCTGTCATTTAAAGACTCAAGGCTGCACAAGAAAATGACCTGCATTCAAGACGGCATCGCACTTGTGCCTCCTTTCATTTTAAACATCACAAAGTTTTGCTCTAATAAACACAGCCCTGCATGTGTATTTCATTTGATTGCCATAAAATAAGGCAATCCCTCTCAGAATGGCATTGCTTTCATTAATAAAGTCCATGAAGAGCAAAGAAGTCTGTTTCAGTCCGCACAGCTAGGATTTACTTTTGAAATGAACCAGCACAAGCACATTACTGCAAAGGAAAGCTATAGCGTGGCTCTCTCTCTTGCCTCGTGTCAATTACTAAGAAACTCTTTGCAGCATATCTCTGTGTCCAGAAACTGACCATGGCCCTCATTACGAGTTTGGAGGCATCCATGGAGCTATTAGCTCCATGGCTGCCTCCAAACCGGGCTCCTTTACCGGGTTCCCACAATGAGGAATAACCGGGTCATTCCGACATAGGAGGACCCAGTAATTCCTCCTTGCAGGAGCTATTCCCCATTCCCATTTGAGCCCCCATAGGGCTCAATGGGGATGGAGGTAACAACGGGCACATCACAAGTGTCCCATTGTTACCTCCCTCTTCCCCTCGCGGGACACGGAAAGGACGCCTGGTTTTACCAGGCGTCCGATTTGTGTCCCGCAACGGGAAGCTCATAATCAGCGCTCCCATAATGAAGGGGGCCGTCCCGTACTGGCCCCCTTCATTCTTGGAGCGCCAGGGTCCTATTGAGGCCCCATATCTTTAAAAGCCTTTCAGAAAGTAAAGTCAAAGGAAACTGTGTGCGGCAGAAACCGCATTTTGTGAAATTAACATGAAAGAAAGTGAACACGTGTAAATCTCCTTTTGCAAAGCAGGAAAATGCCCTTTGAAAACTAAATGTGAAATAATATCATGGCTTGCACAGAAACACAATTGTATATGTGGGTGGAGGGGCTGCAAAGCTATGTATATTATGCTCGTTGCCCCCCCCCCCAATAAAAGACTTCAATCAGCCTGGCTGAGGCCCAGGAATTCCTGTCAAGTCAAACCATATTGGCAGAAAGGCTAATTTCGCACTTACCAGTGAACTGATGCTGCAAGGATTAACAGTGTGATAATGACTGGTTCTGTAAGACTGCAAGGCAGAATTGCTCCAAAGGACAAAGGAAGAGGGTGAAGCCCTGTGTTGTGACCCAGAGTTGTGATTCCCTCTACATTCATTCTCAGAACCCACTGGGTGGCTTCAAAAGGGAGTCATGGAAACCCTGTGTTTAGGCTGACCCAAGGAAGACAATTTGGTTGGGGGAGTGGAAGGAAAGCCAACGCAAAAGACTTATCTAGCCCATTGATTTTGAAAACTGTTGCACATCAAGTCATTTTGCCCAGCACCCTAAATAAGCAAGAATTTAATATTATGCTAGTATTTTGTGGGATTTTTTGGACAAGCACAATGAGACCATGTGCATTTTTCTGGCACGTGGTGAACTGGAATGGCAGGAAAGATGCATTTCTGGGTGAAGTATAAATGACACAGACATCAAACCTGATAAAAAACATGTGAAATAGTACTGGGCATATGTGTATTTAGAATTTTAAATATTATGTTTCTCCTTAAAATGGCGAAATTGTGCCGAAGGGCAATGCAACATCACACAGAAGTGGCATTCTGACTGGCCAATTCCTTGTGAAATATGGGATCTGCATATCTGCTTTTTATGATGGTGACTAGTGTACATTTGAAGTTGTGTTTCATATCTCATTTTTGTAAAAAGTAACTTTTGGGAGACAAAGGAAGTCATAAAATCACATACATACAATGATTTCAGTTCCCCTGAACCAATCAGCCCAGAGGGAGGAGGGGACACCAGTAGCTTGGCCTATCCCAGTGGAGGGGCAACTCCAGAGTATTTCTGCCCAGAGTGTAAAATTCTATGATGTCACTCTTGCTATATAAGCAGGAGACAGGGGGACACAAGGGATATTCAACATGCAAGATTCAAAGACTCCAAAACCAGATCAAGAGGCAGCTGATCCCATCCAGGCAAGACCATCAAGACCCAGGCATAACCACCTATTCAGATCCAGGCATACCCAATAATCCAGGGAGAAAGGAGGAAAGGCAGCTGATCCCCTTTAGGAGAATGCAGTGATCAGACCTTGCCCAGCGGACCCATCCTGCTGTCCACAGTGACCAGACCTTGCTCAGCTGTTCCCCTCCAGGAGAGTCCAGCTGTCTCAGTGATCGGATCTCTTGACCCTGCTGTCCCAGTGCCCAGATCCTTGGCCTCGCTGTCCAGAGACCTTGCTGGTTGTCCAAATGACCAAACTCAAGCATGTCTTCTAAGTATCACATCACCCAGTACCCAAAAACTGCATATCCCGCTCTTTTACCTTGCATCTTATTCAAATCCTATTAGAATCCCATTAAAATCCCACTTGTATACCAAGTTGCCAGTATCCACTGTTCACCCTTTCCCTTGAAGAATCTGTGTTAGTCTATATCTGTTAGCGTATTCCTTTTCTAATTCTTTCAGTTATCTGTATAAGTCCCTAGTATCATTTGAAATAATCAATTAATTCCCCTATAAAGAGATTCACAGTGAGCTGGATGCAATTCGAACTCAACTGCCTCATGACAAGCGTCTTTCTTTAATAGTTATAGTCCTTAAAATATAGTCTCAATAGAACTAGTCATTGTGCTAACTAAACCATATTTTCCCGTGTATTTTGCTTTTCTTTAAATATCCGATTTGCATTTCCGATAGAAAAACCCACACTATCATCCTATAAAGAATCATCCCTTGCCCTCAGCATCCTATCTGTTCTTTGCCTGCATCTCTCACGTTGCTTTGGTGACCTGCTCAGTAGCCTGTAAGATTCCTTGTCTCTTTAGTGTAGCTACACACATTTCTGTCCTAGCTATGCTACCGCAAGTGTAAACTGATCTATAAGTAACCAATAAAATCCAAGTATGCCATTTTGCTCATTTTGAGGGTTTTCATTTTCGTTTCTGGCCTTCTATTCTGGGGTGGTGGGCTGAATCTTAAATCTGATTTTTCCGTCTTCTTTCTAACTCCTTGCCACTGCTTTCCATCAACACAGAATTTAGTCAGCAGGTGTTCGGGGGAAGTATTGCAGGGGGAGTGCATAACCTATGTGCCATCTGTGATTGTGAAGAAACGTGATTTTGTTTCCATTTCTATTAAAGGCATATGTATCTCATGTTAGAAGTTTAATTAACTGTGTTATAAGATTTTGCATTTGTATTGCCACACCATGGTGGCTGCTGCCGTAAATTGTGTTTTGCTCAGATTTTTCTATTGAATTCTAAAAATAAATAAATATTTCATTGTTACACACCGGCCTGGTTTATGATCCATTAAGTCACAGGGTATTTGTCAAGCTCAGTGTGAGATGGGTGGGGGTCTATTCAAACCAAGAATCCAGGAATCAAATAAAAATAAAAAGGGTTTTATTGTGCGCCACCTTCACTGTCAGTGGAAGAAGTCGCTGGCTGGAGTGTGCCATGTCATGAAATCTGTTACAATACGTAGCAAGAAAAAAATTACTAGCTTTGTGCCTACGCTGTAATGATGTGGAGACTATAGAATCTCTACATTATCTTTTGGTTGAATGTCCTGCATTGAATTGCTTATGCAACACTAATTTTGAAAGATTTGTGCATCATGTTGATTGTCTCCCTAGTGGCGAATTTTAATAGATGCTATGTGCACGGCATGAGGCCTTTGTACCTATTGCAGTCATCAGATTTGTAGTAGCAATCAAATTGAATTGAATTACATTTTAGGTTGTACTCTGCAGCAATTGTGATTGAAATATTTATTAATGTGTTCTGTTTACTTCAATCATTTTATGTGTATAGCCGTTTTCTTCATGTAGCAAATACATATTTTAATATTTGATTGTAATGATTTGTATATTGTGTATGGTTTATTTTTTAAACCAATTCACTTAATAATAAAATGCATACACTGAAAGATTGCACCTCTCTTCACCTTCTCACACAGACTATTGCCATCTGAGTCTTTGCTACTAGTTGGTTTCACCTTGTCTTCTCCGACCTATATGTACTGTGCATGTGGACTGTTCCTATCTTCCGAACATGTCTCCCTAAAAGCATCTGTTGATGGCTGTGTGGGATGTTTTAACCCACTCATCCCAGCCCTGCCACATCACTAGGCATTGCTGGCAGCGGACACATCATAATGGCCACCGGAAAGAATGCTGCTGGCCAGAAATCACCAGAAAGTGCACAGTGAAAACATGGAAAATAGGCTGCCATACACTTTTGTCTATATTAGTGAGCACAGGAGATCACTGCCAAAAACCACCACTGAGCTACCCATCAAGTAGCCAGAAACCACTTGGAAAAAGCAATGCAAAATCAGTGCAAAGGAATACAGAGCTGTTCAAAAATCCGTTTTTATTTGGTGTCAAATTTGCTAAAATCATGGCTCACAAAACCACCAAAAAGATCCAACCTTCTTGTTGGGTGTTCCACATTACTCTACTGCAAGAATCCACATCAATACAATATCAGCAAGAATCATATGCTATCAAGCTAAATCCACTTTAAAGATGCTTGCTGGAAGACAGCTGTCAAAAATGGGTGCTGTACCGTTGCTCGCCTCCGACAGGTGCTGGCGATTTCTAAATCCTGACAGGAGAGCTGTATTTCAGAAACTAAATATGCCAAAGAAGAGAATTCTATCAAAATGCCATATAGAGTGCCACACAGTGATTTCATGTTGAAAGAGACTTGATTTAAAGACATGTTGCTTATTGTGAGTTTAGAAATGTATTTCTTTTTTACAAAGAACTAAGTTGAAATTAGCTAGAAGGCAACCTGATGCAGTTCAGACTTCAAAAGGTTTGCTTTTCATGAGAACCCTTCACACCTAGGGCCTTTCTGCCAAGAGGAGGGCATAGCGCATGGACATGTTAATCGGAGTGAGGAGATTTTCCCTGCAGCCTGGTACAAGGAACAATGGGGGCTTTGGGACTGAATAGAATATGCTGATTTGGGTGTGACTGGCCCACAGCTGCCCTAGCAGGAAATAAGACATTTGACATCTGACTCACCCAGCTCTGGGGGAGCGGACCAGACTGAGATGTGAATTCAATTGAGAACAAATGTATGTTTTATAAAATTGCTTATAACAAATTTTACCAAGCTGACAAAAATTTACAACTTTGGGATTCTTAATATGAAAAATGCACTCACAGTTTGAGACTAAGCTGAAATCTGTACGATGTTCTGAGACCAAACCCCGGGATTCATTAATATTGTAGGTACAGTGTTTATGCTAGAAACATGAAAAATTACAGTCATATGCTCAGAGAGGGTGTGTATGTCTGTGTAAATTTTGGTGTAGAGCCGATATTGGAAAACCTACCAAAAACGAAAATAAGTTGTCATTTCTGAACCCAAGCTCGTAGAAACATTTGACTTGAACCGAACTGTACGTTAAGCAATCTGTCATGCAATTTAGGTAATATTAACAAGTTGTGTATATTGTAAATATGTGTTTTATGAAAAAGAAGATGTGCTGTATGGACACAAAGGGGAGTGTTCTTTCCTTAAACCATAAACATGACACCTGATGACACAGAATGACTCACCACTCATTTCTCCTGTCAGGTCACAGGGAATCCTCTAACCTATCAAATCCTTAGTGGGTTGGGCATGTAGAGTCAGCCTCCACACCCACTTTGAAAACACATAAAAAGAGACTGCTGAGACCCAGATGGGGACTTCTCTTTCCACTCTTCAACCGATTTCTTGTGCAGCACTCTGCAAGAAGACTCCAGACAAAGACTCCAGACTCCAGAGACTCCAGAGACTCCAGATTCCAGATAGATCCAGAGACCAGACTCTAGAACCAAGCTCTAGAACCTGAAGCAGGGGCCTAACTCAAAATCTGAACTCTTCTCAGCAGGCCTCAGAATCTAGCAACCTAACCAACTATTCAACAGCCTGGCCGTGCTGTTTGATTCTAGCCACGAACCCTGTGCTGGAACCAAGATCCAGAGAGAGCAGTGCTGTAACCCAGAACCGTCAGATCCAGCCGAGGGACCGAGCAGACCAGAGGCCGTGCTGTGAGTAGAATTCCATGCCTGAGGCGAGTGCAGTACAAACCCCTTGACCAGATCTTTGACAAGGCGCATTCCATTCCAAAACTAGGATTATCTAGTCTAGAACTGTACAGAACCAATCTCTTAGTCTAAAGTAATCTTATCCCATTCATTTCAACCTATTCAGAACTGCATTTAGAATTTTGTGTCCATCCTGTGATTTCATATCTGTAAAAGTGCCATCTGTCATTCTGAAATCTTGACTTTATCTTTTGAATGCATGTCCTAGAAGCGAATTTTAACTGTCAATTTTAAGCTAAGATCCTAGCTTTCCAACAAACCTAAAACGACATTCCAATTCCTTATAATTTTTCCGTAATCCGGATTTACGCATGCGGAAAAAGTGCTGCGAATTGCAATTTAGCTCAATTTCTCCACATGTTAAAAATAGCTGTCTCTTGCTTACGACTGCTGAATTTCGTTTTCCATCTGGTAATCACTCATGAATCATTGCTAGTGTTGACCTGAACTAATCCAAAGTAACTATCACTTGTCCTGAATATCCCTTAGTGAATTAAAAGCATTTTTAGTATATTTTCCCATCCATTGCAATTACATTCAAAAGTATTTAGCCTGTTTTAAAATTATACCTGTTCTCTCTAAGCGTGCTGGGGGAACTGGAATTGAACTGAATTATTGATTGTATTCTTGAAACCTGTGTACCCTCCTTCCCATCTCTTCATACTGCATAGTGGGGGGAGTGAGTAGTCACAGGGGAAAAAGTGATTATATTATCTTCTGATTGAATTCATATCAAGTTTATTTCTGTGCTGCATTCTTTCCCATCTTGCATTACCTTGAACCATAAAATTATTCTCTGCTACCTTATCCTTCCTCTTCCGACTCCTTTCAGATTAAAGAGATTGTGCTATTGTAATATTACCCATTGTTGATCCCTGTTATATTCATAAGTGTGCTATCAAATATTATTTTATCCATAAAAGTGTGATATATATATTGTTTAATTATTCAAATCAACCTTTTAACTTGCAAAGCAAACCTAATTCTTGGCTCAGTGAGGTCGGGGAGATCCATATAGAGGGGCGTTATATAAGGGTTCATCATCCAGATTTAAGAACTTTTACACAAAAATATATCAATAAGGGCTTCCATTGGGCATCCGAGACTAGGCATTGACTTAGTTGGAGTGCTGCATTTAAGTCACTTACAGCTGCATACCCCTAACCTTACCCGAAACTAGGAAAAATGCACCACCCTCACCCCATGCTTTCAAACAAGCAGAAGCATCTGTGGCCTGTATAATACAACTATATCTTCCCCCTGTTTAGAATTCAGAACAGTCCAAACTTGATTTTCCCACCCATTCCTTTCCACCTGATCAGTTCTCTCCCAGCTCTGTATCGTGCTTAAACTTGCATTATTTTTCATTGATCCTTGAAGGCCCACCTGTCACCCATATGGGTGCAAACTCCCTCCTTGGATGGTTCTGAACCGCCTACAAATGTTTATTTGTTGGGCATGTCATCCATTCACTCTTTGCCCCCTTATATGATGAAACATATTATTAACATTGCCATCCAGCGTTTATCCTACTATTTTAAAGCTGTGAAACAGCAACCCACCTTAATGTACTTTTTTCAAGCAGGCACAGAGTTATGGGCCTCATTACGACTTTGATGGTAGCCGTGTCGGTAAAACCGGCACGGCTGCCGCTGGAGTTGTTTTTTTAATGATGCCCAGGAATGGGCAACTACTGGATCATGACGGCCCGCTGGACCCGGTAACTGCCCATTCCCGGGCGCCGGTAAAGAATGCTCCCCCGTAGGGCTCAATGGGAATGGGGAGGCCGGATGCACCAGCACCATTCAGAATGGTGCCGGTGCACGTTGCATGGTCTGCTCGTGGGTGTCGGTCTGACCTGGCGGGTGAAAATGCACCCGCGATCAGAACTCGTAGTTTGCCAGTATGGTAACAAGGGTACCTGCAAGCTTACCGGTACCGTTGTTACTGTACCGGCAAACTTGTCATGAGGCCCAATGTTTCGAAAGGTTATTTCTCACCCTTCTATGCATGTTCTTTTAAATTGGGAGAGATTTGATGTGAGATGTCTAGCTTCTGTACCGCTTACATGTGTATCTCCCCACCAAGGCATTTTCTTATTTAAACCACTTCACAATGACAGACCCTTTAAGGGTCAGTCTTGGTAAAATGCGCTCCCAGCCCCTACATAGGTTTTGGGATCCTGGAAAATGTTAGCTCCAAGTGGGTTCCTCCTGCAAGCGGGTCACACAGTGCAGCATTTGCGCCGGCACATAGCCCTGTAGAAATGGGTAGATCCCCTTCCTGAGTAATGTGCCCTGCGCATTTCTTTGAATCGAACAAAATACTGTGTTTTTTTTTAGATACTTGATCCATTGTGAATCGGGCCTGCATAGAATAGTCACATTATGCTGAGGACACGCTGCAAAGCGTGCTCATGCTGCTTAAAAAGGCAGGGAAAGGTGGCGGTTAACGAATTCAAAAAGGATTGCACGTACACAATGCAAAAGTGCAACAACAAAAACACATCACCCCTTTCTGACACCCGCTGCCTCAGTCTGCTCCTGAGTGGCGCTGTGCCTGCTCCATAATTCATATAAAGCTGTTTCCCCATCACAGCGGGGATGGCAGTTGAGAAATGAATCTGTTTATGCCACGCGCAGCCTTCCCGTGCTATCCCCTCGGCGCCGCCAATCACCTTCCAGGAACGCTTCTGGAGGCTCTCCACGAGGGGTGCCTTCTGCAAACTTCAAAACACTTCGAAAACACGTCCATCCATGTTTACACAACTCATGGCGTGTCACGGTCCGTGGAGGCACTATTTTTGCGCCGTTCTTGTCTTTTTCCTGTTATTAGTGTGTCAACAAGAAGAGTCGGCTTTTTTAATTGCAAGCATTTTAAGTGAAAAACGTTTTGCCCCTTATCAGTGAGTTTTCTTGTTTAGATACAAAACACAGCTTACGGGCATCGCTCGTTGGGCCTCGTGCTTCAAGTTGAGAAACCTGACGAAAACCAATGCAAACCCTGACAAGGCCCTCTCAGGATTTACTTTTGTTTTTCTTTGAATGTCTTTCATGTATTATAGACAGTGGTGGAAATGGAAAACATGTGGTCGGGGATCCCACAAGGGCCGGGGTGGAGGAGGAGTTGGGTGGGGGCGCGTTCAGAGGGGGCGTGGTGGGGGCAGAGGGGGCGTGGTCTAGAGGGGGCTCTGTTGGAAGTGGCCATCCGATGAAATAAATACTCAAAAAAAAGAAAGAATCAAAAGCACCCGCGACGGCAGCGTTGCCTTTTATCGCTGGCTTTGGTGTAATGCACTGATTTAGTTGTACATGTAACAAGCATTGTGCATTGCACACCAGTGCCAAAGCCGGCGGTAAACAGCAATGCTGCCGTCGCAGGCATTTTTTTTCTTCTTCTTTTAAGTTTTACAGCGCGGTTCATGGGTTTGGGCGGCTGACTGTGGCCGGATCCCGAGATCCGGCTACACATCTGGTGCCGGAACTCGGATCCGCCGAGAGCCGGCCCAATGACCAGCCATGATTATAGAACATAGTTGCATGCCCACAAAACACAATGCATGTTCTGTTGCAATATCTCTTTGAAATCTGAAAATCAAAATGATGTTATGTTACCAGTAATGGTAGAGCAGTGATTAAATGTGGCTAAACCACCCACTCACCCCCCCCCCCGCGCCCTGCACCCTTAAAATCTGAATCATAAAGCTATAACAGGCACATCTTAGAGACATCCCTACTTTGTGTTTTGTGGAAACATGGTCCGGAGAAGGCAATGTTCTCAGAAGGTTTGTGAATGTGAGCCAGGAGCAATTCAAACAGCAACAGTGCAACAGTTCCAAAATAAAAGAAGGCCCTGCCAAAGGTCTATACAAATATATAATTTAAACAAATCCATTGTACTCTTAACTAACAAAATCACTTTAAAAACCCACCCCGAAAAGGGAAGACAGAGAATTGTAGCACTCTGGATACTTAGCAGGTGGGAAAAAACAGGTGAGAAATACAACAAGTTCAAAATGCATATGTCTGTAGGAAAAAGATGCAAAAAGGGACTTGACCAGTCTTTACAGTTTCAAAATGTGGACAAGGAAGACAGGGTCACTTCAAAGTACCTGATTTTAAGTGCTGGCAATTTGACGGTGTCGAGCCAGGCTTCGATGGGCTGCCACTGTGGTGCGGTGACCGGCGAGCTAAGGTAGAATCAGTTTGAAGTAGGCGCCCGGAGTGGCTCAATGGTAGGGGTTGACCTAGGCAGTTCGAACCACAAACCAAGATCAGTTCGGAGGCCGAGACAGTCTGAGAGATTTGTACCCACTGGTTCAGATGACTGCTTGACACAATGCTTCAGTGAGATGAGTCAAGGTCCGGCGGTACAAAGCTGTGCCCCAATGGTTCGATGTGTTGCTCGAGCAGCAGCAGTTCAAAGTCATCCATAACAGTGATCTCAATGTTCAAGCCTATTAGGTTGATGGGCTCTACTTGGTACGGTGCAGCAGCGAGCTGGCTCGAAGGTGCAGCAGCAGTGGTTACCGAGTTCGAGTCAGTGGCAAAAGCAGCATGGGTGTATCCTTCTTTTGCGAATGTCAACATGACTCAAATGTGGTTCAATCAGTTTGATGCAGTGAAAACAGGGATCCAGGCTGTTCTGGCCTTCAGAAGGCTGTGAGATTCATTGCAGGGGTCTATAGGACAATGAGAGTGCATCCAGGTTCTGCACTCCCAGCCGAGGGAGTTTTCAAGCCGAGTGGCAGGTCTAGTCCATAGCAAGAGTCCCACCCAATGCGCCCTGGGAGTGGAAAGAGAGCAGAGCTTGCCATTGCATTGGAGCACTCCTTCCTCACATCAATGGCTGAGGGCTTTGGAAAGATCAACTCCGCCAAACGAGGTCCAAATGAATACTTTCCTAATACCTGGATTGCCCAAAAGTGAATCCAAGAAGGGGTGGGAAACTCCTGCTGTTATAGGTAAAAGGACCCACAGGATTGTAGGAAAGTCTGTCCTTGATACAAGTGGTCTTTGCTCGGTTGCTTTGTGCTAATTAAGTGGAGGAGAGAGAAAGGAAAGGCAAACAGAAACGTGAGGTGGTGGAATCCTTCCCAAACTGTGCTGTGCTCCCTCTTGCTACACTAACCCCACCCCTTCTCCGACCCAGAGCACCAAAGGCCCTTTGGTATGCAACACATTGTTGTGAGGCTAGTCCTTTTGTTTAGGATGGCCCTTTGTACTGTTTTTCCCAGGGCAGCTCCTGCTGAGGGCTGTCCTGCTGGAGAGAGGTGTTACCTGACCTCACAAAGGATGACATGAGATGCATCATTCACTGGCTACTGCCTTGCTCACTACAGCAGATACAGCCTGTCTAGGGAAAATACGCACATTCTGGCAATGCTGTCCTGGGCTCCCAGTGCTGACATGCATATGGTATAGATCAGATATGGCTTTAATAATTATATGAATTTCCAGCCACCATACCCAACTCAGGAATGGTCTATGTTTATAGATTAAATGCCATCTGGATGGTAGTTCATCATAATTATGTAGTTTTGGAACAGAGATGCAGATTTTAAACGCAACCTCTGTGCTGCATTGACTTTGCCCTCTGAACATGTTCTTTGACACTATAGAGCAGGTAATGCACTTCAGGATACTGATCCAGCATAGCACAGGTGTACATTATGTTTTTGGCATGGGGTTTGATGAAAGGGAGCTGGTAAGCAGACCACGCTTTCTGAGATGGAATGACATTCAAGATTTTATTAATTAAAACAAATGAAATAACCAGGGCGGGTACAGCCTGGCCAAATGGCACTTCCTCATAATAGTTTACACCTGCCAGGAATCCTATGGCCTCAGAGTGCCATTGGCTTGTCTGTGAATTTTTTTTTTTATGTACAGCTCTGGGTTGGAGCAATTCTTGTTCTTTGTGGAGAAGCAAACTGTAATCTATGACAGGGGGTATAAGTGAGTGTCATGCGCCTACACGCGGAGAGCCCTGTGGTTTTGTGTTGTGTAGCCGTGCATCTAATGTATGTGTATTTCGAGTTCGGGTGGGGTAGGCGCACAGTAGAGATAGGCTCTTAGCCATTGTGAGCTGAACCTCCTTTATTTTAGGCATAACTTAGCATTTCAACAGAAATACACTTTAAGTTATTCCTATCGTTTCCAGTTACCTTATAAGGTCTCAGCAGATGGAAAGACACACAGTATTTTGCTTTAAGTATCTTCTGCAAACATATGCATCATCTATAGTTTTCTTGAATTTACTTATTTTATTATATATCCTCATTTTACCAAAATGTCATCTTTTTAAAGTTGTGAAAGAAAACAACCCTTGCTGTTTAATATTTGAGCTATGTAATTGGAAATGAGTGTCCATGTTGTTTTGTAGAGATTTACCAATTGATCCCGAGGGAACTTTAAGTTCGGGTGATTTAGAAATAGTTGAGGGTTAGTGGGGCATTGTTAGGTCAGTTTTTCTAAAGTCCTAGTAAGGGCTTCATAAAACCATACATCGGAGACAGTGCACAAGCTCCTTCTAAAATACGTCTAGCTGCTCTGCCATTCTACCAGATCCTTTGGGTAGAACAGGCGTGTACTAATAGTTGGGGACCCGTATACCAAGGGACAGTTTTATAGAGTTTTACCTCCAAGTGGACTTTAGGAAAACTTCCCTAACACCGGTGTTACAGCTGGTGGGATTGAGTAGTGTTGAATGACATTGACATCTGGTTGTACCTGTGTCCAAAATATCCACCCACAAGGCCGTTTACCTATATTGTGACTACCAAATCACTGTAACAATGGAAAACCTTAAAGCCGAGAATCTGAATAATCTCTCGGTAGAACAACTAAAAGAGATGTGTAAATCTAGAGGCCTTAGTAGCAAAGTGAAGAAAAGTGAATTTATCCAAAGTTTGTTGGATCACGAGATTGTTTTGAGTAGGCCTGTAACCCCTAATCAAGGAATTTAAATGAATGAAGATGAACAAGGGCAAAGATTAACACTTAGTCCTCATCTTCCAAGAAGTAAGGAAGAAGATGATGAGGCTACAGATATGATTGTTGATCCAACACCAATTCTCCTAGCCTCACAGTTACCTCTCTCTAACTTGTCCCCGGAAGCTGTTCTGGAAATTGAAAAAATGAAAATGCAACTAGAGTTCATAAAACTGGAATTACAGTCGGAAATGCAGGCAAAAAAACTTTAGAAGGAGCTGCAGCTCAAAAAGAAAGAGATGCAGCATGTGTATGAAATGAAAACGTTGTCTGTTGATTCCCCTTCTGTTTCAGAGTCCTCTTTGCCAAATGCCTCCAGGTTCAGGAACCCTCGTCGTCTCACCAAGGATTTGTTGAGTGTTTATGATGTGAAGACTGATATTCTGGACTGGTGAGTACTTTTGAATTTACATGTAAAGTACAGGGTATATGTGAGAGTGAGCTTGTCCCATGGGTTATCTCTATGCTCCCCCAGAATGACTGTGATGATGTGATGGATTTGAGTGGTGCTGATAGAGAACATTACCAGTTGGTAAAGACTGCTCTCATAGCCAGGTTTTGGAAGACCCCTTCCCAATACCTGAAAAGGTTTAGGTACCACAAGAAGACATTTGGAGTCTTGTTGGCAACTTAGGTTGTGAAAGCCTAAAAAACCTAAATGGGTGGATTAAGGACCACAAAATGAGCACTTATGATGAAATGAGATGTCTTGTCATGCTAGAAAGTATGCTTGATGCTTCTTCCCCAGAGCTGAGACAACACCTTGCCGACTCTAAAGAACGGGACCCCAAGAAGTTAGCACTAGCTGATGACTTGTGGGTAGCCAACAGGGCTACTCACAAGGATTCTGGGACTCATTACAAGAAAGGGGAGGGGAAGAAGCCTACAAAAGATGAGAACAATCATTTCAAAAATCTCCCACCAAATGAGGGCCACAAACATAAGAAGGGTAAATACCACCATAGACAACCTTATAGGGCAAGAGAAACCGCTGCACCCAAACCAGACGGTGGCTACCAGAAACCCCATTCCAAAAGACATTTCAGAAGTGTGTGGTTTGTGGGTCTGGTGACCATGTGAGAGGAGATCCCAGATGTAAGGGTAAACCATCAGGGATCCCATCTGTCTCTTTAGCCTTTACACATGATGTGGAAGTTTCAATGACAGGTGCAAGCTTTCAAACTCCAGCTGAAACATCCATTGGTGCTCAGGCTAGAATTTCTTTAGTTTCCCTGGGACTGTGGAAAAACAGAGCATAGAGGTCTATGATTCAATTCCAGATAATACTAAAGAATATTACAACAATAGTGTGCTTGTAAATGGTCAGGACACTCAGGCCATTAGAGATACTACGGCCATCATAACTGTGGTAGATGCACGTTTCTTTCAGACTGAGGAATTTGCTAAGGTCTCCAAAAGGCTTACCAAGTTAGCAAGTGGTCTGATAAGAAAAGCAAGGTAGGCAACTTTGAGAGACCTTCCCCAAAGAGACAAAGGAGAAATCTAGAGTCTCAAAGGGAAAGAAGGGCTTCAAGTCATAGCCTTGCTCCAAAAAGAGAGTTCCTGTAAAAGAGAAACTCCAGGTCACTCCTGTCACCCCACCACCATCTTAGGCTGAGTTGGTGATAGAAGAATCCCCTGAAGAACCATCTTCTGATGAGTCAGAGATGGAGGAGATTCAACCCTGTCTTGAGGATCTGGATCATAGAGACCATCCTGAGCTTCAGACTTTGCTTGCAGAAGGTGGACCCTCTAGGACGGAGTTCAGTCAGGGACAAAGTGATGATCCCACTCTTGAAAGTCTGTGTCAGCAGGTAGCTTCCCAAAGTGAAGGGCAAAAATATGGGAAGCATATTCTCTACTGGGAGAATGGCCTCCTTTGCAGCACACCTATGGAATCTATTCCAGGGGACCTAACATGACTGGTGTTACCCCAGGAACATAGATCCACATTTCTGCAATTAGCCCAGGAGGGTCTCTCGGTGGTCATTTGAGTTCAAAAAGGACAAAAGAGAGAATTTAACTGTACCTCTACTAGCCCAAGATGGGAGCAGAAGTAGAAAAACATTGCATGACCTGCCACACTTGCCAATTGTCTGGCAAGTGTCGATCAAAGAATGTGGCACCCTAAGTGCCCCTCCAAGTTGTGGGAGTTCCTTTTGAGAGGGTGGGGATTGACATTGTTGGTCCCCTAGACCCTCCAAATTCCTCAAGCAACCAGTTTATCCTGGATATAGTGGACCATGCCACTAGATACCATGAGTCCATACCAATGAAAATTGTTACTGCTCAAGCAGTGGCTAAGGCCCTACTTGGTATTGTGACCAGAGTAGGATTTCCTTAGGAGGTGCTATTCAACAGGGGGGTCACATCATATATCCCACTACATGCAGGACATATGGAAAACCTGTGGGGTTACCTACAAACTCTCAACATCCTACCACCCCAAGCCAATGGATTGGTAGAGAGGTTTAACAGAACTATGAAGAGTATGATATGATATAATATGATATGGTATTTATAACGCGCCTATACAAAAGTGTTTCAAGGCATGATGAGGCAAGGGAGGGGGAACAGAGGGAATACAGAGGCAGCAATCTTATTAGGCCAGGTGAAATTGAGATCGTGCAAGTGCAGGGGAGGTGTGAGGGGAGAAGCACGGGGGGAAAGTGGAGGGGGAAGTAAAGACAATAAATAAGAAGTGCGGCCAGCTGGTGGCAAGTGCAAGGGTAAGGGCAGGCATAAGGTGTCAAGTACTGGTAGGGGGCTGTAGGGATACAGAAACAGTCCCCAAGTGCAGGGTTGCCTGGGGGACAGTGTAGGTGTGAATTGGGCGGGCAGGGGACCTGGGCCAGAGATCAGAGGGTAGTCAGGTAAACCAATGCAGTTTCAGTTTCAACCAGGAGATCAGCAGGGGAGAAGAGGAGAGAAAGCAGAAACAAAGAGGAAGGTCTTGAGGTGCTTCAGGAACCAAAGATGGTTCTCCTCAAGTTTCAGAGAGGCAGGGAGGCTGGTCCAGAGGGAGCCCCCAGCAGAAGAAAGAGATCTAGCACCAACTCGTTGCTTGGAGAAGCGACTGACCCTGAGGGAGTTGGAAGAGGATGAGGGAAGAGCTCAAGAAGGAAGATATTTAGGAAGAGAGAGTTGAAGGTATTGAGGCCTCTGGTCCCAGAAGGCCTTATGGGCAATGCAGAGGGTTTTTAACTTCATCCTCACCACCACTGGGAGCCAGTGCAGAGATTTCAGTCCTGGAGAGATACGATCCCTGGGCTTGAGGCCAAGGACAAGTCTCACAGTCCTGTTTTGGATGAGTTGCAGAGGGTGGAGAGTAGAGGCAGGCAGATTTAGAAAGAGGCTGTTGCAGTAGTCCAACCTAGAGAGAACCAGACCTCTGGAGACAGTGAGCTTCTGGGGAAGGTGAGTAAGGGAAGAATACCTCTGAGGAGGTGGTAGTGTGACTTCTTAGAGACGTCAGCGATATGAGGAGAGAAGGAGAGTGTGGAGTTGAAGATGACCCCAAGGTTTTTAGCCTCACAGGTGGGAGCAGGAAGAAGGGCAAGAGAGCCCACCCAGAGAGTGACAGGAATGGAAGGAGCAGGTTTGCCGATGAGGAGAATCTCTGTCTTACTGCATTAAGGCAGAGATCATTGGCGGCACACCACTCCTGGATAGCAGACAGACAGTCAGAGATGAGAGAAGGAGAATAGGTGGTGGAAGGGAGCTTGGAAATTGTTGAGTGTCATCCGAATAGCACTGAAAGTTGGGCCAGAGAGCGGCAATGCAGTGGGCAAGAAGTGGCAGGTATTGGTTGGTGCTTTATAGGAACCCCCTAGAAGAAAATGGGACCTTCTATTTCCATGCCTTCCTTTTCCCTATAGAGAGGTGCCTCAAGTTGGAGTGGGCTTTAACCTCTTTGAGCTCCTCTGCAGTCATCCACTCAGAGACTCATCAGCCCTAATTAAGAAAGGTCTGGAGAGTGATCCAACCTTAAAGCCATTACAAATTACTATGTGCAAGGCCTCAGACAGATGATCCCACATAAAATGGCAGAGGCTTCTGAGAACTTGAAAGCTGGTCAGGCTTTGGTCAAACATTGGCATGACCAGAAGGCCAAAATGGTGGAGTTTGCTCTAGACCAACAGGTTATCATAATGGTTCCTGTAAGACAAAGAGTCTTACAGGACAAATGTACATGGCCCTTCAAGGTTGTAGGCAGTTGTAGGCAGTTTCACATATACGTCCAGAGATGGTCTTACCTATAAGGTTCAGCACAGTTAATATAATATAGTTCCTTAAATCTGGGTTCAGTTGTAGTAGGTACCAGTTTTTTGAAAGATGCTCCATACTATTTGATTGTTCTTTCAGCATTGGGTGATCATCCTTACTATATTTTTGTCCTGAACCTGAATTTTATTTTTGTGTGGTTAGGTATTCTAAGCGCTGTTTGCTATTCACCATCTTCTTCGCTTTACTGATGCATTTCTTTGGGTAACCTTGTGAGAGGAATCTTTATTCAATGTTCTACATTATGTGTTGTGTGTGGTTTCTTTGCTGCAGTCTCTTCTAACTCTGATGAATTCCCCTATGGGGATATTTTGGATGGTGCTCTTCAAATGACAGCCTTCTCTGCGTAGAGTGGCATTTACTTCAGTCTTTTTATGGTATGTCCTGGTCTCTAGGGCTCCATTGTCTACATATATGTACAAGTCATGGAGGTCACCTCTCTGGTGCATATTTCAAATGTGAATTGTAGGCCATAGTCGTTCGAGTTAAGCTAGTCACTGAATTCATACAATTCAGCCTAATTTCCATTCCATACATTAAAAATAATCTATGTATCCTTGCCAGTTCACAACTTTTCCAGACAGTATTGGGTGCACAAAAGCATGTTTACTCTCAAATTCACCAACATACAGGTTGGCCATAAGAGAACATGTGCCCATTGCTTGTCCTTTGGTTTGTTGGTACGATATATAATTGAACAAAAAATAATTATTCTTTAAGACAAATGTCAACAGGTCCTTTAATATTTCAATGTTACAGAACGCCCCATCAGAAAGGCGCAAACCAATAGTTTTAGAATCCCCATATTAAAACTCACAAAAAAAGGAGGAACCAGCTTTCCAGTCATGGCGGCCCAACTATGGAACTATATCCCTGACTCCTTAAGAGCCCTACCATCCTTTCACTCCTTTAAGAATAATGCTAAAGTCTGGCTGTATTCCTGTGACCTGTGACCTCCTGTGACCACTAAACACAAGCTTGTCTGCATCATCAAACTGTAAATATTGTAAAAATGTATTTTATGTATAAAGATATAAAAGGATGTAAATGTACTTGATGTCTAAATTACCTGTAACCTATGCAACTTGTAATGTGCCCTGACGCCTCAGGGCCCGGAGCGCCATATAAAGGAATAAACAATAACAAACAAACAATGAAAAGGTAGTGTGGCGTTAAGACATTTTGGTAACTGAAGTTTATAGATTAGAGGGCCAATGCGTGGTCTATAGACATATAAAGAGCTTTTACCTCCATAGTAGCTAGTATGTAGTGTTCCTTGCACTCTATTTTACACGTGCAGTGTCCCTGGTATATGAATCCAGTTTGTAAACCTCAGGTCTAATGATTTTGTCAATGTATTTGTAAAGATGTTCAGTGGCCCAGCCGATGCCACTGACAATCGGTCTGACCTCAGGAAGGTCAGTGTAATCTTTGTGGATCTTAGGAAGGAAATAGATTGTTGGTATCAATGGTTTATTGATAATTAGAAATGAATTTTCATCATCACTGATCAGTTGTTTACTATGGCATTTATATATCATTTTTTGGAGTCTTAGTACAGTGTTCGATATGAAGCTTTTATTTACTTCTTTATAGCAAGTTTGGGTTGCAAGGTGTTAATTTGCCATTTTGATGCAGTCACACCTATTATGAATTACAATGTTTCCCCCGCCCCTTATCTGCCTTCGATTATTGTTTCCTTCTCTGATTCCAAATCTTCAATAGCTTGTATTTCTCTAGCACTAAGGCTGTTAGCGTGTTTCTGTTGGGTATTGTGAGTTTTACCCATTCTCCTGTCTATGTCCTCGGTAATTGCATTGTGAAAGGCATCAATCCAGTTCCCTTGTTGTATGAGTTCCTGCTGTGAATTCCCAATTGGTTGATCAGATCTGTTTCAGGTATGTCAAGATTCTCCTCCAGGGATGGGAGTGTTATGGTGTTGATTACGTGTTTTATGGACAGTGCACTGATTAGTGTTTCAGGTGCCTCTTCCTCCCTGATTGGTTCTAAGTTATTGAAACACTTTTTTAATTTCAGTTTGCGTATACATTTGAAGGTGTCAATCTGTAAGTTAATGTAGTCTGGGTCAACACAGGGTGCAATGAGAGGCCCTTATTGAGTCCTCTGATATCTATATCATCCAAAGCGGTGGTAGATAAATTGAGAACAAAGTCTGTCTCCTTACTATACCCTTGCCCCTCTATTCCGATCGTTTGCTCCCTCCTACTCCTCTTTCTTTTTTCTTTTTTCCTTTTCAACGAGTTTGTCTCAATCCGGGGCTCTTGCTTTGAAATAGGTCCACGGTATTAAGCGTATTATAAAAGAACAATTATAATAATTATAATTATAACAGTTAGATGTTCTGTGATGCAAAGAGTGCCTGTCTTTGGGACATGGCATCACAATTAAAGCAGTATTTTCATTGTTTCCACCTTAGAATAGTAGGACAGGCTTTTCAATGTCATTTTTGACTTGTGAGTGATAATCTTTCTATCCAGTGTGCATTTCATTGTGTGTGACCACCTGGAGATGTGACATGTAACAGAATATTATAAACATGTCTGAATAATATTACTGCTAAACATTTTACCATGTGCATTTATCTGTGTAGCCTGTATTATAACCCTCTATAACCATATATTATAACCATGTAATATAGTGAATAAATATCTGCAGTATATTATTATACAACCTTTTCCCTTCCATGCTAGTGTTGGTGGACTAGGGGGTAGTGGAATGGATCACTTTCAGTAAAGTAGCTTCTTGTCAGTCTGCTGTGCTAAACATGTTTTTCAAAATTATATTTCTGAAAAAGGTCAAGGTGTGAGTGTTTGTACTTACACACTGTCGATCCACTCAACTCTATCCACTCAACGCTTTGCAATCCATTCTTTGTGCAAATAAATCATGGTATATAAGAGGAAACAGCAGTAACGAGTTAAAAAAACAAAGCGTCATGGGTATGCACATGAGGATGACTGATTTCTGGAACAGATATGATAGGTGCTGGTCAAAAACATTAAAAGACAAATAAGATTACAGTGCAAACAGGGAGCTTAACAAACTGGGAGAAATAGTTTGATCATGTGGATGGGGTGAAGGTTTTGACAAGTGTTTTCACAGAGACAGAACACATTAAATAGTGTGACTCTGACATTAGATGTATAATATACCAAGGCTTATGTTTAAATATTTGAGTGCATCGCCAGGCCACAGGGCTTGGGCAAACATTCTGTAGTGTTTGTTTTTGTATTTAAGACTTGCAGTTTATTTTAAGTGTTTACTAGTATCACACTGTACATAACGTTTTCATTGCAATATTCTCATACTGACTGAAAAGGTATTGTGAGCCACAGCTGGTTTGAAATCTGGTTTTCCACATTCTGCCATCTGTGGAGTGATGCGCGGAAAGTGGGAGGGGATGGAGTACCAGCGATTTCCTGTATCCAAAGGACACGGCATGCCAGACCGCCCGGTGGCAGCGCCTTGCAGTCAGGTCTTCAATGCGGAATTGGTGCCATGTCTGTATTTCTTTACCACACATATGTGCAAAGCTCCTTCTTGTGTACCTTGCTCTTGACTACTTGGGAACTCTTGCTGCGGTCCCAGTGGGTGTGCAGGCACGTGGGTCACTTGTTCCCTCCAAGTGTGGTTCAGGGCACCAGTAGTGACAGTGCACAGCCCGCCCCCATGTGCTTGTTTTGTGTTTTGTTTATGTGTTTATTCAGCTGGGCAAGTAGGCTAATGGCTAATGCACTGGCGTCCAGGGATGGGGATTAAGGGCTCAAGTCACATCTGGATTGGGACATCATGTTTCCCAGGCCAATCATAAATGCTTGATTACAAAGAGTGACTACTTCACGAGACTCATTTTAAGTGTAGCAGTCATGCAAACTACCTACTATTTAAAGCAGGCCTTGTAACCTAGTAGTGTACAGTGAGTGACTTTGTATTAGGGAAATACTTAATTTCGACTGAGTGCTCGTGCATTGGCCTCGCAGACCTTTTTAGACGTTACTGACTGTTTCTATGTGTGTTCCTGAGCATGTGTGTGTATGTGCAAATACTCATTTTGTGCACGTTCCCCATGCCTCGGTACATTCAGAGTACATTGTATGTGTGAACTGTGAACTCGTATAATGCATTGGCATTCATAGGGTATTGGCTGTGTAGAGTTACAGTTTGTGCCTATTGTGTATATATACTGTGCTGACCTACATTCCCACCATATCGCATATGTGCATGCATACTGCCAGTATATGTTACATAGTTCTTATTTGTGTATTTCAAGCATACATGTACTTAGGCCTATGCCGAGCGTGTCATCCATGCTTACATGCATTGTGAACGTAATGCATGTGTGCATTGTGTGCTTTACGTGGCTTTGAATAGTAAGTACATATTGCAATAGAAAATGTGCTTATATGTAATGGGCATATGTACATTCTGTGTGTGTGTGCTCTGCACTTTTAAGGATTAGGAATGTCATGTTTGAGTGTATTGAGTGCTGTCTGCAACATGGATGCATGTTTGGTACATATAGCATGTACCTCTTCGGTGTACGTGTCATATTCATGTGTATATTCTGAGTATGTGTTCCATGCTTGCATGCAATACTAAGGTAATGTACGTATTGGGTATTGTTTATGTTTATGTATATCACTGCATATTGTATTTGCAGATTGGCTTTTCCTATGTTCACAGCCAATAGTATGTGCAAACGTATCTTAAGAGGGATACATTTATGAGGCCTGTGTATCTGTTTGTGGGTCGTCTTGGCTGTCTATGTGTCGGGTTTGTGTGTTTGGTGCATTAGTGGGGTGTATTTGCAAGGGTGTCTATGCATAATCGTTCTGAGCTTATTGGTCAACCATGTTGTTTGTGTCTACTGTGTACACTTACATTCATAACCCAATGTATAACTGTTTTATTTCCCGGCGCCCCTCATAACCTTTCCACCCTCAGGTGGGACTTTGTGATATTTTCCAACAATTCACTGAGCAGGGTGTACATTTCTTTGAAGAGTTAAAATAATTTCCATATACATGGTCATTTTTGGCCTTAAACCCCCAAACATAAATGTGTGTGGTTTTGTGCAAAAGGGCAAAGTTAAAAGTCTTACAAGTTATAAACTGTCAAAGGTTGTTTCAATCAGGGCTCGTAGTCCCTACAGGGAGAGAAGTGAGGGAGATGCTTATTGGCTCTAAGAGGGCGATATGGTTCTGACAGACGCTGAAAGGTTTCAGGCTGCATAGTGTACAACTGTGCTTGCTATTTTCTATATTTATTTTATTATTGGTGTTTGTAAATACTGTAACAAAGGGGCTCGTTTAGCAGCACTAACAACTAACCAGGGGCAGCACACACAATTACATATAGATTTGGTACTCATAGATGAAAGAAATAATGTTTTTTAAACTGAGTGTGGCACTTTCCGAAATGGGAGGACATTTTGCATTTCAAAATGGTGTTCAATCTCGTCAAAAGGCACTATTAAAAAGGAGGTCCTTTTTTAATTGGACTACTAAGATCATTAACTGGCTCTTTGTAAAATGTGACGTACAGTATATATTTTAGTCCTAATAAGAATGCTACACTTGAGGTAGTCGGCAAAGCACATTATCAACACCAAGAATGCCCATATTAATTATTTTCTGATTATTATTCCCAGTTGGACATCCTGTTGTACTCCCACTGCACTCTTTAAGAACATTTTTTTAAAACGTTATGAGAACTTTCCACAACATTCACACTTGTATTAACGTTTTGTAAACATGAACCATATATTCTCAATCAGACAAACTCATGATTGGGATTTGAGGATACAGTGGTTGCTGCCTCTGTCCCTCCTGGGGTGTTGCCTCGTCCCAAAATCGAGATCCTTGCAGAATTATAAAAGAGGATGGGAATGCATTAGGCCAAAAGCACAAACATCCTTTGGTCATTATATCGTTAGGATGTGAGATATGCTTTGACTTGCTTTTTGCATATATGTAAATCATCTATTTATGAAGGTAGAGTTATGCGATTCTACACAATTGAAAAGTGAATAGTATATCCCCAAGTTTCCTTAGACAGGTAATATCAGCTCTTTACATTCTACATAAAAGACTTCTATAGTGGTCTCCCAGTTTCACAATGTTTGACTTATTTATGAACTCTTTCATAGTTGGACTGAAAATGAGTAAAAGCTATTTGTTTTTCCAAATCGGCGCACGGATCAAGTGCTGAGATATTGAAGAATTTGATTGTTTCCCACCAGTTGATTTTAGTTTGCTTTTTCTTTAAAAAACTATATAATCGGTTGGTAAAGAAAGCCAGATCTGTATCCCATCAGTGCAATAGTTATGAATTGTCCATCTATCAAAGAGAGCAGCGTTTCACTGACAGTGTTGACAAGTCTTATTAAATCCAACCAGCAACAGAATTTGTTATGGGCAGTGCCAGTCCGCCTCTGTGTTAGGTCGGGATGGCTGATGCCATGAAATCTGCAGTGACTCGTCTTTCCATATAAATTTGTTAATCTTGGATTAAATCACCATTATCTTTTTTGGGGTATTAATGTTGGGTGTGCTTGAAAAAAAAGAGAAGTCTATGAAGAACATTCCTTTCTAACGGAGATGGAAAAGAAAAGTTGATTTCATCTCACAAAACCGCTACCTACGTCTGTAATTAGATTTTGTACAAATATTGATTCTGAGTAACTGAAATTGCCTCTCGTTTGTCAGTAGTTTATATGCCAAGGTAGCAAAGGTACTTGCATCTCATAGTTTAAGTTTTCTCAGAATATACATGGAAGCCTAATGATTTTCCAAATTGTGTAATTAACTTTTCCAAAATTATTTGTAATTACCTATTGTATAGAGGTAGATAAGCCTACTTTAGCCATTAGGTAATTCCGCTGAAAGCCAGGCAAACCAGGGGCCAGATTACAGAAACGTTGCACCGGTGCAAGTGCAAAGTTTGCACATTATTAGCACTAGGGCAAAGTTTGCCCTATTTTTTAAAACATTGGGACACATTAAAAAACCATTGCACCTCGACAAGTGCAGATTGGCATATTAAAAGCACCAGGGCAAAAATTGCCCTGGTGCAAAAAAGATGTAAATCACTAAATTTTTGCACCAGGGCAAAGTTTGTCCTAGTGCTAATACGGAATGGTATTAGCATTAGGGCAAACTTTGCCCTGATGCAAAAATGCATCAACAATGTATCTTTTTGGCACTGTGGCAATTTTAGCCCTGGTGCTTTTAATATGCCAAACTGCACTTGTCAGGGTGAAATGGCTGTTTAATGTGTCCCAGTGTTTTTCAAAATAGGGCAAATTTTGCCCTAGTGCTAATACCGTCCAAACTTTGCACTTGCACCGGTGCAAAGTTTCTGTAATCTGGCCCAGGTAGTCATCTGGGTGCTGCAATGTGTGGCTCCAGATATACTGAGAAGTGTCTTGGAAATATTTGCCAACATGGCATCTTTGACTCGTTTCCCACTGAGTATTGATATTAGTAGATGGCGCATCCACAGATCCATCTGCTGTGCTATTTCTCCAATATCCGCTCTTCAGAATGCAATGGCTTCCAGGCTGCAGTCCTCAGATATGAGGTTTCTGCATGAAGGGGTTCGTTGAAGCTGTAGGCTTGTGCTCTTCCCTTTACTGCATCCCATCCTCCTAAATGACCCACTCTCTGTCTCTTCATCACACCTCTCTCCCCCTCACATCACCTCTCTCTCTCTCTCTCTCTCTCTCTCTCTCTCTCTCTCTCTCTCTCTATCTCTGTCTCTCTCTTTCTCTCTCTCTCTCTCTCTCTCTCTCTCTCTCTCTCTCTCTCTCTCTCTCTCACACACACACTCTCCATACAGGCCATGAGGGTGGGTGTGCATTGCTAGAGCCACCACAACCGTTGCAGGCATCAGCATAGTCACAGGGAAAAATAAAAAAATAAACACATATCTTGAAGGAGGGGGAACGGCGATACAAGTAAAAGTAAAGCAGCAGCAACACATGCAAAGCATGAGGACGGGACAAGCTTTGTGTTAGGAAACATGCATTGGCCTCGCATGTGCCTTTTCTTTGTTTAATAGTTTTTATTGAAAACTAATAACAACATAGGAAAAAAAAGTAGGCATTATAGTAATTAATAATGAGAAATCTTAAGTAGTAGGCAGTAATATTATTAAAACAGATTCATGAGAAAGCTCAAAAACATTTAACTATAATCTACTATATAAGAACAAGACATTTTTCTAAAGTTTAAAGGAATTTTTCTATCACGCTGATGAGGCGTTGTTCATGCAAGAGTGGGGTTAGGAATGCGAATAGGCTTAGCAGGGGCATTGGGGCATCTTTATTACCCTGTAAGGCACCAAAGGACATGGCTGCTGGGTCCACAAATGAGTTTGTCATTTTATATATCTTATTAAATATTAGTGCTTTTGCATACTATAACAAATGTGTGGATTCAGCACCACTACCATGTAATCAGCGGCCAGCTACCCGTATTAAGCCTTAATGCTGCCTTGGTGCTTACAGGAGAAACAGAACATGACCCTTTTGAAGAAGGGTGGACATTTTGAAAGACAGAATTGTGTGTACTTTGGGAAAAATAAGACATTATAAAACGTTACTAACATTGTACAATTCTGATTCCCTATGACGACTTCCAGTTTGTATTTCAGCCCTAATAATAATGTTACATGTCACTAACTGAACAAAGAACAAAGCAGCCCTGAACATCTTAAAAAAGAAACACATCTCAGCAGCTAGGAAAGTGGCTCACTGGCTACCCATCCGTGAAGGCATTATTTTCAAAACCCTGCACGTTACTCACAAATGCATCTCCAACACGGCCCCCTTACCTCTCCCAGAGAATTCTGAGAACCCAGTCATGCAGACCAACCAGGACCCCTTACCTACACCGCTTCATCCATCCCAAAGTCAGACGAGCTAAAGGAGGAGGCTGTAGCTTCCCCGGCATCGCGGGCAGGCAAGCAATGGAGCTCCCTGCCTCCTACCTTGACAGCGGAATCATCCTAATGGGTTTTGAGGAAATCCCTTAAAACCTGTCTCTTTGCAGAGCTATGTTTGCCTTCAGGAAAGGTCCTGTAACCGACTTACGGCTCATCAACTGTCTATGCTTTCATTATGTAACTGGTACCCACAACAGCACCTCGATGCCCTCGGGTTGTTTGTGCGCTTTATAAATGAAATAAATAAAAATAAAAATAAATCAATCAAAACCTAGAATAACCACATGAATAATTTTTCTGATAAAACCTTATCATTCCAAAGTGGACATTCTGGTTCACTCTTATTGTACTGCTTTAAAACACCCCTTTGAGAAAGTGGGAGGGGGGGGGATGCATTTCCCCGATAAGGACACAGCATGGAAGTGAATTGTGAGAACATAACAATGCCCACAGATCTTCATCTGACTAACACCTCTGTGACATAACGGCTGTATGAAGCACATAGTGCAAACTGCGCTGGATGATCATTTCACTTTTCACAACAGTAGCCTAATATTGTAATCCTGGACCATAAATACTCATTCAGTCCGTCATAGGATGTGGATGCCAGAATGCAACACATGTGATCTCTGCAGTCCAGCTGCGCATTTCCAGAGAACATGTTTATTCGCATCAAACATTGGGAGCATTGCAGAATCTGGTTCTCAGGGTATCGCAGGATTTGTGCATGTTCCGGCCACAAACCACATACAGTCTTAGAAACATTTAAGAGCTGTACATTGTGCATGATGTGACTTTGAATGTTCAGTGCTGCAGAACAGTGGTGGGACTGCAGCTGTGTTAACTAACAATGCTGCAGACCTGGTGTTGCATAATTAGCCCAGCTTTTTAGGGCGTTTAGACACAGGGCTAAAAGATGAGGCCCATGGCTACTTTAATAAGGCAGTTTAACAAAATAGTGAGTGGCAACACTTCCATTCTTTTGTGTTTTTTTGTTTTTTGATTCGGCGGAACAGACCTCCTGGACCATCAGCAACAAAATGAACAACAGAAAATTGAACAATTATTCAAAATGCTCCTGTGGTTACAATCATTTTTTAACCGAAAAGCAGTTGACATAAGCCTACATTTATAATGTGATAATTTTTCCAAAATGCTTTTGCAGGTCATAACATTATCAATCCATATGCCTCAGAACCAGTTGTGTTCCTTCATCAGACGGCCTGTTAAAATGAAGCAAAATAAAACAGCAATATTGCAGTACTGTCACAAGAAGTTCTCAAAAATCTGTCACTGAATCTTAATGACGCCCATGGTGATGTAATCACATCTGGAAACCAAACGGGCTGGATTTGATCTTTGAACACACAAATGTCTCCTGGTCTAAATGAAACAACCCCTTGGCACATTACCTTTTGAAATAATTGCAAAACTCTGACTTAAATCTCCAGACTCCTTTGATGGCGAGTCTGGCATCCCCGTTCATAACATGAAACAAGTAACACATACTGATAACTTTCTGGGGAGCCTGTCCGGTGAACACACTTATCAAGCAAATTAAGGGCCTGATTCACAGGTGCAGTCCCATAGGAAAACGCTCTGTGAATCAGGCCTTAAGCATTCAGCTGGGACTTCGTTTTGTTTTCAGAAGTCAGTTTAGAACCGCTGGTACATTTTTTTTTCTTGCTTTAATAAAGCATCAGTTTCACTTTGTCACTTTTGGCCAATCAGGGAATGAGCAGCCCCACTCTGCACGCGCTTTTTCAGGTCTGTCAGGACTGTTAGACAAGAACGTTTTTTTGCTGGCAACGTACCTCTGTACCACACAGAAAGTAATCTTGTGGCCAACAATGTCTGTCTTCTAAGTGAAGCAAGCCTATGTGATTGGACAAGCTCTCAGTGTCAAAAGGGAGTTCTGGAAAAAAGCACAGACTCTAACACACCACAATAAGGCGGTGAGGCGGGGGCGAATACTACTTAGATATAAAAGTGGCTGCCAAAACGTCTGTGGAATAACTTCCCTTCAAGAGTAACTAAGTGGCTATGTTCAGTGTGTCCAGGGGCCTGCAGTGAAGTGTGGACATGCTCCTTGAAGTGAAGTCACTTAATAAAGAGCTCACAGACATCATGACATTGGGCCTCATTACGGGTTTGGAGGTGCCCATGCCGTTTTTAGCCACATGGCTACCCCCAAACCGGGTACCGGGTCCATGTCCCAAAAATAGGCAATTACCGTGCCATGCTGAATTTAGTGGGCCCGGTAATTCCCATTCTTGGGACCCGGACCCGGTACATCCCCATTCCCATTTGAGCCCCCATAGGGCTCAATGGGAATGGGGAGGATGCTAACAACGGGCCCGTTAATGACGGGCCCGTTGTTAGCATCCTGGTCTGCTCGTGGGTGCCGCTAAGGACGTCTGGTCTCACCAGACGTCCTTAGCGGCACCTGCGAGCAGACCTCCCAATGAGACGGTAGAGTGATAACGGCGTCGGTAGAGCTGCCGGGGCCGTTATCACTCTACCGCACTCGTTGTAATGAGGCCAATTGACTCCAAGGCATAATTGGTCTACTTCCGCCCCCACTGCATCATTACACACATCCCCGTTCAACAGCAGATGTCCATTCTCTTGACCTGAGAACAAAAGCAACTTAAATTTGATGTTTGGCTCGGCAATCGCTCTGTTGAACAGTTCATTACTGATTTATGTTATTTGGCTGAATTGACATGAAAGTAGGACAAAATAATGTGTGTGTGCCCGGGTGTGTCAAGTATAGTACCCTCAACGTTCATCACCAATGTGGCCTGAAGTGTATCCTGTGATCAGAACCACCTAGGACTTTTGTGATGGTACCAGTTAAACTCCAGCTGAGGACAGTGAACAGCAAAATCCATCTCTTGAAGGCCGAACCACAGTTTATATTTACATTTCCTTTCCTAGGAGAATGACCACCCTCATCCCGAGAGAAGGTTTTCATGTATTTGAAGCAGGCGGGGATTCACTGCTGCTCTTTGCTGTTCATTTCATATTTAACTGACCGTGTGCAACACATATTAGCTGTAGTACTAGATGTGCTTTGGCCTTACTACAGAAGAACGGATAACGCCATGGCACAGTGATAATACTTTGGTGCGCTTCAGTGTAAGATCTTCTGAAGTGATGGCATAAAAATTGGGCAATCTGTCACTCCAATGAGTTCTGCACTGAAAGAGCTATCTGTGGGTTCCCTAGCAGTGTAACATTGGGATATCACACCTGCTCACAGGTGTTCGAACCCTACCTCCTAGACACATGGAGGATTTGTCAACCCCACTAAATTCAGGCAATAGCCTGATTGGATCCATATATAGCTCTTGGTCCTTATGGTCCTGCTAGTTAGCATAGCACCCCCGCCCCCGCACATACGCACACATCTGAGGTCATACATGCTCTACTGGTGGCATGTTGTTGCCAGTGTGAACACAATACCAGGGGGGTTGTCCTGTCTCTTAGGATGGATACCTGAATGCATAAGAATGAGTGTTCCCAGATCTACTAGAGTATGCCTCATGTCCATTTGGTACATCGTGGGCGTAGATTAGTGTGGCAGTTTTGGGGTGCCACAGTTTAGAACTCCTACTTTGGTAATGCCTTACTTAATGAAAACTACATTTGTACCATTTACTGTCAAATCAGTCCAAAGCTCTTTCAACTTGCACTGCATTGGTACCCTTTAGGTAATGGGGCCCTGTGCCTATGGACCATAACAGGAAATCACACCTGAAGGTATCCTAGAGCTCTCCCCACCCATAGTTCTGCAACTATGGAAATTACACCTGACGTTATCCTACAGGTAGATGGCACTCTGACCACCCATAATGTTGTAACTAGGGAACTCTCACTTGGTCTTACCCTACCGCTAGCTGGCACTCTCACCACCCATAGTTTTGTAACTAGGGAAATTACATCTGATGTTACCCTACAGCTAGCTGGCACTCTCACCACCCATCGTTTTGTAACTAGGGAAATCACACCTGATGTTATCCTTCAGCTTGCTGGCACTCTGACCACCCATAATGTTGTAACTAGGGAACTCTCACTTGATGTTACCCTACAGCTAGCTGGCACTCTCACCACCCATAGTTTTGTAACTATGGAAATCACACCTGACGTTATCCTTCAGCTTGCTGGCACTCTCACCACCCATAGTGTTGTAACTAGGGAAATCACATCTCACGTTATTCTTCAGCTAGCTGGCACTCTCACCACCCATAATGTTGTAACTAGGGAACTCTCACTTGATGTTACCCTACAGCTAGCTGGCACTCTCACCACCCATAGTTTTGTAACTAGGGATATCACATCTGACGTTATCCTTCAGCTTGCTGGCACTCTCATCACCCATAGTTTTGTAACTATGGAAATCACACCTGACGTTATCCTTAAGCTTGCTGGCACTCTCACCATCCATAGTGTTTCTAACTAGGGAAATCACACCTTACTTTATCCTTCAGCTAGCTGGCACTCTCACCCCCCGTAGTTTGGTGAATCCTGTACGACATAAGACCTCAACTACCGTGGCTAATCTGGCTGAGATCCATTGGCAATGAGAGAAGATGCTTTCTTGTTGAGCGGTCTCTAAAAAGAGAAAGACACCAAGCTTTTGATTCATGCTACTGGCTTTGGTATGACATACAACTGGCATGGGTAAGTCTTTGGAGCACTTTGTTGCACTCGACAGTGTCTTGCTTTACTGTTACAGGTTTTTGGGTGATGTCAGAGTAAATGCATGAGTACCAGTGTATTGGGTGAAGTTAGACCTCTGTCTAATTACTGATTTTCCTTTCCTAATTTCTATTAGACTAAATGTGATGGAAAATGTGAATAACTTTTATGTTTTTAATTTTCTTTTCTTTTAAATCATATTGTTTTGTGTAAGAGTTTTATCTGTTTTCAGATGGGAGTCAAAACGAAATAAAAATAAAAATACAGCTTAAAAAAGAAGTTAGACCTCTGTTGGGTGGATATTAATCTTGGGTGTGATGGATTATTATGTGTCATGGTTTGTGTCACTGAATACTGTGTCAGAGTGTTTTAGGGGATAGTTGGGTTGGGCACAGAGTGTGGTTGCAAGTGTGCTGGGGAGGTTGTCTGGTGTCATGGTTGATAGACCTCAAAGTATCATGGACCGTGCTGGTGGTTGGCCACCGTGTCACCAGGCATCATTGCCACGTCCATACGGACTGAAAAAAAGTATAAACAACGGGCACAATTTCCTCAAACCCCTGTGCATTCAGGGTGCTTTGCGAACAGAAAGATGTCAGTTGAAGATCAGGGAAAACAGATCTTTTATACAATAAAATAGACAGAAACATTGGTTGATTAAATGCAAATATGTCCTCAAACGATGCCAATATAGTTAATGAATGGCCACCAGGACACACATATTTATTTACATGTAAAACAAACGGAAAGGCAAATTAAAAGGCAGAGAAGATGATGACAAAATCTTTTAATAAGTGCCAAGGACGAGTATGCTCGTCCTTTTTGCATGGACTTGCTTAATATCCTGGAACTTAAGGGGTTAAAGAGTTAGGGATTTACAAGCAGCAAGATGCTGGTGGAAAATCTTGGAGAACACCAGAAGCCAGATTCACAGAGTTTTGGAGTGGAGTACATCAGAAGGTGATAAAGTGTGTCAGAGTTATACCTGTTCCCCCATACCTTATTCACAAAGCTGAAAACAGGAGCAGATCTGCAGAATCCTGGAACATCTTTGAGATATGCATGTGGAAGCACAATTCACAAAGATTACATATGTTCAAACGTGGACATGAGAACCATATACAGTGATAGTAACTAACAATGAGTTTCTGCTGTTTCCAATCCCAATGATATATAATTAAGTCTTATAGACTGAAGAAGGGGTCATTATCGCAGGGTAATGATCGACCCAAAAGCTAAGCCTTAGGCGAAGCCAAAGAGCCTCATTACGAGTTTGGAGGTAGCCATGGTTCTATTAGCACCATGGCTGCCTCCAAACCCGTGTCCGGGTAGTCGGAATGGGGACTTACCGGGTCATTCCAACCCTCGAGGACCCGGTAAGTCCCCATTCTGAAAACCATTCCCCATTCCCATTCGAGCCCCCATAGGGCTCAATGGGAATGGGGAAGGAGCTAATAACTTATCTCCCTGGTCCCTTAGTGAATGGGGAAGGAGCTAATAACTTATCTCCCTGGTCCCTTAGTGGCTCCCGCTAAGGGCGGCTGGTAAAATCAGCCGGCCTTAGTGGGACCCGCTAAGGGACCTCGGAATGCGGCGGTAGGGGGTTAATGGCACCGGCATCCTTACTGGTGCCGTTAACCCCCTACTGCCGTACTCAAAATGAGGCCCTAAGATTTAGAATAGGCTTTCTAAATATTTCCATTTCCCTTTTTCTGCTATTACAGTAGATTGTAATAAAAAGTTGATGTTTCACTTTATATGTTTTTTTCGTTAAATTCATTTTGAAACTAAGGGCCTAATTCACAGAAGTGTTTTACAAAGGCCAAACCCCATTGGAAAATGCTCAGTGAATAAGGGCCCAAATGTGTAATGCAATGCAGAAGCTGCTGATGCAGCATTTCTGTGGGAGCCACTAGATGTGTCACGTGGTACGGACACGGAAACTGAGAGTTTAAGCGGGTATCCGTGGGGAAGCACCATCACATGGAATATGAAAACTGGTGATCCTGATTGCCCTTTAGACGGGAGGGTTCTAGGAGTATTCTTTTCAGATGACCTGTGCGGTGGAGACATACGCATCAACACAGAATATCAGAACATTCTGGAAGAGATGGGGCACAGGCGGCAGGCTGCCTCATAGAGACAGTAGACAGTGGAGTGCTGCTCTGAGGGCCGTCTTCCTACGTTTGGTTCAGTCACGGGGTTATAAAAGTGGCGTGAAGGTGGAGGTCTGGTGGATGGGTGGGTCAGGTTGTGGGATTGGTATGGTAGAGTAAACATTAGTGCTGTACAGTGTCCTGCAAGGCAATACAATTGTCTCAGACTTTTGTTACTACCCTCAACTGACTTGCACGTGTTTACAAAAAATAAAGATATGAAGTAATTGAAGGTGAGATGAGAGCATGAAGTTAACATGTGCCCACATCATCGCACTGCAAGGTGGCATTCTATGGGCCTCATTAGGACCCAGGCGGACTTCGCGGTGCTAAATGCACCGCGAAGCATGGCGGAAAGCCGCCGATAGCGCCATGGGGGTTGGCGGATTCACCGCCCCATTCCGACCTTGGCGGAGCGGTGAATCCCCATTCCCCATTTTACCCTTCCCCATTCCCATTTTTGCCCCATAGGGTATAATGGGAGTGGGGAAGGAGTTAATTACGCCACCGTAAAATACGGTGGCGTAATTAACAACGAGGTCCCGTAGCGCCATGGTTTTCTCCGCCTGGTAAAACCAGGCGGAAAAGGCCGCCATGGCGCTACGGGAACTCGTAGTATGGCGGAGAGGTACGCCATGCACTACGCTGGCGTAACACCCTCTCCGCCAGGGTCCTAATGAGGCCCTATATATGCAATCGCTATATGGTATTGCAATCACGGTGTAAGATACCTGTTCCAAAGTACACAAGTTGATAGAGCAATGATTCAGCACTGGTTGCAACCTTCTCCTTTATCAAAAAAAGATATTATGGAAAAGTCAAAGTTTAATAATGTGCATTATTTTGTAACAGTTCTTTCTACTGCTGGCAAGATTTGATAGAGTGGTGTAGCCGGTAATGCGCCCATCGCCGGGCTCCTCTGACTGTGACATATTTTTCTAGGTTCCATGGTTTAAATTGGGCAATGTCTTAATCCTCCATGCTTCATATGAATGTGAGATGCCGCGTTTCCCTGGGCTGGAGGCACTCCAGAATCCCCGGGCAATGTGCAGAGCAGCAGAATGATGTTCGCAACATTCCCCACGATTTATTGACAAATTGCAGGCAATGCTTAGTTTTGCTGTTTTGTATGCAAAGGGAAAAATACTGTTTTCTTTAACTACATTAAGAGGGAAAAGCTGGGCATAAAAATAAACAATACTAGCATTAAATGAGTTTATTTCCCCCAGACAGCATTTTGATGAAAACGTAAACGTTGTGTTAGGCCCATGGCCCTAAACTAACACACGTTCTCTCCTGTCTACTCTAGACAAACAAGCTGCCTGCCCCTCAGAGGCGAACCAATGCAGTTATTCTTTTAGTTTGTAGCAATCACATTCAGGGGACTGTAAGCTGAAGCTTGCCAATGTTGTTTTTGCAACCACTCCCATGACCCCTCGACTTTGACTATGCTGGCTAGGGGTCATGGGAGTTGTAGTTCAAAAAAAAAATCTGGAGACCCAAAGGTTGCTGGCTCCTGAATTACAACTATAACAAAGTTTGCAATGGTAGGAAGACTCATTTAATGCACAGGTTCCTTGTGGGACAGTAAAGTGACGATTGAGTAATCATGCAATTGACTCCCTAATTCAGAAGAATCTCTCCCTAAGTGCTCAAGGCAAAAGAGAGGATCCATAATTTGAAACTATTTACACTGAGGTTTAGGCGCACGCAGAGGCATGGGTGACAGTGCATCCAACACTTTGAGTACCAGCAAAAAGTGTACGGTCCGATGAGGTTGATCCTTTTCTGCAACGCCTTCCATGGACACAATTCCTTTGACTATATCACCTGCAGAAATTGGTTGTAAAAGTCCGGCCCCGGCTTTATTGGCCCACGGATCGTTACCTTCCAATTATTTCAATCTCATATCGTAAAGACTGTCCTTGAAGTGACGGCATTATCGAGCTTCGCAGGTGTGCCCAATAGGCACTGATTCCCGAGTCAGGTGATTTCATCAACATTATTGCGATTGTTGTCTGCTTGCTCCGTAGAGTCTCTCTCACTATCGTCATTCAATGCAACCGGGACTGTCGCGCAACGCTGTCTGTTTTTAATTTCCTTGGGTAGCTCAACCCTTCTTTTTGTTATCGCTGCACAACATGGCGTGACAACCGTATCTTTGCTGCTCCTGCCAACATTCCTGAACCAGCAGGGGCATTTCCCAGACTTTGGGGCAACCTTGATCCACCATTACCCACTATGACCCTCCTGGACACTACGCTGGAACCGATGTTGCAAAAAATGTATGTGCTTCAGTCTTTTTACAAGTGACCAATGGCAGATGAAAATCAACAGAATTGAAACTGAAAAGACTTGCTGAGGCGAAGAAGCAAAGAGTTAATGATCAGGATATCGACCTCGGACTTCTAATGCTGTTGGGGGTAATAAAAGAGCTGCAATGCCACAGCAAATACGTTTAAAATAAGAGCTATGGTAACACGTTTGACATGTTTATCTCCCAGGGAGGGGAACGATGCAGGAACTGCCAGGAGTAATATTTAGCTAAACGTCTCCATATTGAACGGCCAGCTCTTTGCATATTCCGATTGCTCACAGATGGCCACCCTGTCATTCCTAACTCAACCAAGAGCAAGCCTTGGGGGCTCCTTATGCTTTTCTTGAGTTTAAGCAGTGGAGGAAAGTTGTTAAACATGGTCCAGATTACTTGAAATTAAAGCAGACTGGTAATTATGGCCAACAGCCGATCATTTAGGGATAGACATAGCTGGTGTAGTTGAGGTTTGTGGACGCGTACGGTGGTGATGCTGTAGAAAGCAGACCTAACTTCTGGTAGACTAAAGATGTCTGCTGTGATTCAGTGAGTCCGAAAAATGGCGGGTTCCTGAGGTCTATTACACTGTGCCGTACTAGCTCCGCAACAGAAAGGGGGGTCTGTCCTACTCTCGTACAGGGGGAGAGAAACATAGGCCATATATTTGATCTGCTGTTGGCCCTGAATGCCCCGGAGACTTAGGTCCCATGCTCAGGATTCTTTTCTGTGCACACACCATTTTCCCTTTATCGTGGCTACACCATTAGTACGCCAGCAGTGGTTGCATTGATGCTGTCCAGACTAGACTATGCAAAAATGTGGGATCTAGGTTACCCGCCAACACAATCAAAAGACTGCAGTGTCTGCAAAATGCAGCAGACAGACAGATCCTTCTTCTTAAACATACCAAGCGTATACCCCTGCTTGTAGCGATTTCCATTGGCTGACAGTGCCATTAAGAGTGCAGTTTAAGGCACTATGCAGCACATACAAAGTGATTAAACAACAAGGACCACTTTTTTCTTCAAGAGAACGTTGCAATCTGCAGACTGACACACCATTTGAGTACTGCTTATACATGTCCCCAACATAATAAGCCATATGTGGGTTCTATCTCTTAAGGAAAGAGAACAGTTTGGAAAATGTAAACACCATCATCCTAAGAGATACCTCTTTGCTGCTTAGTTCTGGAATTAATATAGCCTTGTAGACTGAGGGAGGGATATTATAGGATCCTTATTGCGGGATAAGGACTCGCCACCAAGTTATGACCCGAGTTGAAGTAGAGGGCCATAAGTTGGGGAAGGGTCGCTATCCCAAGAAATAATGACCGCTCCCACCTCCCAAGGCTATTAGCACATGGTGGTAGTAGCAATACATGTTTAGGAGGTTTGATGGTGAAGTAAAACGTTTTACTTTATGTGTGAGTCAAGTAAATAGACAAACTGTCTCAGTACCTTAAATGTGGCTTGTAGTATTTAAATAACATGGCTGTCTTGATAAGTTAAGCATTTTAATAGCAACTTGGTTAAACTGGAACAGGTTCAACATGAGCATGCTTTAGGTATCATGTAAAAATAAGGAGTTTCTCTATAACAAAGTGAATGCATGTTCCTATGTTTTGCTTTCTCTTTTGTATGTTAAATATCATGCTGCAGGAAAAAAAGGTCCTCCCAGAGAGGAACCATGTTACTGAAAAACAATCTGGGCTGGAAATGGCATTGTATTTTCCCTGTCTGCTTCTGAAGACAGAATGTTTAATTCTAGTAGTTATTGAATGCACTCTTAACATTCTGATTGGCTGGGAGGAGGTCAATAACGTTCTCCATGTGCTTGTACTAAGGTGCTAATTCCGCGCCAGATAGAGGGGCGCACCTACCGCCTTCGAGTGTAAAGAAGGGGAGTGAAGGGGCACCTGCTATGGGGGAACACCTAGGGTACACTAAGCCACTGTCACCCTGTTAAAGAAGACCTCAGTGGGAAGGACGAGATCAGAGATGCATCACGTGTACAGTCAGCCCAATGATGCGGCTAATGGGATACTTACAGAAGCTGTCGAAGAGATAAGAACAATAGACGAGAAAATGATGCAAGAAACACAAGATGTGAAGTCAAGCACCTGGTGGATGCATTATTCGCTTGGATCCAAGACTGCCTGGCAGCAATGTTCAAGATAACTGTCCCTTTGCTTGTCATGATCCTCTCCACCATCTGCATCGGCCTGTGAATCATCGGCTGGTGCAACTGCCACCAGCGTAAAGCGCACTATTAATGTCAATGTATAAAATGCAGAGTGATAACGTATTAGGTGAGGAACCTCCCAGTGTAAATGAGAGGGAGGATGATGTGGAAATAATATTTACAGCACCCCTGCAGGACTTAGAAAACTGCAAAGCTTTGTGCGGCGAATGCTCAACTAATGGGACAGAAATACTAGTTTTCAGAAAATACCTAGAAGGGCATGAAGAAGAAGGGAACATAAGCAGGGTCATACAGGTGAGGGTGCGCAAGGAGAAGGGTGAAGAAAACAAAGTTAAAGAAATGTAGATCGAAAGATCGATCGAAGAGGGGAATGTACTAAAGGTGCTAATTCAGCACCAGAAAGAAGGACACATACCTACCACCTTCAAGAGTAGAGAGGATAGTGACAGGGCACCTGCTAGGGGGAACACCTCGGGTATACTAGGCCACGGTCACCCTGTAAAAGAAGACCTCTCTGGGAAGGTCAGGGTAGAGATGCATCACGTGTACAGTCACACCAAAGGAGTTTTGTATTAATAGCACAAGATTGGCAAAAAAATATCTTTGGTAAACACATTTGGTGGGGAAACCCCAAGGGCAGGCCCAACCTGGGAAAACCCAATCTGAAACACATGACCAGCAGTCCCAGGGCCAGGGAGGAGGGAGAGGGAGCACAAGCTGCTCGCCACATGCAAATTGAATCAGCTACAACAACAATGGGTGATGTAATTACAGGGCGGTCAGCCAATTCAGCAGTCACACGGGGTGGAAGGGAAATGGATCTGAGACCGTGTACCAGTCACATGGCCACCCTTACCCATTGGCAGGTGGCTATGGCAAAGGGACACTGGACAAAGTGGCGTTCCTGGAAGGACCAATCAGATGGTAAGTCACTGTGCTCCGGGGAGGTGGCCAGCCTTCGGAGTATCCACCACAGGGCTTGCGAAGGTCATCATCAAGGAGGTGTTTTGTGAATGTCTCCTTTCCCACCAGAGGCAGGGTGTCCCGTGTCCCATTACCAATGGTGCTGACCAATGGCAGTGTATTAAAGTTCTGGTGGTCAGCACAAATGTTATTTTACTAATTGCTAATTGTTCCAGGGTGGGCTGAGAATCTATGTGGTGCCACATGGGGAGGTGATGGGTTGGGATATTGTTGAAACTGTTTGCTCCAATTGCATTTCACTGACATACGTTTGGCACTAAGGATATGACATAAACTAGCTAATGACATTTCTGGGAAACATCAAAAATGTGAACATACCAAATGACAAGTGTTTCAATGAGTTTCGATTATTGTGTTTTATGGTATAAAACTAATGTCCGCAGAGTATTCAGATGTCAGCTCTCATCAATCATGTCCATTCCACTGTTCTGTTTGGTTTGTGCTTGCCCAGCTGTAATAAACAGTGTTGCTTCTTGCGCGGTGTGTGCTCCTTTTCCGAGTACGTGTTTTATGGTGTGATCAGAGGATCTCTGAGTACATGCTAACAGGCTATAGTTTTGTGCACATACACTTTGTCTTTTCCGGTGATTAGCGCTGTGCATTAATTCAAATTGTGACGGGTTGGTGGCGCATCGCAACTCTTCGATTCGTTGTGTGAGATCTGCTCTTCTTGGTCTAACTCAAGAAGTGAAAATGCGTTTAGAGTTTTCCCCTTGTTTGGTGAGTTACGCCAGGGTGCATCCAGATCTACACTACACATTGCTGGAAGCTGTCAGGTTAACCTCTGGAAGGGGATGTCACTTTCTTTCAGATTCTGGTTCTAATCCTAGGTCTCCAGTAACTGATCATTTGTTGCAATTTGTATCACCTCTAACCATTCTGCGGTACTATGAATAATCACACTGCACTCTATAAAAGCCTGGAGGCGCCTAGGAAATGTTTTAGGCATATAAGACAGGACAATAAGGTGGACGAGCCAGGGGGAGAACGGGCTGAAGACATTTCGCTGGGGCTGGTGGCCACCTGCAATTTTGTTAGATTTACTGCTATTGCTGGTTATTTAATGCTACTGATTTAATTCTAGATTAAATACATGTCATAGCTGTGATTTACTGCCGGTTTGATTCATAGATATACAATTGAGACTAATAGATTGGATAGGGCAGAGAACATCCACTGGTTGCGCTAAGCCTTCACTCATACAGCTGTACGGTTTCCACTCTTGGCCACTTTCATACACAATTATCTTCTGTTTCTTCTTTGCTACTTTTATTTCTTGCACCTTTTGTGTTTTGGGAGTGGAGTACCACAGTACGCGGATCCTTTATGAAGTGAGAATTGTATATGCAAAACGTTCTAAGATGTAAAGCTATATTTTCATTGACTTCATTGTGTTACTGATCAGTGACACATATGATATGATGTATTGAAACCCTTCAGATGTCCATAGCTTATATTCAGGTTACAATTGTAGCTTCTGAACTAGATACGATATTAAAATGCCAATGGGCAGGGGATGCTGTTTCCCTCCCACCACTAACAACAATGGCAGTGTCAATATCCTGTTTCATTGAATAGTGTATGTTTTCCTCTCACAAAGCTGGCTGGAAGGTTGCAATTTATGGACAGATTGCATTAATATTAACTGCCCTATCACCCCAAAAAGTGTGTATGCTACAACTAAATGTTCTTCAAAATTCGTCAAGGACATCGAAAGAAGTGGTACTATATCACCATTGCTCCTTTATCACCCTTGTGGGTGCCTTGCACCAATTGGCTGATCCTATGATGAAGAAACAGTAATTATCCCCAGCAATACAGCACATGATACCCATGGGATCTGCCTGGAGAAGACAGGTCTGTAAGATTAATGGTGGCTTTCCCACCCCAATATCAATGCACACACATGCATCACTCCTGCCCATGTGCCTCATTCGCAGATTAGTAACCCACGTGCATCTGTACCGGTTGGTTTTGGTTATTTGGAGAATATAGCTAATAACCCTGGGACGTGATGGCCTGATGCCGATTTGCTAGTTGATGAGAAGTTCAACAACACGGTGAGATCTTGTTCTGAGTATTTTACTATTGTATTTTGTTGTTTTAACAAAGATCATTGGGATGCATGCCACAGAAACAGGAACAGGAAACAGAAAGCCAGCGATACAGAGATGAGCAGGTCAACCCACCCTATGCAAAGACCAAGTCCTATAACAATTTGTATAATATGATTATAATACACTAGCCACTCAGATATTCATGTGGGACTGATATGGTGTGGTTGAATTATTATCCGCTGGGCCCAGGGCACGAAACGAATATTCTCTATTGACGTTTTCACTTCGGAAGAAAAAACTATTGCACCCATGAAGACGTTGATAAACCCTGGCCACTCGTTCATGTCTACGCATGAGTATAAAAGGACAGGGGGACAGATTGTTCAATTTAATAACCATGTGAAGCATCCGTCTGTCTCCAAAGTAGGCTCATCAGAGCTGCAGCTGGTTGAAATCTCTGCGTGTACGCTCTTGAAATGATTGTGTTCCTTGACCCTCTTCTTCTGATGAAGCTTCCACTAAAGGCCTTGGACTCTGAAAACATTGGGGGAAAGCATGCACTATGGCCAAATAATCAATGAGAAGCTGGGCTGTCAGAAACAGAAAGAGCGAATCACCAGAGTTGTCAATGAAAACCTACATCATGAGCCAATGCAAGCTCACAGAATAAACAGAAGGTTGGACTGAGGAATGCTCCATCTATCGCATGGAGGACCTTCATTGCATGCACATTTCATAGACGGATAGTTCAGAGAGCATAGTACCCATTGACTAAAACCAGCAATAGGGAAAAGGAGGTGAGCACACTGGTAGCTGATTGCTCCCATGTTCTGAATAATGTAAACATTTTCTGTTTTGATGTCTAAAATACTTTTGGAAATAGCTAGACATGTGATTCAATTGCAGGACATGTAAGTATCTACTGGCAATGCCAGAGACACCTTTTGTCTGTCTGAAGATATAGCAAAAGCGGCAGTGATGCAACTATACTTGGCACGTGCACCTTTCAATTGATGCAATGAGATGTTGCAGAAGTTGCTTTCCAAAATAAAGGTACCTTCAGAAATATTCTCAAAAATAACAGAAAGACCAAGTAACAGTGATAGAACTCAGGAATGATACGTTGTCTCACACGTTAAGTATTTTTAGAGATCCCTCTCTGATCAATGAGTGCTCTCTCCCATGCCACTGATACTAAGTGGCGCTGATAAAGAATCATGCATGCCCCTGGATGGTTCAGACCCAGCAACAGAAATGAAGTTTAGGAATGATAAGTTGTCTCTCATATTGAGCTCATCTAGAGATCCCACTCTGATCAACCAGTCCTCTCGCCCATGCCTCTGACACTAAATGGAGCTGATGAAGAGTCATGCATACCCCAGGATGAACTTGTTATTACCTTCAGTGCTGTGTCAGCTATCTATCAGTATATGAATGGCAAATTAACCCAAAACAGAAGAGAATCAGAGAAGGTCAGGTGAGAGAGTGAACTCATATAGCGCTAACAGCCATTCTCACAATCTGTTGGAGGAAGGCCTGAGGTTCTATTATAAGACTGATTTGCTGAAAGAAAATAGGAAAAAACCCAAACAGATGCTGGAGAGGATGCAGATCTGGGAGGGATCCCTGATGTGTCATTATACTGCCTTAATAATGTATTGGGAGCAGTGAACTGGCATGGGATCAAAAATGCATGTGTACCCAGGAATTAAGGTATGCTACATAGAAGCACCAAGGATGACCATAAGGTGCATATAGGTTAGACAGACACACAGAGAATATTAGTTGTCAGCCCCAAAGCATCTTCTGTAGAAATATATCAGCTGATCTCAGCAAACCATGTGGAAACTAGACAATACCAGACCATTCTAAGGAAATGTGGTGGTTAGCTCCAGATGACCCCCAAGAACATTAATACACAGTGGTGAATCGATTGTGAGAAGACATCGCCATTCTGCTCACATACTAAAGTGCCTGATAGCGAAATGTGGGGTCAACTCAATGATTTATAAAACTGCAACCAACACTGTAATTTTGAACTCAGTGGAATAAAAGAAGGGACAGCAAGCAATCATAAAATTGCATCACATGCAATTTATTGGTTCACACCTTTCCAGTTCGGAACTAAAAGCAATTTAACAACACATTGCAGATAGCTCATAGAGTTGTGTTTGGGAAGACACGGAACAATGTTAACGCAAAAGCACTGATGAAAATCAGTTATGCCTAACCCTCTAAACAAATTTAGATAGTAGCGAGCACTTTCGTTGTATTGATCAAACAATAGCTGACTGGAGATGGCATTTGAAATAGCCGATTAGCCATACATCTGAAAAATCCCACCAAATTGAAGATGTTTATGGGGTCTAAATTACTCTCCATACAACAGAAGAACAAGGCAATGATTGTACAATGTTTTTTCAAACCTCAAGCAATGGCTGCTTTGTCCCTTCTGCCATGGAAAGGGAGAAGGGACTACACAGGGGACACAGAAGCACCAACACTGTTGCTAACAGTGCCGGTGCTTCCGTGAGAAGCATGTCTGCAGGGGCAGATACTCCCGCCAGGGCAGACCTGCCGGGAGATTTAGCTCCTGTAGGCATTCTCGTAGTATTGCAGTCCAAAAAGTGTCCCGGTACATTGCTACCAACACCCTTATTTCAAGACCTGCAGACTTAGAATGAGGATCAATGGTTAAATTATTCTGAGTGGAAGTCAGACATATATTGATAGTCTCCCTCCCCCTGATGCCACTGTTGGTGATGCAGTCCAGATTCTTTTAAACTGATGATCTTCCAATTACTTTATATCCAGGGATATGTCCCCATTTCATATCCCAGATCTTCCTTTAAAAGGCCAGAATCTATTTTGAGTTTATATAGATACAAAGGTGGCCTCTAAAGTAATTCAAAGGAACAATAGGGTTATTGCTAATCCTTTCTCCATTGCAGTGCTAGAGTGCAAGTCTGACTTGCTCGGCTGTGTTCAAACACCCGTCCTTAACCTGTTCTTAATACTTCAAAGGGAACTAAAATAGACTGATGTTATCCTTGACCATTTGGTTTAATAATTGCTCCTGGACTTTGGTTGTGCTATTTTACCATTGCAGCATCTGGATTGTCATCGACAGATTAATGTTCATGTGTACTTTTGAATGTTATGTTTACTATCTTGCTGTCACCTCCCCTCCCCCTTCAACTCCTATCTCACCACTGGCATTTTCCTGGTCTGCTACAAACCTCCACTATCATTCCCATTCTTAAGACACGCATTGCTGATGTCAATAAGCCCTCCTTGTCTCCACTCCAACGTTCTCAAGCAATTTGTATTCAATTCCTTTGTCATCTATTGTGAGGATGACTATCTCTCCAACCTTCTAACCACAGCCCACCACTGCCACAAATCCTCCATCCTGTCCTACTTGATCTCTGTTTAGCTTTTGAGACTGTGGAACACATATCCCTCCTCCAAGCCCTTTCCTCCCTCAGCTTTAAGGGCACCACATTTAAATTGGTTACCTCCTACCACTCCAACTGCTCATTTGCCATCTCTTGGAACTCACAGACCCCCTGCCCCTACAGCCCCCCACTCCCTTTCCTGTGTGTGTCTCCCAAAGATCTGTCCTTGGCCCACTCCTCTACACACTCAATAACACCTCAGTGGGGAAACTCTTTTTTCCGCCATCTGCTTTCCATACTGCCTCTTTGCTGAAGACACTGAACTCTTCTTATCCTTTGCAAACATCGCTCCTGTTATCTCTGAAAACATTACTAACAGCCTCATTGTCATCCACCACTGAATGGCATCAGGCTGGCTGATGCCTTACTCTTGCAGAACTGAAATTATATTACTAACCAACTCCAATGTCTGCCCTACTGAGGGGCTCCACCATCATCCCCAGCTAACTTCAGTCCACCCCAGCCATAATAACCTATTCTTATGTTCAGCTGTAAATATGTGAATACGAAGAATATTGTATATTGTAGTGTTAGGCCTATATTGTATGTGCTAGCTATGTCTGTAACCTTGTCTATAGCCCAGATGGCTGGCTCCCATTACTTGTCCTCCTCAACAACAGGCCACAGATATCCTCAATCTATTATAAAGGCACCCCGTCACATGACTGCCTCTGTCTCCTCTTGTTTCCTTTGTACATTGCTACTTGTCGAAGCACCACCCCAAACTCAAATAAATACAGTAAATACATATCAGCTTGGCCAGAATCACAAGGTTTCTATGTATGGGTTTCCCGGTATGAAACAAATCATTTCTTTGAGAAGAAATATTCTCCTCTGAGTATAGGCTGAACTCTATGATGTGTAAAAGCACATGATCACCTTACAGGCCTAATCCATTTATTTATTTGCATTTTTAAAGTGCTCACACAGCCCGCGGGCATCGAGGCGCTGTTACAGGAATTGTTTGTTAGTTGCGTAATTGTTTTTTTTTGTCTTAGTTGCGTATTTATAACGCTCCCAAATACCCAGAGGTGTCTAAGCATGGACCCGGGGATCGAACCTGTGTTGCTTCGTGTTGTCTTGCTTCCAAGGCGAACACGTTGCTGCTGAGCTATCCTACCGGGACCCTCTATATATTGCCTATAACTGAAAATCCCTAGGCAATAGTTACTGTTTCACCTCCCTGATGCAACAATACTGACCAAGTTGATTTAGCTGAAATCTCACTATAATCAAATAGTCACAGGATATTTATGATGTCAAGCACATATATCTAATGTGCTGAGAAATGATGGTACCATCTTTAGGTGCCTAACTTGTTCACAAAACAAATGCGCTGTTTAGATTTACAACTATAATACCACCGAAATGTTGTCAGAATAAATAAATATTACCATAGGAAAATGAAAAATAAAAGAACATTGATCGGTTGTCTATGCCCTTATTCATAACGTCAAGGGACAATTTATTTCCCAATTATTGTTATTCCACATGCAACGGACTAGCTAGTTTCGCGTTAGAATATAATTATTTATTTTTTAAATCTATGTCATCCTCTGGTTTTCTATACTTTCTGGCATGTGTACCTCTGTTTAATAGGCAATTTCATTTTATCGTCTCCTTGCGAAGACTGCTTCTAGTCATTTCATGGTGTTGTTATTTCTTGTGAACATGAATCTTCATTAATTTGTCCCTCTTTTTCAAATATAATTATCCATTAAAAATCCTCTTGTGGCGCCAATAGATTTGACATTACCCCCTGCATGGCCTGTCTTCCCCTGTCAGCTTTCTTCAGACATTAACGGAATTTCTACATTTTGTATCTTGTAGACTAACATTGCTGCTCAAACCCTTTCAATGTAGGAGTATGTGATAAATCTGTATAGTTGCGAGCACTGTCCCAGCAGCATCATCTGGTGTTAATGGTGTATTACCTTGGTTCCTCTAGAGGTAGATAGGAATTGTGCTTATCACAGCTATTAATCCAAGATATTGATCGGTTACAGCCTAACCACCACTTTGACCAGATAGGAAAGATATCTTCATGAACAACTTTAGAGGGCTTTACTTTCTGTAAGAATCTTTCTCATAGACATTAATTCCTTCTAAAATAAGGGCAGACACATCCAAGTGGGTGGTAACAGTACCGGCTGTGTGGTCGTTCCCTACAGCTGGGCAGTAGCCACGGTTACCAAGCAGAAATGAAATTTGGCCAATACAGAAAGATCTGGTGGAGCGGGGTGATATGTACATTGTCAGTTTGGCACTAGTGGGATACTGACCACCTTCGCATAAGGTCATACCACGTCCACATTAAAACACACCCTGCGTATGCCAGCACCTGTCATCAAAAATCTGATTAGTGACACATATGAGTCGGTAAAACTAACAACTAAAATAGCACCAGCCTCTTATGCGTCTTCTTCTATGTGGTTTAAGGAAGGTATGGCAGTGGCAGTGGCTGAAACACCTGGACTCCAGGGACGCAGCCTACTTCTGGGAAGGAAGTGCAATTGGCTCCTTCCGGGAGGTGGAGGTTAAAACAGGTTCCACAGCAGTTACACAGTGTCATGTGTGCCATTGACGTCATCTTTGACAATTGCATTGGTCATAAGGGGTTGCTTTGTGTATTTCCTCTCAGCAGTGGAGTAAAACATATACCTTCCAACAAGAAAGGAAGTATTTTAATGTAATTTGGCCTGTTTAGGTAATGCAGTGCATTAACCTTCAACGTCCTATTTACTGCATACATGACAACATGCCCCATTCCAGTCGGCAGATGTGAATCCAGTTCAGGTTTTATCTTTATAATAGGGGACTTGTAGTTCTGGACTTCTACCTAGTAAACCCAAGACTACGTGGCCCAGAATCCAAAGCTAAAACCAGAATTGGACGAACATCTCCCAATTTGAATGGGCCACGTTGGCATGTAGCTTACAAACGCATTACACATGCCCTGCAAACCAGCATGCATGCTAAAAATACCAGAGCCAAACTACTTGTAAATTAACAACACATTTTAAGGTGGTGTGAAACATAAGGATGTCAGCACATGCTGTGACAAAATGGCTGCTGCTGTGCAGGAAGACAGGGATGACGGTTGGTTTCTAAACTCTTAGACAGCACCACTACTACTAACTCAGCAGTGATCTCAATCATATAGGTGAAGCAAGCAGTCACAATATGAACCATATACCTCATTCACTTCTTTATTCTAGCATTGGGCTGGGGGCGGGCTTTACTCTTCAGAACGGTGTGAGCCCACATGGAAGTATCCAAAAAACAATACTATGGTAAATATCAAAATACAATAAATGTCCAAACAACTTACACAAAAATGACAAGTAACTAAAAAACACTAGCAACCCACCCTGTAAGGAGAAGCACAGATAATGCAGAGCTCTGAAGAAAAGGGTACTGAATAACAGGGAGCTGGAGCCAAATAATATTTGCAGTAATTTAATGTTCATGAATATGTCTTCAATGGAATAAGGAGGGTTTTAAATATCATTGGGGCACATGAAACAAGTGTGGGGAGACACAACCAGTGTAGATACCTATGTGTCTTCTTTCATGAGCTTGTCAGCATGGAGACAGTCTTCTGGGAGCTTTCCTTCATGTTCGAGTTGTTCAAGCAAGTCTGATAGGAGTCAGCAACACAGTGCAAATCAACAAGGAGCAAAGCCTTGTGGCTTGAAGATCATGGGACAAGTGGCATTGCTGGGATCAATTCAGTTAGAATGTTCATCAGGGTTTTGAGGTGACAATTCCCTTCATTGACAAGCTGGTGCGAATGGACCTGACAGCATGGTGCGGTTCAACAAGTGCAAACAAAGAAACTTGGGACCAGTGACAATGTGCTGTTCAGCTGTCTCAAAGTGGTTTGATGTGGCTCGAAGGGTAGAGACACTTGTAGGGTTTCCACTTCAGCAGGCAGAGACATGGCTACCTGTGTCTAAGCACCAGTCAGGCTTTCCAGTATTGTATTGTACTTGTCATTTATATAGCACCCTTTACCATTATTATAGTCTCAATGCGCTGTTAGTGGGTATGCCCTCGAAGGACCGAAGTCCAGAGTGTTGGAGGTCATGGAGTAAGATTAGGATGCGTGTGTGCATTTGGCCAAATACGGCTTAGCAGGGCTGGCCAGGCTCCAGTAGAGAGCAACACATGCAGTCAGGCATGTGGATGGATGCTGAGAGGAGTCAGGCGATGGCGTGAGTGATAGAGACTCGCTATGTGTTTAGCGTGTCCAACTTTGTCATAGGTCTGCGCTGCATTCTGATGCCAGAGTGGTTAAGGTGTAGTCTAGTGTAAGTAGGCAGAGAATTATGTGCAACAGCACAACCACATTTTGTCATAGTACATGCTGTGTTCTGATGTGTGCGGGTAGCCATGCCTGCGGCCAGTGTTCACTGGAGTGGTGCGTATACATACCTAACCAAATTTGGTGGTGATTTGTTGTTTGTGTACCCACTCAGGTAATTGGCTTCTTCTGTCAATTCTGGCGGCTGTGATAAAATGGTTAGTGACAGTCTATGCTCCAACTATTTGCTACGAGAGGAACACGGGTTGTATTTTCAGTTTCATCTAGGTGGATAGCGTGGTGAGTCTACCCAGATAACAAGTGCTTACTAAACCTTTTCAGTTGTTACCTTTACCATGAGCAGCCCATCCTACAGTTCATACATGCGCAATACCTGCCCCCCCCACTCATCCTTCCAGAGCTATTCCGAGGATGAATTGATGCCTTCCTGGAGTATTGCACAGGGTGCCCCCACCTGGTCCACTGGTGCGAGACATGGCCAAGGGACACGTCCTCCCATTACAGATTCCCTGCAGTGCATCCCAATCTGTTCGATTACGATGGCAGTGATTCTATCACAACCACTATGAGTGTGATTTGCCTATTTTCCCTTACATGCCAGGTGCAGTGCTTTGTGGGGATGACAAATCCATGGATCGGTTTGGCGCTGGTTGGATATGTTAGTCCATAGTGTCACAGTTTGTGCGAGTTGGTAAAATCAATGATCACGTCTTATTATTTTGTCATTACAAGCGTTATTTATTTCTTGGTTGGTTGGCACCAAAAAGAACATCAACTTTTCGGAATTCACCTTCAAACTTAATTGGCCTTGAAAAAGACTAAGGTTGAAACGCGCGTCGGCTGTGTTGTTGTTTTTTCACCATGTCAAAAAATTGTCATTCATTTATATAATGATGTTCTTTCTGGTGCCAACCAACCAAGAAATAAATAACGCTTGTAATGACAAAACAATAAGACAATCCTGTGACATTTCATATCTGAGGGGCTGTGATTCAGCTAGTGGTTCTTGTGGGGAACCAGGGTCATGAATGATGGATAATAATGCTGAGAGGTCGGGGTTGCTGCAAATGCAGCTGGCACTGCCTGGTGCTGAGTGTTTGAAAGTTTGGATTGGAAATTGGACGTTTTTTAGGGAGGGGTTTCAGGATAATGCGATAAAGGTAATTTCAAATGCTCCTCTGAGGCGTGTAGGGAGAGAAGCTTCCCTCTGCTTGTAAATCCTTTTCTTGATCATGATGGCTTGGGGATTTCAGCAGTCTTTACCCAAACAAGATTCCAGCAAAATCTTATTGAGGTTTGTCCAGAGATGATTTATCCAGATTATTCAAAGGCAATTTTTCTCTTGGAAATCTTTCTTCCCCCATTAGAGATGCTACTAATCAAGATTTTGATTCTTTATCTCCACTAAAAAACGACAAAGCAAATAAGTCTATATGTCAGAATAAATGGTTCTCCTCAGAAATCTTGGAAGCCAGAAGAGCCAAGGGAAAAGCCGAGCGTTGCTGGAGAAAATCTTCCACGACCGGGTCAGCCACCATTTATAAACAAACAACAAATGCTTATAAGCAGAATCTTTAAAGCTAAAGCAAAAAATCTCAACGAGAGAATACAGCTGGCAAAATTTCAGTCAAAGGAATTATTTATGATTCTCCAGGAACTAAAAAATGCACCAACTAAGACCCAGAAACCAGAAGATAATACCTGATGCCAAGCTATTCATGACGGTTTCACTAATAAAATGGAGAAACATCAACAGGCCATTAGATATCAGATGATCATGCTCCCTGATACTGAAACTGTTATGAAACCATCCGTTGTCCCAGAGCAAAACAGATCTATGTCATTTGCTTTTGACGTAGTATCTGAGAAGGAAGTGCAGGAAGTTATTCACAGCTTAAAACCTACATCATGTTAAGGGGATATTTTTCCAGCGTCACTATTTAAAGACTTTGCAGATACTCTTGCTCCATGGGTCACCCAGTTTGTAAATCAATCATTTAATGAAGCATATGTCGCAGAAAACATAAAAGAGGCTCGGATAATTCCACTTATTATGAAAGAAAATCTAGATCCCTCTATTCCTGGGAATTTTAGACCAATTACAAATGTACCTTTTTTACTGAAAATAATTGATAAGATCGCATATTTACAATACCAAAAATGTGTAGAGAATAACAACATACTTGCCAACGAACAATCCAGTTTCTGGGTATGGCATGGTACGGACACAGGCCTTCTGGACTTACAATCCAATATTGCTACTATTATCAAAGGAGGGAATACAGCATTACGCCTGCTATTGGACTTGTCATCAGCCTTTGATCTGATAGATCATGATCTTTTGGTTGAGAGATTAATTGCAGTTGGAAAATGTACACCTCATGCAGCCAAATGGTTTAAATCCTTTTTGGGAACCAGAATGGCTGCAGTTGTTAAAGGAAACTCCTTGTTGAGAAAAACACCCTTAACATGTGGAGTACCACAGGGTTCCTGTTTGTCTCCTTTACTTTTTAATGTCTTCTCAAAGCTTCTACGTGACATGCCCATAACTCTGTGTATCCGGTTTACCAACTAGGCCGACGACACACAGTTGGTTTTTGAACTGTCAGGAAAGTATGAAGATTTGATTCAAAGAGTTAGGGCCTTATTACACGGTAGGCGGTAAACCATGGTGCTATTAGCGCCAAGGGTTGCCACCGGTACCATACCGGTACCACCATGGAGGAAAGGGGAATTCCCACCCCATTCCAAGGTTGGCGGGGCAGTAATTCCCCCTTTCTCCATGGCCCTTCCCCATTCCCATTTTTGCCCCATCGGGCATAATGGGGATGGGGAAGGAGCTAATTACTGTACCGCAAATTGCAGTACCATAATTAGCACCAAGGTCCCATTGCGGGTCCCAACTTTAACAGCTGGTCTACACCAGCCGTTAAGGTCGGGTCCCACAAAGGGACCTCGTAGTATGGCGGTAAGGGTTAACGGTCACCGGTACCCTTACCGGTGACCGTTAACCCTTAGCGCCTTCCGTGTAATGAGGCCCTTAATGATGTGTTTGTCGCAATTTGAAAATTAATGGCAGCAAACTCCCTAGCTTTAAATGAGGCGAAACCTCAGCTACTAATAATAGGAGCACCATAAAATGTAAAAAGGCTGGATGATCAGTATATAGGTTTTAAGATAAATCGTAACAACATATCAGAACATTTAAAAGGCATACTTCATATTTGACATCTACATGTGCCTTCTATAATAACATTCTTTGGCAAATTCACCCATATCCGACAGAACAAAACAGAGCTATGATTGCGTGTGCAGTCATAAATGCTTAATTCGATGACTGCAACAGCCTCCTGATGGGCACCTCCAAAATAAACGAAAAGCAATTGCAAACAATACAAAATGGAGCTGTTAGGGCTGTTTATGGTTTGAGCCGGCATGCTAAGATTTCGGCTGCTCAGAGAAAATTACACTGGCTCGCTGTCGAAGAACGAATTAAATTTAAAGGTGCAGTGTTGGTGTTTAAATGTTTGTCAGGAAACACACCAAGCTATCTTTTCAGCAAGATAAGAAAAGCCCCTTTAAGAAGAAGCCTTCGTTCCAATTGAAATCAAATGATGCATCAGCCATGATTGATCCTCAAGAAAATTGGCACAGCAAACTTTCATTTTTGGGCTCTGTCTATTCGAAACTCTGCGTCAGCTACTATCTTTAAAAAGCTGTTAAAGACATTGCTGTTTGATGGAGGGACAGCATAGCTATTTAGCTCTAATCCTATCCTAGAATACTAGATCCCCACTGCTTTAATGCTCATTAATGTCTGTCTTTGTATATGTGAGTGCCTTGAGGCCTGCGGGCGACTGGCGCTATATAAGAAATACTATAGATAGATAGATTGCATCAGCGGGGCTCTCATCCATTTTGCCACAGAGCATGTGTCCAGTTTTAGTCTTCTGTAAGGGATACATCATTGTGGCTGTAACAAGGCTTTGCCTTCTGATGTCAACTCCAAGCGTGCCGTGTCTACAGGAATTTAGGTGGAGTCACAGGTGAAGTGAGCCAAGATATTTTCAAGATGGCAGGACTCTTCTCCTGGGTAGAGATCTGTGACTGCTATGTTGCCATATCACATTGCAGCTGTTGGGGTGTCAGTAGACAGTGTCAAGAAAAATTATATGTTTATGTTTGTGCTTTCTGAGAGAAAAAAACCTGCATCATTTCAACTAGCAAAAACAAAAAAGACAGGATAACACACCCTCACATATAGCATCCTGTCACACATACTTTCTACAAATATTGCATGTTGAATTCATGGACAAAGTATGCTTTTCCGTGTTGACCCACAGTTTGCAGTTGATCGTGTATTTCTTGTTTCTGATTAGCCTTTACACTGACATGTTAATAAGCCTAAATACAATCTGTGCAGAATGATCGCCATACTGATTAGACCTTTGTAAGGGCACAAGGAGCTAAACAGTCATTGAATGTACTTTGTTGTGTGACAAGGTTTTTAATTATTAGCCTTAATTTACTGGTTTTCATAGCAGATGAATTGCTCATATTTGAACAATATTTTATAGTGATAAAATACAGTACATTACTCAGCCACCTCTTCCAAATCTCATGAGAATGTGAAACCTTCCATCAGATTTTTCAAATCTGCCCATTTGCACAGCTACCCAAGAGTAGGTGAGATTAAATGCTATCACTTGCCAATTTATCCAGCTAAAATGACTAGATTATAAATTCTGTGGCATATTATGTGACAGTGGTGGTGAAGGGCTGCGTCTTCCCACATCCAGACGCTTGTTCTTTGCTCTTTCTCTACTTATCTGACGAATGGCATGCAAACATATGCTTGTTGGTTCTTTTACCAAGCTTCAAAACACCCTATTAAATTTAAAAACAGTTCCCACTAATTGATATTAAAGGATCCACTTAATTTACTACGCCTACAGATGCACAGCTTCCCCCATAATACATTTACAACATCTGAGCAGATAGCTCTGTGAGTTAATCTTCTGTTGACGTTGGTCTGTACCTTGCTGGTCACAGGATGGAATCCTAGCAGAGATGATTCGGCCTTCCAACCATCCTCACTCATATACATACTCACTTACTAGCTTACTTAAGCATTCACTCTTTTATACGACTTTGCCTCTTCATAACAGATGATGGACTATCATGTGTCTTCCTTAGATATGCTTTCTGTGCTTCTCATGAAAGAACTGCTGTCATAGCTTTCTCTTGGAAACACTATGCAGTTTTAGAACTATGCCCTCCAGTTCCCTTTCATTAAAAATATGTACAAAGTGCATGCACATTGTACATACACATGCACACCACACCATACGTGTCTCAGCCTGCACACCCACACACAACCACAAACACTAACCTCGTTACAGAACGAGCATATAACATTAATTTGATATAATTAAAATAAATTGACTTACACCCCTGCGCAAAGGAGAAACACGAAATTCAATAGAAAGTATGTCACTCTATAGCCAGCTTTAAGAAAAGTGTAAAAAATCTCTCATTCAATCTGACTGATTAATGCCCTCTTGTTGATTGACTCCCAACTCTCATTGCTTTGCTTTCCTCTGGCTTGCCACGCTCTGAGTCCTTTGGGCATTCAGCGCCTTACTTAAAAACTAAAATAAATAAATACATTAAAAAAAAGGATCCCAAGCCACTTTGGTGTACATTTGAAAAACCCTTGGAGGCTGAGGTACATGTCAAGCTTGTTCAGCTTTGTTAGAATCTGAAAGTGGAGAACAACAGAGGTAGGTGTCGGCTGCTGTCGTGATGAGTTGCAAGGGAGGGTGTCTGTGATGAATTGCCATCTGTCAAGGGTGTGAAAGCCCTGCCTTTTTTGATTTTCACTAAATAATAAAATGATGCCAGTAATTCCTGCTAATCAGATTCCCCTTTCATAAGCTCCATGCCAAAAGCATAGTGTGTACTTGTGCCTCACTGCGTCAGTATCCTGATGCACAGTACTTGCTCTATCAGTGGCCTTTTGACAGTTTCAGTTGCACCCATGTGTCTGCAGCACAGGGGCTGTATTTAAAATGTACATGCCTCTTCCAATAATTACATAACTCTGAAGATGCTGTCCTGGTGACACATACAACTGTAAATATAAGCTATACACGTGTTAGGGTATGGTGGGCAGCCTCCCTCAGAGTTAGGCCAGCCACATTACATTGATATTGCACATGTATCAACCCTGTAGGCCCAGTTCATCTGTGGAAGGGTTAAGTGTAATTCCCCAAGCAGGCTGGATTATGCCCATTGGCAGGAAGGTAACCTGATGGAGTGCCTCTCCTTGTTCCGTTGCAAGGTCACGTAACACCCTTCTCCCTGAGACAGCCACTCCACAGGATGCTGACCAGGGAGCAGAAACCACAAGGCACACCCATTCACATAGAGCCAGGTCTCACATCAGAATGCTGCATTTCTAAAGGCCTTTGATCCTCTTGAGAAGCGGAGGGGGCAGAGAGTTCAGTCTTCTTAATTCTTTTGCTTCTCTTTCTCTTTCCTGTCCCCTCCACTTTCTCTGGTGCAAAGCTCATAGGGAAAAGTATACACATGTCAAGTGCAGGGATTGCACCACAAAAGTAGGCTAGCTTTAGTACAAAAACCTTGGGACATTTACCTATAAAAGAAGGGGTCTTCCAGCACTTCTTTGAATCATCTTGGAAATCATCTTGAAGCATCTTTGAACTATTACTTGAGAAGATTTTGCTGGACCCTGCTGAGAGAGCAGTGTCTCTAAAGTCCTCTAGCTGTGAGGTGAAGACAGTTTTTCCAAGGCAGAGACTAGCTCTGTACCCTAACCATCACCTGGGACCATTGGGGCTGAACTCTGCTGCTGGACCATAAGCCTGCCTCTCTGCCAGCTGCCCTGTTTCCTAGAACCCCACTTTTTCACAGGTTTCATGAAGGTATGTGCCAGACCCCATTGTGTTTGGGAGCCCGAGAAAAGGACTGACATTGGCCCTTGCGACCCTGGAATGGGACTCACAGCACCTGGAAGCCAGAACAGCCATAGCCCCTGTTGTCAGCAACAACCTACTCCGAGCCGTGACTCAAGTGCCCCTCAGTACCAAGCAATCTAGCAGAACCCTTCAACTATGCCCTTTGATATCCATTGTTTTCCGAACTGCTGTTTGCTTCTCAACTCTTTTCACTGCTGCACTGCACTACCAGAAATACATTATTGGGTCAGCTCGAACCATGAAGTACTGCTGCCTTGCCTTGCTTGAACCGCCATCCGAAACACTAGCTTCTTCATCGTTACTTGTGTATGTCGATCGACCCAACCCTGGTGTTCCCCGAACCATGACCTCTGAGTCTCTGCATACAATTCACTTGCCTGCTCATCTTGGTACCAGCTCACCACTATCGAACTGAGACTGCAGATTTATTCTGCGCACAAGTAGACAATGCAAGACCAAAGCCACCATCTGTTCAAACCCGAATGAACGCCAGGTTGCCACTGGGCCATTGCGACTGTTGCGTCCCCGAGCAGACACTGCGATCAACACAGAGAAGACTGGTTCAATGCCATTGAACCAACAAGACATTTGCAAAGGTACTCTTGACTGATATCTGCCCCCTTGGTCCATCTTTGGGCCATAGAGACTGGATAGGTAATTGCAATCCCTTTTTGGAACTCAAAGATATATAATTTTGAAATTGTGGTCTTTTGATTGCCTTTCTTCCCTTGTCTCATCAGCCTGAGTGCTGTATCTATTCTATCTGTGCATATGCTGTGTTTCTTCTACATGGGTGGGTGTTTACGATGTTTTCTAATTAGTTATTACTGTACATGGTGTGTCTGATTAAAGTATATATTTTTATAGAACCTTGAATGGGCATTCCTTTATTGGAGACTGCTATAGTTTGCTGTTTGGGTTGCTACTGAACCACATTAACACCCCTCTTAAGAGTATAGCCTTCCCTCGGCCGGCGCTACCACAACAGGCAAAGGAGGTTTATCTCTTGCCTTGTTTACCTTTATGACTGTGTTGGCTCTTGCTGTGTAGAGGGCTGAGTAGGTGTTTTAGCCTCTACTCATCCTTGTATTCCTGCAAATCAATGTGCCACAGTGTCAGACTGCAGCAGTAACTGTGCGCCAGATGCAGGTATCTGGGAGTGAAAGAGCATGGGTTTCATGAGGCAGGCACCGCTGGCTGGGCAACTCGCAATGATTGGAATGTGTTCTACATTTGGAGCTACGGACAGCATTCAAAGAATTCTGATTGGCTCAGCCAGGACACGAGGGAGTTCATAGAAATCCAGCCAAACGATGTTATATATGTTTGGGAGATGACCGTTTTGATTGAAGCTCTTGGTCGTTTGCTTGCTGCTTCAGATGGGATATATTTGGCAAACAGCATTTACGTTTTTGCTAACTAGGCTTCATGTTGAAAGGGAAATACACCAAACTATTCACACCTGCAAGGACACGTAGGGTAAGGAGCAGCCTTTAGGCCAGATCTTATGGAGATTAATCTTTTCTGTGTCTTTTGTTCTACCATTTGCTTCATCTTTCCACAGAACCCAAATTAGATTAAAAAAGGAAGACAACAGCTGCACACATTACAAGGTTAGGATGAAGTAATGTAAACTGACAAGAAATGGTCACCCCAAGTAGCTGCACGTGTCCCAATCAAGGAGGCCATCTCATTATTTCAGTAAATACTTGTTATCTGATCTGTCAACAGTAGCATAAAAACGCGTTACCTTTACAGTTAGACATAAAAGAACAGATTGTCGATCATCAAACCACAACAGCTTCCATTATGTAGCTTATTACATTAATTTTTGTCGAAATTAGCATTGCATTCAGACAATTCAGAGACGGTGCACGTTACGATTCACAACATGAGTCAACTGCACTTAAGGCTTTAAAAGTATCTTTCATGATGTTATATTTTTAATAAACCCAGGGAACATCAGTATCTAATAGGAAAAATATGAATATTGCAATAACACCCGATCCGTGGGACGGATCAGGTGTTATTACTATTAAGACTCCGGATTTTCAATGAACGGGATGCCTCGTGGCGCCCTGTTCATTCAAACAAAATACTTACTTAAGATGGCTGCCGTGGAGCTGTAGGACGGGGTGCATAAGAAGCCCCTCTTCCATTTCCATTGTGCCCGACGGGGACACAGAATGGCAGATAACTGGGATGGGGGCCGGAATGGAGCAGGGACCTGTGGGAAAGGTATGGGCGGAGGGGGGAAGCTAGCGGGTGGGGAGCTGCCACCAGGCTGCTTAGAACGCAGGGTGTGATCGTAGGATTTAGCCCGCGATCTGAGCAACCTGATTGGTTGGCTCCTCCGCCTCAGGTGCTAATATATGATCTGTCAATTTTTTCACTCCCAGAGCAAACACAAGTTTGATCTCAGTTCACCATATGTATTGGTTGTCATTTAAGCACCTGGGTGTGGTTTCAAAAAGTAATGATGTACATATTATATGACACCAGAAGGCAGTCATTAATTGGCAAAGGTGCCTTTGCAATAAGCATATTCATACTGAATGAATACGCTGAGAGATGAATATGTGACGTTTGAGTCTGATATGGGGGGATACCAATGGAGTGGGTCTATACAAGAAAAGGAACAAAAGCACAAAGAGGCACAGTGGGGAAATGGATGAAGGGTGAAGATCTGGATGGGGAGAGTATAGAGGACTGAAGTTGGCAAGACACGTGTGTGCAAGACAATGGATAATTTTAAAGATGTTTAGCAGAAATCTAAAGACAGAATGATTTTGCATGGAGATACATCCAGTGTGTTGTCTGTAGGTAGATGTAGAGATGGATCGGTGTAGGTTGAACAATGTTTGTGTTGTAATTTTGAGAACTGTATTGTAATGTAATATAATGTAATATAATGTGCGCTTATATAGCGCCGGTAGCCCACAGGCATCAGGGCGCATTAACACAAACAAAACACAAACTATCTAGTGATTTTAGTGGTGCAGCTAGAGGAGTAAAAGGTCTAGAAAGTGGGATTACTTGAAGAGGAGAGTCTTCAAGTGCTTTCAAAATTGTAGATGATTCTCCTGTAGTCTCAGAGTCACTGGAAGGGAGTTCCACATCTGAACTGCCTGCACGGCAAAGGATCTGCCCATCGCTGATTTAAGATTGTGTTTGGGGACTGCAAGCACATTTTTCCCACCCGAACGCAGCTGTCTCTTCTGCGTATAGGGTACGACTCTCTTCTTCAGATAGTTGGGTGCTTTCCCAAAAAGGCATTTATGCATGAGCGTGAGGGATTTAAACTTAATCCTCTCTTCGACTCCTAACCAGAGTAGCGCTTTTCTAGCCGTGTTAAAATGGTCTCTTCTCGTAAGGTGCTTGATTAGTCTTACCGCATCATTTTGAATGACTTGGCAGATGTGTAGATCTTTAGCACGAACGCCTATGAGAAGGGCATTGCCATAGTCTAACCTAGACAACACCACCACCCTGGCAATGGTGACCAAGTTGTTTTCACTCAAAAAAGGTCTAATAATCCTCATGAGCTGCAAATAGTAGGCTGTGTTCTTCAGCAAGAGGTTGGCCTGGGCTTCTGAGTTAACAGAGGAGTTCATCATCATACCCAGGGTTTTAACCTGGCTGGATACTGTTATGATGACCTCTTTGATCTGAAATGATTTGTACTCCCCCCCCCCCCAGTCTGTCTAGGAGGCGGCTAGATTCAAACAACATGAGTTCCGTCTTAGATCATTGAGGCACATCCAGTTGGCTTGCATCCAATCATCTATTTTACTGTATATGAGTCCTACCTTTTCACTGTCTGCTCTATGAGATCCATCTAGCTCTAATATTAGCGTAATTAGTGAATAAAACTCTGGATTCCGTCAAGATGTCACACAGTGCACGCATATACAGATTAAAGAGCATCGGTGAAAGGTTAGCATCCTGGGGCACTCCAAAGAGAATTAGAGTAGGATCAGAAAAATTGTCTCCCCAGTGAACTCTAGCTTGGCGATTCATGAGAAATGAAACTAGCCACTTCTGTGCTATATCCGAGCAGCCCACAATATCTCGCAAGGCTTTGACCAGCAGATCATGATCGACCAGATCAAATGCCGCACTAAGATCAAGAAGCATCAAAATCCCAATTTTACCCCTATCCATGAGTCCTAGCATGTGGTTTTGGAGATCCAGCATGGCGTCTCTGTGCTATGTGCCGCTCTAAAACCGGACTGTTGGTGGTGTAGGAATGCATGGGTTTCTACATGGTCTTGCAGTTGCTGGGTAGCTATTTTGTCCAGGATTTTAAGTATAAAATTAGACTTAGTGATAGTCCGTTAGTTCCCTGGGTCTTTGGGATCCAGCCCAACTTTCTTCACTAAAGGTGTAATGGTAACTTTTTTGATTTCATCAGGAACTAAACCCTCTTTAAATGAGGCATTAATAATTCTTAGTAAAATGGGAGCAAATTGCTCTTTATTTTGAAGGATGATGTTGGGTGGTAAAGCATTTTCCACACAAGACGTGGGCCTCATGTGACCAAGCACCTCCAGTAGCTCTGTTTCGGTTATGGGGGTAAAAGAGAAATTCTCCTGTCCCTGATTTCTAACCATCTTCGTGGTGCTAATGTCCTGTTTTAGTTTATTCCTGGCGTTGATAATGTTCTACCTGGCTTTGGCTATTTTGGCAGAAAATGCATTTTGCAAGGTATCGCAGTCTTCTTTCGATGGTGACAAAGGCGGGGTAAGGTTTTGCGGTTTCTCTACACTCTTGAGTATTTCAAAGGGTTTGCTGGTCTTGTTATCAGCTAATTCAATTTCCTTGTTAAAATAGTTGGCCTTGGCTAATCTTATTATATCTTTATACTTCTTGTTTGCTGCTTTCCATCTCTCTTTATTTTCAGTGGTCCTGTCTGAGTGCCACTTCCTTTCAATAGCTCCTTTTTCTTTTTTAGTGGTTTCTATGTCCTGATTATACCATTTCTTTTGATTGTTGATTTTCCTGGCTAACTTAGATTTGATTGGGGCAATTTCGTCTACTAGTTTTTGTATGTGAGTAGTGTATTTCTGAAGCAAAACATCACATGTGTCCTGCTCCTGAAAGGAGGTGAGTACTGCATTTAAGCATGGCTGGATATGTTCTGATGTCAGAAGGAGAGGAGAAAAGAGGTAGATGGGTAGACCAAGGAGTAGGCTTGTGGACTAGGCAAGCTTGATGAACACTGGTGCAGAGATGAGGGTTTTTGTGGAGTGGTAAGTGAGATGCAGGCATACTTTTCTGATGTCAAGGAGGCTGAGGCTGGCCGCAGTGGCAGTGATGAACTGGAGGAGTTCCACAGCATATAGAAGAAGTGAATACAGGGCCTTAGATGACAGCAAATGCAAAAGGAATAAAGGAATACAGGGCCTTAGGTGACACAAAATGCAAAAGGAAGAAATACATTGTGTTGAGATGTTTTTTTGTGCGATGCCTACTTGTCCCTGTTTACTCGATTTTTTGCCGCTTTGCCAAATAATATCCCTTTGCTTAGCGTCTTTATCCCAATTGTAATCTGCATCCCAGCATATTCACAATTTCACACTGTAGATTCCACACACAGATGTACCTCCATTGTCCTACCAGACATACTTGATTGCTTGCAGAGCTTATCCCTGAGTCTGCACAGCCATCTACCAGCCCGAACAGCCTTTCTCACCATGGATTCAGCACAGTTATATTCTTTAGACTATAGTGATGAGTGACCCACAGGGCTCTAACAATTTTTGGGGAAAAGTATTAAAAGTTCAAGCTCTCCCACAGGCTATTCATAGTTCCTTGAACCACCTCGAATCTCCATGCAAGGTGCTAAAAGACAAAGGCGGGGTAAACAATTATAAATGAAAACAAATCCAGACAAATTATCATAATATGGTAGAAAAATGTAAAATGACTTGAAATATATGTTTCTTACTTACATACTTTTAAATAGCAAACAATTGAATTATGAATAATGTACAGTATTTAAAGCACAATCACAGTAAAATGTCACAAAATGTATTCTATGGTATCATATGATATGACATTTATAAAGCACCTGTACACAAGTGTTTCAAGGCGCGATGAGGCAAGGGAGGGGGAACAAAGGGAAGACAAAACCAATGATCTTACTAGGCCAGGTGACATTGAGATTGTGCAAGTGCAGGGGGGAAAGGATAAGTGCAGTGGGTACGGGGGCAGTGTAATACATGGGATCAACAGTAAAGAATACATACAATATAAAGCAATAGGTAAAAGTGAGGCCAGCTACTGGCAAGGGCAGGAGTAAGTGCAGCCATCCAGTGTCAAGAGCTGGTGGGGACTGTAGGGATACAGAAACATCCCCCAAGTGCAGGGGTTGCCAGAGAGACAGTGCAGGTGTGCAACTGGTGGGGGAGGGGACCTGGGTCCAAGATCAGTGGGTAGCCAGGTGACCAGTGCAGTTTCAGTCAGGAGTTCAGAAGGGGAGAGGAGGAGAGAACGCAGAAGCAACGAGGAAGGTCTTGTGGTGCTTCCGGAAGCAGAGACAGTTCTCCTCTAGTTTCAGGGAGGCAGGGAGGCTGTTTCAGAGGGAGGCCCTAGCAGAAGAAAGAGTTCTACCACCAACTCGTTGCTTGGAGAAGAGACTGACCGTGAGGGAGTTGGAGGTGGATGAGTGAAGTGCTCGAGAGGGAAGATATTTAGGAAGAGAGAGTTGGAGGTATTGAGGCCCCAGGCCCCAGAAGGCCTTGTGGACAATGCAGAGAGTCTTGAACTCAATCCTCCCAGCCACTGGGAGCCAGTGCAGAGATTTCAGTCCTGGAGAGATACGATCCCTGGGCTTGAGGCCAAGGACAAGTCCCGCTGTCCTGTTCTGGATGAGTTGTAGAGGGCGGAGAGTGGAAGCAGGAAGATTTAGAAAGAGGCTGTTGCAGTAGTCCAGCCTAGAGAGAACCAGAGAGCTGGAGACAGCGAGCTTCTGGCGGAAGGAGAGGAAAGGAAAAATACCTCTGAGGAGGTGCAGCTGGTAGTGTGACTTCTTAGAGACGTCAGAGATGTGAGGAGAGAAGGAGAGAGTGGAGTCGAGTATGACCCTGAGTTTTTTAGCCTCATAGGTGGGAGAAGGAAGAGGGCCAAGAGAGGCTGGCCAGAGAGCGACAGGCAAGGACGGAGCAGGTGTGCCAGTGAGGAGAACCTCAGTCTTACTGGCATCAAGGCAGAGATTGTTGGCGGCACACCACTCCTGGATAGCAGACAGACAGTCAGAGATGATGGAAGAGAGCCTGAAGATGAGCTGAGTGTCATCCGCATAGCACTGAAAGTTAATGCAGAGAGCAGCAATGTGGTGGGCAAGAAGTGCCAAGTATTGGTTGAACCGCCAGGGAGTGAGGTTAGACCCCTGGCGAACACCACAGGTAGAGATAGAGATAGAGGAGAGGAAGGACCCAAGTTGGACTTTGGATAGTCGATCAGAGACAATAGAGGTCAGCCAAGCCATGGCCTGGTCAGTGATACCCAGGTTATCACGGAGACTGTTGAGCAGGATGGCATGGTTGACCGTGTTAAAGGCAGAAGAGAGATCAAGTAAGATGAGGACACAGGAGGTACTGGAGTCAAGGTTGGAGAGCATGTCTTTGTGGCTGTTCAGGAGAGCAGTTTCCGTGCTGCTGGCAGATCTGAAGCCAGACTGATGATCATGGAGACAACCAACCAATTTAGTGTAAAGATTAAGCTCGGAGATGGGCAGCTTTTCCAGGAGTTTGCCCAGGAAAGGAGTACGGAGATAGGGCGGTAGTTAGCAGCGCAGGAGGGGTCGGCTGAAGGTTTCTTAAGAAGAGGGTGCACAAGGGAATGCTTCAGGGGGGAAGGAAAGACACCAGTGGCAAAGAGTGGTTGCGGAAGTCAGCCAGAGCCGGAGCAAGGGTGTCAATGTGGACCTTGATGGATTTAGAGGAACAGGGGAGAACCCGTTTTGATGAGACTTTCATAGATTAGACTTGTCTAGAAACCTAATCTGGTGAGAACAGGGGAAAGGAAGAGAAGGACGAAGGGCAGCTAGCCACAGAAGGGCCAGAGGAAGAGGGGGAAGTAGAGGGAGGAAGAGGAGAGGAAGAAACAGAGGACAGGATGTCCTAAATTTTGGAGATGAAACGAGAAGCCAGGGCCATGCAGAGGGCCTGGAAGGGAACTTGGGAGATAGAGACTGCATCAGGATTGGCCAGCTCCTTGCAGAATTTAAAGAGTTTGGCCGAGTTGTTGGATGCTGCAGAGACGCAGGCTTGGATGAGTGCTTACTTCTTGGCGTGGACAGAGAGACGGTGTTGAATTTGGAGCAGGCAGCAGGCCAGTTTGTCAGAGGATGTACAGGAAGCACGCCATTTCCTCTCAGCCTCCCTGCACTTGCGTATAAAGTGTAAAATATTCGAAATTTCAGAATATACTTTAATGAAATATCATAATATAGTTTCATTTGATTTTAGAAGCTTGTAAATTATTTCTCTCCCCGGACATAGCGATTGTTTCTTACAAACTATTTTGGTGAACACCTCCACATTGCACGGGCTCACTTGAGTACATCTCAAGGCTGCATCTCATGCAGCCTCTTGCCAACTACATCTAGTACCATGCATTGTCTGATTAGATACTGCCATCTCATTGAAATAGGTCTACCCCGTATCAAAATTAAACTTGATGCTCTTTAGGACTTGCCCAGGATATTGCTAAACAGCTTTTTGAGGGTTAATGGGTTTACAGCACCTGTAAAAGAGCTCCTGGTGAAATGTCTTGTCCAAGAGCGCCTTAAATCACTTGATTTATAACAATGTATGTGTCCTCACATCTGTTACTTGCACTGAATCCTGCTGAAACAAGCATGAGCAAACCAACAGTTTTGGCCTGAGCACAAGTATTACTTAGGCATTTGCTAGGCACTGGCATCATATGCTCAAGTACTGACACCATTTGCCAGCTCTTGTCATTTTATGGCCAGGTAGTACCATTTTTAAAATAAAAAGTAATTTCTTTTCTCGACAATAGTCATAAAACTTACAAACACCTATATAGCAACTGCTAAAATCCACAGGAATCTAACATCTATACAAATTCTCACATTAAATAAAATGCTGATCCGTAATACAATTTTAAAAGTCTCACAAACTGATCAAATGACAAGTGAAATAAATGGAACTAATTACACCAAGCTGAAGAAAATTAGCTGATCTTAAAGTGTGGTGTGGATGATCATTATCAATATTCCACCATAAACAATATTTAAAAACAATCCAAAATAGTTTAAAACCCAATGGACGTGTTGACCAATAATCAATAGCATGCATGCTACATGTAAACCCGTATTGCTTGTGGGTTTATGTGAATGAATGAGCACGGTGTACCTGTTGACAGGCATTGTGCTTTTCATGTACCCTTTCATTTTTCCCTGCTGTCTTTCTGTTTCGCGCTCCCAGTGGGAGGCGGCTGTTTCTGGCTACAAGGTATGATCCACCAGCAGGGGAGCGAGCCGTGCCATGAGGAGATTTCACCTCAGTGATGGCGGGAGCTCCCCTGCTGGCGAACTTACGTGCAAGGTCCTCAGGGAGAATAAGAGTCCTGAGGGAATCCGAAAAGGAGGAGAGGACCAGGAGAGGACCAGGAGTGGTCCGGGAGAGCAGTAGAGGAAGAGATGAGGGGACTGGGAGAGCGGTGACTCTTTCCCAAAAGAGAAAGAACCGGGAAGTCCTCATCGACGGTCTCATCTCCGGGCCGGCCACTCGCTCTCCCCTTTGCAGGGTCGAGTGCTCAAGCAGTTCCAGTGCTGGGGACATAATTAGGGAGAAAGTTTAGCTGGTGTTGTCCTACGTAAGCCAGGTCGGCGGTGTGGGACCGGTCCAGCCCTCTATTTGTCCCAGTTGGGGTGCTGCTGAGGTAGGAGTGAAAAAAACACTATGGGGGGAGGAGCATGTTAGGCTGCGTGTTTTGTTTAATGGGCACACATTGTTGTTTTTTTGTGTGTCTCTCTCTCTTTCAAGCAGATGTGACAGATGTGAGGGCAGTGAATGGCGGCCTAAGAGTGATGCAGAGGCCTGGTTCAACGGGGGTTGTTAGTGGTATGTTACTGAGGTGAATCCCATCCTGTCAGACGTGGGTGCACCTCCAAAGACTGCTGTGCGACCTGAGTGGTTTAGTGTGTTCCATTATAATGCATTACCGCGTACGAGGCAGTCTGCCCCATAAGACTTGCTCTTTTCCCTGCGTGGGTATAGTGCCATGTGGAGAGGGGCTAAGGATGGTAGAGGAGGAAGGCCAAGGCAATTGAGGGATTGTCTCGTGGCAGGTGTATGCTAAACCCTGCGGTTTATTAAGTTAGGACCGTCCCAGTGTCATTTGGTTCTGGCCACGCGCCCACGATTTTGCTAGCCAGTACTGGCCGGATAGGATTGCTCAGTTATGTATGGAGCACACGCCCCTCCGTAAACGGAGGGGAAGTTGATCAGGTACCTCCAGGATTAGGATAACGGTGGGTGTGTGTGTCTGTGACTGAAGTGGGGAGAGTCTAGGTGGTAGTCTGCCGATACTGGCCGGCAGGGAGACTGACAAGGTTAACAATATCATTATTTATTTACCACATGTGATGCAACTTGCTCCCAGGCACCCGTGTGAAGTGATATAATTATTCATTTACCACATGTGATTTAACTTGCTCCCAGGTGACCCATGTGATGTGATATAATTATTTATTTACCACAAGTGATTCCACATGCCCTCAGGTGACCCAAGTGATGCAATGTAATTATTTATTTACCATATGTGATTCAACTTGCTCCCAGGTGACCCATGTGACGCTATTAGATTATTTATCTACCAGATGTGACCTAGCTTGCGCCTAGGGTATCCAGTGATGTTAGTTAATGGTTCAGTACTGGAGGTAATGGAAAACATACTCTTAAGCGTTTATTCAGCTCACAAACTAAACGAAAGCACTTCCAAGAGGGGTCCTGTGGTGTAATATTACTCAGCCATACCGAGGACCTGTTTTTTACAATTTCCTGTTACATAAATAAAACTATTTTACACTTGCATGCGAAGCAAGGATCTGACTAGTTATTTCAACTGGGGCACACGAATTATGGTTGGTCTCCAGCGCTGACCAGTCATTTAGAGAGGGTCCATTCATCCCCCTGGGGTTTCATTTGCGCATGTGTGAAGTAAGGTGTATGTATCCCATACTCAGCATAATGTCACCCCTAACCTCTGCATAATTATTACAGTAGAGAAGTCGAGTAGCCTGTAGGAGTGGAGTCGGTATAGCAAGTCTCTCCAAGACCTTCCAAAGCTGTGGGCGGGAGACAGTGTCAAATGCGGCCTCATGGTCGACAAAGGTAAGATATATGGCTTGCTTCCTAAGGCTGACAAATTTATATAAAATGAACAGAAAATGGAACAACTGGTTAGTTGTAGACACCCCTTCCTAAATTGTGTTTTGCGCACCAGTGTGCTAATCTGGTTTCTAGAAGCTTCCCAAATAGTTTGCCCAAGGAGTCAAGCAGGGAAATCGGCATGTAATTATTGGGTACGTTACTGGGCCCCTTCTTATGAATTGAAATCAACAGGGCACCCTTCCAGCTATGGGGAACACTGCCTGAAATAAGAATCCACATTTTCAGCTGCTCTTTAAATATTTCAACTGGAATAAAGTCTGGACCTGGGGCTTTGGTGGCTCTTTCAAAAAGATTGCTACCTCAATCTCTTCAGGTAAGAAAGGCATGAGTACTAAAGCACCTGATGCCTGCTGGAGACTATGTTGGTTCAGAGTATCCTTGTGCTGAACTGCAGAATGTTTGTATAGGGGACTGAAGTGGAGAAACCACTCTTCCGGGGGATAATATGATTTAAAGTGTCAGGGGTCAGGTCCCTTTGGGCATTACACACCAAATTCCAAAAGGATCTCTCGTCATTTGACAGCGTGGCCTCTCTCAGCTCTAACCAAGAATTCTGGGTACATTCTGTCTTTTTTCCACTAATTAAATCTTTATATAATGCTGTATGCCTGACCACAGACTCACAACAATTAGCCGAGGCAGTGTTTGCTACTGCTTGCAAAGCCTACTTTGCTGCACGACACTCTGCATGATGCCATGTTTGATTGGTTATTTTAGGTATGGTGAAGAGATGGTTGCATGCTTTTGCTGTTACAAATGTCATAGTCACTTCTGAGATCTTGCTTTAAAATACAATTGGGTCTTGGGGTAGACTGGTTCAGTGTCTAATTAAGTATTGGTAAAAGTTCATTGTATGGGAAGGGGATTGTTCAGTACCTATTTAATCTCATCCAATTCTTCTAGATGCTGTGAGAGTTACTAGATGCAATGATCCACCAAGTAACCAGATTTGAAAGCAGCATTGAGCATTCAATAGGGCCATGATCACTTTTAACCCTTTTTACCACTGAGAAGTTTGTAATCACGCTCCAAAGGGTTGGATCTAGAAAAACATAGTCAATTAGCAAAAGCCTACAATGGATTCTAAATGTCAGTTGCGCCGGAGAGTCATCCTGGAACCTCACATTACAAGCCCTGGCTCCCAGTGTAAATAATAAAGAAGCAAATTGAGGGTACAATTATTGCAATGCCTGCCAAAGGCTGATCCCATTCCTGCTCAAAAGCCAAATCAGGTGACTTTGCCAATGCTTGTTCTGCATCATTTTGGGCCTCAGCAAGAGTATCTTACATTTGACAGATGCTGAAAATACCATTAAAAAGATTTACTGTTCCCTGAGGATTTAGCAGCATGCTTGGATGATGGTAGTTATTGTAATGATTTACGTGGGAAAAAAATGCTTCATCATATCTGTGATCACAATATTGGAAACTTTTCCAGGAACGGAACCCTTATCCTTGCACATTCACTATCGACAAATACTCTTGCTCTATAAAATCTTCTCAACCACATAACACCGGTCTCATACTTCTGACTACTAATGAACCTATCCATAAAGACAGGAATAGTACCTAAAACTTTCCAATCAGCATTCATCAAGTCCCTCTTAACAATGAAACAGGAAATGCGGAAGGCCCTACTAACTACAGATCTACATTGAATCTACGTTTCCCCGCAGAAATTCTTGAGAACCTCAGCTACCAAGCACTAATCAACCATGTAAAAAGCAATGGAACATTCAACCACTCCCAAGTCGGCTTTGCACTCATTAGAGGAACTGAATCAGCACGTCTCTCCATATGGGATGACCTAAAAATAACCACACACAACAGCACCTAATTGGGCCTAAAACTATTAGACATACCAGCCGCCTTTGACACAATCAGACACAAAACACTAATGCAGAGACTGTAATGTAATGTAGTGAAATGTCATTTGTCATTTGTCATTTGTATAGCGCCTTTATCCCATTGGTATGGCCTTAAAGCGTTGTAATTGAACACCCTTGGGGGACCACAGTTCAAGGTTTTGGAAACTTGATCAGGGGAGTTTAAAATGGATGTCTGGATTTTGGCCAAAGTGAAGTTGAGTAAGGGTGACCAGGTCCATGCTAGCTCCCCAAATCAAGCTGGCAAGTGGATGGGTGCTTTGAAGTTGTAATTAGGGTATGCAATAGTAGAACTCGTTATGTGTCCAGTTAGACCAAATTGTTGACGTGGGGTAAAGGTGCATTCTAATGGCATAGGTGTTGTGCAATGTGTCATTTGGAGTTGTCTATGGTTGCAGATGTGTGCGGGTTAGTGGCCTTGCTTTTGGCAATCTTCAATAAGCATGGAGTTCGATACATACCCATGTTCTCTGGCTGGCTTCTTAATTCCACAGGTGTGGCATGGACTCTCTCTTGTGTTCTGCTGGAGTTGTTAGATGATTCTTAAAGTCATTCCATGATTTCATGGAAGTTCTTTTCATGGAAGTTCTTTGCTGCCCCGGGCTACCTGATGTGGTTGACTAGTTTAAGAGGGCAGAGTTTGTCAGGTTGGTGGGGGTATAGCCATGTCTTGAGTGGCCGTCGGAAGGCCAGGTGGTTCTCTATACATCGGATGCTAAGCAGCAATGAATTCCAAATAGTGGGGGGCTTGGACAGAGAAGGAGGATCCTCCTATTCTAGTCATTATGAAGGTGGGGATCACAAGGAGGAGTGCAGCACCTGAATGCAGGTTTCTGTTGGGTTGGTAGTGGGTGATTTTCTGTTGAGGGTTTTCAGGGCCTGTCTTGTGAATGGCGGCTTGAGTGATGCTCATGGCTTTTAAAGTGGCCTGTCGTTCGACTGGGAGCCAGTGGAGAATACAGAGGGCAGGGGTGATGTGCTCTCTGAGGCTGAGGGCAAAGAGGAGCCTACCTGCTGAGTTCTGGACCCTTTGGAGCTTTCTGAATTGATAAGCAGGGGCACCCAGGGAGAGGGAGTTGGCGTAGTCTAGGCGGGAGAGGACAGTGAACAAGATTGCAGTGATTCTGTGGGGGTATGCGAGGTAATGGAAGATGCGTCTGAGAATGCAGAGGTGTAGTTAACAAGACTTATGCACAGTGCTAATGTGGTGTTAGTGTGTCAGGTCAGTTGTCCATGGTGCATCCCGTGAATTTACTATGGTGGATTCACTGGGGATGGAGTGGGGCTAACGAAGAAGGCCAGGTGGTTGGTTGGGGGAAGAGAGCTGTTTTCCTGCAGAGCATGATTTTTGTTTTTCTGTGATTGAGGAAGAGGTGGTTAGCCATCATCGAGTGATGGATATCTGTGAAGCAGGATGTGAAGTCAGGGTTCAGGGGCGGAGACAGACTTGGGGATCTTAAAGATGATTTGGATGTCATCAGCGTAGTTGTAGCAGTTGAGGTTGGTGGATAAGTGCACTGAGAGGGCTCATGTAGAGGTTGACGAGAACAGGTGATAGGCAAGTGCCTTGTGGGGTGGGCATTCAAGGTGAAGTGAGGGAGGTGGGTGATTTGGTATCTGTTGGTGAGGATGATGCGATCCACCACAGTGCTGTGTCCCTTATACAGAGGGTATCGAGTCAATGAGGATGCTATGGTTGATGGTGTCGAGCTACAATGGCTGAAATCTTTCCTCACCCACAGACCAGAAAGAAGACATGTACCACTATTCACATATAACACTAAAAACATCACCTGAGGCATTACACAAGGATCATGTCTAACCACTCCTCTTCAACATTTACATTTCCCCCCCTAACAAAACTCATTCAAACCCATGGACTGACTGCCTACAACTACGCAGACAATAACCAACTCATCTTCAAGATAACTTCTGCCCAAGACCCAAACAGCACCCTCAACAAATGCCTCATGGACACATACACCGGATGACAAACAACAATCTCAAGCTAAATCTGACCAAAACTGAAATAATAATCTGCCCTCCAGAAGACAATGCAATGCATACCTGAGCTGGCCACCATGCATGGGAACCCAACTGGAGCATCGTCAGTGATTAATAAAAACCTGGTAACCCATAGGGACAACAGACTTTCTCTAGAATCACAAGTCAATGCAATAGCAAAGAAATGCTTCTACTCCCCTACCTCAACTTCCCACATAGAACCTTCACAATCATCTCCTTGGTACTATCGAGACTAGACAACACAAACAGTCTCTAACTTGGAGTGCCAGAAAGCCCCACAAGAAAATACAATGCATCAAAAGTACTGTAGCAAGATTACTCCTGAGACTAAATAGTAGGGACCACATCACACCAGCCCTGAGATGTCTACATTGGCCACCAGTAAAAATGCTTTATCTTTAAGGCCCTTTGTATCACCAACAAGCCATTCCATGGACAAGGAGCCACATTTTTCCAAGCTAAAATCAACCGCTACCAACCAGGAAGAAACTTAAGATGAAGCTATTCAACACAAAAGTAAGCATAAAAATGTGTATCTCCACAAACCAAACTCTGGGACCAAAGTAACCATGGGAATATATGGACCAAAGAACCAACAACAAAACAACCACACACCAAGAGTCAAACAGAAACAAACTAACCAACCCCCCTCCTTGTTTCCACATCCACACCTCTCACATAATACACACAACGAAAAGGGCCAGAAAAAACTACACACAAACTACAGAAATGCAGTTAACCACGTCACAAGACCAAACAGTTGCCAACAACAAAAAACCCAGACATTGGATGTTACCCCTCCGGACACAATAAGCCCAGTGCACACAACAAAGCACATCCATAAAGCTGACATGCGCAGATGCCAGTTTCTCCTGGTTCTGCAAGCATCAACACAAGAGCACAACTTCCTATCCCTCTTCCCTCACTAAACAAGCCTACCCATTTTTCTTACAGAGCCACATGAGTGCATGGAGACCATGCAAATTGCAGCAATGCACGGTATAAATCATATATCGTAAGATAACATAAAATAGCATGCACAAATGAGGTATGAGCATAGTGCACCCTGAAGTGCCACTAATCACTTCCGAGCACAGAAGAGGCCTATGTTGTCTTTTTATTTAATTTTTTATGGGATTTACTGTTTGATGCAGTCACAATTTTACCAAGTGAAGTGAATTCAGGGACAGAGCGAGATCAGGTGATTAGCCCAGGATCGCTTAGTTTTGGTGGTACTGGGAAGCTGGGGTTGGAGCTGTGGTGTCCTGATTTGAACTGCACATCTACTCCTACAAAGAAGTACAGTGAACTGAGGATGGCCACGTAGGGTAGTGGGGCTTGGCAGGAGGACCCCGAATAAAGGCTGCTTCAGTTGCTGAAAAATGAACAAATGCATGTATGGGGTAAATAGCTGATTTGAGCATACTTAAACTACCAGCCAGCACGACCGTGAACCATTTTTCATGTTTTGTTTGTGTAAGGTGCACTGATGTGGACCTCCCGCTGGGTACTTGCTCATCCCTCAGCATTCTGGGTTGAGGTCCTTGTAAACATACAACACACAATTCTGATAATGCCGTAATAATTTTACTTTCATCAAATCGTTTATGATTTTGAGTTCGTAGCATGTCACCTTAATCTGGGACTAATTCTAGTTTGTGGATGTGAGTGTGTTGGGAGGTTTTAGTGCATGTGGTTGTCAGCAATGTCTGCTACATTCTCATCCTCATCATTGCATTCTCCCATTTCCCCCAAGCTGGAGTAGGGGGAGAAACCTGTAGCGATTAAGTTCAATGTTGCTTGGTGTGGACACTGTGGTCAGAAACTCACTGTTTCTTCACTCCTCCCAGATTGAACACGGATTTGACGTCTGTGGAATCCACCCAGACCCCTTTCCCCCAGAGCATTTCTGTCTTCCCAGGTTGTGTGGCCCAGAGAAAGGAGTATTCCTGATTGGTGTCTTTGAACACCTAGGAGTGTCACTGATCCCCAGGTCCCTGCGAGGCAGGGTATCTGGAAGACACACTTCTTTCATTAGGAGACTCCACCTCTGCATGGCAGCTGATCAGAACATCTCAGAATTGCAGGATATTCTCATGCACTGCTTAATCAATAAACCCTGCTTGTGGCATTACCAGGTAAGGTAATGCCTGTGGACTGAGTTAACAGGAGCCTGGAGCATTACCACATCTGGTAAAGTCCTCCGCCCGGATGGGTTTATTTCTACGAGCATCCTGGCATACTTACCAGGGAGCTAGTAGATTTTTTTTACAGTTAAGAATGGTTCAGTTGCCATTTCTAAACTTGAAAAAAAATACAAACCAAGATGGCTTCCATGGTCAAGAGAGAATGGAACAACACATCGTCTCTGCTCCTGTCCCATAGGGGCAACTCTTGCAGCAGGGTAGCACCGGAACACTGAACATTCCAGATGCCAGCAAGGGACCAGGCAGCTGCACGTAAGTGGGGCAGGGTTTGGGGTGGGAGGAGGGAGTGGATGGGGGAGGTGGAAATTGGGCGTGAGGGAAGGGGTCACAGAAGTACACACCGGCTGGCCAGCACGGAAAATTGCTAGCCGATGCTCAGAATGCAGAATTTACCGTCAGCTAAATCTCATGTTCCGAGCTGCCTGATTGTCGGGATGCTCCCTGGCTCCCTTCTGGGGTGCTAATTCTAGAAATCCACATGATCAGACCAGTCCACATAGGAACTGCAGAGTTTTCCAATACACTGCTTCTCGGGCAAATAGGAGCTGACAAGTCTGCAAAATATTCCCCCATTTCTACAAGAGTTGGTCAATCCATCTAGGAACTGCAGAATATTCCCATATATCGCTTCCAGAACTCTACAGGAGTGGACATTAAGTCTAGGAACTGCAGTATATTTCCCTACAGCACTTCTAGAACTCTCCAGCAATTGATAGTCAGTCTAGGAACTGCAATATATTTCCATTCACTGCTTCTAGAGCTCTACTACAGAAGTTGACAGTCATTCTTGGGACTGCAGTATATTTCCATACAGCGCTTCTAGAACTCTACAGGAGTTGACAATCAGTCTAGGAACTGCAGTATATTTCCATACAGCACTTCTACAGCTCTACAGGTGTTGACAGCCAGTCTAGGAACTTCAGTATCTTTCCATACACTGCTTCTAGAGCTCTACAGGAGTTGACGGTTCTTCTAGGAACTGCAATATATTTCCATACAGCACTTCTAGAACTCTCCAGGGGTTGATAGTCAGTCTACGAACTGGAATATGTTTCCATTCCCCGCCTCTAGAAATCTCCAGGTGTTGACAGCCAGTCTAAGAACTGCAACATATTCCCATACATCTTTTGCAGAACTCTACTACAGAAGTTGACAGTCATTCTTGGGACTGCAGTATATTTCCATGCAGGGCTTCTAGAACTCAACAGGAGTTGACAATCAGTCTAGGAACTGCAGTATATTTCCATAAACAGCTTCTAGAGCTCTACGGGTGTTGACAGCCAGTCTAGGAACTGCAGTATCTTTCCATGCACCGCTTCTAGAGCTCTACAGGAGTTGACAGTTCTTCTAGGAACTGCAGCATGTTCAGAAACAATGCTTCTAGAACTCTACATGAGTTGACAGTCAGTCTCGCAACTGCTTCCCAAACACTGCACCAGAATGCTAGAGCAGGGGAAGACATTTCTCAGGAGGGCCCTATAGAGTATACAAGGCTACTTGAAGCAGATCATAAGACGTCTTTGTTGCATGCAGGGCAGCATATTGGCCGAATGCCTCTGATTATCATGAGACTGATTGCTGTGCAATTGTAGTCCATTTTTGCATGACTGAAGTATTTGGCCATGCAATGTGATCTGCTCCTGGATATCCTGTTCCTTGTGGTTGCTACGTCCTGGTTTTGCACATAATTCATTGGGAATGACCATTACTCTTTTATTTTTATTTATTTATTTTATTGGACATTTGTATGGTGCCTATTCACAGGTTTTTCTAGCCGCCACAAGACAAAATGGGGGTGCATGAGAATCAAAAAATTAGAACAAGAAAGCAAAACACGGTTATATTGGGCTTGTGACAATCCTACCGTGCCGGTGCATGACAAGGTGGTAAGGGCGAGGGGGTGGAGGGAGAAGTGCAATAGTGGAGTACCCCAAAGGGTGGGGACGCGTAAGTGCTGGGCGGGCAAAATAGCTAAGTGCCAGGGGGAGGGAGGAAGAGTGCGGTGGACAGGGAGGACCAACTTGGGCTAGTGCAGGTAAGGGAGCCTGATGGCCAGTGCTGGCAAAGGATGCTGGGGGACTGGTATGGAGTGGTGTGGCCCCTGTATGACTCTTAAGGGACAAGGCACTTGTCACAGTGGCAGATGGAGAGTTAGCAAGGGAGGGGGAGATGGAAGGAGGAGAAAAGGTACGTCTTTGGGAGTTTCCGGAGCTTAAGAAGATTGGGCTCAAGTCTGAAGACGCGGAAAGGGATCTACCTCCCACTTTCTGCTTGGAAAAGCGTTTTAACTACAGAGAGTTGGAGCCAGAAGCTGGATGTAAAGATGTCCCAGGCCCCGGATAGCCTTGTGGATGATGCAAAGGGTCTTGAATTTGATCCTTGCGACCCCTGGGAGCCAGGGAGAGATTTTAGGGCTGGAGAGATGTTGTCACTGGGCTTGAGGCCAAGGATAAGTCTCGCAGTCCTAATCTGGAGTAGTTGAAGGGGGCGAAGGGAAGAAAGAGGCAGGTTGAGGAAGAGGCTGTTGCAGTAGTCCAGCCTGGAGAGAACCAGGGCTCTGGAGACGTTGGGATTCTGGGGGAAGGTGACAAAGGGAGAATGACTCTGAGGAGGTGGAGCTGGAAGTTGGACTTCTTGGCAAGGTCTGTGATGTGTGAAGGGAGAGAGAGGAGTCAAAGATGATCCCAAGGTTTTTTGCCTCTTCATATTCTATTGTATTTTTAGACTCAGCATCCTCTCGCATCATCTTTATATTGTCTGGTCTCAATTAATCCTCACACTCCTTACTGTTTCTGGATTGCATCTCATGCTTCAGATACTACCGCTGCCATAAAGCCAGCAATGTTGCTGTTTTTAGGGGAATTTGCTTGTCCAAGTGGGTTCCTTCTCAGGCAGCGAAACCGGGGAGTTGTCTTGCACTGAAGAAGTGTACCGCCACCGTAAGATGTGAAGTGTCCCTGCACTCCCCTGCCACAGCGGACCTCCCATTGACTTTAGGAGTGCACTTGCTGCCACATCCCACATGGCCGTAAGACTAGTATTGCCTCCCTCTGTATGGATTTTAAGGACCATTCATGATCCACATGTTGTACCCTTACTAGCTGCTGCTAAAGTGCCACCACTGATCCGAAGTTAACTGTGGCACTTAAGCGCCATGTATGCGCCAAAACAATGTAGGCTCACTGTACAGTTGCTTATTATTTGTTCAGTATTTCAGGGAAAGGAAGACAAGATTTGCCCAGCATCCCATATGTTTAAGTCAAATGCCAAAGGTGGGACTCGCACTCAGAGACGGTACGAGCTAACATCTCTTCCTATGTGATTTAGATGAGGTACAAGCACCAGCCTGTCAGCCAGGAATAAAACCAATGCAATTCGACAAGGGGAACCCTTGGGATTCATTTTTAAAATGAGAAGATACAAATATTAACAGAATACAAAACAGGTTAATGTTTCATGTTTAGTCTCTACATTAACAAACCTTCCCTTTCCTTGGGGAAAAAGAAAAAACCATAAAGGCGCGTGGTAATGCAGGCTGGGAATTGCACCGACCATTCTGACTAGTGGCAGGGCTTTGCGCTTTTTATTTGTACAGGGCAGATGATAATTGAGAGTGCCCCATGAATTATTCAACAGTTCCACCTGGGAGCCAGCAGCCTTCAAAAATTATCTATTTAGGAATTAAGTCTCTCACATGTTACACTCATTAAAAAAGATTGACTTTTGAGTTGATGCCTGGCATTCTGCCTGGTTGGAACCCTAATGATTCTGGGCGGCGTCCAGCGCCATTTTTGATCCATTCAGATGTGACTAATTAAACAAGGAAGAAGAACGCGGGACGGCGCACCACCTGCTGGAGTTGGCAAGGTCACTGTAAGGTTTCCGTGAGTTTTAGCTATGGTGATGCTTCTGATGCCCAATGCTGGGCAGTGCTTTTATCTGCCTGGCGTAAATTGGGGGGATGCACCATGTTACATAACATTTAAGCTTCACTGCTAATAGTTTGCACATATATACTTTTGAAAAGCCCAGTTCACATTAAACCCACGCGACCCTTCAATCACTGCACCAATGGTCACAGGTGTCAGAGGCGGTGCAGAGGCTGCACTGCAGAATGAGACCCTGGCCAAGAGCCAGCGAAAACCTTGACTTTCTTTCCATCAATCCTTTTCTTCCGTTCCCTGTCGTTAATTTCAAAGAAGGAAAGGTAGAAAAAAAGGAGAGTAGGAAGGAAAGATATAAGAGCAATAATTAGGCCGATGACAGATGAAAAATGAAGATTGGAAGCACTGATAGGCTTGCTGCGGCTGGCAAAGCTATTGATTCAGGCTCTGCTAGCATTTGGAAAATGATACACCATTCCCACACCCTTACACTAGCACTGTTGCACACACCCGCAGCACATGAACCTTTGAATTAATGCTGACCAAAATTCTGCAGAGTCAAACTGTGACGAATCAACTTCCGAGAGAAACCAGTGGTCCAGGGATGAATATTGGTTTCTAAACTATCAATCAGCCCCACACCTCTAATACACCAGATGGGATCCGAAAGATTGGGATAACAGGCAAATTATAAACCTCATTATGCAATTGTGGTAACGTGGATGGAATGGCAGGCTTATCTCTGAAAGGTCGTGGATCATTGGTTAGTTGCAACACAGCGAAAATACAATTATTACCCAATGATAAAAGGGACAATCCAGTCAAGGTTGTATAAAACATATCGACTTTATTTATATCAAAACAGACAGTTCTAGCTACACTACGAAATACAATCCACCATCTAAAGGAATGCAGAGGCAGACAGTTTCAAAGAAGGAAAAGGGATGCACTCTGGATACTGACAGGAGGGTAGTTGGTATGGTTACTAACCGCAACAGCTTAAGGTTACTTGGCTTCAGCACAAAGGGATCAATGAGTCTTAATATGTCTGTCGGGGCCTGGGAAGGAGCAGGGTGACAGAACCCCAATGTACCTTGTGCTCTAGATGTTCTTGATGCTCGATGGGGTCGAGCCGGCTTTGGGGCGCTTTGCAGTCTTCTATGAAAGATAGATGGGAGTCAGCTGCAGGTATCCGGCGGAAAGACGGTTTGGCGATTGAAGCTGGCATGAATGGCTGCAGGCTAGCCTACACAGTGGCTCAGGGTCAGGAATCGTTGTCTCAGTGCTGGTTGCCAGTTCTGAAGCATTGGTTGAGACATCCCGAATGTCTGTAAGCAACTGCCGCCTGAAAACGGTCAGTGTTGTAGTCGGTTGCAGCTCGAGGAACTCGACTGGCTTGAAAATGTCCTTTAAGGCGGACATCGCACGATGCTCATTCAGCAACTTCTCCTAGCTTCTTCAATGGGCTTGTGTCATCCTTTAAGGCGGGTGACCCAAAGCTGAGGAGTGTGTTGCAGGCATCTGCCTTTTCCCTTGTTGTAGGTTCAGAGACCTTCTGGCACTTCCTACCTAGGAAGCTTGCTGCAGAGCCTAGCAGGGCATGATGAGTGCTGGCTGGGTACTGATTATGGAGTGGCCGGAGGGTGCACTGAGGTCTTTATCTCTCTTTGTTCCCTGGGAGATATTTAGGAGAAGGGTATTGCTTCCCAATATGGAGGTCCTGGCCGTCCTTCACTGGCGGAAGATGTAAGGCAGACTGAACCGTCAGCTAGGGTCCAATGGTGAGTTATTCTTGCTACTCCTAGCAAAGTCTTCAGATGATCTGCTAAAAGAGGGGCTCAGCCCTATTTAAAACCAAATGGGCCACCGTGATTGGTGTAGGCTAAGCCTACCTTAATGAACCAATTCTAGATTCCCTACAAACTATCTCCTGCATGCATGAGGTTATAACCAGAGTGCTTTGCAACAGGAAAAGTAAAGGGGTGAAAGTCTGTGATTCTAAGTTCCAACCATCTTCCTGTCTGTAGTTGATCAAAGAGTCTCTCAGATTAATCGATCTATCTCTGTGGTTCCTGATTAAAGTGGCAGGTCTCCATTGAAGCTGCAACAAGACCAGACTCCCTGGCTCCAGCAAACCGCATTCTCTTACCTGATGAATGGGGTCCCCCTACCGCGGATTCTTACTGTAAACACACAGTTCCAGACATGACCATTCACTGTCAATGACACTGAGGGGGGTGGGGGGGCTGGCTTCAGGTTGACACAGTGCTGTCTGAAAGGTTGTTGATTTTTCCAGTCCTCTTTGTTAACCTCTGCAGCCAGCCCACATGTGGGCCTGTTGGAAATACACTTTATTAGTATGATAATCGCTGCCACCAGTTGCAGGTCCTAACACAAGAGCAGGGTGGATCGATTGAGCCTTTGTTAGTTAATCAGGCTGGCCATGGCAGTGGAAAGCTTTGACCTCCCCCTTCCTGGAGAGGACCTAAATATGCTGAATATGACAGGAGGTACTGTGCTTGTAGGCTGTGTCCACCCCGAGTACACGGTTCTATGCATTTGTTGTGGTGTGAGCATAGGAAAATGTGTGTGGATTAGCCCCACACATTTTCCTGAGGGTGGTCTACCATCATTCCAATTGATTAAACATTTAAAAAAAGCCCAGGTGAGTGCACATCCACTGTGTTGATGGTGCAATTCCTCACACAAACACTTTCCAGTAGAGTGCTCATCCGGAGATTCAAGTGCCAATACCGGGGCATGGCGTTGAGTATAATGTTGCTAGTAATCTCCCTGTTTGACATTCCCAGTAAATTCCTAGCCTGATATTCCCAGTAATCTTGGCATTCATGCTGAGCACCAAGTTTGCCATTTTACAAAGTTTGCCAAGATTGTATAATTACTATTTGACCACTGTTATTTTACTCCCTTGCTCCCTCCCCACTTGTCTTTTGGCACCTGGAAACACCATTCAGTTGTGTAGGTGCGTAACAAGTGCTCAATAAATAAATAAAAAATAATAATTGTGAGTAAACTCCAAGCATGATGTGACCAATAAACTTGAAACGCCCTGTAATCTTCCAGTAACAGTACCATTCCCAGTAAGATTCTAATTTGACTTTCCAGTAACTCTCAGTTTGACCTTCGCAGTAAGCTCCCTGTTGAACATTCCCACGGAGGTCCAAGTTTCACATTGCAAGTTATCTTTCAATTTGCAGATTTCCAATATCCTGAACTAAAAGAAAATCCCAAATTAGTGCCACATGATACGGAGCGGAAGTTGACACTGATGAAACCTTGCTTGTGATGCTCCAACTAAAAGACACAACCCATGTCCCTACACCCCATAGAACACGGTGGCAAGCAATGGAAAGAGGCTCGGAGTCGGGAGACGTCACACCCAGACGGGCTTTCTAAATCCATGGGAGAAGATGAGTACCTAAGATGGACGCCTTACGGTGACAGCAGGTCTACCTAAAAACGGATGTGCAAAATCAGAATACGATTTGGGAAGATGATGCAAGCCGACCCTTGGTACCTTGAACATTAACTTGAGTACCTTCCTTATAAAGTCCCCCACTCAAAACCTAGAAACCTATCCCACTGTTCATTTATTGCATGGTAATTTCTCATTCACAGCATAGGTACGTTCATTTCATCAACCTCAGCTAGACTTGACTCAACTTGCTCCTGCGCTTTGCCGGCGATTCACAATGAAGGATTAATGACCTTAATGCTGCAATCAACACTGACGAGCACTAATTGACTCCTTCCTGTATTAGCCACCCTCATCAGAATGCTCAGGCGCCTAATGAGGGAACTGGTAACTTTCACATGCTAATGACAGCGCCTGATGTCATTAGTGTCGCGGCTACCTGCGCACCTGACTGTCTTGTGGATGACTTGGCATATACTAGCAAGCGTCATGCAAAGATGTGCCAGTTTAAGGCCCATCAAGGTGTTCAAAGAATATTGCCTAATGGCGGGATTATAACAATATGTCATTCATTTGCATTGAAATTCTGTTTTACTCTAATTAATAGGAACAACCTCTCCCAAAGATGACTGTTTCCATCAGGATTCTTCAAATTTCTTATTATTTAGCTCAAACTTTTTTATCATGAAACTTTCAGTGAGGGTTATCTACTATGTCAGTCAAATGAACAATGTTTAAATAGTCCTTGCAATTGATCCTATTAGTGACTGCCTATTGTTTGACTATAATATTTTTAATGGTTATATATTATCTCTACTACACAATAAATACACATAAATGCAAAATATGAGTGTGAGAACAATGTGTGTGTACACAAAGAGACATTGGACCTCATTACGACTTTGATGGTAGCCATGTCCGTAATAAGGGCATGGATGCCACCAAAACCGGGTCTGGGTTCCCTGAATGGGGAATTACCTGGCCATTCCGAGTTTTGAGGGCCCGGCAATTACTCCTGCAGAGAACCCGGGCCTGGACCTTCCCTATCCCCATTTGAGCCCCGATAGGGCTCAATTGGAATGGGTGCAGAGAGCTAACAACGGGCCGATTACGACCGACCCGTTGTTAGCTCCCTGGTCCCCTCGCAGGACACGGTAAGGACGCCTGGTAAAACGGCGTCCTTACCGGGTCCCGCGAGAGAACCTCGTAATGAGGCGGAATGGGTTTATCGAGTCTGCCTCCATTAGCGGCACCCGTTAACCCATTCCACCAGGGTCGTAATGAGGCCCACTGTATCACAAGTGCACCTGTTTGTTGGTTAAGTGATAACACTGTGTAGTGAAGTTGTTGATGATGTCAAATGCTCATCAGTTAGACTACTGCAATAAGAATGTGTTCCTAGATCTTTTGTGGGTAGACTCATGAAAATGTCACTATCCCACAGTAAACCTGTCAGGTGCTCAGGAGGGCAGAGGTTTCTCTTGCAGTACATGCAGTGATCCAACTCTTTCCAGAGTCTTGCAACGAGAATAGCACTCTTCTCTGCTCCAAAACATGCCACCGGCCGAGGTGGGCATTTTAACCACGTCTGGGTTGGTGGTCAGGCTTGGGCAAGTGGGATATGATTAAATCATGACTAAACCATCACATTTCAGAACGCTTCCTCTCCTGACATTTTATGTCCAAATGATCTAGCGTACTTTCATGGTGCTTCCAATTTTGTTCTGGAACTCTGCCATTCAGAAACAGTGTGCTGGTGCAGAGATATTTCTGCAGGGCATGCGCCCCGAGGCGAAACATTCTCTGGTGTAAAAGGTTACATGTCTTTACAAAGAAGCATTTTATAATGAATGCACATAAAACGAACATTATATAAAGACAAAACATAATGATTTTTTTGGGTGGGCGGGGTCCTCCCACAACCCCCATTTCCCAACCCTAAAAACCCAGCCCAATCGTTTCCCCACAAGATTTAACCCTTTACCCCACCCCACATACATTTTTGTTATGATTTTTGTTATATCATTTTCGTTATATATTCATTTGATATAACATTTTCGTTATAAAGATTGTATACCATAGGAAAAATACATTGAAATAATATGTATTTTTGCCAGGGCAAATTTTAACACTGGTGCAAATGTGGTGCTAAATTGCACTAGTACTGCTGTATTAATCCTTCAGGTTTATTAAGCAGTGCATGCATTGCTAGCACCTGATATAGATGTCGTTTCGAGGTTCATTGACACCCTAATGATAAAAAGTATCCGCATAGATTTCTGTCTCAAAGCAAACCACCCCAACATTGAAGAATATAGTAGGTCAGCGCTTATGGCCTACATTCTGCAGGAAGCACCTTTGGACAGCTCAGGTTAAGGTCCCGGCTCGTCCAAGTTGGAGAACCATGAAAATATCCGGTTACACATTTTGGCCATGGAAATATATAGCCCCAAATAAAAACAATTGAAAACCTCAATTTTCACAAAAGTTTTTACATTTTTGAATTAAACATAACAATTGAAACAAAATAGCCAAAAGTTGAATGAGCAAGACGCAGATGCCACAGTGCCATGAGTAGGCAACTATGGAGCAAAACATGATACGGAAATGGGATTCTGGGCGATGAAAGGATCTGGGAAGTGGGTCCCTCTGGGCGTTTGCACATGTAAACGTTAGATGATAATATGTGTTCCAGTAATTCAGTAAGGTTCCATTAATTAAATACTAGCATGATAACAAATATTGTTTTCCAAAATGTAGTAGGTAAAGAAAGCAATTCTACTTCATACAGAAACAAACGATTTGAGATCTCTGTACTCTATATTTCAATATTTTGACATGGAAACCCCACAAGGTGGTCAGCCACTAGGCCCCCACGCATCCAAAAGCTGTGATCCATCCCAGTCTCCCAAGCAACCAAAGAAAATACCGTCTCTCAATCCAGAACTCAGGAGGATTGTGAGTTGGGTTTGCTGTGGCGTCACAGATGCGCCGCTGATCCTTTTCAGTTTATATTTCTTGTCTATGAAATTATTTTGGGAGGACAGTTAAATGATGTAACATGTCTTGAATTCCTGCAAAGTGTATTGTTTGTAACCAAGAGATTTGTACTTTTCAGGTGTCCGATGGAACTTTTTCAGTAGTGTTCTTCTCTACTCGGAGAGTAGTACCCATTGTAGTTGTTTCTTTTTTATCTTGTCACCTATTTCTTCCTCAATTCTGTATGATGTGTGTTCTGAATTGGCAAAGCCTGTAGTTCCTTTTGTGTGTGACCTTTTGCTCAGTACAACTTTCCGGCTAAAACGTATTTTGCTCTTTCCTTCAGTCTAGGAAAGGCCCAAAGCAACATTTATGTGTACTTGCACCAATCTGGGAGTCTGATTTGTATCAAATTGATTGGATTTCAAGCATGTTTTACTCTTTTTACTACATAAAGAACACACTTCCCAGGTGCAAAGGCCTATACCTGTGTTGCTGCCCACAGAGCACACTTTTCCAAGAGCTGACAGACCTGAGCGGGGTTGAAGGCTATTGAGAAATGTACATTAAAGTCCATTTTGTGGGGAACTTGTCTATGCTACAGCAGGCATCTAGGTGCTGGTGAGGTATGTGCCGTGCCTGTGAGGCAATCCATGTTCAAAATCCCTGAGGCTGGCCCGGTTGATGGTAGGGCATGTTTTATCTAAGAAGCCTGCCCTCATGTTGTGAAGATTGTCTGGAGCAAGAAACTCCACTTGTGTTTTTAACAGGTATCTTCTGTATTTCTGCATAAAACACAACTGAGGGACGTGTGCTAATGCCTTTGTTGCATGTCCTGATCAAGGGAGTCTAGGTGAGGCCGGTCAGGAGTGAGTAATTCCACCTGTCTTTTGTATTCATTTCTGCCATATTAGTTGCATAAATACACAACTATGAGCCACCCACTGCTTCTTTTATGGAGGATATGCTCTTCTGATTATAGCCAACTACAATATATTGAAAATCAAAGAAAGTGATAATCATCAGAATTGTGAAACCCAGGCAAGAACCAAGAAACGTTTAATCCAGAGTTGCCGATAAACATTGGCATCGAAAAAGGACTGTACTGAGACATTGTGAATGTTATAAATCAGCACAATATCATCATGCAATGTAATCAAAGGCCAGAAGTGTGTTTGTCCGATGCAGCCTGTTGTCTCCACTAGAGGGAGCTGTTGCCTTAGAAATATAACCAAATGTACCGCATAACGTATTGGCACTCTGAGAATCTCAGTAAAGCAGGCGGCCTTAGAGGGTCCCGCGAGCATAACTCGTAATGAGGCGGTAAGGGGTTGAGGGCACCATTACCAGCGCCGCTAACCCCTTACTGCCTCACTCGTAATGATCCCCAATGTCTGCATGGAGTTAATAATGGCAGAGCAATCTGGGCAGTCCCTGGGTTTCTATGTCATCATATGCTCCATGCTGAAAATCACTGCGATCACAGCAGTGTATGCACGCACAGTGGCGATGAGTACATTACACACGCAGTGGCCATCCTTATACGCAGATGCATTGCTAGGGTGGACTGGGGGGCTATAGCCCTGGGTCTTTTGGTTGTAGCCCTGGATAGAAGCTCGGGTGCTACAACCAAAAGGGCAGCTAGCCCTGAGTCCTGACAGTACAGACATTAGCATAGCCCCGGATCTTTTCCAGACCTAGCAACACCCTGTTTATACAGATCCCAGCATGCACAGTCAATAGGCTCTTTTATAATCCAAAAGAGAGAGCAACACCTGTAGGCATCCCTCCTGCCTCTCCACCTGCATAGAAATGTGGTATGGGCTGAGCCGTCGGCAGATTTCCTGCCTGGCGTGGATACACACACACAGCAGATTTCTCACTCTCTGCTGTGGCATGGGGACTTATGATGCGCAACATACACCTTGACAAGGCACCACAGTGCTGCAGAAGGCTCCACACAGCGCTTAGCCAGGGGTTCACCACCGCAGAGAGGATTACTGAGCGAACAGGTTGGTCGCCAATAGTGCATTCCACCGTTTAGTTGCCTGGACAGAAAACCATCGGCCACTGCCCAGCTCTGTGCCTGGTTCCCAAACCTACATGGCCCGGAGGTGGAAAAACATGCAAAGATTTCACCTCTGTGCATTTACTGCATCTGGGACGGGCTCATACTACAGCATACGTGTTGTTTCAAATGCTGCCAGAGTGGACAGAACGCAGTGAGCAGGCGGCGAGTCCTGTCTTTGCGTAGATTCTTAACAGCACTGCACTTGAAATGCATGTCCTAATAAACCTTGCAAATACATGTCATTCCATTCACTCCCTATCTCGATTCTTGTCGAGCTTCAGTACATGATGTCAAGGGCATTTCTCTACGAATGTGGCCAGTTCTTAGAGGCTTTTCTGAAGTGCTGCTCTAAGAATGTGACATCATTGCAAGAGGAGCTCTGTCTCCAGGAAACAGGCCCTGCTCGCCTTAGCTGCATAACACATCTCAGCTGTTTTTAAAAACTGTCAGCATTTAAAGGGGCGACGAAGTGGCATTTAAAACGGCGACTGAAGCGAACATGATAACTCCAGGGGTGCTTTGCGAGCCTTTCAGAATAAATGTGCTTGATCACGTGCTCTTCAGATTATCAATGCAATAAAACCCATGTGTATTGTGGGGGCCCGCTATGGACATCCAGCGGGCCCCCGGAGTGCTAGGGACATCAGTACTTGACAGGCCCAGTGCCTGTGGGTTTGCGTCTGCCCTGGGCATCTGACAGTCCCCATGGTGCTATAGGGCTCCAGCACCAGTGGGGGTGGGGGCACAGCCAGCCAGGCCCATGGCCGTGCGGACCTCTGCCACCGTACTGGCACGAGGGTCCCACGGTATGAGGGCATGCAGGCCTATGCCTCCACTGGTGGGCCTGCAGGCCTACATAAATGAGACACAGACTCAGTCGTTCCTCTTGGGAGTCTGCAGCCATTCTCTGTCACATGCCTGCAGGGGCTCCTTTTAGTAGCTTGGGCCATGACAGAGTCATGGCCCATCTTAAAAGGGCAACACACGTGGGAGGGCCCCACCACAACACTCCTCCTTTTTCATAACAAACAAACAACAGTTGCTGAACCAGAGATGGTCCACCCACTCCCCATCACAGTCCGAAAATACTTATCACGTGGGAATTATGGTGTGGACAGTAGGATATGCCACAGACACATACCTAGCTACTCAGACCATTACAGACATAACGCATACTAACGCAGTGTAAATATACTCAGCGGGTGACAGTCGTGGTTGGCAACCCACTGGTGGAACGGTGGCAGTCCCACCACCTTTTAAAAGACTGTTTTTTAACCTGGGGTGTGGAACCGCAACCACTGAATGATGCAGTTGTTAGCTGCTGGCAGCATATAGAGCACACCTACAAACTGCAGGATCACAGCCTCACATAACTGTTCTTTAATGAGACCACTGTAAGCACGTAGCTAATATGCAGTCTCACCGCGTAACAACACGTGTTTACTGAGTCCTCTTTAAGCAATTGCAGGACTGCTGGAAACCAGTTCAGGTTCCATCAGTGTCCGTTCAGGATAGCCACTTCCACGGGTCATGGGCAGCCCATGGGACAATCCACAGGCCAGTAAAGCCGCACCTGGGGAAACCAGGGACCACATCGGCATAGTCCCTTGATGTTGGGATAGGCGTCAAGACATGGATGGCAGGGCATCCAGGCTGTACCACGTTGATGTGGACAGGGCATGGTGTGACCGGATATCACTCACCCCGCTTCTTTGGCCAATCTCTCCCAGCCAAGAGTGTCACTTGGCTACATGGGCACAGGAGAGCGCACAAGCACTCGCTCAGCGCTGCAACCCTTACCTTGCCCGCCTCACTGCTTCTCGGCGGCGGGTGTCTGGGCCACATCTTCTCCTCCCTCAGACAGGAGTCACTGCTGTGTATGGGGCAGTTGTCCTGGCTAGTCCTCTCTTCCCTTCTTACTGACCGGATAGCTGGGTAGTTGGCGTTTCAGTTCAGGGCCAGCCGGAATCGCACCTAGGACTACATATGCCTGGGTCATGGATGGTGGGCCCGGCCGGGTGATGCTCATGGCAGAGCATCAGGGCCACCTGCGGCACAGGCAGCACGACACTCATGGCAGAGCGTCCAGTTTTTGCTCCTTCCTTTGCTCCCCAGGCAGGATTTGTCGACAGGACGCTGAGGGTCCAACCACAACAATGTGCAGCAACGGAAACTTTTAATAAAATACTCTATTGCACCCTTGCTGCACTGGAAACAATCAAGTATAGCAGTAAAATACAATCCCACCGGAAGATCCGCCTCTAACAAGCGTCCTTTAAGATAGCTTTCAAGGAAGGCCCGCCCTGGCCTGCTGTGATGGCCCAGCCCTAACGTCAGCCGAGTTCAGCATGTTCTGATGTCGAGGCAAAGCACTGCAAAAGAAAATACTATCTGATCCTGCCGGGACAGCATACACACAGGACGCAATGTGGCAAGACATATTTCTTTTTATTTATTTTTTGCTTTGCTAGAAACAGGTCTATGACCGAGACAGGAACAGATCGTTTTCTAAGAAAACCTCTCGTTTCCCTTTCAGACGTTCTCATGCATCACTCGGTTGACTTGGAGCCAGGCTCTCCTCGTGGCAGTTTCATAAACAAGCGACTCCAAGTGATGAGTGCAGCCCTTGACACTTCAAACTTGTATATCCCAAGCATAAATACGAGCCCAAAGTGTAGATCTTCATGAAATATGGAATGTCTTTTGTTCTGGCAAGTCATCATCTTGCAACTCTGGAGAGTATGCATTTTTCCTCTCCTAAGCTAGTGCCATCACGGTGTGGTACAGGCAGGATTTCTTGACAGTGTGGGCTTGCACAATAAAGGCGCGGGCGTAGGGCAGGGGTACCCGCAATGGAGGTATAGGCAATTTCATATAAATGTTTTTTTACCATGCTGCCCCAGACCATTCCAAAGTTTCAACTATTATGGGCTATTATATAATTTTAACTTAAACTATTTTAAGACACAATTTCAGCCAATGTCCCTTTGTTTTCAACCACAATGTTACGTGGCGTGAGCCCAAAGCAAATCTCCTGTTGTTCACTTCTGCACATTTAAGACACGCAGTAAAAAGGGCCTGTGTGATAAGGACCTCTGCTTGTGGGCATTGTTCGACGCGGGCATGCAGCTTGTTGTTGTGTGGATCTGACAACACACTTGAAGGGCTGCAAAAAAAGAAACACTCTTCTTACATGTCTAAAGATAGGCATTGTGGAAATAAACCAAACAGTTTAAAAATAATTTGTGGTTTATATCCTGATTCATTTAGTTGTCTTGGAATAATAGCTTGCTGTCTGTGGTTTGCGGGGGCTTTGAGTCTACATGCACTTATGGTACTGTGAATCACCCCAACATTCACACTTACTAGTAAGATATGCCACAAGTTGAGGAATAGACGTCACTGTGTCAAAATGTTTACCGATAGCTTCACAATATTTTAAATAATTCATGTTCATGTTAACCAGCTAAATGGTGTCTGTGAATCTGTGTAATGATGAAATAGAGTCTGCCCTTTCAGAATTGGAATATATGCATGTTTTCTCTTCTGCCTCACAACAGTAAATATGCATGAAATGAACTGTAAATATGAACATTCTGAAGATTGCTAAAAAGTGCAAAAAAAGATCACCTTTTCCGACTTTACATCACAACTTCATGAACACTCTTGTTTCTTCAAAATATACCCAAACAGCGCTCTCAGATCATGTTCTATGAGTTCTGGTGTTTTAGCACATGTCATGTAGTATTTGCATGCACATTGTAAATGTGGCACTATCTGTACCACTATGCAATATGATGTGGGACTAAAATCTAACACCAGTGTCGTACTTCACACCTGACATGGCACTACTGGACATCAATGCAAACTACGCTATGGTTGCACTAATTTTACACTGTCGTGCAATGCAAAGGACCTGTGTGATAGTTGCCTGCTTGAAGTCATTGTTTGCAACCTGCAAGTATCTTGGTCTTTGCAAATGTTACATAACCTTTGTAAATATGCAAATACAGTTTATAAAGTTGTTTAAAGGCCTTGTTTTTAACAGCAGCGCCCCACACCGTTATAGGAGAGAGATCCATATACCGGTCAAGTGGCACAGCGAGTAGAGCGCTTGCTTTGACATCCGTGCAGGGCCTGCTGACGCAGGTTAGAGGTCGATAAATGAGCACCACACAACGTGGGTAATAATAGCAGTGCTCAGATACCTGAGGGTTTGTAGCGCTATATAAATGCTAAATTATGATCCATGCATGAAAGAGCTTTTACTTTGGATGGATGTGCTGCTCTACTTTGCACCTGTACATTGTATGATGGCCATCTAACATAATGCAGTCAAAGAAGGGAATAATTGCCCAACATGTTGTGCATTTAATCCCGATACCTGGCTCCATGTCCATCCATGGAAGTCATAGAAATAGGCAAAAGCATTTTGGCCCTTATTACGAGTTGGGCAATATTCAGGCGGTAACTCAGCTGGAACACTGCCCAAAGGAATTACTGTTACTATCACTTGGTCTGGTGGAATTACCACCAGATTACATGTGGCGGTGGTGGAGTTAATCCCCATTTGTTTAGTGTCATTTGGAGTATATGGGGCTTTTTTGGTAGAATTGCTGTGGTTATTCCGCTGATTTTGCCAATTTTCGGTGGAAAGTGTGAGGATTTATCTCCAGCATGATGCGGAAGTAAATCCCCCATTGTAGAGCCATACTTGTAGTATGGTGGTGCAGGAAAAGCGGTGGTAGTTCCGTTACTGCCAATTTTTTCCCGCAGTTCCATGCTTGTAATGAACCTCATACATATAAGGTTATCCAATGAAGGAAATGGGACTACACACACAGCCCTCGGGATAATGAGGCTGTGGGGGTTCATTTTCCTCTACTGGCTGCTGCCCCCTGTGGGAGTGTGCCTGACCCTTGTACATTCACGTGCGCGCTGTGCGCTGTATTCCTGTAACTAATAAACAGCAAGCAGCAGCTGCCTCTTCACACTCGTCCCCTAGTCTGAATGAAATTGAAGATTGGACCCTGAAGACCAGAGGCTGGGACTTGCCCCTCACGCCACAGCCTGTCAACACCATTGCCAGATCATGTTGTAGGCGGTCAGACATGTTCTTTGCATTCATGCCCCTGACTGCAATGTGCTAGTATAACTGAAAGCAGACACCTCATGGGAAGGTACAATATTCCCTAACTTTCTCTGTGTTGGCCTCTCCCAGTCAGAAAAAAATAAAATAAAAACGTTCGTTATCAATACTGTCATAGAAGCAATAGTTTCGGTTTTTTGTTAGACATGCCAAAGAATTTACCATGAAGTCACTATTTGCCAGCTGCTGCCATCATATGCCTAACCAATGCCCTTATTTTCCTGGCTGCTGAGATTGTGTGGTGTGTATTGGTATCATAGACCAGCAAATGGAACCGGACGTCCAGAACAGATACTCACAGCATTTCCAGGTATTGCCATTAAAAGCCCGGGTATGTTCACACCATTGCCGGTGATAACCATCAAATGGAAAATTGCTGACAGCATTACCAGAGAATATTATTATGTGCACAGGCACTCACACAATTGGTAGGGATTGTAATCATATGCTTAGATACCCATATCACATGTCAGACATTGCCAACAAATGTTCAAGCACTATTATCATTGATCAGGCATTGCCATCCAATTCTCAGACCCGTAAGCCATTGCTGGGTACTCTCATCGAACTTATAGGTATATAAACCATTGCCATCAAATTAACTGGTAATCACAGGTACTGAGACATCTGATATTCAGGTGCTCACATAATTTGCAAGATATTGCCTTCAACTGCACAGATACTCACACCATTTCCATTGCCCCATCAAATGGCCAGAGTCTAACACAATTGCCAGGTACTCCCATTAAAGCCATAGGTATATGCACCATGGCCGGGGATTACTTTCAAATGATCAGTCATTACAAAATTGCCAAAGAGCACCAAAACATTTTCTGCGACTCACACTGTTGCCAGATGCCAGATTTTCCATGACGTCTAGATACACACAGTACTGCCAGGTGCTGCAATAAAATGCCCAGGTTGTGGCAACATTGCCAGGCATTGTGTAGAGACGTGACAGTTGGGGTACAGATGGCACAGGACCTAGTAACCTGTAATGTACTCTGCGCATTATTGACCACCAGTACACTACGCACATAAGATGGGTACAGGTAGTTAGGTATGCTCACAAGGTACCCAAGACAGTAAACACTGGTTCCCCACACCCTTCCAGCCAGCTCCTACTCTCTAACTGACCAGACCAACGGTCCTTAATGGAACTTAGAGAAGCATGACACTCCACGAGGCATAGAACCTTTGACATCGTCTACATACACAGACACAAAGTTACAACATTTCTCCCTTCATTAGCACAAGAAACACAAACAGGATGAATAACTGCAGTGACCCGCACACCTAACACCACACACCCCATGCACCGTCCCACAAAGTGGCCACCAAAGTAGAAAAATGACAGAGCCACAGTGTAACACAAAATGGTAAACCAACACCAGACCCAGACCTAGCAAACGCTCTGGCATAACAGCATCAACAAAATGACCAAAAATACCTACTCATACTCCACTCCAAAGTGACAACAAGAACCAAAACAGAACAAAAGCAGTCCTACACCACTCCCTCCTGACACACACACCAAACACCAAACAAAAAGGGATGATGCCCCAACGACATTGACAAAGGACTCAGAACCCAAAGCATTTACAGACTGACATGATAAAACCACCCGGAAAATGCACATCTCCTTCTGCTCTGGGCTGCCACCGCAGAGCCACAGGCCTGCCACACACATGCACAACCTTGCTCTTCTCTGAGCAAAAGACCAACCCATCAAAGCTGGCAATCAAGAAACAACTGAGCTCCTTATGCTAGGGACTGCCATTCCTGTAGCCTCAGACCTGCCACGGCTGAGCACTGACCGGCTCACCTGTGAGCAAATCACACCGCCATCAGGAATCCCATCAGACATCATTCAACCAACAATGAACACAACAAAACACCAAACAAACACCAAAAAAGAATACCAAACATCAACCCGAGTTTTTCCACATACCCAGGCAGAATTGACCCAAGATAGACAAACCTGGATATTCTCAAATAGCCCACCAAACTAGCACCCCACCCATGCCCAACATCAGGACGAAAGCAATTTGCCCACAACACTCTATAACAGCTCCAAACTTAAAAATGGCCAAAACTGACAATACATGGTCAAAAATGCCAAACAACATGGCACATCCTAAAACTGTCATGGTGCACCCATGCACCAAACATAGCCCAATATGCTTAAGCTCCAACCAACAAAAATGACCAAACCACAATCCCATGGCCACAAAGTGCCAGAAAAAAGACAAGGCCTAACACCGTCATAGTGCAGCCCCACACCGTTAGCAGCCAAAAACAAATCCACTCAAAGCACAACAAATGGACAAAAATGCCAAAACATGGTACGTCCTAACACTGAGAAATCCCGACATAATTTCCCAAACGATCGCAACCCAACATGTAAAGTACAAACATGTTGCAAATGGTGAAATACATACCCAATGAACACCACCCTGCACCGGCATGACCATTTCCCCTCCAATGCGAGCACTTGATACCTGAAAAGAAAAGTTACATTTCCCAATGCCCCATGTAAAAAACCCACATTTGTGAAACACTTGCGTACAAGCAGGATATAAATTAAATATAACATATCCTATCATACCCTCCTGTCCATGTAAAGCCCAATAATAAAAATCATCTGTGTGGACCCAACACCCTTATCTCCACGGAATAATTCAAATATCCACACCCTCTTGTAAGTCCAATAAATATACTCTTTTTTTTCCTGAGGCATACATTTCAAATCCGCAGCACCTTTGAGACCTCCACCCTAATGTCCATGGCTGGCCAAGAAACAAAGAACAGAACAAATAACCTATTTATAAAGCAGAAAGTAAACAAAAGGCCACAACACAAACACACAAACATTACACCTGGCAGGCCTTGCACCTAAGCATGCATCTAAACATAAACCAGTAACTACCCACAAGAAACATCCTAAACCCAGTCGCAAGGGCAACAACAAAACACACAAACAACAAAATGAACACCGGTGCCAGCACTTTTTCCCTTTTTCCTTAATCAATCAATCAACAGCTTCATTTCGACAAAAGAGTCACAAAAGCAGAACACAATAAAAAAGTAAATGCAACAGCACCATACTAAATTGACTCATAAATAACTTACATTCAAATACAAATTCATCATTCACCAAAGAAATCCGCTTAAAAACAAGTGGTTTCCTCTTACATAGGATATTGTAGCCTTTCTCATGTGGATTTTTCCTGCCTAGCTCAAGGAGCTGCTGGTAGTCAGGATGGTCAGTACGTTCCAAACACTTGGCCATTGCTTCGCTTAGTGTACTGCAGTCGCAACCTAAAAACAATTGCTTCCTCAGAGGCTTAGTCACTGGGCAGAGCAATAAGTAGTGTTAGACAGTCTCCTCGGCTTTGCCGCAAAGAATGTATGATGCCGGAACGGCATCGTTCCAATGGCTGCAAGAGGAATTCCAATACTGCACTTTAACTACACAGCGTTTTCCCACCAGGAGGAAACGTAATCCAGGTACTCTTCACAGCCGACCCGTTTCTTAATATCAAGGTATCGGGCCAGCCTTTCACCAGGATATCATGTTGGGCCTCATCCCCGCCTGCACTCTTCATCGCTTCCTTAGACATGGATGATATTAAGAGGGGTTTGACCAATACTCCCCCAAGCCTAACTGACCCAAATAACCTTTCACATGGACAGCCCATTTCAGAGAGGTATTCCTTTGCTGGGACAAAACATCCATGACTGCTTCTTTATATTTATTTAGATGGTTATTTGACCATAATCAGGCCAAATAAAGGACCGGGCACAGTTTACAGATCTTCTCAAACCCTTCTAATCCAGTTTCCAGTAACACTGGGACGTTTGGGGCAGTGGTGGACAACCCAAGGATATTTTTTGAAAAATTGTTCTCTGCCACTGCAATGGCCTTAATCTCTGCATGTGCCCAGAGTTCAGTCCCATACAATGCTGCCAGGCGTGCTTGTACTTTATAAGCCTCCAGCGAGACACATACCGCCCCATTCCCATACTTATTGGTAAATCTAGTAAGGGCCCCATTAGACTTAACCAGAGCTAACTTGGCCTTCTCGACCTACACTTTCCAGCAGCATGACACCATGGGCCTCATTACGACTCAGGCGGTAAGGGGTTTACGCCGCCGTAAACAGCGCCGACCCTTACCGCCTGAGTACGAGATCCCTTAGCGCCATGGAGGTTTTAACACCTGCTTTTAGCAGGTGTTAAAATCCATGGCGCTAAGGGACCATGGAGTTAATTACGCCACCGTAATTTACGGTGGCGTAATTAACGCCTTCCCCACTCCCATTATGCCCTATGGGGCAAAAATGGGAATGGGGAAGGGTAAATGGGGAATGGGGACTTACCGCCCCGCCAACCTCGGAATGGGGCGGTAAGTCCGCCAACCACCATGGCGTAAACGTAGTTTATGCCATGGTGGTAAAGTCACGGCCCAGGCGGTAACTTACCGCCTGGGTCGTAATGAGGCCCCATGACTCTCACACCTGGAGAGTCGTACAACTGGACTTGCTCAATCACACCATCCCCTAAAGAAAGAGATAGAGGCTTCTGCTTCTTCCTGGGATTAACATTGAAAATCATGGCCTTGGCTTTACTGATGTTCAGGGAAGGCCTGTTCCGCTTAGTAAAAGCCACAAAGATCTCGAGTTGTTTGTGCACCGGCAGGTGTTAGGAAGAGGAGCACTGCATCATCTGTGAAAAATAATGCGGGGAGCTTATCGCCACTAGTGGAGGGGCGTCAGTCTGAGCTGTCAAGAGCCTCTTCAGGACTTCATTAATAAAGATACAAAACAGGTTGGGAACCAACACACATCCCACACACACTCCCTTCTGGATGTCAATACTGTGGGAGGTACTTCCATCTGTGCTCCAGCGGACCACCAAAGAGTTCCCCATTTAAAAGCTCTGGATAGCTGAGAGCAATGCGGCTGGTATACCAAGCTCCTCTAGAGACTTCCAGAGGTGTGCTCAGAGAACCGCGTCGAAGGCCGTTCATAAATCGACGAACACTACATAAACATTTGTCTTTCTAAGCACAGCGTACTTCTCACATACCAGTCGAAGTCAGCGGCTTTGATCGATGGTACTCATGCCCTCACAAAACCCCGCCTGGCGGTGGTCTATTACTCCATTACTCAGACCCCAATCATCCAGATGGAATAGGAGAGCCCGGGCTTGCACTGAAACATAAACCACTAACCACCCACGAGAAACATCCTAAACCCAGTCTCAAGGGCCTCAACAAAAAATGTAAACACCAAAATGAACACCGGCCCCAGCACTTTCTCCCTTTTTCTTTAACCTTTGTGAATCCTGCCAGTTTCCATGAACCGCACCCACAGACCAGGGTCCAGCTGTCGCAAACCCATTGAAATACGCTGACACCTAGGGTAAATGACTGCAGCAAACCAGTCTCCCTCCAAACCTACTCCACATGACACGACTGCCTCTTCCTGCTTGCCCGAAAACCGTTTCCTGGGGTAACTTGATATAGCTGCGAAAAACTGCCTCTTTACCATCAAAGCCACCATAGAGGACCCTGACCTGGTAGAAGGCATGTTTCTGACAGCATCCTCAGCGGTGCTGCAAATGCACGCTGAATGACGTTCCACCCCATCGCATCAATGCGGCCTCAACATCTCGTTCTGTCGCCTCTAGGCGTGGAGGAAATCGGACCTCCTCCAACCTCCAAGCCCCTGTCCTCGCTCTGCTGGCATAGCCCGCTTGGAAGCCACTGGTGCCTCTCCGCAGCTACCACACCATGTGCCAATCATGGCTACCCATGGTCACATGACCTGCTGACTGCCCAAAGCACCTCTGCACCATCCGGGGCTCCAGCACCCTTCGCTTGGGTGCTGCCAAAGAGGCATTCCACCACAGCTGGGTGCCGGCAAATAGAATCCACCACAGCGACACCAACGCCTGTAGCCACAGCAGATAAACAGCTGGGGCTACACCGCCTATAAGATGACCTTTAATGGCCTCCTGCGTTGACTGCGCTGGCTCCAGCTGCCTGGGTGTGAGAGAAGATCTGTTGGGGGCAGTGCCTGTCATTTTCTGAATCCTGCCCCTCTTGCAGCAGTACCTGACTCTCTACCCGTCGTTAAACTCATCGCCAATGAAGATCTGTAGTCATTGGGGTACATATGGCACAGGACCCGGTAAACAGTAATGTACCCTGTGCTTTATTGTCCTCTGCACGTAAGAAGGGTACAGGTAGGTAGGTAGGCAGTAAACACTGGTTCCAATCACCCTTCCAGCCAGCTCTTACTCTCTAACTGACCAGAGCAACGGTCCTTAACAGAACTTAGAGAAGCAGCATGACACTCCACGAGGCATAGAACCTCTGACATCACCTATATACACAGACACCAAGTTACAACATATTGCCATCAAATGCCCAGAGAGTTAAAACACTGCAAAGGACTGCCTTTCAGGGCTGGGTGACCTCCCATCCCTATTGCTCGGGTTGGCCACGTGATGACAGGCAAGCTTACTGTCTGAGTCCACAACAGTGCTTATTCATGGGTGTAGGCAGAGGCGTTGCTAGGGGGGGGGCTAAGGGGGATATAGCCCCTGGTCTTTCAGTTGTAGCCCCGGATGGAATCTCAGGAGCTACAACCAAAAGGCTAGCAAGCCCCCAGTCCCGACAGTTCTCACAATAGCGTAGCCCCAGGTCTTTTCTAGACCTAGCAACACCCCTGGGTGTAGGACGAACATTCTTTGGTGATATGCCTTCCCAGCCCCAGGCAAGGGGACCGGAGAGACAGCCTGCATGAGAGAGAGAGCATCATTGCCACAGCAGTCTGGAGTAACTAAATGAAGCAACCCAGTGCTACCGCACCCCTATCCACTTCCTGGCCTATGCTATTCACAGCGGGTCCAAGGTGATGGGCGGAGTGGGGTGTGTGCATGGATACTCGAGTGTGGAGCCCTCACACTCCACATGTCCTGCCAGCCTCTAAGCCCTAGCTGTCTTTCACTGTGAAACTTGCAAAGCACAGACACACAGGGGAGTATTGCAGGAGTTGGCAGGGCAGGTAGCGCGAGAGAGGGACTGCTGTGCCCTTTCTCCCACCGCTTTCAACAGGAGGAGGCTTGCTGCCCCTGCCCAGTGCCTTCTGCATTCCACAGCATTTTGCCATATGTGTATCCTTCACGCGGCATCAAATGGGCAGATTTAGTACACACTACTTCACTGGACACTCTGCAGAAGAATGCACACAACAGGCTGAGAAGGGCAGTGTGTTGTCTAGCCGATCCATCAGCTCCTGGAGGTGCCACAAGGGGCTGCCTCATGGGCCACGGCGTGGCCTTTGATCGGGCAGGGAACTTCCGGGGGCAGCAAAGGGAAGGGGCTTGGCAGACGATGGGGTTCGCCCTTACCTGGCATCTGGTGGGTTGACTGATAAAAGGGGGCCGAGCTGCGGTTCCAGCCTCTTTTGCCCTCCGCCCGCACTGCAAATAAGGAGTTTTCCCACCCACACAACACCTTGCTGCGGCAATCTTGATTGAGCCATTATCTGGGGATCCAATTTTCACATTGATGTTTGGATGATAATTTTATATGTGTTAATTGTGTGTCGCACTTTGGAGCTGTTGACGGGGACCTACACAATCGATTATGAAAAATGTTCAGACCATGACCAAATCTTGAATTAGATGAACTATAATAATAATAATTTAGCATTTATATAGCACTACAAACCCTCAGGTATCTGAACGCTGCTTATTATTACCCACAGTGTGCGGTGCTCATTTATCAACCTCAGAAAGATGAAAGGCTGAGTTTGGCCCTGCTAGGATTCAAACCTGCATGAACAGGCTCTGTACGGATGTCAAAGCAAGCGCTCCTCTCGCTGTGCTATCAGACCGGACTGCAATGCTATTGCTGCCTGGGTTGTGGGTTGAAGGGACCACCCTCATCCAAAAGGCCAACCAGGTGGGGACAGTGGCCCCTCGGGTTGCCCATTGGGTGGAATTGTAGCCCAGGCTTGGACCTTGGACTTTCCAGCTGGACATTGACATTTGCATTCTGCAAGGAACCCTGCTCAGACAGCTAGTAGGCCAAACATGGCAACCCATTATGGTGGATGGCAAACGCGCGTGGTCCCAGTCATAATTTCTGAGAGATTTTCGTAATAAAATGCAGCCTGTCCACCTCCAAAAAGGATGTGGTACTTTTCTATAATGCAATGTGTGTTGGCTGAAGACATGGTCACTACGAGTGCGCCTCTATTTAAATGCACACTGTGCCATCAGTCACCAAAAGTAAAATCACAGAGACTGCAGGTCGATGTAACTTAGGCCCAGTGCTTTAAGTGGGGTAAGAAATTGAGGGGCGGCCCTCGTTTGGGGGCGTGGCATCCGCTGTGGGCGTGGCCTAAAAGTGCACAAATCATAGTACGGTGTGCAAACAAATATATAAATGTAGTAGAGCATTTATATATTTGTATGCGTACTAGTATGGTTTGTGTATTTTTCAAGCCTTCTTTTATAAACATAGCAATGTTACATATTTCTATGTTTATAAAAGGTGGCTTGAAAGTGTACAAACCATAGTAAGTTACGCACACTTGTGTGCTTACAGTACTATGGTTTGTGTACTTTTCAAGCCACCTTTTATAAACATAGACATTTGTAACATATTTCTATGTTCATAAAAGATGGCTTGAAACGTACAAGCCATCTTTTATAAAGCGTTGAGGACGGACAAAACCCAAGGTGGTTTTGTCCGTCGACAAAGCTTTATAAAAGATGCCTTGAATTGTGTACGTTTCAAGCCGTCTGTTATAAACGTAGAAATATTTCTACGTTTATAAAAGATGGCTTGAAACGTACACATTTCAAGGCATCTTTTATAAAGATTTGCCAAAGGAGACGGGCACCTCGGGCTCAGTGATCTCTGCTCTAAGCAAAGATCACAGGGCCCGAGGCGTCTTTCACCCTCTGCGAACCCGCGGGCTCCGTGATATAATCTACATATTAGATCATGGAGCCTGCAGGTTCACAGAGGGTCAGTGACCTGGCGAGGGCAAACAAAGGAACTGTAACTTCCCTGATGACCTCTCAGATGGGGGGTCATCAGGGAAGTTACAGTGACTGAGTGCCAGCCAGCCTCAGCGATGCTGTGGCTGGCTGGCACTTCTGTCCACTTGCCTAACGTTACACTGGCGGGCGCATCTCCCGTCGCGGCTGCGGCCGTGGCGGCATAATGTGTCCTGCCATGGCGTGGTGGGACGGGGGCCCCGGCAGGCCCCACTTTTTGGAGACTGGCGTGGCCCGGCCCCGGCAGGCCCCGGCCCACTTGAAACACTGCTTAGGCCAGAAAAAGGACATTTGTTGCCTGGTTTAAAGATGGTGGCGCCGCTTTTGAAGCGCGTCTTGAAATGAACTCTACTGTATCGCCCAACACTAGTAAATGTAATTTAGGATTGACCCATTGGGCTGTAACTTAGGTTCAGGTAAGGGTGGCTTGTGCATGCATGGACATGTGTTACTGGCTAAAAGCGACTACGTTGCGTCTGGTACACACAAGTGAGACACTTTCAGGCACTTACTTAAGAACATTTTCTTCGTTAATTGCGCATATGCTTCCCATCGAAACCTTTTACGGGCATGAGTGTGACTTACGCCTGGGAAAAGCTTTGTGAATTAACCGTATCAGTCTCCATTTACGTCCGGCACAGTAGGGGTTTAGTTCATGTTCTTGAGTTAGTGAGCTGTGTAGCATTAGTGCTTTTAATCTGAGGTCATAAACGTCCTCTTGCGAGTCCCAGATTTAATAATTTAGCACACATGTGCATTTATTTTCTAATTTGTCTTATGCATTTCCCTACGGGAGTGGGACACCGTTTTCTCATAAACATCTGTGTGGCGGGTCAGCCTTATAGTAATGAATGTGATGCCAGTGACGAGGTAGTTCTCCTTTATTGTGCTCCTCATATTAGTGATTTTTTGCTTAGAACTTTTTCTTTTATCAAAGATTGCATTGCACTCGAGCACTTGCATTCCCATATTTGCCAAGAGAAAAACTGAACTACAAATCCCAGAATCCAAAGCGTTATTGGTTTAAAAGTGAGGACGTTTTACGGTGACACACATGACAGCCACATGGCAGCTTTGCAAGGCAGATGCCAGCAAGTGTCAGGCCCGGTTTGTTCAGTCTGTCGTGCGGAAAGGGACTGGCCTTTAGGAGAATTGCAGTTGTACTAACAGCTGTGTCTCTGTGGGGTCGATCGTTCAGGGCAGGAGACAGTCACATTTCCAGGTGTCGGAATAAGGATTTGATGAGCAGGGGCTAAAAGCACCTCTTGGGAATCAGGTGTATCACCCAGGGACCAGGTGCTCCCTCTGGGGAACAACGAGATAACACATACGAGTCGCAAATCTAACTTCCACATTCTAAGTTTTTGACACTTATTTATGACCAAATGATGCTTTTGTGTGTGTCCCAATGCTTCTTTATTCTGATTGTCAAACACGTAAGTAGGTTTGTATGGGAGCAGTTTGCCTGGGAGTCAAAGGTATCTCCCGGTAGCTGTTGGTGTCTAGCAGACCAGCCTCTTCTAGGCTACAAGCAGGAGCGAAATAGCTTCCAGCTCCTGGCAATTTCGAATGCTCCATTCTAGACGCAGGCAATCCGCCCCCACTTTGTGTGTGTGTGAGGGTTCTCTCTCCAATGTGCAGAGTTCTGAATAGCGTCGCATAATAATAGGGTGTAGACTCATAGAAGGCTTCACCCTAGTTATCCTACTGCGTGGGATAGACCTGTATTACTCCTGACAGACATGTTAAGTGCAGTTAAGTTTTTGAAAGCAGAGTTATGGAAGGAATTCAATATGTAAATAAATAAAACCATTGATGGCTATTATTCAGTCGTTTGGGTGTTCGTTTTACTCAGACTCAGATGATACCCAACTGGTGTTCAGTATCAAGCAGAACTTCATGGCAGTTACAGCAGACATCAGGAATTGTCTAGATGCAATTGGCAAGTGGATGAACCAAAATCGGCTCCGGCTTAATGGGGATACAACTGAGGTTTTGGTCAATGGTCCCCCATTTGCAAAAAGCCTTTGCTGTATGGACTGCTGGCCGTCGGAACTGGGTACTCTTCCGGTCAGTGCCTGTGACATCGGTCAAAAATCTAGGCATATAACTATCGGCGTCCCTGACACCAACTCTTCAGGTTAGCGCTAGATGTAGTGTGGGACATCTGAAATTGAAAGTCTTACCAAACGTCCTTCCGTTTTTACCAGAAGAACTCTGGCCCCCTTTGATTTCGGCTCCCATCTCAGGAACAAAAGATGATTGCAATGCTACACTGCTAGCGCAGCTGAAGTTTCATGCTAAACGACTGCAGGATCTCCAAAATTCAGCTGCAAGGCTTGCAACCCAATCTTCCAGGCTGGCCCATGCTTCCCCACTTCTAAAAAAAATGGCATTGGCTCCCACTGGAGGCTAGAATAAAGGTTAAGACACTATTCTCCGTACCTAGAGCCTACTATAACACAGGGGCTGAGTACCTTAGGGAAAGGCTGCGTAAGGACAGACCATCACGAGCACTGCGCTCGGCAGATACACCATTTCTGACAGTCCCTCTCTTTAACAAAAGCACACTGGACGGACGAGCCTTTTCAGTAGCAGCTCCGAACCTTTGGAAAAGCCTCCCAATGGTGTTGAGATCTAATGAAAGCTGCTAAGTGTTCAGGAAGCAATTAATCTCTTTGTAGGCCTTGGTGGTCGAAGAGTGCAATGTCCGGGCACGAGCTTTCTTCCATGTTTTTCAATGCCCCCTCTCTTGCTTCCTCTAGCGCCAGGATATGCTAGACACGCTTTATAAATAAGATACCATACCACAACATACCATAACAAGGCCAAGCAAACATGAGTTTGTAAACTCTTGCAACCACCTTCTTGACTCCGCATTCTTTGGGCTGCTTAAGCCAGTTCTGGGAAACGTCATGGGGTTGACAAAGCCAGGTGGCCCTCGGCCCACTTCAATTAACCAAAGGTTCTTTTACCTTTGCGTGGAGCGCTCACCACACATGTATTGATCTGGCAACGCCCGCTTTCGTGTAAATCCCTGATGCTGAAGTTTCTTGACATGAAGTGTGCTCCCGCCTGCCTTTGCCAGGAACCTTGAAGGAAATCATAACTCTCGTAGGTTGTGTCTTCTCCTGAAGGAAACCGTGTGTTTAGCAGGACTCATTGAAAAATCTGCAGAATGAAATCAGTTCCAGCCATTTTAAAGCTATCCTGAAATGGGCAAAACCATACTTGCTAACTTTCATTCACTAAAAAGAGGTAGGCTTTTTCAAGCTTCAAAAAGAATAATTGACATAATGATGATGTCACAGGGAGTGACATCAAGTGACATTTGACGTGATGACATGACAAGACATTTTGATCAGACAAGATGCTTCCAATCCTGGCAGTCCATGCTGGATAATTTCTGAACAGAATGAAACCAATTGCAAGGGGAAACCATGATTGCCCATGCCCCACTTTGTTTCACATGCCAACCAGGAAGTACACTTTCAAATAGATAAGCTTCCTATTAATGCAGGGAAATGAAACACAAACTATCAAAACTCAAATTAGATTCTTTGAAAAACAAAATACCTTCTACCAGAGTAGGAAGGAGGAGGAGATAAGTTATTCCTGCAGCTCCTTCTTTTGTCTGCCTAACACTCAGTATTTTAGACCTGAGCTCCAGGGACCACTCAAAAAGTGCTTGGAGTATAGATGTAGCCACTTCTGAGTTATACTTGTGTATACTATGAACGCAGTAGGGAGCAGTACTAACATCTGTAGCTAGTGGGACTGCTTAAGAAGCAGGAGCAGAAAATCACAGTAAAACATGGAAATCTTCTAGAAAGTTTCCAAACCGGAAGCTTCAATGTCAAGCAAGTTCTCGCCTCCAGATTTTCACAAAATTCCGAAGCATGTGCATTTCTCCCCGCTGCGCGGCTACCTATTTTAATTTCACCTGTGCTTCCATGTCAAGCAGCACTGGGCCAGAGACATAAGTCATTCGACAGAACAGAGGCACCTTCCCCTTCAAGCAGAATGGAAATAGCCCCAGCCAATGAATGGGAAGAACCGGGATCTGCGTATGACGTAGAGGCTCCAGGCTCCTGGCAGTCCTCATTAGTCATCCCTGATAAAGGGACCGGCCATCGAGTCCTCTGGGACTTCCACACTGTTGCGTGACTCCTTCCCGCAGAATCCACTTGGCTGTCCTAATTAATGCCTATCACGGCAGCAAGCGTGCATTTGGGAGCAGAGTCGAGGGACCAATGGCAAGTGTACAATCTTGGATCCGTCTAGTAGCTTCTATCCAGTCAGGCCCGACCTGTTATCGCTAGGGGGAGCTATGAAAATTATACAGAACACAGAGCCAGTGTTAGATAATGATGATCTCGCACGCATGTGATCCAGCCAGGAAGCACACTAGATGTCATCAGTGGCCAAGGTGGAATATGTCGCAAAGAATTAGCCAGAAAACTTGGACATCATCTAACTCTAATAAGCACACTGCTTCAGTGCAGTGAAGTCAGTGAGCGCTCCTTAATGCAGTCTGGTGTGACACTGATCGCTCCTTGAAACACTTACGTATAGGCGCGTTACAAATGCCATATCATATCATAGCACTGTGAGTAGGTATGCTATGTTATGCTATGTTATTAGGATTTATTTCAATGCTGCTGCCATCTGCGCGGCATCCAGACACTCTGTCCGATCTAATAGGGGTGGGCGGGGTTTGGTTAGTGGGGATGAGAGGGAAAGGGCAAGATTGGACACTATCCTCACCCATCCCCTTCTCTTTTAGATCCGTAGTGGACCTGGAGATCATGCAAATGGCAGCGTTGCACGGTATCAATCCCAGGACCGTAACATGAATAAAGGGGGGAGCCAAGAAGGGGGAGAGAAGGGATGACTAAGTGGGAAGGATGAGGACATATTGTGACACATTCATGTGGGATAAATGTAGCATTAGTGACCTGAATCGTGGCACTGGTTGTTACTCCTCATCCCCCTGAAAGGCGGTCGGAAGGTTTATATGATAATGAAGAACAAGCGTCTGGACACATAAGTATGAGATAAAAATGAGCAGCCTAAAATGACACACGTTTTTGTTTTTTAACATCAGACAATTAGTACACATTGGCAAAACCAATTGTTCTGGCGTTGTAACTGCAGATTGCACAATGTATTTCTAAAAACCCCATGGGGCATACAAAGGCTTGCCCTCTACATTTGCAAAGCCAGACATATTGGAGATCCCTCACCAACATGGAAGCTTTTTTTTCATATTTTTTTGTCTTCTCAATAGTGGTATGTATTGCAAATGTAGTATTCAATGCTAAATGAAGACTAAAAGACTACACAACCAGAATTCTGTGAGTAATCGAAAAGTGTTCAGCATGTTGAAAAGTCTTCACATACTATTCTGTACAAAATGAATTCTATGGAATACTAGAAAAGACAGCGTCTTGTCTTCGAATACTGTAAAAAGACAAGTTAAACACTATATGATGTATTCAACTTTGATAAGGGATTTCAAGAACGTTCCCAATGCTTTCTCTTCAAAATGCCTGTCAGATTGTCAAGCTCACTATTTGCTCTGCGTTCTTATTCGTCTTTTCACTTTTCAGACCAACAACGATCATAGATGCTCCAGAAATCAGCTACGTCTCCTTCAAATTGACAGGAAACAGTGTTTGGAGTAGGTACGTCTGCTTTTCTCCTACAAATCATGGTTCAGCCGATGTCGAGTGCAGTGAGAATAAACATGATCACCCTAACTGAAATTGTTCATAAATATTGCCACACACACGCACACACACACACCCAAACACACACACTCATGACTCCACACCCACACACACATTTAACAAAAACGATGTTAACCTCTCCCCAACTTCGACATCAGCTGTTTAAAATTGTAAGTGGTTTTGCTGGATGACCAAATGTACCTTTCATGAATTCTATTGTTTGGCCAAGGTCACAGGCTGATCTTCAATAATACATACACTTTCCAATGCTGGCTGTTTCCATTACTCATCTTGGTTACGAAAAAGAAGCTCTGGGCATATTCTTTGCCCAAGAACACAAGGGTGACCCTAAGGAAGCCATTCAACCTCTATACAAACTGCTGTTTTGGTTGCTTCCTTGTGCATGGATTGAGAACAAGAGATCAGAATATACTATCGGACAAATATCGAGGCATTGCACTGCATAGAGTCTATTGACCTCCATGCAATGGTTTATTTTCTTTCATCCCCATGGAAAACAAAACCTTACAATATATTGATTGATCATAATCACAAGGCTATACTATACCCAATATGTTCATCGCCCAGTGCTGAATGCTTTTCGTTCCTTATTACAGAACAAACTCAGACTACGCTCCATGCCAAAGATCACAAGCATGTGTTTATATATTTTGGACATGTACATTCATGGTCATTAGTTATGTATTTGTTAATCTATCCATACTTATTTTGTATATCTATTATGGTCATGCCTTTTGTACAGTTTGTACCATTTTGGTACTGATATCAGGCTGTGTTGGGCTCCATTTCAACATGTCGGCCTACATTGCTTGTGTGTCAGGTACTTTTGCATAGCTGCCAAAAGGGTGAAGGGACTATTCAATATTTCTGTGACTGTTAGCCACTTGAACCTTTGTGTGAACAAGCACCTCTGGTGTGAAATGCGTTACCTGGATTTTCTTTCCTGTTGAACCCTGCTTGTTTGCTTTTTTAAACAATAAAATATTGCCATGTATTTATATCATGTTGTTTGTCATTTCCAAGCCTCTCCTGCCCTTGGAGGGCAGCCCGTCCACGCTTTTGCAGCATTTCTGTCCCGTTTTTATATATAAAGAGAAATATTCAAAGAAAGAAACTTTAGTTGCAGGGACGTTAAGGTGAGAATTTAACACAACGAAACCCCTGAAATTGAGCTAAAGCCAACTTAACTTTGCACCCCCTGTTGTGCAGCCTATGACCATAATGATGACATCACAGATGCCTTCATTGATAACATTGGTGGTGACATCACTAATGACGTCATCTATGACATATACAGAAGTCAATGTATTAAAAAATTGGTTTCTATTTAAAGATTCATTTTACTTTGCACTGTATGTGTTTTATTTCAATTTCCAATTTTAACATGTCAATAACACACAGAAAGAAATATACATCTATGTACCTGTTTTCAAGCAAATGCTGAATTTTAAAACTGCATTTATTTTTTATACATATATACATTTAGAGTAGTCATCCCTTTTTTCAATACCCATGTATGAACATTCTTAAAATATATCCTAGTTCTTAGTTCTTACTTGTTTTAAAGCACTTCTCATGTTATTTAGAAAAATATACGTGTACACATTTTTCTTACAATAAAATAATTGAGTATTTACATATGTTTAAAAGTAGTAAATAGTGTTTAACATGTATTGCTTTCTATTTTTTTCTACTAATTTGTGTTTTGTATATCTATATATAGATTATTTTATAGTGAACATGTCTTAGATCTATTTTGCACAAACAGGAACATTCTAAGCAGCATACTATTTATAATTCAGATGTCATCTTTTACCAACGTATTACCAAGAAAAGCTTCACAATAAATGATGTGATGCATGTGTAGCTGTTTAGTGTTTTAAACAATGTACTCATTGTTATGAACTATGTTATGAGCTAAGCAGGGTGTTGCATGGATGGGAGACCCGCATGCAAATTCTCGCCTCCAGATTTTCACAAAATTCCGAAGCATGTGCATTTCTCCCCGCTGCGCGGCTACCTATTTTAATTTCACCTGTGCTTCCATGTCAAGCAGCACTGGGCCGGAGACATAAGTCATTCGACAGAACAGAGGCACCTTCCCCTTCAAGCAGAATGGAAATAGCCCCAGCCAATGAATGGGAAGAACAGGGATCTGCGTATGACGTAGAGGCTCCAGGCTCCTGGCAGTCCTCATTAGTCATCCCTGATAACGGGACCCGCCATCGAGTCCTCTGGGACTTCCACACTGTTGCGTGACTCCTTCCTGCAGAATCCACTTGGCTGTCCTAATTAATGCCTATCACGGCAGCAAGCATGCATTTGGGAGCAGAGTCGAGGGATCAATGGCAAGTGTACAATCTTGGATCCGTCTAGTAGCTTCTATCCAGTCAGGCCCGACCTGTTATCGCTAGGGGGAGCTATGAAAATTATACAGAACACAGAGCCAGTGTTAGATAATGATGAGTTCGCACGCATGTGATCCGCCAGGAAGCACACTAGATGTCATCAGTGGCCAAGGTGGAATATGTCGCAAAGAATTAGCCAGAATACTTGGACATCATCTAACTCTAATAAGCACACTGCTTCAGTGCAGTGAAGTCAGTGAGCGCTCCTTAATGCAGTCTGGTGTGACACGGATCGCACCTTGAAACACTTACGTATAGGCGCGTTATAAATGCCATATCATATCATAGCACACTACTTTTTTCAAAGCACTGTGAGTAGGTATGCTATGTTATGCTATGTTATTAGGATTTATTTCAGTGCTGCTGCCATCTGCACGGCATCCAGACACTCTCTCCGATCTAAAAGGGGTGGGCGGGGTTTGGTTAGTGGGGATGAGAGGGAAAGGGCAAGATTGGACACTATCCTCACCCATCCCCTTCTCTTTTAGATCCGTAGTGGACCTGGAGATCATGCAAATGGCAGCGTTGCACGGTATCAATCCCGGTTTTTGTTTTTTAACATCAGACAATTAGTACACATTGGGAAAACCAATTGTTCTGGCGTTGTAACTGCAGATTGCACAATGTATTTCTAAAAATCCAATGGGGCATACAAAGGCTTACCCTCTACATTTGAAAAGTCAGACCTATTGGAGATCCCTCACCAACATGGAAGCTCTTTTTTCATCTTTTTTTGTCTTCTCAATAGTGGTATGTATTGCAAATGTAGTATTAATGCTAAATGAAGACTAAAAGACTACAACACCAGAATTCTGTGAGTAATCGAAAAGTGTTTAGCATGTTGAAAAGTCTTCACATACTATTCTGTGCAAAATTAATTTTATGGAATACTAGAAAAGACAGCGTCTTGTCTTCGAATCCTATAACACTATATGATGTATGCAACTTTGGTAAGGGATTTAAAGAACGTTCCCAATGCTTTCTCTTCAAAATGTCTGTCAGATTGTCAAGCTCACTATTTGCTCTGCATTCTTATTCGCCTTTTCAGACCAACAACGATCATAGATGCTCCAGAAATCAGCTATGTCTCCTTCAAATTGACAGGAAACAGTGTTTGGAGTAGGCACGTCTGCTTTTCTCCTACAAATCATGGTTCAGCTGATGTCGAGTGCAGTGAGAATAAACATGATTGTCTTAACTGAAATTGTTCATAAATATTGCAGCACACACGCACACACACACCCACACACACATTCACACACGCACATGACTCCACACCAACACACACATTTAACAAAAACGATGTTAACCGCACCCCAACTCCCACATCAGCTGTTTAAAATTGTAAATGGTTTTGCTGGATGACCAAATGTACCTTTCATGAATTCTATTGTTTGGCCAAAAAAACAAAACCTTACAATATATTGATTGATCATAATCACAAGGCTATACTATACTCAATATTTCCATCACCCAGTGCTGAATGCTTTTCGTTCCTCATTACAGAACAGAAGAACTCAGACTATGCTCCTTAGTTTAGTTTAGTTTAGTTTGTTTATTTATAAAGCGCATCCAAACCCTCAGGTAGCTGGGCGCATAATCATGTGCACAGCAGCGTTACATATCGTTACACAAACACCTTAATACACCAGTCAGAGCATACATTAGTCCAAGCTCTGAGTAGTTACATACAAGAATAGAATATACAGAGAACAGGGTACAAGATAGTTACAATGGAGAGTGAGGACCGGGTTACAGGGTGGTCCTGAATCGGATATAGACAGGGTGAACATTACTACATGGTGGCGAGCGGCGGCTGGCCGAACGTGTCATTGAGAGGTTAGATGTTTAGGCTAGTAGCCATGATTTCACCATGGCTCTGAATGGCCAGAATGTAGCTTCCGATCTAATTGCAAGAGGGAGGGTATTAAAGCATTGTGCTGCAAGCACTGGAAAGCTCCTTGCCAAAGATCACAAGCATACACTGTAGGGTCTCCTCTATCTTTCAGTATATATATATATATATATATATATATTACATGGCCATGGTAGTGGCCATGTAGTTATGGTTAAGTTGCTGTATCCATAGAAAGAGCACTTTTTGGGCGGCTTATAACTTCGCTCTCCCTGGAAGAATCCTCATTAAACTTTGCAAAAAAAAGTATATGGCCCACTCTGAATTTTTTTGCAAAGTTTGTTGAGGTTTGGTCCAGGGGGGGCAAATTATAGGGAGGGTCCCAAAACTTTTTTTTTTCCCTACAGCCCAAACCGCTGGACGGATTTACACCAAATTTGCAGCAGGAGCGGCGGCTTAGTCCCGAAAGCGTGCTTTTTTAATTTGGTGTAAATCCGTCCAGTAGTTTAAAAAAAAAAGACAAAAATGTAAGTGAAAAAAATTAGTGATATCTGTGTCCGCCTCGCGGACACACTTCCCTGTTCGGGGATTTGGTAAGCGACATGCGTGATGTCCGCAGACATCTGACATGCTGTCCCATTGGCTGTAGTAAAGCGTGCAGTGCGTCTTATTTTCAGAGACGCCTGCCATCTTAGTTTATTTTTCGTATATTGGCATCTGTGGCAAGCTCTGCGGTGACTTCAGACTTCACAAGTGATTATCACAACGTAACAAGTAAAAATTCCGATGCCATAAGATCAGAGGACAGCAGGGCCTCCAATGGGGCTGTGTGAGGCTCATGTGGATTACACTTCCTGAACATCCCAGGCTGCTGCAGACTTGCAGGAGATACGCCATCGGTACCCGGTGGCCTGCGGAGGACCGAGAAGTGGATATCCCGTTCCCCCCACCCCCGCTCATTACCCGTGTCTCCCTCCTGTACCCCTCTACTCCGCTCATGCCCGTGTCTCCCTTGTGTTCCCCCCACCCCCGCTCATTACCCGTGTCTCTCTCTTGTTTCCCCCCACCCCCTGCTCATTACCGTGTCTCCTTCCTGTACCCCCCCACCCCCCGCTCATGCCCGTGTCTCTCTCTTGTTTCCCCCACCCCCTGCTCATGCCCCGTGTCTCCCCTGTTCCCCCCCACCCCCTGCTCATGCCCCGTTTCTCCCTCCTGTTCCCCCCACCCCCTGCTCATGCCCCGTGTCTCCCTTGTGTTCTCCCCCCACCCCCCGCTCATGCCCCGTGTCTCCCTCCTGTTCCCCCTCAACCCCCACTCATGCCCCGTGTCTCCCTCCTGTTCCCCCCACTCCCCGCTCATGCCCCGTGTCTCCCTCCTATTGCCCCCCACCCCCCGCTCATGCCCCGTGTCTCTCTCCCGTTACCCCCCAAACCCCGCGCATGCCCCGTGTCTCCCTCTTGTTGCCCCCCATCCCCCGCTCATGCCCTGTGTCTCCCTCGTGTTCCCCCACCCCCCGCTCATGCCCCGTGTCTCCCTCCTGTTGCCCCCCACCCCCCGCTCATGCCCCGTGTCTCTCTCCAGTTACCCCCACCCCCTGCTCATGCCCCGTGTCTCCCTCTTGTTGCCCCTCATGCCCCGTGTCTCCCTGCTGTTGCCCTCCACCCCTGGTCATGCCCCGTGTTTCCCTGCTGTTTCCCCCCACCGCCTGCTCATGCCCTGTGTCTCTCTCCTGTTACCCCCCACCCCCTAACATGCACCGTGTCTCCCTCGTGTTTCCCACACCCCCGCTCATGCCCCGTGTCTCCCTGCTGTTGCCCACTATCCCCCGCTCATGCCCTGTGTCTCCCGTCTCCCTCCTGTTGCCCCCCACACCCCGCTCATGCCCCGTTTCTCCCTCGTGTTCCCCCCACCCCCCGCTCATGCCCCGTGTCTCCCTGATGTTGCCCCCCACCCCCGCTCATGTCCTGTGTCTCCCTCGTGTTGCCCCCCACCCCCCGCTCATGCCCCGTGTCTCTCTCCTGTTACCCCCACCCCCTGCTCATGCCCCGTGTCTCCCTCTTGTTGCCCCCCACCCCCCGCTCATGCCCCGTGTCTCCCTCGTGTTCCCCCCACTCCCTGCTCATGCCCCGTCTCTCCCTCTTGTTCCCCCACCCCCCGCTCATGCCCCGGGTCTCCCTGCTGTTGCCCCCCACCCCCCGCTCATGCCCCGAGTCTCTCGCCTGTTACCCCCCATCCCCCGCTCATGCCCCGTGTCTCTCTCCTGTTACCCCCACCACCCTCTCATGCCCCGTGTCTCTCTCCTGTTGCTCCCCACCCCCGGTCATGCCCCGTGTCTCCCTGCTGTTGCCCCCCACCCCCACTCATGCCCCGTGTCTCTCTCCTGTTACCCCCCACCCCACTCTCATGCCCGTGTCTCTCTCCTGTTACCCCCCACCCCCTCTCATGCTCCGTGTCTCTCTCCTGTTGCCCCCCACCCCCGGTCATGCCCTGTGTCTCCCTTCTGTTGCCCCCCACCCCCGGTCATGCCCCGTGTCTCCCTGCTGTTGCCCCCCACCCCACGCTCATGCCCCGTGTCTGTCTCCTGTAACATCCCCCCCTCTCATGCCCCGTGTCTCCCTCGTGTTCCCCCCACACACCGCTCATGCCCTGTGTTTCTCTCCTGTTACCCTCCACCTCCCTCTCATTCCCCGTGTCTCCCTCGTGTTCCCCCCATCCCCGCTCATGCCCCATGTCTCCCTGCTGTTGCCCCCCACTCCCCTCTCATGCCCCGTGTCTCTCTCCTGTTACCCCCACCCCCTCTCATGCTCCGTGTCTCTCTCCTGTTGCCCCCCACCCCCGGTCATGCCCTGTGTCTCCCTTCTGTTGCCCCCCACCCCCGGTCATGCCCCGTGTCTCCCTGCTGTTGCCCCCCACCCCACGCTCATGCCCCGTGTCTGTCTCCTGTAACATCCCCCCCTCTCATGCCCCGTGTCTCCCTCGTGTTCCCCCCACACACCGCTCATGCCCTGTGTTTCTCTCCTGTTACCCTCCACCTCCCTCTCATTCCCCGTGTCTCCCTCGTGTTCCCCCCATCCCCGCTCATGCCCCATGTCTCCCTGCTGTTGCCCCCCACTCCCCTCTCATGCCCCGTGTCTCTCTCCTGTTACCCCCACCCCCTCTCATGCCCTGTGTCTCTCTCCTGTTCCCCCCACCCCCCGGTCATGCCCTGTGTCTCCCTGCTGTTGCCCCCCACCCCCCGCTCATGCCCCGTGTCTCTCTCCTGTTACCCCCCACCCCCTGCTCATGCCTCGTGTATCCCCTGTTCCCCCCAACTCCCGCTCATGCCCCGTGTCTCCCTGCTGTTTTCCCCCACCCCCCGCTCATGCCCCGTGTCTCTCTCCTGTTGCCCCCACCCCCCGGTCATGCCCCGTGTCTCTCGCTGCTGTTGCCCCCCACCCCCCGCTCATGCCCCGTGTCTCTCTCCTGTTCCCCCCACCCCCCGGTCATGCCCCGTGTCTCCCTGCTGTTGCCCCCACCCCCTGTTCATGCTCGTGTCTCTCTCCTGTTACCCCCTCACCCCCCTCTCATGCCCCGTGTCTCTCTCCTGTTGCCCCCCACCCCCCGGTCATGCCCTGTGTCTCCCTGCTGTTGCCCCCCAACCCCCGCTCATGCCCCATGTCTTTCTCCTGTTACCCCCCACCCCCTGCTCATGCCTCGTGTCTCCCCTGTTCCCCCCAACTCCCGCTCATGCCCTGTGTTTCCCTGCTGTTGCCCCCCACCCCCCGCTCATGCCCCGTGTCTCTCTCCTGTTGCCCCCACCCCCCGGTCATGCCCTGTGTCTCTCGCTGCTGTTGCCCCCCACCCCCCGCTCATGCCCCGTGTCTCTCTCCTGTTCCCCCACCCCCTGCTCATGCCTCGTGTCTCCCCTGTTCCCCCCAACTCCCTCTCATGCCCCGTGTCTCCCTGCTGTTGCCCCCACCTCCGCTCATGCCCCGTGTCTCTCTCCTGTTGCCCCCCCACCCCCCTCTCATGCCCTGTGTCTCTCTCCTGTTACCCCCCACACCCCTCTAATGCCCCGTGTCTCTCTCCTGTTGCACCCCACCCCCCGGTCATGCCCCGTGTCTCCCTGCTGTTGCCCCCACCCCCCGCTCATACCCCGTGTCTCTCCCCTGTTACCCCCCACCCCCCGCTCATGCCCCGTGTCTCCCTGCTGTTGCCACCCACCCCCCGGTCATGCCCCATGTCTCCCTGCTGTTGCCCCCAGCCCCCGCTCATGCCCCGTGTCTCCCTGCTGTTGCCCCCCACCCCCTGCTCATGCCCCGTGTCTCTCTCCTGTTACCCCCAACCCCCCTCTCATGCCCCGTGTCTCCCCGCCCCCGTTCATGCCCCGTGTCTCCCTGCTTTTGCCCCCCACCCCCTCTCATGCCCGTATCTCTCTCCTGTTACCCCCACCCCCTTCTCATGCCCCGTGTCTCTGTCCTGTTGCCCCCCACCCCCCTGTCATGCCCCGTGTCTCCCCGCTGTTGCCCCCACTCCCGCTCATGCCCCGTGTCTCCCTGCTGTTGCCCCCCACCCCCCGCTCATGCCCCGTGTCTCCCTGCTGTTGCCCCCGACCCCCCTCTCATGCCCCGTGTCTCTCTCTTGTTACCCCCCTCTCATGCCCCCTGTCTCTCTCCTGTTGCCCCCACCCCCGGTCATGCCCCGTGTCTCCCTGCTGTTGCCCCACACCCGCTCATGCCCCGTGTCTCTCTCCTGTTACCCCCACCCCACATACATGCCCTGCATCTCTCTTCTGTTGCCCCACACCCCCTGCTCATGCCTCGTGTCTCTCTCCTGTTACCCTCCACCCCCCTCTCATGCCCCGTGTCTCTCTCCTGTTACCCGCCACCCCCTGGTCATGCCCCGTGTCTCCCTGCTGTTGGCCCCCACCCCCTGCTCATTCCCCGTGTAGTGTCTCTCTCCTGTTACCCACCACCCCCGGTCATGCCCCGTGTCTCCCTGCTGTTGCATCCCACCCCGCTCATGCCCCGTGTCTCTCTCCTGTTCCCCCCACCCACCGCTCATGCCTCGTGTCTCCCAGGTTCCCCCCTGCCCCCTCTCATGCCCGTGTCTCTCTGCTGTTGCCCCCCACCCCGCTCATGCCCCGTGTCTCTCTCCTGTTACCCACCACCCCCTGGTCATGCCCCGTGTCTCCCTGCTGTTGCCCCCCACCCCGCTCATGCCCCGTGTCTCTCTCCTGTTACCCACCACCCCCTGGTCATGCCCCGTGTGTCCCTGCTGTTGCCCCTGCTCATGCTCCGTGTCTCTCTCCTGTTGCCCCCCCACCACCCGGTCATGCCCCATGTCTCCCTGCTGTTGCCCCCCACCCCCTGGTCATGCCCCGTGTCTCTCTGCTGTTGCCCCCCACCCCCCGGTCATGCCCCGTGTCTCTCTGATGTTCCCCCACCCCCCTGCTCATGCCCCGTGTCTCCCTGCTGTTGCCCCCCACCCACGCTCATGGTATCAGGTAATATTTTCGCCAGCAAAAATATCGCCGTACATATGGTCGTCGGGAACGGCCATAGGCGATATTTTTGGTGGCAAAAATATTAGGTGCGGGGGATGCGGGGGTGTCCCCCACACATAAAAAAATGATGCGGGGATTTCGGGGGTGTCCCCCGCAGGGTCCATGTGTTATTTTCGCTGCAAAAATATGGAGATATTTTTGCATCGCAATATTTTTGCGGTGAAAATATCACATGGAACCCCGCTCATGCCCCGTGTCTCTCTCATGTTGCCCCCCACCCCCTGCTCATGCCCTGTCTCTCTCTCCTGTTACCCCCCACCCCCTCTCATGCCCCGTGTCTCTCTCCTGTTGCCCCCCACCGCCCGGTCATGCCCCGTGTCTCCCTGTTGCCCCCCAACCCCCGGTCATGCCCCGTGTCTGCCTGCTGTGCACCCCACCACCCGCTCATGCCCCGTGCCTCTCTCCTGTTACACCCCACCCCCCTCTCATGCCCCATGTCTCCCTCGTTTCTCCCCCGCCCCCCGCTCATGCCCCGTGTCTCCCTGATGTTGCCCCCCACCCCCCGCTCATGCCCCGTGTCTGTCTCCTGTTACCCCCACCACCCGCTCATGCCCCGTGTCTCTCTCCTGTTACACCCCACCCCCCACTCATGCCCCGTGTCTCTCTCCTGTTGCCCCCCACCCCCGGTCATGCCCTGTGTCTCCCTGCTGTTGCCTCCCACCCCCCGCTCATGCCCCATGTCTCTCTCCTGTTACCCCCACCCACCTCTCATTCCCCATGTCTCTCTCCTGTTACCCCCACCCCTATCTCATGGCCCGTGTCTCTCTCCTGAAACCCCCCACCCACTGGTCATGCCCCGTGTCTCCCTCGTGTTCCCCCCACCCCCCACTCATGCCCGTGTCTCCCCCACCCCCCGCTCATGCCCCGTGTCTCTCTCATGTTGCCGCCCACTCCCCGCTCATGCCCCGTGTCTCTCTCCTGTTACCCCCCACCCCCTCTCATGCCTTGTGTCTCTCTCCTGTTGCCCCCCACCCCCGGTCATGCCCTGTGTCTCCCTGCTGTTGCCCCCCACCCCTCGCTCATGCCCCGTGTCTCTCTCCTGTGACCCCCCACCCCCTTCTCATGCCCTGTGTCTCCCTCGTGTTCCCCCCACCCCCCACTCATGCCCGTGTCTCCCCCACCCCCCGCTCATGCCCCGTGTCTCTCTCATGTTGCCGCCCACTCCCCGCTCATGCCCCGTGTCTCTCTCCTGTTACCCCCCACCCCCTCTCATGCCTTGTGTCTCTCTCCTGTTGCCCCCCACCCCCGGTCATGCCCCATGTCTCCCTCCTGTTGCCCCCACCACCGCTCATGCCCGTGTCTCTCTTCTGTTACCCCCACCCCCTCTCATGCCCCGTGTCTCCCTCGTGTTCCCTCCAGCCCCCCGCTCATGCCCCGTGTCTCCCTGCTGTTGCCCCCCACCCACCGCTCATGCCCCGTGTCTCTCTCCTGTTACCCCCACTCATGCCCGTGTCTCCCTGCTGTTGCCCCCCACCCCCTGCTCATGCCCCGTGTCTCCCTCCTGTTACCCTCCACCCCCCGCTCATGCCCGTGTCTCTCTTCTGTTACCCCCACCCCCTCTCATGCCCCGTGTCTCCCTCGTGTTCCCTCCAGCCCCCCGCTCATGCCCCGTGTCTCCCTGCTGTTGCCCCCCACCCCCTGCTCATGCCCCGTGTCTCCCTCCTGTTACCCCCCACCCCCTCTCATGCCTTGTGTCTCTCTCCTGTTGCCCCCCACCCTCCGCTCATGCCCCATGTCTCCCTGCTGTTGCCCCCCACCCACCGCTCATGCCCCGTGTCTCCCTCCTGTTACCCCCCACCCCCGCTCATGCCCTGTGTCTCCCTCCTGTTACCCCCCACCCCCCTCTCATGCCCCGTGTCTCCCTCCTGGTTCCCCCTACCCATGCCCGGTTGTGTTCTCTTTATACACCCCGCCTTCCCTTTCCATGGTGTCCATCTTGGTAAAAGATTTTCCTTCCTACACCGGGACGCAGCAGGTCGTTCCGGTTTGGGAAGAAAAATCTTTTTTTTACCACCCCGGGTTCCCACTTTGAGAACCTAGGATGCTAGTGGTATTCATCCATTGAAAAGGACGTTATGGTTACGTTGCACTAATAAAAAACTATGAAATTCAATTAAAAAATGTGTTAAAGGGATGTTATGGTTAAGTTGCACTAATAAAAAACTATGAAATTCAATGAAAACATTGTGTTAAAGGGACGTTATGGTTAAGTTGCACTAATAAAAACCTATGAAATTCAGTGAAAAAACGTTGGTAAAGGGACGTTATGGTTAAGTTGCGCTACTAAAAACCTATGAAATTCAGTGAAAAAACGTTGTTAAAGGGACGTTATGGTTCCAAGTAAAACCGAAAAATCCTTGAAATTCGCCAGTTATGGTAAGCTAAGCAACCATAACTCGCGCCACCACCGTGCACTGCTAAGCCTAACACCCAGGACATCAAAGATGACATCACAAATGTCATCATAAATGTCATTGATGACATCACATGATTGTTATGAGCTATTCTAAAATGTTGATCTCACATTTGTAGAAAACTAAGGATGGTGTAAATATTTGCAAATACTGTGAGTGATTTTATGTCTGATGCCATTAGTTAAAGAATCATTGATGTCATTTATAATGCTATTAGCTATGTCACAAGTGATGCCGTAAGTGATGCCATCAGTGATGTCATAGATCATGTTATTAGTGATGCCACCAGAGATGTCATCAGTGATGTCATCAGTGATGTCATCATTGTTTGCATAGGCTGCACAACAGGGGGCATCATTTGCATTTGGGCTAATTTGTATTCCCCCAATGCCTTGCTGCTGTGGCTCAGAACTGGAGATGAATTTTCAGCGATGGCTAAAAACTTTAGTTAAAGTGTAGTTAAGTTGAGCAGATTTAACGCAACAAAACTCTTGAAATTCAGTGGATGTGGGAAGTCATTGTGGGAAGTCATGTCCAGCTTAACTCGGTGTGTTACCATTACAAAGCGCATGGGCACACACATAGTATAAGAGAAGGGAATCACAATGACATACAAAATGGCATTATGGGGCACCGCCTTCTCTACCAAATATTTAAATATTTTAACAACTACTGGACAGAATAACCCCAGACCCCTCTGGAAATTTCATTAGACACTGTCAGCATCTCTGCTGCAAAGCACCAAAACCGATATACAAGTTTTAAGGAGAAGGGTGCATCCCTTTTGCTGTTGAATATATTTTAAAAACTACTTTTGGATTTACCCCAAACTAGTTAAGAAAATTAAGTCAATGCTTTGTGCCCAAATTGTTTCTTATTTGGTCCAAATCTTCCAAGCAGTTTTAACACTGTGGCTGTTTAAAAATTGCACTTTTTCTCCATGGGAAAATGAATGGGAGTAGGTTTAAAACTGTGTTTTTATTGTTTCCTAATATCGTTTTCATTTTTTTATGAATAGTTCCCAACCTTTCTAGTTTGGTGGGTGCCCTTGAAAAACCCTTGGTTTTTAAAAATGTCCTCCAAATCTATCCATCAAGTGAAAAGTTATTAGCCCCTCTCAGCCACTCTGCTGCAAAGCACCAATTCAGATATAAAGGTTTTATGGCAGGGAGCACCCCGTTCTCTGTTGAATATTTTAAAAACTACCAGATGGATTCACCTCAAACCAGCCAAGGATATTAAGTCAACGTTCTGTGCCTGAAAACTGCTTTTTTATCTTTTCTTAATAACGTTTTCATTTTCTAACAAATCATTCCCAAAATTTCCATTTTAGTGGGGCTCTTGATGAACTGATTTAAAGGTTTTAAGGTGCAAGGGGCACCCTGGTCTCTGTCAAATGTTTTAAAAACTACTGGGGGTGGGGGATAGGGGTGCTTGACAAACTTCTTGTTTTGAGAATATTTTAAAAACGACTGTACATGATAACCCCAGACACACTCCCCTCCCCCTGGAAATCGAGTCAACGCCACATGCCCAAGTTGTTTTGTACCTGGCCCAATTCCAGTGGTATTGTTATGTATAAAAGATGGCAGGATTTGAGAACTCACAATTTGTTTAGGCGATTCACAGTGAGATTGAATTATTTGCCAATGAGCACACTCTTTTGTTAAGCTGCATGCTACAAGTGCCTTGTTTTATGACCAGACTCTTCGTGACTGTTGTGATACATCGCACAACCCCAACTAACTGCATTTAAGCAGCATGGAAAAGGGGGAAAACAAGACTGGCTGCAAGAATAACATATGCCCAGGTACTTTTGCCCCAATAGCGAAAGTCAAAAGCTGGAACTCAAGAATATATGCGCAGTATGTGACTATGGGCTTCATCATCAGTTGACCGGTATCTCAGTACGAATTGCACCAGGATACCGCCCAACGCAATTAGCATTACTTCAACTTGGTCTGGTACAATTTGCGCCGGATCCCGATTGGGATTTCTTGGTGCTATTAGCACCGTCACAATGAGCACTACGCTAATAGCACTGAAAACGGGTGGAAATGGCGATTTTTCCACCCAACTCGTTATTGGGCAGTGGAGTACATTTGGCGGTAATAGCGTTACCGCCACATTTTATCAATCCACCCAACTTGTGATGATGCCCCATATGCATAAAGTGAAATATACAAATGTAGTTCCATTGAGCTTCCCCTTAGAAAAAAGTGTGCAAGACAAAATAATATTGGACTTTAAAAAAAAGTAATGAACACCAGAAAAAGAACCTGAGAGGGGAAATTTTCAATAAATGTGCTGGCAAAGTATAAAAGGGGTTCAGCTTTTAAACCCAGCAATCTGTAGTGAAATATTCCCTGGAAAACTATAGTGATGTCGGTGTGAAAAATCACTGGCCATGCCCAAAGGCAATGGCAAATGATACGATATGCATCCACTGCCCTGTAATATAAAACTTTATAGCATAATTGGTTAGGAGCAACAGTCTCTTTTGAAATACATAAATAAATAAATACACAATTTCCAGCTCCTAGCCTAGAAATGGGAAAACCCACCATTATATCAAACAATAGGCATCCGGGACTCACCCTGCTTGGCTTCAAAGCGAGTTAGGGGTCGGACCCCCACAGGCCATGAAGCTAAGCAGGGTGTTGCATGGATGGGAGACCCGGATGCCTGTGGTGTCACTGGCCATGGGCATTGGATATGCCAGTAATTCTTCACCCCCAACGTCACTGTAACTATATATATATATATATATATATATATATATATATATATATATATATATATATATATATATCAAATCAGCTACGAATCTTAAAAAAAAAAGGAAATATTCTGTTGGTGTTGAGACTTACATCAACATTGGGAGATCCCAGATTTTTTCAAATAAGGCAGCAGGGGGGTTATCCTTGGGTTGACACACACATTTCTAGTAAACACACCCTCCTGAACTGCTTGTAAAGGCAGAGTCCAAATTCTAGTTAACATGTATGTCTATTACGCACATTTAACTCATTTGTAAGATTTTTAATATTCATTCATTAAAAGCTTATTCACCCTTAATTTATCAAAAACAGGTATCAACCGATATCTACAGAACAACCACAAACAGATCTGTGCATTTAAAAACACATATTCCAATCCAATCTAAAGTGTAATATTCCTAGAAAGTGTCACTGTGCTAAAGTGCTTACATTTCTGTGAACCCCTGTGTGTGCTAATGTTGCAATTAAATTAAAGATCCTATTATAGAACTAGTCTCCATTAAAAGTGCCCTGAGATTTACCACACAGTCTGGATAAGAAAAAAAAGCTATTATTCTTTTTTTTGTGTGGGGGGTAGGCAACTAGAGACCACTTTATTGGGACAACAAATGGAGAAGAATGTTAAATGTGCTTACAAAGGTACTTATTGTGTTGGTAACAGAATACAATGGTGCTTGTCTACATTGCTGTCTCTTTCTCTGAACACTTGTCATGTATAATACATGTCATTGTTAGGAAAATGCTAATGGATATATTTTTTAAACTGTTTTGTTAGTTTCTCTTCAATAGGTTTTTATAGAGACAGGTAGAATTACTAGGAGCAACATCTGGTTGCCTCTGGCCCTGGAAGGGATAGGAAATTGGAATGCTTGACTGGCCTTGGACTTATGAATGCAGCTGAGAGGCGGTAAAGAGAACATTAAAATATGTACTCTCCAAGAAGACATACATAAAATATACCAGAAATAAATGTTAGTATAAATGTTAGTATATCTCCAAATGATACAAATATATTTTAGTATGAAATAAAATGTATGCAAAATGGAGTTTGGTAAATATATCTATTATACAGGACATCCAAAAATATCTCACCGCTATGCATATTTTAAGTATATATTTGCGAAAAAAGGAGAACACATTATAAACAATATCAGTTGAAGAAAGTTATCCCTATGAGTAAAACAAAAAGGGAGGTCAGTGTTCTGGGAAATGTACAGATCTAATTTGAAGTAGTGTTTCCAAAAACGATCATTAAAAAAATGTTGAATAGTTTAGATATAAGCATGACCGTGACGTGTCAAGCAGACACTACGAATGGGAAGTATTGCCATGCATGTAGATTATGGATGGCAGAGTTCATATTTCCATTATGGCCGTCCAATGAGAGGTGTTCATTCTAATGGAAAGAATCTAATTTAAGCCCGCGGGAGGTAAAGTGCTAGAAGTCCTCTGCTAATCAGGGGGCTCATAATGTGGGACTTACCTCATCGTTTTGGGCCAGATTCGAGCTCTCTGAAGGGGCTGATGTATCCCCCACATCTGGCTCCCCACTATGCCTCCTGAACTCCTTTCCGCTCCTGCTCCCCACTGCCCCATCTTCTCACCTGACGTGTGCATTGCTTGGGTATCCCCCCCCAACCCACCCCAGGGTCACTGTATACTCGGCCCCATGATCCCCTACACAATGCACACTCTACCCCGTGCGTCCGCCGCACTTACCTCAAAGAATCATCTCAGCTGCTCCCCCCATGACACCCCTTATGCTTGAAAAGTCTTCTTCCCATCTCCTCCTATTCAGTGTGGCATTTTACTGTAGTTTATTATACTCAACAAACTACTGCCACTCTATCCCTCTACTTACTTAAAATAAGGGTATTAATACCCCTAGACAACGTGCCGTGGTGCTTCTAGCTACAAGGCCTTTGCCGTCTGGCTGTACCAGGAAAAAGCTGCCCTCAAACCTCGTAAACGCCCTCTGTTCGCTCGGGACTCTAGACTGTTAACACCTGGTAAAGCCCTGCTGCTCGTGACCTTTTTCAGATGCATCTCGGATAAAGGCTCAGCCTTTATGAAATGTTTTTTTTCTTGAATGTATAACTATAGCTAAGAGATTTGGCCCACTTAACATGAAAGTACATGATTTGTTTGACAATCATGAAATGTATTCTGACAACATTGATTTAATAAGAATTACTGTCAATGCAACAGAATACAGGCCTTTTAAAGTTTTCTAAGCCAACAGTTGGAAATGTAGCAGCACACCTGGGAGAGAATGAAATAGAAATGTGTCCTTAACAACTGTAACCCCGGTTAAAACCATTGGAATCAAATTGAAATAGGAAACCACAGAGAAACATTTTCAGATGAAAGTTATGAAATACAAATAATGATTTCAGAAAAAGGACAGTACTGATACATTTTGTTAGGGTGATCAAATAATTATTATAATAATAACTACATGTGTATTACACTCTTTGTGAGCTGAATCATCTTTCATGGCAACTCTTACTATATCCACATAATTATGATTTTACCAGTTTCATAAGGATGTGGGATTGAGAGGATCCGGAATTCTATTCTGGGACCTTTAGGTTTTACACAGATCTTTGCAGTGAGAGCATTAGCCTAAAGAGCTATCTTACTGGCTTGAATTAATTGTAATACGAATAAAATGTGGAGTAAAAGATCTAGAGCCTTAATGGTGAGCAATTGCAGAATACACTCTGTGAGATACACTGGAGACAGAAATGTGTTCCAAGAAGGGTGAAGTTTGATGTATAGATATATAATACACCATCAGAGACAACTGGAAGGTTATAAACTCATGTTTTATAAATGGTGCTATTGGGTTACTTCTCTTAAATTATATTATTTGTATATAATACATGGTAGTCTGCAATATCTGTATACAAGCCTGGACATCACTCTGTTATTACAGGCTACTAGTGATGTCACAACTGACCTGAAATATGAACATGACATCACAACTGCTCTGTAATCTTTTAATACGCTTCATTTGTGATGTCACAATGCCTCCTGCTTCAGCTAGCAGAGAGAATTCCAGCTGTCACTGACACACTTCATTAAAGCTGTGAAAAAGCTTTTCAAATTTCTTGCTTGCAGATTCGTTTTCTGTGACACATTGCAGCCAGTAATCAAAAGGGAACTGTTTATGGTAGAATGCTTCATGTGTGCACTGCTGGAGTTGAACGCAGGTGAACAAGAATGTGAATGCTATTACGCCATGTTACTACTTATTTTGAAGCACACAATGAAAGTTTTATCAAACAGTTTATTAAACTGGTTGATTTATTTTTCTGCAACACATTAGGAACCACATTTTTGCTTTTTTAAATCCAAACAGATTCTATATTAATTATATGGATCAGCAATTAAAGATCTCTTGAATTATATCAAGAAAGAGACGAGGTATTAAAGGGAATGACAGTTTGTCGTCATGTAATATAAGAAATACAATAGCCCCTACTTTACATAAAAAAGGATATCACCATGGAGTTTCTTGACTTTATAAAGCAATTTGCCCATGTTCCTTTATTTGGTCAAAAAAACTCCTCCGTGACTTACAATATCCTTATACTGAACGATAGGGGTACATTATCCCATATATATTGGGAAATGACTTGGCACAACTTCAGAGTCATATTTAAATTATGTTCAGAAATTGTGATGGTATAAAGGACCAACTACTATGGAAGGGACAGCAGTGACTCCCACTCTACCGAAAACCCCACCATTGGAAGTAACAGCCTGTACTCGCTGCTGGATATCAGTCGGGTGTGACTGGATTTGCATGAGATACCCAATGCACAGCCATTTCTACTCAGAGACTTCACCAGATGTAACTACCGAACTAGTATCATGATATGATATGATATGGCATTTGTATTGCACCTATACACAAGTGTTTCAAGGCGCGACGAGGCAAGGAAGGGAGAACAGAGGGAGAACAGAGACAACGATCTTACTAGGCCAAGTGACATTGAGATCACGCAAGTGCAGGGGAGGGGGGAGGGGAAAAGTGCCTGGGGATAGGGCAGGGGGCAGTGCTGAGTGCTGTACATGGGATCAAAACAATACCGAGACGTGCGGGCAGCAGGGGGAAGCTACAAGGGAAAGTGCAGACAGCAGGTGTCCAAAAGTGCAGGTAGGGGGACTGTAGGGTTACAGATACAGACCCAAGTACAAGGGTTGCCGGGAGGCAGTGCGGGTGTGCAAGGGGGCGGGCAGGGACCTGTGCCCGAAATCAGAGGGTAGCCAGGTGACCAGTGCAGTATCAGACAGGAAATCAACAGGGGAGAGGAAGAGAGAAGGCAGAAGCAAAGAGGAAGGTCTTGAGGTGCTTCCGGAACCGGAGATGGTTCTCCTCAAGTTTCAGAGATGCAGGGAGGCTATTCCAGAGGGAGGCCCCAGCCGAAGAAAGAGATAGAACACCAACTCATTGCTTGGAGAAGCAACTGACCCTGAGGGAGTTGGAGGTGGAGGAGCGAAGAGCTTGAGTAGGAAGGTATTTAGGAAGAGAGTGTTGGAGGTTTTGAGGACACAGGGCCCAGAAGGCCTTGTGGACAATGCAGAGGGTCTTGAACTTAATCCTTGCAGCCACGGAGAGCCAATGCAGAGATTTCAGTGCTGGAGAGATACAATCCCTGGCCTTGAGGCCAAGGACAAGTCTCATAGTCCTGTTCTGGATGAGTTGCTGAGGGTGGAGAGTAGAAGCAGGCAGATTTAGAAAGGACTGTTGCAGTAGTCCAGTCCAGAGAGAACCAGAGCTCTAGAGACAGTGAGCTTCTGGGGGAAGGAGAGGAAAGGAAGAAAACCGCTGAGGAGGTTGTAGAGGGGGAGCCAAGTACCCCCACCTTAACCGTCCTGCACATATTACCTGTATGTTGGAAACCAGAGTATGTGACATACATGGAACAGTTGAAGCGACAAAGGCCAAAAGGAATCCTAGAGGCAAGATTCCCATTGAGAAAACCATACCTGCACACAAGGAAATATGATGGTTGTTTAAATAAGATGCCTGAAGAAGCAGAGCAAATAAACGGCCAAGAAGAGTGGTGACATCCCCAACCATCACCAGTAAACATCACACAGAGCTGAGCTGACATATATAGAAGATGCAGACACAAGAGAATGAAGATATTCTATAAGGCATCACGAAAGTATCAAGGATAAGTGACATCTTGGGATCAAGGTGAAGAAGCTTATACCACAGAACTGATGAACCCATCAAGCTATTTTACCCGTGTACAGATGCAAAAGAAACGCAAGCAGACTAAATAATCTTGAGGCTAGCTTTATAGTTAATAGACTGCAGCAAGCGCCAAAATATATATATATATATATATATATATATATATATATATATATATATATATAGCAGAAAGGGAGGAAAAAAACGAATCGCACTCCCGCAGGCACCAAAAAAACACAAATGCCAGGTTCAGTAAGAAGTCGGAAGAAACACTGCAGACATAGTGTAACAATTACTAATGTCTTTTAATGTTAATACAAAAATAACAAAACCAAATGCACTGTGCAAAAACCAAATGCACAGCACAAAGCATAGCAGCACATAGAAGACAGAACAGCAGGACGCCTAAGTTAAGCAGCCTGCAAACAACGCGTTTCGCGCTATACTGAGCGCTTGATCACGTGAGGGGGAGAGTGTAGGACAGTGATAAATACACCACCAACAACAGTCCCTCAACTATGTCGATGGCAACAACTGCTACCAACACAAGAGGGAACAGGGGCGGCCATGTTGGAAGGGAGTGTGTACACATGCTGAAACAGAAGAATGAGAGCACAGTGCTTTTACAAACGTTTCTGTCAGTGATCAGTAGAAGTAAAATAAAACTGACCAAGGTGTAAAATAAAGTGTGTAACATCACAGTCTCCAAATAGGGAAAAGGCCCCTATACATGTATCAATGCATATATGGGGACCTTGCTAGACATCAATGCACAGTGCATAAAACAGCAGTATAATGACCACATGGCATGGAAGATGTAACAAGACACATTCAAAATAGATAAACCAACATTAAAAATCACCCCATATAAATGCATAGACAGCTTCATGAACTAACATATCATTCCCAACACTTAAGTAGAAAATACAATACAATAACAATAAAACTAGTCAACCAAGATTAGATGTAAAATCAGGTTAAGAACAGTTAGACTGGACCTAAATGTTAAAAAATTGCAGCAAGGTAACACAGCCAGCAAAGTAATTTGTGCAAACAGCAAAAATAGCAGCTAAATCGTCAGATGTCAATTATGCAGTGCAAATCAGCAAATAGAGCAGCAAGGCAACAGTGCGCCTGCCCAACCTCCAGGGTAGAGGATGTAATAAAGTGCAAGTGCATCGACCTGATAGACTGTGCAAAATTGCAAACAAATAGCAGCTAGTTCGTCAAAGTGCAAGTGCAGACCATGATGTCAGATTACCTAAAGCCAGAGGCAAAACGCAACATAACAAATCCAGAGCATACAGTAGACTAGACCAGTAATTTCAGAACGTTGAGGAATAGTAAAACAATATCAGAAAATGAAGGTAATAACACAAATAAATAGAGCAAAAAGCTACATATAGGTCCCTGAAATAAACAAGACATAGTTGAGAGAGCGCTCCCCCTATTGCAAAATAATCAGCTAAAACAGGCAGGTAAGAAAAAAATAATGATCGTGGGTGCAAAAACAGAATCAGATCAATAAATACCTGCAAACAAACCAAAAAGTGAGGCAGGAATACAAAAAATACAAAAGTGTCGAACCAGAAGAACAAAATGACCCCAACAAAGGGAAACAGAGGGAAACAGAGCATAAATGGCAGGAGAAAGCAATAATGATAAATACATATGGGCATAAAATTAGGTACCCAGAAAGGTATACAATTCCTCGTCTACATTATGACCCCTGGGGAATTTGGTATCATATATATATATGGGCAAGTAAAGGATGGACGTTTACACTATGCATTATAGCAGTGCTGTACAGTAGCAGCTTGAATTACAAAATTAATCTCAGAAGGCGAAGTTGGATGAGCCAAGAAGCCAAGGTCTTATCAAACTGGAGTAAACTGACATTGGATACAAATCGTGTGAAAGAACATAACTCCTGTTCAGAAGGCATGAACAAAACAAGATAGACGTGAGAGGTCTATTAAAAAAAGAGTATTTTAAATGCACTAGAAGCTCGATTTCATGGTCTCCAGTCATGTAGAAGGATGAAGCTGGACAAATGAGATGATCACACCCACGCACGAGGGCAGAGCGTGACTTCACTCCCTGAATTTCTCAAAACTAAGAACACTCTCAAGGCCAAGTTTCAAAGCCTAATTGACAGTAGACCACTGAGGTGATGATGGATTGATATGCTAATTGGTGGGAAGCAATGGTCAAGGCAAGCTCACCAACACCTGGATGGCCAGCCTGCATGCTGCTAGACGTCAATGGAAAAGTACTGACGGAGGTTAGAGGGCCAACCAATTGTAGAGGACCGTGTAATTAAGGGTATTTTAGTTGTGTAAACCAATGGGTCGTCGTACATTTAGTGAGATTCATAGTGGTCATTTTTAGGGGAGGGCTTAGTTGCACTATCTGATGTTTAGTAACCAATTGCGTTCACTTAGAATCCCATACTAGTATGGATCTTATACTTAGATGTTCACTGAGAGCCTATCACCCATACTCATAGGTTTTTGTAGTTTGCCACGAAGGATGATGTTAGTAAAACATAGATTAACATCACCAATGACGAGTTTTGTGTATAAAATCTGAATTTTTACTAGAATGCATTGAGTAAGAGGATCGAGTGAGTTTGTTGATGTTCGTTGTACTCCCTGTTTTAGATAATTGATATTAAAATAGTTTTCCTTTTGCCAACTACCTGAGTCGTTTCGATTATTGATGTATGAATAAAAATATGCATCCCCATCCATCTCCAGGGTAATTGCACTCATCTTGAAGGGCTGAGTTGATCAGTTGAAGGTGCAGTTGGTAGTTTGACTTCTTAGAGGCGTCAGAGATGTGAGGAGAAAAGGAGAGTGTGCAGTCGAAGATGACCCCGAGGTTCTTCAGTTTCAGAGGTGGGCACAGGAAGAGGGCCAAAGGAGGCTGGCCAGAGAGTGACAGGAAAGGAGGCTGCAGGTGTGCCGATGAGGAGAATCTCAATCGTACTGGCATTAAGGCAGCGATTGTTGGCAGCACACCACTCCTGGATAACAGACAGACAGTTAGAGATGAGGGAAGGAGAAGAGGTGTCAGAGGGCAGCCTGCAAACAAACATCTGAATAGCACTGAAAGTTGTCGCAGAGAGCGGTAGTGGGTGAGAGGTGCCAGGTATTGGTTGAACAGCCAGGGCAAGAGGTTAGACCCCTGGGGAACACCACAGGTAGAGGGTGAGATAGAGGAAAGGAAGGACCCAAGTTGGATCTGGGAGGGTTGATCAGAGAAGAACAAGGTCAGGCATGCCCGGGCCTGATCGGTGATACCCAGATTATCACGGAGATCATGGAACCAGCAGAACCAGAAGAGCAATCACCCATCCTTCTCCTGATCTTATTCTTGGAAAGTAATTTTACGTGCACCTGCTGGATTCCCTAAATTGCTTTGATATATTGGTAGGGTGCAGTGTCTCAGGGGTCCTCTTTTCCACCCTCTGAATAGCCATAACATGGCCTTCCTTGGCGCAGCAGTGATATTTCTTCCTAGAGTGCAACAGGACCACTAAGCAAAAAAGTCCTGCTGGCATACAGGACTGCTCTGCCCTTATTATTAGCTGCCTGAATGGATTGGGATTTGTTAATGTAATACCACTTCGCCAAAACATTATTCCTGATGGAAAAATGTACCGCCCATTTTCGAGGTAAATGTAAAGTAATAGGGCACTTTGCATGTCAAGTGTTTTCCTCACAGCCCAAAGGATGTGTCCCAGAGGTCTGCCTGTGCAGGACCAGAAAGCCCTATTTGCATCCGGGGAAGACAGATTATCCAATCAGATACTGTCTTCCCCGGCGTGATTCAGTAATCACCGCCCGCACCTAGTCCCTTTTCTATTTTAACGGCAAAGGGACTAGGTCCATTTTCAGGTGACGGCAGCCATTTTGTTTCCTTATCATTCTTTCCCTCAGGAGATAGGCTCATCCACTCGTGTGAGCTCCGTTCCAGATACAAAAAAACGTAAAGATAAAAAAACCTTTAAAAACATTCACATCCCGGTTAAACCTTGGGGTGTGAATGGTTTTCATGCCTTGTTTGGGGGGAGGGTCTGACATGGCTGCTAAAGGCCCACAGCCCTCACTGAGGCCTTTGCTTTATTCAAGCCTACCATAGCTCAGGCTGGCAGACTGTTAACAGCTATGTCCGCCACCCTGATGGGGCATGAAAGCTATATACTTCCCCTGGTTGACCAATTGGAAGCAGTGATTAAGCCATCAGGGCTAAGTTCTGAGGCGGAGAGCTGAGTGGTAAAAAATGCAGTATAACATGTTAACAATTTGGATAAATGAATTACCACATACCGAGGTATAGTTTTTATACTTTATATCATGTTGCAGTTGAATACATCTTTACATGTTGTAAATCCCATATAAAACATGGAGATTCACAAGCATTTGTTAGAGCCTAAACATTTTTGCGGCAGTCAACTTTGACCTCCAGGGCTGTTGTGGGCTTACCTGGGCTCAGTGCAGCAATGTTCAGTGGTTATCATGGGATTGCTGGAAGACCCTCAGCAATGCCATGGTGCAGGGTTATCTCAGGGTAGAGGTTTGCACCCTGGAGATGTTAAGAATGGTTTAGCAGGGGATGGTTGTGACGCTTCGCCAATTACAATATAGGGTAAATGTAGACTCCACAGTTTTTTTTTTTTAGCAACAACCTGGAACCAGCCTGTCATAGCACTTGCAGTCATTCTTTCTAGTACCTTACTGAGTTTATGGGTAGGGTTTGGTCAAAAGGACTTCAGATTGGGACTCTTATTTCAGGACCCAATGAAAATGGTGACTCGCAGTCAGTAAGGTACCCTGAAAACTATTCTGCATGGGGCCATATGCAGATAGCTTTTCAAAACAAGGGCCAAAGCTGGAGTTCACAGGAGATGATGCTTGCGAAGGCGAGTGATGTTGCGGACTGTCCAGGGCATCAGAGGGGAAACTCACACAAAATAAAAATGGAAGAGTCCAGAAATGTGACAAAACTCTTTGTTTATTAAAAGCTTTCAAAACAGGGATCAAGAAGTGGATATTGCATGATTTGCCAATACTCTCTCGTATTTCACAGGCTTGTCATGAACCTTTAAGGCGACGTGCCATCACAAAATAAATCATACATTCCAAAAACCTACGGTAACATGGAATTGGATAGCAGGGTAGGCTACATATAGCATATGTATGGGGTTAGTAACCTGATTGGCTAAACTCTATCTGGTGGCTCCACCCATGATCACCTCCTAAATGTTGCAACTACAGGCTTGTCAGGTTAGCGCACTACCGTTGGGCCTTGCAACAAAGTGTAAGTTAGTGTGGAAGGTGAGTAAAGATTGGTTAGTGAGGGTCTTCTCAGCCTTTGTGCTTTGGACAGTTATCAGCCCATGAGCAACATTTCAAGGTTGGGGGAACAGCAGCAAAGGTGATGTCTGTACCTAATAGGACTACCATCTCCAATCCTCTAGGCCTTGAGACAGAACATTGAGCTTTCCTCCTGGTATTACGTTTGTATCGTCTGTCGTCAGTTGGATGGGAACACCAGTCTCTGTCTGGCTCGAATGAATAGGCTTTGTCTTACAGATTCAGATCACGTGTGCAGGGACCACAAACTTATTTTTCCTGCTCACATTTACAAGGATGTTCATCTTTTACACATACAGGTGTCCTATCTCTTCTGCTAATGTGAAACGTTCTCTCCCTCAGCATCCTTGAGAAGAATATACACAATAGCTGCACCAACAGCCTGGTCTGTGTTTCTTAGAGAAAACAGCATCTCAGGGCTCCCTCTGTATTTCTGAGCCCCTTCAGTGTGTTTCATTCATTTCAATGCATTTCTGGCTTCCATCTTGATTTACACGGCCATTCATGTTTGTTGCATTTAGCGTCAGCAAGTGGTTTATATGTATTCTTGTTCAACTTGCTGTTACTGCTTAGTAAAGGTGTGTCCGTCCTCTATCTAAGTGGGTCATAAGCATGTTCTTCATGTCTAAGAGCAACTTAATCTAAGTGTCTGCATAGCTTCATGCAGGGATGCATTCGTGCTTCATGTCTAACGCATCTATGCCATAGTCTCAGTCATGACAACATCAGCTTTTGCATGATCACAGTCAGTCTATTTGCTCCATCGATCGTAAGCTTGTCTCTTCAACAACATCATAAGGGTATGTCGGAATGGCTATCTGACTGAATAGAGGTTCTCACATCTGCAGTAAATTAGTGATAGGGAGGAGGAGGCCAGGATCAATGTACACCTTTCATTTATGTGATGTCGAGATGAGGGCAGGACCAGTGCAACGAGGGCCACATTCAGGTTTCCCTCTTCAAAATCCTGTCGGTGCAGGTGGGCTCCAATGAGATCAAGTAGTTCAGAAGATAATGAGACGTTGGGACCATGAGATTGTGGCATGGTCATTGTGGTTTGACTTAGGTAGCTGGAGGTCTAGGAGTCTGTCCAGTTGGCAGATCGTCTCTGTGCCACTGCACCTGCCTCTCTATTTTTGGAATCAGCATTGCGACCATGCCCAGCAAAGCTTCCAGAGGGCAGAGGAGTCAAAGCATGCGACAAGAGGGTCATGCTAACTAAGAAGTGTTATCCAGCCTTGGTCTTACTTTGGTATAGAGATGTCCAGTTTCTGTAGATGCCAGGCAGAGCTTTGTTGTCAGAAGGGCCTTAATAGGTTACAAGTTACAACATGGTTTCCTCCCATTCAATATTTATATCAGAAAATTCACCCACTACCATAACATTTGAGACGTAATTGAAGCAGATGTCAACTTTTACATGACGTTGTGGGTGAGTGAAAGGGTCCCAAGCCCCAAGCAAAGCATTGCAATTATTGAAACAATGTGATGGCCACCCAATCAATGGGGGACAACACATTCAACCCATATGGATTTCTTCCAGGGCATCCACGCTGGGTATGGACTTCACTTTGAATTCAGACACCAATCACACTCTTGTTTTATCTGGTCCTGGCCATTGCTGTTGTGTTACTTTCATACTTGAAGTGTCATAATCATATATGGCCACAGTGGTATCACAAATAGAAACAATGGGCCTCATTACGACCCTGGCGGTAGAGTGATAACGGCGGCCCAAGTAATCAAGGCTGTTGCCTGTTTTATGCCTGTTCGATGCCGATCGACTGCCGTATGCCGGACCCCCTATTATGAGGTAACTTTCCATTCCCCCTCCAGCTCGCCTGCACCTAGTCGAGCCACGCTTACCGTACACCGCACGTCCAACACTGTGTAACTTGCACTGCAGTGCACTGATCTGCCTTCTTACGTGTAACCCACTGCCACAGACTGGTCTACCAACGCTACTTGATTGCCACTTGAACAATCTCTTCATGCCCCACTTACGAGGCACCCATGCCCAGTGTGTTTATTGTTTGAATACCCTATGCGCCCTCCAGCGCAACTAAACTTGCCTATTTGAGCTCACTTATTGCCAAACTGAACCTACCTATTGTATACTGCTTAGCCCTGCCTACTTAGCTTGTGTTACACTGCCAGCAAAATCGAATCCACCTATTGCTGCATTTTACCTAGCCTTGCCTACTTAGCTTGTGTTACACTGCCAGCAAAATCGAATCCACCTATCGCTACATTTTACCTAGCCTTGCCTACTTAGCTTGTGTTACACTGCCAACAAAATAGAATCTGCCTATTGTTGTATACTGCTTAGCCCTGCCTACTTAGCTTGTGTTACACTGCCAGCAAAATCGAATCTGCCTATTGTTGTATACTGCTTAGCCCTGCCTACTTAGCTTGTGTTACACTGCCAGCAAAATCGAATCTGCCTATTGTTGCATTTTACCCAGTCCTGCCTTTCTTGCCTGCGTTACATTGCCTTAGCAAACTTGATTCTGCCTTGGCCATTTCCACAGTACTCCTAGCCTATGTGCCCGGTTGTACTTACAGTGTTTAAGTTGCACCTCCTAGAGTGACCTATCTTGCCCTTAAGTGTCACGTACTCCTAGTCACATTAATCACTGTCGCATGTGTGCCATAGCTTCTATTTGAATGCCATTATTGGACCTTTGTTAGCTCTGGCGACATACTACTGCCATCACTATGCCTATGCTTTATCACTGCACTGACATCAGTGTGCGTCATGCTATGCCTTGCCTAATGTTGTTGACTGAATCATGCTAGTCACTTCCTAGTTCTACCTACTTATCTGCGTCACTTAGCTGCTACTGAATCCCCTATCTCTGATCCCCTATCGCTGATACGTCACTATCTTTGATACTGGAATTGGAAGGATGCTAAACATAGCAATACCGCTCTGTACTATGGCTTCTGCCATGCATGTGGACTCTAGAAGCCAAGAATTCATTGTTTAGTCACTAGTACCTATCCTAGACTCTAGCCTGCTAACCCCTATAAATATTGACCAGCCAATCCATCCATACACTATAGGGCCCTAGAGACAGGATCCTACGCCTCTCTACCATGTGCCACGTCTATTAGAAATGACAGACTCTGCGCCAGACTAGCCAAATTATATGAACCTTTGAGAAGAGCCCTATCGGCCACTAACCTCATAACTAACCATAAACTCAACCTGAGACTTAGCCACGCAAAGTTGTCTCCACCACTGTCCTTTTTCAACATGAATACCTCTCAGCTCAATAACTATAAGCCTAAAGTGTGTAACATCTCTGACAAACCTATCCGAGTCAACAAAGCATCTGAGGCCCCCATCCTCAAAGGAGCGCTTCTTAATGTAAGGTCACTTGTCGCACATGCTACCGATATTGCCGACTTAATCACTGAAGGGAACCTGGACTTCCTCGCAATCACAGAAACATGGCTCCATAATGCAGCAGGACCCGCTCTTATGCTAGCTATCCCTGATGGCTACACCATAGTCAGACAAGACCGCGATAATTCCCGATGTGGCGGCATTGCCATTATCTCTAAAACTGCTCTTGGCCTTAGACTAGCCCACACCCATCCATCACAATCATGTGAAGTTCTCACTGCCAGACTTCAGATAAATAATTCACAATCCCTTACTATGTACCTAATATATAGACCACCTGGCCCTCTTGGTACCTTTGAGGAAGATTTGCATAACATAATTATGAAAAACCTTAAACCCACCTCACAACTACTTCTATTAGGAGAATTCAACCTAGGTTTTAATGACCAAATGGATAAAAACGCAACAGATATAGCCAACACTATCAACGCACTAGGCCTCACCCAAAAAGTCAATAAACCGACCCACCAAAAAGGGAGAATACTGGATTGGATAGTGGACCTTAACTGCTCAGCTACCATTTCATCCATCTTGCCATATCGTGGACAGACCACTTTCTGGTGTCCTTCCACCTATCTACTATAAGACCCACTCCATTGGTTCAACCATTAGCGCCACCATGTTCAACTAGAAGTAAAAAAGTATCACTGTAGAGAAAGTTATCCCTGCCATTCTACCCATCCTCAACGCACTACCAGAAAATCTTGACCCTAGCATCCTAGTTCAGGAATTTAACAACATTATGCTCACCACAGTGGATAAAATTGCCCCTGTCAAACTCAGACCTAGCAAACCAATAGCCCATTTAAACAAATGGTTCACTCCACAACTTAAAGACTTAAAGACCTTCGCACCTTAAAGAATAAAAGTGAAACCAATTGGAGCCTTTGCCCTTCTAATGCCGGCCAAAACGCAATTCCTACGACGAGCGTATTGCTAACTCTAACTCGAGTAAGAAAGAACTCTTTTCTATACTCAAAGAACATGAGTCCCCAATTGCTATACCCGATGTCTGCACCAAGGACAAATCCTGGTGTACAGACCTCCAACATTCTTTAGCTAATAAAATTAATATACTCCAGAATAAAATTCAACAAAAAAAAGAAGTACTGAACCTACAGCACTCGCCCAACACCCTCATGCCCAACGTTTCACCATCGGCACACAATACTACCTTCCATTTTTCTAAAATGTCTATCCTGGAGGTAGAAAAAATGATCCTATCACTGAAGCCCTCAAACTGCAAAGGCGATATTTGCCCAGCACAACTAATAACAGATGCTGCCAGAGAACTCTCCCCATTCATAGCTAAACTGATAAATGCCACATTTGCCACAGGCACCATACCTGCTAACCTCAAACAATCTTGGGTGCTACCCCTCCTTAAGAAACAGACACTAGATCCTCTTATTCCCACCAACTACTGGCCCATTACCACGGCCCCATTTCTACTAAAAATATTGGATAAAGCTGCATACATCCAAATTCAAAAACACCTTGAACTGCACAAACTCTTAGGCAACAGACAATCTGGTTTCCGTCCACTACACGGAACAGAGACAACCTTAATTGACCTAAAGTCCCAAATAGACGAGCAGAGAGACAAAGGTAGGACAGTACTCCTGCTCCTACTTGATCTTTCTGCCGCATTTGATCTGGTCAATCACAAGGTCTTATGCCGGCACCTTGATTCTGCAGCCCACTTCTCCACGGGCGCCATCAAATGGATCGAGTCCTTCCTGAGTGAGAGAACCATGAGAGTCTTCTCCCCCTGAGCAGCAGCCGACCCAATACCTATCCTATGCGGTGTTCCCCAAGGGTCTTGCGTCTCGCCTACCTTCTACAATATCTTCACTAAGCCAATGTTCGACGATCTGGACCAGCTGGGTATCACCTACACTAATTATGCAGATGATACTCAGATTCTCCTCCTACTTTCTGGGGATTACAGCACGGACAAGGGTTTAGTGAACAAAGTTTACCTTATCATCCAAGCACTCATGGCCTGTGCTTGAACGATGATAAGACTGAACTTATAATTCTGGGCTCACAGGCTAATATTAAAGAACTAGGCCAAGAATTCTCCTCATTTAATATTGATGGGAACACCATCAAAGTTTCCAAGGAAGTAAAAACCCTTGGATTCTACTTGGACTCCACACTGTCCTTTGATAAACAGGTCAAATCCCTCACCTCTGCCACGGTTTACACCTGTAAACTACTCAGAGCTGGTAAACCGTTCCTCTCTGACAATAGTTGCCTGATCCTGGCTAGAGCTCTAATACTCTCCAGAATTGACTACCTTATTGCCCTATACAGCGATGCCAATAAATCTACCATCCAAAAGCTCCAAACACTTCAGAATAATGCCCTAAGAGCAGCCCTAGGCATAAACAAGAAAATTCACATCTCCTCCTTGAGACGCCAACATAAATGGTTATCCACATCTAACAAAATACAACTAAAAACACTCTCCTTGACCTACAAAGCCCTTAATAACGCAGCCCCCAGCTACCTTATAGATAAACTTCAGAGAAGAACCTCTCTCAGACCTACCAGAACTGGGAATGTTAACTGTCTGAGCATACCTAAATATAAGCTTACCACTATTGGGGGTAATAGCTTTACTGTAAAGGCAGCTAAACTCTGGAATTCACTGCCTCAGGATCTTAGAGCAGACCAACCTTACCTACATTTCAGGAAAAATGTAATAAAACACATGATCACTACTGACCCCTAGTCTCCCATTACCCACTGGGGACCTGCCCACATCTAAAGAGACCTGTTCATCCTGCATTAATAGTGCACTACTGCGTTAACTCTGAAGACCTTGTGTAATGTAATCTACCCGGGAGCCTAAGTGTTACACGAAGGGCCCCATTTTTGGCATAGATATCTTTTGTACAGTGTCTATTGTTTATTTCTGTAACTACATTGGCAATTCCCTGTCTTCACCTCTATTCTATACATTGTGTATATCCTGTAATCATGTAAATATTGTATTTCTCGCTACTATGTAAATACTGTATCCTGTGTATATTCGTAACCCTTGTAAGCTTTGCATTTCCATATTGTTGCGCCCTTTTACTCACGAGTCTGGTGCGCCTAACAAATGAATAAACAAACAAACAAACAAACAAACAAACCGTCAAATTACGAGTTCTGCTCGCGGGGCCGCTCTGTACGCCTGATCAGACCAGATGTGCAGAGCGGCGCCCGCTAGCAGAACAGGATGCTAACAATGGCCCAGTTATTAACGGGACCGTTGTTAGCATCCTCCCCATTCCCATTGAGCCCTACTGGGGCTCAAATGGGAATGGGGACGTACCAGGTCCTGCAAATGGTAATTACCGGGACCCGCAAAGGTCAGAATGACCTGGTAATTTCCATTTTTTGGGACCTAGACCCAGACACGAGTATGGGTTAGCCATGCCACTAGAAACGGCATGGCTACCTCCAAACTCGTAATGAGGCCCAATGTCTGGCTGCCAGTATCTACAGCAAAGTATGTGGGGGCCACAACTATGTGCACCCATGGGTACATTAGAGCTGTACAATTGAGACAAAACTAACACGAAACAGTAAAGACCTCACAGCAAGACACATGAGGTGCTCGTATAAAGGAAAACACAGGGACACAGTGCTGAGTGCCTGTGCAGGACTTGTGGAATCACACACGTTTGTTTTGTTGAACAATTTCTGCTTGGCATACAAATAATAAATTGCAATGATGTGTGGAGAAGCCAGCAATGTGTTGCACTTACGTGTTGATTTAGTTTTAAAAGTTAGAATCTGTTCATAAAATGATTTGGAAGAATTGTTCTACAAAAAAGACAGAAAGGGAATGATGCATAGGAGGAGAGTGGCATTTTAATTTCAGGTCAATTTTGCTCCATTCGACGTTTTAATGGTGAAATTATGATAAAACCTTCAAACAGAGCATTGTCTTGACTTTTTAATCCTCTAAAAACAGCTACTGGTATAAAATAATCCGTCCTGAGTGTGTTGCAGTTGTACAAGCTCTATCTTCCATTATCAAGATGTGATCACAGGATCACAGTACAACAAACCTTTCCCATGATCTTATCATTCTTTAATTATGCATATCGCGTGTTAATAAATAAACATAATTGCCTTTGATCCTTCTGTTAAGAATCTGTATTGATTCAACTAAAAGAGTCGGTTGCGTTTGATTGGGCAGATACCAAGACACGGAAGCACTAATACAATTAAATTATTTACAAATCTGCAGTAGTACAATGCCATTTATCACGCTTTATTTAATAGAACTTAGTACACGGAACCTTAATGGGTGTCATTGATTCTTACACTATGTGCCGTTGCATAATTACGGATAAGAGCCCCCGGCAGCTAAGTGCCGAACTATATATTTCAGTAATAATTGCAGCACATGAGAGCTTTCAAACCCTTTCCTGATAGGGTCATCTTATTAGGTATGCATTGTGCTTCCCAGTTGTAGGTCAGCTGGTCATTTGCCAGCAGTGAGTTCATACCAACCATTGCTTTCTTCTTTCACAGTCACCATGGCCAACCTGCCCTCTTGCTTATATGTAATAACCTTTACTTTACCATCTCTTCTGTTTTTCAATGTCCTTTCCTCTGCACTGAGCTCACTTCCTCCTCATCACCTGGCTTAATTCATGACACTGTGATGGCCCATTTTCATATCAGACTCTTTACTGTTGTTCCCAGAGGTGCTGGAGGGGGATGTGATGCACTAGGAGATGAGGTGAGTTACCCATGACCCTACAGTTTGGTCACTGGGAAAGTCAGAAATCGAATTCGGGTCCATTGGGTTACAGTCATGAATGTAGCCGTTAAACCCCACTTCATATTAGACTTGTGGGTGAGACCAGGCATGCTAGGTAAATGCTGTGAATTAGTCTATTGCAACCTCCACAGGTCATGACAGATTGAGAAAGAGGTGCCATCTAAGGTTACGGCTTGGAACAGCTGACTCCTCACAGGCCAAGACAAATCATGGTGGCTCATAGCCTGCACATCCATATCACCTATGCATTATCCTTATGAATATATGCAGAGAATTGAGATAATGTGACACGTGTGTCCTGCATGAGCTATCTTGCAGACTTTTCATCACCTCTGTCCAAGCTCCCTTTTCTGGTTGTCATCTCAGGCCTACATAACATTGCGGTTACAAGCTATAGACAACATTGTCATTTACTTTCATCATTTCAGTCAATACCTGGGTGCATTTTGGTATGGGTATTGGACACCATATGTTATTACATTAGAATGGCCATGAGTAAAACGGCCAGAGTGAAGTCAGAGGGCCTCATTACGAGTCCGGCAGTAACCGAGCTGGAAAAACCGGCAGGTTACCACCGGACTCGTATTACCATTCCGCCTCGTGATTCCCGGAATTACCGGGGCATTACAACCCCCGTGACCCAGGAATTCCGGAGGTGGAATTGTGTAAGTCCCCATTCCCATGGAGTCCGACAGGCGGGAGTGATACCTCCCGCCTGCAGGACTCTTAATCAGCCTCTCCGGAAAGAACGGTGGTGGCGGTCTTACCACCACTGTTCTTTCCGGACCGGCAGGGTCGTAATGAGGCTCATAGCCTTTTACAAGGGTTGGTAGGCTAGTTGCGGGCAAGTACCTTCTGCCACTGCCCCCGACTAAGGGTGATATGGTGGTTTCCTTTGGTAAACAGGTGCACACATGGATCACAAACCTGAATACCAACAAGAACAAAAGGCCACCATGGAAAATGCGAAGGAAGTTCTTTCAGAAAAAAAGGTGCCCCGTTTCTATTTCCATGGTATCGGAAGTGGAGGCAGAGACCCTATATGTTTATAACATTATTTTTAAACATTAAAGTGGGAGATGAATGGGAGGGAGGCAGGAGGAGGGAGCTGTCAAATTCTCTGAACGGAGACATGTACTAGCTAATACAGCCCACATTTCAAGCTTTCTGATTGGCAGAGACACACCAACCGGCTCCTAATGATGATTACCCCCCACAACCCCCCGCCCAAATGCTTTACATATTCATTGCCTCCTAAACCTTGAAACATACTAAGAAGGTCAGTAACATTTGTTGCTGCTTTCTGAAATCATTTGCAGTTTGCAATACTCTATCTGTGCTTTGATTGTTGAGGGCTCTCTAGCTCGTACGGCTCAAGGTAGATGTAGCCATGCATTGTGCCTCTGAGGTTTATGATATAAATTAGTAATAAAGGCATTCCACCTTACAAAATAAAGGTGAAGAGAACTGCCTCTACTGCTTGGGCAATGACCCGGACATCCAATGCCACATATGAACTGCACACATGCCACATCTGAATAAAAAAAGTTGAACCTCTATGTTCTGTTCAAATTCGATACAGAGATTTAGATGGAACAGTACAATGTCTGAAGAAGACAGGATATTTATGATACCCCAAGAGAGTCAAGGTGCTGGTCTGCGTCTATACGTAGGCGGGAAGGACTCTGGTGCTTTTCTCACCTATCTCTGCGCTATGAGGCAATTGTCCCACCCCAGATAACATCCAGACCTGCCTCCTTGTAGCCCATGAATGGATGTGACAAATGACTCTGCCTAAATACAGGCAAAATCAAAAGTCACTGTTTTGGCTCAGCCTCCATCACATCCCTCCACTTCAAGTGGCCGGCTTCACTAAACTCTCAGCCTCCATTGCTAAAATAGTCCAAAATGTAGGCATCAAATGTAATTCTAACACCATGTGAAAAGCACACCCTTTTTAATCAGTTGTTTTAGAGCAGTGTTTTAGAACAGTGTACGCTCTAATTAAGAAAACTACTTGCTTGGTATATGGGGAGCAGAGGGTTACACAAACTGGCTTAGTGTATCAACAAACCAATATGACTCTGGGCTTAGCTATTTTAGGAGAAACTTCCAATGCACAACTCAAAAAAGACAAACATCTTATAAAACCTTTTTTTGCGGTAAGGTGTAAGGGGTGTGTTATTGATAATCATGAACATTGAAATATGTTTTATAAGAATTCACGTATAGGTATCCTACTTTAACCCCATAGTTCAAAAGATGTTTTCTCCTTTTTTAGCCTGGTGATGCTTCTGAAAAAGGCCATGAGACCGGAACGCGTCATGCACATGTTTACACATACATAACTGCGCTAAGACTGAATGAATTCAAATTGCTTTACTTATATGTTTGCTTATTTTTTACCCAATATGTTATCTAGCATGTCAATAATAACATGAAACCAATATCAGTACAAGATGTGCCTTTGAGATACACTAAACTTTTTTTTTTATAAGACTTATGTCTTTTTTTAGTTGAGCACTGGGAGTCACTCCTAAAATAGGAAAGACCAGAGTCATATTGATCAAATGTAGTTCTGTAGTTCTGTCCTTTCCTCCACAGATGGATAAGCTTGTCCACAAGGCCTACTTACAAGTTCACCTGTTTCGCAAAATCAGTCTCTATTTGGAAGTGACACAAACGTTGATCTTGCCAGTACCCTGGTCCAGTAGGAGACTACTGCAGTATTGCATATGTTGGTCTAAATCACACAGCATATGAAAATGCATCAAGGTTCCCTGCGAGTTCATGGAGAGGAGGGGCTGCTACTCCAAAGAAACACAGATTCTCCATGAAATGAAAGCCAAGAATGAGATGAATCATCAACCACCACTAGGTTGTAGAAGATGCGGGCATGACACTAGCACCGCTATATGAGTGGGGCAATGGAACTCTCATCTTTTACTTATGAACCACTTTAGATGTCGGTGAAATATAAGGTTCAATCGATGAATCCCAAAATTGTTTCAAACATATGTTGAAAACCTAACTCTTTTAAGGTGTTTTCATTATTCATGAATGTATGCTTTATGGTGTGTTTTTCTAGTTGGTCTATGTAAAGTTGTTTTTAATTCTTGTTTGTGCTATGTAAAGAGGTATGTAAACAGATATGAGTGCACTTTGCACTTTACACATTGCACTTTGTATATACCTGCTTGTATTTGACAGTTTTGCACTTTTTGAAACATAGGTATATTATGATTATATAACTGATTCAATATTTTTAAGTTCTCTTTATTTGCAGTTTGTACTTTTCTATGCTACTATAAACATGTGTATTCTCGTGTCTGTCTGGAATAACACAGATATTGGGCCTCATCACGACTTTGGCGGTAAACCTTAAATCCGGCGGTAGCGCTATTACCGCCGGATCGCGCTAATACCGCTGGCGGATTTCCCGCCGGCAGTATGAGCGCGAATTTTCGGCGGATTTCCCCCCTAGCTAAGAGCTGGGGCGAAATCCGCCGAAGTCCTGATTTTGTGGGCCCTTAAATCCGGCGGTAATAGCGCTACCGCCGGATTTAAGGTTTACCACCAAAGTCGTGATGAGGCCCCAAGTCGTGATGAGGCCCTGTGTCTTTGAACGCTTTTGCACTGTGCCATGTCGCCATCTTCTAAAACCTATTGGCGTAAGAGTGTAAGACGTTTGTTGGTTGATCTCATTTTGACGCCTAAATCGCACCACAGCCCTGATCTTGGGTCACAAGGTGCGTGAGCCTATCATAGCTGGGTTTTAGGTCTTATGATGATTACTCCTAGAACACCACACCCACCTTACAATGCTGAGCATGTGCCCATTGCAGCCCTTTTAAGAAGGGGGCCAAATGTGTCTCTGGTCTCCTTACACTTTATGGGCTGAGCAGGAAGCTTGGATCTGCAGGTGAGAACCTCTGCGTCTCCCCTAAATTTTAGAGACTCTATTATGGATGGAGTAAATGGGCTAGAATTGCACAGAACCACCCAAAATGTGAAGAATTGATGCTAACAATTGCATATTCAAATGTCCCTTTTGAAAACATCCTTTTTTTTAATAAAAAAAAATCACTCTTTACTGACCCGTTAGAGGACCCCTTCACATCCTCACGTCTACCGAGTTTCACCTTAAGCGCAAACCTTTCTCGTCTGATCTTAAGCAAGAACTCCATCTTTGTGGTCCCTCCATCTTTTTAATTATGATTGTGATACCTAGCACTTGATGTCATCTAGCCCTGTAAATCCCCTGTGTTATGGTACGGGATCAGTACAGGGTTATCGAGGAATGTTTTGTGCAATGTAATTTACTGGGATTGGTTAACTGCACTCTCCCACCCTCCCTGTCCACATGCTTTTATTAAAATAACGGTATATGGTAAATCAGGAATGTTGTGTATAATGTACATTGCAGTCATTGTTTCACAACACTCCCCTTCTACTTGAAGCCCACTGCCCCCTGTCCCTATACCTTTTCACTTCAAACCCACTCTGTTGTAATTTGCCCCCCCCCCGTCCCCCCACAGCCATTGCCCAAGCCATGCTTGTGATATCCATGTGAACGAGAGGCACCTCAACCATTTGGGAGCTCTACATCCAGGTTCTCTTGTGGCATGTTGATATCCACACCTAGTCAGTATCACGGCATGTCCAAAGTGCGATTTCCATTTAAGAACCGTTCCTGAAAGTGGCTGTTAAAAATGGGCCATCCAAGGGGTCGACTTGAGATTCTTACAAGTCAACTTTTACAAGTTCAACCGTTTCGAAAGTTCATCTCTTTGTTTGTTTTTGTGTTCATTGATGTCCCTGTCATATTATCCCTTTCTCTTTCCTTTAGTGCCACTTATCCCCACTTATCATTGTTACCTTTTTGTACAAAATATGTGTGCACGGCTTTGTTCTGTTTGCCCACCCCATTTCCCCTTTTGCTCCATTTATTTTTGTGTTGACTTTTGGTACTAAATAAACGTTGCCATCTCACTGGTCGAATTTTGGGAATTCTGATTTTAGGTTGTCTCTCATTTTGTTGAACTACAACCTGCTGGATGTCTAAGGACGGCTAATAACATGTTTTAGAAGAGCGCGATCTGGCAGGAATAGACTCAAGCAGTGCTTCATTTGTGGGGGTGCTTGGCAGGGCTCAGCCCCGACACTTATTTCTGAGTCTTGGCACTTATTTCTGAGTCCAGTTTCATGAAGTTGTGTTGTTTTGCCAACTTTATTATTTTGATTCTCAGTCAGTCGTAGTACACAACAAGCAACAACAGTGTGGCAGGTCATGGCTAATTATCAATGTTCATGAATAACAATGAGTTGGGAGGTGACAATGCTGGTCACTCATGCTAGTCATGCCTGCACACTGGCCCACTCAGCCTGCATGACATTAGTGCAAATTCTCTACCTTAAAAACCAGCAGCACTGCCACAGCAGGGTGGATTGGCAATACCAGGGCAGTCACCAGTGAGCAGCCCCAACACAGGGACAAGGTCAGTGAACTGAGCAATGGCAGAGAGGAGTGCCTACCACGAGTGACAACCTATGCAAGAAGAACTTACTGCAGTGTTTGACAGGAAATTTCATTAGTTCAGTAATGATTTTGCCTGTATTTGTCTATGAATTCGCCATAGTAAGAAAGCACTTTTGCTCTTTTGACTCTGCTTAGATGGTCATATGTTCCACTTGCCACTGCTAGAATTAGAGAACAATTTTAACGATGATGTGTTTAAAAGATACATTTAAACATTTGTTATTCTGAGCCACAACAAATATGTTATGTCGACACAGCAAGAGTCAGACCATTCATCACCTTCAATGAACTGGTGAGAGTTGCAGCTCTAACCCAAAATATGTTGAGACTGTCTGGAACAGACGTGGGTGGTGTCTACCCTTGTGTGTCACAGGCGTGCTGGGCCTGGGCACTTATTTTCTTACAGATTAAGCAGTGGACTCAAGCCCTGATCTTGGTCTCTAATGAAAGTCCATACTAAGGACTCTCACAAATCCTATCCTAAGGTGGTGGACAACAAAAGAAAATGTAATAGTCGCCCAAATGTGTTTTTTGCATTTTGAAAGGTTGTCCATCAACAAATAACAATGTCCCAAAGACAAATGTGTAGAACATAAGTACCCTAGGACCATGGGCCTCATTACAAGCTTGCCTGTCTGGTAACTATGGTACCGGTAAGCTTGCTGGTACCGTAGTTCCCGGACTGGCAAACTACGAGTTCTACTCGCGGGTGCCATTACGGCCGCCACATCTGACCTGGCGGCCGCAACGGCACCCGCGAGCAGAGCATGTCGGATGCACCGGCACCATTATGAATGGTGCCGGTGCATCCGACCTCCCCATTCCCCTTGAGCCCTATGGCGCCCAAATGGGAATGGGGAGCGTTCCATTCCTGATACCCGCGAATGGGCAATTACCAGGTCCAGCAGGGCCATAATGACCTTGTAATTGCCCATTCCTGGGTGCCAGAATTTTTCGGAAGATTGGCGGCAGCCTGCTGCTTTTACCGGCAAGGCTACTGCCAAACCTATAATGAGGCCCCATGTCTCAGTTTAGGAATAGAGTTAGTTGCTGCTAGGTGAAATGTGAAAGTTAAATTGAACGATCCAATCTCCTTTATCTCTGTTGCCCCTCCCTCGCTCTGTCCTTGTTCCCCTGTTTTTGCTCATGAACTTGGAAGAGGAACATTTGTGATGGTGGCACACTATGAAACGTAAACAAATATATAAATATATAAATAATTATATTAAAAGATAAACCAACAAAAACACACAGTTCCTTGACTTTTGCACCACAAGGTGGAACCTTATTTGCCAGAGACAAGGTCTGGAAAGGTTGAAGGGTGCTTGGATTGGACTTGCTAAAACATCTACTGCGGGTGGCACAACGAATGGAAAGACTATGGAGTGGTTCCCCCCGAATACGGCTATGGAGAGTGTAATGGAGCAAACTTAATGGGGGCTGCCCAGCTTGCAACACACACGTTCCCTCTTCCCGCAATGCATTGAAAAATGTCTTCTCACATACCAAATACGGGATGATCCCACACAGTGCAAGCAAATTTCCCCTCACCCCCAAGTATTTGGCAATCTACTCCCTGCGTTGTGCTTTATTTATCCACACACCCTGTCAAGAGGAATATTGATGTGTGCCCTGAAGTAGTCCAAGTAGAATTAACTGATGATCTCCAAAGGAAGGGCACACCAACAAAAACACCTGTGTGTTTCAGGTGGCTTCTGTGGGCAAGAGAACTTTCCTAGAAGTCACAGTTAAGTAAACCAGCTGCTATGGACTGTGCCCACTTGCAACTGACCAGACCTCAGAGGCGTAGCTAGGATTGTCTAGCAAATGGGGCCTGAAGCTAATGTAGTTGGGTCCACTGCACTGACAAAAAATATTTGTAAATGCCCACACAGCGCTGCTGAGTGGGCATTTACAGATTTTGGGTGGGCCTTGCCCCTCAGGCCTTACCCTGCCTACGCCTCTGCAGACCTAGCTTTCCCCAGCACTGTAGAGTGAACAATGTGTCAAATGCAAAATATGGTTACATCTTCAACAAATATTTGAACTGAGCCAGGAACATGTTCGAGGTCCCATCCCAGTTATCCTGGACTTTTGACTAGACTGCCCCCTAGGTGTGTCTTGAAGAACTGAAACAAGGCTTTTGCTTCAATGTAACTTACTACTCAGAGAGCCAGAGAGATGATCAATCGGCTACCTTCCAACTTAGATGCCTCTAGGTTTCAGATTTGAAGGATGGAGGGGCTCGCTCATTCTAATACTTTTGATGAGGCTAATACAATGAGACTGGGGCACTAATAAATTCCACACCAAATAGCCTACCATTTGTGATAGAAAACATGCTTATCATGAGGATTCCCCAAATCATATCACTTTTTGTTTATTAGTACCCGGCGAGAGTCAACCAGAATGTAAAACACATTCTGATTGTCTCTCGCCAGGTCGTTACCTGGCTGGGAATCCCTCAGCCGAGGTTCCACGGCCATTGTTTTCTGGAGGAGGGCGCAGCAGCACCATACCCAATGAGGAAGCTCAAAGCTCCGAGTGTCCACACGGCTGAGAAGCTGTCATTGCCACCTGCCGGGGACTCATGCATGTTTTTTTTTCCTTTCCTCCCCCTGTCTCCTTCCCACCCTCCCCACCTTCCCAACCCCACTTACATTGTGATTTCTCATTTTTCAGGAGCGAACGCGCTGGGAACACTTCTGTCGGAGTCTGTTTTCCCTTTCTCGGTGGCCATTTTCTTTATCATTTTTTTTTCTCTCCCAAAACGCTGCAGCGTTTCGGGACAGAAAAAAATGCTTTTAGTACCCCGGTCTTGCTTCGCTCGGGCCTATAACTATGGGTCCCGGGGCATTACCTGACTAGGTAATGCCCCCGCCGCTCGGGGCATATTGCTTAATTACTTCTTGATTACCTGATTTTTGAGAGTATTGCTTTAGGATTGAAAAACAAATGTACAGAAAAAACGCTGCAAGTGGCTTCTACAAATATGTTTAAAAATCACAAATGATCTCTTGGTAGTCGAGCATTATTCTTGTCATAGATATTGTTCTAGTATTCAAAACAGCAAGTTAAACAAAGCAAACAATATGTGAGTCGATCCAGGCTGCATCTGTTCCTTGATAAATTTAGAAATGTATAATCTCCTGTTTATTCACTAAGAAGGTGGCTGTCAACAGCAACTGCCACCATTGTGACAGATCATAAATCTGCACAATGATGCATGCCAACCATCATGCCTGGGGGAATTTGGACAGTGGAACGCTTTATGGTATTAATTAAGAGAGGTGTTCGTTTATGGACATCCACAATCACAGTGCTGCCTGACAATGTGGCCGCTGCGGATAGTAGGCCATCTGTACCCTGACATTACTGAAAGAGGTTAGGACAGTGAGGTTTTCATGAATAAAATATCCTTACATGCGTTTGCAGTTATTTAACATCACAGCTGGAGTTTTCCAAAGACAGCATAACGGTAGGACTGGGATTGTCATGCCAGCCCTTACCAAAATTCAAAGGGTTTTTAGAATGAAAAACAAAGCAATTCCAGTGAAAATCATGAAATTGAATTTCTCTGCGTATGTTTTGGTTGAGGATGTCCTGGGAACATGGATAGATTTTAGCATTTGGTGCTACAAGAAGTCCAACCCTGCACCAAAATGGCGATCACCAGAAGGCATACCACAAAAACCCACATACCGTCTTCCCAATATCTATATATAAAACACTTAGGTATGTTTCCATACTCAGCAGATGCAATTTATCAGGGTTAGGTCGCCCTCTGCTGCTGTCCAAATAGCAAAGTGCACCCACTTCAACAACAGCTATCATTACAACGTGAAGATGCAATGTATCAATGTTAGGTTGCTCTCTGCTGTCCAAATGGCAAAGTGCACCAACTTCAACAACAGCAAACATTTCAATAAACAGATTGAGCATGGCTCTACACAGTCACTTTCACCTTCCACTATCACAAACATTCATAAGTTACTTCTTTCCACCCCCACTTCTCTTCACACAGGGACCAACGGTTCCAGTGTCAATGAACAGTTAATTAATTACCAGCTCAAAGTTTCAGTCCCTAAATAGCGAAATGCTGTATAGTCAATGCCTCCTCTTGAGATAAAACTGTAGGTGCTATAATTTTGCAACTACGCAATCTTATGCCATCATAGGCACTCTGTAATGGAACAAGGTTGCTAATTACACGTCCACAAAGACACATCATGGTGGCCTGTGTTATCGATGGGACTTAGATACTGTTCTTAGACCGTCCATACCTCTCATTCCATCTGATACGTTTAGCCTTTTCAATGACCATTAATAAGTCACAGGAACCTACTCCCCCTTCCTGGAAGCGATGAATGGTAATTCCAATATTTAAGAAGGGGGACAGAAATGGCCCTATGAATTACCGATATGCTAGAATGGCATATGTTATGGCTGGAACAGCTAGTAAATGTATATTTGTTTTAGCGCACTACTGTTCTGTGGTCTTGTCTTCGCCTATAAGGAAACAAAGGGTCTCATTATAAGTCTGGTGTTATCACAGCGTTAAATCCATGAGATACCACTAAACTGTATTACTGTTACTGCCACTTGGTCCAGCGGTATTACTGCTGGATTACAAGTGGTGGTAGGCAGTGTTAGTCCCCATTAATTGGCGTCCATAGGACTCAATGGGGGATTTTGGTGGTATTACTCCTGATGGTGATGCCACCTAATTGGCCAATTTTGAACATTAAAGTGGCGGAATTACCTCCAGCTTCTTGCTGGGGGGTTGTCCTCCACGTTAACCCCAAACTCGTAGTTGGGCAGTGCAGTAATGCGACAGTAACAGTATTACCACCACATTTTTACTACACCACCCAACTTATAATGAAGCACATAGACTCTACGGGATTTTGTAAATCAGTTCCTCTGTATCTGTTCCGACAGACCGCACATCCACTTGGGAACGGCTCATTGTTGGCATTCTGTATGATGTGATGTATCTACAACATCTGTGTATGTGCCACAAAATCCAGAGTGCTGCACTAAAATCATGTTGTGGCCTCATCAAACCACCCAAGTGCTTTCCTGTTACCTGCACCTTGTCCATGGGTCAGTTCTCCGTAGGATGGTCTGCTCTCTACTGGGTCCATTTCGCGAAGGTCTCTCTACGAACGACTCAAGCATGAAGGTATTTGCCTACAGTAAATGTGTACACGATGTGATTTCTGCTATACTGCACTGATTTATTTTGTTAAAGGTGAGTCTACTTAGGTGACACAATGTAAATATTTGTAACAATTAAGCTGCTTTATTGAGACTTGAATCCATTAAACGCACGCAAAGCTATGGCATGTACATGTAAACATTTCATATCATACTATATATCAGCATGTAATAATAAACAAATACTACCAGTATTCGTACAAACAGCAACACATAAGATGACCTGAACAATTACATAAACAGCAGGAATACTATTTTAAGCGAAACTTAAAAAACATCTCACTCTCCTGTGCCAACATAGCCATAACAGGAATAAATAACTGGTTATAAGCTGCAATGCAGGATTCTGCCACGGTGTGTGCTCATGTGCAGAGATCATTGACGTGCATTATTTCTTCCATTACAGAAACGGTATGAATGCGACTTTAAGCTCCACAAGATCATGTCATTAAATACTATTAGGCAACAACAGTGATTAGTGAACCTGGGCCACCACAGTTCCAGGTCCTCAGTAACCAACTCCACCTCCGATACTTTGCCACATAGGGGATAATGCTGATCTGCAAAGGAAATGTGCTTCATCCAGAGGATGAATATTAAAAGCGAATAATAATTTAACTTTAACTAATTGCATTGACTTTGAGTAAAACATATAAAGTGGGAAATATCTTCCTTTATACTCGGGCATTGTGGAAAACACTTGCCTTAAGCCTTTCTCGACCAGCTGCAAAAGAAGCTGGAGTACCAAGGCAACATGTTATTTACAACGTCCTGCAAATAGAAGGATCCATGAGATCTCGGTAACCCTCAAACCTGGGGGTGACTGTCACCGCCAAATAGCTATCGCGCAATCCAGCAGGTATTTTATTTGCAATCTAATCTCTTATATGTTTGGAAACTGTTCCCCATATGGTCAATATTTAACAACTCTGGATTCATCAAAACGTTAGGCAGATCTAATTTCATGAATAAAGTTCTCACGAGTTGCATCACGGAAGGGAGTTAGAGCCTGGGTAACTAACTATACCTGTCAGTGCTTCTCTATATGTCACCAGATTGTGGGAGTTTTAAATCATAACTCAGTACAATAAAGGGTCTTATTCATGGAAATGTGCGCAGAAATCCCAGAAGGGCCGCAAGCCGAGAAGTACACTGTGTGAGCCTGCACGCAGAATAAAATATACGTGCCCCGCATTTTCATGGAATTCACTGCTCAAAGTAACCGTATTCGCAAGTCGAGCCCGGAAAGCCCCTGACACGCCCCAATGCAAAGCATTAAAAGCCAGAACAGCTACCTTTGCATTCTCTCCCGGGTGCGAATTCATGCACCCTTCAAACAGTGTGTGGGGGGTCCCCGCAAGCAGGTCTGCATCTCGGGCACTCTACGCAGGGTCCCCCGCAACTCTTGCCGGCAACCTGATAACATGTATATGAAAAATCATAACTTGGTAAAAACTCCAAAAATCTGCGTGCAAACCCCGTACACCGTTCCTGCTCAATGCTACACTGCGTACGCACATTCCTTAGTTAGATCAGAACCCCGGTTGTGTAAACACACGCCTATTTCTGAAATGCAAACCCACCTGCGTGCTGCGATTCCTACATGCAAGTGTACTTTCTGCTGCCTCCGGATGGCGTAGGGATCAAGGGATTTTCTTGGCCTTTACTAAGCCAAGAGGCTGTGCTGGTGGTTCCATGAATGTGTGTCGTTTGGCACAATTGTGGGCGTGCAAGTGATTGCCTGTAGGCTGCCCCTCGTGGTGCCCACTTTTTCACATGTTCTTCCTAATTTTCTGTGTTCCGCCCATTCCCACCAATCGGCAAAGGCCACGCCCACGCTCTGCGTGGTGTATCGCGCAAGGCGCTCGACGGCTCACAGAGACATTCCAAGCCTGTGCAAACTCCATGCAAGTTCAGGAAAAGTCCTGCGCAGTCGATTCCATGAATCGACGAACAGGGATTTGCGTGCAGAATGGCACACAAAGCCCTGATTTTAAATGCAAATAATTTAATGAATTGGCCCCTAAGCCTTCAAACGAAGATAAGAAAGAACACCTTGGAGGCCTATTCCAAGGAAAAGAGGGATTGCAGGTGTGCTGTTAGAAAGGTTGAAAGTTGGATCTTCAAAACAAAATGTTCCATCTGTTTCGTGGGTTGGTAAAAACGTTTTTAAAGGTACGTTAGGGTTAAATTGCACTAATGAAAACGTATGAAATTCATTGAAAAAACATTAATGATTAGGATACACCAATAAAAACCTATAAAATTCACTGAAAAAATGTTAAAGGGGCATTATGGTTAAGTTGCACTAATAAAAACTTATGAAATTCAATGAAAACACTTTGTTAAAGGGACGTTATGGTTAAGTTGCACTAATAAAAACTATGAAATTCAATGAAAACACTTTGTTAAAGGGACATTATAGTTAAGTTGCACTAATAAAAACCTATGAAATTCAATGAAAATAGGTTGTTAAGTCTGTGGGCCTGAGACCCTGCAGAGTTAGATTTTTGGGCTGTCGTCCACTTGCACCATGTGAATTACAGATAGATAAGGCCTGCCTCAGGTGCAGGTGAACCAGGGCACATAAATGGCTTAGATGATATGCACTGTAAAGCTGATGTTTCTTGACTTCATGAGAGCACACTACGTCATGTGGGAGCAGCTTTCAGAATCCAGAAATCCTTGCTTGTGATCATACTACAGGCCATGGGGAGATCCTGCCTCTTTACAGCCCCTGTGAGCTATCTGCCTGGTGTTCCCACTACATTCCCCCTTTTTCATATAGGTGCCTTTCCTTTTATGTATATGCTTTGCTCAATCCTTGTGCAGTAACCTCCACCATTAGTAGGTCACACTCCACTCACTGTTCCATTGACTCCCATTGTGGGATTTACTTCTACGATCTAGTTTAAGTGCTCTACCTCTAACCACATCTAGAGGTGCCTGCCTCCTGCTACTGTATGCCATGCTTCTTATGTTCTGAGCACTGCTTAGGTTTTTTACACAGTTTCCTTGTGGCTTAGAACATTTAGGCTGAATTTTAGCAACGTTTGATCGCTTCCAGTGTGGAATTTGCTCTGGATAAACTCTGTGTTCATTACAAATCCTACATCTAAAAGTGTTCATATCTAAAGAAAGAAGAAAAAGTATGAAACTTATATACACCACGCTGGTTTAATTAACAAAAACGCGAGCCTTCATTTTGTGTTGTGAAAAAGGCATTGCACTGCAAAGTACAAGCGAAAACCCACTCAACGTTTGGTATCCCTGCTGTGTGTATAGATGCAAATCTGTCCACTCTGTTCTAGTGTTATCGAATCTGCTGTGCTGTGCAAACCTGCCACTAAAGGGTGTGCTGATTTCATTCCTGATGTCATGTATGCTCTTTCTGGAGTCCAGTATTAATGTTGGCATTCATATTGATTTGCCTGGAATGTGCACTCTGATCTGAATTCCTGTTTACCCATTCCCTGCCTGTCTATGCCAGCCTGGCTTTACCCTTCTTTCTCCAGATCTTAGGCCGGGGATCACAGGTAACCCATATATCACTTTCCCCACCGCTAGGTTTGTGGAGATACACCACCACCACCCCGGAAACAACCAGTTGTTGAACAGCAGTCTTTTGTGTCATGATATTTAAGGAACTCGGAATGAGAAGAATTGAGAAGCTGTGTTAAATGAGTGATAGGAGCACATTCTTTCTCAGGTCAACATAGATTTAAAATTAATTCACCAATTGTTTCTGTTCTATGTGATTTTGTTAGAAATCTTTTATCGAATTCAAATTCATTTAATTTTGTTTTTGTGGTAGATTATGCTGAAATGATATGCCGAGGGAGACACCCATCCCAAGCCCACTACATTATTTATTCAACTAAACCCATCTCCACATATATTTGCAGCAACATTCATTCAAATAAATTTGATGAAATCAAATTCGGCAAATTTCTGCTGTGGCAAAAGCTTCCTATCCCATTATTTCCAGATGCTGTATTCAATGACTTTCAATTAAAGCTGTAATAAAAATATGTCACCCTTTGCACATATTCCTATATGATCTATAACCTGCAGCTTCAAATCAGGTGGGTTATATGTGATTATACCTACCACAATTACAAAGTGGTACATTTCATTGTGGTCAAAACACTGGAAAACACCACTTTTTAAATGTTTTTTTTTATTTGGGGGAAACGCTACTGATTTTCCACCCTTATAACGCCACCCAAACCCCATCGCAAGCCATTTTAACCCCTTGCCCCACTACCCTTTATTTATTTATTTAATCTTTTCTGTGTTTTTCAGTGTTAGTGGCCACTCTGTTATGTACCACTCTATAATGTTTGCGATAAAATGACTGGGTACCCATCAGGTGAGTATTGAAGCATGACTGGAAAATGTATCCTATGTATTTGGCATATAGTAATCATCACTGCCATTGCAAAGCATGGCTGTTAATAAGTGTAATTTGTTTTGATGCAGAAAATACCTTTTTAACCCTCTCTGGCATCTATTGCCGCAACTTCCGTGCTGATCCCTTCCGCACTATGCACATCAATATAACCCCATAATTGTGCAAGCAACACAGCCCTCTTTGACTTGTGAATGTATCTTCCATTGTCATTGATATGGCCAGTGTTACATTGAAATCACAGCAGTAAACTATAGTGGCTGGCTTGTTCCTTCACCTGCAGATACACTTACTAATTCATGTATTAGATATGTGTGTTCTATAGTAGCACTTTTGGTTTTCACAAGTATAGTTCTTAGACTATTTCATTTCCTACAAAATCTTTTAAAAATATGTCTAATATCTGAACAGAGTGGATTTGCACCTTTCTTCACATTTAAAGTCTCAAATCACTCTTTACATTAATATTCCTTTGACATGTTTCCTTCATGAACTATTCCACTGTGGGCCCGTGATCTGAGGAAATGGTAACACATCCTCTGGTGGTGTGTGGTGGCAGCAAGAAGAAATGGAGCCCCGCTTGGCAGGTATTGTGAGGCATTGTGGGCTCAAGGGGGCTGGGAGACCATCGCCGGTAAGAAAGAGAAGATGCAAAGTGAGAAGGGGGTATAATTATAATTATAATTGGTTATTTTATTTTATTACACGATTAATACCCAGAGGTTTCTAAGCGTGATTTCAAACCTGTGTTGCTCTGCATCATCTTGCTTCCAAGGTGAGTGCATTGCCCCTGAACTATCCTCCCGAGACAAGGGGTAGGGGTGGATTGCTGGGCTCTTCTCGGCACGATGAAGAAAGAGAACCGATGAGGGTTTAAGCAGGCAGGGGATAGCAGGGAGGTTGCAGGGTTCTCACCATAATGCTTTAGATATGGATGGAGATGTGAAAGAGAATGTAGGATCATTATGGTGAGGGTCTGGGCATGGAAATATCAATAATACATTGAATTACTTACCCATCAAACTGCAAAGCATTAAATGGTGCTGCATGACTCTAGAAACTGCACTGCTGAAGGGTAGCATTATATGTTTTGTAGAAAAATGTTATGCAAAAGATGAATGATTCTAGATTAATTTGTTCCATCCTCAAGGGATATATGCAAGTTCTATTAGCACGCTGCTTGGGGATCCAGACAAACAGGTGGCTAAGAACACTGGCATAAACCGGCGATCTCAGCCCATGTTCCAAGCCGCCTGGTGACCGGTTCCCCCAGCCACCGTCTTCCCACCAGCCGCTGTACCCGTTTAAAAAATAAAAGATTCTCCACATCCCCACTTATCTCTTTGCGGTGTCTGCGGCATGTGCCACCGCTGCAGTTGTTCCTTCCTCACTGTCCTTGATGGATTGCATGGAAAGGAAAGAGGGGCTCTGTGCATAGCCTCACCTCCCCATTCCATGGTGGCCATCCTTTAACAGTCTTTTCTTTCTGTGAACTGGATGCCACAAGGTGAGTCATTCACAGGAAGAAAATCCTTTTAATCAACCCCGTCACAGCCCATGGAACGGATGCTAATGGAGTTAAGTACCCGTTCCAAGGGCTAATTTCTCTCAGGCCTTTAACTTGGGCGGCCGGGCCTTTACCACCCGCTCCAGCCTTTGTAACAGGTCCTTAACACCACACTAGTGAGTCTAAAAATATCTCATCTGGCATTTACTACTATACGTGAATGCTTTAAATACACCCAATACATAGATTTGTGATTGTTAGTCATAATGTGTAGAAAAACATCTGAAATTGTAGAAAAAGATATTTTGGTGTCAAATACGGAGACCATAAAATACACACACATGTGGTGCCTCTTTCCTGTCTTGGACCTATTGCATACAGACGACCTACATGAAATGAAAGGGCAGCAAATGGGCTAAAGAATTTCACAAGAATTTAAGAAGGCAAAGCCTTCCACACAAGACAGCTCAGTGCTATATAGAGAGATACGATGGTTTGTCTGGCGTCACATGGTGGCAAAGATTGTAATTCTAGTTGTTTATTTGAAAAGCGCTTATACACAAGTGAAGTGCTTCAAAGCACTTGAAGGTGGGAAGGGAACAAGGGGATAAAGAGTCATTCTTAAGCCTTGAAGTTTCCGAATGATTGAACAAAAAATTACTAGCAAACTAGGCTGACCACATTACTACTAGTGAAGTGCATGGCAGGAAGGAAGGCGAATGGGGGAGGAGAGGGAGAAGACATACAAAATATAAGGAACATGCTTATTAGGAATGATATAACTGTTAAACAAGTGCCGGGTCCTAGATAAACCACTCTGTGGGGGCTTCCATCAGTTAAAGGGCATTTCTCCTGTGGCAACTGTTTGATGTGTAAATGTACTGTAGAGACTAAGCAAATCCAGTTGAGTCTTTCACGAGTTTGGGTTCTGAATGAAATGACAAACTGTAATTCTGAAAATGTTGTTTACCTTATCACATCTCCTTGTGAATTACAATACATTGGCAAAACAAACAGAACATGTAAGATACGTATGACAGAACATCAAAGTTGTATCAAAAATAAAGTTATTGCAGCTCCAATGGTGAAACATTTTATAGAAAAGAACCATACACATGAAGATTTTAGGTGGGTTATCCTTAAAAAAATCTATGGCTCCAATAAACAAGAGATAGATAGGAGACTCTCCACCTTTAAACAAAAGCTGATTTTCAATTGTCAAAGTCACATTAGAGGACTGAATGAGGAGGTGGAGTGGCACCATGTGCATTTATGATATTTTATCTTTTATGTGCCTGCCTCTGAAGTCAGACATTGAGTTGGAAATATGTTTATTGTCAAAATAGATGTGTGCTCTGTTATCGAATATATATAAAGTGCCCCCAGGAATAAGGAGAATGGATGAACAACACAAATATTGTATAAATATATGAGTAATGTCGTACTACATTGTTGTGTTTAAACATTGTATACACTTGTAAACAATGTGGAAGGTGGCTTATATATTAAGATAAATAACATTGTTGCTTAACAGCTGCAACTAGTGACTGTATTGATTTTCACCACCATGCGAGTGTCATTGCATTCACGATTCTTACATGGCGCTCTCTTTCTTAAGAACCATAGTAAATCCGTTGTTGGTGTTTGTGGCTGGTTACCTTGAATAGTGCCAGATGACTGTAGTCCTTTTTAGTGTTTTGCTAATACGCAAGCGCGCATGGTAATACGGCACTGCCTCTAGTTAGAGCATTGACTCAGTCCGGTGTTGGTGTCTCGGTTGTTACGCTTACGAACATAAGAATACGATGTCACCGTTAGGTAGATCCGGGGTGATAGGCTAGAGATGAGTTGGTTCTCGGTATCTTTGAAGGTAAGGGATATCATTGTGTACTTCTATTAGAACCATTGTGGAATACAATTACCTCGAGTGACCGGGCCGATGTACATTTTGTTGTTTTAGTATTGAGCCGATGCCGCTAACAGCCATGGTAAGCTTTAGAACTATGGTGTGAAGCGCTGAGGTTGATTCCTTAGTGGAGATAGGTAAAAGGATTTATATACATTTCTAAATTCATTAGAAGGTGATGGTTTTTCACATTGGGTTAAATCACGTTATTGGTAGTATTTTTTTGACGTTTGTGTTGGTTTGTTTTTAGATACACTTATGTTGCCGGTTTGTCACACGTGGTGATCTGAGTTAATGTAGAAGATTTTGATTGTGAGTTGTTTTGTTTTGTTTTAGTTATTTATTTCGTATGTTTGTTTTTGTTGTACAGAATTTGGAACCAGGAGGGTAACTTGGAGTACCCAGTCACGAAATTAAACTTGACTTAAGAAGTTTGTGGCTTTTTGACTGGGCAGTGTCCTTAGCGCTACGTACATTTACAAGCAGAGGTATAGTAGTTTTGTTTCTTATGGGATAGGCCTAGTTGAGACCTTTTTCCTGTATCCTGTAGACATTAATATGGTGATGTCTGGAGTTTTTTTTGGGTTCTGACATATGGTGTTTTTTGGGTGTCATTCCTTATAAGTGGCCCCAGAGTTGGATCAGCCTACCTTGTACTCAAGGATTGCATGGTGGTGGAAATTGATGTCAAAAGGTTTCCCCTGAAGAAAGTTCAAGCATCTATAAGCAACAAAGAACTGAAACATGTTGGGATATGTCGTTAATCGACACTTTGTATAATGCATTAGTGGATGTTAGTTGTTGTGTGTCTGTGTAAATTTTTATGGTGTAATGTTGTGGTATAATTTATCCCATTAGATAGGTGTTATACCCACCATGTGGGTCATAATCTTGGGTTACACATTGTGTTTTAAATAAATTGTTTTAATAATGTTGTATTGAATTTGAATATGAAAATTAAAGTGATCTAAATTTGTGTTATACACCAGGTCCATTCTTTCAGGACTAATGGGTATGGGTCATTACTAACCATCTTCGTTCAGACAGATGAGTAATCTATTAGACTAAAGGTTGTGTACCTTCTCTCCTTTTATGTACAAATAGTTATGGTTTGCCTCGGACCGTGGAGTTAGGTTTCCAGCAGGGCAATAGTTACCTTGTATATATTGAATGGCCATGAATGCGCCATTTGCCCATCGCTGTGAAGATCTCACAGCCGCGTGGACACTCCATACTGAAGTCCCCACCGGCTAAGAGCTGGGTGACCACTACCGTAGGCACCTACCAGGCGGTGGCTTTAGGCCGCCTGGTGGGGCAGGAGATGCAAGTGGCAGAAAATGTGTGAACACTATGTGGCACACCACTAGGTGGCACTTAGTGGCCATATATTATTAATTGGGTGTCAACTCCGCCTCCTGGCCTGGCAGCTGGTAGGGAGTGTAGATAGTAGCGGAAGGTCACTTATATTGAAAGCTAAATGCTCACCTAATTACTAACAATCAACAGTAACATCACTTTCATAACCACTAAACACCTGGCCTATTTTCTCTCCCAAAAAAAGGCATACTGAAGTGTCCAGAAGGCTTTGGCTTAAGGTCAATATAAATAATAAGGCTCAGTTGAAATTGTGGCCTAGTAAAACAAATAAACTATGCCTATCTAGGATTAGTTTATATATATGCCCCCCCCCCCCCCCCCGGCCCCCATCCCACCATGCAATGGGTGCTTCGTTCACTCATTGGCCTTCAGGCATGAAAGACAGTTTGACAACAGACTCCACTTGGCGCCTTGCCAATAGGATGCATTCATCTTTCCCTTGACTCCTATTGCAGGTTGCTCTAATGTGTGCTGTATAGCAATGCGGGATTCATTTCCAAATGGGCTCTGTGTGGGTTCTATCGGGAAAGCATTTGCAAACATGAATGCATCGTTTTGTTTAAAGGCCTGCCTTTGCATGCACTTGCGTTTTCCCCCTCGGCTTTATTATATTGGAATAACAATATTCAAATGAGAAAGCGGCAGGTGTGATTATAGAATGCGGAGCCTTGGTGTTCTGGAACAATTAGGTAAATAACAGAGCAGCTGCACCCTCCAATCTGCCAATCAGGGGAAGGAGGGCGGTGAGGAGTAGAACACTAGGGCCGTGTATAACAGTGAGGGAGTATATAATGAGTACATGTGTCGGGAGAATTTCTGCATGGCTTTCTGTGGGATGGCGTTGTAGTGTAGACGGGCGTGCGTCTGTTGCTGCGACCTTATTAACAGAAACTTTGCAGTGGTATACGTTCTGTTTAGCACAGTATTAGCCCTCGGGCCTTAACACTGCCTTACGGCAACAAGGGTATTCTGTTAATGCATGTTTGCAGAAGGGCACACTTTTACTTTGTGGGTATAGCGTTCCACATTTGCAGAGCGGCAAACGCTGCCTTGAAAGATAATTTTTCCCCCCTGCAGCAATGTTTGCATTAGTGATTATACCAGCAAAATGTCACCGGTAGGAAGTGTCTGGAATACGGCTCGAGGTGCGAATACAAACCCCAAACTAATAACCCCCGTCTGCCCGCCTGCTGATCAAACTAACTGGAAGACTGTCGCACGACTCTACAGAAGTTGCAAACATAAAGAATTATTTATTTATCATAACAATAATGTTCCCAGTTATTATCAATCATACAAATATGTCCAGAAAGCAAGTGGCGAGACCAGGGGCTGTGTTTCATACATTGAGTGTGTGCTGCACCACACCTGCGTTGGTAGAAACCGCCTTTTGTGTGACACTATGTAACAAGGGCATCCCGCCATTACTTCTCCTGCACTCACCACTGCCACATTCACTCCTTCAGGCAGGAGCTGGGTCTACTTCCGGTTCATCTTCACATAAGCCAGGCTTAGCTGGTGAGTGCTTAGGGCAAGAGCTGGGTCTACGGGAAAGGCTAGAGTTTGGATCCGGGTCAGGGTGACATTTAAAGGAAGGGGTGAGTTAAGGGTTAGGAGTAAGAATATAGATGAGAAAAGTAGGATTTCAGGGGGTCTACCTCTGTAATGATGAAGTGAATTTTAGAAGAAGTGGGGGCTGGGGGTGGTTGGGGTCGGACAGCGTTAAAGTTAGGATCAGTGTTTAGCGCAAGGTTAGATTTAATGCTAAGCATAAGGAAAGTATCAGTGGTAGGGGGTCAAGGGAAGGAAAGGGTTAGGGGTAAGATTAAGGGAAGGGGTGTAGTTAAGGCTTGCTGTAAGGTTAGCGTTGAGGTGTGTGGAATAGGGGCAGAGCCAGCTGGGGGCATGGGGGCAGTTGCCTTTCGAGGTGCCTTCCTCCTCGGTGCCCGATTTGCATCCTGCCTCCCCCCGGGCTGGCTAGGCGTGCCTAGATAAAATACACTAAGAGTGTCCAGTCCTGCTTCTTTGATGCTAAGAAAACACTGCTGTGGTCCGCGTCCTTGTTCAACAGCGCCGGCGTGCCTGGCGTGTTCTAGGCCTTCTGGAGCACGCAACGCAGTTCCGGGTCTTCTGTGGTGCGCCACACCCTGGATCTGTGTGCGCCTTGTGTCCACAGCCCAAGAGTGGATTCCGACTTAGAGAAGGTAAGTGATTTGCTATGTATGTGTGCATTCATACATATTTGTATGTAAAACATGAAAGCATGAAGTGTGTGTGTGTGTGTGTGTGTTTCTGTCTCAGGATATGAATGTGAGTGGAAATCAAATGATGAAATTCATGAATGTATGATTGTGTGTATGATAGGCTGGTATGGTAGGTGCATATGCAACGGGGCCACCCCTATAATCAGTGGAGTAAATTTGCTGAAAATGTTGGGGGAACATGACATCTGAAGAAAAGGTGCCCCAGCCAAATGAATGGGGACAAAATGGTGTGCCATGAAAGTTGGGGGGGGGGACAAACACCCCCGTCCCCCTCTAAAATTACACCCATGCCTATAATTTGTGGGGCCTTGTACGGCAAAAGATATCTCAGCCCCTTAAATGTAAGGACGTCATCCCTCCATTTTGAAGGGAAGACTACAAATACCAAAATGCAGTTGAGTGGAATGGTCTGTGGGTTATGGAAATGTTCTTTCCAGACGACTCACAACAACAATACAATGCGTGAAGCATAACCTGCTTGATTTTCGTTGACAAAGGTATGCTTCAAGTGTGGTTCCAGAAAAATGTGACATTCGACAAAAGCAATGTGTTCCGGTGCCTCAAATAAGAATACATGAAAATAAGGGAGACCGCTGAACACTTTTTTATGTAACAGATGTGAATTGCCTTGGAAGAAGACATCGACAGATCTAAGTGCCAAACTGGTGCTGTGTGTCTGCTTTCAGAATAAAAATGCCACATTTGCAGTTCTTACCAACAAAACCTTAAGATACATTGTCCAAAACAATAGTGGCTTAAATGAGGCATCACTTACAATTAACTTCCACTTTAAATGCTCTGCCAAAACAAAGAGTGATAAGCAGTCAAATATTCATGAGAATGGGAGCTATTTGTCAACAGAGCATTACAGGGGAGTTGGGAGGTGACTGTATGGCCTTGATGGGCTCTGCACAATAGGAGACTGTTGCCTGAAATCAGCACAGCCCGCCCCTGTAGAATAGAAACAGTGCTACTCTGTATACACGCGGTAGCTGGTTGCTGCGGGGCACCCATGAGCGCAGTGCCCTGGGCTATGGCATAGGACGCCCATGCATAGGGGCCGCAATGAGTAGCCATGCTGATTTGTGGGGTCATGCACCGCCCCATGCTAGTGGTTTACACTGACCATTATTACTCGCATCGATGCGTTGGAGGCGAAGACACATTAAAATGTTGCAAAATGCTTCTATGTGCTGTAGGTGATCTGCCATTGAATAGATTGTTTACATTGTATAGCTTTTTTAGCACATTTTTCTCAAATAATTAGCTGTAAAATGCACCATTTAAACAAATTATTTTAAAAAGTTTTCTCAGTGCGGGGAGCTCCCCCGAGACCTCCTACATGAGTCCTTTCGCTTCTCTTGCACTCATTTTGGGAAATATATAAGCCCCTCCACTGAAAATACTCATCGGCTCTGACTAACCGTCAATCATTGCATTACTACATTTTTTCATGTCTTACTTTACAGAATGAATTGTAAATTGCACAAACATTGTGCTGTAAAATGCACCATTTGAACAAGTAATATAACAGGTGTTCTCAGAGGGAGAAGTTCCCTGAAAACCCCCAAATATTATTTTGGGCACCGTTGTTACGCTCAGCTGTGACTGACCGCAGGGGTAAACATTTCAGGTGCAAGCTACTAGACAGGCCTAGGAAGTCAATGGGAACCTCACATAATCCACATTCACACATCACACCATTTCTTACTCGCCAAGAGTCAATAATCGCTAGCCAATGCCTAGTGGTGAGTGCACATTTTGAACGCTGACTGACTGTGAATCATTTATAATCCTTGTGGCCCTCAAGTGCCATCGCCCCCCTTCTATCCCAACTCCCTCCCCACACCCCACAGCACCAACAGACGCCTCTGCCACTGAATTGGGAACAGAATATGGGTTACAAAAGAAGGGTCTTCCATGGTGTCTCCCCTTGTATTGACAAAGGGAATTTTAGAAGAAGGGATAGACCGAAGAAGTAAAGGTAAAAGTAACAAAGTGAATAGATGCTGCAGTTAATACACGTCCGGAGCAAGCACCGTTCAGATGTGGACTGGTGCACCACTGCCTGCATATGTGCTGACCCACATCTGCAGTGCCACAGTCTTAGAGCAGCGCAAGACCATGCAGAGGCAGTCTGCAGCCATTGCAGAGCGGGGGACTGATGCCCTGCAATGAGGGGGCAGGGGGTCCTGAGCCACAATACACACACCGAGGGCAGCAACATCACGTTCCTATGCCAGAGTGCAGTTGTTGGTATCCTCTCAATGCAACTGTGTGCAGTGTATTGTGAACACCTTGCCTTCCAGCCAATAGTTTCCACAGGGAGACAAGGATTTTTAGCCCACCGCTCAAGGCGGTCTTGTGATGCCCCTGGATGGTGTAGCTCAGCCTGCTTGTATTGCAGCCCCCCACCCCAAAAGACCAATATGGTGGCAAGTGGAGTGGTGTAAATGCCTAATACCATAACGTAATGTCAAGGGGCACACATAGCTCGTGTGGATATAAGCTCCATCCCATGCAGCTAAGCACTGCACACCACATTTGATAGAGTGATGCTCAGCCACTTCCTGTGACACAGAAATGACAAGGGGCAGAAACAACAGCACAAGCATGGGTTTGCCCTGGTTTGGGCATCTGCCCCATTTTATATAGCAGTACTGGAAGTGAAGAGGAGGGTCCAAATCACCAGAATGGACATACCACAGGTGGTAGTCATTTCCATAAGATTACAGCGCCCCACTTTACTTGCGCTACTGCTGTTCCAGCCCTATCGATCAGCTCCTTATGAAGATTTTAGAACCCCTCCGGTGACCCCTGGGAAAATGAGAAGACCCAACCATGTGGCCACCAGATGGATCTTTGAGGATAGACACCACGAGCTCACCGGGTCCTCCAGAAAGTAACCATGTGGCCACCACATTGATCTTTCAGGATAGACACCACAGCTCACCCGGTCCTTCAGAAAGTAACCATGTGGCCACCAGACTGATCTTTCAGGATAGACACCACAGCTCACCGGGTCCTCCAGAAAGTAACCATGTGGCGACCAGACTGATCTTTCAGGATAGACACCACAGCTCACCGGGTCCTTCAGAAAGTAACCTTGTGGCCACCAGACTGATCTTTCAGGATAGACACCACAGCTCACCCGGTCCTTCAGAAAGTAACCATGTGGCCACCAGATTGATCTTTCAGGATAGACACCACGAGCTCACCGGGTCCTCCAGAAAGTAACCATGTGGCCACCAGATTGATCTTTCAGGATAGACACCACAGCTCACCGGGTCCGTCAGAAAGTAGTCAGGTTGAGGTTACCTGCTTAGGTGAAGAAGGTAGAGGGAGTTAGCGAAAAAAACGCAACCGTAGTATTAGTGATATTTACATTAATAAAATCAGGATCTTATGTATAACTATCACTTCATGCCAGTTTCCTCCCACTTCCTAGCACTGCATTAAAAGAGGTTGAGCCTGATTCGTTGAATATTTAGCACGGTGAAAAGTCACTTTGCACTGCAAAATTACTCTTTCCACTGCGCTAAATGGGCCTAATTCACGGTGCAAAGAGTACTACTTGTCTAAAAATACACCTTGCACTCTATGAATCGGGGTGTTTGTTGGCAGTCCAGAGCCACTTTGCACAGTGCTAAAGAATTCCATGAATCGGCCTGTTGACTTACCCACATTAACTCAATGAGTTGACCTGTGAAGGATGAAGGGCAGAGTCGGCCCTGCTAGATTTAAACCTGTAATTGCGTTTCTACGTGATAATGCTGGCGTAGGACTGCACCAGTAAAAGAATCTAAGGGCAGGATTCGCTTTGTTTTATTTTTTAAATTGAATACCACCACCGGGCCTTACTTAACCCCCCCCGCCCAGCATCTACACATAGGAGCCCCCTATCCGCTGTTTCCCCGTGAGAGTGATGAAAGGGTACGCCACCCACCGCTTTTTTACCAGCGCCATTCACATGCCTAAAGTTTAACGTCACAGGGGCAGCAAAGTGCCAGAAATGTCTGAAGAAAGCACGTTATTTGTGGAACTTTCGTAATCCACAACAAAGCGGAAAGTGTTGTGTCCACCATACTCGTCTACTCCACCGAAGAGGTTCACTTGCCGGCAATTTGACAAATAGGGTTGGAGGATGTCCATTGGGGTGCTATTGAGTAGTTTGGACACTCGACGCTGAGATGGAATCGTAGGACAGCACTACTCTCTTAGCCCATCTTACCCTCTATGTGGCGCTAGGGATCTGCTCATAGACAAAATGGAGGTCACTCTGCTGGATGAGCCCAGGCAGAAGCTTTCTACGATGCAACGGGCAGCACTCAGATGGAAATTATGAGTAATGAGTTAGAGATTTTAAAAATGCTTCTTGTTTCCCTTCCTCATTTTTATTAGAAACATTTAGCAAATCATGAGTGCATAGCCCCTGCTAGACTACCACATGAAAGTAATTATCAGTAATTAGTGACCAATTTGCTAGATAATGGCTAAAGGCAAAGCCAAATGGAGTTAGCATCGACAAAACAATCACTAACAGTGTAATGACCAATATTGATTACATTATAAGCTGTTTCCAATAGTTTGTAATACCTGAAATAATGACCCCAAATATTAGGTGTGTTAATTACCAATGCAGCAAACTTCACTTTGTTTCAGATATGGTGACAGAGGAGAGCCAAAAAAGCAGCTCTAGGAACCAGCGGGTGTCTTGAGATAGTAAAGCATTGAATTCAAGTGTACGTGTATCACACCAGACTACAGCATATGTGTGGATATAGGCTCATCACACCGCAGCTGGGGGCATTAAGAGTTGGGAAGTTCTGGGCTTGTATGTGTTGCTGCGGAAGGCAGCCCACCAATCCAAATGCCCCGACTCCTGTATTTGCAGTGACTTAGGTAGCTTCCTGATGGCAAGAAAGCATCTAATACCTGTGCTCAGGGCATAGCGGTGTCACACACACAAACGAGTTTGATCACAATCTGACCAACAACTCTTCCATGGCCTACAAAGCAATTCAGAAGCACATCACAGTTGACACGTTTCACAGTGGTCCTGCTTGTGGAAACTCAGACACCGCGCTAGGTGGGACGGGGGCTTGCAACAGCACTCCTCTTTACATACCTTTCAATAATTTGCTTGGGTCAAGCAGCCCCATTTCTGGCCAGATCCAATGACAATCATTGCTCCTGTGAGACAGTGACGACATTGTGAATTCCCTCTAAGACGCGGCAAAGCTGGCCATTCCTCTTTGAGTAGCTCCGCACTGTAGCTACCGCTTACTCCGTTATGCTCTGTCTTCGGTTTTTATATCAATGTATCACATTTTCCAAAGTTTTAATCAAAATTAAGCAACTGGCACCACAATACGGTTGCGTTATGTAACATCCTTCATTGTTTCATATAGTAACAGCTATGACGGGGCCCTAGAACAGATATGACAAGTTGTCTTGCTGACTTGCTGCCATAGATCTTCAATTGTGGTTGGAGCAACCGTCGTGGGTATTATTTTCCTCAGTATCTTAGCTCTTTCTTGCTCAGTAGGACTGCCATGATAACTGCCAGAGGTGATACATTTAGAGCCATTAATAAAGGTGGTGATACAAACGTTTCCCAATGGGACAGAGACATTCATTGCATCATGACAAGTCCACGTTATAGAACTGTGTGACTGATATGAGTAATGGCGTCGTCCCCTCCAACCTACACCTCCTGAAGAATCGGAAGGTTCTGCTCCTCCAAGAAGATTGAGGCAATTTCTGACTGCTCCAGTCAACCCGGCTTCTCCCATCCAGGGACTGAAATCAGCTGCCTACAGCTGCCTAACCCAATGGTGTTTAGACGTTCGCTGTTGGGGGTAGGGACTGGCCAGTCTACTCTCGCTCGCTCTCTCTCTCTCTCTCTCTCTCTCTCTCTCTCTCTCTCTACCAAGCTGCCTATTATTTATACGCTAAGGTGCCGATAAAACACAACAAAACCCCTTAAATTTGGCATGTGTAGAGAGCTCTGCCACCTTAACTATAAGCCCCACATTGCGTGGGCCATATAAGCCCATGCTGACGACATTCGACATGACTGATGACGCCACGTCACTGACACTTTCAGTTCTCTTTTGCTTCTTTGCCTGAGCTCCTCCCTTACTGCACAGGGGACATGCGGGCTCCTACCGTGCACCTGCACCTTTTCCTGAAAGCATGTGTGACAGTTGGAGGCATCTGGGGGCACAACAATGTCTCCTGTGTGTCCGTGAGTCAATCTAAATACACCCAATCGTTCTTCTGCAGGTTCTTCTAGAGGTCTGAGTAGGCACGCTGTGCCCAGTGAACCCATTCTTTGGACTGACCCTGCTCAGGTTTAGGACTCATAGCTCGGTCCAATGCGCTTCTGTGATGTTCCTGGTCATTTTCAAAAGGGAGGCAGCATCCAGGCCTATACGTGTCTGATGCCAACTCTTGGAACTCGTTTGGGCTATCGGTTAGTTCGATGTGTGCCACACCCCTTTGAGAAAGTTCAAGTCATAGCAAATTACGTTTAGACGTCAGTACAGGTAGTGCTTGAGCTATAAAACTACGAGGAGCTTCCTGGTAAGAGGTAAGTACTGTACACAACTTCAATCAAGGTTTGAACATCTGACCTCTTCGATGAGAAACAAGGTATGTCACATGTGACTTCATGTCGCCATCCTATGACGAGTTTTGTAAAGAGAGGGCTCCTACTCTAGAAAGCTACAGAGGGGCCAGACAACAATTGTACTATATCCAGATAAACAGCAGAGGCAGGAAACATTTTTGAACTACTTCAGAGCAACACGAGAGAGACATCTTCTGATTTTGGAGTTTGCAAACACCCTGGCATTGAAAGGATCAGTAAGTGCTAAGTAAAACATACTTCCCCCCTGAAAGAAAACATGCTGATAAATGAGGCACAGGAAAACTGTTGACATCTGTAGGCAGCTTTTCTTTAAGAGAAACATCACCTACAAGAACAGAAACAACCTGTCATCATTGTAATGGAAACCCCATGGAACTCGGCTACAGCTGAGGGGCTCTGGCAGGTGGCCTTCCAGTTTGTGAGTTAGTTGCATTCGGCAGGTATTTGTGTATTCCGTGGCTGGAGCCAACCTATAACACGGGCAATCGTTTCCTCACCCTCGCCCCCCACAGTGTATGCAAGTGGCAGGAGCCGGGCCAAGAGCAAAACACGGGGGCAGGCGTACGTTTAGTATTATCAGGGCCAGACACTAGTAGGCGTTGGATCGAGGTGGCAGAGCACAATGTACACTGTATTTTACAAGGAATAAATATGGGGAGTAGACATATGTGATTTGGTACAGAGTAGGAGAGGAGGTAAACAAAGATAATGTAAAAAGGAGCATGAGAAGAAGCACTGTTAGCTTGAGGAAATAGCATGATGGGCACACTAAGGTTGATTTGTGGCTGCAAGACTGGGTGGTTAATCTAAGCCCCCATACAGGTTCCATGTATTAATATCCCAGCAAAAATATCGCCATACAAGAATATCACCATATTTATGCAGCAATATTAACCCATTGAACCTGTGGGGTACACCCCCTCAAACCCATATTTTTTTTATAGGGATCTGGTGACACCCCCGCAACCCCCAGTCCCATTTACTCCATAAATTATCCCTACTCATAATATCGCCTATGTCCCTACCCCATGACCATATATATGGCGATATTATTGGTGGGGAGGATATTACCTGATATCCCCATACAATGGAAGAAGTGGGCAAATGGGACACAACTCATGGCACCACAGGAGGTCGATAAATCTCTTTGTATGAAGTAGCCGTCATTCTGCCCAACTAAAGAGGCTGACATTTCTAGGCAATCAGGGCACATAGACGTCTCATGCATTTAGAGCCACAGAACATGTTGCATACCATGATTGCCCATGATGCCCTACATTGCAGCTAATCAGGGGGTGAGAACGCTTCCTCCACTCTGATTGCTATGCATTCTACCCAGTCCCGGTTCCTACACTCTGATTGCTATGCATTCCACCCAGTCCCAGTTCCTCCACTCTGGTTGCTATGCATTCCACCCAGTCCCGGTTCCTTCACTCTGATTGCTATGCATTCCACCCAGTCCCGGTACCTCCACTCTGATTGCTATGCATTCCACCCAGTCCCAGTCCCTCCACTCTGGTTGCTATGCATTCCACCCAGTCCCGGTTCCTTCACTCTGATTGCTATGCATTCCACCCAGTCCCGGTACCTCCACTCTGATTGCTATGCATTCTACCCAGCCCCGAGCAATCTCATCCCAAATACAGCCAGGTGGAAAAAGCATGCTGTTTTCAATGAATTCCAGTCCTCAGAGGATGCAGAATGTGAATAGGAATATTACAAATCTGTTTTTGATGTGAAAACTTCACCCAACTATAGTAGCTCTCCTGAATAATTCCCAAAAAGGAAAATCCAAATCAGCAGCAATAGTCCATTAATAGCACCACACAGAAGCCTGCCTTAGAAAAGGTTGTATGGTAACCAAAAGAAAACAGTGCCAACACAGGGGGTGAGCATATGTGCAAGGTAAATATGGTACCGTGGTGGACAAGGTACAGTATATACTGACATACAGCACTGCCTTATGCTTTCCACCATAGATATTCAGAAAGGCAACAGAGATGGAGCAGCTACTACCATTATGCACCAAAATAAATAACAAAATCTCCCTCTGAACACTAACACTCCCATCTTCCACGCTCAAGTGCAATATATGGTGACCAAATATGCCACTCAAGCATTACACTATTTAATTCACCCCTGACAAACATCAAACAGCAGAACTCTACCCCTCTACAACAACCTACATAACCACTGCCCGTTCAATGCTTCCAAGCACCATGGGGACATGAGGCTCCCATCTGGACTCATATGCCACTATGCCCTTAACACGGACCACCAAGAAACAGACTGGCATGCAGAGCTCAGGCTACTTCCGGTACGCAGGCATCCACAGTGCAGTAAAGGTATCGTGCATTTTCCATCCCTGCGCACTAACCTAACTCATCCCCCCTCTTTCAGATCCGCCAGAGCGCTAGGAGCCCATGGAAATGGCAGCAGTGTGCTGTGTAAATCACAGTAACACAACATAACTGAGCAGGCAAACTTAGTAGCAACATTTTTTAGTTAAAAAGTTCTTTTAACTTAAAAAAATCGACGTTTTTCCTGCTTGCCTTTCAAGAAAATTGTGAATAGGGAAGTGACTGTGATTGACTCTGCTTTTCTTCTGTAAGCTTAAGACTGTGATTGGCTCTGCATTCGCATGTCTTGGAATAAACGTAACATTTGTTGGGAAAGACATTGGCATACAACATAACTACTCTTGTTCTTGTTGAGGCCCAGAGGACGCCAGTAATGAGGCAATGGAAGGCTATGCGGCAGAATTACCAGGTTTCAAGAAGTAATAGTTCAACAATTTCCCAAAAGGGCTCTTTGACTTTCTCAGAGTTGCCTTCATTTGGAGAGGAGTTGTCAAATGTATACCCCAAGCTTGGTCTTCCTGTTCACTGCAATTGTATGAGAAGGTCAAATGAGGCTGAAGCGATGTTGGGATTGCTTAGGTTTCTGTGCAAAGTGGAGGTAGAATAGGAATTTGCATTTGACTGTCGTATTTGCCAGTGACGAACCAACATATGTGCTTGTAGTTGACCTTATGCAATGTCACAGATGAACAAAAAAATTATGGAATGAAATTACATGGATTGAAATTCAAACCTGTTAAGAAGTACTGGCTCAAATTCTTCTGACCATCTCTTTGTTTTCTACAGTACTTGCAGTCAAATTTCAAAAAATAACAATATATATAGATACTTGTTGGTCTCTTGTATACATGCTACAGTGCCACCTACAATGTGCCATTCCATGTTGCTATGTTTGGAGTCATCTAAGCCGCCATTTTCTATTTGCTGAAAAGCATCCCTGATGGGCAAGTTGCCTAAAGAGACTCAGTACCCAGCGAGGGTCAATGAGCTTGTAAAAAGCAAGCTCATTGGCCCTTTCTGGGGCATTAATTGCCCGACAAGGCTTGTGTGACTGCCATGTCCGAGAGTTATTTCTGCATGTGGCCCTTCATGTAGTCCCTTTGCGCATTCCATGGTGCCCATGTTGTTTGTCTTAATTAGTTTTAATGGCTGCCATGGAAAGGGAGAAGGCACTAAGTGTAGTCCCTTCTCCCTGATCTCTGGTGGGCATTTTTTGTTTTGCTTTATTTTCTCAAGTCGAGAAACGGTTGCAGTGCCGTTTCTCAACTCAAGAATAATTGCTATTCGTACCCCGGTACGATGTGCCAGGGTACTAATAGCAATATAAGCCTTGGAGAGGGGCATTATTGGTTGGGTTCCGCCCCCAGGGCTATGTTAAAGCCCTCGCTTTGCTCGGGCTTTTAATTATGACCCCGGCGGCATTACCCTACCGGTAATGCCCCCATTCTCTGGTTATGTTGCCTGAATAGCATAAGAATCCGGGTTGCTGATGAATAAAGCTGAGCGAGCATTAACATTAGTTCATTTCCAATCACTATGGAGCGATCAGAGCTATTCAAGGATCAATGGGGCACATTGGAAGTGATCCAAATAACGGAAGTGAGGATGAAGCTTTGCTGCCCTCCCCACACCCCAAAGCATATTTTTTTATTGTGTAATGAGAGTGTTACACACAATTGCATGATAACCCAAAGCGGAGGAAATATAGAAATTATTGCAAGATCAATATCATTTGAGAGGACGGCAATGTGTGCCTGCAAGCGTGAACGCACAGCGGGCCTAATGGACAGCGCGCCATTCGTATATCACATTACAGCCCTCAGAGACACATTTCACGCCTTCTTGCATTACTATGCCATTAAAAAGAAACCCATAACATTATCATGACACCCTGCAGAATTCATCACGGTTTTTTTCTCAAGTGTCACTCCTGAATTTAACCCTCAAAGCTACCTCCAGTTGTGATTTTGACTTGCATTTTTGCATTGTCAGGGCATTGTAATTATTTCCTCGAACTGGAGGAAGCACTTACAAGAGGGCTGATCAAAAGACCACAGAGCCAATGGGATCAGTTCTGGCCCGGCTCACATAGAAGTGTCACTTCCGGGATTCGCCATGAAATGCTGCTGAGCTCATTCAGTTCATAAGCATTGCGTGTAAGGGCCCTAATGATTGGAACATCATGTGAACCAGAAGCTTGGTGGGGGCACAGACAAGCAGTCCATATTGTACAGTTAGCAGTCAGTGGGGGTCCTTCCGAGTTTGGAGGCAGCCATGGTGCTAATAGCACCATGGCTGCCTCCAAACCCGGGTCCGGGTTCTCTGAATGGGGACTTACCGGGTCATTGCAATCTTGGAGGACCCGGTAAATCCCGATTCAGAAAACCATTCCCCATTCCCATTCGAGCCCCCATAGAGCTCAATGGTAATGGGGAAGGAACAAATAACGGGCCCGCTAGATATTTGCTCCCTGGTCCCTTAATGGGTCCCGCTAAGAACGGCTGGTTAGACCAGCCGTTCCTGGTGGGCCCCGCTAAGGGACCTCGGGATGTGGCGGTAGGGGGTTAACGGCACCAGCATCCTTACCGGTGCCATTAACCCCCTACCGCCACACTCGGAATGAGACCCAATATCTGCTTCATTTATAAAGGACCTGCTAAGATTGCAAGAAAAGGATTCTGTCCAGCTCTCGGAGGTCTTTGGCTGAACATATAGTTCAGGTCACTTCCTCTTTCCACACTGCCTCCAGCATTGGGCCACATTTGACGAATAAAACCCATTAGGTCTATACCGTGGTAGCATGTTTTAATAGATTTGAGTTCCATTTAAATGTTAATAACATATTAACCAATATATCTAAGAAAGAATATAAAATGGACTCCCTGGCTTTGTATTAGGTCTCTAGGTTGTCAGAACACACCAAAGGGTAAAACCCCATCAGGTTTCCAAAATATCAAACATGAATCTATATGAGAACATTTTGCAAATAATGGTTTTTGTTTGTGATTATTGGCATAATTGAGAGATCAATCTTAAAGGATTACTTGATTTTTTCCATATTTCTTCACTATTTGACGCGTCCATGACCCCTGCCCTAGGTGAGTCAACGCTTTTGTTATGTAAGAGTCTCTAACACTCCCCCATTAATTGAGATATTCAACATTAGAGAAATAGGTACTCACTGGAGCTATTACAAGATGTAGAGCACGGCATTTCATTCATAAGCTTGTCATTCACCAGATGTTGAAGGCTTTCGAAACAAGATGACTCATGAAGTCAAATAGCCCCAGCAAAGCAGTATAAGTCAATCATAAATGAGGAGGTGGGGAAAGCCGCCTCAACTGCTTCGACCCCATCCTGCACTCCGTCAATTTCTAACAGTGAAATGACTCTCAACCAAAAGCCCCCTTGAATAAATAGTTGATCAGAAAACCCTATTGATGACAGGCTGCACATACTGATTGGATGAGCCAGACATGAATGCAACACTGGTTAGCATTCTGTCATTTCTAGAGTTTCTAAGCCTGCACATTCTGCCTACACCTGAGGCAATCACGCCTGAGAAGACTAGTCACTGGCATTCTATAACTCCAGGGCAGATGTTGACATCTTCTTCACTGCACCGAGAATCCACGACATTGTTTGACGCACCAGCGACATGGCATGATCTGAAACTCACAATATCTCATTCGGACAGGACAGAGCATGCCCCTTCCACGTATGAAGCGCATGCCTACATTGTGCACTTTAAGTGTGGACCACTTGGACCACTGAAATTCTGCTGGACTAGAACATATTGTATGATCCTGGATTCGAGGCCTTATATCCAAATTGCCACTGCGATAGGAACAGATCTGAGAAAAGAAATATTGCGGTGCTGCCAAGGTACCGGTCAGTGGTGCACATTTAAGTGCATGCAATAAAATGCTGCATAGCCACTGCCACCTCGTGCATGGCTAAACAAAGCCAGTTTACATGCACTGCCTGCAGCAATCGCCACACAACTCTGCTATTAAAATAATATGAATATTCAGGAACACCAATAGCCATCTGCCCCCTGTGCTATGGGCCCTCATTGTGATACTGGCGCTAAACCATTGCGCTATTAGCACCATGGTTGGTGCCGGTATCGTAACGAGTCTGCCAATGTTCAATGGGGAATTACCACCTCATTCCAAGGTTGGCGGGGCGGTAATTCCCCATTGAACATTGGCCCATCCCCATTCCCATTTTTGCCCCATAGGGCTCAATGGGACTGGGGAAGGCGGTAAGTACGCTACCGCAAATTGCGGTACCGTACTTACCTCGAGAGTCCCTTTGCGGGTCCCTACTTTAACGGCTGGTCTAGACCAGGCGTTCAGGTCGGGTCCCGCAAAGGGACCTCGTAGTAAGGCGCTAAGTGGTTAACGGCTCCGCAGCCTTTTACGGCGCTGTTAACCACTTAGCGCCAGGATCGTAATGAGGCCCATGGACCTTGCAATGTTCTTGGAGAACAACCCCCTACTGGGATTAATCTGTTTAAACAACAATTCTCTGCGGGGCAACACAACCCTCCTGGAGGCCCAACAGAAATCAGCGGATTGCAATATTTTCTGTCTACTAGCCCATTCTTGCCCACCACAAAATCCAATGAAAATCTGAAAAACACCTATATCTTTGCTGTACTCTCAACTGGGTTATTTCTAGCCAAGGGAACCATTATTAAACTGCATGCCACATACATCCTTGAACCAATACCCAGCAGCATTAGACTACTCTCTATCCTGAAAAAGTCATTGACCAGGTAATGGCTCACATAATAAGACTGATTATTATTTCTTTTTTTACATTTATTTCGGATAAAACCCATATACGCACATACCATAAAATATTCTAAAACAATTGCAGAACACATCATGTAAATACATTATTCATCATACATTAACACTGTTTAATGAAACTTCAAAGTCCACTCCCAAAAACAACTATGAATATCTCAAAATTATCGCATGGGTGTGCTTTCCTCAAACAAACAGGATCTGATAGATTGTAAACCTAAGAGTTTAAGGAAGTACCTGCAGGAGGTTGCTATGCCAACACAACATCTTCCTATGGAATAAGAGATACTTCCATAAGTATTCCATGGCAGGGTCCAAAGCGGTGTGCTGAAAGGGACGAGTCTTTGGGTCAGCCCTATCATTGCCAGATGTACCCTTAGGATAAGAACGATAATTATCTAACCATGATTGATCCAACTCCTTTCTGGTTCCAAAGCCTAGGTAAAGACATTGGGCCTCATTATGACCCTGCTGGTCTGGACACAACGGTGGCAGTAAATCCGCTGCCACCGTTGTTTCCGGACCAGCAGATTACGAGTTCTGCAGGCAGGAGGTGTCACTCCCACCAGGTCCTGTGAGACTCCATGGAAATGGGGATTTATGGAATTTCGCCTCTGGAATTACCCGGTCACCGGGGTTGTAATGCCCTGGTGATTCTGGCAATCACGGAGGCGGTAATTAATTCCAAGTCTGGCAGCAACCTGCCGATTTTTCCGGCTTGGTTACTTCTAGACTTGGAATGAGGCCCATAGTCTTTGAATGGTCTCTGACTACACACAAGATCGGATTACTGTCTAATCTGCTCTGTCACTTTCTCTAAGAATAACAATAGCTTCTGCTTACAACATCTCATTTGAATTGAAATATTAGAGTCCTGATAAAGCACATGTAGTACACGAAACACGTGTTAATTCCTTTACAATAAAAACTCTTCCCAACAATGGACTAGCTGCAATTCTAGTGGCGAATCACTCTAGTAAAATAAAATATATGAACTTGAAGTAGGGGTCTTTCACACAGATATTCTCGTGGAATTGCCAACACTTACATCTACCTCACTTAGAATCATATTGCCACTGTGAATTCTAAGAGAACTGCCTTTGTGACCAAATAATTGACCCTTTCTGCTTTGTGAACCTATTCCTGAATCCAACTCGTTTGGCTAATTATCAGCTAGTTCTTAGAGAGTACCTCAGATAGAACAGAACGAGGCTTTAGAATACTAGTTGAAGTGACCAACCATTCAATTTTGGGAATCATGCAAGTCTTTACACAGAGTCATGTCACCTGATCTCTATATATAGGTATGACATCTATAGCTCACATAACATTATTATGCTTTGCCTCTGGGTTGGCCATCCCTCCACCTTTATTGATTAGACCACATTACACAATATACTGCCAATCATTCACGGCACACAGTTGGACAGAATTACACCCCATCCCTTCCCGGGATGGGGTGCAATTCTCGACTCACCCTTAAGGTCTTTTTCCATGTTCTCTATTTCCACAGTCAAATCCTGACTCTGCTACATTTGGCAACCAGGCTGGGCACTTGCTGGTTCAGTTTTCTAGGATTTATATTGAGTCACTAATAGCAAGCACAACCACTCTAGTCTCCGCGCAATAAGGGTGCACTTAAGAACATCTCAGCCCAGTCATACAACCACACATCACTTCTACTACTATGGTGTTTCACTCAGAAATGCCCCTAATGAAAAACTCTCTCACTAATACGGTACATTATAACTGTCACTCCTAATGACCTGCTGGCTCAAAATGCAACTCAAAGCTCACAAACTTTACTCATGCCGCCATGAGGACACATCCCCAAAACTCTGTTTATCTAACCCGGTACCCATTTTACCACTGCCTTCCCGTCTTTGCCCTTTTCCTCCACAGACCATGTGTGATGAATCAACTTCCGGGGTACCAGTGGTCCTGGGGAAAATGTCGGTTTGTAAACCACCAATCAAACTCACACCTCTAATACACCAGAAGGGATCCAAACAGATTACAATAACAAGCAAATTATAAACCTCCTTGTCCAATTTTGGTACCGTGGACAGAATGGCAGGCTTATCTCCGAAAGGTTATGGATCGTTGGTTAGTTGCAACACAGTGAAAAGACAATTATTACCCAATGATAAAAGGGACTTTCAGTCAAGGCTGCATAAAAAATATCTACTTTATTTATATCACAACAGACTACTAACAACACAATGAAATACAACCCGCCCTTCAGCACAAAGGAAGCAATGGGCCTTAATATGTCTCTAGGGGCCTTCTGGGAAGGACCAAGGGGGCAGAACCACAATGTACCTTGTGCTGTAGGTGTTATTGGTGCTCGACAGGGAGTCAACTGTGGGTATCAGGTACAAGACGGTTCGGCTAGCGAAGTTGGACGAACGGCTGAAAACTGGCCTACACATCAGCTTGGGTTCAGGAATCATTGTCTAACTGCTGATCAGCAGTTCTGAAGCATAGGTAAAGATGTCTCGGGTGTCTTTACCCGACTGGGGCTTGACAACTGTCAGCATTGCAGCCGGTTGCAGCTCAAAGAACTCGACTGGCTCCAAAATGTCATTTAAGGTAGATGTCGGTAGATGCTCATTGAGGCAGCTTCTTCAATGGTCTTGTGTCGTCATTTAAGGTGGACATCTCATTTCTTGTGAAGTCTTCAGATGATCTGCCAAAAGAGGGTCTCAGCCCTCCTTTAAAGCCAAGTGGGCCACAGTGATTGGTGTAGGCTAAGCCTGCCTTAATAATCCAATCCTGGGGTCCCAACCAACAATCTCCTGTATGCATGAGATCATAACCAGATTGCTTTGCACCAGGAAAGGTAAAGGTGGGATAACTTATGATACTAAGTCCCAACCATCTTCCTCTCTATTGTTGATCAAAGAGTCTCTCTGGTTAATGGATCTCTCTGTGGTTCCTGATTAAAGCGACAGGCCACCATTGAAGCTGCAAAGAGACCAGACTCTCTGGCTCCTGAAAACCACATTCTCGTACCTTATGAATGGCGTCCTCCTACCGGGGTGGCCTACTGTAAACACCAGCCCCAGACATGACAGTTCACTGTCATTGACACTAAGGGCAGGGAGCTGGCTTCAGGATGACACAGTTGCACATTAAAGGCTGTTGGGTTTCCAGTTTCCCGTGTAGACCTCTGCAGACAGACCCCATGTGGGGCTGTTTGAAGTACACTCTATTAGTATGTTATTTACTGCCACCAGCTGCAGGGCCTAACAAAAGAGAAGGGCGGATCCATGGTGCCTTTGTTAATCAGGCTGGTCATGGCAGTGGCAAGGTTGGCCCTCCCCCTTCATGTAGTGGAAATGGTGCATTCCTGGCTGTCACATTGCAATTAAATATGCAAGGGCGGACTGTGCCTGTAGGCTGTGTCCATCCAGAGAACATGGGTCTATGCGTTTGTCATGGTGTGAGCATATGAACATGTGTGTGGATTAACCCCACACATTTTCCTGAGGTTTATATACCATCATTCCATTTAATTAAACATTTCAAAAAGCCCAGGCGAGCGCATGCCCACATGGCGGGTGGTCGAATTCCTCACACTATGGTCTGGATATCCATGAAGGGGTCACAAGGCATACAACACTCAGACAAGTTTTGGCATTCTGTAACTGCTACTGTGGTGATTTTGCACAGTATAAAGGCTCTCTAACATAAGGTGCAAAAACTATTTGCGGCCCAAATCTCTTACTATGTGCAAGCCCATACCCGGTCGGGTTATGCTTATCTGGATTTGTGTCGGAGGAAGTGATTTTACATCAGGGCATATTGTGCAGTGTTCTACAAGTACAGGATGCTATTGTTTTCCATACACACGTGCGAGGCCAGTTCAGTAAAGAGGTCATGTTTGTCACTTTCGGAAGATCTCACGCATTGTTCTTTGCTCTGATAATCTCGCTTGCAAGGGAGAGCTTTTCAAGGCATTAGGAACCCACATTGACTACATGATCGATCAGTGTGAGTTTGATAAGTGTGGGACCGCAGGCTACAAGAGGCACTGAAGAATAGCTTACAACAACATTGCCTTTTTCAAAGGGCCGATGTTCTTCTGAACTAAAAAAGAATGCAACTTAATTAAGGAGGAACAAACGTGTTAGAGCTGCACACACAAAGCAGAAAACAACACGTCTAGGTTGGCTACAAAATAACATCTGAGAATTCCCTCTTTAAGAGGCCTCTTTAAAGTGACAACATGGTTTGGGGATTTTGGGGTTCAAGAAATGGTTTTAGGTGTGGGCTATCTCTCTGCATTCCTCCACTAGGTCCACCCTTCCCAGCGTCATATGATCAGTGCAATTCTTGGCAGAAGGCATTCACTGTTACCATCTATTTGGACTACTGCTGTATTACCGTGGGTACCCACTTTTACAACGCAGCTTGGTGGCCTTGGAATTACTCTAGGTGCATGCATAAGGAACATGCAATCGCGGCCATTCAGTGTACACTGAAAACAAAGAAAACACGCAGATGTACGATCAAAAAAGGACTTTCCAAAATCAGGGGGAAATCACGCTGCCTCACCAGCACTAATAATAATAATAATTTAACATTTATATAGCGCTATGAATCCACAGGTATCTGAGCACTGCTTATTATTACCCACAGTGTGTGGTGCTCATTTGTGTAACACATTGTGAATAGACGCTATATAAACTATCATATCATATCATTTATCGACCTCGGAAAGATGAAAGGCTGAGTTTGGTCCCGCCGGGATTCGAATTTGCGTCAGCAGGCTCTGCACGGATATCAAAGTGAGCACTCTACTCTCTGTGCTATCGGACCAGCATACAATGAGCAGGACTGGAACTTGACCATTCCAAGCTGCACAATAGAGACAGCAGGGGCCCACTCTAATACTGACTGCTCCAGCGGGCAAGTGCTCAGTTTCTTAAAAGCAGTTCGAGGGTTCCTTCCGCCTCTCCTTACAGATCCATACGCCTCTAGGCGATGATCAGCGGTTTGGCGTTTTCGGATTCTTTCTAGAAACACAGCTGTGAAAGGATCATTTCAAAGGGTCAAAAGGGGGGGGGCAAAGGGACAGGTCAGGATAAGGCTGGAGGGGGGATGACAAAGGTATAATAGAGTGCTGTACAGCTGTGAATGTTATCCAAGGAGGACATCAAATGACACAGGTAAGTGCACCGTTTGTGGAGATCCCTGCAAACCCCACAGACCTCAGGTGTGAACCTAGGTAGCAGTGATTGGCCCTTTCATCCTTCTATGTTCATGAAATGAGTGCAGTTGAAGTGAGCAATTCAGTCTTCGAAGCAGCTCTGACATTCTGTAGGCCTGGTGCATGTCAGGAATGCCTTGGTGTGGTTGTCATCATTCATATGTTAGTACATGCCGTACCATTCATGTGTACTGTTCCAATATGCAACGTTCATGGCAGACGTGCATTTCTGAAAGGGTTGGGGCAGAGTCAATCATTTGCTTAGCATGTGAATGACTTTTCCAAAGTCGCAGGGCTCTTTTAGATGTGAGTGTTACCAATGGCAAACTCTGTCACAGCTGTAGCAGGCTTTCAGAGACTATGGTCTGACGTGACTGAGCTTTCTCCAAACTTCCTAGCATGTTTTAGGCATACATACATCCCTGCTCCTGCCCGCAGGCCTTTCCAGGCCCTTCCAACCTCACTGTTCACGACCTACGCCCCACATAGCCTTTCACAGAAGCCAGGTTCACGTGCAGACGCCCCTTGACGTGCAACACCTGCATTTGACAGGCCATTCTGACATAGGTCATTCTCTACTACATCCCTCCCTGTCTTGCCAATCATCGATTTGCCACAACCCCCCCATGTTCCTGCATGCCAGTCCACCGTGACGTCATCTGTGCATGTCTGTGCTTATGCATGCCTGGGGATGTGTGCCTGTTTTGGAAGATGGTCTCTGGGAAGGGTTGAAAGGGGATGTGACCCTGCAGTGTACAATAGGGGCCGATACCTGGTGGCATCACTTCTCCATGTTGTACCCGCTAGGACCAACAATTGAGGTTACATTGGCCCCAAGGAGCCTTTGCCCTATAGTCAAACTGGCATTCACCGTTAGCAAAGTGGCCATCGCTATCAAATCACTCATAAGCCACAAGGTAGCTGGCCCAGATGTAATCCCGGCAGATTTATTCATAAATGAACCAATAATTTGGGTGCTGTTGATAACCAGAGTGTTTAATGCAATTGTGGCCACTGGTGTGATACCTAATTCATGGAGGAATGCCACTATAGTCCCTATCTATAAAAAGGGTGGTAAGGAACGACCGACAAATTATCGCCCAATCTCCTTTTTGGAGTGGGTAAGCTATTTGGTAAATTGCTGATATCACGCTTGTGGTATTCGGCAGATAGTGCGAACATGATCAGCAACCTCCAGGCTGAGTACCGGCGTAATGGAGGTACTTTGGATCATTGTTTTCTATTACTTCTACTTCTCCAAAAATACACTGTTTTAAATATAATGCACCTCTACGCCGCTTTCTTAGATCTGCAGACTGCATTTGATTCATTGTCTAGGCATTGTCTAGGCATGTTCTTTGGCAAATTATGTTGACTCGTCATGCTCCTATAGAGTTGGTTGCAATGATTTCTACCCTTTACACTGGAATCAAGGCTAGAGTCCACTATGGGCTGGGTGGGGAGGTGACAGGGGATTTTGTAATCTTCATGGGAATTAGGCAAGGCTGTGTCACTACTTTTTAACATCTATATCCAAGAAATTGTTGATGCGTTAGGGGTTAGGTGCCAGGATCCTCCAAGATTGGCTTTTGATAAATACCCTGCCCTCTTCTACGCGGACAATGCGGTGCTACTCGCCACCTCCCCGGTTGGTTTTAGAATGTCTCTGACTATTTTTCAGATGAAAGGTAAGATGCTCAAGCCAAAGTGGAAGTCAAAAGCCATGGTTTTAAAACCTCCCTTCTCCAAAAAAAGTTCTATTGCTCTATTTACTGATGAGGGGGCCATTGAGCAAGTCTCACATTATGACTACCTGTGAGTACGTTACCAAGATAATGGCGGTTGGAGCAGTCAACTTGCCAGGTCAGCTCTTGTATTGGAGAAGTATGGTGGTGGCATACTCTCTTTTTTCATCACCATTGGAGTGGTGCCATAACTCTGGCTCTTGACCTATTAAGGAAGCAAGCAATACTAGCCGCTCTGTATGGGGCTGAACTGTGCAGTGATGCCAATTTAAGCCGGCTGGGTGTCTGCAAGAACATATTTCTTAACACATGGTTATTACTCCCAGCTAGTGCTCCTTCTGCGACACTTCAACTTGAACTCAACTATCTACCAGTCATACCATATGCCTCCTTCAAACCTGCTTTATATTGGGTTAAGTTATGGAACTCGAGGGAACTGGTAAAACAGCGGGAAAGGCTAGTGCATGTTTTGAGCCTAACAGGCGGGTGAAGCCTTAAATGGTTTGCCCACGTGAAGGCATTGCTGTTAAACCTGGATATGTCGGATCTCTGGAATCAACTGCAGGCTTTTTCCAATCAGGAAATTAAGCAGCTGAAAGCTCACATGGCGCAGAGAACCCAGGAAATTCAAATGCTGGAAGTTATATCTCTGAAATCGGGGCGAGCCTATTTAGAGGCTGGACTCGAGTGTGGGTTTACGATATATCTGGACACAGTCTGTCCTCCCCTTGAGCGATCCCTGTACCTTCGATTCCGACTAGGTATTCTACCTGCTGCAGTTTTTACCAAATCCTGGAGATTGGATGCTGTAGCAACGTGTCCTTTGGTGGTCTTTTTAATGAAACACTCACGCACTTTATGTTAACTTGCGAAAAGACACTCTATTTGAGGCACTTATTTTTGTGTAAAATGTTTATAGACAAGGGAATTCGCCAAGCTGCTGCTGCGCTGCAACTTCTATCCCAACCTCTAGCCCCTTATATCACTTATGGGAGTGCACGATGCATCTCTAGGGCCTGGTGGCAGAGCAGCAAGGCCCTGAATCAGGAGAGTGCAGCCTCAGGGAGACCAGTGGTGCAGCTGATGCACCTTTCTTGGAATGCAAGCTGTTCTGAATGCACTGTAAATGTTAAACCCATGTCTGTGATTGTATCCATGTATGGATACTGTGAATTTTAGTAGGGTTTTAAATGTATTTTATATTCCAGGACATCTGTTAATAATATCTGTATAAGATGTATTTTTACTTGTGATTTTTAATGGCTTTTTAGCCGTAATAAAGTATTCTTGACTGACTGGCATGCTCTCTGTGAAGCAGTGAAGGGTTTGTCATGTGACCTGTATTGACAGGGGCATAATCTCATTGGAATAACCTGTTACTTTTCTATTTTTTACTTATTGTCATAATCTTGAATGTTCACAGGACTGTCAATAAGAAGCATTTATTGTTATTTTCCAGCTCAACGCCACTCATATTATCAATTCCAAGAGGAGTGAAGTCTGCGATGGTGACATCAAGATGTGTACACGTGACGCCAAATGTACATGCATACCCTGCAGCAGCAGGTGCATGAACCCACTGCTCTATTTTGACAGAATCCTAGCGTATGGCTTATACGCAGGCATTAACAGAAATTGAACTGACTAACTAATCTTTAAACTGAAGGCCTGAATGGCTCGAACCGAGTAAGGCTTCTGGGAAAAATAAAAGATGCAAATATTCATATCTTTGATGTTGCTTAATTATTACCATCTGCACTGGTGATATTGCAAGGGTGTGAGTTCATGACAGCCAGGTACCAGGACAAAACAATATTTCATGGCAGCCGTTTACTAGAGTAAGACCGAAAGAGGGCTTTATAATCCTGAATGTCACTGTTAATTAACATGAGAAGCACTGTTTAATAGGTCTCGGGAGGATAGCTCAGGGGAAAAGTGCTCACCTTGGAGGCAAGACGACACGGAACACCACAGGTTCCCTCCCAACCTCTGGGTATTAAGCGCGTTATAAATAACCTATCATACCATAGACCATGTTGTTAGGCCAAAGATGTCTATGTGTCTGGGCCCAGAGCATGTCAGGCCCAGGGAGTCTATGTGAGTGTGGTTCTGGGGCTGCAATGCATCACGGTCAGTGCTCATTCAAATATTGCCTTTTCTTCTGAGAGTGGCAAGAAGTCGGCCTTTTATTAGTTCTCATAGTTATGAATAAGTGAGAGAATTCATATTGTGCCATCGATTCTTCAAGGGGGCGTATCACAGTAACTCTGTCGCAGTGCAAGCAAAATTTAGAAAGATATTCGCAAAAGGGCAATAACTGCCCTAGTGCACACAAGATACACTTTCATGACATTTTTGCACCAGAACCCATGTGCAAAAATGTATTGAAAGAATATGTTGTTTTCCCTAGCAGAATCTTTGCCCTAGTTCTAGTACCTTGCACATTTGCACTTGCACTGGTGCAACGTTTCAATAAACAGCCCAAAGTATAAATAGTAATTATGATATCGTTTGGAACCAAACTAAAATGACTGACTCTTCAACTAAATCCACCCAGTGACGCTGAAAACACAAGTGACAATGACTTTCCATATGCTCTGATCATACTAAGGAAATTCTAGAAAGAGTTCATCCAAAGCAAACCATAAATGATATGATTGTATTCAATTTTTAAGGTTTGACTAAATCTATCACCTGCGACAGTTACTTGCAGGTGCCCCTGAGGCTGCTTACCCAGAGGACAACCATAAACCCCATTTGATTAAGTGAGTTGTACAACAGATAAAGAGTTTCACTGATTGATATTCTGTGCTTGAGTCTTGCATGTTCACGTACAATTGTGCTGTGAGTGCAGGGTCTGCGTGCCTTTACTGTCCCCTAGAAACACAATCTAGAGGTGGCCCTGAATTTGTGTAGGAATTATGATTTATGAATTATAAGTATCACCCCTCTTTTATGGGGACCAGGCCCGCCACACCAAATCCAGGCCCGAAGGCAGAAGTAAGCATGCTGACTACATATACATACTGTACCTAATGTACATTAGACCCCAGCAAGGAACAATCTGATTTTTACAAACGATCTGATTGGCTCTCGCCTGGTCGTTACCCGGCTGGCAAAGGCTCACCTGCTGCGTTCCGATGAGAGTGCCGTGTCCCACAGAGTTCCTTTCCTTTCTTCACTGGACACCATGGAAAGGGAGAAGGGATAACGGGTAGTTCTTTCACCCTCTTCCATAGCGGCCATTTTCTTGGTTTTCTTTTTTTTTCTATCTTTTTAATGACTGCCATGGAAAGAGAGAAGGGACTACAACCTCCCTTTGCAACAACCTCCCTGCCACTCCCCCACAAGCTTGCTGTTTCCCAAGCTCTGGGTTCTCTCTCTAGGTTGGAGTATTGTAACAGCCTCTTTCTAAATCTATCTGTCTCTACTCTACGCCCTTTACAACTAATCCGGAACAGGACTGCGAGACTTGTCCTTGGCCTCAAGCCCTGGGATCCTATCTCTCCAGCTCTGACATCCCTTCATTGGCTTCCAGTGGATGCACGGATTAAATTCAAAACCCTTTGCATTGTCCACAAGGCTTTCTGGGGCCTGGGTCATGGGCGTAATTTTAGGGGGTACAGGGGTGTTTGTCCCCCCCAACTTTCATGGCACACTATATTGTCCACATTCATTTGGCTGGGGCACCTTTTGTTCAGATGTCATGTCCCCCAACATTTTCAGCAAAGTTACTCCACTGGCCTGGGTCCAAAATACCTTCAACTATCCCTCCGTAAATACCTCCCCTCTCAAGCTCTTCGCTCATCTACCTCTAACTCCCTCAGGGTCAGTCGTTTTTCAAAGAAACGAGTTGGGGGTAGATCTCTGTCTTCGGCTGGGGCCTCCCTCTGGAACAGCCTCCCTGCCACTCTGAAACGTGAGAAGAACCATCTCTGGTTCCGGAAGCACCTCAAGACCTTCCTCTATGCTTCTGCCTTTGCTCCCCCTCTCCCCTTCTCATCTGTTCTCTCTTGGCACCATGCACATGGCCACCCTCTGTTATCCGGGCCCAGGTACCTGCTCACCCTGCCACCCTCCTGCACTGCCTCTGGACCACCCCTTGCACTGAGGTCTGTATCTGTACCCGTACAGTCCCCCACCCCCTATCTTTTCTTATGCACTTATCTGACATACCCTGTCGGCTTTACTCGGCACTTGCCACTTGTTGGTTGCACTACCACGGTTTATGACCTTTATCATTTAATTATTGTATTTATTTATTATTATTTATTTGTTTCTCTTCTGCTCCGCACTTTCCACTTCTCCCCCCTTCCATGCACTTTTCCCCTTTTCCCTTTCCCTTGCACTTGCGCGTTTTTAATGTCACTGGGCCTAGTAAGATCGTTGTTTTTTTCTCTCCTGTTCCCTCGCTGCCTTGTCACGCTGTGAAACACTTGTGTATGAGCGTGATATAAATACAATATCAATTCAACCCAAAACTATATGCTGGGTACAAGAACCAGGATCAAGAGAGGGATCATTTCAGATTGCTACAATTTCTTTTGAGTCGGTGCCCAGCAGAGGACATATTAAACTGAATGATAATTAAACAATTGGAATAATTATCGATTTTGTTATAAATTATATTAATTATAAAAGTGAAATCTGATGTAACCTTGCAGTGGTGCTCTACATTTGGCCCCTGGTCCCTCCAAACATATAACACTATCCATTTGTGTCATTCCCTACCATGGAGACCCCCTTGGAATCTAGCTGGCTGGCCCGAACATAGAGATAAAATTAGGCAGAAGCTTTAGGGGAACAGCCATGTTTACAGAAAGCTTCCGAATTGTACGAGGTTGGAGAGGTCACAATGACCTTGGGCTAAAGAGTTCGAGAGGATGGCTTCTCATATAGATGGCTCCTCATTTCTTCTTCTTTCCCCAATTTTCTGCTCATATATAACTTTAGCTCGCCTTCTCTCTTAAGCCATTGCTTTATACCTCACTAAGCCACCAGCCATGGTGTAGCTTTATCTGTATGATTCACCAGGGCAAGCCACAAAGATCAGAGGTATTTATTAAATATTCCGGGCTAGCACCCTAGTCTCCCCTCACAACTAGGGTCCTACTTGTATGCCTTTAGCATTGCCCCCTTTCTCGGCTCTTACAGTTGCCTTGTAACTGAACACTCATGGGCACGCCCGCTCCCCTGGTTCCTTCTTCATAGGTGTCATTTTCCTCCTATGCAAAATGTACCATCTTTTAATTGTCCTATTGTAATGTTCTAGTGATATCCACACCGTTACACATCCGCATCGAAACCGGCCACACAGTTACACATGGGCCAGTTATGCTGTCATAATTGGCAGTGTGCACCCGCTCTGGTAGCTTACTTACTGCAACCTAGTAGTCCTTTGCTTTTTTAACACATGCTGTTTTTTTGCTGCTTTTTTGCTTTATTATCAGTGCACATAGACCCTTTTATGCCTTGTTTATGTGCAGCGCTCTGACAGTGAGTGCTATATGACAACTCAATAGTGTAGGTTATTAGTTGTCAGATTGGATTAGTCGTAAATCGGGGTGCCCATACCTGGGCCGAACTCACTGCATGGTGGGTTAGATGATCGGCCCTCTTCCCACTTGGACCTGCCTAAAAAAGTAGGGAAAGGATGCAGTTCCTCCCTGGCTATATTTGGACTTGGAATAACAGGGTTTCAATCCTTCAAAGGAAGGCCTCTCCCAGTACACCTGTCCCCAGGATTATCCTTCGACACTCCAGCAGTAGTGATATGCAAGAGGCTGACGGCCCATCTTGATTCTGTACACTCTGGTGATCATCGCTGGTTGATTTAATCCAGGGTAGTCCAACACCAGGCCTCGAGCGCTGGATCCATGTCGGGTTTTCAGGATAGCCCTAGTTAATATTCATGAGATAAATTTGCATACAATGATTTTAAATGTGTGAACATTTTTCCTCATGAATGTTAATGAGGGATATCCTGGAAACCCAACAGGATCCCGGCCCTCGAGGCCTGTATTCCTCGGCGCACATTTCTACGAACAAACCGTAGCCAAGTAGACTTTTCTTTCCCTGCTTTCAGGGTTGTGGTGCGCTTTAGATCCTTAACGAGGGAACCCATACTTTGCCAGCTGCTGCAAAATAGATACAGGTAAAGCCCGTCTTAGTTCTCACAAAAAATAGTGAATAATTTAACAGTACTGTTAATTAATTAACACCACTTCGTTTACAAAGCGTCCGTTAGCAGTGTAATTAAACCACCCCAGTCCTATCAGTGATCAGGTGTTAGATGCCTTCATGGGGGGGAATTGAAAGGAGATACTAGTTACAAGAGTGAAATGCTTCCAGGATGCCAGTGGAAGACATCTGATCAAAATTAGGAACAACATAATGGTCACTTTTTGATAGCGTTTCTCGATTGAGTTCAAGAGATGTTCGGCCTTACAAACACTAACTAATTCTTCCACCCTTTGAGGAGGGCTCATGTACTGTGTCTCTCCTAAATCAGCTCAAACAGGGCCCGAATCATGGAATTTGTAGCGCAGTGGAAAGTGACTTTGCACCACTTTTGCACCAGTGCAAGGTCACCTCGCCGCATCTACGCTGGAGCAGGAGCTCCTCAGCGCCGTCGCCGTGTGCTGCAGGAGCAGCACACCCATCCAGAATACCTTTGAGGTAATTTAGCAGACTCTTTGTTAAATGGCCCTGTGGCCCCTCTGTGCCCCTCTGATGATCGCCTTGCACAGCTGCTGCGCCCAAAGATCTGCCGCGGACGCGCAAGTCCTTGCATGAATAGCATTTCATGCTATTTCATTCATTTAAATGCCTCTACGAGTGAATCTCCCACGAGGCTTACCACATTAAGATGGCCGCAGCCCTGAAACACACTGCTGCCTGACTCTGTCCCTTGGTGCGCCTGACCCTCAGCCCTGCCGATTGGCTGCCCGCCAACACTCATCTCCACCCCCAATCGCCGGCCAACGAAGTAAGGCCAAGGAAAGAAGGCCATCAGCTGACTGAGCTGACAGACCGCCACAGGCGCTTAGGAGCCGCCATGCTGCCCGCGCACGCTCCCCCGCTCGCAAAGGGACTTAGGAACCCTGTACAAGAATCTGCAAGAAATCGTGAATTGTGATACGGGATGATTCGATGAACCGGCCTGGTCACAACAAAGTACTCCAAACTTCTAGTAAACTGCCGGTAATGTACACCAGTACAGCTCCCTATTGTCTGTCTGTATAACAGTGGTTGTACCTTATGGTCGCCTCAGACCCCAATGCTATTGAGTTGTGCCTTATGGTCGCCTCAGACCCCAATGCTATTGAGTTGAGCCTTATGGTCGCCTCAGACCCTAATGCTATTGAATTGTGCCTTATGGTCGCCTTCAGACCCCAATGCTATTGAGTTGTGCCTTATGGTCGCCTTCAGACCCCAATGCTATTGAGTTGTGCCTTATGGTCGCCTTCAGACCTTATTGTCATTGGGTTGTGCCTTATGGCATATTATACTTCACTATATCTAACAATGCATAGTACACCTAACACCTACCCACATTGCCCTCTAACAGACCCCCCTACATCTATGTCGGTCTATCCGCCACTGCCACACTGTGTCCCTCACCTTTTGTACACTACCCTGTACTTCATTTTGGCCTTAAACACCGCGCATTCTGGTCCCACGATGGCTCCACAACATAATCTTGCGACCACCACCTCTACAAACCCATATCTTAATGACCCAGCCCTATGGCTACAACACTTCGCGGCCAAACCCATTCCTATCCAACCGTGCCACACATGCATCAGGAACGCGAGACTTGGCTCGCGCCTACATCACACCTCAAAAACACATTCCACATCACGGCTTCACATTACCTCTCTTGGTTACCCCTCACTCTTGTCTGACACCAACAGATCTAAACCTACCATAGATGCACCTTCATCACCAGGCCCACTTAGCTGCTCAACCCCAAGGCTACGCAGTAAACCTTGCGCCACCTCAGTCCGGAACTTAAGACTAGCAACCAGGTGTCACCATTGGTCCTATCACTTGAACACAGACAACAGGGACAATTCTGCTAACTCCTTCAAGAACAATACCACTACCCCAGCAACTCCTTTAACAACAGAGGCCCCACTAGCTAAAACACCCAATTCCCAAGCCAAACTCAAAGGCGCGCTCATCAATGCCCGCTCTGTCCCCGCTCACGCGCTAGACATTGCAGACTTCATTGTGACCGAAAACCTTGACTTTCTGGCAATCACTGAAACTTGGTTACACGCTGCCTCTGGTCCTGCATTGACCCTTGCCATCCCCAACAACTACTCTATCATTAGATGCGACAGGAACACTGATCAAACCAAGGGGGGGCGGATTAGCATTTATATTCAAGAGCTCCCTTAATTTGAGAGCTGTGAACACCTATCAGCTACCCACCGCAGAACTTCTCTCAATTAAACTCCCACTTTCACCTAACCACACAGCCTCAGTGCACCTCATATACCGGTCACCTGGTCCCACGTCCACATTCATAGAGGACATCTCGGCCATTCTAGCAGCCTGTACCAAGCCTAAATCCCAAATCATTATACTGGGTGACCTTAATCTGGGGTACCTGGATACAAATGACACCAAAGCCTGTGACTTAGCTAGCGTCCTCTCTGATTTTGGCCTCACGCAACATGTCAATGAACCCACTCATATTAAGGGTCGCACACTAGACAGGGTTTCTGACATGAATTGCGCATTAAACATAATCTCAGTGTTACCATGTGCATGGTCCGACCACCATAAAATAACATTCTCTATCAACTCCGGCCAACCTTTAGACAAACCCTGCTCTGCGCCACCAACCTTTACTCGTAAAAAGAAGGACATCACTGCTGGGAAATTACTCCCACTCATCCTCCCTTTACTGAACTCGGTTTCTTCCACATGCTCCGACCCCACTGTCCTTGTGGACACTTACAACCGAGTTATGTTAAAAGCCCTTGACTCCATTGCCCCAATAAAACAGCGCAAAGAAAAACTACGCAACCACCTTAACTCATGGTTCACCCCACACCTACGAGAACTGCGCAAAGAGAAACGCAAAGCGGAGTCTCTCTGGAGATACTCTCCTTCACCAGTAAACAAAATTAACCTCTTATCTATCACCCTCACGTACAAGGAAGCCATACTAGCGGCTAAAAAAGAAGTGTACAACAACAGGATCATCCAGGCTCAGTCTAACACTAAGGAACTATTTAAAATTCTTAAAGAATTGGAGTCCCCAGTTGCTCCTCTTGACAAGTGTACCCCTGACGTTGAATGGTGTTCTAACATACAGAAAGCTTTACTAAACAAAATCACGACACTCCAAGCTAAAATCAATGCCAAAAAGTCCTATCTGATAGGCTCAGTAGGTAATCCCCTATCCTACGATATCCCATCACCTAAACACCCACTCAAACCTTTCAGCTTCTCACCCCTCACTACTAAGGAAGTGGAAAATATCATTATGAAATTAAAACCATCCAATTGCCAAGGTGATGCCTGCCGTGCTCCAGTCGTGAAGGAAGCAGCACATGACCTTGCCCCCTTTATCACCTCCTTCATTAACTCCTCCTTTAAATCTGGAATAGTACCTAACAACCTCAACGATGCTTGGGTAATCCCATTGATCAAAAAACCTAACCTAGACCCTACCAATCCCACCAACTATAGGCCCATCACCAGAGTGCCCTACCTCCTCAAAATCTTGGACCGGGCTGCATATCTACAAATCCAGGATTACCTTGACACCAACAACCTATTAGGGCTCAGACAATCGGGCTTCCGCCCGAGACACGGTACTGAGACAGCCCTGATAGATCTAAAAACTCAAATTGAGGACACGAAAGACAAGGGCAAACTAGCGCTCCTACTGGATCTCTCTGCGGCCTTCGACTTGGTCGATCACCAAATCCTTTGCCAGCACCTCAAACTTGCCGCCCACTTCTCTGATGCAGCTACATCATGGATCAGCTCATTCCTTGCAAATAGGTCCATGAGGGTCTTCTCACCACTCGCCGCTGCTGACCCAGTGCACGTCCCCTGCGGAGTCCCCCAAGGCTCATGCGTATCACCTACGCTATACAACGTATTTACAAAACCTCTCTTTGATATTCTTGACTATCTGGGTGTCTCCTACACTAATTATGCGGACGACACCCAGATACTCATCCCTATCACTGGGGATTATGTAATGGACACCAAAGCGATTAATGCAGTCTACTCTGCCATCCAAGCGTGGATGGCCCACCACGGGCTTTGCCTAAACGATGAGAAAACAGAGCTACTCATCCTAGGTTCCCAGCCCAAACTCGCAAAACTCGACAGTAAATATGAGACCTTTAACATTGATGGCAACATTATCAAGGTTACTAATGTCACCAAATCTCTCGGTATTTACCTAGATTCCACCCTCTCACTCAACAGACAAACCAACTCAGTTGTCTCAGCATCCGCGTATACGTGTAAATTGATCACAGCCTGCCGTCCCTTTTTAACAACTGACAACTGCCTTATTCTCGCCAGAACCCTCATCCTATCCAAAATCGACTACTGCAATGCCCTTTACCTCGGAACTAGCCAAAGAAACATTGATAAACTACAGGTAACCCAGAATAACGCCATCAGGGCCGCTCTCAACATAGCCAGGTGTGCCCACATCTCCTCCATCAGACGCAACCTACACTGGCTTCCCATTGCACGGCGTATCGCCCTCAAAACACTTGTTCTTAGTCACAAAGCACAGAATAACGCTGCCCCGGCTTACCTATCTACGCGCTTTGCCCAACACACAGCTTCCAGACCACTAAGATCTGCACAAGCGCACACTCTCATCATCCCTAGTTTCAAGCTTCAAAGTGCCAGAGGCTCGAGCTTCCCAGTCCTTGCAGCGAAGCTTTGGAATTCCTTACCCAATGAACTCAGGAATGTCCCCGCCCTCCATTCCTTCAAAAGTAAAGTAAAACACTGGCTCCACGAGCAAGACGCCATGGCTGACTGACCTATGTATCACAGTTTGCACCTTCCTGGCTACCGTGTATACAACTGATTTGCTTATTACCCTTGTAAATGTTGTTCATAATTATATATGTTTGTACATAACTATATATATGTTTATATAAATGTAACCTTCAACTGCCTGCTGTAACATTCACTTGTAACCTTTCTAAACATGCGCCCTGATGCCCGTGGGCAGGCTGCGCAATACAAATAAATAAATACAAATACAAATAAATACAAATACTTTGCACTGCAAAAATACACTTTGCACTGCTCTGTGACTCAGGGAGTTTGTTAGCAGTGCAAAGTCGCTTTACACCAGCGCAAAGTCACTTTGCGCCATGCTAAAAGTTCCATGAATCGGGCCCTGTGTCGGCCATGTGGACTTTCCATTGAGGTAGTCAGTCATACATCGCTATTAACCTGTCTCACTTGAAGACTGTTTTTTCGATTCTGAGGACAGGCCTCTTATTAATAGCAATGAATACATGATTGGCAAAGCCAGCAGCTGTGGGTCTGCTAAAATGACCTCCACTGCCCCTAGGAGTGGTCCCGGGGATCATGCACGGGTGAAGCGCACTGTAAGTGAAGAGGAGCGCAGCACCCCTGCTCAAAGCCCCACCAGCCTCGGGCATCCCATCGCCTCGACATGTGCAGTTTTCGTGGAACGCCACATCTCTTGTATCCATAACAAGATTCTCTTTGGTGCTACTCAGGAGCCAAACCAATGGTGGTTCTAAAGTGTCAGTACGAGCCAGAGCCATGCAACCCCACTTTTTTATTTATTTATTTATTTGGCATTTTGACAGTCCGTTGTTCACCTAAGGTACCTCTGCGCTGAGCTGAGACTGATGTAATAGGCTCAGGAGTTAGTCGGTGAGCGAGAGCAGCCCTTTGCTAGCGTCTTCTTGAAGGCCGGGTGATTGTAGAGGTCATGGATGTGTGCTGGAAGGGATTGTCAAAGATTGCAGGTTTGTACTGAGAATGCATGGCTGCTATTTACCGCGAGGCAGGATTTGGGTGGGATCAGAAGCCTTATGTTAGTGTGCTATGCATGGTGGATGGTGGGTACAGAAGCATACTTACTTCCCCATAGCAGGGAGAGCCGATTGGGACATCTGTTTGCTGTCGAGACCTGATCCTTGTGTGATATAGTCTATGGGTGTGGCCGGGAGCAGCATTTTCATCAAGCTGCTGTCTATGAAGTTGGCCTTTGGGAAGTCCCAGATATAGTCGGTCAGAGCAGCCGGGGTTGGATGCGATGAATGCATTGACAGCAGATATTTTGTGGTGAGTTGTGAAGAAACCAGTGATGTGACATATTGACCGTAAGGAGAAGAAGCAGTTTCTGACTAAAGAGCTGTCTTTTTGCATCAATTTGATAGATTTCAATTGATGAGGGATCACAGGTTTTGGACATTTTGCACAGATGTGGGGAAGAGGCAGAGAGGTTTGGGTTGCCTTTTTGGGTTGCAAGTACTGGGAGCAGTGTTGCAAGCAATGACGTCTGTTTTTCCTAGATTTCATTTTAGTCTGGCTTCATCCAAATATTGACTTTCGACACGCAGTCGTTGAAGGCGGTGGGAAATTTGCGAAAGTCAGCTTCTCATTTTAGGGTTATTTGGAGGCCGTTGTGTAGCTTGAAAGACCTGATGAGGTCAGCATGTGGCTGGTTTAAGATGAGGAAATAGAATGGCGCCCTCTGGTGTTGTGCCAAGAAGACCCAAAACTAAGTGTGGTGCAAAAACACAGCAGATATGAGGTAAGACTGCAGTTTCACTTGATGGGTCTAAAAACAACGTCTGAGCCACAAGTAAGCAACCTATGGACACAACTAATAAGGCACTTTGGGCCTGATTCATGGGACTTTTAGCTCGGTGCAAAGTGACTTTGCACTGCCAATATGCACCCTGATTTACAGAGCACTGCAAACATACACTTTATACTACTCTGTGAATCAGGGTGCCTGTTGGCAGCACAAAGTCACTTTGCACCAGTGCCAAAGGATCCAGGAATCAGGCCCTGTATAGCTAATAGGGGAGAACCAACAAACAATGGATTGTGGGCATGGCAGGGGACCTGCTTTTGTTCCAATAAGAAGTGCTTGGGTCACTCTGGACCTTAAGGTAGTCGTTGCTGTCACTTTTCTGCTGCCTGCAACACCAATGGCCTGCTATGCATTCTGCTATGCATTCAGCTATGCATGCCTTGCTGTTCCACCAATCCAGCTAACATGTTTTCAAGGAAAGTAGAAAGTATGCCCTTGGATTGAGTTGCTTTAAGCACATAATTATGTGTACGTTTCAATGTCTGTGTACTGAAATGATGCAGCCCGAAGCTTCCTATTGCAATAGACACTGGGCTATCACCGAAGTGGACACTTATTCGACTTTGAAACGTCTACAGCGGTGACTGGACGCAGCACAAATGCACAGTAACATAGCATCACATGCAATCCCTCTGGGCAGTAGCTTCATGTTCTGGACTGCAGACATTTACAGATAGTAGGTACTTATGTTCATTTGTATGTACAGTTTGCCAAATTCAACAAGTTACCAAAATGAAAATGACCATGATGGCGCTCAACTAAAACCAAAAAACTGAGACTTCGGAAAAGGAAAAGGTAGACAAATAAACCAAACAAAGGCCTAAATTAGGGTGATGGTGACAAGGCGAAGACCAATAAAAGATGCAATAAAGTGATAATACATGAAGAAGGAAGGATGAAATGGAAGGCTTGAGTTTAGTGTTAGAGTGAAAGAGGAAACAAAGACACCGAGGGCTCACATAGAGAGGGCCCATCAACAAGAAGAGGGGTAATAAGACTGTTACAAAAGAAAACATAGAACATTGAAATAGGGAAAGAAAGGGCCATTGTATGTAAGCATAAAATGTTGACCAAACAAACTCTTCATAAGTGTAACATATTACACATACAGAACAATAATTGACAATGCCAGCTTTATTTACACGATTGATTACTGTATTATATTATACTGCACTGTTGTTTTCACCTTCAGTAAAATATAGGCCATTGTGTTGTGTTTAATATAGTCCGGCTGGCTGTCTTTCATTGTAGTGTACTGTGATGTGCATTTCCATGTGTAGGTTTCTTCCTCATGCCCCACTTACCCTCTGATTACTTCTGGGAGGCGTTGCTTTTGCCAAGCTTCTCCCGCTTCCCATCCCCTTACCCATTTAGAGGGAAGAAGTCCTTTGACTTCACACCGCCACGCATGGCTGCCAAGTTTCCCTCTTCGGTCCACCTGATCATTACCCTGTGTCCACCTGATCCTTCAGTCGAAGCTTCCTACTTGGATTTGCTGTCTTCATAGCTGCCCTCTGTCTCCCGTAGCATCCCGTCTTCCCTTGGCTATCGTCCAAGGACTACTCGTTCCTAGCAACGCAATGGCTTCCCTCCTCTGATCGTTACGTCTGCCCCACTCTCCTCCTCCATTGATTACTCTCTCTTCCCTAGTTCCTCCTTTCCTCTGATCTAACAAGTTAGCCCCACGTGCCCTAGCTTCACACTCAACAGCGCCACCACCAGGGCATCTCACTCACTCCCTCTAGGCCTTGCTCACTTCTCTTTGCTCTGAGCATGACGTCAATTTGTTAACACACTGGTGCATTCTCCTGGATTGCTCCCACCTCTTCAACCACACGTACCATGATTATTTGTACCCTATGCACCCACTTCATGTAGTCCTTTAGCATGTGTTGCTTGCTAGATATGCATGTACACCGTTTGACATACGGTGTTAGCCAGGTTTGCGTGCATTATGTATGTGGGATGTTGTGGGCCATCGGTGGAAGTCAATTACACTGGAACAATAGGCTGTCTATCTGAGTTATTTGAAATGAGTCCTCCTCTGTGATTTAGGCGTTCTATGTCATCTTGGGAACGTAATCAATTTTAGTAGGGCATTAACACAGAATAGATACCTAGCATGGACATTTCACTTGCAGGATGCTGAGCTGTCAATATTTGATTTAGTCATTTGGACTGAGCTAATCTCCCCATACTTTTTTTATCCCCTCCCTCCCTCCCTCCCTCCCTCCCTCCCTCCCTCCCTCCCTCCCTCCCTCCCTCCCTCCCTCCCTCCCTCCCTCCCTCCCTCCCTCCCTCCCTCCCTCCCTCCCTCCCTCCCTCCCTCCCTCCCTCCCTCCCTCCCTCCCTCCCTCCCTCCCTCCCTCCCTTCCTTCCTTCCTTCCTTCCTTCCTTCCTTCCTTCCTTCCTTCCTTCCTTCCTTCCTTCCTTCCTTCCTTCCTTCCTTCCTTCCTTCCTTCCTTCCTTCCTTCCTTCCTTCCTTCCTTCCTTCCTTCCTTCCTTCCTTCCTTCCTTCCTTCCTTCCTTCCTTCCTTCCTTCCTTCCTTCCTTCCCTCCCTTCATCCCCCTCCTCCCTCATTTCTCTTCCACTGAAACAAATTGGGTATCGTGTGTTAAAAAATACTTCTCTCTGATGACCATGACTGATTAACAGACTCGTTTTAAAAATGCATTTCAAGATGTTTGCTTTTGTCAAATCCAGAGAAAATGTATCACAATGGTGAGCGGATTTCTGGAAATGTGTCTGGGAAGGAGAAAGCACACCTCGACATGGCGAAGCACACCCCGACATGGCGAAGCACACCTCGACATGGCGGCGACGACAATGGATGCCATTTAGCACATCTGTGTCGCTCGGGATCGGAGCCACGTGACGCGGAAAGAGCATAACATGAGACTTGTGTTACCGCCTCGCCGCAACCACGAGGACCTTTCATTCGTGGAGGAAATGGGGCAACGATCACCGGAGCAGATAAAGGTTGAGGCACTTCTGCTTGTTCTATTAAAAAGTAATTACCAAATGCAAATGAGCACGATTCATCTATTTAGAAAACGACCCCATTCAAAATTTTTCAAAACCCCATAAATCAATCGCAAGATCAAGTTCTAAAAAAATGAACACATTCAGTAACTTGAATTCAGTGCATAAACTTCACGGGAACAGGGCACCAAGATGTCATGACATATTTTTAGGAATTCAGAGGATGAACATTAAACTAACATGAGTGATGGGGTACATGTGTGCTAGATACGCGTCTTTCATCAGGAGTCATGATCAATCACTCTGCATGGCTCGAGACAACAGCGGGTCGTTTATTTAAGGAAACGCTGCTTTGCTCGCGCGCAGCAGAGGAGTGCCCACAACTTTGGCTAATTTTGAAACTCTGAGGGATTCACCCCTAGTTACTAAATGGAATCCTAAAGTGCACCTCGTGCTGTACGTCGCTGATATGATATGATAGGTAATTTATAACGCCCTTAATACCCAGCGCGATCAAAGCGTGGACCCGGGGATCGGACCTGTGTTGCTCGGTGTCGTTTTGCTTCCAAGGGGAGCACGTTGCCCCAGAGTTATGCTCCCTGTGTGTGGTTGCTGATCTTACTCTTGTCCAGGCAGGGGCGGCCTGGGCACCCGTCGGCAGAATGAAATCGGGGCTGAGCCCCCCCACCCCCGGCCGTAGAGAAGAGACGCCATATGGATGACCCTTTGTTCCATCCATACTGTGTCTCTCTCTGGCCCGGGTAAAAAACTATTTTAAAAATTGAGGGACAGATGCAAAGCAAGCGGCTCTTGTTTGCAAATGTCCCTCTATTTCTAAAAATCGTTTTGTGTGGGTTGACTGCAGGACAAGCAAACCTTCACAAAGCCAACAGTTTTTTTCTTTTGTGTAGGCACTGGAGAAGCATTTGCCAGGTCCTCTGGTATTTGCTCTATTTGCCAGCTGTCTCCAAGTAGCAGAGTTTCATCATTGGCTGTGTTGTCATGAAATGCTCATGTACTCGAATATTACAGGTATTTCTATTCTATTCCATTACATCTCACAAATAGTTCAGCTACCACTATCATCACTCTATGATACTATGAAGTGGCGGCGCTAGGTGACCTCTTTGGTGTATCCAAGCACTGTACATTAGATCAACCAAGAAGCACTCTTTAACTATGAGTTTATTTGTGCCTCAAAATTCGCACTTCCTACTAGCTATTATCTAATGGTAATTTGCTAGTGCTGAGTAAGAAATAGTGTGTGGGTATGTGTGGGGGCGAGTGGCTTTTTATACCTGGCTAGTAACTTGCAGCTTGAAGTTCCTTCCCCTGGTTTCTTAATACAATAATCTTAATCTGGGTGAGGGGAAAGCCATTGTTTTACCCTATGCAAAAATGTAGATGGTAAATATACATTCGTTTTCAGGTCCACTCCTTCACATAGAAAAACCTTTATGCACACAACTCTCTGTAGGTGGTGCATTGATCCGTTTAGCTATCTTGCTTATTTTCCTCTGGGACCAATATCCTTAACTTCATTAGAGAGCTTTCAAATGATATTGTATTTTATTTTGCTTTATCAAGCCTGTATCTAAGGGTCAAAGACTTCTGGGCGCTGAGGTGCAGGATGCCGAAAATCCCCTAACTGAGAGATTTAAACATTAAGCAATGTCTTTAAGGCCTTAAGAAAATGGAGGTGGTCAGATAGCTCTCGAAGTCGAGGTGGGAGAGCATACCACAATTTCACAGTCAAAACAGGATGGCATGGTTGGGCATATCGAAAGCCGCAGAGAGGTCAAGTAAAATGAGAACTCTGACATCACCGCGGTACTGGAGCATGGCCATGACATCAAGAACAGAAATAATCACAGATTTCATTCGTCTAAGAAGTCTAAAGCCTGCCTAGAGAGTTCGACTCAAGGTAACATGAAAGTTGTGGGGTACAAATGGATTGCATAAGCTTAATCAAGTATTAAACAAGCACTCAGTTAGAAATAGGGTACGGTTTCAAAGAAATCGGCTAACTTTTGGAGTCCCAAAAGTATTATACCACATGCAGTGTACCGTAACTGGCAATGCCAGAGCTGCCTGTCGAGGGATGTTGAAACTTCTTTACTTGTTTTCCCTTGAATTGGGAACTTCTTTTTGCTGTTGGTGGTGGTGCTCCACCTTGCAGCTGTACCTTTTGTTTAGCAAACTGTAACGCTCACCTGGTTCCCACGGAGGCGCGGCGTCGAAGGCGCAGAACTCTGAAGATGGACAGGAAGGGCCCCTCTATTCTGGCTTCCCTGGCTCGTTGGATACCCTCCTGTACGTGAAAAGGGAGTATTACCAACTGTGGAACAATGCTCAAGCCTCCCACTCCCTTCCAACCCTCCACGATACCTCCTCCACGATTCCCCGTGAAACCTCACCTTAGGGTTTGGAAGGATGAGCTCTCCATCCTGCTTCTGATGCAGGGGCGCGTTGAAACCCAGTTACTTCACTGGATTGAGGATTGATGGGAGTTCAGGTAAGCTTGACTGTTCAGGTAAGGCGCTGTAAATGTTCTGTTCAAAAGGTCAAGCTTAATAATAATGTTTGTTGTCTAATTGCAGCAAGCGCTAATGCTTATGTCTTTTTCCCCTTAGGGGCCGGGGTTCGGAGTGCCGGAGATATGGCGCCGACCCGAAGTGAGATGCCAGGAAGCGGCAGGACCCGAAATGCAGTGGGAATAATCCAACAGGTAAGACTTAAAAGGAAACTGAGCTTTCCTTATTCCTTTTCTCCCTCTCACCTTTGTTCTTGTCTTTTTTCCTCTAGGCGCCGGGGCGTAGCTGAATCCGGAAAATCGCTGCTGAAGATGGAAGCGCCTTGCAAAGGTGAGTAAAATGCAGCGCTGCAGCCATCGAAACGAAATGCCTTTAAAATGATGTCTTCCTTTTCAGGGCCGTTGGAGAAATGACTCTGGGATGCAGATTTAGCAGGTAAGGGCTTTTCTTCTCCTATTCTCTTCCTTTCTCCCCTTGCAGGTGTTCCAGGGTGCTGGCAGGCGTGGCTGAAGTCAGGATGCAGGAGCTGACACGGTGAGCGTCCAGCTGCTAGGTGCAGAACAACGCGAAGCATGTGTGGCTGTTCGGGTGGGGTTTAAATAGCCTTGGAAGAAGTGGTATGTATCCTTCCACCAATCAGGTATGTATCCTTCCCCGACCACACCCGGGTGGTGAAGTAGTCCTGCAGGTTAAGTAGTCCCATTCAGGCCTCAAGAGGGCCTGGATGAAGCAGCAAGGTCTGCATCAGGTAAGTGTGCACCCAAGCACTTAAACACATATCCTCTTCTATGAGCCTGGCGCCTAAGGCGCCAGGACTGGGGTCCGCTATAAGCCTGGCGCCTAAGGCGCCAGGACTGAGTCCAAAGGGCCCCGACTTGGGCCCGCTGAGACTTCCCTGGGGAAAATGATGTCTGCCTCTGGGGTTGCTGGGCCCAGCCTGGCTCCTTAGAGGTAGGCATCATGACAGTACCCCCCCTCAAGGCCCCTCCCAAGGTCTTTTCCTCCGGGGGTTTTGGTTTGTGCGGGAATCTTCGATGGAATCTTTGAATTAATCGTGGTGCGTGAACATAGTTACTGGGTTCCCAAGATCTTTCCTGAGGTCCATATCCTTTCCAATCAACAAGATAGAAGAGTTTCGACTTAACTATCTTGGAATCTAAAATGTCTTTCACTTCGAATTCTAATTCTCTATCAATTTGGACAGGGCCTGGGGGCTCAGACAGTCTGGTTCCAGGTTGTACTGGTTTTAGAAGAGATGCGTGAAAAACGGGATGAATCCGCATGTTGGATGGTAAATCGAGTTTAAAGGCCACTGGGTTGATAATAGCTTTGATGGGGTAAGGCCCAATGAATCTGGGATTAAAAGTTCGCTGACCCTTGAGGGGTAGATGTTTAGTTGCTAGCCATACCTGATCTCCTACTTGGTAAGGAGGAGTTTTACTTCTGTGCAAATCAGCGTTTTCTTTATACTTTTTCTTGGCTTGCTGTAAGTGGGTTGTAGCTTCTTTGAAGGCTTAGGTTATTGTGGAATGTAGGTGATTTACTGCAGGCATCTCCAGGGTCAGAGGTGGATCTAGGTCAGAGGTCCGAGGATGGTGACCATACAGGGTATAAAAAGGAGTCTGTCCGGTTCCAGAATGCACTGAATTGTTGTATGCATATTCTGCAATCCAAAGGATGTCCTTCCAATTCAGCTCGGATTGGTGTACCATGCACCGCAGATATTGCTCGAGAGTCTGATTGGTTCTCTCGGTTTGTCCGTCGGTCTGGGGGTGGTGGCTGGTGGATAACCGCACGTCTATTTGTGCTAGTTGGCAACATTTCTTCCAAAAGTGGGAGATAAATTGACTTCCACGGTCTGAGACTAATATGGAAGGGAAACCATGTAACCGCACTATATTTTCCATAAATTCCTTGGCCAAGGTGGAAGCTGACGGCAATCCTTTTAAAGGGATAAAATGGGCCATTTTGGAGAATAGATCCACTATTACGAGAATCGTGTTGTAACCACCACAAGGAGGCAGGTCAGTTATAAAGTCCATTGACAAGGTGTGCCAAGGTGCTGGTGGAATGTCCAAAGGTTGAAGTAGGCCGGCTGGCCTTTTCTTTTGACTCTTATTTTGGGCACAGATTCCGCAAGACAACACAAATGACTTTATGTCTTTTCTCCAAGAAGGCCACCAGAAGTGGCGTTTGATCTTTTCTTCTGTTTTCGCGATACCGGGGTGTCCTTCCATTAATGATTCATGATGACGGGTAATGACAAGTTCCTGCAATTCTTTACTTGGCAGAAATAACCGCTCTTGGAAGTAGGGTAAATCATCCTTAACGGTGTAGTGAGGACCCTTTTGACTCCATTCCAGTAAGGCAGAAGAGTCAAAAAGCTGTTTTACTTGAGCTTGGATGTCCTCAATGGTTTGCAATGAAGTCAAGCCCAGAATTCTTTGTTCCGGTATGATTGGCACAGGTTCTAAACTCGAATTGGGTTCTTCCATGCCTATCCGGGATAAGGCATCTGCCTTACCATTCTTGCAGCCAGGGCGATAGGTAATTACAAAATCAAATTCCGCAAAGAATAAAGCCCATCGGAGTTGTCGCGAAGATTGAGCTTTGGCCGTCTTTAAATACTGCAAATTTCTGTGGTCCGTAATTACGGTGATGGTGTGTCTTGCTCCGAGAAGATACTGACGCCAAGCCTTGAAAGCTGATTTAATAGCCAGTAGTTCTTTGTCGGTAATTGCGTAATTGAGTTCAGGTGGAGAGAATTTTCTGGACCAAAAGGCTACAGGGTGTAGTTGGTTAGTTTCTGGGTCTCTTTGCGACAGGACAGCTCCCATGGCCGAACTGGATGCATCGGTTTCCACGATGTAAGGGAGATCTGGGCGCGGGTGCTTCAATACAGGTGCAGAGGTGAATTTGGTTTTCAGGTCCTGAAAGGCTTGTTCAGCCTCAAGAGTCCATTCAAAGCGTTTGTTTTTCTTTAGGAGAGCTGTGATGGGTTGAACAGTTCGAGAAAATTCCGGGATGAACCTTCGATAGAAATTGGCAAAGCCAAGCATGCTTTGCACTCCCTTCACAGAGCTAGGAGATGGCCATTTGAGAATGGTGTCCACTTTCCGGGAGTCCATTCGGATTCCTTGAGGTGTCAGGATGAATCCGAGAAACTCCACTTCTGTGGTATGAAAAACGCATTTTTCGAGCTTGGCAAATAATTTATGCTGGCGCAATTTCTCAAGAACTGCCCTAACATGGTTTCTGTGATCAGATTCTGAGGAGGAATACACCAGGATGTCGTCAATATAAACGATGACACAAACATCGATAAGTTCCCGAAGAACATCATTCATGAAGTACTGAAAGACGGCAGGTGCGTTGCACAAACCGAAGAGCATTACTTGATATTCGAAGAGCCCAAATTTGGTGCGGAATGCAGTCTTCCACTCGTCGCCCTCTTTTATACGTACTAGGTGGTAAGCTCCTCGGAGATCTAGCTTGGTGTACACACGAGCATCTTTTACTTGGTCGATAAGCTCAGGTATCAGGGGCAAAGGGTAACGATTCTTAATCGTTATCTGATTTAGGGCGCGGTAGTCAATACAGGCCCTAAGGTCTCCTTCCTTTTTAGGTACGAAGAACAAAGCGGAAGAGACTGGTGACTTTGATGGGCGAATGAAACCATTGGCCAGGTATTGATCCAAATACTGGCGCAAATGCAGGTTCTCAGGTTCAGTAAGAGCATAAATCCTACTACAAGGTAGTTGTGCATTGGGTACCAAGTCGATTTGGCAATCGTAAGATCGATGGGGAGGTAAGGTGTTAGCCTGCTCTTTCTGAAAAACGTCTTGGAATTCTTGGTATTCAGATGGTAGCTGTACAGGGGTGGAAGTTACAGAGATTAGACCCATAGCTGGATTCCTTGGGTAACAGGTTGGTTCACAATCAGGAAAAGTTATCTTCTTTGCTCGCCAGTCTATTCTCGGATTATGTGTTTCTAACCAAGGGATTCTAAGAAGTACTTGAAATTGTGGGGCCTTGATCACATCAAACACGATTGCTTCCCGATGTCCGTCCTGACCCACCAGAGTGATTTCAACTGTGGAATGCGTAACAGGCCCTGAGGCTATTTCGGTTCCATCAACTGTAGTAATTACATCTTGGGTTACTTTCGGGCGGAGAGGAAGCTTAATCCTGGAAGCCAATTCACGGTCTATTTAATTTCCAATAGCTCCACTGTCTATGTATGCTTTTATAGCATGCAACTGCAGAGGCTGTTTTGGGTTCACAAGCACCATTGGCATGACAAAATGCGAGGTCAAAGAGTTTGTTTTCAAGCTCGGCAAGCGGACCCCTACGCTTGTCGGGCTAGGTCGTTTCCCGATGACACAAACATCTCGTTCTCCCATCCTAGTTGTATTGGTCTGCCTTTTGAGGGCTACTACAACCTGGATGATTATAGAGGGGTGGAGTAGGGGGAGTGATGACTTAATGGAATGCAACTGGAAGGCTTAAACCTCCTTCTTACTTGACTTTAGTATATGCAGTACATGCTAGATAATGTTTTCACCCGCCCCCCCCCTTGCACCAAGTTGGCGAATATGTGCAAATACGGTCATAACTGCCGGTGATGTCACTTCCTATATTTGGGCACCCCCCGGGAAATTCATAAATCGGCTCCCCTGTGTCCAGGGCAGATTTGGGTGTCATTCAGTGGTCAAAGTGGGCGGGAGCGGTTGGGATGGTGGTTCTCCTCTACTTTTTAAAAATAGTTTTAGTGTTCCTATACTTTTATTTTAAAAAAATAAACCATTCCAGAATGGTTTAGTTTTAAAATAAAAATGTAGGAAGAAGTTGAAACTTACACTTCAGTGCAGTGCACTGAACATTCCCTTAAACAGCAGGTGTGTTTGTTGGGAGGTTTGGATTGCGTGTGGGAGGGGCCGTGGCGATGGGGTTAGGGCGGAGCGGGGGCGGGCAAGCAGGGAACATAGTTCCACTTCTTCTTGGTGTCATTTTGCTTTTGGAATGTCCTTGTGGCCTGGAACAGACTTATATATCACAAGTGGATATTTCTCCTCCCATATGGCCGAGAAGCCCTGACCATAGACCCTACTGAGTGGGCTCCATCCTGCTGAAAAGCTTCTTTGGCCTTGTTCATTCTGTGTAAAGGGGCTGTCATGCTTATGGCAAACTAGCAAAAACGTATTGATGGTCTATTTATAGTTTATGCCATTTAAGAACCTAATTTTTTAATAAAGTCAAGTAAAATTCCTCACGCGTCTAAGCACTACACTAAAACGTGTTGGTTTCACCTAATTTAATTGCACTCGCATCGACCTTGAACCTTGAAAGGACGGGTGGTTGAGCCAGCGCTTCAGGTTTTGAATCAGTAGTGACAGACAGCCAACTCGGATACCCAAGGTTCCGCACACATACTCTGATTGTTTTGTCACATCTACACTAATATTACGCCCCGAAAAAGAGACGATTGGTATGAAACACGCGGCTTAAATTGAATCTGGAATGTATGAAAGGCAAGCAACAGAGAACTAAATAGAGTGCACATATAAAGGAACAAATAACTTGGAATTTGTCTGTATTTATTTATTTATTTATTCATATTTTTAAAGCGCACAGCAGCCCTAGGGCTTTGGCTAGTCTGTAGGAGCACTACCGCCTTTATCTTCAGATTGAGATATTGCAGGGCAGACATGATGTATCCCTTGGGGTACTCACTGGCACTCACATCATACCTAATGTGTTTTTCAAATAAAGCTGGGGTCTGCAACCATTGGCTGACTAAATGTTTTGGTCTATGACTCCCTTCAGTACTAACCAGCATAGTCAAGGGTAAAGGATTAGGGGAAATGTAGCCCCAAACATTTGGAGAGCCACATGTTTCAGACCTCTAAAAAATGAGCCTGGAGCAAAAGCCCCATTTGCGACTTCCCCTCACTCCACATGATTTTGGACCTGTGATTTCAGGTTGCATAGACATCTCTTAAACTAAGACTTAACTCACTGTGCTATCTAAGCGGCTTATCTGATTCAACTGTACAATATTGAGCTATATTTGCCAGGATTAACATAACCCACAGCAGACTAGAACAATGCTATCAGGTGGAGTTTTTGGAATTCACATTTTTCCCTTCTACCTCTAGTTGGAGAGGGTATGTCCTGAAAATGTGACTGCGTCCATGACCACAAGATATTGTGAAAACACATTGGGCCCGATTCACAGAAAAGTCTGCATTGATCCTGCAAAGCCCCCATGCCGAAATTGACTCTGCATGTCCCGATGCGCAAAGTTTCCAATGCACGGTCCACGGATTCATGGAATACAAATCGCAAAGCAAGGCGACCCCCAAAGAAAAGTGAGCTGCACAAGGAACACCCACAACACGCCCCCAAGCAAACCAAAAACATAGCCATAGACCAACCTTTGTGAAACCTCTCCGTCCAACCCTGACCCACCATTCAGCACCCTTGCAAAACCGTGCAAGCCCTCTTATAAGTCCAGCCAGCACCACTGCAAAAACATGCAAGCTCCCCCGAAACTCAAGGCAGTACCCCTGCAAAAATGCGTGAGCCCCCTCGTTAGTCAAGGCTGCACCCCTGTGAAATCTTGCAAGCTTCCTCGTAAGTCAAGTCTCACCCCTACAGAGAACCATGTACACTCCCTCGTTAGTCAAAGCTGCCCCCTGCAAAACCATACAAGCTCCCACGTAAATAATCGCTGCACCCCTGCAATACTGCAAACCGTCCCCCATCTTCAAGGCACCCAAACTGCCGGCATATGGCCTTACTGCACATCAGCCCCTTCAAGCCCAGACACCACCCACCAGTCCCCTCACCTCTGACACCACATCAGCCAGCCCCTCAAACCCAGACACTACCCACCAGCCCCCTTGCCTACGATACTACACCAGGGATCCCCATCATGCCAAGACACCACACACCAGCCCCCTCACCTCTGGCACTATTACAGTCAGCCCCCACAAGCCCAGATACCACCTACCTGCACCCCTCAACTCCGACACTACACCAGGCAGCCCCCTCCAAGCAAGCTCCCCCCCTCAGACACAACACCAGGCAGCCCCCTCAAGCCCAGACACCACCCACCAGCACCCCTCACCTCAGACACTACACCAGGCAGCCCCCTCAAACCCAGACACCCTCCATCATCCCCCTTCACTTCTGACACTACTCCAGCCAGCCCCTCACAAACCCAGCCCCTCTCACCTCCGATGCTACACCCGGCATCCCCCTCAAGCCCAGATACCACCCATCAGCCTCCCCCACCTCTGACACTACAACAGGCAGCCCCACATGTCCAGATACCACTCACCAGCCCCCCTCACCTCTGACACCACATCAGCCAGCCCCCTGAAGCCCAGACACCACTCACCAGCCCTCTCACCTCCAACGCAACATCAGGCAGCCCCTGGATGCGCAATGGCTGCAGATCATGCGGTCCTCAAGCAACTCCCACAGACTGGGCATGGAGGCCAACATCAAGGGCTGACAGGATGATCTGCGGTGTCTCCGGAGTCCCTGCATGCAGATGCTAGGGAACAGAGAGTGACCCTGAGGTGTGAGATGTTGGCATCTCATATATTGAATCACCATGAGATGGAAAGCTTGGGGACTGCACTATATTAGGAAATCACAGCAACAAGGACACATCTCCATGAGGAGATGGATGCCTTGAGGCAGACACTGTTTTAGCAACTCGATGCATCACGAGTGAGCGTGCATACAGACTCTGTAGCCCTTTGTGAGAAAGCTCATCTTGCCCTCACCACCATTGAATGCTGGTGCATGCTTCAGTATCACAGCTGGCCCTAGCCCATGAAGAACAGGCCTTGGCATTGAGTGGATTGGATACACGCCCGCATCCTCATACTGATCAATCACAGGATGGGGGGCCCAGCAGACCCACGCCTCCTCAACCACCGTTGCCGTGATGTCCATGAGCCCATGAAGGGATTTTCTTTTTCTTTTTCATTTTATACCGTCCACTCATGTGGGTTTGGACATCCACACTCCCCATACCCCCGCCAGTGTGGAAATTCTTTGGACCGCAGTCCAGGATGGACTTGTTTTAAAACAAATTGACCTGACCAGTGTGGTCTGAACTTTTATTTTTCATGACTCCTTGATGGGGAAGGACCAGGTTTTCTTGATTTTTACTACCCCATTCCAGGATGGAGGCTTGTGTTTTTTCCCACCATTCCAAGATGGTCTTTTTTATTTTATTTTTATTTGTTTTCATTGAGAGATGTGCTGGTGCCCTCTCAATTCATAGATGGGTGCAGTACTGGAGATGTAGCCATTCACATTCGCAGGAAAACTTGACTGGCAACAGAGCGCCTGCCTTGTCACCAATTTTTAAACATTGTTCCAGGAGTCCCGGGCAGCAGGGCCATCATGCCTTACAATGGAGAGCCACAACCATGGCTTTCCCCCTCGCCCCATCAAGGGGAAGATTTGTTCAATCAAGGGAGTTGTTTCCAGCCACCTGCAAGAAAAATTAAGTGCGAAAAATACAAGTACCAGAAACCTTAGAGTCAATTAACTTGCCACACCTGAAAAGGAAATGAAGACACGCCTGAAAAAGCAAAGAAACACAGCCTCCCTGAAGATTGATGGAGTCATGAAAACGTGCGTTTGGAGGAGAAGCTAATGCAGGAAAACTTGACTGGCAACAGAGCGCCTGCCTTGTCACCAATTTTTAAACATTCACAGGGGTGTCACCTGCCAGAGTTTCCTTGGGAACAACTGGATGACATGTGCAGGTAACAATGGTTTGATGGAAATTTTCCACATATCTGTGGTATGCATGATTTGTTACTATGGCTGGTGACATACCATGTCCCATGTTTTTGCAGTGATCCTGATTTTTCCATTCACTGCACTCCACGGGGGTCTGCCCTGCACACTTTCACCTCTCTAGTCCCCATGCTCCCTGCCAGGCACTGGCCCTCCTTTCACATATGTCACATATGTGGAGGTACAGTTTCCAGTGGAGGTGATGAAGGAATCTCGGCAGGGCAGCTCTATCAGCAGGTAAGTATGTGCACAGTCTCTCATGCCATGTCTGTACTACCTTTCTTCCTGGGGTGTTATATTTAAGTCATGGTAATTGTCAGTGCAGATGTGTGTTTGCTGACATACACGTGGTGCATCGTCCACTCCTCCCACCTTCTGTTCATCTGTTGTCCCTGTAGGTGTTGCCAGTGTACCCTGTGATCCACATGCACTTACTGGAACTGTCTCATCCAGGGTGTGTGGTCTGTTGGAGGGTGATTGTACAGCTGTGTATTGACATCATTTACAGTGGTGTCCTATGGGGCAGGGGGTTGTTGCAGGATATGGACATATGGTTGGAGGTTGGAGGCACATATATGCAAAGAAGTTGCAGTTATGTGTCTCTTTTCAGTTTGGATGGCATGGTGATTTCTGCCTGTTGTTTCAATGAGGTATAGCTGTTGATTGACCTTTCACAGGTGGCCTTAATTCTTCCAATCTGCCCTTCCCCATCACCCACTTTTGTCCTTCCTTGCTCCGACATGTGCTAGTTTTCCATCCATGTGTCTTCCAGGGTCTCTGACCATGCTGGTTTTGATTCATGCGTTTCTGTATATGTCTTCCTTTGCTGTGGGCCTTCTCACTGCCCTCAGCCATTGTAATGTAGTACATGTCTCTTCTCATCTCCCCACAAGCCAGTCTCCTCCTTGCACTGTGATGCCCCTACCCCTCTCTCTCTAAACTCCACTGCTATTCATTTTTCACTCAGTGTCCTATCTCCCTCTTCCTCTCTGTCATCCTTCTCGCCAGCTACCACACTTGTTCTTTCTCTCCCAAGACCATCACTTCCTCACTTGAAGTACTATTCCTACCCTGCATCCATAGATGACACATACGCACATGTGACACCTTACAGTGGGTGTGCAGGACTTGTATGCCTGCAAACAATGTCCCCACTTATGGCCGCATCCCAGGGGGGACTGACGCCTGTTACCAGGGTGCATGCTGTGATGTGCTAGTAATCTGTTTCCTTCACTGCCAGTGAGTCATTTGTTGGTGAGGTTTGCTGGTGGTATGTTGACAGTTGTGGACGCTTGGTTTGTTGTACTTCCAAATGTTTACACTAAATGGTCCATGGCAATTTACTTCTTCCATTTGGGAGTTCACATGGCTTACCAGTGTCTTTACATTGATGCAATGCATGGCTTTGCAAGTTCAGAATGCTGTTTCAGGTGGGATTCTGTGGATGGTAGACAAGTGGGTACCTTGTACAGGTAAGTTGAATGCACTTATGGTGGCACTCGTAGTGTTTTTGGTGGCTGGGATTCTGGCACTGTGTGGGGTGTATTTAGTGTTTCCTTGTACTGCATGTCAATCAGGGAGGAACTGCTTACTGGGGGTATTGTTGTGAGTGTGGCTGTGAAGGCACAGTGTTTATTGGTGAGTTGTAATGAGGGTGGCCAATCCAGCTGCATGGGTGTTGGGACACATGGTTATGGTAGTCTAGTGTGTGATTGCTTGCAGTTTGTGCATGCATGTGAGTTGCCTTCCGCTCAGCTTCCAGTTCACTCAGCTGTTCATGCCATGGCTATACATGCTGGCAGTCCAATCTTGTTACTTCTGATCCTTCTGGGGGTGGTGTCCTGAGACAAATCCACACTCAGCACAGCATTGCAGGTCATTTAGGGGATGGCATGTTCACCACAGGTACCAGGCACATGCCATTGGCCTGGTGTTATTGTTTTGCGTGGGGAAATGTTCCATGCACGGCACACTGGCATATACGATTCTGCTGGTTGACAGCTGCTCAGTGCATCTCAGCACTCCCTTCAGTTCCCCGAACATTGGTCCCCATTGAATCAGTCCCTGTGAACTCTACCTTACCTTCCCCTTGCTTTTTCCCCACTGCCCTTTGTGTGGCAGTCTCCTTGGCCCACTTTTCTCATTCCTTTCTCTTGTCTGCTTGTCTATGTTATGCTAGTTGCCTCGGTGCCCTTCCTTCCTGTTTGACTGCTGCCTCTTTGACCAGCTGCCTGTGCCAGATCCTGTCTTCACTGCAATCAATGAGATGTTTGCATTCTGTCTTCATAGACTTTCCATCATCGGCTCCCCTGCCAGTGTTTACTGCACTGTCCTAATGCCACATTAATCAGAGGATGCCATTTTGTGGAATTGGTAGTTCTTCCAAGGGGATCCTGGGTTTCCAATCTCTCAGAGATCTCTATTTGGGAGTCCTTTCAGTGTCATTCTGACTCAAGCCAGATCAATGTGTTCACAATGTCTCCTCACCAGGACAAGGGGTAAGTGGCACCTGCTCCTTCACTCCATGGCACCGTGGAGGGCAGGCAGTGTAGGTGTTGTGGGTGGGGAAGGTTTCATTGTGTGGGGTAATTTAATTCCATTTTCTAAAGGTGTGGATCCAACTGCATGGGTGTGGGGACACATGGTGATGGGTGGCTGGGGAGTGCTTGTTTGCATTTGTTGCATGGAACTCAGTGGGGCACAGATTACAGTGGTCAGGGACTTTGTTGCATTTGTTGCAGGCTTTTTGTGGACAATGTAGGGTAGTCCCACAACCGACAAACATTGAAATGACAGCCTACTAGGGAAGAGGGCTTGGTTCCCTCTTTTTCGGGCAGTACAAGAGCTTTGGTTTGTGTACGTAATATGGAATAAGCAACAGGGTATTATTAGTACACTGCCACAGAGCCCTTTGCCTTAATCTTAGCAACCAGCTTGTTATCTTGTGCGACGCAGTTCATGTACAGTGTTCATCCACCACCCTCATTGTCTACAGCCTATTTACATGCTTAGATTCACATGATGTGCCGTCTCACACTTATTCACACATGGGTGACGGCCTCTTCACCTTGTTTGACTTTGAAATGATTGGTAGGCTTTCAATTTCTCCACCCTATCATGAGTTCTAACCATGTGATGTGCTCATGGCCATCAATTTGAGATCAGTAGATTACTTCGCGGTCAGCCTGGTCCTTGCAAACAAGGAGTCTATTTTCTCATCCCAACCACACAGGCACAACCATTAGGCCTCCCCACTGCAATCCTATTGATGTTGGCATTGCCCTTTGCTCTCCCTGGTACAAATGACAGACCTTGTTCTCTGTTTCCCCATTTGTCTGGTACTCCTCCCAAGGGATTGGCCTGGGGTTCCTGTATGTCTCAATGATCCATCTGATTCATGATGGATTCATGATCTTTCTACATGGGCATCTGGTGATTAAATTGGGATGACCACTATCCTGGGGGCCGCTGGTATCCTGAATCTCAGCTTATGTTTGGCAGCTCAGGACCTCTGCCCATGGGTATGTCCTTCACAATCAGCAAACAGCCCTCCTGCAATTTGACTGCTCGCATTATTGTCATATTGCACAAAGTTGTAACTTGATATATTTCTATGTGTATGTAGGTGCATGTTCCGAGTCTTGCCTGGGGATTGTGATGTGATAGTCAAGCAAGAGAAGAGGCCTCATTGTTCTGTGTTTGAAACACAGCCTGCAAGGAATGAGGCCTACTGTTGGATACAGTGTGGGTTCATGTTCTGTATTTCATCCACATGCAATGTATTGTACGTGACACTTCTGCAAAGCAAGTGGTTCTTTTCACTTGAATATGTATGTGCATGTACATTATGTGTGTCTCCTGCCAGTCACCTCTAGACGCATGTGTCCGCCCCCTATGCCCACCCCTGTGCATTCCCCACATGTTTGTGTTCATTCCACAGTGTGATTCATTTGGAAGGGGCTGGGATCTGAACATGCTTCCCGACAACACATTGGATTCTATTGTTTCCATTTGGTATGCTTTGTTGGTGTCTGGTGCATGTTCTGTCATGCCTGGTGGACACACACAGTTTGCCTCTCCCAGACAAACATCCTCAGGGTATTGTTATGGGCACAGAGGATATGCCCCAATTCATCATTGAATGGCACCACAGCTGTGGCCTCACGGTGTATGCTCCACAGAGACAGGGTTTCACATATAGTATGCTTGCACCAGCTGGTTGCATGCAGCCTCTGCCTGTGCACTCTGGCCAACCAAGGGCAAGGGTGGTGCATGTGGCTGAGGGTGATGTCCCTCCTGCATATCAACTGGTATGCCATGTCATGTGGCTACATTGTGCAGTACACATGCTGCGACAATGATTTTGCAGACCACTGGTGGGACATATAGCAATAGCAGTACCTTGTGATTGCGGTATATGTGCTCCGTCATTCATATCAAAACATGTGTACAGTCGATGTCTCCAAGTACACTTGGAAATTGTCCAAGCGCATAGAAATCCTGGCACTCTCTCTGCCTTTCCTCCCGTGTTCTCGACATGTATATGTGCCTACGCAGACATGCACGTGATGTAATGCAGGCCAGGACCTGGTGAAGACAGTGGGATGGTGTGGCCTGTGATATCCCACCAACTATGGCAATGGTGCACTGGAATGAGCCAGTGGCAATGAAATGTAGTGCTGTCAGCACCTTTTGAATGGGGGCAAGGGCCTGGGAGCAGATGGTGGGTGATACTAGGTCTTGTGCCCACTCCCATACAAGGTTTAGAATGATATGGGGTGGGAACCGGTACCCGGCATACACCTGGTCATCAGGAACGCCAGAGTGGTGTGTGTAGCAAAAATGTGGGGCCTGGGGAGCCTCCTCCTCCGTGTCCATGGACTATAGCTCCTACTATTGCAGTGTTCATCGTGACTGTGCGATGTTAGCATTGTGTGCATTGCTTGTTTTATAAGCATTGGATCCCTTGCGCGTTGAACTTCACGCCTGCTAACATGTGGAGGTTTTGTGCGCAGAATGGCCAGCAAAGTCTCTATTTTTCCCACAAAGTATTCCATGAATCGGGCCCTTTGTGTGTTTGGTCCTTGCCCCAAGCAACTGAATACATTCAGTGGCACATGGTTGGCCAAGGGCTGTTGTCTTCTACACCTCCTTGAAGCACGGCTGTGCAAAGTTGCGGGATTTTGCCTTGGCATACTTTGTGAAGTTTACTGTGAAACACTGTGAAACACTCTAACCTTCACAAAGTTATGAAGGTTTTTGTAGGAATGAAGTCTTGTAGGCATTTACATACGTAATTACTAGCATTTTAAATGGTGCCCTGGGAGTGCTGAATATTTCGCCTTTGCACACAGCTGTAACCGAGATACAAATACCGTAGAAACAAAATGGGTGCAGAGAAATAGCACAGCAAAACACTACTTGCAAAAGTTATTCATCACAAACAAATGACTTCCAAGTCAATAAAGCATGACAGACACAAGCCCACCATGCACTGCAGGAAGCATTATTGACAGTATACCATTCGCAGCTCTGTGTTTCTCTGGTGACTGCCCTGTAAGTGATTAAGTGACGACTAACTATATATTTGTGACTGAAACAATCTGGGTGCACCCTTTGGAGGGATAGGAGATCATCATGTTTTGTCATTAAATCCAGGTTATTACAAATTACATTTATTAGAACCAATTAATTTGTGTTTGTTAGATTTGTTATGAAATGTTTTGCTGGGGAGGGGGGTATTATTGATGTGGTATTATTAATACTTTGTTTCTGCCAAAGCAGTAATACATTACAGCAAATGTGGTTTTGTGTGTTTTGTCATCCACTACATTTTTAAAGTAATGACATTTTCAAATTTATTCTGCATGCTTTATTTTCAAATAAACATACACGTGTGCAATGATTTTTAGCCGCAAAGAGAATTTACAGGCAGTGACCACTACTAAATCATTGGTACAGACAAACAAAGTTACTGTTGGTGCTGTCAGAAATAAAAAATAAACTTTGCATCTTCTCATGGTTGCGAAGCATTTAGACCAGCAGTAAAACAAAGCTGTACATGGCCCTACATGGGCCAGATCATATCCGAGAAGCCAGTCTGTTTCTCAAACATTTTCCAACTATATTCACTTAGATTGCAACCTTTTTGCAAATATACCTTTCCTTCTAGTTCCCACCTTCTTCCAGTGATCTCAGATCATCTTGGCTGAGTAGTGACTGCCACAGAACCTCATAATACACCAATTCCCACACACCAGCGAAAGTACATTGGAATTCCAGAGCTATCTGAATCAATCAGGTTTTCCCTCTTTCCTCCATTTTTAACTCATTTTCATTTATTTGAAGATATGCAATTTCATTTATTTTCTTTATTGCTATACATGCAATGCATACTCATCTAGTGTAATCCCTTTTGTGTATTGACTAATTAAATGCAAAAGGTACCTTCTATTTGTTTTGTAAATCTTAGGATTCTTACACAGGCCCTGAAGAAGGGGTGTTTGGAAATGATGCCATTATAGTAGAAAAGTGCACCACAACCGCTGTGAGTAAGTAGAAAAAGTGGTCTTGTACAACACTCTCCTGCATTTGTTTCTGGCATCACTGTGCGTGGCTCTGTTAGAAAACACAGAGGGGTTGCCACAGAGATAGTGGAAAAGGCCTATGTTGATGATGTCTGCAGGTTGGGAGAACCTGGGCCCTGTTTGAAACTATTAGAGATACTTTATCTGGAAGAGGAACCCCAAGATCTTAGAGGCTAAACCAGCTTTGAGTCATTGTATCTGGTGATATGTGGCAGTGTAATAGGACCAACTAGTGGATCTTTGTCATAGCTTGATAATGTTCTGGTGGCATTGGCTAGACCCGCGTCAGCCATCTGTAGCAGATCTGCTTTTGTAGTGTAAGGTTGTATCGGATTTTAGAGGAAAGTTTGTGCTCCGAGGTAACGGTGGTGTGGTGTGAGCAGTGGTGAAAAGAAATAAACATTTGATATCATTCAAGAGTGAGGCAGTGTGAGCCTGCTGGTGAAGTGAATAGTCGCTTTGACTGATGTTCACGGAGCCACTCGTTTGATTCCATTTTGGTTTTAGTGAGTAAGATGCAAGTTTAAGAGTTCCCTACAAGGTGTTAATAGAATAGCCCATTTCATCTATATTAAAAAACATATAGGGCCTCATTACGACCCGGGCGGTATGTGTGAAACGGCGCCGGTAAAGGTTCTGGCGCCATTAAACCCATACCGCCCTATTACGAGGTCCCCTTGCGGGACGCGCGAGGTGACCAGGGAGCTAACAACAGGCCCGTTATTGACGGGCCCGTTATTAGCTCCCTCCCCATTCCCATTGAGCCCTATGTGGTCTTAAATGGGAATGGGGATGGTCCCGGTCTGGGTTCACTGAATGGGGAAATACCGGGCCCTCCAAGGTCAGAATGGCTCGGTATTTCCCCATTCAGGGAACCCGGTCTCGGACTCGAGTTTGGAGGCAGCCATGCCCTTATTAAGGGCATGGCTGCCTCCAAACTCGTAATGAGGCCCACAGACAGCACCACTTAGCAACCATCACTATAAGTTCACATCCTGATCAGAACCACCAATAACACAATACGTGCATGCAATCTAGCTAGAACAGCTTGCTTTTTGCTTCATATGAAAGCATTGTTCTTGTCATAAAGCGTAGTGCTTTTTTATATGTAGCTTTATCAACCCAAGACTATCAGCTGTCAAGAACAGACCTGCACACATACATATGTGCAACACAAATTAACATCCTTGGGGTTGGAGTATTTGGGCATTTTGACCAGTCACCATCAATATTATAGTGGTTTTAGAAAAGAAACCAAGAAATCCCCTTCTCCCTGCAGTGGGCTAGAAGAATTGGCCATTCAGCAAAAAATTCCAAAATGTGCAGCACCACCTGGTAGTCATCACTGGAAGCCCACGTCTAGATGAGAGCCACAGAGAAATACAGTCTATGAATGCAAATTAGCTGAAAACCTTGCTTTTTGCCCAACTTGGCGAAGGTATCATTTACAAGGCAGTGCTTTTTATATATAGCATTATCAAGCCAAGACTGACAGCTCTCAAGGATGCAACAATCAACCACACACGCATTTCACCCTCATTAAAGATCATCAGCTCAGTGTAGGTTGGCTTGCTTGAGATATGACAATTTGGGCAGGTTTACCATCACAATCAGTATTACAGGAGATAGAAAAAGGAAAGCAAAATGCTTCTACCAGCAATTGTGACAGAAGAAGCCATTTTAGCTAAAATACCAGGCACATGCAGCATAACCTAGTAAAAAAAACAATGAAGTTTCCCCTCAAATCAGGGCCACCCAACAATGCAATACAGGTATAAAAATTGGCAGAAAAGTTTGCTATTTCCCAGATATTGGGAAGTTATCACTGTCGTATGGGGAAATGCTGTTTTAGATGTAGCTTTGCAAGCCCAAGCCTGTCAGCTCTCGTAGGACAAAATAAACAAACAGATATTTGTTTCATACTCATTAATAATCATCAATGTGATTGTCAGATTAGGGCATGTCTATCATCACTATTAATAATTAAAAAAATATATATATTATGTTGTGTTTTAAAAATGCAAGACACGTTTCTACTTGCAACGTGATAATAGAATATGACATTTCAGATTTTAAAAAAAAACACAAATGCACAGTACAACCTAGTACACATAACTGAAAGCTCAGCTCCAGACCAGAATCAGACAGCAAAGCACTATGGGTATGCAAATACGCTGAACAGCTTACTTTTTTGCATCGCATGTGGATATTGCCATTGTCTTACAGGGAAGTACTAACTTATACAACTTATAAAAAATGCAAGAAAAAACCCTTCTATATACTACATTGCAGTAGTATGGGTCATTTGAGCAAAGAAAATACACATTTGAGGATAGCTCAGTGACAACGTGGTTGTCTTGGAAACAAGACAAAGCAGAGCAACACAGGTTTGAATCCTTGTCCACACTTACAGACTGGTCTTGGGTATTGAGCGCATTATACAAGGTTAATTAATTATGGAAAGCACCACTAGTAGCCACCACCACCAGTGAATGCTCCCCTCCTCACCAGATTCATAAAGCAATAGAGTAAAGCTATGCAAATTAGGTTACAAAACGTGCTTTTTACAGTATCCAAATAACCTGTCATCACCTTATCAGTTTCAAAACATAACTTCATAACTTCATGTTGGGTGGCCCAGCCAGCCACCAAGTCCTAGACCAGCAAAAATGCACAGACGCATCTTCTCACCTAAACTTCTAGAACTTTCCAGCACATTGACTACGGTCACCGAGGGCGTTCCAACCCAGAAAAAGCACATTGAGGCCATACAAATGGGGAAAGAGCGTTATATAAATAACCAAATACAATACAATACAATACATATAAAATATTAGCTTTCACAGCATCACATTTGAGTACAACTAGAAAATACCAAAGGAGTGCAAGTTGATGATTTACCATTCACTATCAATAGTAAGGTGAATTTGAAAAAAAAAACACATTCTTTCAACCAACAATATGACAAAAGAAAAGGGCCCTTCAGCTATAAAGCTACACATGCACAGCACCACCTTACAGCCATCAATAGAAGTTCACCGACAGCTCACAACCACACAGCAATGCAATATGGGTATGCAAATCAGCGGAAAGGCTTATTTTTCACTCCATTCAAGAAAATTGTTATTCTCTTATCGAACAGTGCTATTTTATACAAAGATGTATGAACCCAAGACTAACAGTTATCAGAGATGCAACACCCAACCACATACGTGTTTCATTCTCATTGGGGATCATCATTGTGGTTGTGTGTTGCATCCTTGAGAAGTGTTAATTAGCGAGTTGATAAAGCTGCAAATAAAATAGCACTGCTTTCTAAGGCAATGACAATGTCCTCACATGGGCAAAAATCACGCGTTTCCGCTCATTTGCATTCCTTTTTTGCATTGCTGTGTGGCTCTGATCAGGAAGTGACCTTCCACTGATTTCTAAGAGCTGTCATTGCATAAGGGCAGCTTTTCTTTAGCTGAAATGGCCAATTCTGCTATCACATTGGAGGTAGGAGGTTTGTTTCCTTGATTTTGTTTTTTGAATCCCACCATAATATTAATGGTGAATGAAAAAATCCTCTTCTGCGCTAATGTCAAAGGAAATAGCCTATCTTTCAGTGCTTGTCACCTATGAGGTTGAAATGTGTATGTGGTTTGGTTTTGAGTCTTTATGAGTTGTCATTCGTTGGTTGACAAAGCTATGTATAAAATAATATTGCCTTGTATGAATTGACTGGTTGATTTTTGAATGATAGGTGATCTTCTTCACTATGGGGTTGTTTGTGTAGGGAGTACCAGAATGTGGTTGCTAGCAGGAGAACGAGGACCCTACATGCTGTTTTGAGTTGGAGTTAGGCACTGTTAGTAGGGCATCGTTGATGGATTGCAGTGTTCTCGATAGTGTGTAGTGGGGAAATGTCCTTGTGATAGATTCTGGGCCCACTGTGGTTGTACGAGCGGTGAATGATGCACAGAGTTTTAAAGTGGAGTCTTTTTTGATTGGATGCAAGTGATGTGTGCAGAGTGCTGTGGTGGTGTGTTCATATCTTTTCAGTTTCAGTATGAACGACGTGTTTTGGACTCTTTGTAGTCTGTTGAGTAGATAACCTGGGAGTCAAAAGCAAATATGTGTGGCTTAGAGAAGCCTTGACAGTACCAGTGAGATACCTGCCATTGTCCAGTGGGTGAGAGAGGGCATGACGCATCGTGAGCTTCAGAGTTGGCAGAAGCAGTTCCTTGGGATGGCTTGACCTGTGGTTCTGGTGTAAGTTTGCTGAACCTTGTGATTCTGAAGTCCCCCCCCAGTGGACGCAGGCAGTAGTTGATATAATTAATTGACACTAACTTTAATCAGATTTGACTTAAGCACAGTTTGAGCATCATTAGAAGAGCTTGATTACATTATGTTCTGGCTTTCCATACGCAAGCTTATTAAATGAGGATACATGTGAGGCCATTGCGTTGAATATAGCGTGGGGTTGAGTGTGGCTTCAGGCAGTGCTCCATATTTGCTATGCTGTGCCTCTTTCTATTAATATGTATCCTGTTCCATATCCAAGCCAGAGTTACTCAGTGATGTGAAATAATATGTGCTGAATGCAATGTATACTAATGTAGGTGTGGTTATATCGTATTTATTGGGTGGATTTATATATGTTTCGCAAGATAACTTTAAGAAATGTCAAAGGCAGTATATTTTTATTTGAATGAACGTTACAATTTCCCACAGAAGCTCATAGTTTATATAAGTGTGTAAAACAAGTTAGCACAACATGCTTCCTGTTCCAAGTTATCCAAATGTTCGGACATATTGTAACTTCAAGAATACTTGATGGGCGGCTTTTGTAACCCTTAAATATGCCTTCTTACGATCCGCTTTAAGCGCCTCAATGCCCTCGGGCTGTAGTGCGCTCTACAAATGTAAACAATAAATAAAATAAAAATAAATATTAAATCAGTTGGTTTAGTATTAGTCAGATATCATAATATAACAATGATTATTGAATGATTGTCTGGTACTTTGTCTAGTGAGGCTCAAAGTGTTGCAATAGTAGGTGTCACTACTGCATAATGTAATCGTAGCTGTTTTATTGATCTCTCGAAAAATTCAACACTGAGTTGACTCCTCAGGATTCTACCCTGCAACGCTGCAACCTCCCACTGACCTATCTTATAAGCACTAGTGCACAGGACTGAAACCTTTGGCTCTCCATATATTTTGGACTACAATTCCCATCAACACTCGACAGCTTAATTGATGGTGAGCGGTCATGGGAGCCATAGTCCAAAACGTCTAGACAGCCATAGGGTGCAGGCCCCTGTGGATGAGAGATATTTCTTCTAAATTGATCTGTTAGCCTGGGATTGGGGATATAAACTCGGCCAACTTTAAACCCGTTTTTCCCTCCCCACGTGCTACTCTACTTAGTTCAGGTGTTTGTCCTTAGATGATGGGTGTGCATGCAGAGTGGAAAGATTAAGGCGTGGGTATGGATTTAAAGCTCACACTGGTTAGTCACATCTCGGCACTAACTATTTTTTGTGGATAGCCAGTTTAGTTAAGCATAGGGAGCTAGTCACTTGGTCAGGATCAAACAATTTGATCAATCGTGGAATTGGGTCATCCGAGTTAGCTGCTAGCCCCCATCTGCTCTCATAAAAAGTATGTTCAGGTAGAACCACCGAAGTTGCAATTTACCTGGCAACACTCCTAAAAAGAATATACCTTCCGTTGAGGCATTAATGTCCATGCCGGCAGATGAGCCCTGGTGCTAATGATCCACGAGCCCAAGTTCATAAGCCCGAGTGAAGCAAGAGCCCTCAATGTAGGCAAAGGGGAGTAACCAGGTGGGTCACCTCATTAGTTTTGTGGCCAGTACCACGGTTAGCACCCAGCAGTAACCAAGTGTTTGGCGAGGGACGTCGGTTATCAATAAAAAGGGAATATGTAAGTGTGCAGGTGGGGAGTGTGTGGCGAACACAGTGCAGATAGGAGTGTGCGGGCAAGAAAGAAGTAACACTCTTTTTCTCCCTTCTCGAGAATCAGGTGGGAAATATTTTGAAACTACCATCCCACAGTCCCATCTGCCTCATCTCTTCTAGCAGGGCATGTGTGTGTAAAGGGCAAACCAAGAGAAGACTAATTAGGTCCCCGGCGACAGTCAAGCAGAATGCAACACCGGGTCGTTACCTGGCTGAGAATCCCTCGATTTTCGTCTGGGATTCCAGCCTCCTTGTCCACGGCTGGGGGCGTGACAGCCCCTCAGCCAATGAGGAGGCTCGAAGCAGGGCCATCCCCGCTCTGAGCCTCCCCACGCCTGAGAAGCTGCCTTTGCCCGGCGCTGGGAACTCAGGTAAGGTTTTTTTTTGTTTTTCATCCCCTTTCCTCCCTCCTCCCTGCCCTCCCCACCCCACTTACCTTCTTGTTCCTTTGTACCCAGTGGGGGACGATGGCAGCGTCCAGCCGTGTAGAGGCTCGGAGCGGGGCCATCCCCGCTCCGCACCTCCACACAGCTGGAGGCTTCCATCGTCCCCCGCCGTGGACGCAGGTTGTTTTTTTACCTGCCTTCCGCCCTCCCAGCCCCACTTCTTTTTTTTAGGGAGCGGACGTGTTGGAAACACTTCTGTTCCCAGTGCGTCTGGCTCCCGATGGCCGCCATGGAAACGGACTCCGTTTTCCCTTTCGCAGCGGCCATTTTCTTGGTTGTTTTTTTTGTTTGTTTGTTTTTTTTTTCTGTTCCGAAACGCTGCGTTTCGGGATAGAAAAAAATGCTCTTAGTGCCCCGATCACGCTGATCTTGCTGGCTGGGGTACTAAAAGCAATATGACCCTCCCCGTGGGGGCATTACCTGAGTCGGTAATGCCCCCACCGCTCGGGTCATATTGCCCAATAAAAGACACCTACCAAGGAAGGAACAGGAGGGTGTGGGCAGGGCAGATGCCAAGTAGATAGCTGGGAGAAAACCACCAGAATGAAGAGGGGAGACAGGGCAGGTAATGGAAGCAAAGCGGGGACATAGGTCGTCCGACAGCTCTAAACACAGGAGATCATAGAAAGCGGACGTGGACTTTACTGCCAGAATACTCCCACGCCCCATGCTTCCTGATTGGTTGGTGCACTATCCAAGGGTGCTAATGATCTTTACACGTCGAAAACTAATACAGGAAGACTCACTATAACCCAACTCTCTGTTGTCTCACCTATGAAAGGATGCAAAGCGAAGCTAATAGGCTGCTATTTTCATCTGTGGCCCTCATCGTTGGGAAAATCCCTCCAGCTGCGGCATTATACTCGAACCAGTCAAAGCTAAAAGGGCATGGTATGAAGCACAAGGCAAACTTCAGCGGGAAAGCCGACCAGTCATGTCTTCTATTACAGCCATGACAGTGCTCGCATGTTTCATTCATGTAATACAACATGTTATAAAGCGCACACGCCGCCAAGAGGCTAATGCAGCGCTGCAAAACAACATGTTGAGGAACATAGGATCCTACAGTCCATCAACAGTGGAAAATGCATCAGTGAACGAAATGATAAAAAAACGCAGAATTCTAACCCGCCTAAAATGTTTGGGAAATGCAATCCTGTCGCTCCCTTTGCTCTCCTCCTGTGATTGCAATCAGGGTCTGGGAGAGAGAAGGCCCAGCGAGCACAGCATCCCCGCCGCCATGACAGCCGATCAATCACAGAGGAATTACAAGCACAACCGGAGTGTGTGTTAAATAACACATGATAAACTGCTTAGCAGGCCCAGGCTGATACTTCACATCAATGAGCATTAGCAGCAGAATTTGACAGATGCTCTGAGACAGATAAAAAAAAAATAAACAGTCCTGTTTCCTGAATCCATTGACGCCATAAACATCTCCTGAAATTGAAGTTTCGATGCTCAGCTAACATTATTTAGCTTATAAAAAATATCAATGCACTTAACGGGTTGTGGGTGTGTGAAGTAGGGCACAAAACAAAAAAGAGCCTTTAAAAAAGCTATGTTCTTTGTTCATTTGAACGAGCTGTGGAAGCAGGTCGTTTTCATCGCCCGATTCATGGAATTATTTGCGTGGGAAATCGTGGAATTGCACGCCATTCTGTGTGCGAAACCCCAGCCGACGTGCGTAGCACTTTTTGGTAACTTGTGGGGACTTTGCGCAGGCTCGGCACCTCTCTGCGAACGGTCGAGTGCCTTGCGCGAGACACCATGCAGAGCGTGGGCGAGGCCTGTACAGAGGCTGGAGTAGGGGGAGGAAGTCGGAAAATGAGGAAGAACAAAGGAAAAGCAGGGCATTACGCGAAACAGGCCACAGGCAGTCCATAGTAAGCCCATAAATGAGCACGACAAAGCATATTCATGCATGTGACCGTACAACATTTCGCCTAAGAAATGCCCAAGCAAATCTCTCCATCTCTCTGCCACTCAAAGGCAGGCATAAGAACACTTGCGCATAGGAAACGCGCTGTGGAGATTTGCATGTCGGATTCAGGGGTGTGTGCATGCAGGCGGGGATCCGATCAGACTTAGGGGTGTGCGTATTCAGTGTAGTGTGGTGCAGGAACGGTTTGCAAGGGTACGCATGCAGGTTTTCAGGGTTTTGCCCGAGTTATGATACATTGTACGCATGTTGTTGGGGTGCCGGGAACAGTTACGGGACCCCGTGCAGGGTCCCTGAGATGCAGGCCCACTTGTGGGGGACCCCATGCACTAGTTGTAGGCTGCATGTATTTGCACCCGGGGGAGCACGCAGATGTAGCTGTTCTGTCTGTTTTTCCTTTGCGTGGGAGCGTATCTGGGGCGTTCCGCTGCGACTTATGTATGGAGTTACTTTGCGCAGTAAAGTCCATGGATACGTGGGTTTTTAGTTCTGCGTGCAGGCTCATGTAGTGTTGTTCTCGGCGCCCGGCCTTTGCGGGAATAATGCACACTTTCCCATGAATCAGGCCTAGCACCCAGCAGGTCAGGCTCATTCCTCACTTATAAACACATTTGAAAGTGTAGACCGGCTAACTTAGTAAATCTACAGACATCTACACGGGCTCTAAGACAAATGATCTGCTGATTTGCTCCCTCTACGGGCAGTTTTGCTAATCTTCATGTTCTGGCTGTTTATGATTCTATTGTAACCTATGACAGTCTAGCTGCTAACAAAACAAAATGTATAAAATCATGTTTTTATATAGCACAATCCATTGGGGGAAAGCTACCCTCCCCCGCGCCACCCGCTTGTTATGCCACTTGTCTGGGCATACCCTTCCTTTGTCTGGGTATACCCTTCCTATGTCTTGCATACCCTTCCTATGTCTGGGCATACCCTTCCTTTGTCTGGGTATACCCTTCCTCTTTCTGGCATACACTTCCTATGTCTTGCACACCCTTCCTAAGTCTGGGCATACCCTTCCTTTGTCTGGGTATACCATTCCTTTGTCTGGGTATACCCTTCCTATGTCTTGCACACCCTTCCTAAGTCTGGGCATACCCTTGCTTTGTCTGGGTATACCCTTCCTCTTTTTTGCATACCCTTCCTCTTTCTTGCATACCCTTACTATGTATTGCATACCCTTCCTATGTCTGGGCATACCCTTCCTTTGTCTGGGTATACCCTTCCTCTTTCTTGCATACTCTTCCTATGTCTTGCATACTCTTCCTACGTCTGGGCATACCCTTCCTTTGTCTGGGTATACCCTTCCTCTTTCTTGCATACCCTTCCTATATCTTGCATACGCTTCCTACGTCTGGGCATACCATTCCTATGTATGGGCATACCCTTCCTTTGTCTGGGTATACCATTCCTTTGTCTGGGTATACCCTTCCTCTTTCTTGCATACCCTTCCTCTTTCTTGCATACCCTTCCTATGTCTTGCATACCCTTCCTATGCCGGGAATACCCTTCCTATGTCTGGGCATACCCTTCCTTTGTCTGGGTATACCCTTCCTCTTTCTTGCATACCCTTCCTCTTTCTTGCATACCCTTCCTATGTCTTGCATACCCTTCCTATGCCCGGGCATACCCGTCCTATGTCTGGGCATACCCTTCCTTTGTCTGGGTATACCCTTCCTCTTTCTTGCATACCCTTCCTATGTCTTGCATACCCTTCCCATGTATGGGCATACCATTTCTATGTCTCGGTATGCTGAACGGGAAAGGTGTCCTGAGCAGGAACACTGTGCTTCTCTGCACCTTCATTGTCCCGCCAGTGGGACACCTTTCCCGTTTGGCACCTGAGGGTGCAGAACAGGAGAGGTGTACTGCAACCAAATGTTCCGGTCTGGATATTGAACAAGCCACCAGGCCTAATTCACAGAGCGGTGCAAAGCCCCTTTGCACTGCAAAAGTGCTCTTTGCACTGTGCTAAATGGGCCTAATATAAAAAGCACTAAGTAGCACATACATGCTGCTTTTTTGTCAATTAGGCCCATTTAGCGTTGTGCAAAGAGTACTTTTACAGTGCAAAGTGACTTTGCTCAGCAGAAATACACTTTGCACCGCTCTGTGAATGAGGCCTGGTTCAACGTGTTTGTTGGCAGTGCAAAGCCACTTTGCACAGCGCTAAACCTTCCATGAATTAGGCCACAAAGCACATCCTTGTGTACTGTGGTGTGCTTTGACACTCCTGCGGCATAGCCCTTGCAGGCCTTCTGCCGGAAGGCTGATTCACAGAAGTAAAGGCAGCAAAGTGAACAAACCTTTTTGTGTAGCAGGGCCTCTGTGAACACTGAGACCATGACAAACCTACTGTACAACACAACACACCCAAGGAATACTACCCATTGCATGGTCATTTGCAGTAGACAAGGAGATTTGTAACAGTGTTCCTCCATACCCGAAGCATGGGATACATCTGAATGCATATTATGACTGTCATATTTATTTATTTTATTGTTCATTTATAAGGCACTTACGAGTGGTTTCTAAGCGCAGGATTGCGATTCGAACCTGTGTTGGGCCGCGTTGTCTTGCTTACAAGACAAACGTGTTGCCCCTGAGCTATCCTTCCTCCCCTTTATCCTTTCTCCTGTCCTATCATAGTGTCTTTAAGGAAGCAGCCAGAGGTTTCATGGTGATGACATAATGGTAGAGCCATGAGCATGTTGTGGCTTACTCGGATCCAGAGCATTACAGCTTTAAAATGAGATTTTCTCACTGCATCTCGCAATATCTTTAATGGATGGATTAGCACATTTTACTCTGATTGAAATCAATGGAATTGGCCTTCAGCCATGTCACAGTAGATTCTGCTGCCACAGCGGAAAGTGAGTATTAGCATAAAACAGAAAAGAACAGCTGCAAAGTCCCTCACTCAGTGTGGAATTTACATTGGACCGCATCACAAGTTTGGCTGCATGTCTGGGATTTTCTTGCGGAATTACTGCCGAACTTGTGTACTGCTACCGCCACTGAGTGCAGCAGACTTACTGCTGGATTACGAGTGGCGGTAATTTGGTGTTAATACACATTTAGAAATCCACAGGACTCTGGGGGTATTTTTTTGCAGCTTTACCGTAACCGTCAATTCTGCCACAGTAAATCCACCAATTTTTGGGGCTAAACCAAAGGATTTAGCGCCAACTATATGTTGGAGGGAGAGCCTCTATTTCATCTGCAGTCCATGAATTTGCTGGTGCATTAAAAGTGGCAGTAATTCCATTACCACCAAAAAGACCGTTGTAAAAGAATGACCGCCAAAATATTCCCCCGTACCACCAAATTCGTGGACTTTCATTTTCAGATTTCCGAATGAGTTGGGGCAGGCATCAAACATAGGATTGCCTGTCCTTCATAAACTTGCTCTGCACACAGATGGCCATACAGCGTGATGCTCTAACAGCCGCTTAAACAACCGGTACTGCACACGTGAACCATGGATGCGTTATGCCAGGGCTACATTGACCTTTGCACGTCAATGTTGATGGTGAAATAGGACCCTTAATGACCGCCTGTGTGACTGCAATCTTATAATGATGCCTGCTATAGCAGAGAGCACCCCCTAGGAGATCATTCAGGTGAGTAGAGTCTCCATGCCTTACTAATGGGTCACAGACACACATAGCAGCCGCGTAAGCAATCTATGCATGTTTAACTGCACCCCTGTTATTTTGCCGGACAATCACAAAGTGCCACTAATTGTTAATGTTAAAGGACATTTGTACCATACACTATCACCACCGGAGTGGTCCCCTGGAGCACTAAATGTGATTGTATCTTCATTTCTTTCGCACGGAGGTCCCTCTCTTTGCCCGCCTCATCCCTATTGCTAAGCGGCGTAACAACCCCTTTTATTCTGTAAAACTGGGCAAATACTCCCAACGAAAATAAACGGTGAGTAAAAAAATTAACATTAGAAATCAACAGACCGAGAGTAGCTTGCCCGCTGCATCCATCCACCCTGCCAGTTGCACAAGCAGGGCAGTGCCACGGGAAGGAGCTCTTTCATTTTCATCATTGCTCGCTGGTCTGGAGAGGAGCTGACAAATACAAATGCGTCATTCATTTGCAGGAATTGTCATGGGCAAACACGTACGGGTTACACAAAGAATCGTATATTTTTGCTCATTCAGAAAATGCCGTCTCTAGCAATGGAAATTAATATAACTTTTTTACTTGTAATAAAAAATCATTTTACTCTCAACTTAACATCTTTAAAGAAATAGGAAGTAATATACTCACACTTTAAAATCTTATTTGGAGCCCTGCTCTGTCTGAATAAATGTTTATATATTTCTGGGGACTACTTACCTTGCACTACAAAAAGATTCTGCTGCCAATTTATGCCCCCCTACCACCCACCGACCTGTTTCTTGCTTACCACTTAAGGTGGATATGTACAAAGCTTTGCAGAACTTGTAGAAATAATGGTAGCTTATGAGGTGGGCTTGGGAAGTGCATTGAACTCAGCTGCATAATTACAGGGGTCAAGTCCTAAAAATTAAAGTGGAGGGAATCATCAACAAACGCAATCGGATGTGACGTCGTCAGAAATGAGCATGTCAAGGTGAAATATACGCATTTCATTAAGTTGGCTTTGCATAACCACCAAAACTGCCCAGGACGAATGGCATTTGCCTTTCATAAAATCAACACACGCACAAAACCAAGAGAGGATATTTTCTTCTAATAGTGATTTTGAAAACGTTAAAATGTGTGCATGTTTTAAACTCCAAGAACCAATACAAATGTTTTCCCTGGGACATGCAGTACCGAAATGGGATACTTCACCTTTAGTTGTTTGTTATTTTTGATCAGGTTTCATAGTGCAGCGGTGAAGTGTCCGCCCTACAAACCTGACGACTGTGGTTGGATCTCTGAGGTCTTCATAAATTCAAAGAGAACATCCATGTTTTGCTTTTAGCTGGGGGGACTGAGTCCACCCTCTGAATAAAGAGGGTGGACCCCATGCCCCCGCGTGTACCCTCGACTTGAGCCCTGTGCATAAAGAATCTAGCCACCTCCTCCTAAGGCATGGGCTAAGACTCAATGGAAGAACTGGGCCAGAACTCCAACAATGCTATTTGTACCTTTAAATGGGCAAGCCCCCAGCACTACAAACAGCTCTTTCCTGACTTAGAGAGTTCCAAAGCCCTCATTGATTACATTCCTTTACACCCAACACGTATACATTAATTGCAGTATGCCCTTGCCCAGGGATGTCATTTCACTAAAATGCCAGGGGTGGTGGAAGTAACATCACAGGACCCGTAACCTCTGATGACACTACAGGAAATGATGCCATGTGACCCCACCCTGAAATGACATCACAGGAAGCAATGGAACACGACCTTTCACCCCTTGACAAAACAGGAAGTGGCATCAATTAGCAGTGTTCCTAAGTACACTACAAAAAATATGGTTACGATATCACTGTAATGAGATATACATTTCATACAAGAATGGATCACCATATATATATATTGTTAATATCAGTGTTTTTAGGCCCATATTACCAAATTACTGTGAATGCAAGCAGAGGTCCAAGGCCAAATGATAATGATGTGTTATTATGAGCACTTATGCTTCAGCACTTTATATAGAAACAAAATACATACAATATCACCCAAAATGGGATGGTACTCATTTATCAACTGCAGTAGAATAAAAAGCTGAGCTGGCCTGGCTGGGATTCGAACCTGCAGATCACACACACATCGCACTCAAGCCGTTCTGCTAATTTACCGGCTATAGTAAATGAGCAATTACATGTCTGACTGTTCTCAAAGTCAGAGCGCAAATCACACTTTGCAGTGGATGCCATTAAACTGGTAACTGAGATTTAACAGCAGGCCAGTTTATCTGCAGGTCTGGTGCAAATCTGGTCACATGTCAAGCCTGCGTGGGTCTACTTTTTAAGCTTCAGAGGTTGGCAAAATGCATACCATTGGGAGGGTTCATAACTATGTATTAAAGCATTTAGAGTAGCGCTGGGAAAGCAGCACACTCACACTGCATCCCGTAATCTGGACACTCGTTAACTCATACATGCAAACAAACATCCTGAACAGCATGCCATGGAGATAAGAAAGATAAGCACATTTCAATAAAGCATTAATTGTGCCACAATGAAATCAAGGGCCACTTTATGTGCTGTGGCCAAACATTTCTACTCTGTATACAAGCTTTTAGGGACAAGGATTTAGTCAAGTGACCGAGCACACTGAGATGACGTATCTTGTGATGATCGTAACAGAAACAACGGCAGAGAAAAACATGCTAAAACTGCAACTTAAAATGTGCAAAAAATTTGCGAAAAGTAAAATACACAATTCATGGAACTTTCTGTGCAGTAAATAGGGACTTTGCACGCCAAAGCACGCAAAATCCTGTTTGTCGATTCATGGATTCCACTGCGCCAGACTTTTTCGTACTTAGCGGGGACTTTGCCCAGGCTCGTCACATCTCTGCGTGCAGTCGATTGCCTTGTGGGGACACCTTGCAGAGTGTGGGCGTGGCCTGCGAAGAGGCCAGAGTAGGGGGCGAAACATAGAAAATGGGGAACACTATGGGAAAATGTGGGAATTACGAGGGACATGCCGCAGGCAGTCCAATGCATGCCCACAACTGCACAGGTAAAACCGTATTCATGGATCTGACCACACAATCTCATGTCAGGGTATTACAAGGGACAGGCCACAGGCAATCCATTGCACGTCCACAAATGTGCATGACAAAGCATATTCATGGATGTGAAAGCGCAACCTCTCACTTTCGAAATGCCCACGCAAATCCCTCCCGAAGTCAGCCGTAAGTACACTTGCGCATAGCAATTGCAGCTCAGAGGTGGGTTAGCATGTTGGGTTCAAGGGTGCGTGTATGCTGCCGGGGATCCGATCAGACTTAGGGGTGGGAATACGCAGTGCAGTGTGGTGCAGGAATGGTTTACGGGGGTCCGCACGCAGATTTACTGAGTTTAACCCGAGTTACAATACATTATACGCATGTTGTCGAGGTGCCAGTAACATTTAAGGGGGACCCCGCGCAGGGTCCTCGAGATGCAGGCCCGCTTGTGGCAGACCCCACGCACTGTTTGAAGGGTGCATTTATTTGCACCCATTGGAGCATGTAAAGGTGGCTGTTCTAGCTGTTTTTGCTTTTAGCGGGGGCGTGTTGGGGGCGTTCCATCATATTTTGCGCAGTGAATTTCATGAATACACGAGGCACGCATTTTTTATTCTGCCCGCAGGCTTGCAGTGTCGTTTTCGGCATGCAGTCTTTGCGGGATAAATGCGCACTTTTCGATGAATTGGGCCGTAAATGCTTTTTGGAAATGTTTGTCTGCATTGTGAATTTGAGTTGTTTATGAACAGACTAAATTAGTGACTCGCACACTGAAGTGTGCCTGAAATAGACCTTTAATGAGTCTAGCAATTATTGCACAGAATTCCAGAAATTATTTGTTATTCCTGTTTTTTTCAAATTTAAGTTCACTGCTAAAAGTGTTACACCCATGGAACCCCCAGTTTTTTTTTAAGAGGCCTGAACAAGAAAGCCAGCCACTCCGGAAACAAAGAGCCACATGGAGCTATTATATATTTTAATATTTTTTTGGGTAACAAGGGAGACCTCAGGGGTCGCATGTGCGATCCCTGGCAACCCCCAGATGATGTCCCTGCCCTAGCCATTGTAGCCTGGTCAACCTAGGGCAGAATATTCTTTTTCTGTCCTGTCATTGTAGGCCCTCAGATGGTAAGCACTCACACGGCTAAAATAGGCATTTTCCCTGGAGTGGCCCTTCATCCCCAGCTGACATTATAATTATAATTATAATTGATCTTTTATAACGCACTTAATACCAGGGGCCAGTTTCTGTAGCCCATTGGTCTTTTACTGCAAGTTTACAAAAACTCTCATTATCCTAGCAAATTATGTTTCCTTTTTAGCATATTTTTTAATTTGAATACCACTTAAACAATTAGTTGAGATTAGTTTAGTTTATTGGATTTATAAAATGCTAAATTCCCCCTTAGTCATATATATGTGTTGGGAAATGCTGAATTAAGTGAATTCCACGAGCCAGTGATCTGAATTGGAAAAAGAGGTTTCCAGGGATCTACAGAAAGGCATGTGGTCAGTTTCTGGGGAAAGATTCTCCCATAGGAAAGCTCAGAGAACTTCCTTGAACAAACAGTCATGTATTTCATGTCTCAGTCAATGTGTGAGTCCCCTTAGTTTTGCGTGGACGATATATTCGGCCTTTTTATACTATAATAGCCCTTGCATTTTCACCACACCTATCATTTCTGTGGTCTAAATAAATAAACAAATACGCACTGCCTTAACATCTCTACAGCCTGCCTAATGACACCCTGAGGGCCCAGAGCCCCTTTTATTTTGACACGATGTATTTATTACTCACAAACCTAGCTGGGAAGCAACGAAATGCTGAAAAGAGGGGACACTCCCCTATTACAAGTTTACACATTAAACGCTGGGGGCACGGGGTAGCGGAGGAGCTGGGCTGGCTAGGAGAGCGACAGGGGGCTCGAAAGGGGAAATGTTAGGGTTTATTGGAGCAATTGGGGATTAGCGAGTTGTTCTTTGGAGAGTAGTGTCTTCAGGACCTTGTTCCCATTTCGCATAACCAGAATGTAGCCCACGAAGACCCCTGCCCTATCGGAATTGGTACTTCTTTTCTCTTCATGCCACTTTTACATGGGTGATTGGTGCCTGGTTGCACCCTGCATCGATATATTTGTGTCTAACTCAGCATCCACCAATCTTCGATGTTTCAGCGCCGCGTTTGGAAGAAGTCTATCCTGTGGTGCTTACATCCCCAAACCGCTCTATCAGATGAGCATCAAGATGCTTATGGCCAATCAATATACACATGAGGATTAGCTGATCCCACCTCTTCTTCCCCTCAACCTATCCCTCCAGCCTGCCCTGCAAAGTAAAATCGCTTAATTTCCCTTGCGATGTAAACATTATTTGCTCCCCATGTGTGCTGGGTCATTAGACATTCTTTGTGGCACGAACCAGAACACCTATCCTGATTTGTACTGCCCCCAACTGCCACTTGGACTGTTGCCATGATTTCAGGGCGTCCCCAGGCACACCTCAACTAAATCAAATTCTCTGAACGACTTGAGTCGGCCTGATGCCATTTAGCTGTCTCTATCCTTAAAAGCCATCCCCACATTTTAAAATGGCAGAGGTGTTACTTTGCTGGCCTCCCGAGCGTACCTGCTTCTTTCCGTAGTCTGTGTAACTTTAAAATGTGTTCAGTCCTTAACCCAAAAGGGCTTCTGGAATGAAAGGTAGCTCCTAAATCGCCCGGATGTTGATGACGTCCTCATGATGACCTTGAACTTCCTCTGCCTCCTAAAGCAGGAACACGCATCGCTTCTCAGCAGCCAAAATCAAGACCTCTTTTCCCTTGGCACCACACTATGCCTGCAACTTGAGAAACTCCCAATGGAAGCTACACGTTCATATCTCATGGCTGCAACTCGAAAGCCTGGGCACTTCCTGAAGATTTGAAGTGTGCAATACTTTTGTTTGAAAGATGGCCAATTCCCATTTCAGCTGCTGGGCTGTTTTGAGACTGTGCACATCATACGTACGCAAATGTCCACTTTATGAATGGCAGTGTTCATGTTACACACTTACAAGGCCTTGAACCACCCAAGATATAATCAATGACAGTAACGTTTTAGCAACAGAGCATGCGTAGAAAGTGTGTCTGTTTATCAGCAACACTTTCCTGCAAAGAAATCATCTTCACTTTTCACGGCAAACATTTTAAAAAGTTCCATGTTGCATGGATTAGAGTGTCTTCGGTTGTATGCAGTTCAACCTTTTGTCACAGAACTACCTTACCCATAATTCTGCGTGTCACCAGCATGCTGTGTGCCAGAGCACACCTGAATGCTTATGACTAAGGCTAGATTCCTAAGCAATGGCTGACCAGTGTTTCTGTAATTTAATTTGCTATCCTAACTGAGCTATTAGTTATGGCCACAGTTCTGCAGTTTTGTGTTCAGCACCTAGCTTCATTTTACTATACCGCCTTAAAATTACATTAGCCATAGCTCTGTGAGCAGCTGACTCGACCTGAGCTACTGCGAACAGGACGAGTGTTATCCACCATCGGTAGCCTTCATGTTGAATAGTGTGTTCCCCAAGATCAGAGTGAAGGCCTATGTGTTGTTTCCTGTGCAATAGGGAGGAATTGTGTTATTCATTGTCGATGAATAACACATACAGTCAGTTTGGTGGAGTAGTCCCAATCTTGATTCAGTGGATTTTTCGATTCGGAGATTCTTGCATTGTTTGCATTTTAGGATTTATTTCAGTATTAGTAATTTAATTTTTAAGAGCCTATGGATGAAATGCCTTTGGGGCCGATTCATGGAAAAGAGTGCATTAATCCTGCAAGGACCACGCGCCAAGAACAACACTGCGCAAGCCTGCGCACAGAATAAAAATGCGCGCCCCGCGTATTCATGGAATTTTCTGCACAAAGTAACCCTATACGCAAGTCGCGGACGGAATGCCGCCGACACGCCCCCATGCAAAGCAAAAATATTAGAAAAGAAAATTATTTTTTCTATGAAAATAAGCCTAAACAACACATTTACTCTTTCTTGTACTAGAGGAACACAACGCCTCTGCTGGATAAGTAACCGCAGTGTGCCGCAAGCCTTGGCTGCAGCTTCTGTCGCAGAGGGAGTAAGAAGATTAATTTATTCATTTGTATTTTTGGTGATATAAGAAGCTTAAGAGGCATTTCGAAGGTCACTACATCTAATAACTCGACGCACATTATTATGGACTCATTTAGCCCCTCAAGGAAGAAAACTAATGTTTTCAAAAGGTACAGCAGGTGCATCACTCATGATTTGTTTGCAATAAGCTTTATCCACCATTTATTTGTGTTCATGGCTTTTTAGGGAACATGGGAAAGCATGAGCTGTCCAAGAGCGCAATCAAGCCTTCACAAGCGTGCAAAACAGCCATGGCTTATCCTAGCTTACTCTACAGAAATATCAGACACTAACCCGGCATCAGTGCCTTTCAACCATTACAGTTGAAACTGGCCACTAAACCTTGTGGGAGGACCTTGTGACTCAGACAAACAAAGCTTAATGGCTTCTCTTGAGTGGTCATTTAGGGTATCAGCTCCTCGCTGGCGGCCTTTTGTTGTTCTGCTGTGCAGAGGCCAACAAACCCGATCCTTGATATCCTGCAGACATTCACCTCCAATCTACATTACTTTACCTGGGACATTTCCATGGAATTAACCGACCAGGTGGGTCTGATGTCATGCACATAGTCCCTTAGGAGGAGTCCGTGTTCACAAACAAAAGGCTGTGCCACTTTAAACATGAAATTGTTGAGATAGCCATCTCCAAAAGCTGCTCAATAATCACAGACATGCTTTTCCCTACTTTCAGGTCACTGGTGTCTGACAGCTAGTATGGTTGGTGATTAATGAAGTTGAGGGTGGGGCTCAGGTTATGCAACCTTAATGTTAAAACCATGGAAATCACCCGCTGAAATGAATTAGGAAACATATTCTCCATTATAATGTATTTCCCAAACCACTAGCATCCTTTATCCAGGTTGCCCTGAACTCTTCCCATTGCGCATATTATATACTGATTGCGTGACATGTGCTCCTGGGATGCACAACTGCATCAAATAAAACTGCTTATGCCCCAAATATAATCGTACTTTTTTTCACACTGCCGTTTTCCATTTAAAAGACTTCAACTCTGCCAGATCAAAGCACTTTCGTTGTTAACAAATGCAGGCAGGTTTTCCAACTCTGGCAGAGGGAGCCCCAATCATCTTTTTAAAATGTGCCCAGCATATCTTCTGCCGCCCCGGATGGGGCCCCGTTAGAAGTCTGTGGGTGGGGGATTTGCCAGGATGGCAACACTACAACCAATACACCCTGACTAACGTATGTTGCAAGCGCTGCAGGTTAATCCGGTTTATGGTCATAATCTCGAAAAAAAAAATCTTGAAAAAAAATGTCGAAAAAAAAGGCCGAAAAAAAAAGTCGATTTTTTTTTAATGACGTTTTTTTATTCCAAATGGGGGGGGTCCCCCCCAGCCCCCCTTTTTTTTATTATTATTTTTTTTTTACCATTTTCTTTTTAACCCCGGACCCCAAAATAAATATATAATTAAAAAAAGAGAAATTCGACTTTTTTTCATTTTTTTTTTTTCAAGATTATTGTTAGTCGAGATTTTTTTGGGGATATTTTGACTGACCACCGGTTAATCCTCCACGTAAGCTACGAAACTCGGACTATGGTGGTGTGGTAAAGGGTTACTAAATCCATTGCCACCAGTTTATGTTCCTTTTCTACCACACCATTCTACTAAAAATGAGGCCCCTTGTTATGAAATCAGTCTAGTCTTGAAAAATTGTATGCGGTAAATATTGTGCAAGGGTACAGTTGCCTATACAAATGTTTAGGGCAGGTTTGTCCAACTCCAGGCCCCAAGATTTTCGGGATACCCCTCATTAATATTCATCAGTTACATTTGCATACATTGATTCTAAATGTATGCAAATCCTTTCTCATAATTATCAATGAGGGAGATCCCTAAAATCCGCCAGGATTCCGGTCCGCAAGGCGTGGTGGAGTTGGAGAACCGTGGTTTAGGGCCTTATTCATGAAGCATCTTTCAAATGGGTACATCCCATTGAAAGACGCTTTATGAATCAGGCCCAGCAGGTGGTACCCTAAAGCAAACAAGGTTTCGGATACCAGAACACATTTTCCAGCAATTCTTTAAAAAAAAAAGTTAAGCATGACTCTCTAAAACCTGCTTCCTAGCCCGCAGTTCAGATACACGCATTTTGGCTGTAGATCCCTCTTGTTGCTAAGGCGGTTGGTGTGGAACTCCCTCCCGTTCACCATGAATCAGAACGTTTATTTATTCATTTAACTAGCTGCGCCTGGCTTATCAGACGCATCTCTCCCTCTCTCTCTCTCTCTCTCCTCCCTCTCCTCTCTCTCTTTCCCTCCATGCAACACATGCTCAAGTGTTCATTTCTTAGAGTCATTCCAACCATCACTGGCAGAGGCCTAGCAAGAGAACAAACGCAGATAGCAGGGGGCAGAAAAGTGCTGTGTTTTATGTCTAACGTACAATGCGAGCAGAAGCAACACAGAGAGGGTTCCCCGAAGTGGAGTCAGCCCTGGTATTTGAAGACATACGTTGTCATTTCATGTATTGTACAGAATTGTACCCATCACACTGAGGGCGTATTCTCAGGGATGTGAATAGGCTCCTCATGGGGCTCTTGGGTTCAGAAGGATCAGAGGACCATGCTCCAGGGTCTACAATTGCATTTAATATATTCTCTTGAGGGTTTTGGCGCATTTTACTGGCTCAGCCATCAAAATATCACCAATACCATTGCTACAGAGAAGAGAGAGAGTGAAGGGGTGCCAGCTGACTTTGACGTTGGCATGACAACAGCAGATTATGTGGCATAATCGGCCAACATATTTAAAGTTATTTCTTGCTCCATTTCACCAATGTAATCCAATACTGGCTTGTTTAACACATTTTCTCCTAATCAGGAGTTCTGTACCATGTCATGTGACTGTGTTACTTTCAAAGATGGGGCAGCACAGTGATCTTTCTTTTAGCAGTCTCAGGGAGTTGGGCTATATTTAATATACTCTCCTGACGCGTTGGGCTACAGGCAGGTTTCCCTTTCTGGATACTGTGACCATAAAAGCAATTATGTATTGGAGAATTGCAATTCCACTGACAACATGCAGATGTCCTCATAAGAAATCTCAGAGTTGTGAGGACATCTGCAGGTTGACATTCATAGGTCGAGTGCAGTACCACTGACAACATACATGTGTCCTTGTTACAAATCTCACTGAGATCAAAACTACAATGTAGGACAACTATGACCAGAAACTGCAATAATATATACAAACATGTCTTCACACATAAACTCACCTTCTGTGTCAAGTCCTATTGACGAAAACCTCTCATTCAAGACACGTAGCTGAGAAAACTCAGAAAGCTTGGTATCAGCTCTCCCTCCTGCGGAAAGTCAAGCCTATCCTCCCCTAAAAAAAGCTTTAGATCCACTGTTCAAGCACTGGTCTTTTCCAACCTGGATAAGGACAATGCCCTCCTCGAAGGCCTCCCATCGTCCTCCTTTCTGCCCCTGAGCAGTGTCCTACACATGGCTGCAGGCCTCATCAAGGCTCTGCGCAGATACGGCCACATCCCCCAGACCCTCATCGACCGTAACTGCCTCCAGCTGCATGCACGGATCATCTTCAAGTGCCAGGAGTTACTGCAAACTCCCCCGGCCAAGTGGCCCCATCCAACCACACTTGTGTGACCTTAATGTTTGTTTGGGGATGTATTTTAACATACGTTAGGTAACGTTTTACGACATCTAAAGTATAATGGGTGAAATGTAATGGTCCAAAAGTGGCAGATCACAAATTATGCGCAACTTGCAGTTGCAGCATTCTTTGTATTTTTATATGGTGTTTAAAAAGAGAATTTATTTGTATTGATTTTTATTTCAGATGTTTTATATTCCACGAACCAGGCTCTGGAGCATTGGCGAACAGAACAACCATCACAGACAAGATAACTAGTGCAAAAATAGATCAAAATCAGAGCTTGAATTTATTTAGGGGGACTATTTAGAAATGTAAGACTGTGAGTAAGGGATTCCATTTATCCCGTGGCAAGAAAAACATGTTCTATTTCTTTATTTTTTGTGCTCTCTACAATTTACTCTATGGAAAAAACCTGAATGTTATTATCTAAAGCTCATATCTATAATATATATTTTTCATAAAACATATAGATGTGGTGTTCTCTTATTGTCATGATGCCTACCTCTAAGGAGCCAGGCCGGGCCCAGCAACCCCAGAGGCAGACATCATTTTCCCCAGGGAAGTCTCAGCGGGCCCAAGTCGGGGCCCTTTGGACTCAGTCCTGGCGCCTTAGGCGCCAGGCTCATAGTGGACCCCAGTCCTGGCGCCTTAGGCGCCAGGCTCATAGAAGAGGATATGTGTTTAAGTGCTTGGGTGCACAGTTACCTGATGCAGACCTTGCTGCTTCATCCAGGCCCTCTTGAGGCCTGAATGGGACTACTTAACCTGTAGGACTACTTCACCACCCGGGTGTGGTCGGGGAAGGATACATACCTGATTGGTGGAAGGATACATACCAGGAACTTCTTCCAAGGCTATTTAAACCACACCCGAACAGCCACACATGCTTCGCGTTGTTCTGCACCTAGCAGCTGGACGCTCATCGTGTCAGCTCCTGCATCCTGACTTCAGCCACGCCTGCCAGCACCCTGGAACACCTGCAAGGGGAGAAAGGAAGAGAATAGGAAGAAGAAAAGCCCTTACCTGCTAAATCTGCATTCCGGAGTCATTTCTCCAACGGCCCTGAAAAGGAAGACATCATTTTAAAGGCATTTCGTTTCCATCGCTGCAGCGCTGCATTTTACTCACCTTTGCAAGGCGCTTCCATCTTCAGCAGCGATCTTCCGGATTCAGCTACGCCCCGGCGCCTAGAGGAAAAAAGACAAGAACAAAGGTGAGAGGGAGAAAAGGAATAAGGAAAGCTCAGTTTCCTTTTAAGTCTTACCTGTTGGATTATTCCCACTGCATTTCGGGTCCTGCCGCTTCCTGGCATCTCCGGACCCCGGCCCCTATGGGGAAAAAAGACAAAGACATTGAATGAGCGAATGCAAAGACATTACCTGAGCGCTCATCCAGAACTGTTTCACTTCGGGTCGGCGCCATATCTCCGGCACTCCGAACCCCGGCCCCTAAGGGGAAAAAGACATAAGCATTAGCGCTTGCTGCAATTAGACAACGAACATTATTATTAAGCTTGAACTTTTGAACAGAACTTTTACAGCGCCTTACCTGAACAGTCAAGCTTACCTGAACTCCCATCAATCCTCAATCCAGTGAAGTAACTGGGTTTCAACGCGCCCCTGCATCAGAAGCAGGATGGAGAGCTCATCCTTGCAAACCCTAAGGTGAGGCTTCACGGGGAATCGTGGAGGAGGTATCGTGGAGGTTTGGAAGGGAGTGGGAGGCTTGAGCATTGTTCCACAGTTGGTAATACTCCCTTTTCACGCACAGGAGGGTATCCTATGAGCCAGGGAAGCCAGAATAGAGGGGCCCTTCCTGTCCATCTTCAGAGTTCTGCGCCTTCGACGCCGCGCCTCCGTGGGAACCAGGTGAGCGTTACACTTATTTGCCAGTGCACTGAGGATCCCATATATTTCTATTATAGTCAGTATTTACTCAGACATCCATACACAGTGTGCACTCCTGGGTGACAGGACCAGTGTAGGAATAGGGCTGGATTTCCCTGAATGCAGAGTCTGGCAACAATTGCTCCGCTAGTTTCAAGGGAAACCAAAAGCCAACGCTCCAGATGCCTTTTAACTCTATAGGGCCTGATTCATGGAAAAGGACGCATCGATCCCACAGGTCCTGCGCCCCGAGAATGACTCTGCGCGAATTCCCACAACACTGCCACCACGCAAGCCACAAAACAACATTTGCACCTACCTTTGCCTGACCATCCAGCACCCGTGAGAACTGCGTGCAATCACCCATTAATTTGCATGCAGCCAAGCTACGATAAGCACCACTCAACTTATGAGCAGCATCACTCAGCTTACAATCATCATCACTGAACTTACGATCAGCACCACTCAACTTGCGTGCCCTCTTTAAGTTATGATCAGCTCCACTCAAGTTGCGTGAACCCAAGTTACGAGGGGCTGATTGTGACTTACAGTGGGCATGCAAGTTGAGTGGAGCGGATCGTAAGTTGAGTGATTATGATCATAAATTGAGTGATGCTGATCGTAAATTGAGTGGTGCTGATCGTAAGTTGAGTGGTGCTGATTATAACTTACAGAGGACATGCAGGTTACGGGTGCTCATAACTTGTATGTACCCCTGTGATTATACAGATTGTCATCTGTATGGATGGCATTTTGCGTGCTTGTTTCCTATCAGCCTTTGGACTTTACGCCTGCTATCATGTGGCGTGTGGGTCCCGGGGCTTGCATGTGATTTTTCGCAAGCAACGTTTTGAGTTAAAATCCATGAATACAGTTGCATTTGCATTGGTATGGGTGTGAGATTGCTTGGCCGTGGACCGTCCCTCAACATGCCCACATTTTCATGTGTTCTTCCTCATTCTGCATGTACCGCACCCTATTTAGGGCTGCTGCGTAGGCTGGGCCCACGCTTTTCTTGGAGTCTCACGCAAGGCATTTTTCCATTCGCAGAGATGTGCCGGGCCTGAGCGGAATCCACTCAAGTCCCGGAAAAGTCAGAAGCGTTTGGTTCCATGAATCGCCGAACAGGGATTTGCACGCAGATTGGCACGCAAATGTCTGGTGTGTTTCTTTCAGTTTCGATAGTAGTTGTAAAACTACAAGGCAATTATTTTAGGCCACACTATGTTGCATGCTGACAATTACTACCTTGTATTCAGGATGAGGGAAAAAAAGCTATAATGGGACTTGTTGTGCTCAATATGTTACTATGATGATGTATGTGTTGTGCAGTTGGTTGATTATGCAATTTCTGCAAATTACAGAAGAATCCATTTTAATTTAGCTCCGTGTTTTTGTATACAGTTTTCACCGGCTTATACCTTGCCCGACATGACACCATGCTACCAGACCTAGCCACGTCACCATAGGCCCGGCCAGTACCCCATTCAAATTAATTTCTATTTCAAGCACTGGAGTGGCTCAACACAAAGCATGCAGCATTAGAAGTCCTTTCCTTGAAAAGTTCACTGGATTCTGCCGAAGAGATCATGCTCCATGACCACTGGACTACCTATACCAATTTCACAAACCCTTATAATTAAACAAGATTTTAATTCAGTCTTCTAAGCATACGTTCGTAACAAAGGAACCCTTGTGTATTGGTTGATAGCTTTCTAGTATCATAAACGATTAGGATATTGATCTACCAAATCCAAGAACATCCAAGTCACCAATCGCGATATTGAACCAACTCTATGGTCTGCTCAAACATCCATTCATTATCATTTCCCTCGTGCTGCCTCACATTTCCAGCTCCACCTCAATCGACTATTCCTCTGTAGCCCCAAGTTGCTCTGTGTACCGCTCACCAGTAATTTTCAACACCATACATGAAGATTTTTTTTTAATTATTAAAAGTTAGTATTTTTTTTACCATACATTTTCTTCCATGGCCACACACATACACAGGCACACACAAACGCACACAGACACACACACAGACTCACACACACAGACACTTGCGTGCGCGTTGTATGGTGGATCCAAAACAACCGCAAAATATCTCCCTATTTAAAACATAGAGACAGAAAAATGTAATTTATTATGTATCTTCTATAGCACCATTCTCTGTTTTCTTTTCCTTCTTATATTTCTTCTCTTCCAACCTTAATCTTGACAATGGTGTTTGCTCAAATCCCATACTCTATTAATAAGAGTTACTACCCCTCCTCTCTTGCCCACATAAAAAGCAGCCTCAACTCCATCTGCACCGAGTCGATTAAGAGAGAAAAAAGGGGTGGCATTTGTGGAGCTGACATAGAGATTTACTTTTCCTTGAAATATGTAGCAAAATAGTTTAAAAAAAGCGTTGATTCAATTTCACAGGCAGTTGGTTCTTTATTTGACTGACCGCTATTTGTTTGTAAATGCGCAGTCCCGCACCATCAGACCGCCATCTTTCACCGCCTAACGTGAGATCATGTTTTTGATTACCGGCTTTGGCCTTGCAAAAATCCACTCTTTCGCCATCATGGATGTGACAGTCGGGATTAACTCAGACAACCAAGCGCAGCCCTTGCTCCATCTGCAAAATGTCAACCTCAGGTTAGAGTATTAAGGCGCGTGGCTTTCGGGAGGTTTTCATTTGGAATTGCAAGACATTTCATTTCAAGTGGTATGGCAGCACCGGAGGACGAATAAGAAAATCACACTGAGGGCGAATAATGGAAGCAGAAGGTGTATGAAGACCAGAGGACTATTGATGGTAGATCCATAACCATGAATACATTCCAGAAAGAACCCTCCACATTGCACATTCTTATCAAAAGGCTCGAATATTTTCTAGCACGCATATAAAACGTCAGGATGGGCAGCTCCCCTCTCACTGTTGCCACCACCCACGACTGCTCCCCAGGATGTTAACCTATATTGGGTTAAAGCTGCAACTCCCCCCAGCTCATTGTGGTTGACGGAGGTACTCACTACGGAGGTGTGATGTAGAAATGCCAATCAACGTACACATAAAATAACATGCTAGTTGTGTCTTGACATGAACGACATATTTAAGTGTGTCTTTAACACTATCATCATTTACATTTTGCACAAATTCTATAGGTGTGTATTCTGTGACTGGCATTTAAAATAATAAAGTTGCCAAATCACCACATCATGATCAAACTGTGTCTAAGACAACAAGCACCGGCGATCAGAAATAAGTTCCAGGGATGGGCCCTGGCAAACACCCCCACAAAGTAAGCACTGCCTGTGGGCGCCACACACCAGGAGTACCCACCACAAGCTCACTGGTGGATTGTAGCTCGAGAAAAGACCTTAGGATAGTGCAGGACTCTAGCGGTTCATAGAGCATCTTCTGTAACTCTTGATTTGTGTGCGAAACATTCATTCTAAAAGGGGAGTGATCTCTGTGTTCGTGCAACAAACACCATGGGAAATGCAGTCCGCCTCCCCTTCGAACAAATTCCAGCAAGGTGCTGCAGGGACTACAGCCGCCAATGTACCCCATGACACAAACTGTCATACATTTGGATGTAGGTCATTGTGGTGTGCACTGGTAAATACGAGTGGGTATTTTGTGCTCCAGGGGATGGACTGTGGGCAGCAGTCTGCAATAAGGAACGTCATGCTGCAGTAAAGATCCTTGGGGGGAGAGCAGCAGCCTGGCATGTCACAGGGGTCCTCACAGTGCACTGGAGATGTGGCTGTGGTAGCTGTAGAACCCTGGGGAAGCTATGTATGTATTTGTGCAAGGGAGCTATACATAATATAGGTCTTGGGGTCCTGCCTTGGGGTAGACAGGTGTGTATGCAAAGGGACTCAACAATGGCACATGAAGATGCCATGGAGCAGCAGCGTAGCACTACATTTGAGGCCCCCTTATGAGCCATGCTGAGGGCCCCCCAAGTTCCTCAACAAAGCACGGGAGGCGTCCCACTTCGGGCCAGCCTGTACTACCACGGATGCACAATGCCCATGATTATCATGCCACTGTAAGGGCATGCATGCCCTGCAGTAGGTAAAATATGTAAGTATGTTTTTTAATCAATGCTTAAATCTTTCACCTAATGTAGAAACAAGGGGGCAGTGCCTGGCATTTGGCACCCAAATTGTACCAGCCACCAGTGGAGGCTGGTAGATTTTTTACTCAGAGAGGAATAAATATATGTCACAAGTATGCAAGAGCAAACAAACACAGCGAGGGAGCCTGAACCAATGAAGGGGGCTTCAGGGTGATGAGCGTTCTCCCATCGAGAACATCTTTTGAGTATTGGGTTAAAATGGTGCATTATACAGCACACTTTCTGTGAAAATTGGGTAAAAGCCAGTCAGTCTGCAATCGGTTTTGGACGGTACCCCAATGAAAATTCCAATAGATGCAAACAACCAGTGGTGCACAAGAGCATTTCCCAACACTTTTTCATGCCTTACTCTGCAATAAATGTCATGATAAAAAACATTTTCACTCTGACTGTGCCCATACATTTCCATGATGGCTGAACCAATATATGCTAGTATTCCCATATAAATACATACTCATGTTTACCTTTCACATGGTGTCAGTAGTGATACTGTAAGAAAGATATGTAAGCTGTATCTGTCAATATTTGACAGTACCCCATATAACGACATACTCATGTTAGCTGTGTCATTAAAAATGCCATGACACAATCAGAAAACATGTCCAAACTGGTCCAATGTAGGCAAGTGTAGACATGTAAGAATGCGTAGCAGCTTGTTTTGAACACAGATGCTCAATTCTAAAAAGTCATGCCACTAGTGCTAGGCTGGTTGCACCACAATATCAGTCTATACACATAATAACACTTATTGTGCTTACTTTATTACAGATGACAGTAAAAAATGCCATACCACAGTAAGAAATGGCTAGACTGTCTTCCCCAAAATGCCAATCTAGCCACATGATAACACTTATTATGCTTGCTTTATTATAGATGCCACATAGGACTTGTCATGCCACAGTAAGCTATGGCTAGACTGATGGAACCAAAATACCAGTGTGGCCATTTTATAACGCATATCATGCTTCCTTTATTATTGATGACGATTAAAATGCAGGAATAGTGCACCCCCCACACAAACCTCCACCTGTAAGCCCCCACCAACCAAAATCGGCTTCTCAGCCTCAGCTCAAGCACAAGCGAATATACGTTCACACAACTTCACTCGCTCATTTAGACACACCATTCACTCACTCATTCACATGTGCATTCATACACCATACTCTTGCTCATTCACATGTGTAGCCGTCCACCCATTCATCATACATTCACTCATTCACACACACATTACACACATATACACACTCTTGCATGCACGCAGGCATACACACATACACACATGTAACACTCTCAGCACACACGCACACACACTTAAAACATTTATTTTCATACCCATTTCTATAATCAGTTATCCGCCCCCAAGGAACTCCGCTGCAGCAGACCTCTGGCTCCCACTGCTGCACTCCGCGCAGACAGGAACCTCTCAACCAGAGAGAGCATCCTGGTACCTGACATACACAGCGCAGGCAGAGCACCACTGCCTCGCGCCAAATCAGAACTTAATGATGTATTTGGTGGCTCTAGAATTTCTTTCTGAAGTATTTCAGAAATACATGATTTCCTTTGCAGTGCAAGATGGAGGTTCTGTGGTCCTTTTCACAAAGGAGTTCGCCAGATGCAGGGAATATTTTAAGGTGTGGTCGTGTTATGTTTTTTTTACCAACTACCTGAATTTTCAAGCAGTGGTGTGCTACCGTTCACTCAGCATGGGTGCTCAAAAAAACCTAACAGATAAAAAGATGTTGCTGTGCCTCCCAGCAGAAAGGAGTGTACTGCACCATCTCCTTTGCTTACTATGTCTAGAATGAACTGTCGACAATGGGACATCATGATATAGGACATGGCTTCCTTCTGTTAAAGGTCCACTGATTTCTCCTCTTGCCTCCCTGGCTATTCCATAGAAGGACCATCAGCACACCACAAAACTCCCACAATAAATAAAGAAAATCAAAAGAAAGATGTTGTGTTGGACAACGCTTCTTCTACAAACTGCTACAACATATTATTGAATTCCACCACATCCTGGCTCAAAACAATGGATACTTGTTTACATGTCCATTGGTTCTCATTATTGCAGTGCATTATTTCAGCCTCTGGGTGAATGACAGTATTTTCAGGGACTAAATCGGCTCTCATTGCCACAGTGGTTGATATCAGGCTTAGGGTGAATGGCGGTGGTTTACGGGATCACTTTGGTTTTCCTTACCACAGCAGATAAGAAAGTTTGGCTTGTGACGAATGCCAGTGATTTTAGGGAGCTGATGTTCTTGGCTCTCACTGCAATTTTTGTCTATGCCCACCGTATCCTCCTTCTCTGCCCACTGAACTAAGCTGGTGTTAATGTTTTTGACTGGGAGGGCTCCATTAATGTCTGTTCCGCGCCTGCTCATGGCCTCTCTCTCACTAATTTGTGGCCTTGTGTGATTAATTGGATACTGCTCTGCCGCAGTACAAGAAGGGGCAAACTGGCTCACTCAGTTCTCACACATTTGCAAATCAAACACAATGCAATAATATAGGCAAAACAGGGACAGTTAAGAGATACAACTCCTCCGCCTTTTGTGGTGACACAGGCTGAGGGAAGTGTATGCTCTTGAGCGGGGTGTAAAGGTTAACCGGTAGTGCCCCAAACAACAAAGTATCACAGTTCAAAATAAAGGGAATGCTCAATTAAGGTTCTACAACAATATGTATACTTTATTCAAGCACAATATATGTAAATAGAACAAATAGAAAATACTATACAAAAGGCACCTGAACGAAGAGCAGAGAAGATGGAACAGACTGGAGAAAGTAGCACTATGAGCATAGTTCCAGGGATGGAAGGGAAATTGTGGAGGGTTTTGACCCATGTGGAATCATTAGACGGGGTAAATGTGGGGATTAAGCTGTCGCTGCCCATCATTTTACCCCAGAACAAAAATAAATCATTGGAGTGGGTAAAGATGGGGATGCGCTGTCGCCGCCCATCATTTCATCCCAGAATCCAGGAGAGCTGCGCAGTTGTGCGCACACCAAAATGGTTACCTAACTTGCCACCCACCAGTGTAAAGAAAGGTCTTTGTTAACAAAATCCACTGTTACTGATGTCAAAAAGTTGCTGAAATCGTGACTCATTGGACCACTTTAAAGATTCAACCTTTTTGTGGGGTTCCACATAACCATCTTACTGTAAGGAGCCCCATCAAAACAATGTTAAGCAAGGATTTACTACCATGTAAGAACCATTCCTGTTTAGAATGCATTAATCCAAGAAAGATCCCAAAATTGCATGCAGTACCAACAAAATCCTCAAGGCGGCGCTGGCGGTCTAAACTCTGACAGGAGAGCTGTCTTGCAAAACTGTCTAGTGCAAAGAAAGGGGTCTCATTTCATCAAAGGTTCAAAGGGGTTGCCTGTCCTGAGAACTCTTGACACTTCAGAACTCAACACAAGAAGCCAGGAAATCACAGGGTTCTGTTAATTAAATGCAAAGTGGCTCCCTGGCCTCCTGATGTCAGCTTCCCAGAGACCACACAATGGCCCCTCTCCTCTGAAAGGAATATGTTGATTTTTACTGTTTTACTGTCAACAAAGGCTTGCCTGCCAGAAGACATGTGACTGACCCACCCAAGTCTTGGAGGCGGACTCCAACACTCTGAGGACTGAATTGAAAGTAAAATATATATTTTACAAAAACACTGATAACTCTTTGTAATCAAATGACAGAAATGTATAACTTTGAGAGACTTAATTAAAAAAATGTACCTTTAATTCAAGCCCAAACTCCAAATTGTGGGATATTCTGGGACAAAACCCTGCTGTTTATTAATATTACAGACTCCCTGTTTCAGCTAGACAAACGAAAATGCATTGGTATGTGGGTAGATATGTGAGGAACAGTTGTATAAAATTTAATGAAGATCCAATGTTGTTTAGCACATTAAAAAGTGCTAAAAGTTGCCATTTTTGAATGCAAGCTCTTAGAAACAGCAGATTTGGGACAGAGTATACCTCATGTGATATGTGACATGGGCATGTAATTTCAAACAACTGTGTAACTGTGAAATATGTATTTTGATCATATATAGATTTGGGTGCACAGATGACAGGGGAGTTTTTTCAAGAGATCATAAATGGCTGACATCACTCTGACACAACTTAGCTCCCCCAATCAGGGGAGAAATGAAAGCTGGACCAATGACAAGTGAGAGGGGCAAGTTTAGTTATGACCAACACACACACCCACTTGCAGAACATATAAATGGACCACTGAAACTTAGGTAGAGACTTTCATTTCCATCTGCAGCGGGACGCTCTGCCGGAAAAATCCATACTTACCTCCATCAACCTTCAAGGAGCCAACACTTAGACTCCAAGATAAACAGAGACTACAGAACCTTAACCAAAAAGGCCACTGCCAGCAAGAGTATTTGTCAACAGGCCTGAAAATCTTTTTGCAACTGAACTCTTCAGACAGCCGGCTGACGCCGTCTGAATTTTGCCAAGAACTTTTGCAAGAACCCGGTGACAGAAATATCCAAAGAGAAGGCAGGACCCGACCCAGAGAACCGGTGCCTAGCAGAGACCAGGCCATTGTATCCAGAGTGCTGACCCCGATGCTGTGAGCAGTTCCAGAGGCCAGGCGCTGTGAGCGGAACTCGGGAAGACCTGACCAGACTGAAGTCCGTGACCAAGTCGCTTTCCGGTTCAAAATCTCTTGTGAGTACTCAGCAAAACTCAGAACACATCTCTTAGTTAAAATCATATAATTCAATCCATTTTTAATCTAAGTAGAACTGCAGCTTAGCAATTGTGTTATTCTGCCATCATTTTTAAAGCTGAAAAAGTGTTGCGTTTAAAATTTGCAAAACCAAAAACGACCTTCACTAAATCGCTCATATCCCCGCGACCGTTTGTCTTAGAGACTTGCAGTAACTTTCATCTGAAAGCTTACAATCTTAGCTTTTAATCGCACCAAGAACCACATTCCTACCCCTTATAGTTTTACCGCAATCGCGGAACACGCATTCGCGAAATTTGCCGCGATTTGCAAATTTCTTCACGTGTAAAAATCTGCTGCTGCTTGCCTTCCATTTGCCAGAAATTCATTTAACCTGCTAGTTACTCCTAGATACTTGCTAAAGTGAGCCTGGACTAATATTAACTAGATACCACTCACCCTGAACTTCTAGAGGGAATTAAAAGCATTTTAGCATATTTTTTTCTTCATTGCCAGCACATTTAAAAGCATTTGGGCCTGTGTTTTCAACTTCTGTAGTCTAAGTTGCTGGGTGAACTGAATCACATTTAATTGCATTTCTGAGAACTGTGTGCCTTCCTTCCATTTCCTTGCATTGCATAAAAGGGGGGGGTGAATTGTACAAGAAAGTGATTACATTGTTTTTGCTGAAATCCTATCAAGTTATTTTCTGTACTGCATTTCATTCCACATTGCATCCATTGGAAACCATAAAAGTATTGTTGCTATCTTATCCATTTCATGTCAACTCCTTAGTGATTATCAAGAAGTGTGCTAGTGCCAGATTCTCCGTTGTTAATCTTTATCATACCAGATTAAGTGTGATATCCAATTATTAATTTATTATAAAGCGTGATATAATATATATTGTTTAAGTTATCAAATAAACCTTTAAACTTGCAAAACAGAACTACTTCTTGGCTCAGTGGGGTCAGGAGGATTCCAAGAGAGGGGTGTTATATAGGGGTAGTCATCCAGAACGCATGAACTGGACATAAAGTTATATCAATAAGGGTTTTCATTCAGTATTATAGACTAGGCGTTGACTTAGCTGTAGTGTTGAATTGAATCCTCTTACAAATTGGGGGCTCGTCCGGGATGTTTGGGTTAGATCTACCATTTGTGCAGATTAATACAGCGTGCCAGCTGACCAGATACACATATCCGGTCGGATCACCACGCTGTGTTACGCTGTAAAGCACTCCTCATAGGAACGCTCCAAGGAAACGGTCTGTTTTGCAAGAATAAAATACTAACTCTTGTAAGTCAGGAAGGAAATCAAATTTCCAGAATGACGACACTCGTGGACATGAAAATAGCCAGAGAGCACCTCTTACATAAGCTATTTGTGAGAGGTGAATGGACCGAACAGGGCCAGGATGCTTGGTTGCAGGCAATCACACAACAGGTCACTGAAACGGGGTCAGATATATATAGAGATCAGGGTCCACTACATGTGGCCCTGAGTGAACTATACATGGCCCCGAAGGCCAAAGATGAACACGACAAGATTGTTAGGATAGCGGCATACCTGTACCTATATATGGGAGACATGCAGGATAGATGTACTGAAAGCCAAGATCTGGCGAATAAGCGACAGATGGCGTTAGAGAAGGTCCAATCTGACCTGGTCTCTTCTGAGCAGAGGCTGCAGAGGAGCCAGGAGTCAGAAAATGATAGTAGGCAATATATCATTAAAATAAAAGAGGAAATGGGCATCCTACAACAGGAAATGACAGACCAGGATACCAGATTTCTGGCCCTGCAGACGGAGCACCAAGACAGTTTGGACTCCTTACTGCAGAACCAGAAAAAGTTGGAGCAACAGATCAATTTCAACAGGGCATGCACAGAGCAGGTAGCCACCCTGCAAATCCAACTAGACAGAGAGAAAGAGGAGAGCAATAAACTGATTCTGAAAGACCTGGATACCCAGGCAGAGTTTGATGAGGAGCGCCAAAAAGCTGGTGCCTTTCAACGACAGAGGGACGACCTGGCAGCACAGATGCAGGCTCTCAGTCAGGAAAGAGACACTTTAGGCCAGGAAGTCTGCCACTTAAAAAAGGAAATTGAAGAAAATCACCTGGCCCTCCAGGGGCTGGGTGACCTCCAAAAAGAAAACCAGAACTTGGTAGAGCACACCAGAAGGGTGGAGGATGCTCTAGCAAGAAAGGAGCAGACCAATAGGGACACAGCTCAGGAGGTAACCCTCCTGCAGCAAAGACTGGCCCAGTTCTCCAGGACCAACCAGGAAGCACAGAGGGAAAATGAGGCCCTCTGTCAACACAATGATAGGCTCCAACAACAGGTAGCGATGCAGGAGAGACTGATAGAGTCCAGTAAGGCCTTAACTGAGGAACTGAAGGCACAAATGCAGGCTCTTGCATTGCAACAGGGAGCAGGGGCGGATAGAGATGAGGTTCGCTGGGAAAGGGAAACTCCGGAGCATAACCTCAGGAGCCCTAGTACCAGAGGCCCTCATACCTCTCAGTCCCTGGACTCTGCCACCCCCATGTTCCCCGGCGCACATGAGCACCGGGCCACCGGGATGGCAGACTACTATCCAGACAAAAGTATGGGGCTCATAGGCCAGTACCACCCAGGTATGGAGGGGCGGGCATCCGGGTATGGGCACCCAAGTACAGTACAGTTCAGTGGGGAACCCCAGGAGAGTAGGCCCCTTAAGGGCATCCTGAAAACCTCTGCCCAGTTAGGTCAGTGGGGGGGGGGTATCCAGCAAATCCTGGCAGCAAGGAGGGATCTGAAGACTCCTCTGAGCACCACAGGAAACAGGAGACCAGGTCCCCACATTCTGCCAGCCATTCCCAGGCTCGCAGAATCCGGGAAAACCTGGAAGATCTGACGGGAACCTCTGGGAGCAGTGCCTCTGAGTCAGAGGATGAATGGACCAGGGTTACCCGGACCAAAAGGGCCAGTAAGGCAAAAAGGGCCTTGCTTAAGGACCCCTTAAAGCAGATTAAGGCGATCAGGAGCGTCATCACGCCTTACCATAAGAACGCTAAGTATTCTGTTTGGGAGCACTTAGAGTTGTTTGAGCAAATGATGGAGACTTTCCATTTGAAGGACAGCCAAAGCTGTATTCAATATGTAAAGTGGACCTTCTCCCCGGAATACTCCAGTTTCTTTGCGGGGCTGGAGGACCAAAATCATTTAAGATGGTCCACCTATAAGGCGGCCATCTTGAAACATTTTTCCATTCATAGAAATCCTCAAGAGGCTCGCAAGGCAGCCTACAATTTGCAATGTGGGGAGGATCAGGCCCCACAAGAATTTGTGCAAGAACTGAAACGTGCTTTTGCGCAGACCACCAGAAGGGTGCGCACAGACAGTAGAGAATTCATTAATACATTTTTTCATGCCTTGCCCAAATACATAATGACCCAGCTCGTGAGGGATTTTCACGAGAAAAGATCTTTAGACTGGGTCATTGAACAGGCTACCCGGATCTATGAGGTGCAGAAACCGGTAGATAGCAAAAGTAATGCCCAGAAAAACCCCAAAGCCAACAGCACCCCTGCTGCTGTTAAGGTGGCAGAGGTAAAGGTCACCCCCGTTTTGGATTTGGAGATGGGGGGGCCTAAAAACCTACCTGCACCTAATAATGCTAGGCCCAGGAGGTCCTCGGGTCAGTCACAGACAGGGAGCCAAGGAGGCAGCCCCACAAATGGGGTCCCTCGCTCTCCTGATTATGTAAGTCCCCGTTACAAGGGAAATCGACCCATCCTGGGTTATGTGTGGACTCCTCCAGCCCAAAGGGGGGGATCCAGCCAAGCACCTAACCCAGGGAACTTCCCTCCTAACTTCCCACTGGAGGGCAGAAATTCTCCAAATCCTGGGCAGAACTTTTTCCCCAGGTATCCACCCAATTTCCAACCCCAAAATCATCCACCCTTCTTTCCCCAATTCCCTGAGCCCAGACCACTGAATCCGGGAGAGGGGAGGCCAAGGGTGGAGGGGTACCCAAATCTTCCCAACCCGGGGTATTACCAGAGGAGGGACAGCTACCCTTCCCAGGATCAGCCTAGGGGAGAAAACAGGGCCCCGTATCAGCCTGAGCGGGTTTCCCAGTTAGAGCGCCAGGTTCAAAACATGGCGCGGGATCTGGGTCACATACTGAGGGCTCAGCAGAACCCTCAGATCGGCATGCCGGCGCAGAACGCACCCAACTCTGGACCTGGTGCCCCAGAACAATGACGGGGGCAGCACCCCGATAACTCACCGGTTCCCAGGGAGGAGGCACAAGGGGAAGGGGGGTGTAAAGCCTTGGAGGAAGTTTCCTTCCTCACTTGTAAACAGCCCCTGGAAACCCAGGAACCGGAAACAAAATCTCTTGCCCCTGAAAGTCTGCCTCCTAAGGAGCAGAGGGGGGTAGGAGAAACAAAAGACCCAAACAGACTCAGTTTGAGGAGGAGGTACAGATATTCCAATTTGAGGGAGAGGGATCCTCAGAGGATCTGGGAAAAGGATCTTCTCCTTCAGAGAGGGGGGAACTCCTCCCAAAGAAAAATGGGTCCCTAGGGATGCAAATCCAGACTGGGGAGATGTGGAGAATGAGCTACCGCCGCCCACCATCTCATCCCAGAACCAACAGCAAGAAAATCCCCTGGTTCAAACCCATCCTGGTGACTGCCTCCAAAAAGGGGGGGGGCGGCCCGGAACCGGAGCCAGGGGAACCCACAATGGCTCTGATCTCCAGTTGCCAAATTTTTCTTTCAGATTCCCAAGGCTCTCCACAGAATTCCGCCCAAATCTCTTCGCTAGCGATGTCCAAAACCAGAAAGTTAGCCCACCAGTTGTCCAAAAATGTGCATTATCTGTGCCCCCTTGAGGAGAAGGAGGGAAGATATTATGCCCCGGTACAAGTACAGGGGCAGGGTACAATTTTGACACTGGTGGACACTGGATCTCAAGCTACCCTTCTGTCCAGAAGGGCCTTTGACGAACTGAATGCAGGAAGGGGAGGGAATTACCAAATTCCTCTCACCTCTCTTCCTGGACAACTGCAGAACTTTGCAGGAAGGAAATTCCCGTCGAGGGGACGGCAGATTTGGACATAAAAATTGGGCGACATAAGTTGAAACACCCGGTCATAGTTGTGACCCCAGAGGGCACCCCTTGTTTACTAGGGAATGACCTCCTGAGAAAGTTGTCACCCCTAATAGATTGCGTAAACAAGGTCCTCTGGACCCAGACTAGCCGACCAATAAAATTAAAACAGAGTGTCAACCATGTTAGTTTAAACGGCACCTGCCACATGGTTGAACAAAAACCTGACCAAGTAGAATTTCACTTCCAGAATAGCCAGATTCCAGACGTGACAGTAATAGCAGTAGGACAACATACTGGTGATGGGGGGTCCTCTCTATTTCTGAAAATCAACCTTCCTTCCAGTTTAAGGTGGTATTCCACACTGGAAGGAAACACCCTGAAATTCTTTACTAATCCACAATCAGAAACTCCCACTCCTACAGTCCAGAAAGATGTGAAATCAGCTCAGAGCCTGGCTGATATTCAGCAAATTGGAGAGCAGTTGTTCATCCCTGTTCAGTTAAATGATGGGAAGGACTCTGTTCTCGCTCGAGTGTGTGTGAACAACGGTAAGAGCTTCATCAGCGAAGCCATGTTTCGCCAACTCCCAAAAGATCCAGCCATTCCCACCTTCAAACTGATAGACAAATGGGAAATGGACCTGGAAGCACCTAATTCCAAACATCTCCTGCCAAGCAGGTGTATGCTCAAAATCTCCATTGGCAACAAGAGCATAGTCCACAATTGTTGGGTCGTGCGAGACGTCCCTGCCGCCTTTTACTTAGGCAGTGACATTCTCAATCGCTTTGCCATTAGTTTGGACCTAATAAACTTCAAAGCTTGGTCCCGATTAGCGGATAATCCCATGGGCTTTGATGATCCAGAAAAAGCATTTAGGTCAGCTCAATTGCTACCTTATGCAGTTGAAATTCAGATCAAAGAGGAAGTCACCATCCCAGAAAGGACCCGACAATTCTCCCTGGAAGTGAAAGTTAAAAGAGGACAATATTTGCAAAACCCTGATGCTTACATACATCTAAATGCTTCTCTCCAACTGCAAGGGTTAGGGGTAAACCCAACTCCATTAGTCAACATAGAATATGACACCATTCTAATAGAGGTGGATAACAGCGACTTAAAGAGTATTACTCTAGCCGCAGGCACCATTATTGGAATGGCGGTTGATGACCGACATTTTTCTATCGACTTAGTAAATGAACTGTTAGGGCCAATCCCCAAGGACTGCTTTGACAGTGACAGTGATGACAATACAACACCAGACAGGATTTTTACCCGGCATGGGGGGAACTTCCTGGTGTACACTTCTTGCCCTTATGGTAAGGAAGATGTGACTTGTGACTTCAGGAGGGATGAGGTGATTTTCCAAGTCCATGAGGGCTGCCTTTTCCACCTGAAGCCTCCAGTCCAAATCAGCACTCTGACCAGGGACTTCTCCACCCAGCTGGAGGAGGCCGCTGAAATAGCCAAACCAGAAGTCTTTCCAGGCTTCAGGCAGATGGTGGAAGAGAGAGTCAACCTAGCTGATGCCTGTGTGACTCTGGAACAAAAGCAAAAGTTGAAAAAAGTTTTCTTGGATTTCCAAGATCTCTTTGCGGTAGACTCATATGACTGTGGTCGCACCGACATCCACACAACCACAATCCCCACGGACCCTGGCATGACTCCTGTGTTTGTGAAGCAATATCGCTTGCCTCTCGCATCAATGGAGTCCCTTACTGAAATAATTAAGAACCTTGAGTCCCGGGGAATAATCCGTCCAGTTCACAGCACCTTCAATAATCCGGTGCTGGGAATATTGAAGCCAAACGGCCAGTGGAGACTCTGCGCCGACCTCAGGGAGCTCAACAAACGGGTCCATACTTCCCGATGGCCTCTGCCCTACATTGACCAAAGGCTGGCCCAGATCCAGGGGTCACAGGTATTCACTGCAATAGACCTGACCAATGGATACTGGACTGTGCCTGTCAGCAGGGAGGACCAATACAAACTGGCTTTTACCTTTGGGGGCCAGCAGTACACATGGACCCGGACTCCCTTCGGATACCTTAACTCCGGCAATGAATTCAACATTTTCCTACATAAGGCCATGCCCGACCTGGGTGCGAGGGGTAACCTGGCTTATGTAGATGATGTCCTCATCAAAAGTTCATCTGTGGAAGAACACATAGCGGAGATCCGTTATGTTCTGACACAGTTGAGGGCCGCCGGAGCAAAACTTTCCTTTCAGAAAGCACAGTGGTGTAGGACCCGTGTTAATTTCTTGGGGCATGAGATTACTCCTCAGGGTCTCTGTCCCCAGGAAAAGAAAGTGGAAGCACTTCAGAAACTGAAAGACCCCACAACTCTGCGGGAACTAAGGAGCCTCCTTGGACTGACTAATTACAGCAGAAAGTTCATTGAGGGCTACGCAGAGATCACCAGACCCCTGATTCATCTCCTGAAGGGGGGGGTCAAGTGGGAATGGGGTCCAGAACAAGCCGAGGCAGTAAGACAACTCAAAAGAAGCCTCTCACAAGCGCCCTGCCTAGCTTACCCTGTCAGAAACAAGGAGTTCTTCCTGGAGACGGGGTTCTCTAATACGTGCTTGACGGGAGTATTATACTAAAAGCATGACAAGGTCAATAAAGTAATCTCCTATGCGAGCAAAACTTTATCCTCTGTGGAGGAAAAATTCAACGATTGTGAGAAGGCACTCCTGGCAACGGTGTGGGCATTGAAGAATTACCGCCCGTTTATCCAGGGGGAACACATCATAGTGGAGACTCCACACCAGCCTCTGCAATATCTCCAAAGTGATAGAATCCGGACCGGAAATGTGAGTAATTCCCGAATTACTTCCTGGATTCTGTCAATGCAAGGCTTTCCTGTGGAGGTCAGATATGGCCAAAACAAGCAGAGTCACCTCGCGCAAGGTCTGGCTGACTTGCATGATTGTGCCAGAGAAAACTGTCTCGAGGACGAAAGTCTAAAAGTCAAGGACAACACGGAGGCATACCTTAATTCCCCACACAAAGTCTTTGAAGAAGACAAGTGTGAGGGAATGCCCACTGTGTATGTGGATGGATGCTCTTACCATGTTGACAACAACGGGGAGAAAGAACTGGTGGCCGGCGTAGGGAATGCATGGGTGAATGAGTCCCCAGAACCCTCCGCTGGATACAAAATTGGTCCCCGAAGTAGTCAGGTGGCAGAATTGATGGCTGTGCATCAGGCCATCCTCACTGCTGTCCAGCATCAACTCCGCGAACTGGTCATAATCACAGATTCGGATTATGTACGGAACGGGTTCGTGGAGCACCTGGTTAATTGGAAAACCAGAGGCATGTTATGTGCTAATAACAAACCCTTGAAACATGGGAAGTTGATCCAAAACATTGATGATCTGGTCACCTCGAATGAGATGACCATCTATTGGAAAAAGATCAAGGGTCATTCCAAAGTAGAGGGACCAGACAAAACTGGAAATGACTTAGCTGATCAGCTGGCCAAAACTGGGGCCATCCAAGGGGATCTAATTGAGATTGAGCCCCTGTTGGGGGAAATCCAGGTCACTGCTATCACTAGGTCCCAGACAAATGCTCACAACGACCTTTCAATTGCACAATGGAGTAAGGAGACCCCTGATGCTGATTTGATTACAGCTCAGAAGGGGGATCCAGTTATAGGTAAGTTTTACCAACACCTTGAGGACCCTGAGAACTTTCCCCTGACGGATACCGATTACATTGGGAAAGAGGACCTAAGAGTGTTGATGAAATGTCCAAAAATGTTCCGGATCCAAGACGGTTTGTTGGTAAGGAAATCCAAAGCTGGCCACGATCAGTGGGTGGTTCCTACCTCATTCTGAAGCCTGATGTTAAGTCACGCCAATGATGCGGCCACCGCCGGTCATAGGGGGTTTCACACCACATTGGAAATCTTAAGAGAGGTTGCATGCTGGCCACACATGGGGCAGGACCTCGACCAATACTTGAAGGGGTGTCTTGTGTGTGCACAATTTCAGCCATCCTCCCTCACGCACCGTGCGCCTCTCCAAAAGAGGGGGATGACACTGCCATGGTCAGATTTACAAATCGACTTTGTAGGCCCTGTGATTCGCTCTGCTAGGGGGAATAAGTACATGTTGACTGTGACATGCTTGTTTACCAAGTGGGTGGAATGTCTCCCAGCCCCAAATTGCAAGGCAGAAACCGCAGCTGCCCTGATGATTAACCACATATTTTCCCGTTTTGGTCTACCTCAAAGGATTGAGTCAGACAGGGGTAGCCACTTCACCAGTGAAGTAATGACAAAGATGTGGGAGATACTGGGGGTCAAAAGGAAGTTGCATATTGCTTACAGGCCAGCTTCTTCTGGGGCAGTAGAGAGATATAACCGGACAATTGTGAGCATCTTAAAAAAGTTTGTGGCAGATTCTGGGCCAAGTTGGGATATCCGATTACCTCTGGTCCTAATGGCCATCAGATCTACCCCTTCATCTGCAACCAAAATGTCACCATTTGAGTTGATGACTGGGCGCAAGATGGTGCTTCCTCAGCATTTGCTCTACAGGACCCAAGAGCAGACACTGATAAATGCCTCCACTACTCATGAGTATGTGGAGAATTTAAGGAAACACTTCCAACATGCCTTTGCTTATGCTCAGCGGAATCTAGAAAGATCAGCTGATAGCATGAAGACCCATTATGACCTGAAAACTTCCAGGAAGGAATATCAGGTGGGGGACCGGGTCTATCTATACAACTTCCAAAGAAACCAGGCAAAACAGCGGAAATTTTTGCCTACGTGGAAGGGACCCTTTGAGATTATAGACAAAATCTCCCCTGTGGCCTACAAAATCCACATCCCCAAAGGTCCGTTGGCAGCGGGGGAAGACAAGTGGGTCCACATAAACCAGTTGAAATGTTGCCATCCCAGGCACACTCTGCAACAACTGGAGGAATCCTCTGGAATCTTAGCGGGTACTGTCTCAGACTAATTCAGTTCCAACCATAAAACATACCACATCTAGTCTCTAAAATATTGTGATTTGCATGAAACTGTCTCTTAGTTATACTGTTTTTTTTTCAAAATAAGAATGTAATGTTTCGTTTTGATGAAATGCATATGCTGCCCCACTATCTCAACAGTGGTGGAAAGACGTCTATGAGTAGGTATTGCCGCGCTTCCTTTGTCATCCTAGGAGAAAGAAAACCTGGAGACGGGACAAGGAGGACGATCCGGAGACCGGGAGCCGAGACGCAAGGGGCCCGGGGTACCGCCCAATCTTCCCATCAGGACCGGCGAGGAGAACTGATCGATCTGACCGGATGGAGAGGAAGATGCTGAACTGTGCCATCTACAGAATTGGAAGAAGATAATGTGGACATACCAGCGCCAGGGTTCAAAACCTCCCTTGCAACCGACTCCCCCTCGACTCAAGTCAAAGCGCAGTCGGGCGGGGGGGTTTGTGGAGGGTTTTGACCCATGTGGAATCATTAGACGGGGTAAATGTGGGGATTAAGCTGTCGCTGCCCATCATTTTACCCCAGAACAAAAATAAATCATTGGAGTGGGTAAAGATGGGGATGCGCTGTCGCCGCCCATCATTTCATCCCAGAATCCAGGAGAGCTGCGCAGTTGTGCGCACACCAAAATGGCTACCTAACTTGCCACCCACCAGTGTAAAGAAAGGTCTTTGTTAACAAAATCCACTGTTACTGATGTCAAAAAGTTGCTGAAATCGTGACTCATTGGACCACTTTAAAGATTCAACCTTTTTGTGGGGTTCCACATAACCATCTTACTGTAAGGAGCCCCATCAAAACAATGTTAAGCAAGGATTTACTACCATGTAAGAACCATTCCTGTTTAGAATGCATTAAACCAAGAAAGATCCCAAAATTGCATGCAGTACCAACAAAATCCTCAAGGCGGCGCTGGCGGTCTAAACTCTGACAGGAGAGCTGTCTTGCAAAACTGTCTAGTGCAAAGAAAGGGGTCTCATTTCATCAAAAGTTCAAAGGGGTTGCCTGTCCTGAGAACTCTTGACACTTCAGAACTCAACACAAGAATCCAGGAAATCACAGGGTCTTGTTAATTAAATGCAAAGTGGCTCCCTGGCCTCCTGATGTCAGCTTCCCAGAGACCACACAATGGCCCCTCTCCTCTGAAAGGAATATGTTGATTTTTACTGTTTTACTGTCAACAAAGGCCTGCCTGCCAGAAGACATGTGACTGACCCACCCAAGTCTTGGAGGCGGACTCCAACACTCTGAGGACTGAATTGAAAGTAAAATATATATTTTACAAAAACACTGATAACTCTTTGTAATCAAATGACAGAAATGTATAACTTTGAGAGACTTAATTAAAAAAATGTACCTTTAATTCAAGCCCAAACTCCAAATTGTGGGATATTCTGGGACAAAACCCTGCTGTTTATTAATATTACAGACTCCCTGTTTCAGCTAGACAAACGAAAATGCATTGGTATGTGGGTAGATATGTGAGGAACAGTTGTATAAAATTTAATGAAGATCCAATGTAGTTCAGCACATTAAAAAGTGCTAAAAGTTGCCATTTTTGAATGCAAGCTCTTAGAAACAGCAGATTTGGGACACCTCATGTGATATGTGACATGGGTATGCAATTTCAAACAACTGTGTAACTGTGAAATATGTATTTTGATCATATATAGATTTGGGTGCACAGATGACAGGGGAGTTTTTTCAAGAGATCATAAATGGCTGACATCACTCTGACACAAGTTAGCTCCCCCAATCAGGGGAGAAATGAAAGCTGGACCAATGACAAGTGAGAGGGGCAAGTTTAGTTATGACCAACACATACACCCACTTGCAGAACATATAAATGGACCACTGAAACTTAGGTAGAGACTTTCATTTCCATCTGCAGCGGGACGCTCTGCCGGGAAAATCCATACTTACCTCCATCAACCTTCAAGGAGCCAACACTTAGATTCCAAGATAAACAGAGACTACAGAACCTTAACCAAAAAGGCCACTGCCAGCAAGAGTATTTGTCAACAGGCCTGAAAATCTTTTTGCAACTGAACTCTTCAGACAGCCGGCTGACGCCGTCTGAATTTTGCCAAGAACTTTTGCAAGAATCCGGTGACAGAAATATCCAAAGAGAAGGCAGGACCCGACCCAGAGAACCGGTGCCTAGCAGAGACCAGGCCATTGTATCCAGAGTGCTGACCCCGATGCTGTGAGCAGTTCCAGAGGCCAGGCGCTGTGAGCGGAACTCAGGAAGACCTGACCAGACTGAAGTCCGTGACCAAGTCGCTTTCCGGTTCAAAATCTCTTGTGAGTACTCAGCAAAACTCAGAACACATCTCTTAGTTAAAATCATATAATTCAATCCATTTTTAATCTAAGTAGAACTGCAGCTTAGCAATTGTGTTATTCTGCCATCATTTTTAAAGCTGAAAAAGTGTTGCGTTTAAAATTTGCAAAACCAAAAACGACCTTCACTAAATCGCGCATATCTCCGCGACCGTTTGTCTTAGAGACTTGCAGTAACTTTCATCTGAAAGCTTAGAATCTTAGCTTTTAATCGCACCAAGAACCACATTCCTACCCCTTATAGTTTTACCGCAATCGCGGAACACGCATTCGCGAATTTTGCCGCGATTTGCAAATTTCTTTACATGTAAAAATCTGCTGCTGCTTGCCTTCCATTTGCCAGAAATTCGTTTAACCTGCTAGTTACTCCTAGATACTTGCTAAAGTGAGCCTGGACTAATATTAACTAGATACCACTCACCCTGAACTTCTAGAGGGAATTAAAAGCATTTTAGCATATTTTTTTCTTCATTGCCAGCACATTTAAAAGCATTTGGGCCTGTGTTTTCAACTTCTGTAGTCTAAGTTGCTGGGTGAACTGAATCACATTTAATTGCATTTCTGAGAACTGTGTGCCTTCCTTCCATTTCCTTGCATTGCATAAAAGGGGGGGTGAATTGTACAAGAAAGTGATTACATTGTTTTTGCTGAAATCCTATCAAGTTATTTTCTGTACTGCATTTCATTCCACATTGCATCCATTGGAAACCATAAAAGTATTGTTGCTATCTTATCCATTTCATGTCAACTCCTTAGTGATTATCAAGAAGTGTGCTAGTGCCAGATTCTCCGTTGTTAATCTTTATCATATCAGATTAAGTGTGATATCCAATTATTAATTTATTATAAAGCGTGATATAATATATATTGTTTAAGTTATCAAATAAACCTTTAAACTTGCAAAACAGAACTACTTCTTGGCTCAGTGGGGTCAGGAGGATTCCAAGAGAGGGGTGTTATATAGGGGTAGTCATCCAGAACGCATGAACTGGACATAAAGTTATATCAATAAGGGTTTTCATTCAGTATTATAGACTAGGCGTTGACTTAGCTGTAGTGTTGAATTGAATCCTCTTACAAAATCAATGGCCACAAAAAGGATATTTCTAGGATGAAAACAGGAGTGATCATGACCTAATAAGTCTCTATGTTCCAAGTGGACAGAGGGGGCACTTCATCATCACCAGTACCTGAATTCAGTTCTTGGTGGGTTGACAGAGTCAGACTCGGTGTCGAACGTAGATGCAAGTAGGTCAAACTCAGTTTGGGCATGTTGGATCATGTAGGCCCAAGCATCAAGCTGGCGTTGACTAGGTGCGAATGCAGTCGCTCTGTGCAATCGAAGGGCGGCTCTCAAGGATGCAGGTCGGGGTGGTCCCAGGAATGCTTTGCAGTTAGCCAGGTCGAGTTGGGCTTTAGCTGCTGGGAGGGGTCGATGAGTGATGCTCCAGCAGTTCACGTCAGGTGGCGACGGTCATCGAAGTGGTGATCTTGGGTGTGTCGAAGTGTGATCGATGAGGAGGAAGTTCAAGAGCTAGTAGGGTTGAGCTGTGGTTGTAACCCCTAGTTAGAGTCATGTTCGATTTTCTAATGATACAGTTTGGGTGCCGGCATCGAGCAGTCACTTTGGGCCTAGCAGGTGGCAAGCTTCAGCTAGGACCCTATGCAGTGTTAAGCTAGTTTTAAGTGTGAGTAGGTTCAAAGTGGTGGAGGAGCACAACAACCAGTGCCTGCGACTTCCCTCCTGTTCCAGGTGCAGGGAACACAGAGCGACTGGCCTGGTGTGATGGAACAGGTAGCTTTGGTGCATCTGACCCATTGGTTGCTTTGAGGCCCACACAGGGGTCTTAAGAACAGGATGGCTCCTTTCAGGTTCTGCCTTCCAAGCTCCAGAGATTCCTGTGCAGAATGGTAGGTCCTGGTCCACAGTAGAGGTCAAACCTTATGTACCGTGGGAGTGGGTAGGGAACAGATATTCCTTCTGTGTTGGATGATTCCTTCTTCACTTCATGCTGAGGGCCTTGGAAAGTGCATTTTTCCCAAGGAAGTCCAGCGGTGGGAGACCCCTTCTTCTAAAGGCAAATTCTTCAGGTGGTTGGACTAAAGCTAGCCTGCTTTAATGGTCCAATCACTGCTCCTGGACAGACGGGACTTGTGCCCTTCTGCTGTCACACCCAAAGTGCTTTGCTCCAGAGTAAATGGAGGAGATGGGAAAGAGAGAGAGAGAGAGGGACACTGAGAACCAAAATGGTGGAAGTCTCCTTCCCTCCTTCCGTTGACCAGAGCCATCCTGCCTATCATAATCTCACCCCCATCCCTTCTCAATGAGAACAAAGGCCTTCAGAGGTGCAGCACCCTGGTGTGAGGCTACTCCTCAGGAAAGGATGTGCTCCTTTGATGCCTGGACCCAGGGTTGCTGCCTGCTGTACGGCTGTCTCAGGCAGAGGGTGTTACTTACCCTAACAAAGAGATCAAAGAGGATGCCCGGCCCTCCGCGTTCCTGTCCTGCCATTTGGCAGGCTGCACCCAACACAGAATACACATCACCACTGACACATGCGCGATATCAATTAGGATGTGGCAGTCGTGATCATAAGTAACGCTATGCAGTGTGCCTAAACTCAGGTATAGCTTTATTTTATAGAGCATCCTGCCACCATCTTGGGTTACTTATGATGATAGTAGCTTTGGTACAGGGGTGCATGTCTTAAGTGTGGCCCCGGTGCAGCAAAGACTTATCTTTCACTGCTGCTGACAAATGGGCAGCTGTGACATCTGAACCTTCACAGTGCCACTGGCAGAGCAGGCGCTGCAAATCAGGATACTGATGCTGCGGGACACAGATACACACTCTGCTTTTGGCATGGAGCTTATGGAAGGGGAATATGATCAGCAGATGACCCTTTCAGAGATGGAATTACCTGCATCATTTTATCGTTCAATTTAAGAAAAAGCTAGAGCTTTGCAGCATTGACCCCACTTCTTGTGAAAGCAAAATGCATCCTTTTATCACCATCACACACCCTTACGGCAGTACACCTTAAACAAACTGATAACTGCCAAATTATAGTGAGGCTCTGGATGACACAGATGCCTGTCTGGATGCCTGTCCTTTCGATTTTATCCCTTTCATAGCCCCATTGAAATTAGGACACATTTTAATATATCCTAAGGGGCGGTAGACAAATGGTTAATTGACTCACCACATGATGAGTACATGAAAGAATGTTGTGATTTACTGGGATACCAACCTTTACATTCTACCAAAGGCTGATGCTCAAAGCAAGGCCTGCTGTTTTCCACTGAGGCCCACGGGCATGTGCCACAGTATAAGTAATACAAATAAAATAAATAAATAAAAATAAGAAAAGCGAGCAGTATGAGAGACAATGCTGGGTCACAGTAGATGAACCCAATTATATAAGTAGGCTCAGCGCTTCGGGACCATAAGTATGGTGAAAGAGGCTATACAAATGACAAAATGAATGAATGAATAAATGACTGAATGAATGAATGCAGGTTGTTCCATTGGCTGGCGCATTTATAACTGTACATTCGGAACATTCGTCAATGTTGGTGCCACCCAAAGTATCAGTACAAGAAAGTTCAACAACATCAAGCCATCCTCCGCAGTCCCCACCAGAGCTCTAGGCAGGCATTACTGTGATGGCCCTCATTTCCCCTCAATGCTGGGGTCTGACATGCCACACACTGTTGGAGTCTCTAGTGGTCAATGCTAGCAATGCGAGACATTCTTTTCATTTAGTACCTCGATGGACCGATTCAGCCAGTTTCATACTGCTGTAAGAGGTGAGGAAAAGTGATAGTGTCAGGGTTTCAGGGGTCAGTAAGTCGGATCCAAAAAAATGCACCTGGTGATTATTGACTTGTCTTGCCAGACGGTTGCTTATAGTAGAACTTCCACACCCTGTTTCCTCACACTGTCATTTTGTTTATATTCGAGGCATTCGATCTTTGTTTTTGGAAGTTCCTAGCACTGTATTTCACGTTTCTACTGGTGTGTCTTTCTTTTAATTTATTTCGATTCATAATTTGAAACCATTTAAACATGTCACAAATCCTATATTTTTACAAAGTTAAAAACGAGTATTTACTAACCACTGTAACCACAAGTAAATCCCTAGGTCAGCAGCAATCTAAGTACCATTCAAATTACAGCGGCCCTCTCCCCGCCCCCCACTTCCTTCATACTCAAATCCATCCAAAAATCCGTAGCAAGCTCTCATCACTTGTTCAGCCCTTTGAACACAGGTTTTCGTGTGTCTCGGGAAGATAGCTCAGGGGCAAAGTGCTCGCCTTGGAAGCAAGACGACACCACGCTTAGAAACCTCTGGGTATTAAGTGCGTCATAAATAACCTATCATATCCAATGCCTTTTGTTATCCAATATCACACCTGTGTGTGACGCATTCAACCTCCTCCCATCATCGCTTGACCGGCCGACCACGAGCTCCCTGCGCTCTTTTTGTTTTTCTAATCCATCGCCCGCTGGTCTTTACACTTACTCTTCTTCATGTTGTGTTTTTTCTCATTCCCGTTAATGGTCTGTGCTGTGCTTCCTACAGTGTTTATCATGTAACACACACTGTGTTCAGTGTTCATTCTTCGTGTTATTATACGTGTTGTTCACACTTTTGTTTAGAAGCCCCACCCACACCACCACGTCACTGTGCTCTTTTTCCCGGAATCCTCCCCAATTTCCTTCCTGCTGTTTCCTCGCTCGGCGTATTCTGGCATTTCAAACACCTTTTGCGGTGCTGTTCCAGCTGTCACTTCTGCACTTGTGATTGTCTTGATGGCAGTGTGCTGTTGTCAGGACTGCTCGCCCCACTGTTGCGTGGAAGGGGGGTGTGGGCAGTTCGTCCCCGCACTGACAGGCCTTCAGCTGCTGTCCCACAGTATATCTCTTCCTTGTGGTGTAAACCACGCTTCACATCCAAACTATGAGCGGAAAGCCGCATGCCCTGTGGGATATTGGGGGAAGACTTCGCTTGCTGCCAGGAAGATAGCTGAGTGGGTTAACACCTCTGGGCCAGTTGTGTGTAAGCTTAAGATCCTAGGTTTGAATCCTGACCCAGTGTTCTTCTGGGGCTGATAGGCTGAGTGCCATTGAGTTACGTAATAGTAACACATACTGTTAAAGCGCTTTAAGGTGTTAATAAAGAAAGCGCTATATACATAACTTTGTATTATTACATTTAGAGAATGATTGTGCATGAGTATCGGGTTGATCCACTGCGCTACCATATGATGGAAAACCTTCAATGAAGAGTCATATTTAGTTATCGATTTCAGGGGCGATGATTCCTTCTGTCCACTCACGTTGGAGACCTCCCCCCATAGAGCCTGGCAGGTGCAGCTTTTGTGCCTTTCACCTTTTCTCTGACTGCTTGCTGTCTTAAGTAGACGTGAACATCGTGGTCCTGAATGAAAACTGTATGGAGTCTCATTGTAACTTGCAATAACACCAGTGGAACATGCATAAACACTGGTGGTGTCTTGTCTGAAAGAGCTGGCGCGTGCGCCAGGCTAACATCTCTGCACCTAGATATATATGACATTAATAACACCTAGGTCCTCATTATGGTATAGTGGTAACAGGGACAAGTGTGCTACTTTCAATACTACTTGTCCTTAAAATTCTACTCATCCATAAACTGGGAGTGCATGCAATATTCATAACTTAGGTTGAGCAGACTGGCCAAAAAGTGACCTACACATATGCATGGCGTGCCTGTACAAAAGTTCAGTGACCTGCAAATATTTGTGGGTCACTGTGACGAAACGAATTCTGTCATGCAGCAGCACAAGGGGGAGTACTGGCTAACGTGCCTACTCTGCCCTCTGTGCCCTGCAAAGGCCACACAACAAGAGTGATCCCAATCATAAAGGCAAAGCAGGCCTTGTGTGGCAACATGTGCCAAGGGAAGGCTACAGTCGCCAGAGGGGTGAAGCAAGCCAACCAGTGAAGTATAGCAGCTCAAAATAAATTGAAGGTACAATCATGGTTCTATAAAAATAGATGTGCTTTAATGAAACACACAATATGCATGAATAACTAAACAGAAAAACCCTTCAGCAAACCCACCCCCGAGGAAAGAACAGACAATAAGCAGAGATAGCAAGATGCAGCACTCCCAGTAATAAATCAGGATTGTAAGGCAAGTACAAACCACAATGATCTTTAAAAGGATATGTTCGGGTGCAAAAAAGGCTTTAAAGGTGACTTAACCGGCCTTTAGGGCACAAAGGTGTACCAAAGGGACAGTTAGCAGTCAATGATAACTTCTGTGGTTCTTGGCGGTTCAACAGGGTCACACTCACATTAGGATTCTAGGTACTGCTAGTGCAGTTTGACAGAGTTTGAGTGCAGTGGCTCCATTGTTCTAGACATGTAGCAGTGTTGAGCTTGGGTTGAAGGGAGCTCCTGCGGTTCAAAGGCAATGCATGAAGAAGTACGGGTTCGATATTACAGATGCCAGCGACTGGATTCGCTGTTCTATGGGATCGGTTCAATGAAGCACTTGAGGGGCTACAGATAGTGAGGGCCACAAGGATCAGTTTGACGATCGATTAGACAGCAATGATGCTGGAGGCTGTATGCACAGTCTAGTTCAAGCAGTTGGATGCAGCATCCAATGATTGTTGTTCAAGGATCCACAAGGGCTGACTCAACTGACGATGAAGATTGGCAGGTAACTTGCTGACAGGGTAAATCACGGCTCGAAGGTGGCAGATGTGACAAAGAGCTTGTAGTTCAAGCTGAGGCAACAGCGTGCTCAGCTTGCACCATGCAGTGGCAAACAGATTTGAACGTGCTCTTCAGCGGTTTTGGTACAGCAGTTGCATTGTTCTAGACTAGGAGCAGTGCTGAGCGAGATTAAAAGAGGAGATTTTTTAAGGAGGGCAGATTGTGAGGGCCCCCAAGGGTTGGTTCAATGGTTGGTTCGACATTGAAAAATCTGGACATTGGATACCCAATTAGATTCGAGTGTTTCTAGGCAAAAAAGAGCTGAGGTTTGAGCCGAGGCAACGATGAGCTCAGCTAGTGTGGTGCAGTGGAAAACAGATTTGAATGTGCAGTTCAGTGGTTTGAAGAGTGGGTGTGTGGCACAGGCAGCTCTGAAGGGTCCTGGTGGCTTAATTCAGTTGAACAGGCCTGGAAATGTGGGAACATTGGGATCCGGATGCCTTGACCCTTACATTGCTGTGTAGACACTCAAGGATACATTTTAGTCCTTGTTCTCATGCTCTCAAATACGGCAGCAGGGGTGGTGGCCCACAGCTGCAGGTCTCTCTCACCACGTGAACTCCTGGGTACCTTTGTGGCTTGCAGAGAAGCAGGTCTTGTCCTAGTAGCAGTTCACCCCAAATGTGATTGAGGGTGGTTAAGGAACAGAGTTCACCTCTGCCTTGGACACTCAGTCTTCACCTCACTGACAGAGGACATACGCAAGATCAACTCTCACAGAAGAGGTCTAATTAATTTGTCCTCAGGTTTTTGTTGAAGCATGAATCAAAGAAGGAGTGGAAGTCCCCTTCTCTTGAAGGCAAATCTCTCCAAGTGATTATACTAATGCTAGCCTGCTTTAGTGGTCCAATTCCTGGTCTTGGAACAAGTGGACTTTCCCTCTGAGATCACACCCAGAGTGCTTGGTGCTACGGGAAGTGGAGGGAACAGTACGGAAAGATAGAGGGCGAAAGAAACAAGATGGAGGATTCTTCCTCCAGCTTTAAAGAGTACACTTTTCTACACTAACCCCACTCCATGCCTTCTCAACATTAAAGGTCCATTTGGTATGAAGCACCCTGATGTGATGCTACTCCTATTTTGAATGTGTGTGCCCTTTGATTACTGTTCTGGGTATAGCTTCCTGTGGAGTGTTTGTCTCTCTGGGAAGGGTGTTACCTGCCCTCACAAAGGAACACAGAGAGGCAAACCCCAAGTCTACAGTCTTGCTGGAAGCAGCAGGACAGCCTGGCCGGGGGAAATACACATAATCCTTACACAGCTAAACTGGGCTCACAGGGCTAACACATGTATTATATCAAATGTATGTGACTTGGATAATTATGTGATATGCTGGCCACCATACCTCAAACTCAGCTACGGCTTATATTTACAGTACAGCGTGCCACCAGGACAGCATACTGATAGCTATGTCATTTTTGGAACATGGGTGCATATATCAAATGCAGGCTCTGTGCTGTCAGTTCATTGCAGCTGTCAGGGGGGCATCTGTGACTTCTGAACTTAATCTGTGCCACTGCAGATCAGGCTACTGATGAAGCAGGGCACAGGTGTACGCTATGCTTTTGGCATGGAGTTTATGAAAGGGGAATCTGATTAACAGATTACTCTTTCAGAGATGGAATGACTTGTATCATTTTGTTAATTTAATACAAAAATGAAAAAAAACAAGTTGTACTCCCTCACCAGGTGGCAATTCATCACAGTCTCTTTTGGGTGTGCAAAGCAGATCTGCGAATCCCACCAAACCAACTCTTTGACCTCCTCTACCCACCGCAGTACTCCAAATATGGTTCAAATGTAATCTTTTCTATTTCCAACACTGGAAAAGGAGAAATAAAAACATGGCCCAGTGAACTGGTGAAGACTTCAGGATGCAGAAGGCTGATGGGGCATGTTTTAGGGTCCTGTGAAGGATGGTTACAGCCGGACCTCACTGTCATGACCCTGATTTATTTTACTCTGGGATTACCTCAAACATTTTATGACACATTTCTGGAAAACGTACACATATTTGAATGATTTCAAACTACCTACAATAGAGAGGTTTGGTTTATCCCTATTCTTGTTCACCTAGGCGTAGTCACAACATAGGGTACATAGAAAATATTGCGTGGGATAAGTATGGGCTAAATAGGCATTGCAGTACTTTCTGTGTGCTCTGTGTGGGATATTTTACCACAAAGAGCACACAGAAAGTACTGCAATGCCTATTTAGCCCATACTTATCCCACGCAATATTTTCTATCTAAGCCCAAAACACAATAAGGGGGTTATTTAATTATGTGAGTTATAAAATACCACATTTTTAGCATTGCCACCATACTCATATTCTTCTTCTGCCTGACCCCCATAACAGAGCGTGTGGGCAGAATGTGACAGTGCTGGAGTAAGATTGTACTTCTGATTTACAGTAAACAAGTATGTGTGGCATAAAGCATTCCCTCACAACTTTCCATTGTTGCATGCATGGCCTGGGGTATTCTCTTACAACATTCCCATATTGTATGTGTGTCATGGAGGAATCTTACAATTAACCCTGTGGAACACAAGGATAAAAGCACAATTCTGACTGCAGACATAAAGCTGTCAATGCCTATGGTCCTGCATGTCTGACCCTTCTGCTGTGTAACTCTTGCAGGAGAACTGTGGCCACCTAACTTAGTTGAACTCACACCACTTAAAATCCAACTCATTTCTTTTCTGCGGGCAAACATGGAAGCTGTTGGCATGTTTAGTGTCTGATCGTTTGCTATAACAACATCATGCTCACAAGCATAAAATCATCCTATATATGCAATTCTCCAAGGATCAATGTACATTGTTGACTAAGTATGAACACAAACATCCTTACCCCGAGACCCGTCCCTCCTCCCCAAACCTTATTTTGCTAAAATTGCACAAGGCTCTCGGGTAGAGGACACATTATCACTGGTAACACCCTAGCACCATAATGGGGTGATAGATGTCACACAGATTGTATCTTTACATCCAACTCTTGGGGGAATTTTAATGTATATATATATATATATATATTATATATATATATATATATATATATATAAATATATATAATATATATATATATATATATATATATATATATATATATATATATATATATATATATATATGATGGTTGCAAATTTGCAAATGCTTTAATGTTAGGGTGGGTGTTGTGAACAATTAAATAAACTCAAATCCAAATGTGCATTAGTGATTACAGCATACAACCCTGTTATCACAGTCATATTTATTAAATGTAGGGGTCTGTCATCAGACTTAGGTTACCAAAATGCTCTTTCATTTTATCCAAAGTGGCAAGTTACCCTCATTGGTGCTATTTGCACCCTCAGACTATCTATTTTGGAATAATAACCTTCTATAAGAAGAAAAGTATACTAGCAGTGCATGGCATACCATACGCCAATCTAGTGCTCTCTCTCTCTCTCTCTCTCTCTCTCTCTCTCTCTCTCTCTCTCTCTCTCTCTCTCTCCCCCTCTCTCTCTATATATATATAGATACTATATATATACTATATATATAGTTTCTAAGAGACAAAGGCGACTACGAACAAGGCCGAGTTTATACCTTTGCGCACAGATTTGACAAAATACGACAAAAAGCAAAGGAAACACCAATGGCTCCTTCGGCCCAAAATGCAAATCCTCAAGAATCAACAGCCCCTACCTCGGAGTCAGATGTGACTGAAGGCGAAGCAGACAAGCCTATTATACGCCTCAATTTTTTAGAGGGAGTGAGACTGTTGTGTCAGGATGGGCGGACAAAAAACCAAAAAGCCAGAGGAGGTTCCACAAATATAAGAGGACGAGGACGAGGTGGAAGAAAAAAACAAGGAGGGGGCAGAGGGGCAATAAATTCAGACAGCTCTCTGCCATCAAGATCGCTGCACTCTGGGAAATAACTAATGATGTTAGAGACGCCACCAACAAACAACAGATTATTAATCTATCAGGTTCTTACTACTGAAGAGAAACACATTTTGAAACTGGGACTCAATTTCTGTCCACTTGCCAGTTTTAATTATGTAGAAACCAGGATAGATTTGGACAGATTTATTTGCAAATTGCATCTCAAGAAGTTTTTTGTCAGTTCTATATAAAAAGAAGCCAAAAGACACTTTAGAGGGAAGGACAGAAATCAACATTGCAGAAATGGATACCCTGATAACGATTTAGAACAGGAAAATTATACAGAAAGAAATGAGTCTGGTACGAACTGGGAAAGATTGGGGATTTGCACAGATTGGCCGTCAACTAGCAAGCTAAGATGCAAATCAAAATTCAATCCGCTAAGTGCCCAGAACAGTCACATCGAAGCGTTCGCCAATGTAGTCATAGATGACTTAAAAGAAAAGAGAAGAAAAACCCACAGACAACATCAAAGCAACCTGTCGAAAAAACAAAAGAAAGTGTTAACATAAATTGCGAAGCTGGATAAATACATAATAAAACCAGTCGATAAGGGTTGTAATATAGTCATCATGAACAAAATTGACTATATTGCTGAAGCTTATAAACAATTGAATGATATAAATTGTTATGAACGATTAAAGACCAATCCCATTAAGCAATTAGAAAATGATGTATGGACTTTCCTAACTAAATGGCAAAAGGCAGACATTCTTGAGGAGGAAATGGTGAAATTCTTATTTTCCAAGAACTCAATAATTCCCACTGTTTACTTCCTCCCAAAGGTCTATAAGAACCCTCTCAAGCCACCTGGCAGACCCATCGTGACATTGTGTGGGTCACTTTTGGAGAACATGTCTCAGTTTATAGATGAGGTTCTTTGCACTTTCGTAACTACATTACCATCATATGTCAGGGACACCACGGATTTCCTACTGAAAATTGCTGAACTTCCTTGGCAACCCACCTACTTGATGGCAACCATGGACGTTGTGTCCCTCTACACGTCTATTAAACATGATGATGGGATCTCCGCCTGTCGAAATTTCCTCAACACAAGATCGTTGAATCATTTACAACATTCTCAGATGATCTTAGAGATGATCAACATATGCTTGAAGAACAATGTTTTCATATTTAATAATGACATTTTCCACCAAACTCAAGGAATTGCGATGGGTACGACTTTTGCACCATCATATGCAAACTTAATGATGGGATACTGGGAGAAAACGACAGTATGGGCAGAAGTTAACGAAAAATATAATGAAAAAATTGTGTTGTGGCTCTGTTACATTGACGATTTATTTGTAATCTGGGACAGCTCCACTGAGCTGTGGTGTGAATTTGTCAAACTACTTAACATCAACAATGTGAATCTTAGGTTCATAGAACACCACAGCTGCCAGTCTATCATATTCTTGGATTAGAAGTCAAGATAGAGGAGCAAAAAATTGAGTCCTGCCTTCCCAGAAAAATCACTGGTGCCAACATCCCGTTACACTCAAATAGTGCCCATCCCAAGACTCTTCTATGGAGCATTCCATATGGAGAATTCATCCGCATTAGACGCAACTGCAGCAAAATTGTGGATTTTGATCTAGCCAGCAAAGTAACGGCTCAAAACTTCCAGCAACAACAGTACCCAAAAAAGATCATTGAAAGGGCATACCTAAAGGTCAGAGAAATGGATAGACACAAAATGTTAATAACATCCAAGAAGGACCTAGCAAAAGAAGAAGAGGAAAACACTAGCAGGTTAATTTTGACATTTGGAAGCCACTCCAGCATCATCAAACGAATAGTTAATAAGTATTGGAGAATACTGAAAGCAGATAAGGACACAAGGGGTATGTTACACAATCATCCCGATGTTACCTTTCGTAAAAGTGCCTCCATAAAAGACTTATTGATGAAAAGCTATATGGTTGCGGAAAGGAATGACACGAATAGCAATTGGCTTTCCTCTACAGGAGTTGGTTCCTTTAAATGTACCAGGTGTAAGATTTGCAAATATGCAAGGAATTGCAAAAGCTATGAGCATCCAATATTGAAACATCTGGTCCACATTAACAGTAAAATTACTTGTGAATCTGAACTGGTGGTGTATGTCTTGATGTGCCCATGTCTCAAATGGTACATGGGAAGTACTAAATGCAAGCTTAAAGTATGTATCTTGCAACATGTTAGAGCCATTATTAACAAGGACTGCTCTTACCCCATGGCTAAACATTTTTCAGAAATGCACAATGCGGACCAGGCCTATCTTATATTTTAGCCAGGTCCCAGGGGAGCTGATAATGAGAGAATACTCCGATGAGAAGAGACCAAATATATTTTAGACTTCGAGAGTAAGACCCCGGTGGGACATAATATTGATGAGGAGCTCTACACCTTTTTGGGGACATAAGGACTATACTTTATATGATTCAGCACCCCATGCAGCCCATCTATTTTAATGACCTTATATTGTAACCAAATATGTTTGACTTCCTGGGCAAAGGTTTCCTTCTTTCCTTTTTTACTTATCACTTTTTATCTTTCACTTTGTATGGTGACTTATAATCTGACTCAAATATTGGATTGATTTGGCGAATCGGTGTACATAAGGAGGCATTTTAATTGTTGACAACACAATTCTGGCATGATATTTTTGTAATGGTATCTCTTATACATTTTTAAGGTATCTCATTTTTTTAAATAGTGTGATTAGAATTTCAGCTTTGTGTAAGGACTTTGTTATTTTTTGTTTTATATATGCACTTGGCACTTTAGAACTTGTTTCTCCCTTATACTAATTTTGATGTTATTATGCCCGGACTAGCAAATATAGGAATGCATTATTGTTAATGTATTACTTGAGGTAGTTTTTCTATATATGTGATACTGTTAGAAAATCTGCTCTCTGTGTTGTATTATGCAAAAATACTTTTATCGTATCAAAGCATTTTATATAATGTCAGTAGTTTGCACTATGCACTTTATTGTTCTTTTTAATGTGAAACTATTATTATCAAAGGAATGCATTTTTTTGCACATACAAAAAAACACCAATGTATATGGAAATATCTTTGAATACATTGGATATGCACTATGCACTTTACATGCTTACAACATTGTTTAATAACTGAGACTTTGATTTGAATCATCCATATTTTCATAAATTTGGTGATACACATATTGTAATACTATCCCTGTTTGCAAGTATTTTTTGCAGATTTCTGGGCAATATATTAACTTTGTTATGACCAAGAGTAGAGCTTATTCCCTGCCTGTGCACTTGGCAAATACTGTTTTTAAATACATAAATGATGATTAACTTATTTATTACTAATGACCTGGTGAAACTATTCATGGTCTTGAAATTGGAGTAACATGTCAAAACTAAAAATGTCCATAAACACTATGTCAATAATACTATAGCACGTACGACTAAGCATGGCCTTATCTATCATGGATTGTGTAATATGTAATTGCCTAGCTTAAAAACAAAAACAAAAACAAAAACGTTAATATCTAAATGCCAGAATTTGTGTTTGCATTGCTTCAATTTAAAAGCCGGGTTTGGCCTGTGTAATATGTACTAAACAAGTCACATTGGGAGTTACTTTATGAACTAGTAGCCAAAGCCAACATGGCTAACAGCCTTTATGTTGAGTTTCTAAGTCACCTTTTCTATGTTTTTCACTGAGGTGTGTGTTTTTTATAAAACAAATTTCCTGTGGTAATGAGTGACTGTGAACAAGCCACTGGGTAGTGGCGAAACGTGTCAGGCTGCCGTCTGGCAAGAAAACTGTCCCTGGGAGAACTAAATGTATTTTTTAATTGCTGCAAAAGAAAAATAAAGGTTGTTTTAAAACTTCCAACCGGCATTGCAGTGTTTGCTGTTGATTACCCGTAATTACTACTTGACAATTGGAACACTTTTGTATTGTATGTGGAGTGCTGCTCGCCTGAACAGTTTTCCTTTGATGCCGTTCTTACTTGAAATATATATATATATATATATATATATATATATATATATATATATATATATATATATATATATATATATATGTCTAAATGAAGCTTTTCGAGGGAAAGGCAACCAGTGGAATGCACTCCAGAGAGCAGCTGCAATGGGAAAAAAATGTCCTTGCAGCGATTAAGTGGAAAAGACACCTCAATATTTCCTGGCAGCACGTTTTCTTTATTAATATAAATGCATTAGGAAAAGGAACCAAAAAAGAACGACGCGTTTCGCGGTATACAAACCGCTTGATCACGTAGGTTTACAAACATATATAGATATACACACACACACACTTGGCAAGATCTTTGCTTCTATTCTTTTAAGTCACCTCAAAAAATTGGCCCCTCTTGTGGGCCTCTTTGACAAAAGATAATCAGGGTCCATTAAGGGCATTGGAACACATCTAAACTTGTTCTTAATCAATATTTTAAAGTTGAAGGCAATTATGACAAAACAGAACGTTGATCTTGCCTTTATTGAATGAGAATTTTGATAGCATTAATAGAGAATAATTGTGGACGAAGCGATTCAAGTGGTGGTGCCCGCCAGATCTTCGTGAGGCAATCAGAGCCTTTCACCCACAAAATTCTATCCAAATCAGAATGTCCTACAGAAGGAGTTGTCACCAAGTCAATCAGTACACGGAGAGGAATAAAACAGGGCGGCCCCTTGGCAGTGACACTGTTTATCCTGTATCTGTCTGATATAGAACAGTCTCAGCTAGGGGTTAGGGTTTTCACTCCTAAATCTATTACAAAGTCATCATATGGATTTTATATGTGGATTACTTGGTTTTCATAGATCTAACCCCTATAGGCTTATAGAAGAGATTTGATCAGCTGTAGGTCTACGTGAAGACAAATGACCTAAGGGTTAACCCTAATTGTTGGGGGTCTCTGGGTGCCCTCACGCGTGCCCGTGAGCCCCTCCACCCACAGACTCATACCAAACACGTCTGTGTGCTTCGGGCTCCCCGGTCGCTCTGACGCGGCCGGGAACGCCCCGTTTATTTAAGACGCACGCGGCGACGTGCAACGTCACGTCGCCGCGTGCGCGTCTCCCTCACGGGGCAACGCCACACTCCTCCTTTTTCCGGGAGGAACAACAACAACAGACACTTCCAAAAATTGCACTGCACACAACATAACAATTACAAACTCAGAGCCCATGCCCCTTTAATGTCAGCCTCCCGCTTCCCCTTACTCCGGAACACAGTCAATCGGCCCCAGCACATAGTCTCCAAGATAGGCAGGTCTCCCTCGCCCAGCCCTCTGGGGGTACCTCCCGCCTACCTCAGCCGCAGGAGTCCCAGCTGCTCCAGTGCCTCGTTCTGGCGACCCCACGAGTTCCCCCCGGGGGGTATCTTCATCCGGGAGGACAGTCTCATCCGGGTCAGGCGGGAGTTCAGCTCGAGAGTCCCCCAGTTTCTTAAAGAAGCTCACATTCCGAGTGACAGCCGACTTCCCGTCCGAGGCCGTTACCATCGATCCCTTTACTGCCACCACGTCCAGCGGCTCCGGTTCATATGGGAGCGAGAGTTTTCCGTGGGGATGCCGATTCCTGATAAGCACTTCGTCGCCCGGTTCCAGCCGCTGCGGACGAAGACCCCGCCGTATGTTCTCTTGATGTGTCCTTGCCTGTCGCTCCGCTTCCACCCGTTGGTCATCTATTACGCCGGGTTCCTTTTCATGTACCTCCGGGAGGAGACCTCGGGGGCACCTTCGGAACAGGACTTCAGCCGGGGCCACCCCCGTTGAGGCGTGTGGGGTGGTGCGGTACACTCTCAAGAACTGGTATAGCGCCCGCTGGAGGGGCTGGCCCTGTCCCTGGGCTATCCGGAATGTTTTGTTCAATGTCCTCATCAGCCTCTCCGCGTCCCCGTTCGCACGGGGCCACAGCGGGGACACCTTCCGGTGCGCCACTCCACAGCTCTCCAGAAATTCCGAGAACCTAGCGCTCTGGAATGGGGACCCATTGTCCGAGCACAGAGTCACGGGAAACCCATGGGTGGCAAAGATTTTCTCCACAGCGCCCACCACGTGCTCAAATGCCACCGACTCGACGAATTCCACCTCAGGGTATCGGGAGTATTCATCCACAATGGCCAGGAAGTGAGTGCCTACGGCCGTGGATCCGAAGTCCGCATGTACGACCTCCCACGGCCGGGTCCCTCGTGGCATTACTTCGATTTCAGGCTCCTGCTGGACTGGGGAGGCCGCCTGGCACCACACACAGGCCGCTACGAAGTCGTCCACTTTTTTTTCTAGCTCGGGAAACCACACCTTCAGCCTCAGTCTCGCCTTCGTCTTGGCGGCCCCTTGGTGTCCCTGGTGTGCCAGGTTGATGACTTCATGGATCTTGGAGCCCGGCACCACCAGGCGATCGCCCCGCAGCAGCAGGCCCGACTCCGTGAAGGACAGTTCGTCCTTTACCTTCCAGAGTTGCTCGAGGGTCACTTTAGCTTCTTGAGTGCGCCCTGCCACCAATTCCAGCACGGACTTCCAGGACCCCGACCGCATCGAGCTCCTCAAGATGCGGAAACACTCGTCATTGGCCGCAGCACTCTCCAGTTCGGGTAGCGGCATTGCGTTGGGGGTGGCACCTTCTACCACCATCCTGACGTGGTCATCGGCTTCCTCAGCACACGAGTCTTGTGCGGGTCCTCCACCGCCCACCGGGTGCCTGGACAGGTAGTCAGCCGCATTGTTGGCACCCGGCCGATAGATCAGGGTGACGCTATACTCCAGAAGGGCCAACATCCACCTCTCGATTCTGGCTGGTGGTTTAGAAGATGATCCGGCCATGATCGGAAGCAGCGGCTTGTGGTCCGTTACCACTGTCACGGGTCTCCCCAGCACATAAAGCCGAAAATGCTGACAGCCTCACAAGACAGCCAGGGCCTCACGTTCAATCTGCAAGTATCTCTGTTCGGTCTCGGAGAGGGCTTTGCTGGCATATGCCACTGGCCTTATCCCCCCATCTCTGCCCACTTGGGTGAGCACAGCACCGAGGCCAAACGGGCTGGCGTCCACCACAATCTCGGACTCCAGGGCGGGGTCAAAAAAAGCCACGGTATCATCTGCTGTCAGGGCGCCTTTGATGTCCTCGAACGCCGACTGTTCCAACGGGCCCCACTGCCAGGTGGTATCCTTTTTCGTCAGGGCCCTCAGAGGCTCCGACCTCGAGGCGAGATTCCTGATGAAGCGCCCACAGTATGTTACCATTCCCAGGAAGCTCCGCACATCTGACGCCGACTCAGGGGGGCGCGCGGTCCTGATGTCCTGGACCTTCCTGGGGTCCGGAGATACACCGCCCTCCTTGAAGATGAAACCAAAGAACTCAATGGTCGGGCAGAGGAACTCGCACTTGTCCTTGTGGAGAGTGAGCCCCAGCGACTGCAGCCTCTCGAGGGTCTTGGCCAGACGTTTCAGATGTTCAAGTTCCGTCCTGGCAAAGACCAGAATGTCGTCACTAATGTTTAGGACGCCCTCCAGGTCTGCGAGAGCGCCTCGGATCAAGTTCTGAAATACCTCGGCTGCTGACGACACTCCGAAACTCAGCCGCTTGTATCGGTAGAGCCCCCTGTGGGTAGTGAAGGTTGTAATATATCGGGACTCTGGGTGTAGGACAACTTGGTGGTATCCCGCTCGTAAGTCCAACTTAGAGAAGAACCGGGCCCCCTGCACTTCAGCAATGATGTCATCGATTGTCGGGGTCAGGTGTCGTTCTCTCCTGATGGCCTTGTTGGGCAGCCTCATGTCCACACAGATCCGGACGGAGTCCGGCTGTTTTGGTTTCCTCGCCACTACGATAGGGGATACCCATGGTGTGGGGCCCTCCACCTTTTCGATTATGTCCAGGTTCACCAGGTTGTCTAGTTCCCTGTCCACCTGGTCCCTTAGATGAAACGGGATCCGCCTGTGTTTCAGAGCCACGGGCTGCACCGACTCATCAATGTGGAGCCTCACGGGGTCACCCTTCATTCTCCCAATCCCTTTAAAGATGTCAGCATATTTGTCCAGCAAATCGTTGATGTCCTCTAAGTAGACTGAGTACGCGAAGCTCACTATGCCAAGAGCCTCCGCTGCCGCACAACTCAACAGGGTGTTGCTGCTCACCGGAGTCACGTAGAAGCGGGCCTTGATCTTCGACCCGTCATGCTCCACCTTGGCGACAAACGCACCGTCCAGTGGCAGGGGCTCCCGTCCACCAAACGCAAAAATGCGGGCTCTCGGCGTCGCCAGCCTCGGGGGTGGGTTGAGCGCGGCATAATGTCCTCTCGCCATTACGTTGACTGAGGCCCCCTTGTCGACCAGCACTGGGACCGGCGAGCAGTTCACCTCCACGACGCATCTCGGCTGTCTCCTGCTCCTCCCCTTGAGGACTTCCATGCTGGAGACGAAGAAGATATTCTCCTCATCCTCTCCCTCCGCTTCTTCCGCCGGCGTCTCCTCTCCCGCCTGTTCCACCTGAGCTACATTGGGCGGGCGGTTTTGGCGAGGGGTCCACAGACGGGGTTGTCCCTTCGGAATCAGTACAGGCAGGGTCGCCCTGCACACCCTCGAGAAGTGGTCGGGCACCCCACAGCGTCCGCAGATCTTTCCTATTGCCATGAACTCAGACGAGTGGGGGAGGTCATATCCACACTTCTGGCATGACTCCACTGGCTTACCAGCTCTGTCTCTGGGAGCCCCACCGGGCCTTCGCACCCCTCTGCCGCCTCGCCAGACAGCGCACACCTCTTCCGGCCTCGCTGCGCGGGATCCGGCCTCCATCTTGTTGGCACGGGCCTCCGCCACCTCATGGCACCGCCCGAGCTCCAGGATTCTGGGCAGGGTGAGTCCAGGCTCTCTCAGGACCTGTCGCCTCAGCTTGCCAGATGAACATGCCTGGATTAGCATGGTCCTCATCATATCCTCCGCATCCCCCCACGCACACCCTTGGGATAGGCGGCGCAGGCGGCCATAGAAGGTGTCGAGCGTTTCATCCTCCTTTTGTCTGGCCGACAGCATGACGAACCTCTCATAGTCCACGTTGGCAAGGGGAATGAAATGCGCGAGGAGGGCAGCTTTGGCTTGGTCATAGGAGTTGTCCACCGGAGTTAACGACTCAAATATCTCCTGTACAGCTGCTCCGGCCGAATACAGCATCGTAGCCACCTTGCTGTCATTGTGCGTGACCTGGGCGGCCCGAAAGTACATGTCCAGCTGTCCAATCCATCTTCTCCATCGGGGGCCCAGGCTGGATGGAGGACCCGTAGCGTCAAACTCCGGAATGGGCTGCAAGGCCGCTTGCGCCCTGGCTTGGGCCATGGCCAGGGGTGGTGGTTGGTTCGGGGGAAGAGCGGCACCAACCGTGGGTGTAGGCAGCCCAGACGTCGCAGGATGTGGGGTTGGCTGTGGGGGATTCTGTTGAAACAAATCTGCCAGGTCTTCGTCCTGCGAATCCTCCGAGGCCGTGGCAGTCACACCCTCCAGGGTGCCGAAATCACTCATGGGCCCAAGCGCACAGGCACCCTCGTTCTAGTCCTGAGGGCCGCAACTTGCACCTCTCCCCACACTGCCACCACCCTCGTGATGATGAAAGGGTTAAAGAAGCTACCTTGAGGCGTCTCGTTCCAACGTGGATCTCAGGAGCGGGCATGCCATCACCCACGTGATGATGAAGGGGTTGAAGAGGGTCCTTGAACCAAATGTTCCAAAAATTGAGCTTCCAAAAATGGAGTGGGCTGAGAAGGCCCAGCCACCTCAGTCCATCTTCCAGCTACCACACGACGTCACAGACTGAAAATTGGCCAAAACATCAAAATTCAGGCATGGGCCTGCGGGTTAGGCTGCCCGCAGTCAGCAAATCCAAAAATTGGGCTTGGATGGCCTTCCGACTCCAAACCGGAGCTTTCGGAAGTTCCTCAGCCACGTGCGCAAGATGGCCGCCAGCCGCGTGTATGGTCCGCGGCCACAGCGTGAGACGAAACCTCCGCGGATGTTCCGTCGTCGGAGAAAAATTATCCGGGATCGCTCTCACCGCTGGGCCCGGGCATCCCACCTTCGTCGCCACTGTTGGGGGTCTCTGGGTGCCCCCACGCGTGCCCGTGAGCCCCTCCACCCACAGACTCAGACCAAACACGTCTGTGTGCTTCGGGCTCCCCGGTCGCTCTGACGCGGCCGGGAACGCCCCGTTTATTTAAGACGCAGGCGGCGATGTGCAACGTCACGTCGCCGCGTGCGCGTCTCCCTCACGGGGCAACGCCACACTAATGAATCTAAAATAATGATCTTTTCAAATGCACGAGGGAAAAGGAAATCCAAATTTGTTTGGACCTTGGGTAATAGAGTCCTAGAAATTATGGGATCTATTCTATACCTGGGTGTTCCAATTAATTGTGGATTAATTGAGAGAACCTAGGCAGAAGTAATCAGATCAATCCTCCCAAGCTATGATGATCCATGAATAAATTGGGAAGTTCAATCTGATCCCAGTTATCTCCTTCCATAACCAAAAAGCAGCCCCTATTATGATCCCTGGAGCTGCAACAGCCCTGAACATCCCTGAAGGTTTTTGGGATGTGATGCAGGGATTAATTTGGATAAAAACCTTACGTTTACCAAGATCCCTCCCGATATCCCTAATAAGATACAAATTGGGACTGCAGGCTCTATAATCTAAGGTCAAGTGGAGGACATTAAGCCTCTAACGGAGCTGTATAGAAAAGGAGATCCTTCTCCATTTTGAATTACTAACAAACAGGGCTAATCAAAAAAAGGATTGCTTAGTAGATCCCTGGAAAAGGATATGCTATGGGTGGCTAAATAATGTTGAGATGTCTGAGGAAGTCTTAATAATGAACATTTGTAAAGTGAAGATGTACTTAAAGTGGCAAGATTGGATCGACACACAAGATAAAAGATCATCCTATAAACTACCATTGAGCATGACTCATGAACTGAGATCTATGAACCAACTACCGAGATACCTTACTAAATGTCATAGCCCTAAATATTGTGACATATTTATGCGGCTAAGGTTGAACATTCTGCCCACCATGGAAGTCCTCAGAGTAAGGAGATCAAATGATAAAAAGTCTCCTTCATGTAGATTCTGTAAGACAGATGGATAGATTGAATAATTAAAACATCTGATTTTAGATTGTAATAGCGTATAGCAATGAGACAGAATCACATGAGTGAAGTTGTGACCCAATATAGAACATTATCTGTGGAGGAATGGTGGAAATTGTTTCTAATTGTGGAAAACTATTCCATGATATTTGTGGTAATGAAATTTATAGAGGCAGTGTTACAAATTTAAATGACTTTAAAGGCAAAGGAGATATCATGGGTTTCATAGATCGAAGATGTAATGGATTGTATGTTAACTAATCGGTACCTTTTAAGTTGAATATGTGCTGTGCTAAAATTGTGGTTTGTCTACTTTGATGAAATGTTGATGGATGATAAATTATTTTATGAAAGGTTTGTAATAAAGCAAACATTATATATATACACTGCCTAGGCGTCCTGTTTTGTCTGCTGTGTGTTTTTTCCGTGTATTTAAAAAATGTTTTACCTTCCATTAAACTCGTTTTTTCCTACTTGGATTCGAGTTTTCATTTTTTTCTGGGACTCAAAGACCTTGTGCATGGAGTGCAGGTTTTTTCCATCCTCCATGTGTTTACATATATATATATATATATATATATATATATATATATATATATATATATATATATATATATATATATATTTTATTTTTTATTTTTTTAAGCTCTCTTTTTTTACTCTATGTTCTTCTCTCTGACTCAGTGCCACTTTCTCTCTCTGTCTCAGGATGAGAGTTATGTTATGAGGTTTACATTTGGCATTTCTTGCAACAACAAAAAAAAGAGTAACAACAAACTCAAAGATGGAGGATATACCTAAGTAGACTAACAATGAACACACCCCATATATTTACACACCCCATATATATTTGAGAATTAGAAATGATCAAAGAACATTGTCCAGCATTAAATAATAAATTGCACTACAAACCCGAGGTGTACAAAATTCAGATCTAAGAATGGTGAATGTCCTGAAGAATGCAACTAAAGTGTGTTGCAGAAACCGGTCAACCACAGACACATGGCTATCCTTTATTTGTTGGCAATACCTTATCACAATATAAGATGATACAAAATTAGCTATACCAGGTGAACAGCAATCCAAATGAGGGCAGAATAAACCAATTGCTGATTCCTTTGTTTTTGTATTCCTTTGAACAGTTGTGCCATATTGGCCACTGGGTCCAGCCAATGTAGACTTTTCAATAATGCTCATCTTTTTCCTCTTTTCATAAAAATAATCAGAAGAGAAAACGTGCTTATGTAAAGGTAGATTAATTTACCGTCTCTTCTTTATCCTTCTAGATAGGCGGCACACCACCGCAACCTAGGGAAAGCTTACACCAAACAGGGACATGTGAGCTTTTTGCCCAGAGATAAAAAGTGTGTGAGAAAGAGAGAGAGAGAGAGAAAGAAAGAGAGAGAGAGAGAGAGAGAGAGAGAGGGAGGGGGGGGGGAAAGACTGAGAGAACGAATGGGAGAGAAAGAGAGCACAGAAAGCCAGTTTACTACACCAGGTGCAACTAGTGTTCGTCCAAATTTTAAAGGTATTAGCATTTTACACACTAATGAAGGAAGCTGAAAACAAGGACAAAGATAGAACAGGACTGACAACACCTCACGCTGATGCGGACACTTGATGCCACATACTTCTCACCCCTAAGCACTGCAATAACAGCTATTTATTACTAGCCAATATAATGATACTTAATTCCTGGGAAGGAGTGAGGACTGACTGGTCCCTTCAGGGATTCAGGTTCGAGACTGCAGATTGCCCACTGACCTCTGAAGAAAGCACCGAACTCACTATCTTACCGCCATAGAAACGAAATCAGACAGGCAATGCATTTTAGAAGTATCATGATGGAAGTATATGGGACGGAAGGTCGGACTGGGGCATAAAATTGGCTTGCGCGTCAATCGAAAAGTGGCCCAGAGTAGCAGAAGGTAATTCATTCCTTTTGCAAAATACTGTTCAGTAGAACCCAAGGAGGAGTTTGTTTGGTAACGCGTTGCAACCTGTGCATTTTAAATAAGATGTGTTGGTCAAAACTACTAGCTGCTCATGTAAGTAACTCATCAAACTGGCCTACATCAACCACAAAAACGGGATCACATTGACCAAGAAGACTGGCCCTTACTAGCATGTTGTCTCTGAACTTCGGCATTGCCCTATAAGCCAGTCCGAGCCTACAAAGAGCCCCTTGGCTTTCATTTTGGGCCGTAATCTGGCGCTGGGCACAGTGGATCTGCTGTTGGTTTGGTAGCCTCGCGCAAACTTGACCACCTACTTCTCACACACTAGGTGCCCAGGAAGGGGTTACCTTTTATGGTCACAAATGTTTAAATGGGCCGTAGACTCCACTGGTCTAAAGGCGTGGATTCCTTATTTAATGAAGAGTTCTCTTGGATTGTTGGCGAATTGGTAGACGGCTCTATCCCTTTCTATCGAGGGCAATCGTGTGACATTAAAAAGAGAGTCAAAACCAGCTGCAATTTGGATTCGGAATGGGAGCAACACATTGTATCATCTGTACTGCGTCCACCATTTAAAATAGTGTAATTCATGTTTGGAGCGGAAGCAATAAATCGATTTTCACTTTCCTTTGCTCCCTTTTAACCACACTCCTAAGCAGATACCAGGACATTTCGAATGAGCGATAAATTAATGATTATGAAAAAACAGTATATGTTTTCCTCCTCAAAACATTGCAATTATTTGAATCAGCCCATAACACAAAACATGGTCACATGCCTGCCCTAGACACAAGTCTTCAAAGGGACAATTGGAGTCTACCACAGTGCAGACCTTTCAGACCAAAAGGTCTGCGCTGCGATTGGCTGACAGAGCTTCATTGAAAGAGACTCTGGTATAGCGCTTGCCATTGTTCTCAGCATTTGCTGATAAGATTATGAACCTCTCCGTGAAAATGGGCCAACACGGGTGTTGTACGATTGCCCAAAGAAAGTATTGCCAAATAAAGAGCCGCAGTGTGTGTTCGGGGTGGGGGTGGGGAGGATGTGGCAGAGGGTGGTGTGTGTAGAAAAATGGCTGTGTGTGGGGGTGAGTGAGTGTGTGCGTGTGTCTGTATGTGCGGGTGTGCGTGTATGTGTGTGTGTGTGTATGTGTGTATGTGTGTGTGTCTGTCTGTGTGATAAATTCAACATAAGAGCGAATAAGTATTTTCCACTAGACTCCGGAAGATACAAGCAAAAATGTCTCCACAGGTTTACCATCGACCCTTAGACATCCCTCCACGACAAAACCCAACACAACCACTGCATGTAGTTAAACTTTTGGAAGCTTCCTTTATCTGATGCTAAAACAAAGTATCAACCCCTGCCATCACCTAGAAGAGGAAGCTTCCAAACTATTTAAGGTGCCTCCAATGAAACCACAATCAAAATAAACGTCAAACAAGTGATACAATGGGAACATTACCCAGAGTAAGAGTCATGGTGGATAGGATGCACCCCAAAATCGGTAATGCTCTCGTGTTACTTCTTTAGGTGGGACTGCTCTTCAAGCCTCATCTGGTTCTGGTACTTATCTTATTGTTGGGTTTGCTCCCATTTTCAACCTTTTCAATGCCTGCCTCTGGGCACTGATATTATTGGGGCAAACATGCATGTTTTTCCCAGGGCTCACTAGTACGTGGAGGTGGCATAGGATGTACTGCCCTCCCATAAATTACAACATATATAATTCTGGAGGCAACATTAGACCACTTTTTTAGGGTGCAAAGCTACATCCTAAGGACACTCAAAGGGTAGATGAGCTTCAGCCACATCATGTGGTCTGCACTTTAGCCCATAGGGTACCAGGTACATCAGCAATGCTCCTGGCACACCCCCGCCTTACAGCATGTGCGCGCAGTGCTTCCTCTATGTGATTTGACCGAAGCACAGAATACGCTACTTTTCCTTACGAACAATCTATAAGACCTGTGATGGATACATTATGCAACTGTCAAAAATCGAGATGAGTCTTGCTGGGATGTAAATAAACTGGATTCACTTATTAACATCCATGATCATGCGTGATACTCATTTAAATGGCAACCAATGCATGGTGCCACCATTTAAATTTGTGTTGTCTGAGTTATTGTCGAAAGGGGAGGGGCAGGTCTGCTTCCACACTGACTTACATCCCTACGCATAAGTCAGCGTAAAGGTCTTCAGCTGGGAATTGTAACTGGGAAATTATCCAGCAATAATGACCTCTAACTCTCTACAACTCTAAATCCAGTATTCCAATTGCTTTGTTGCGATGCTGAATAATCTAATGTAACAAATGTGCAGTTAATTGCAGTATCACTTCATGCCAGGCAGTGCATTACCGGATCTGCGGCAGTAATACGCTTCTTATCCAAGCTGATAGACAATCGCTTTTATAAGTACATCTCTCATTTCCACCTGAGGCGTAAAACCGCAGGAAAGCAACCCATTGCTGCCCCACCTTTCAGAAGACAGCTGCTTTGCCGGTGTGACCTTTGGGGAAATGAGATGGAAACCCAGCGACTAGTCAGACATCACATGTGGGCAACTAATCCATTAGCGCAATCGCCCGAGAAGGACTTCGCAGACTCTCTCTCGCTGTCTCATTCCCGCTTATAGGTCACGGAAATGCGTGCCCACGGCAAAGGAGCGTCATTAAGAGTGTGTTTGTGATGATGAGAGTCATTTAGTGATCCTTCCTTATGTTTGTGGAAATTCGCTCCTATTACCGTCACAGGTCTACCTCCAGAGAACTGTACTTGCCACGTGGGATCATTCCAGAAACATGCATGTCAATTCAACGAATCGACGACATTCCAAGTGTGCCCTACTGTTATGAAAAGTAAATAGCAGGCAGGGTGCCCCCAGCAGGCCAATCTCTGCTGGGACATTGCGTGTGGGTGTGCAAGGCAGGCGCATCTCTTGCCGTCCTGGAGATATAGCCAGGGAGTGATACAGCTTTTCCCTCCAGGGAGATAAGGGGACCCTGCAGGGGTTCCCCAGGACCACCAGTGGCCAGGAGGATGGTCGACCCAGATGTGCGGTAGGCACCCACGGCAGGGGGTAGCACCCCATAGCCATCCTGGAGCTCTGCCCGGCACGTGTTAGAGCTTTTCCCGCTAGGATATGATATGATATGATATGGCATTTGTAACGCGCCTATACACAAGTGTTTCAAGGCGCGACGAGGCACGGGGGGAACAAGGGGAGAACAGATAACGATCCTACTAGGCCAGGTGTCATTCAGATCGCGCAAGTGCAAGGGTAAGGGGACTGGGAAAAGTGCAAGGGGAAGGGGGGAGGGGAAGTGCAGTACATGGTTAGTAGAATACAAGATAAGTGATAGGGCCAGCTTGTGGCAAGTGCAAGGAGAGTGCAGTACATGGTTAGTAGAATACAAGATAAATAATAGGGCCAGCTGGTGGCAAGTGCAAGGTAAGTGCCCTAAGTGCCGGGAGAAGGGGCTATAGGATACAGAGACAGTCCCGTAGTGCAGGTAGGCAGTGCAGGGAAGAGTGGCAGGGCCAAGGGCTGAGATCGGTGAGTGGCCAGTTGCATATTCAGTGCAGGTAGGAAGGGCCATTGCCAGGATGCATTGGGACCTCTGGTGGGCAGGGGGGCGGTCGACAAGTGTGGGAGGCAGGCACCCAGGGGCAGCACCTCCAGCCCTCCTGGAGCTCTGCCCATGGTGCAATAGAGCATTTGCATCTGTGGAGGGATGGGGACCCGCCTGGGAGCGCTGGGGCCTCCCGTGGGCAGGTCCATACATAGCTGCCAAGTTTCCCAGCTCCATGGGGATCTTTGAGCCAGTCTGCTTTAATTTTGCACTGCAGGCTGGGGCTTGGAGGCCCACTCTTACAAAGCAAAACTACAAATTCCAGCATTCAACCTGAAGCAAAAAGCAGGACTAGCTTGAGGTGCCACGCAAGAAACTGGGAAACATGGCCAGGAGGCACCTAAACCCATCTATGCCAATGGAGTAATCACAATAGATATGCCACTAATCAAAGCCAGTAGCTCTGTGTGATCTAAAACCACAGACTTTTCAACTAACCAGGACATTTGCGGGAAACATGCATCCAAGCAGATGGAAGCACTACCACCCCATAGACCTTCTCCTCTACACATATTTATCCTAGTGCTTCCTGTTCACACTTTTTCCTACCCTCTCCAAGATTACCTCTTTTGTTTGTCCTACCATGGCCCTGGATCTGGAACCCAGGTATAGGCATGAACCGTAACTCTCCGGGCAAGCCTCAGTTCCAGGTGACACCTACGGTGGTAACTGGTGTAGTACAAATGCACATAACATTGCTTTCCATTTGTTTAAAAACAAATGACTGATTATAGCTTAGGCCATCTTGTTTTTTCAATACTGTGGCATTGACCCCCGAGGAAGGGGGTAGACTTAGGTGGTGATGGCTCACCAGCCTGACCCTGGCAGACCTGTGGTGGGTATGGCTATTAGCCCCTTGGGCTGACATCTGTGGTGTTAATATTCCTTTTTTATGTGAAATTGGCTTTGCATGTCTCACAAGTGAGGCCGCCCCTTAAAAAACTACAAACTAAAGTATTTGCTTGCTAAACAGAAAAGGGACAGCACCCCTTTGGGTATACATGGTGGCGGGTGAGCAGATGTGATGAGGTGCTGGAGCAGGAATTATGTCAAGCGGATAAGGAGGGTGGATGGGTGATGGGGCAGAGGGAGGGTGTGGGAGGTGGGGGCAGATAGCAGGGGCAGAGGGACTGTGGGCAAGAGGGGAGGGGACTGAGGCATTGGTAGCAGGAGAAAAAAAACACATACTGGCTTTGGGAGTGGCCTAGGAGAAATTGAGGAAACACATGCATATGCTTGCAGTGCAAGACCACATTCCCACCCTCATGATTGGCCAGCACCAAACCCCTGGGCTCTAAAATTCATCACCAGGTGTTCACATCCCTTGTCTGGGACGTCACTTGGGGGTTGCCAGGGGTAGTAGCAGCAACCCTGGCCCCCCTCTGCTACCCCTAGACCTGTCCCTGCGACCCCTGTGCCACTGGACAAAGATGCAGTGCCAAGAGAAGATATCTGTGTTGCACCTCAAAAAGGCGGTTGTAAATACAGCTAAATGTGCCACATCTTTTTTCACCAGGAATCTAGATCTCGTTAGCTGAAGAAAATCCAGGGATGCAGGAAAAACCATGAAGCCATCATCACTAACAGGTTGGCAGTTCATTAGTGAAGAATGCTGAATGGTTGGGTTCAGAGGTGGGGCTCTCTGTGCAGCTCATAGGGCATGGTGGCTGGGTCTAGCTAGCTGGGAATGGGTACGAGCAGCCTGCAGTACTCAGTGACAGCACATCTCATCAGTGTTTCTCATTGTCTGCTTTGCACATCCAGTGAGCCACTGGGCCTGTGATGAGTGCGATGTGCCACAGTGGCTTCTGCCCTCAATCCTGCCTGGGCACTGTGGGGCCTAACCTAGATCTGCCAGACTTGCATCACAGACACACTGTATATAGATGTAAGGCGGGTATGTGATGTAAGGTGAGATAATTAATGTACATTAAGTTGCCCTCTGCCTTTGTGCCTTTGAGGTAAATCATCTGTTGCTTCCTCCAGCAAAAAAAAATATATATATTTGGAAGGATAGCTCAGGGGCAAGGCACTTGCTTTGAGAACCGGAGGCTGCAGTGCAACATGGATTTGGTTCCTGTTCCAGTACTTATAATCTGAAGAAGGCTGGCATTAAGCATCATATATAGGACTAAAGAAAATACTAAAATGGGCCTTTTCTAGGGGTGATGTCATGGAGCTGCTGCTGCTGTTTACATTTTAAAATTTTAAAAAACTACAATTACTGTGACCTGCAACACATCCTTATCCTCTATCTCCCATCTAACAAAACTGTGGATTACTTAACAACTAAGCAAAACAGAATGGTGATGGCTGTAAGGTTTCAAATCATTCATAACCACTGGCACAGCTCTGGGTTTGAGGTGTGTGCGTGAGGCGCAATGTTATGTTGGCTTGTACTGGAGACTTAAGATGTTGTATTAGTGACTTACAGATGTTGGGAGAGAGTATTTCAGATGTAATGTGTTGTAAGAGAGTTGAAATGCATTGAATGCAGATATAAGACATTTGAAGGAGGTAACTGACACTCACATTGTTGGGGTGTTGAAGGAGGGCACAGGAGACTTAAGTTGCTAGTTTGCTTGAGGTTGATGGTGTTTGAGAATGTGGTAAGCTTAAATTGCTGGAGGGTTCCACTGTGTAACCATGAAGGTGTTGGAGCAAGACATTGAGGTCTAAGGTGTTGGAGGGTGGGAGTGGTTGCCACACATTTAAAGCTGTTGATGGAGGGCCCTTAGTGTTTTGCAGTGGATGTTGGGGTGCCTGTGGTGAAATTAGTTGGGGGATATTCAGGCTCTGGGTGACTGGTGGCAGTGGGGTGCTGTGCGATGGTTCAAAGTTCACTATTGACAAGAAAATCCCTCCACGTATTGTTCCAGTGTAAAAGCATGAAGTGGTACAGCCTCTGGTTGCCTTCTGGTTGGACTTGTGTTGGTCAGTTGCTGTTTCCAGTCTGTGGCCAGATACTTGGCAGGCAGCGGATGTCTGTGCTTTGGGGTTTAGGCCTCTTTGAGATGCTCTGGCTGTTTACAGTTTAGCCCAAGTGATGTGCAATAGTCCACGTTGCTGTGTTAGACTTCTGCTTCAATTCACAGTAATTTGGTAATGTGGGCCTATACACACTGACGCTACCTATGGTGATCCATTCTTGTATGAAATGTATATCATATTACAGTGATATTGTACCCATATTTTCCTTAGTGTACTGAAGAACAATGCTATGTGATGCCACTTCCTGTTTTGCCAAGGGGTGAAAGGTTGTGTGCCATCACTTTGCGTGATGCCACTTGGGTGGGGGGGTGTGGTAAAATGACATCACTTCCTGTGATGTCATCAGGGGGTCAAGGGCCATGTGATGTCACTTACTCTACCGCTGGCATTTTGGTTAAATGACGTCCCTGTCCCTTGACCTCGTTAAAGGCCCTCACTTTCCGTGTGCTACCTGCTAATGCCCTTGGAATGTGGGGTTATCACTTAATGCGTTATCACCATGACACATCGAGATTCAAACATTGGCAAGTCTTTGGAGGATCATGTGCACTGCAGCCATTTCCTATATGGCTATGTGGCTCTGATGCTGCGACATTTTGCTTAGCATTTTGCTCCTTTTTCTGTTACTTCTGGGTGTTCTACTACCAGCATAGCCATCTTTTGCTTGGCTTCCAGTTTTACTTCCTATACAAGTTTTGCACGGCAATGGCGTACATAAAAAGAAAGACACAGATTCTAAATGCTTCACTATCTGCCAAGGACATCAGGATACGACTATGCAGAGTAACGGCACGTGAACACACTGCAGCACGTCTGTTTTTGGACAACAGCACCACATGCTTGCAAAACAACAGAGAACATATCACGCGTGTTGTGGATGTCATTGGATGTCAAAGAGGTCGAAGAAACCCCACACATGCCGGAGAGCCGTCTGGGACACCAGAAGACAAGGGGTAACCAGCGAAGTTCACGAGTTAAGTGCTTGCCTCAGGCATTGATCAGCCTGCAATTCCTAAAGTGAATGCCATTGCGAGGCCGACTAAGACCTCATCATTCCCAAGTCGACACATTGAGTGCTATTAAGGTCAAAATACACCTCATCACAGCTCTAAGCGCCTCTCCAGGAGCATTTCTGGGGGTCTTGGTCTAAATTTGAACACAAAGTTTTAAACACTATTTGAAAAAATAAAGTTGAAAAAAAAAATGAGACATGCAAATGTGAGAAAAAGTTGGAAAAAAGTTACAACCAGTAAAAACAACCAGGTGGAAGAGGTGAGGTGGTTTCAGGAGGGGAATAAGCAGTATACTGGTATTTTAATATTATAAGAACCACTTAAAAAAAAAAGCATATAGGGGAAGAGCAGAAAGGGTCGGCAGGGCCAAAAAGGGGCCAATAAGTGGTAACCCACCATCGGAAGGTTTGAAAGAAACTCCTGTGTGGCGTTGCACACAGATTTCATTTCACCAATATACCTGGGGTAGAGGAAGTGACATCACACAAACCTTGTTTGTTTGTTTATTGTTTGTTTATTAATTTCTAATGCGCACCAGACCCAAGGGTAACCTTGACCTCTGATGACATCACAGGAAATTATGTCATTTGACCCCAAATGAAATTACATCATGGGAAGCGATGGAACACAACGTATCACCTTTTAATACAACAGGAAGTGGCATCATATAGCATTGTTCTTAAGTACGCCACGAAAAATATGTTTACAATATCACTGTAATGTGATATGCATTTCATAGAAGACTGGATCACCATATCTATCTTTAATATCAGTGAGTTTAGGCCCATATTACCAAATTACTGTGAATGCAAGCAGCCATCCAAGGCTAAATGACAATGATGTGTTATTATATAGCTCTTACACTTAAGCACTTTATATAGAACAAATGTACATACATTATCATCCAACCTATGTTGGTGCTCATTTATCAACCTCAGAAGGATGAAAGGCTGAGTTGGCCTTGCCAGGATTCGAAACTGCAACTTGCAGACCACACACACACCGCAGCAGCAAGCGCTCCACCCACTGAGCCATCTTACCGGCTACAGTAATCAATTAGTAGATCAACTGCATGTCTGAATGCTCTCAAAGACTGAAAGCAAATTACACTCTGTAGTGGATACAACTAAACTGGTAACTGAGATTTAACAGCAGGCCAGTTCATCTGCAGGCCTGTTGCAAAGTTGGCCACATGTCAAGCCCGCGTGGATCTACTTGTCAGGCTTCAGAAGTTGGCAAAATACATACCATTGGGAGGGTTCATAACTGTGTATTAAAAGAGTAGCGCGGGGAAGGCAGCGCACTCACACGGCATCCCGTACTCTGGGCACTCGTTACCTCATGCATGCAATCAAACATCCTGAACAGCATGACATGGAGATAGGAAAGAAAGACACATCACAACAAAGCATTCATTGTGGCACAATGAAATCAAGGGCCACTTGATGTGCTATGGTCAAACATTTCTACACTGTATACAAGCTTTTAGGCACAAGGATTTTGTCATGTGACCGAGAACACTGAGATAGAATGCCTCGTGGTGATTGTACAGAGACAACGACAGAAAAAAGCATGCTATAACTGCAACTTGTAAAAAGCAGAATACATAGTCCAAAATGAATTATTATTCTACTCTAAATGCTTTTTGGAAGTTTGTCTGCATTATAAATTTGTGGTATTTAAGAACAGACTAAATCAGTGACTCACCCCATGAAGTGTCCCTGAAATAAACCTTTAATGAGCCTAGAAATTATTGTATAGAATTCCAGAAAGACAAATTATTTGTCATTCCTATTCTTTCTTATTTAGCGTCACTGCTCAAAGTGCTACACTTGTGGAACCCCTGTTTTTTATGAGGCCTGAACAAGAAAGGCAGCCACTCCAGAAACAAAGAGCCACATGTCAACTGGCCACAGCACAGGAGCTTCAATTAAAAAAAAAACACAATATTTGTTTTTTGTATGTTTTTTTAGGGGTAGCAAAGGACACCACAGGGGTACTAAGGGAGACCTCACGGGACACAGGTGTGACTCCTGCTGACCCCCAAATGACGTCCCTGATTGCACTTGAATTAGAGGAGAGGATAGAGGATTGGCAAGACGGCCGCAGGGGGGGTACTTTTGTTTATATACAGCATCACACAAACAATGACGCACCAAGTAAAAACATTTCGAACATGAAAGCAACAATGCAACGTATGCAGCAATGTGTATTCGCGAACTTCCCCTTTGTGAGATTTCATTTTTACTAAACGTTGCTGTTTCAGCCTCTAAATGTTCACGCTACATTTCTATAGTGATTTCACAGAGCGTGTTTCTTTGGTTGCACCAGGGCCTTGCTGCGCAGCCGCGGTGGGACCTTCCCGCTATGAATGAGCCAGTGCGGTTGCAAAAGGACATCAAAGAGGGGGACGCAGCAGGACCACCACTAAGGAAGTGGTTTATATGTTGTGCTGCTTTCCCGAATGGCTGCCACCGTGGCATGGGTCCATCCCACACGGTTGTGAAATGGCGGGATACACACCCCTCGGCGAGGAAGGGCGGTGGAGAGGCAGGATCATTCACCAACATATAAATGGAGTGGTAATGCATACATTCAAACATTGACCTGTTCCAACCAGGAGGTGCTTGTCCTGTCCTGTCTTCTTTTTGTTGTTGCATTCTGGGACTTGTAGTCCTAGATTCTGTATTATAAATCCAGCACAAGTCCCAGAACGAAATATCATAATGGTGCATCACATTCTGAATGGTTGCATGTATGACATTGTGACCGATGCATGGGCAGTGCGTTCTATTGATATTCCCCATCCAGACGTATATGTATATGCGAAATGCATTTCCATTTCTGCGCCATTTGGAGATGGGTGTCAACCCCCAAACCCTCATGTGACAAATCAGGAATGCGTCTATGGCCGCAGTGAATGCTGGGAATGCAGACCCTCTACCGCACTGTGTATCTGAGAGCAGGGAGATATTTCTCTGCTACACGTGTGTTGTATTTGTCTAGAATGACTGTCACACCAGCGACATCCCAAGGAGTGGCAGGGCACTGACAGCCCGGGAAGATCGGGTGGAGGGCAGCAGGTGACGGGACCCGCCGCAACGCCCGGATGCCCCCGCCATGCACACTAATGCACCGCTTAGGTGGAAAACAAAAGGACTCCTGCACCACACGACGGGTTGATCCTGCATGGTGACATTGGCGTCTAGTTGCCCGCTCTCGCAATCTTTCAAGCATGCATGTAGACTTCCGGTTTTTGAGCAGAAAGGGCAGAACAGAATGGATGGCTCACGAGGGCGCTGCTGAAGAGGGGAATACACAATAATACTATCCGTTGTTTACATTGCACTCCATGCTTGCCTCCTCCCACTTTTAAACACTGTCATAATATAGATTTAATATGCACGTTTGACGGCTGACAGAGAAAGATAGATGGACGTGCTACTGGCTCTTCCACGGAGATGATCACACGGGCGCCCACCATGTACTCGTGTTCCACTCTTTCAATAGGAGATGAGGGGTGCCCTTTGAAGCCATGATTGGTTCCAAGAGGCGGAGATCAAAGCACAGCACGTGACATGAGAGACAACACCGTTCACAAAGGCGGAAGCAGAAGCTTTCAGAGAGCATTTGGACCCCTGAAGCAATACTTCAGCTCGGCCTTCGTCTTTTTTATTAAGAATGGGGGGTAACTAGGCCCGTTCATGCTGTCTTTTTTCCTAATACGTTACGTTGTCTTGTCAAAAACCTCAAACAAGGGCAAGACATGGCAACAATTTGGATTTGTCCAGAGCAAGTGTGATGTGCTCAAATACGAAGAACGGAAGGTATACTGGTACATAGTACACTATCGCCTTCTCGATAATATCAGTTTAAATCTGCTGTACACGCAGTGGAGGAGCCAGGAGAAAAAGGGTGGGGCAGAGGAGCGGTGCACACCCCACCCCCTCCACAGCCCCCTGGTACCCAGTGCGCCCTCGAGCCTCCCGCTGGCGTTTTATTGTCCCCCCTCCACCCACATCAAAGCTGCCTCCGCTAGTGGGTAAACGCTCACCTCAGTTTGTTGAACTCTATGGGATTCATGCATCGTTGTTTTCTCCCTTTTAAATAACCCTATCATATACTGTAGGGTCTCGATATTTCCACACCAGGCCCCGGAACCGCGTCAATGTGTTAGGTCGTCTTGTGTCCTGCACTTGGCTGTGGTGGCGACGTCATCGGTGACTGAGGAGAAACTGCCACCACCACGCAGCTGGCGATGGGAGGTGACCGGACCCCAGCTGCGGTTTGCGTAGTGAAAAGTGACGCACTAAATGATATGCGCAGAAGCACAAACAAGCGCGTCTGGTGAGTGCCACTCGGGTGGGCTTCTTTGCAGCTGGGAGCAAAGCGAGCACGGATATGATCCTGTGACCTGCAAAGAAAGAATGTATGCATGTATTTATTTATTTATTTGTTTATTCCATGTTTCGAGCAGCATCGAGTGCAGGAAGAACTGCTTCTGCTGGGAAGTGGGAGTCGATGAGGCAAATACACGGAGGAGTTAGGGGAGCGCAGGGGCCTTCAGCTGAGGAAACCAGTGTGACCATGTTATGCAATGAATCAAAAACCTCTGAAGTGAGTGGGCTTTAGCGTTTTGCAATGGCCAATGGTCCAACTTTGTTTGCACCCAAAACACAGGCTCCACCAGCACCATTGACTGGTGGTAAAGCAGCACCCTGAGGCGGTTAATGTCAGAGGCTGCTCTTGCGTACTGGGCGAAGGGGTGCTGCCCCTCCCATTACCCATTATGGATGAGCCAAAGCCAATCCAGGAAAAGCCCTTCTTAGCGCTCCTGGACTGGCTTTAACTGTTAATAGGAAACCATGTTTCCATTGCCTGTGCCAGGCCGGGGCGTCTTTGTTCCCCAGCCCTGCACAACCCATTGGGGATGCCGGCTGGGAAACCGCAGGCCTAAATGTACCTAGAGATATGCCAAAATCTCCCCGACCATTTTGTTTTTCTGCCTGCCAAGCATCACAGAAGGGGAGAGACCATATGCAAATCAGGCTTGGTCCTACCCCAAACAGGGCAGCCCAGATAAACTGCTAGGTCACATCCCGTCTGAACGAGACCACAAGCATCCCCAGAAATGTTTCTGCCTTGTTGGGCATCATCAGTGAGGAGAAGCTAGGGCCTCTAAGGCTATGCAAGAGTGAACATATATCCAGAATGCCCCACAAACGTAGGCCCGTCTTGCCCCATGTGTATCAAGAGTAAAGCAAATATAGATTGTGCTTGCTTTACTCTTGATGCCCATTAAAACATGCCACTCCACAGCATCAAAATATATACAGACTGGCCCACTGTATCATTGCATGTTGCAATGGGCATCACGAGTAAAGAAAGCATGATTCATGTTTGCTTTACTCTTGATGCTCATTTTGTAATTATGTGGCAAGACTAGTCTACAATGGTGGGCTAGTCTAGATATATGTTTACTGTTGCATGGCAATATTTAATGAACATCAACAGTAGAGCAAACATGATAAGTGCTCTTAAGCAGGGAGATGGGCCTACTTTGGTACAATCAGTTTGAATATATTTTCTGAAATGGCAGTGCATTGTGTACTGGCAGCAAGGATAAAGCTAATAGGATGAGTGTTAGTTTGTGGGGATAATGGCCCTCATTGGTGCATGGCCTTTTTACTGGCAAAGACAGCAGGAGAATGTTCTTACATGGGAATACTGCCATATTTTGCAAAGCAAGCATGGACATGTTTTCTTCTAGTATTTTTAATGGCATTAAGCACAAAGCCAACATGAATATGTTCTGATCTGAGAATGCTGGCAGATGTTGGTGCAGTCAGCATGGAACTGTACGGATGAACAGCCAGCATTATATGATATATGATATGATATTTTATTTGTATCACTCTCGTACACAAGTGTTTCAGAGCGTGACAAGGCAAGGGAGGGGAAACAGGGGAGAACAAAACAATGATCTTACTAGGCCCAGTGACATTGAGAACGTGCAAGTGCATGGGAAAGGGAAAGGGGAAACGTGCATGGGAGGGGGAGAGTGGAAAGTGCAGAGCAGAGGAGAACAGATAAATAATAATAAATACAAATAAATATATAACGAAGCAATAACAGGGGTAGTGCGGTCGGCCAGTGGAAAGAGCTGTGTTTACGGCAGTAGAACTGGGTAAGTCTGATAAGTGCATAAAAGAAGAAAAAGGGGGTATGGGGGACTGCGGGCGTTACAGATACAGTCCCCAGTGCGAGGGGTGGCCGGGACGCAGTGCAAAAGGGTGGCTGGGTGAGAAGGTACCTGGGCCCAGGGGACAGAGGGTGGCCCAGTGCACAGTGCCAAGAGAGCGGATCAGCAACTTAGAGTGGGAGCAAAGGCAGATGCAAAGAGGAAGGTCTTGAGGTGCTTCCGGAACCGGAGATGGTTCTCCTCAAATTTTAGAGTGGCAGGGAGGCTATTCCAGAGGCCCCAGCCGAAGACAGAGATTTCCCGCCAGCTCATTTCTTTGAAAACCGGCTGACCCTGAGGGAGTTAGAGGTAGAGGAGCGAAGGGCTCGAGAGGGAGGTATTTGTGGAGGGATAGCTGAAGGTGTGGAGGGATAGCTGAAGGTGTTTTAGGCACAGGCCCCAGAAAGCCTTGTGGACAATGCAGAGGGTTTTAAATTTAATCCTTGCATCCACTGGGAGCCAATAGAGAGATTTCAGAGCTGGAGAGATACGATCCGAGGGCTTGAGGCCAAGGACAAGTCTTGCAATCCTGTTCTGGATTAGTTGCAGAGGGCGAAGAGTAGAGGCAGGTAAATTTAGAAAGAGGCTGTTACAATAGTCCAACCTAGATAGAACCAGAGCTTGTAAGACAGTGAGCTTCTGGGGGAAGGAGAGGAAAGGAAGAGTACCTCTGAGGATGTGCAGTAGGAAGTTTGACTTTTTAGAGACCCCCGAGATGTGGGAGGAGAAAGAAAGTGTGGAGTCAAGGATGACCCCGAGTTTCTTAGCCTCGCAGGTGGGGATGGGAGGAGGGCCAAGTGAGGCAGGGCTGGGCTGGAAGGCACACGTTGTCGGTGTATAAGGTAAATATGTGTGTGTGTGTGTATATGTTGAGAAGCAATGTTTGTAGCATAGAAGGATGGGATGGGGCAGAGAAGAAGGTAAGTGTAAGTGGGTTTAAGTGGGAGTCGAGGAGGAGTGCTTATTGCATGGATGGGAGGGGTCAGTGAGCGTGTAAGTATAAGTGTGTGCGGCTGTGTGTATGTCTGTCAGCGCGGGGAGGGGGGGTTGGGCAGGAATGTATTTGGTGGAGAGGGGTGAGGGTGCAAAGGATCATTCAGGAGTGAAACTCCCAGATTTAAGGGTGAGCGTGGGCAGTGGATCAGTTTTCTGGGGTGTACCACTGAAATAGTGATAATTCTGAATATAGATGACCACAACAAATCAGCTGAAAGAAATCAGTCCTTTTATGTGAGTAGCCTTCAATGTTCGGAATCATTACACAGAACTATCTTTGATAGTCATTTTTAATGAGTAGTAAAATAGGACAACAAATGTTTTTTCACAACTTGTGTATATATATATATATATATATATATATAGTATGAACAAAGGAGTGCGGGTGACGTCTAATGGCAGCGGGATTGCTGCTCTGAGCTTGTGCGTCAGCATGAGTGGGAAGTGGGCCATGCCGCAACCCTTCTCCGGCCGCCGTGCCAAGCGGGGATCGTGAACAGCTCACAATAACCATGTTCGCTTGTTACTGTCTCGGCTGGAAATGTTTGCAGGGCCACACACACGTTCTTGGTTGGCAGAGGTTCACCTGATGCAATTTGTCTTTGGCAGTGTGATCCGAAAAGTAATTAATTTGCTACAGCCTTTTCAAACAAAGTCCAAAATGTGATCAGAAAAAATCAAAAGCAGAAGTAAGGAAAGCCAGGGGACCTGGCAAAGGAACGCGGGTGCAGAGGGAGCCACAGCGCAGGAACCAAGCTCACATAAACAGCTGAGTTAGCACCTGCTAGACAATGTAACCCTTGCATTGCAGTGAGAAAGGGGTAGAGGCAAAGACAGTTTAATACGTTGACTGAAAGTGAAGACAGACAATGACGGCGATGGGAGGTACATCAATAAAGATCAAATGTCCATGTCAAGCGCCTGGATGCCCCAGGGTCAAGCAGTGCACTGAATAAATAATAAACTAAACTAAACGAAACAAACTATAAACACATGGACTAACATGTACATTTAAACACACGTGTAAAAACTGCATCCTTTTTTTGTCACTCCAAAGTTTCATAACTGGCAGACGTTTTCAAGGTCACAGCAGCAACTGAGCTGCTAAGTTAGATTAGTCCAGTCAACCATTTTTGTCACTCGGAGATCCTGGGTAGAGCATGTATGACCCCCTCCACACCCCACTTTCTCTTACTGGTGCCCCCATGTACAGCACTTTGTTGCTTCCCTGCTAGGTTTGTGCTAGATATAAAACCCAGTGAAAAAAGTGTCCAGAAGTCAAGGTCACTCCCGTCCCCTGCACACTATCATCTGCTGGAAAACCAGCTAGATGCCTAATATTTAGGATGTTCAGAATTAACCTATTGGCAAAGTAATATGGTTATCAAAACTTCCTTTGAGAATCAAACATTTAGAGCAGTAGGTTCCAAAATGAACATTTTTAATAAAGAACAAGAAATCCTTAAACTGAACTCAACCCGTTTCTGGAGTCAATCCCTTCTTCTGGAGCATAATCACAGTGTCAATGTTCACAGATTCATCGTTCAGTCTAGAATAGTGAGGATAATAAAGGTAAAGTAGGATCACAAATGATTACAATAGTTCAAAGAAAGGTATAGTGTGCATATCATTATTCCTCTAGTAGTTATCTTAATTAATTTACCTTTTAGTAGCAAAAGCTAAGTGTGACTGACAAAGAGCCGAGTTTGTCCAGAAAAAAGCTTCAATCTATGACGGAAATCACAAGTGATAAGGAGAAGTCCTTATTACTACTATTAATGAATGTGAAAAACATATGCAGGCCACCTTGTATTAGGATAATAAGGCTTACCTCACAAGATAAAGCGAACATGTGTTAACAAGGCCACAGAAAAAAAAACATCTGAAAATAAGACCAATACATGAAAATATGAAATCCAAGGGAGTTAATGAAGTCCACACAAACCTCTATAAATTGCCAACCTCAAATGCCTCACCAACAATAAAGGTGGGTTTCCAATACAATTCAAACTACTGAAGTTAATCTAAAAGAGAATCAGAAAGAATTCTATCAAAATCCGTGCAGTCCCCAAGCACGGAAAAAAATAGTAAGAGTAAGAGCAAACAGCGTACCCAATCCTCAATGTCAACGCACCACGGACAAACAGTACAACGTGGCAAAAAAGATGGCAGTTATTTAAGACAGAACGTAAGAATTCATCAAGGTGCATGACATCACAAAAGAGCGTGTGACGTCATAATGTAATGGGCATAGCTTGAGAGAACGGGAAAAAGAACTGCGAACCAAAATATTCTAAACACAAAAGAAGAATGACTTAAATTACTGCAGAAAAAAGGGGGACATTTCTAACACATACAGTGAAAACCAGTAGAAATATATCGCTTGCAGCATGTGAAGAAGAGATGGGAGACCATAGAGTTGATAAAGTCTCCAAACGTTATGAGGCAGTAACTGCTAATTTAAATTTTGCTAATTAATTAAGATAAGACACTTTAACCATCTTGCAGCCATATGTGTAGTCGGCTGGGAAATACATATTGGTTAACCCATGAATCTAAAATCTGAAGATATGACAAACTTCAATAGAAATAACAGTTGCTATAAAGCTGAGCTAATGTACAAGGAGGATTTGGTCTTGGGGGGATAGCTCAGGGGCAACACGCTCATCTTGGAAGCAAGACGACGAGGAGCAACACAGGTTCAATCCCCAGGTCTGTGCTTAGAAACCTCTGGGTATTACACACATTATAAATAAAAAATTACAATTAATGAATGGTAAACACAAATGTCAATAGAAATGTACTAAATCCATTCAATGAATAAAAGTTGTAAGTATTGCAGTGGAACTATCATTTGTTCTCAACTAAAGTAACAATAAATATGATAATTGGAAAGCACTTAATAGGATGCAAGTAAAAGTAGGCAATTCAGATGTTACAAAAACGGGGTGTATTAGCAAATCTCCAAAAGTGTAACTCATAGAGAATTTCAATACATCATAAACAATAAACACTGTTTTATATGTAAGATCTTTAGACAGCTGGAGAAAGCTCTTACAATCTCATAGACAAGTGTGGGCAATTCTAGGGCTCATGTCATAAATACCTGCTGTATAAACAAGCAAAGAGTTCCAACATATCAAAAGTAATATGGTAGTCATCTGGAACGGGGGATAATGGCCGGGCAGCCCAAGTTATCGGCCAGAGTGAAGTAAGGGTGGATAATGAAGGCTCTGTGACTTTATATCCTGTTCTAGCCCCTGGAAAGCGGGATGAACGCTATTAGCGCCAAAGGTTGCCAGAGCGGTAACCCGGGGTGCTAAAACAAAAAGGATTTTCCTTCCTACAACGGGGCACGTGTGGCGTCCCACTGTAGGAAGAAAAATCTGTTTCCAAGATGGCTGCCATAGAAAGAGAAGGTGGTGCTCCGTAAGGAGCCCCTTTTCACCTTCCATGGCAGCCTGTGGGAGACGAGGGACAAGAGTGGATGGGGCGGCGGTACCCGCAACTGCCAAAAGGAGGTAAGTAGGGGAGGGGAGACACAAAAAAAAAGAGGGACAGAGGGTGTGGGGAGGATGGCGGCGGGGGAGCCGCCATAAGCCGGCTTGGAATGCGAGCTTGTACCAGCAGTTAAAGTTTGCGTTCCATGCCATCTGATTGGCAGTCTCCCCCCGCTCGGGTGCTAAGGACAACAGTCTTTCATATACCAAATCTTAAAATAGCTTAGAAAACCCACACAATCTAGAATGATGTTTGAGAAGTTTCAAATTCAGATGTAAACATTTAGCCTCATAAACACTGTCCAATAGTAAAGTGTTACAAGAAAGGCAAAAGATTAACATTTTCATTCATTCCTGATGGGCCCAGGGGATTAAAGGTCTGGATCCAATACATTTCTCTTTGTGACATAGATTTGTGGACTATTACTAGTACTAAGTATCTGAGTTGGGCAATTGTATATTTGTAACTATCAAAGTGGTGAGAAAACTGTGATTTTTGATTTCTAGTACGGATATTAGACTTATGTTCTGTGCAATTTTTCCTTGACTTTCCAGACTCCTTGACCCACATAACATTTTCCACTTTGGCAAATGCATCCATATATGACATTCTTAGTGTTGCCTGTTGTAATATGTCGAAGCTTCATATTTCGTCAAATATTGGGGTGTGTAATAGAATCTTCGTTGTTAACGCTGTTTCAATGGCCACAGCCTAGTCATGGAAATGTGCCCAGTTTGGGTGTCTGTGGGTGCGCCTGTTTAGCGGTCGTATTTTTTTTTTTTGGGCCTTCGCCTAATGATCCTCAATATATCAGCCACTTTTGAACGCCAACATAAGCGGTTTGGGAAAAAGGCATGAAAGCTGAGGATCCGACTGAATTAATTTCCAGTGTTTTTTCACTATGTTTCAATGTGCAGCATTTGTGCCAGGGCCGTTGTTTTCTCACCCTCGCCTTAAGATTTCTCAGTCTACATTACATTTAGGTAATTATCTAAAAAAGGAAGAGCAACATTTACAATGAAAAGATATACACATTTAGATACAACTCATCCAGACTGAAAACCCCCCACAAATGAACAGATGGCCTGAATGTGTATGACACATACCAAAGCTGTGTCCTTCCACACTCTATTTTACTTCCACATGTGTTATGCAGTGCCCAGTCGTCCGAGAGATTTCCTCGGCTCCCTGAGTTCCTTTCTGAGAACACAAAAGGTAATGCCCCACACCTGAAACACCATCAGGATTCAATAGAACTGAATGCTATTTTCTTTTTTTAATGTGGTTTGGCAGACAACAGTGTGGAGGATGTTACACAAACATCTGTTGTTTGGTATTTCGTTCACAGGTTGCATAAGAAAGACATTTTAAATAATTCAGGTGCTGGTTGGATCAAACAACACGCAGCAGCACGTTTCCTTTATTTATTTTCTATTGTATGCTCGTCGCAGTATAAAGCTTTGAAGTTATAAACAGCGCTTCCATCTTAGCTGCTGCCAATGACAACATACATACATTAGATAGGAAAAAGAGGTGTTGTGCTGTTTTTTTATTAGTAATTTGAAATATCAATAAGGTTCATTTGATAAAGATCAGAGATTGGACTTTTTAAACAAATGATTGACTTTCTAGAAAAAATAAATATGCATGTTTCATTCAAACATGAAATATGCTAATGAGAACTACACATATGCAACATTTGAATCCACAGATCATTGCCTTTGAAACACTAGAGAATTGTTACCTAAACATATTTGATCCATAATTGAAACTGTTCGATCACAACCAGTTTACCACCACATTTCATTGGCCCTCATTACAACACTGGCGCTAAACTATGGCGCTATTAGCACCATGGTTGGTGCAGGTGTTGTAACGGGTCCGCCATGGTTCAATGGGGAATTACCACCCCATTCCAAGGTTGGCCGGCGGTAATTCCCCATTGAACCATGGCCCTTCCCCATTCCCATTTTCGCCCAATAGGGCTCTATGGGAATGGGGAAAATGCTAAGTACGGTACCGCAAACTGCGGTACCGTACTTAGCACCAAGGTCCCTTTGCGGGTCCCTACTTTAATGGCTGGTGTAGACCAGCCGTTAAGGTCGGGTCCCGCAAAGGGGCCTTGTAATCAGGCGCTAATGGGTTAACGGCGCTGCAGCCTTTTACGGCACCGTTAACCAATTAGCGCCAGGGTCGTAATGAGGCCCATTACCTCAATTCAAGCTATGGTTACATAATTCATAGATTGAATCGAGTCAGCATCTTTCAATTGGGGTGCATTCTCCCACCTCTACATCCACGGTCACTTATTGCTGACTTTGACACTCCACGGCCACCGCATTGCCAGATAAATTTTAAATAGCATATCAGATGAGTTCACTCTAGGAAAATGTACAGACATGGAAAGATTGGATTTAAGATCAACACAATTTAACGGAAAATATCAGAATTATAATCTCCTTGGGTTATCTTCTCTCTATATAAAAAGAAGAACACCTGTTTGTTTGTTCCTTATAGAATTCCACACTGTTCCACCAATCTGCAGCACATTTTGCATACTTACTTGTCAGGACCCTCTGGATATTACCGGCTACATGACGTTGTGACACCACACTCCTTTCTCCGGAATTCAGCCCCTTCACAAATGAGCTGGTTGCCTGAAATCGGCAAAACATGTATGTGGTTGTATACGGAATGGACAAAGCACATGTTAAATGCCTCGAGATGAGGATCAAAACACAGTGGCTCAAAAACCCAGTTTCAAGGTGTTAGGATGCACCGTTTCCGAGATATTTGCACTGCAATGCAACGAAACACACTGAACTGCGCCAGGGTGAGGCAACAGGTGGGAGAGCACAAGGAAGGTCCCAGTATGCTGCAGCATGCCAACTCTTGTCTCTCCTCCACGTCTGCTCCGGGGTATGTCAGCCAGCTACACATGCCCACTCTCAGTTCAGAGTGCAAAGCACATCATGCAATAAGCGATTCAGAACAGCGACCTACAGGAACATTGATTTTCAACACTTGATAAGAGTGTTATCATGTCTGTCTAGAGAACCTGTGCAAAGTATCAGTACTTTTTGCTAGCCATCCTATAAAAATGAAACAGATCTCAAAACATGTTTTTGGGGTTGGTCTGCTTCACTTCCACAAACGTTATTATTGTATTCCCCAAACTGGCCAAGTGATTCCTCATTGCTCCCTCCACATGCTTGCCTCTACACTTGCCAGTAAGGTTACTGCTGGTCACAGCACATATCTTTAAAACATGACTAAGAATCAGAATCAACCACTATTTTGCAGGGATACTGAAATCGATCTGGTGGATGGGTGCAGTTCAACTACAGAAAATTATTATAAGTGGGCACAGACTTAAATCTTTTTGCCATGTATAAGAGTTTGAATCATCATCCTAAATTCAACAATTTCTCTTTCAACTAATCTGCAAAGTTTCAAAAATTGGACATTGTCCTCTGTACAAAACCCCCCATAATATTTTTAAACAGAGAACGGATCAGGAGGATGCAATTCAATTGGAATATGGAAGATCGGATTCAGTTGCTGATAAATCTATATAACCTACATTTTAAAATGAGTAAGGGTGTTGTAAAACAAAATCAATCACTGCAGAGTCAGTCTCAAATTAAGACTCGGAATGCAGAAGATGTAGAAATGCCATGATGTTGATGCATTTTTCAAATCAAAAATTGGACACCGTTTAAAAAAAAAGAATTAATGATTGCAACATTTCTTACAAATTTCAAAATATAGGTTACAGTATGAATTATCTTGACAGGCTTACCAACAAAATAAACAATTTTGAAGAACTTTGCATAACCTCTTTGTATCCATTCACAATTTCCTTCTCAATCGAAAGATTCCTGTTTATTTCTTTCCGTGATCATGCGTAATGACCAGATACGTCAGTAATGCTTTCTGCCAAAGAAAAATATGCCACTCTGAACTATCCTAATTCTTGTTCTTTTTCTTTTTTTATTGTTGTATTCTCTACATTTGAATTATTCAAAATTCTGTAGATTTTTTGATGATAAATATTAATATAAAAAATGGCTGACCACTCACTTTTGACTGAGCCCCTATCCCAGGTGAGGTGCTGGCTGTGGTAAATGTGTTTCCTTTAGTGCAGGAATTGACTTTTTTGATTTAGCTACTCATTTTTAATATTCAAGTAATGCGAGTTAAAGTAGAAATACATGTGGAAATCAATGGCTGTTTTTGGCTTTTCACTTTATCAGTCTGGGATTTTCCGTAGAGTCAATGGGGAGTATGTGTTGTTGAGAGTGGAAGTGATGTGTTGAGTTTTGTCACAGCAGATGGGCTTTATGGTAACTTTAATAGCCATCTTGCTGTAATTGAATACAACTTAAGCACAAATTAATCAATTGCTACCTCTACTGCACTGATTAAGCATGTGTATCCAATGGTGATTGTTCACTTGCCACAACAAGAGGTAATGAAGAGGATGTGGGACCAAATCATCGAGATTTCATATTGATCGGGGTTGACTGTGAAGGTATCCTGAAGCAAGACCCAGACAACAGATTCAAAGTTCAAACACAAATGGTTAATTAACTTAAAGGTCAGGATGGTAAAAGGCCTAACTTACCCTATACTAAGGTGGGATTTCCACACCTAAAAAAAAACTAAGGAAAGTCTGAGTCGGTGAGTTCAACTTAAAAGTTTGTCTGTGTCCAAAGCCTATACTTGCCCTCCCAACTAAAGCTAAACGATGTGTAGGGATGTCAGCATCAAAAGAAATAGTGTTCAAAATAAAGTTCTGATCTTCTTCCAGCTCTGGGCTTACTCTCCAGCTCCCCTTTCCCATGTTCAAGACAATTACACAACATCTTAGGGTTTCCTGGCCCAAGAAGACAACACAGTTCCAATCAGGGTGTCTCAAGGTTCCCTTCCTCAAGACAATCACAAAGTTCATAAGGTCTCAGGTTTCCCTTCTCCAAGACTCCAGCTTATTCAGCTTGCCAAATTGTGCTTAGTTCAATCTCTCAATATTCAAAACCAGTTCCAGGTCAACTTTTCACTCCTTCTTGGTTTCCTGAAAGTTCATACAGATTTCTTTCTTCTGCTTCACTTCTGCAATCTTTTCCATACACTTGGATTTCGATTCTGCATGTTTCTTTAGCTTCCACAGATAGGGCATCCACAGTCTAGACGCAGTTGTCAGATCACACGGTCCACCCATCATAGGTCAAGCAATCGGTAATCCTAGGCTTGCTTGCCCACACAGGTTGTTCTGTAACTGCACATGTGTTCTGGTTCACATTCACTTGGCTTTCTCCTTGCCAGCCTTTTAGCGTTGCCACAATGTGTTTTCCTCTTTGGCAGTCTTTTGACTTTACCACAATGTGCTCTTTCATACAGTTCGCTGCATGGTGTTCTATTTCTTTCACCACGTTGCTTTCACACTCTTCAACAATATTCAAGCTTGTCCTTTCACTGCCTTTCATGCAATTTGCTCCTTGCTTTCAATATATTGCACTTGTACTTCACACCAACTTGTCATCTGTTAATCGATTAGTCAAAAGCTTTCATTTAGTTCGGTATTCAATAGTTCTAGCCTTTGATTCTGTTGCTTACAGTTCATCTCATTCGCATTTTTCATAACAACCCATTGCTTTGGGTTCACAAACCTTTACATATAATTTTTTGTTCATTAAGCGTTCACTTTTGCTTTTTAACAGCCCCCAAGAGCGGTTCGATTATTTCCTCAAGTGCACTTACCGGTCTCTGGCATCTCCTTCAGATGGCTGCTTCCTCTTTTCCTACTCCGATGATACAATTCCTCTGGATTGCCAGCCCTGCTCGCACCTCGCTCCACTCTCTCTGTGGGCTGCCGCCAGCTGTGCTTAATTCCCGCAGGTGTTGCTGGTAGCTTGCAGTTTTCAGATTTCTTCTACGTCCGTAGCTCTGACTATGGACACCCTACCAATGAGTCTCACACTGCTGTGACCCTCTCACGGTACACCCAGGCCTTGGCTCCAAAGCTCCACAGGGATACTTGCAGGACCACACACTGCCACCTCCTTCTGCACAGGATTCTCACCTCAGGCTCACGACGCTCAGCCCAGCTTCTCTCCTGCTAGTCTCTCAATTCTCCTTGTCGGCTCCACCTTTCAGTACTAGAGTGGGGAAATTACCTGTTAGTGTGCAATACTCGAAGTCACCTCATCCTCATTCCAGTACTCAAATGGCATGAATGAGGTGAAATGAGGGAAATGGTTTGTAATAGCCTATAAGGGAGGGTGAGATTGACCATCACAAGGAAAAGGGGGATATCATGTCTCGCCTGCGGATATCCTTTCCTCAATACGCAAGGCCCTTCCCCCAGGTGATCCTCCCTCGCATATGCACCCCCAGGGTCAGGATCCAGAAGTGATGGCCGTTCCCTGGCCACCTGAACAGAGGATCCAAGGGGAGAACGTTTGAGGATATCCTCAGGTTTCTCACATGACGTACTTACTGATTTCCGCATTCATCTAGAAAATAATGTGCCAGAGAATAGACTCACGATGTTGTCTTTCTATCTCAATCTTGCTACATGGCAAAAGCCACTCATTAAAGTATTTACTATGACACTTCGGTCACTGAAGAGGAATGTTAGCAAAAATAAGAATGACACGCATCAAAAGTGGCAAATTAGACACAGCTAAGGGCGATTCAGCATGCTGCATGCATTAAGGATCCATTAGGGAGAGCGCTTGGAATTGATGATACTACTTGGGGCTGCCATGTAGATAACATCATCAATGGGATTTTTGATATAACTGTTCATGTCACCTAAAACACTTTTCTTTGGTAGTAACGTTTGCACGATTCTTAAGTGGTATGTTTTCCATGTTATTCTAAGTTAAAGTGGCTCTAGCATCAGTTCAGCTTCAGACTTTCGAAGGAACGTTAATGCCCTCATGAAAGCACACCCAAGGGCCTTATTGTGACTTCACGGGAGCCAGGGGTTGAGTGTAGATACCACTATATTGTCACTTCACCAAACGGTAAAATTAGTGAGATTTTGTGCCACCACTGGGGCAAAATATGCTACCCTGACCCCTAGCCCCTTCGTCAAAATACACATTTCGGCCTGCTAAAAAGAAAGGCAGCTGCCAATTTGTCAGGCAAGATTCTGTTTGGTTGGCAGAAATATGTTTAAAACCCTAAATTTGGAAAGCCCACGACCCCACTTGCTCAATGCAAAGAAATATCCAAAATGGAATCCGCACAGCGCAGTATTATAATATGATAGGTTATTTATAAAGCGCTTAATGCCCACAGGTTTCTAAACGCCGACCTTGGGATCGACCCTGTGGTGCTCCATTTTGTCTTGCTTCCAAGGTGAGGACGTTGCCCCGGAGCTACCCTCCCGAGCAGTTTATTCTTGCACAATCCATGCTAAATTTGTGACATGCAAAAATAAATATGCTGAATGTGTGGAGCTGACTGAGCTGTGGCATCTGTGGAAAAAAGCTTCTCTTGCACCAATGCGTGCACATTAGGTGTGATGAGAAAATGGGCGCTATTGTCCAGAGTGCCTCAAAGTCATCAATATACGAACATTTTGAATGACTCGAGACCAATAGCTTATCCCGAAAGATCAACACAGTATCATTATTGACATCATGTAAAAATGTATAAAAACAATCAAAATATAGAAATATTAAAATGAGGACTGATAAAAAAAGGGCCATAATTCAGACAAATAAAAATAACATTGTTTTGATTTTTGACAAATTAATTTAATTTGTTTAATAAATGCCAAACATTAGTTAAAGTGAGAGGCTGTATTTTTAATATAATATATTTATTACGCAATGATGGCGGATATTCTGGAACAGTTTAATTCGCATGTTTATTTTTTCTATTGCAAGATGTTAAATCATTGCATTTTTTATTTTGTTTTCTTTTTGCTAATGTTGGTACCTGGGATAGAGATTATAGAATTATCTATTTTTTTCAGGATTTAGATTTTTTAAGTGAAATGTGACTGTTTTTTTAGATGAACGAATGCAAGGGAAGACACAAACATTCATTTGGTTTCCGTGTATAAACCGCTATTCTAGCAGTTGCGTGGTAGGACATTTGTTTTTCTCCATTTTGGCAATCTCTCTCGAATTCATCTCTATTGGGAGAATCAAGATTTATATCTTTTAACTGAATCAGAATATGTCTGTTCTTCGCCTTTCAGCTGCAAGATGCCATTGTAAGAAGCAAACAAAAAGCTGCTTCCCAATGGAAATGAACAAAAAGCTATTATCTACAGCTGAAAAGAAATCCACCATCTAGACACAATGGTTTCCTCCCTTGAAACGAGTGTGTGCGAAAATGCTTGTAGGCCTGCCTAGATATGGGTGCCCTATCTGACCTTGCAGTCAGACCCCCATTGTCCTGTGTGTACTCTCTATTAAACACACCTATAATGGACAAAGTGCATTTCATAACTGTATATAATATTGACTTTCATCCGAGGGCTGCTTTACGGAAGTTCTCTACGTGTACGCATGATAGAAGTACACTGAACATTGTATACGTTTTATAAGTTTAACTGAAAGGGCCCAGTGGTCCTCAAGAGGACTACCGACTACGTAAATGACTTATGTTTGGATTTACTTGACCAAATTATCTGTGCATTTTAATGGGGCAGTAATGTCAGTAGGGGATTGCCAGGGGTAGCAGTTGCTACCCCTGGCTCCCCCTCTGCTACGCCTAGACCTGTCCTTGCAACCCCTGGGCCACTGGGCAAAGAGGCAGTGTCAGGAGCAGATATCTGTGTTGCACCTGAAAAAGGCGGTTGCAAATGCAGCTAAATGTGGCACAGCTTTTCTCACCTGAAATCTAGATCTCGTTAGCTGGAGAAATAACAGGGATACAGGAAAAATCACAAAGCCACCATCACTTACAGGTTGTCAGTCCATTAATGAAGAATACATGAATGGTTGTGTTCAGAGGCGGGGATGTTTGTGCAGCTCATACCCAGTACTGTAGCAACAGGAAGCTTGCTGGGAATGGGTAAGAGCAGCCTGCAGTACTCAATGACAGCACAGCATGAATGCAAATCTCAACAGTGTTTCTCTGTGTCTGCTGTGCACATCCAGTGAGCCCCTGGGCATGTGATGAGAGGGGTGCCCCAGGGGCTTCTGCTACCCATCCTGCCTGGGCACTCTGTGACCTGACCCGGATCCGCAAGACCTACTTTACAGGCACACTGCAGATAGACACAAGGTAACATAATTAATTTATTTGAAGTTGCCCTCAGCCTTTGAAGTAAACCATCTTTTGCTTCCTCAAGCAACAATAATATATATTTGGAAGGATAGCTCAGGGGCAACACACTTGCTTTGGGAACAAGAGGATGCAGTGCAACATGGGGTCAGTTCCTGTTCTAGTGCTTAAAAGCTGTAGGAGTCTGTCACTAAAAAACATATAAAGGACAAAAGAAAATAATAAAATGGGCCTTTTCTAGTGGTGATGGCATGAAGCTGCTGCTCCTGTTTACATTTTTAAAAAAAAAAAAAAACTTCAATTACTGTGACCTGCAACACATCCTTCCCCTCTATCTCCCATCTAACAATTAACAAACTAACCACATAAGTAAAACAGAAAGGTGATGGCTAGAAGGTTTCAAAACATTCATAACCACTGGCACAGCTCTGGGATTGAGATATGTGCTTGAGGCTCTATTGTTATGGAGGCTGGTACTGGTGACTTACAGATGTTGGGAGAGAGTGTTGAGATGTAATGTGTTGTAAGAGATTTGAAATTCATTGAATGCAGATAGAAGTTGTTTGAGGAGGGTAATTGAGACTCACACTCTTGGGGTGTTGAAGGAGGGTACTGCACACTTAAGTTGCTCGTTTGCTTGAGACTGCTGGAGACTGCTGGAGACTTCAGTTGCTGGAGGGGGCACTGTGTGAACATGAAGGTGTTGGAGCAAGACCATTGATGTGTAAGGTGTTGGAGGGTGGAAGTGGGTGCCAGACATTTAAAGATGTTGATGGAGGGCCCTTAGCAACTCGCAGGGGATGATGGGGTGCCCGTGTTGAAAATGTTTGAGGGATATTCAGGCTCTGGGTGACTGGTGGCAGTGGGTTGCTGTGCAATGGCTCAAAGTACACCATTGACAAGAAAATCCCTCCACATATTGTTCAAGTGTAAAAGTATGAAGTGGTACAGCCTCTGGTTGTCTTCTGGTTCGACTTGTGTTGGTCATTAGCTGTTTCCAGTCTGTGGCCAGACACTTGACAGGCACTGGATGTCTGTGCTTTGGGGTTTAGCCCTCTCCGAGATGCTCTGTCTGTTTACAGTTTAGCCTGAGTGATGTACACTAGTCCAGGTCGTTGTGTTGGAGATCTGCTTCCATTCACAGTAATTTGGTAATATGGGCCTATACCCACTGATATTAACGCAACATATGGTGAGCTATTCTTGTACGAAATGTTTATCATATTACAGTGATATTGTAACCATATTTTTCTTAGTGTACTGAGGAACAATGCTATGTGATTCCACATCCTGGTTTGCCAAGGGGTGAAAGGTCATGTGCCATCACTTCTCGTGATGTCACTTTGGTGGTGGGGCCTCTTAACATCACTTCCTGTGATGTCATCAGAGGTCAAGGATCACATGATGTAATTTCCGCTGCACTTGGCATTTTGGTGGAATGACATCCCTGAAAGGGGGGGGGGGCAGGGGCGAAAAGTAGTACAAAGATGAGCTGTTCAGCCCCCTTGAACGCATTAACTAATGCATTATAGGTCCCTGGCACCCACATGGGTGCCTGAAAGGGCTTGTCACTGTGAAATGTGGTCAAAAATAGAAAAGCATTTCTATCACTGTTTGAAGGACAGAAATGCAAGTCGGAGAGCAGCGGGATCACACCGTTTCTCTCCCACTGCAAAAAGAATGCTTGAAAGTTTCCAAAATGAACATCTCATGCATTGCGTCTTCCCTTGTGCCTTTTCAAGTCGTATTTCAGAGCCAATGCCATTTGCTATTTTTGGATGCTCATTGAAATGCAAAAAAAAAAACCCCTTTTTTGCACAGATGTGTGAAGGGAGCAAAAAAGGAAAATCTGAATATGTGCATTCAAGATGTCCGTACAGGATCTGTGTCCACCTCTTTATGGTGCAAGTGATGGGATTGCCCCAAAATAAGTTTGAGAATCTGGCCCACTGTATCCTTATGTATTTTGTGGTGATTTCTTAAAGACACATAGTTAATTTGGTTCAGAAGGGCTGGCATTGGGTACTCGTAATCTAGGGAAACTATGTGTGACATACTGGCAGACGACTGACAGTATTGAGGACAGCTTCATCAATTATTTTCAGGAAACCGAAAAGGCCAAGCATGACCTGCCATGAAATCTCTTGCAAACGATTAGCAATTTCTTCTGAGATTCTGGTGAATAAACATTTCAACTGATTTAGTAAATTCCTTTGTAACTTCCTTCCAAACTCACCCTAAAAAAATTGTGATTGGCTGCAAACACAAACAGCAACACATTTTCAACAGCTGAGCTAATAGGAATTGTGCACATTCCAAATTGAACGAAACAGCCGGTTGAGGTGACAAACAAACCACTCAGACACTTTGCAAGTTACCATTGAACTCTTGGTTGCTTTAACAATCAAAGCAAAGAAGAAGGAGAAAGGACGTGAACATGTTATTCTGAGAAGGCAAGGCAAGGTTTAGAAAATCTGATTCTTCATTAAGGTGGCTCAATGGATTCATGTACCTGCTGCAATGATTTCTGATTAATCTGAAAGCCAGAGGTTTGCCACATAGTGGTTAAACTCAGCTTTTCATCCAGTGCATGTTAATGAAATAAGTATCACTGGGTTATGTAACAGTAACCCTTATCATTAACTCATAAATACATTTCATTGTTGGAGATGTTGCTACATAAATGGTCTAATTTTGGCATTAACAACAAAAGACACGTAGTAGCGTTCCATTGTAGTTTTTAGGTTTTTGCTCCTAGTCGTAGTTTCAGTGCTAGACGGCTATGTAGCCAAAATCTATTGAAGGATTTTTGCATAGTGTTATCTATGTCAGTCATTGACCATGTGCCGCCATCTCCACACTCATGGTAGGCAGGCATTGGTAGACCACTTCACAGCAACAATAGCCACTGGCTCTTGATGATGGCTTTCAGATTGCTCTTGGGCCAGGTAGTGAGTATTACTTGAAGCTTTTCTCATCAATAAGTCTTGGTAATTTGATTGATGTTCAGGGGAGCTAAAGCAGAGTTAGAAGTTGACTTTTTGGGATAATAGATCTCTCTTTAGGTTGTTTTGTGTGTGTGCCAGTGAGTGCTAACCCAAGGGAAACATGAAATTCACCACAGGCCAGATGACAGTCGAATGAACCATGTAATTCTCCTTTTATATAGATTGAACAAAGTTCACAATGCAGGCAAATGCCACCATTCAAAAAGGCGGGAGCAGTCACCAATATCAAAGTCATTGAGAGGAAGCATTCTCAACGCACAGCGCACCACATATATGTGACATTTCTTAATACCATTTATTTTTCAATCTTTGATATTAATCATTGATACTTTATCTTATTTGCACAGATAATGTGCAACACATGTTTACCCTAATACATGGAATTCATGGAATGCATGCACGACACCTTTAAAAACATGACATCTATCATTTTGATGAAGGTATATTCAAATTAAACCAAATTAAGATCTGTCGTTTGTTTGTATGTGTATTTAAAGGATTATCTGACAAATGAGTTTGATATTATGCAGTGTTGTAGACATTAAGACATTAGTAAAGTTCCTCCTCATTAACTTAGATATAGGTGATGCCCCCCTCGCATTATCCCAGTGGGCATATCAGGAAAGCCCCCTCTAACAATTTATCTTTGCATGGTATAACTTGGTAAACTCTTTAAAAGCTTTCCAGGAAGAAATTGTTATAATTGCACACATTCACTGAAAAGGGTTCTCCATTTAAAATGCATTTAAACCGTGTGCCTTTGCAGTTCAGCTAAATGTTATGAAATTCTACTGCATTCAGTTGCTGACATGCTCTTTTCGTCCTGGGTTGCAATGATGGAAGTTCCAGTTGTAATTGTGTTGTATGCACAGAATTTTTGCAGAGAGGGAATCTGATGCATTTTGCTCTAAGGCAGAGCGTCTTCACAAATAAATATTAAGGTGTTGCGGACTCCCATATATAATCTCAAACATTGGGTTGATGCTCTAAGTCTGAATTTCTATTTCCATGATTACAATTGGCAACACTCGGCAGCCATCTTTTTGGCTGGTACACTAAACTTAGAGCCATCTTCAAAGACGATGACATAACATGTACAATGTGCCTACATTCAACTAAATGGAAGTTAAAGTGCTGAATACTATTGGGCAGATTAGTTATTTTCTAAATGCTACATGAAGCGTAAACAATTCTATTTTTGATCGCAGATGACGCAATCAACAAATTGAAATGCAACTGCACATCTCAACTATAGCTGTAAGAAATTGCATTTGTATTGCGTTCGAACTAAATAAGATTACAGAATAGCTAATCACTCAGTTAAAATCTCTATACTTACAGCAGATATGTCAAAATCAATCAATCTTGCAAAATTAAATCTAAAATGACAAATTGAACAATCCATATTATGCAAATTAACCTACAGGAGACTATTTCTCCAAAACAAATGTTTCACATTTTGGGGGCTTGTTTATGGATTATTCCAAAAGGTCCCAATCAAAACCTCCTCCCATTTATATATATTCTTCTAAACAATTCAAAACATTTCCAAGAGCCTAATCAGATCGTTCTGAGAGGTTTCCAATGAAGTGTAGCAACAACACCTTATCATACAAAACAAAACCTTCATTAGAAAACATAACTTAAACAATTGTATAACAACCTCCCTTTAAAAACAGAACCAATGTCAGCTTTTTGTAAAATGAGCACCCTCTTCCCATCAAGGGCCATGACAGCAAATGTTGTTATAAAAAAAGCTGTTACCAGATGGCTTGCTGCAAAATCCAATTTGGTATCTAAAAAATCAATAGTCATTCTTTTCATAGAACATAATGTTCTATATTCTTATTGATGCTTAATCAATATGTTCACTCTTTACACATCTTTATTTACTCTTCTTGCAGTGTATGTTTGTGTCTAATTCCTCATCCAGATTGTGGCTGGTAGGTGCCTGAATGTTCAAGTCTATTAAACAACACATTTCCATTCTTCTTAACAATAGATTGCAATCTGCATCTCTTGGCTACACTTTCACATGTTTGAAGCCAGAACAAGAGAAAGACCTAAAACCATTCAAATGAACGAGCTTTGACATGTTTAGCTATTGGCTAGGCTTGATCTCCATTTTATATTGCTCTAATGTGCTGTAGGATCCTGACTTACTTTGAGCTTGCATATTGTGCTTCCAATGAATCAATCGCCACATGAGTTTACCAGGGCATAAACAACATAGTGGGTGTCACGTGTTATTACTTTCTCATTTTATTGTTTGTTTTCCTGTTAATGGATGTATATAAAACAGTCTCCATTTGTTGCATACTGGCATACCTTATATTTCATACATCATTCACAATGAGCTTTGCTTTTGAAAGAAACTGGGAACCAACTCGTCCTTTAAAGATAATGGCTCACGATGTGTCACATGAATGCTAGCATCCAATTATTTTCTTTCATTCTCATCTCCTATAATTATGTGTCAATGTTAGTTAGGAGTACCTCTAACTTGAGATGGTGTACCCCTGTAAATACTACTCATTTGAATTTGTTTGGCTTGACTTCCAGGCCTTTCCTTCTCTTTTTCTTTGTAATAAAATGTTTATCTATGTTTAACTGACTTGCTAAAGGGAAGAGGTGCCTCCGCCGAATGCCATGGACAGTGGGTAAAAGGCCCCTAGTATATTTGGTTCAAAGTGGTCAGTAGCCACAGCTGAAGGCCTGTGCCAGTGGGTCTACATCCTTCACCTAATGTGTGCAAAATGCAGTTTTATAGGCCATGGCCAGTGTACATGGTCATTTACTACTAAAGGGGATATGGAGCATAGCATTCAGTTGCGGCCACTGGCCGTGGTCTTTATCACAATTATTGCAAAGATGCCAGTGGCCTACGGTAACATACTACTACAGGTAGGGTAAGATATAGAATAAAAAAAAAAAACCTTGACATTTTGTGGCAAACCTTTATTTAAGACAGAGTTATGGTTCAAAGCATTTCCCGCAACAAATCCCTTGACATTCATTGGGTGTTGGAAGTGACGCAAACCTTTACTCTGAGCCCCACCCCCCATTGCTCAGCACATTAGCACATAGATAATCTAACAGATGGCATCATCAATGATAACCAAAATGGCATTGTGGATGACATTGATGGGGATACTCAGAGTAAAGGTTGTTGTCACTTCCAACACCCACCAAATTTCATGGGATTGGTTGCAAGAAATGCTTTAATCTTAACTGTCTCTTTACTAATGTTTTTCATATATACCAAAATCCAAACACAACAACTGTATTTAACAGAATTGTGTATGAAGCCACTTGAGCCAATTCCTTCCTGATGTTGCATGAATTCTCGTTGAATATTTCAAAATAGTTTCTACTGAAGCCAGTGCCCCATATATTTATTTTATTTATTTATTAGGTTCATATAATGTACCTATACACAAAATGTTTCAAGGCGCAACAAGACAAGCGTGGGGAGGGGCAGGGATGACAAAACAGAAACGGTCCTAACAGGCCTTGTTACATTTGGATCGTGCAAGTGCAGTAATATAAGTGCAGGGGAGATGGGAAGGGGGTAAATGCCGGAGGGCTAAGCGAGTGCCCAGGGGAGGCCAGGTGGTAGAGCCCAGGGAGAAGAGAGTGCAGGAGCAGAAAGGTCCACATGCTAATTGCAAGGAGTGGGCTGGAAGGTCTAAGGGGGTGCAGGTCCAGCCATGTTAGTGCAGGTTCAGGGATTGGGGGGTCAAGGAGACCCACTGCAGGGTAGACTGGTTGGGAAGGACCTAGTGACCGGTAAGAATCTGAAGGAACCAAGCAGCCAGTCAAGAGGCAGAGGGAGTAACAATTAGGGAGAGGGAAGGAGGTAGAGAAAAGGAGGGTCTTGAGAAGCTCTGGAACTTAAGGAGATCTGGTTCAAGTCTGAGAGGGGCAGGGAGGCCATTCCAAAGGGAGGCACCTGCAGAGGAGAGAGAACTACCCCCAAGCTCTGCTTGGAGAAGCGTCTGATCTGCAGAGTAGATGTTTGTTGTAGTGTGTGGCGTGCCTGTGTTATATAGTGCTTTGTACTTTTACGAATTTTAACTATCAATTTTAATTACTTTTAGATCAAATTTAACATTTCTTCCCACCTCTGAACTGTATTACTATTAACTTGATTGCCGTGTTGATCGTGGCAGGGTTTTTACTTTGTTGACTACTGCTTTTACTGCATTGATAACAGATTGCAGACTGTGTTTGTTGTGGGAACTACACTTCCCATCAAAACTGTAGTTCCCTATCCCTCATATTCTGCAATCAGGTGCGTGGGCGCTGGCACGTGAGGGAGGCCAGTCTGTGCTGGCTTATGAAGCCCTCCTCCATACTTTTAACCTTTGATTGTTGTAGTGTGCGGCATGAGTGTGTTATATAGTGTTTTGTACTTTTACAAATTTTAACTATCGATCTTAATTACTTTTAGATCAAATTTAACATTTCTTCCCACCTCTGAACAGTATCAGTATTAACTTGATTGCTGTGCTGATCGTGACAGGGTTTTTACTTTATTGACTACTGCTTTTACTGCCTTGCTAACAGATTGCAGTCCACGTTTGCTATGGGAACTACACTTCCCATCAAAACTGTAGTTCCCCATCCCTCATATTCTGCAATCAGGCACGTGAGCGCCGGCACATGAGGGAGGCCAGTCTGTGCTGGCTTATAAAGCCCTCCTCCATACTTTGAACCTCTGATTGTTGTAATGTGCGGTGTGCTTGTGTTATATAGTGTTTTGTACATTTACGAATTTGAACTATCAATTTTAATTACTCTTATATCAAATTTAACATTTCCTCCCATCTCTGAACAGTATCAGTATTAACTTCATTGCCATGTTGATTTTGACAGAGTTTTACTTTCTGGACTACTGCTTTTACTGCCTTGATAACAGATTGCAGTCTGCGTTTGTTGTGGGAACTACACTTCCCATCAAAACTGTAGTTCCCTAATCCTCACATTCCGCAATCAGGCTTGTGAGCGCCGGCGCGTGAGGTAGGCCAGTCTGTGCCGGTCGTGGTTGGTCCGCTTCCGGATTCTTGCTCTTCGAACCTCCTCACTGCTGTTCTTCCTCTGCGAGAGCAGCTTCCAGCTGGATCTTTTCTTCCTCCAGTTCTACCTCCTATGCTCTTTACCGTCTTGTGGGTAGCTTGCTCGCTTCACACAAATTGTTTGCTCCTCATCCTTTCGCTATTTAATTGTTCAGTTATGACTTCTGAAGTGAGGCACCTTCCCAATTCTTGCTTGCATGTAGGACTTTTGAACACACGCCCACTGGTCAAACATGCTGATGAGGTTGCTGATATTATATGTAATCAAATACTTGATCTACTCTGTAACACTGAGACTTGGCTCTCCAATGTCACCGATCATGCAGCTTTGTCTGCAACCCCACAGGGCTAACAACTGTTTAGAACCGACTGGAAGTCCGGTAGGATGGGTGGTACTGCTATTATTATCAAAAACTCTCTTGCTGCTTATAAATTCAATACTACCCTTATTGATGACTGTGAACATACTGTTATAAAAATTGTTATTGATGCTAATACTACTATTTGTATTCTTGACATCTATCAGCTTCCCATGCCTACGCCTCTCTTTGAGGAACAACTCCTTATGCTCCTTGGCAACCTCTTAAAGACTGCTTCCTACGTTGTCGTCCTTGGTGATTTCAATCTCTGGGCCTCTCATTTTGATGACCACCAAGCTACCAACCTAGCCCTCTTGTTAGTAACCAATGGCCACCATCAATACATACAGACTCCCACCCTCCAACATGGTCATATTCTAGATTGGGTTCTCTCTCAACGTCTCACCTTGCACAATTTTGAGATCACAACCTGTCCTTGGTCTAATCATAATTTCATCTTGTTCTTTCTGGACCTGCCCGGAAACCTGTTACACTCACTTGGCTCCTACAGGGGCGTTGATCGGAACTGGACAGCTGCGGTCTCCACCAACGTGACGCATAGTGCAGAGATGACAGACTGGACTGGCCCGCCTAATTTCGTCTGCTTGACCTGTAGAAGTATTCTCCTGAAAGTGGAGAAAGGGAATTAGCCACCTGTGGATTTGAGTAATAACACCCCACTGTTCTTCCCACTAATCACCTCCGATATCTCCTTTCATAGTCTCACCTTATGTTTTTAAAGGTTGAGCGCTCCATCCTGCGTGGAATGCAGGGGCGTGTAGATAACCAGCTACTTCACTGGTCCGAAGGAATTGGGAGAGTTCCAGACCAATATTGACTCTGAGGTCCCTGGCGAGGATCCGTAAGCATATAGTTTGTAAGAGTTCAAAATGTCTGATATTCACTCTTGTCCGATTCCTTTTGTCTTGCACTTGACTCAAGAGAAGATTGCCTCATGGCAGCTGGTAGCATTCAGGTAAGAGTCTGTATTACCCAACACTGTCCAGTAAATGATACCTTTGTTTAATCTGTTGCTTTCCCTCTTATTACAGGTGCGGTGTGAGAATTATGACGTCTTGATGATTAATGCATCCGGTGGTAAAATCAGGTAAGTCTATGGTGGTAAAAGATGGTGGTAAAAGTGATTGCCTTTGTTTATTCTCTCGGTTCACCTTGCTGTTCTTTTGTTCCCCTTAGGTGCCGGAGTTCGGCGAAGGTGAGATGGAGGCAGCGCCGAACCGTGGAGATGAATAATGCCTCTGGCGATAAAATCAGGTAAGTCTATGGTGGTAACAGAGATTGCCTTTGTTTATTCTCCTGGCTCACCTTGCTGTTCTTTTGTCCCCCTTAGGTGCCGGAGTTCGGCGAAGATGTGATGGAGACTGCGGCAGATCGTGGAGGTGCTGCGAAGGCTGGTGGGTATAGCGCAGTATAGCACAAGGGCGATGCGACGCGTACCAAATTAACGTCTCTTTCCTTGTTTGAAGGCGCGATGGATCCGGAATCAGGTGAGGAATAGAAGTAATGTTCTTGTTCTAACCTTTCCTCCTTCTTCCCCTTTTCTCTAGGAGCTCCAGACTTGAGGCGGGCGTGGCAGAAGGCTGGATGCTGACTTGCAGGCACTGTGAGCATTACGCTGCAGGATGCAGAATAACACGAAGCGTGTGCTGCTCTTCGGGCGTGGTTTAAATAGCCTTCAAAGTAGTCCCAGGTAAGAAGTTCCCCCAAGACCACACCTGAGTAAGAAAATAGTCCCTGAAGTAAAGTAGTCCCCTTCAGGCTTCACGTTGGCTTGGATTCTTAGCAGCATGGTCTGCACGAGGTAAGTGTAAGCATATGAGCCTGGCGCCTATGGCGCCAGGACTGACCCCTTCTATGAGCCTGGTGCCTACGGCGCCAGGACTGTACCCAGATAGCCCCTAGCCGGGGCTGCTGGGCTTTTTCTAAGCATCTGGATGCCTGCTCCTGGGACTGATGGGCCTGGTCCGGATGCCCGGGGGTAGGCATCATGACAAAACCTTGCTAGGCTCAACACTAACCCACGGGTTCAAATGTCTGTAAGGAATTATCCCAAAATGACCCCAGATATTGTATCTGAACTAGCCTCTCATCTGCTTGCCAATCTTCCTCACTGCAACTGTACCGACACTCTTGTTGATCAGTATAAGAAGATTATTTCAACAATAACTAATACTCTGCCCCACCCCCTTAGTTAACCAAAACTCTGGGTAAATCTTGGTTCTCAGAGGAAATTCATACTCTAAGAACACTGAAGAGACAAAAAGAACAGGCATGGCGGAAAAACACTAACACCTATACCCTTGCCTCATATCATAAAGTGCTGTCTAACTATAAGATTTCTATTTGTGAGGTCAAACAAGACTTTTACGAAGAACACATTCAATCTGCACATTCTTCCCATAAGGAGCTCTTCACAATCCTTAGGGATTTTGAAGGGAAGGATATTTCCTTCCCTGCCCTGGATAAGAGTGATAAATGATGCTCTGACTTCCAACAGGCCTTTAGTGATACATTGAACTCCCATCACAGCAAGATTGCCTCCCTGCGATCCTACCCATCACATACCAATAATAGTCCTCCTGGTACAGACTATGCTCACACACTCCCTTCTCCTCCTACACCCATTTTCAATAAGTAATCAGCAAAGCTGATCTTTCGGATACTATCACTCGCCTCAAACCATCACCATGTCGTAATGACATCTGCCCTCCTACCAAAATTAAAGAATCCTTTGCCTGTCGGACCCCTCTTGTCACACACCTGGTTAACTCTGCTTTTGTTACCTCTACTGTTCCCGAATCTCTGAAAAAGGTATGGATTTCGCCTGTGATTAAAAAGTCTTCCGTTGATCCTTGCTCAGTCATTAATTATAGTCTCATTACCAATACTACTTTCCGTATGAAGATTCTTGATAGGGTTGCCTACTCTCAAATTCAACAACATATTGAATGCAATAACCTTCTTGGTCCTGTTCAATCTGGCTTTTGAGCACTCCATGGCATGGAGACTGCCCTGATTGACCTAAACGCTAACCTATGTCACATTGCGGACTCGGGTCACGTTGCACTTCTTATGCTCCTTGACCTCTCAGCAGCGTTTGACCCTGGTGGCTTCTGATGGTCTTAAGACATCCACGGAACTTCTTGCTTGTGGTGTCCCACAGGGAGCCTGTCTTTTGCCTACTCTCTTTAATTTGTATATTCATCCTTTTTGTCAACTCCTTAACAGTCTCAGCATAGACTACACCAACTGCGCCGATGATACTCATGTCTCCATTAAACTTTGTGGCAATGAGGAAAATGATCTCCTGAATATTACTCATATTTACTCCTTGATTGAAAACTGGATGATAAACAATTCCATGGCCCTTCAATGGTAACACAACTGGGCTTATGCTTGTTGGCTCTACTGAGCATCTGCTAAAGCCGTAACCTAGATACTCTGCTTTTCATATTGCGGGTTCCTCTATTAAGACTAGTTCTGGGTTAAGGCCCTGAGTGTCTATCTTGATTCTTCATTAAATATGAAGAAACATGCCAGTCAAGTGAAAGCCCCATGTGCTACACTAGTCGTCTAATTAGGCAGATTAAACCTTTCCTTTCTGATGCCAACACTGCCTCCCTTGCAGTTGCCCTTGTCAATTCTAAACTTGACTATGGGAACTGCCTACTGATTGGCACCTCTAAATCCAACATGAAAATGCTTCAGGTTGTTCAGAACAATGCAGTGCGCATTGTAAGTGGCCTCTCTAGAAGACAGCATGTGACTGAGGTGCCTATCACATTGCACTGGCTTCCTGTTAAACATTGTATCACGTACAAGGTTCTACTCCAAACTCACAAATGTCTTCAGGACAAAGCTCCAGCATACTTTAAAAATCGGATTAGGCATGTTCGTCCTGTTTTTTCACTTCAGTCTAATCTCGCTTTGAAACTTGTTCCACCCAGATTTAAGCTTGAGCGCTATGGTGGCATTAGTTTTGATTCCATAGCCCCGCGCATGTGGAATCTCTTTCCAGCTCCTCTCCGCCTTTGCGAAGAACTATCCTCCTTTAAATAAGCTCTCAAAATGTTTCTCTCTGATTCTGATGTCTAGCTGTAGTTCTTTCTATTCTTCCCTGGTTTTTGATCTTCTCTTCCTCACAAATCTCTTCTGACTTGCTGCACACTGAGACCTTTGTGCGAGTTGCGCTTTATAAAAGGTATATAACAATAACAATAACAAAGAGTTGGAGCAATAAGACCAAATAGCTCTTGCAGGGAGGGAGAGTGAGTCCGATGTAGTATGGTCCCAGGCCCCAGAAAGCCTTGTGGATGATGCAGAGGGTTTTGGACTTGATCCTCGCAGCAACCGGGAACCAGTGGAGTGAGTTTAGGACTCGAGAGATCCGGACCCTGGGCTTGAGGCCAAGGATAAGTCTTGCAGTCCTATTCTGGATTAGTCGAAGGGGGCGAAGGGAGGAGTTAGGTAGGTTGAGGAAGAGGCTGTTACAGTAGTCCAGCCTGGAGAGGATCAGAGCTCTGGAGACATTGAACTTCTGGGGTAAGGTGAGGAAAGGAAGAATGCCACTGAGGAGGTGAAGCTGAAAGTGGGAGTTGAAGATGACACCGAGGTTTATCACCACACAGGAGGGTGAGAGGAGGGGGTCCATAGAGGGTGGTCAGAATGTAGATGGAAATGAGAGAGCTGGAGTCCCAATGAGAAGGATTTCAGTCTTATTGGCATTGAGGCAGAGATCGTTAGCAGTGCACCATGCCTGAATAGCACACAGACACTCAGGTATGAGAAAGGAAGAGGAGGAGTCAGAAGAGGGAAGCTTGAAGGAGAGTTGAGTGTCATCCACATAACACTGGGACATAGAAGAGAAGGCAGTGACCAAGTGGATAATGGAAGGAGAGTTGGAGTCGAGATTAGAGAGCAAGTTATCACAGCTGCTCAAGAGTGCATTTTCTGTGCCAATGGCAGCTTTGCAGTCAGACTGGTGGTTGTCGAGACAACCAACAGATTCAGTGTGGTGGATACACTGGGAGATAGCCAGCTTCTCCAAGAGTTTGCCCAGTAAGTGGGTATTAGAGAAAGGGTGGTAGTTAGCCATACAGGAAGGGCTGGCAGAAGGTTTCTTGAGGAGAGAGTGCACAAGGGAGTGCTTGAGGAGTGACGGGAAAGATCCAATGGCAAAGGTGTGATTGCAGAAATAACCCAAGACTGGAGCAAGAAAACAATGTTGCCCTTGATAGTTCTGGAGGAGCAGGGCAGCACCTGTTTGGATGAGACGTTCATAGAGCTCGTCTAGAATCCTCATCGGGTGATATGGGAGAGAAAGAGGAGAGTAGTAGGGAGAAGGTGAGGGAAAAGGTTGGGCTGTAGAGAAGAGAGAGGACAGGATGTCCTGAGTTTTAGTAATGAAGTGAGAGGTCAGAGAAGGGGAGAAGGCCGGGGAAGGCAGGAGAGAAATGGAGCCTTCAGTAGGATTGGCGAGTTCCTTGCAGATTTTGAAAAGTTCTGCTGTGTTGTTATTGGTCCCAGAGATGAGGGCTTGGATATAGGCCCTCTTCTTTGAGTAGATGGATCGTCTGTATTGCCTTTGGAGAAGGCAACAGGCCAGTTTGTCATGGATGTGCTTGCATTTTCAGAGTGGCAAGGTTGGAGTCATATCAGGAGTTGCACTTGGAGGCAGGTTTCATGCGGATCCTCATGATTGGGGCAAGGATGTCCAGAGTGTTGAAGATGTAGAGTTGAAGGTCCGAGGCGTAGCCAGGATTGTCTAACAAATGGGGCCTGAAGCTAATGTAGTTGTGCCCACCACAGTGACATTAACATTAACATCTGTAAATGCCCACACAGCACTGCTGAGTGGGCATTCACAGATTTTGGTTGGGCCTTACCCACTCAGGCCCTACCCTGTCTACGTCTCTGTTGAAGGTTAGTAGGTGCTGTGTCAGAGGAAGGTCAATGGCAGCAGGAGGGGGAGTGAAGGAGGTGGCAAAAACAGCAACTGACACTCGCTTCATCGGTCAAATGACAGAGAATGAGACGCGCAGTGCAGGCGGGGGCTTAGCCAGGGGACCCAGGAGGTCCTGGTGAGAGGACCGGAGAGAATGATCAGGCCAGAAGAGAGGAGTAATGAGAGGGTTGGAGATGGGGATGTCTGCAGAGATGAGAGCATTCAAGGTGTGTCCGGCTGAGTGCGTCGGATTGGAGGGAAGAATGGAGAGGGCAAGAGAGTCACAGAGGTTGCGAAAAAATCCAGATGCCGCATCAGGGGAGTTGAGGTGAATATAGAAGTTTCCAAGAGGAGAAGCTTAGGGGTAGAAGCCAGGAGAGAAGAGGTGAGGTCAGCCCACTCTGGGCAGAAGAGGGAGACCTGACCAGGGGGCCTTTAGATGATGGCCAGAGTCAGAGAGAGTACATGAGAGACACCAAGTCTGCAGATGAGGCATTCAAAGATGGAGTAGGCCTGAGTGGTTATGATAGTAGCAGGGACCCACTAAGGGAAGATCTGTGCCACTCTGCTCCCGAAGCGCTTAGGCCTGGGCTTAGAGAGGATCTTGTAGCCCTCAGGGAGGGGAGTGTCAAAACATGTGAACCACGTCTCGGTTAGAGCAAGGACATGGAGGTTGAGGTCTTCAAGGAGGTGGTATATGTCAGAGGAGTGTTTGACGGCAGAGCGAGAGTAGGTAAGTGGCGCAGGTTGCCATTGTGAAGGTATTCCGAGAAGGGATTCAGGAGTGTGGTACACCTGTCGGATGTGGCAGAGGGGCCAGAGAGGAGACAGAAAGGGGAGTGGCAGGAGAAGGGAGGAAGTTGAAGAAAGACAGAAGACGCCTACCAAGAAGGAGGTGGTTGGGCTGAGAGCCCTGGACCATGACAGTTCTATTTAGGTAGACATTAATGATGGCCCTAGAGGACAGGAAGGATGCCAAGAGAACTTCCCAGCGGGTGCCACCATTAATGGGAGAGGAAGAAAAAGGGGAGTTATGCATCATTTTAACCACTATAAAGAAAGTTTCAATCATGACGTGTACATTTTCTTGTGCACTGTACCACTGCTGTCTTCCTGTCTGTGCATCTACAGCAATCTCTGAACTCCATTATTTGCCTCTATCTCTGCCCTCTATTTTCTCCTAGTAAGCAGCCCCGCACCCATCATTTTATATAGTGAGGAGCTGCTGCGGGCTTGGAACTGGTACGAGGTGTACTGTGGCATTTTAGATATATACATCTGTAAAGAAATAACAGGGAGATAATGAAACATAAAAGCACAATTTAGTTATATGAGTGGTGCGCAATAAAGAGATGTGTTTCTTTTCCTGTGGCTTATTGGGTTAAAAGGCTGATTTCTGAAATAAAAAGAAGAATTAAAATGGAGTTTCTTAATAAGGTGCACAGAAGATAATCTCATGTAGACAGTCGATGTCCTGAGAAGGGGCACTTGGGTGACTCACAACTTTTATCGAGGATTACCTCAGTAAACACACGTGTGTTTATCTATTTGGGGGTTTTATATTTTGGGGAATTTTAGGCTGCACATGCCATATGGTAGCAGTAACTGAACATGCAGGTTTTTCCTTACCATAGAAATGATGGCATTGTTGGGTTGTTTGGGACTTTTAACTGAACAAAATGGACTCAAATAAAACAAAAGTAAAAGCAAAGACCAGGACTTGTGTAAGGTGGCCTGGTGACATGGATTATTTTAGGAACAAAATTTAAAACAAAAAATAACCAAGTATAATGGACTGGAAATCTTTGAAACCAATTATTTTTACCAAATTATTGTTCATGCTTTTTGGGCAATATGGAGAAAACTATTTTTGGAAGCCCTGCTGCTTAAGTGGCCTCATGCGATTCAGGATTATTTGAAGGTTATTTCAAAAGATGTAAAGACCATATTCCGTTTTTATTTCCCAAAAGATGTCCAGCAGCTCATCAGTCACATTTGCTGCCATCAGCAGAAGCAGCTAGTGCCAACATTGCAAGAATCTGATCTAAAGTCTTTTCCAGAGTAAATAATGGTGTATATGACAAGGCAACCCATGAAATTGCATTAGTTTCAATGGCACACTGCATGGCAGCCATCTTGGGACAGACAGTGATAAAAGCAAGCATAACTCAAGTCAGCGGGGAAGTTTGATTTTTCTTCGGAACACCATTAGGTAAACTGATAAATTATAGGAGCAGCCAGACTGCTCTGCCAGTGCTTTCTGGAGCCGTTTTGCTGCTTGAATGTTGTTAATAGTCCAATGACAAATGAGGCTCATAAACTCTTGCTGTTCAACGTTGCTTTGATTTTCATGAGCGAGAGAAGAAGGGCACTGATCCTATGCGACACATTCCCGTTTCCGAGATGACTGCCATAGGCGTGCATCCTGGCCCTCCTCACAGAGCGGCACAGGACTGCTGCCACTGCCCGGTCAAGACCTGCATCACACCTGCTGTAGAGCCCAGTGCTGCAGAACAGCCGCTGGGCCCACCAGGAGAGGAGCAGGGCACTCTCCTTCACCGTGTGCTGGCACAGCTTCTTCCAGGTGGCAGCTGCCGCCTTGCCTTGGGCCTGATAAGCCCCAATTGGAGCCACCCGAACCTGCACTCCCTAACAATGTGCCAATGCGGACACCACAAAGACAATATTCCCCAATAAATAGTGTTGTACCTGTATTGTACTTCTGCCAGGGGTCAGATTACAGAAACGTTGCACCGGTGCAAGTGCAAAGTTTGCACGTTATTAGCACGAGCGCAAAGTTTGACCTATTTTTTAAAACACAAGGACATATTAGAAAACTATTGGAGCATGACAAGTGCAGTTTGGCAGGGTATAAGAACCAGGGACAAAAATTGCCCTGGGGAAAAAAGATACATGTTCACTCCATTATTGCACCAGGGCAAAGTTTGCCCCGGTACTAATACGGAATGGTATTAGCACTAGGGCAAAATTTGCCCTGTTGAAAAAACACATCCGGAATGTATCTTTTTTGCAGTACGGCAATTTTTGTCCCTGGTGCTTATACCATGCTGCGCTGCATTTGGCATGGGAAATCGTTTTCTAATATGTCCAAGTGTTTTTTAAAAATAGGGAAAACATTGCCCTAGTGCTAATACTGTGCAAACATTGCACTTGCACCGGTGCAAAGTTTCTGTGATGTGGCCCAGATGACCACCACCGGAGAGTCGATGAGATCCTCCAGGTGACGTTTTGAAGCTTTCACCTCAAGGGGGTGCCCTTGTCTGCAATCAGCACCCAGAGTGAGGACCGCCTCCCTTGTAAAACATAAACTGGGGGGGAGAGAGTCGGTGTTCCCTTGTCAAACGGGAAATTATATTCCGACCTTAGAATCAATGTAAGCCGCCATTTTATGTCAAACCGCCATTTTAGGTTCTCTCTGCAAAGTCACCCTCTGAGCTAAAATGGTGGACAGTGTCATTCCGAAAATGTAACATGGCCGTCTTGACTTCTATGTATAAACTAATGTGTAACTTGCCTGCAGGCCACCTGTTAGGGTCATGAACTGAGACCTTGCCCTTCGTTGACCTGTGTGTAAAGGATTACTCGTGCCACTGAAGCTAATCCGCGAGCATATGTTACGAACAATGTATTCAAATACCAAACTGAGAACATTTGTTTAAACTACATTGTATAGATGTTGAGAAGGTCTCTATAAGAAATCCTAAATTACACTGTTGCCATTGAGGCTTGTTGGCGAATGTATTAAAGGCGAACCCTAAGTGTACAGATGTGTGAACTCGGCACGAACCCTAGATCTGTAATGTATTAACAAATATTAACTGTGAAATGGGTTGGACATCATGTTTTCAAAGGTATATAAGGTGCAACTATTCTAATGTACAGTCCTACTCACTGAGCACACCGAACCATGCTGGTGTTCGTTGTGTTGTACTGAGGGCTGATAGCTATCTGTTGTTTTGTCCTTTGAAACTGTTCAGTATAAAATAAAGATCTTTGTATGTTCCTTTGTAACCCGTGTTCGGTGTATTTCCTTTTGGGGTACTCAGCCTCTATATTTTCTCTTTGTTTTCACAGTTGGCGGCCGAATAGGGACCCTCAAGATTGATGCCGGATTGTCGAAGGTTGACACACGCTATCGGACCGGGATCAGACGGTGTGACAAAATAAAGGGGCCCCTTCTGAAAGAGATGCGACACCTCAGCAGCGCTGAACGACCCGATCCCTGGACGATTAGCTTGTGGTCCGAGACGGCATCTTGACGAGGGTCCACTTATCGAGGCAGGCAGTTTTGCCGAAATCACCAAACAAGAGGTAATATTTGTTAGAAAAGAATTTTGAAATCCGATTGGACCTTCTTAGGATTGATCAGATGAGTCATGACCCGATTCTTAAGTATCCTGATAAGTTGTTTTGGCGCATTGCATCTGCAAATAGAATTATTTACCAGATAACACCAATATTTTGATATGCCTGGGAAATTGTCTACCTGCTTCAGGGCGTTATTCCGCAGCGATAGGCAATCTTTGGAATTTAGCCATCTGGCACCACAGGAGGGGTCGCCGGCTTGTACTATGTACTGTAAGCATGGCATTGGAAGCATAGTGTTTAATGATATTTGGCACAGACAAACCAGACATGCCTCCAAACTTCAGTGGCCAATCAATGGTAGTTTTGAAATCCCTCGTATTGAGTATTTAGAGTCAATTTTGTTAAAGAAAAAGGCGAGACCTGCAGAATTCAATGTTTTGCAGAATTGGAAAAAAGAAGCGTTGCAGCAACTTAAGATTAGAGAAAAACATGTGTGCCGTCATAAAACGAATGCCGAAAAAGCATTGTTATATGACCAAGATAAACAGTCTGAGTCAGCTAGGAATATGGATAGGGCTTTCTCACTTGGCATTCAGAAAATCTATCCTTCCAAAGATTTTCATGTTTCTGATGAACTTATTGATACATTGTTAAATGAGCGAAGTCCTGGTGCCTCTGCGCCACCTCCGTATGTTCCTCTTACTGCTGCTTTGCCTCTTCCTGCTGTTATTCCTGCTCTTCTTGCTGTTGTTCTCGTTGTTCCTGCTCCTCCTAATGTTCCTCTTCCTCCAGTTGTTGTTCTTCCATCTGTTCCTCCGCCTCTTCCTATTGCACCAGTAATGGTACCTCCATTGAATTTACCTGCTCCCCCTCTTCCAAGTGGTCTTGTACCGCTTGTAGTCGATCAGTGGGCGGGGTCAAGGGTTGTTACTCGCAATACTGTACCTCCAGAGAAGAAACGAGATTTGATTGCATGGGCTAAGCATTGTATGGAGAGAGATGATCGAGCGAATGTTCTTGCCACACTTTCTAATATGGATAATTTTCCTGAGAAAAATGTTTTCATTGAAGGTTTAGGGATTCATTTATGTGTAATGTGGGGCAAATTAAATAATGCAGATCTCCCACAAGGGTTGAGGGATCTGAACACGTTAGCGATTTCAAGAGACACTGTGGAGAAGGTACATGAGCATGTCGAGAGGATATTTGAGTATAGAAAGCAGTTGGAAAGGTTACAGAATGAGGATGATGATGAGGATAGTACGTATGTACAGAAACGGTTCCTTCCTTGTCGCAAATGGATATCCAAAGAAACACGAATTTGTACAAAAGACGGGATTAGATGGATCTCAGATATGTCGATAACTTCATTTGAAGTATATGACACGTATAGTCAGTATACGCTAGAAATGCAGAGGAAAGTGATACAGGTAATGATAGAGTACCTGCTGGATGAATGTGTAAAGAGAAAGATTAGTTGTCCCATAGAGTCATTGAGTATTTATAAGAGAGTTTTTTCACCTGACTCTTCTTCGACTGCTTTAGCGCTCGACTTGGTTCTGTTGCTTAGTAAGCGTTCAGAGTTGCCTACTTCTCAGTTGCCTATGAGAGCGGTTCCTCTGACATTTTTCCCGAAGGTTGAGATTGCGGCTAATCCTGCAACGAACGCAGTTGCTGTAAACATTCCTGCACATTAAGTATCACAGTTTGTTCACGTCCCGTTCTCGAGACAGGAAGTGAATACCATTAGACAATCTATTCCTGACATTATGAAAAATCCGACAGGATTCTATAAAGAAATAGAGTCTGTCTTTCAGTTCCCAGTATTCACCTTGGGTGATATTGATCTGTTATTTCCTGTACTCCTGCTCGTAGATTTGTGGAAACAGGTTAGGACTATAGACGACGTACCAGGGTTGGGAAATACATGGGCTAACATAATTAGACTCGATGGAGAAAGGCCAGCTGGTGAGAGACCACCCCAGGTGATACTAACCTTGCCTGATAGAATCATTGCAAAATTGAAAACCATAATTCCCGAAAAGAGAATTATCTGGGACAAGCTTACGGCCTGTGTCCAAGGAAAGTCTGAGGGTGCTACCGAGTTCTTTAATCGGTTCGAACAGGTATTCTCGGATTTCAGTGGAAAAGACTTAGGCACAGAGTCTTGGAAAAGATTATTTGTGGACAAATTTGTGCGTGGATTGCTGCCAGACATCCAGTCACAAATTATGTCTTCTGAGAGCGCTTGGCAGGCGAAGTCCCAATCAGAAGTACTCCACATGGCTCAGTACTACGAGAATCGGGTAAATGATAAAAAGGAAAGAGTAGAGAAGAGAAAAGGTGATTTGAAGACTAAAGTATTATTACAACAAATTGTTAGAGGCCTTAGAGGGGGTAGTTTGCAGATTAGAGGTCAGTATGTTCCACAAGGGAATGTGCCCTTGGGTCCTGTGAACATTAACCAGTGTGCCTATTGTCGACAAGAGGGCCATTGGCGTGCTCAATGCCCCGTCCTTCGACAAAGGTTGAATAACACATTCAAAAATATGGGTAGATGATCCAGAGGTCGCCCGGGTGTAGGGGGCCCTGGTAGAGGTCAGTTTGCACAGGATCCTCAGAAGCCTTTTTCGTAGGATAATCAGACTCTGAGTGTGGATACTAGAAACATATTTGATCATCCTTCTGCTGCATATCTATCTGAAGAATTTCCTTTTGATGACATTCTGTTTTGTTAGGATTGCCCGAAGCAGGGTTTTGAACCTACGCCTATTCCCGTTAATCAGAAAGGTCCCTATGTTGAAATGGTAGTGGGAAATAGGAAACATCTATTCTTGGTAGATACAGGGGCACAGAAGTGTTCCATTGATCATTCTCGGGTTCCAAACATTCCACTGTCAGGGCAAACCAATGTTTCCGTAGGGTTTTCTGGCACACCAGTTGTTTGCCCAGTTTCTTCGCTGGTACCTATTTCTTTGGGTCCCTTTACGGACCACTGCCCATTCCTTTTGACTTCAAATTGTGGAGAGAATTTGCTGGGGTTGAATCTGTTGAAGGAATTAAATGCGGTAATTCATTGTTCTTCTGTTGGAGTGCGTTTGATGATTTCACCACAGCAACTTTCTGTCTCTCAATTCTTAACCAGACCTTTGCCACCAGAATTCAGTGATGTACCGGGGTTCTATGGGCAATTGATGACAATGATGTTGGCGTTTTACAGATCGAGCCTGTTAAAATAGTCTTGAAACATGGAATAAAGCTGCCACGCATTCCACAATGTAAGATTTCAGTTGAGGGCAAGCAAGCTTTGAAATGCATCGTTTCCGATTTTGTGCACCACGGGGTGATTGAGGAAATTGCAGGTAGTTTGTGCAATAGTCCAATTTTACACGTGTACAAAAAAGGCGATAATGCAATTCCATTTTGTTTCATAATTGATTTGCGTGTTATTAATAAGGTCATTGCTCTGCAATTTCCAATTATGCCTGATGTGACGACAATATTAACTATGATTCTGGCTACAGCTACTTACTTTAGTGTTGTGGATCTGAAGAATGCTTTCTTTAGTATTCCTATACACAAGGACAGTAGATACTTGTTTGCGTTCACCTTAGGGGGACGCTTGTTCACCTTTACCTGTGCACCGCAAGGTTACACGGAAAGTCCTAGCATTTATAGTAGGGCTTTGAAAGAACAGCTTGATACCCTTGAATTGCCCTCTTCTTTTACATTGCTTCAGTATGTTGATGACTTGCTTTTAGCTGCTGACTCTGAAAGCGCTTGTCAGGAGGGCACTGTGTTGTTGCTTATACACCTGGCTAAACATGGTCATAAAGCTTCGCTTAAAAAGTTTCAATACTGTTGCCAGGAGGCTGCCTATTTAGGCTATCTCCTGTCAAAGGAGGGAAGAAGATTGACACCTGAAAGGATAAAACTAATTTCTGGCAGGTCTGTCCCAAATACACAGAAGGAAGTTAGAGCCTTGATAGGTATGGCTTCTTACTGTAGGTTGTGGATCCCAAACTTCTCACTAGTGATTAAGCCGATGTTGGCTTTGACGGAGAAGGGCATTTCTACGCCACAGCTGTGGAACGCGAACACCAGCAATCATTTGATCTGCTCAAGAGTGCATTATGCTCGGCACCAGTTTTGGGCACACTAAATTATGAAAAGGCCTTTGTGTTGTTTGTGCATGAATGTGATGGATGTGCTTTGGCTGTATTAACGCAGGAACATGGAGGGAAGAATAGGCCATGCGGTTACTTTTCTTCCGTCCTTGATCCTGTAGCATGCGCTTTGCCAAAATGTTTGTGAGCTGTCTCTGCTACTGCTGCGTCTGTAAAACAGAGTGAGGGAATAGTCCTAGGCCATGATCTAACCCTGATGGTGCCTCACTCTGTAGATGATCTACTGAACAGAACCCAAACGCAACACCTCACTTCCGCACGGTTGACTAGATAAGAATTGATTGTTTGCTCCTCACATACAAATTGAGAGGTGTTGTGTTCTTAATCCGGCTGAACTCTTACCTTTCCTGCAAGGTACTGCTTGCAGTGACAAAGAGTCACATGACTGTCTGTATACTACCAAACAAGAGACAAAGGGTAGAATTGATCTGAAAGACACTCCTTTGAACAATCCACAAGGGGAGCTGTTTTGTGACGGCTCCTGCTTCAAACTCCAGGATGGTACATCCACAGCTGCTTATGCAATCACTGCATTGAGCACGGTCGTGGAAACCAAGAGAATCACGCATTACTCTGCGCAGGCCGCAGAGATTGTAGCATTGATCCGAGCTTGCGAACTTTCCGAAGGGCTTACAGTGAACATATATACTGATAGTCAGTATGCCTTTGGGGTGGTTCACAACTTTCGGAGACTTTGGTCAGAAAGAGGGTTCTTAACTTCACATGGTACAAAGATCCAGCATGGCTCCCTAATAGTACTACTGCTCTCAGCGGTTCACTCCCTACTCAGTTAGCTGTCGTGAAATGTGCAGCACATCGAAAGATTACAGATGATATAGGAAAAGGGAATGCTTTCACTGATCAAATAGTTAAACAGAGTGCCACCAATCTCTTTATGGAGATGTATGTTTCAAGGAAGACTGTAAATGCTTATGCAATGGACGAGGGTGTTGGGTCCGTAAGGGATATCCAAGCCGATGTCACGTTAGAAGAATCCAAGAGGTGGGCTGAGGGCTTGGGGAAACTTAATGATGATGGGTGCTGGGTGGACATAGCTGAAGGGAAATGGCTACTTCCTGATGCATACATGATGATGATGGTCATCATGGTCCATGGCCCTACACATATATGTGCCCAGAAGGTTACAAGAATGCTGGAGAAAGTTTGGGCGAATGACAAGATCTCTAGATTGGCTCAGTGCTATGCCCAAGACTGCATGATCTGCTTACAGCATAATGTGGGAAGGGGAACATCAACTCCAAGGGGAGGTTTTGGGCCACCTTCTGTCCCCTTTGAGGTCATCCACTTTGATTTTGTTGAAATGGAACGTTGTAATAGTTTGAAATATGTGTTGGTTGTCATCTGTGCTTTCAGCAAATGGGATGAGGCTTTACCTGTTAAGGACGCTACAGCCATGACTACTGCAGGGATTATGTTGGAGGAATATTTTCCTAGGTTCGGGCTACCAAGAGTCATCTTGACGTACAATGGTCCACATTTTGTCGCTACTGTAATTCTGGAGATATTCACGGCATTACAGATCAACAAACGGTTCCATTCAGCAAGACATGCCCAGAGCGCCGGACTAGTAGAAAGACACAACGGCATCATCAAGAACAAGCTCGCTAAGACGTGTGCCGGCACCAAACTAAAATGGCGGGACGCCTTACCGATCGTGTTACAAGCCATGCGTACTACCCCTTAAACTAAGACTGGGTTCTCTCCATTTGAGGTGGTAATGGGGAGACCTGCCAATATCTGGAACCTTCAGAAATGTTGATCTTTAAAGAATGTCAAAAATGTACTTCTTTCAGATTACTGTAGCCAGTTGACTAAAAACCTGTATTTGATTTATCACCAGGTGCGAGAGGCTTTACCTGTGCGATACGAGGGCCCAGGCCACAGTATTCAGCCCAGTGATTGCGTGCTCACCAAGACATTTGAGCGTTCTTCTTGCCTTGCATCTCATTGGCGGTGGCCATTCCATGTCCTGCTGGTCACACAGACGGCGGTGCGTGTCGCAGGCTGAAAAAACTGGATCCATGCGACGCATCTCAAGAGACTTCCTCACCCACTGCCACACGATACAGAAGAAACAGAACCCCTCGCTAACGCTGCAACCAACGATCCCGAAGCAGTAAATAGCGTCGAGAGTGCATCAGAGAATCTCTCTGAGCCCTTGAGGCTTGGGAAACCTGCCATTTTGTCTCCACACTGTCCAAAAGTTTTGTTTCCAGAAACTGTTGTTCCGGATCATGCATCTTCACTTGCTCTAGATACGCTGCTTCCAACGGGAAGTGACGACATATTGTCCTTTGATCAATCAGTAACGGGGAAAACAAGGTACAATTTGCATCTGAGAAAATAGACTTACGGCACGGTTTGGCTGTGTATTCGAAGAAGAAAGGAAATTCATCAAGGGCTTGCTTTTTGCCCAAGTAATTGTTTGAAACGGGATTCTGTTGGCTAGGGTTGTGGAAGGACTAAGAAGTCGCACGTCCGGGAGGTCGCCAGTTAATAACATTGGGGTTTTTTCGTTTGAAGACTGCAAGGCCTGCAACCGCTACCGCTCGTACTGGACTGATAAATGATCGTGTGACCGGCTGGGAAAATCGACAAATCTCTTGGACCCCGAAAATGTATTACTGTCTTTTTATAATGTTAATTGGTTTTATAATAGTCACTGTCTTAGGCCTTTGGTACCTCGAAGAAGTACATCCATTCGAAACCTTGTTACTAACTGAAACTGTACCCACTGTCCCTACTCCTTTTGTGCATTTGCATACTCTGTCTCCTACAGACTCCCAGCATAGACAAAGATATCACAAAAATACATTGTTACTTATCATGAATGCCACACATGCCATTTTTAATAGGTCCAACTGTTGGGTCTGCTCGCATTTACCGCAACATGGGGATAAGGGGCTAGGTTGGTATATTCATCCTTTACCTTTGACAACTGCTTGTTATGCTTCTCTTAGAGCACTGTTCTTTGGCTGTTGGAACGATAGCATCTCGGGAAACTTTGATGGCACTAATTTAATAGTTTTGAGAAACGTGTTCTGACTCCCCTGGGATGCTCGCTTTTCGCAAATAGGAGTAAGCTTAATGTTGCTTCTATAAGACCTTCTGATAGACTGTCTCGTCCCTTTCAATCTTTGATTTCCTTCAAGATAGCTCCGATAGGCGATAAGGATGCCATGCCTCCTTCCTACACTGTTAACCATAGCCCCGATTCAGTTTCTTTCTCCATACATAGGAATGGTACTCGGTCAATGGGAGATTTTAAAGGTTGCGCCAATGTTGCAAATTTGACTGGGGAAGACAGACTTTTGCATGTAGGTGAACCTGTCTACTTTGTTTGTGATAATGTAGCATTTCCATGGTTCCAGGATTGGCAGGGAACTTGTTATTTAGGGATCCTGTTACCTGGGGTGCTCATAGCTAGTACTGTAGAGGTTTCAAAGGCTCGTCCTCAGCGGGACGAGGGTGGTGACACTCCAGCACAGGTCTTGGGAGATGTAGCAAAATCATTCATGCCATTTTGGGGGCAGATAGCGAATTCCGAGGACATCAGAAGACTTGCGAGAGCACTGGAGAGAACCATCAACCGGACCACGGACATACTCTACAATATGACATTAGAACAGAAAGCAATAAGATTAGTAGCACTCCAGAACCGGATGGCATTAGATGTCATTCTGCCTGAACGTGGTGGAGTGTGTAAATTAGTGGGGTCCGCTTGCTGTGTTTTCATGCCAGATTCCTCCCCAACTATCTTCAAGGCAATACAGAATCTGCACGTCCTTAGTTCAGAAGTGCATGTTCCCGAGGGAAACTGGGATCTTAACGCTTGGTTCTGGGACTTCTTGCGATCTTGGGGTTGGAAGGTGCTGCCGGTCTTACTGATCATTTTGGGAATTCTGTTGTTTCTTTGCTGTTGTATCCAGTGTTTACCTAGTATATGTTCGATGCTAGGGGGATGTTGAGCACAAGCGATAGGTACAATAGGACATAAAGTACATGCCCCAGATAAAAGCTCCAAAGAATATGTGTTAAAAGAAATCTTAGCAACTGATCTAATGGCAATAGATATTTCCGACAGTGATTCAGGGTTCATGGACTATGATACATGGAGTTGTTTGCAAGAAGATCAGAAGTAGTTTAGCACTTGGCATAAGCCAAAAGGAGAGTTTGTCAAATGGGAAATTATATTGTGCCTCCTATTGTGATGAATATATGTATATTTGCCTACGCCAAGCTGCTTGTAAGCCACTTGCGAATAAATCCGTGTTGCAAGGTCCCGACCTTAGAATCAATGTAAGCTGCCATTTTAGGTAAACCGCCATTTTAGGTTCTCTCTGCAAAGTCACCCTGTGAGCTAAAATGGTGGACAGTGCCATTCCGAAAATGTAACATGGCCATCTTGACCTCTATGTATAAACTAATGTGTAACTTGCCTGCAGGCCACCTGTTTGGGTCATGAACTGAGACCCTGTCCTTCATTGACCTGTGTGTAAAGGATTATTCGTGTCAATGAAGCTAATCCGCGAGCATATCTTACGAACAATGTATTCAAATACCGAACTGAGAACATTTGTTTAAACTACATTGTATAGATGTTTGAGAAGGTCTCTATAAGAAATCCTAAAGTACACTGTTGACATTGAGGCTTGTTGGCGAATGTATTAAAGGCAAACACTAAGTGTATAGATGTGTGAACTCGGCACGAACCCTAGATCCGTAATGTTTTAACAAATATTAACTGTGAAATGGGTTGGACATCATGTTTTCAAAGGTATATAAGGTGCGACTACTCTAATGTACAGTCCCACTCACTGAGCACACCGAACCATGCTGGAGTTCGTTGTGTTGTACTGAAGGCCGATAGCTATCTGTTGTTATGTCCTTTGAAACTGTTCAGTATAAAATAAAGATCTTTGTATGTTCCTTTGTAACCCGTGTTCGGTGTATTTCCTTTTGGGGCACTCAGCCTTGATATTTTCTCTTTGTTTTCACACCCTGGTGTGCACAGGGAGCAGCTCTGTGCAAATTTAGAAACCTACAATCTTGCATATAATGGCAGGAGAGCTGCACCACCACACTTTGCACTACGGTTATTATGAAAGAGCAGTGGGGGCTTAATGCCTTAGAGGAACAGGAACCTAACCACAGCACTAACAGCACTTACTAATGAATGCAGAAAGGATGTGTATGTCTTTGCATGGGGAATGCAGTGAAGAGGACTCGACAGCCACTTCCTTAGCACCAGGAAGGAGGCCCACATGTTTTTTGTGTTGGCTTGTGGGCATGAGGTACTTTAAACACAAGTTTTCTTAGTGCAAGGTTGCTTTTTCATTGTTTATGACACCAGTCCAAACTCCTAGTGAAAATTAAAATAATTGGGTCTTGAGTCATAGGGCCTCATTACGAGTTTGGAGGTAGCCATGCCCTCCATGGCTGACTCCAAACTCGGGTCCAGGTCCGGGTTCCCTGAATGGGGAAATACCGGGCCATTCCGACCTTTGCGGGCCCAGTATTTCCCCATTCAGGGAACCCGGACCATCCCCATTCCCATTTGAGCCCCTATAGGGCTCAATGGGAATGGGGAGCATGCTAACAACAGGCCTGTTAATGACACGCTCATTGTTAGCATGCTGGGCCGCTCGCAGGGCCACTAAGGACGTCTGGTAAAACTATCAACCCCTAAACACCAGTTACCTAAACAAAATACTCTAAAATGCGGGTTACCCAGAAGCAGGGGGATATACTTATGCAGAAGAAGCTTCCTGCATCCGTGTTCTGCCATTCACAAGAAAACATCCATGTTGGCGTCTTCTGTAGCTAGCGTTAATAATGGTTTTCACGATGCAGCATGTCATTGGATTTCTGAGGGATATACAATGAATTTCTCCAAGTAAAAGAATCAACTCATTCTCTGATATGAGATGGGCAAAGCCCTCTAACAGTTCCAAGATATTAAGCTGGCACCATCAATCCCCATCCTTTGTGGACGGACCCTCCAATTAGCCTTCGTTCCCAAGTGATGGTCCTATGAGCACATTTCTTGTTCGGCATAATAGAACCTCCTGTCATTGCCCCTTGTCATCTCTGATAGACTTGCTCTGACACTCAATTTCACCACCTGCTGACACTTGCGTGGCACTCCATCAGAGAGTGAACCTCTTGCTGCTATGGTTCACACATGCAGTGGGGGTGGTGGCAGAGTTCAGAGACGCTGGGAGACCCCGGATGACGGGCCGGTGTGGAATTAATAAACCACACAGCCCTGCATGACCCATGAGAACCACTGCACACTTCTTCAATTCCAGCTATTTGCTGCCATGGGAGACTGCCTAGGGTTGAATTTGTTGATCTACTGAATACTAAAATCCAGCATGGTTTTCAAAGTGATCAAAAATGCAAATAACGACCAAGGGAAAGAATTATAAGGGATATTTGTCAGACAAACCTATCCAGGAAATTCAAAAACATTTGAGTGATGGGGTGTTTCTATATTTTTATAATTCGGGAATAGATTGCACAAATACTGGTGTGGTGGATTAGGAAAGACATCATTAGTGAATGAGACAGCTTAGACTTTTGATGACTTCAAATAAGAAGTATGTAAATGTGTAGAGATGTAGGAGGCTTATTTTAGGCTCACAGTCGGAATAAATTGAAAATAATTTGGGAATCCCACTTTACCAACCCCATTCTGATGATTTTCCATACTGACCATTCATAAATATAATTGGAATGGAAAGGTAAATAAAGGGGGGGAAAGGCGAAAAGAATAAAAGGGAGAAGAGAAAGGAGGGGAGGAGTGTTAGAGTTAGGGTTAAACAGGTATGTGGATTTGTGAACCACCGTTAACAAAACACCAAAAAATCCTACCGAAAATGTTGCTCATTTTTCAGGGAATCGCAAACAGTGCCAATTTTCACTTTTGCCTTACAACCATTATTGTATTGTAAGGCAGTGCAAGGAGTTTGTGAGGCAATGCAAGGAGTCACCATCAAAAGAATTTTCCATGAAACTAAATGTTTTTTGTTATGATTATTTACTCACAGGTCATTTCACAACTCTGCCTTGATTGCGGAACCCCAACTTTTTCATCCTCTCTATTTCCACACTGTACCCAAAACACCATTTGCTGTTGAAGTATGTACTACGACAGTGGAAGTCATAGCAGTGGCTGAATTAATAAGACGTCTTAGGCCAGATGAACGTTTTAGGGGGGAAAACACAGGTGCTAGCACCATTAGCAGCCTGGGGTAGTGCCTGGGTGTTGATAGCGTGTATTCTGTAAAATAAAAAAGAGCATTGTCCCTCTGGTGGTTGTGCACCCATCAATGAAAGGGAATGTTTCCTAATGATGGCCACCATCAACATTACAGGGGTTCCGGATTGCGCCTCATGTCGTTGTTTATGGCGGTTGGGTGGGGAAGAATGCGATGACCAGTGGAAAAGTAACATGTGGGAAGAAGCGGGTGGCTGGATGGTGCGTGGATAGTGCGATCCTAAGGGGAAGCAGGTGGAGAATGGATGGGCTGGAGCTGGGGAGGGCAATGGTGCCCATACCACCAAGGAATCAGCAGCTCCATCTGAGCCTCAGTATCCATGAGGGAGTCAGCAGCACCATCTGAGCCTTAATTTCCACGAGGGAGTCAGCAACACCATCTGAGCCTTAGTATCCATGAGGGAGTCGGCAGCTCAATCTGAGCCTTAATTTCCACGAGGGAGTCAGCAGCTCCATCTGAGCCTCAGCATCCATGAGGGAATCAGCAGGTCCACCTGAGCCTTAATTTCCTCGAGGGAGTAAGCAACTCCATCTGAGCGTTAGCATCCATGAGGGAGTCAGCAGCTCCATGTAAGCCTTAGTATCCATGAGTGAGTCAGCAGCTCTATCTGATCCTTAGCATTCATGAGGGAGTCAGTAGCTCCATCTGAGCCTTAATATCCATGAGGGAGTCAGCAGCTCCATCTGAGCCTTAATTTCCACGAGGGAGTCAGCAACACCATCTCAGCCTTAGTATCCATGAGGGAGTCGGCAGCTCCATCTGAGCCTTAATTTCCACGAGGGAGTCAGCAGCTCCATCTGAGCCTCAGCATCCATGAGGGAGTCAGCAGGTCCACCTGAGCCTTAATTTCCTCGAGGGAGTCAGCAACTCCATCTGAGCCTTAGCATCCATGAGGGAGTCAGCAGCTCCATCTAAGCCTTAGTATCCATGAGTGAGTCAGCAGCTCCATCTGATCCTTAGCATTCATGAGGGAGTCAGTAGCTCCATCTGAGCCTTAATATCCATGAGGGAGTCAGCAGCTCCATCTGACTCTCAACATTCATGAGGGAGTCAGCAGCTCCATCTGTTCCTTAGCATTCATGAGGGAGTCAGCAGCTCCATCTGATCCTTACTATCCATGACAGAGTCAGCAGCTCCACCTGTGCCTTAGCATTCATGAGGGAGTCAGCACCTCCATCTGAACCTTAGTATCCATGACAGAGTCAGCAGCTCCACCTGCGCCTTAGTATCCATGGTGGAGTCAGCAGCTCTACCTGTGCCTTAGTATCCATAATGGAGACAGCAGCTCTATCTGAGCCTTAATATCCATGATAGAGTCAGCAGCTCCACCCGAGCCTTAGTATCCATGATGGAGTCAGCAGCTGCGCCTGCGCCTTAGTATCCATGGTGGAGTCATCAGTTCCACCTGAGCCTTAGTATCCATGGTGGAGTCAGCAGCTCCACCTGATCGTTAGTATCCATGAGGGAGCAGGCAGCTCCATCTCAGCCTAAGTATCCATGAGGGAGTCAGAAGCTCCATCTGAGCCTTAGTGTCCATGAGGGAATCAGCAGCTCCGTCTGAGCCCTAGTATCCATGAGGTAGTCGGCAGCTCCATATGAGCCTTAGTATTCGTGAGGGAGCCAGCAGTTCCATCAGAGCCTTAATATCCATGAGCCTTAGTATCCATCAGAGCCTTGGTCTTGATGATGGAGTCAGCAGCTCCACCCGAGCCTTAGTATCCATGATTGAGTCAGCAGTTCCCCCCGAGCTTTAGTATCCATGATGGAGTCAGCAGCTCCATCTGATCCTTAGTATCCATGACAGAGTCAGCAGCTCCACCTCACGTTAGTATCCATGGTGGAGTCAGAAGCTCCACCTGAGCCTTAGTATCCATGGTGGAGTCAGCAGCTCCATCTGAGCCTTAGTATCCATGATGGAGTCAGCAGCTCCATCTGAGCCTTAGTATCGATGATGGAGTTACCAGCTCCATCTGAGCCTTAGTATCCATAAGGGAGTCAGCAGCTCCATCTGAGCCTTAGTATCCATGAGGGAGTCATCAGCTCCGTCTGAGCCCTAATATCCATGAGGGAGTCGGCAGCTCCATATGAGCCTTAATATCCGTGAGAAAGTCAGCAGCCCCATTGGAGCCTTAGTATTCATGAGGGAGCCAGCAGTTCCATCAGAGCCTTAGTATCCATGGGCCTTAGTATCCATCAGAGCCTTAGTCTCTCTGAGGGAGTCAGCAGCTCCATCTGAGCCTTAATATCCATGAGGGAGTCAGCAGCTCTATCTGAGCCTTAATATCCATGATGGGGTCAGCAGCTCCACCTGAGCCTTAGTATCCATGAAGGAGTCAGCAGCTCCACCTGAGCCTTAGTATCCATGATGGAGTCAGCAGCTCAACCCGAGCCTTAGTATGCATGATTGAGCCAGCAGTTCCACCCGAGCTTTAGTATCCATGATGGAGTCAGCAGCTCCATCTGATCCTTAGTATCCATGACAGAGTCAGCAGCTCCGTCTGAGCCTTAGTATCCATGATGGAGTCAGCAGCTCCATCTCATCCTTAGTATCCATGACGGAGTCAGCAGCTCCGTCTGAGCCTTAGTATCCATTATGGAGTCAGCAGCTCCATCTGAGCCTTAGTATCCATGACGGAGTCAGCAGCTCCATCTGAGCATTAATATCGATGATGGAGTTAGCAGCTCCATCTGAGCCTTAGTACCCATGAGGGAGTCAGCAGCTCCATCTGAGCCTTAGTACCCATGAGGGAGTCAGCAGCTCCATCTGAGCCTTAATATCCATGAGGGAGTCAGCAGGTCCACCTGAGCCTTAATATCCATGAGGGAGTCAGCAGCCCCATTGGAGCCTTAGTATCCATCACAGCCTTAGTCTCGATGAGGGAGTCAGCAGCTGCATCTGATCCTTAATATCCACGATGGAGTCAGCAGCTCTATCTGAGCCTTAATATCCATGATGGAGTCAGCAGCTCCACCTGAGCTTTAGTGTCCATGATGGAGTCAGCAGCTCCACCTGAGCCTTAGTGTCCATGATGGAGTCAGCAGCTCCACCTGAGCCTTAATGTCCATGATGGAGTCAGCAGCTCCACCTGAGCCTTAGTGTCCATGATGGAGTCAGCAGCTCCACCTGAGCTTTAGTGTCCTTGATGGAGTCAGCAGCTCCACCTGATCCTTAATATCCATGATGGAGTCAGCAGCTCCACCTGAGCCTTAGTATTCAATGTTTTCATAGAAGTACACCGAGGTCGTAAACAGGTTTAGAGGAGTTACCCTTTAGTTGTGAGACAATGAAGAGAACAGAGAAAATGCTGCGTTTTAGATCAACCAAAGAAAAAGTTGTTGGAAACATGTTCATGATATGTCTTATTTTACTACATGCTAACTAACACGTCGAGAGGTGTTTCAGTGGAATTCGCGTGTTTAACCTGGCGAAATAATCTCATATCTGCTGCATTAATTACTGTGCTAGAGGTCCAATCACACTTGACGTTTTATTTTACCTGGTAAGTAAAATTAGAAGTATTTGTGATTTTCCCCGTTATTACCACCGACCTCAAAGGTGGACGCTGCTGCCTGCCTGAGGTCGTCCAAAGTGGAGCAAGGGCATGCCAGGTAAACTGAGTCAGGCACAGTGTTCTAACACTCATCTCACCTGGGAGGATTAAGCAGAATTAATTATTGATGATAGAATTTGCTAAGCTAATAACGCAATCGATGGCATTACACAGCATTAAAATGGTCACTGCATCGCCCTTGACAGGAGCATATTCTTCGCGTGAGCTTTCCTTTTCATAGCATGGCACGTTTAACCTGCTCTATTGACCTGACTAATAGGGACATTTGTTCAATGTTTTATTAATCCAGGAAGTGGAGGTAGCGCACCAAGCTTGCATCGACTGTCCGTGACATCATTCACAAATAACCCACGCTTCACTTTGATAGACTTTGTGGCAATTGTTGACAACGAAAGCTTGGGTGAACAGGTAAAGGAGGGCCTTGGCGGCCATCTTGGACGTGATTTCACAAACATGGCAAATCAAGGCCCCTTCTTTTCAAAACGGAATGTGTATATCAAAGATTTGATCTGTATATCACCAGCCCTGCGTGGTGTACGTGATGTGATGTGCGTCACCGTCCTGGGTTTGTGTGCAGGCCGCGGTCTGGAAGCGGCAGTTTGTTGGTATTCATTGTGTGTTAAACTCACAAGTTAGTGCATTCCTCGTATCTGGGAGAGGTTAGAGTCTATCTATCATCTCTCAGTTATGTATTGTAGATTCCCACCGTAGGGCCCCAGATTGCAGGGTCGAGGAACTCCACTGGGACAAGTAGAGCACATTTGCACAGCAGGGGTGACGCAGCCAAAGTGATTCAGTGCTTTCAGTAGATTGGGGATTGAGTCTATTGGATTTTAACTAATGGGTTATGCTTACATTATAATCCTGATTGTGCTTGCTTTTTTTGTATTATTAATGCCTGATTTTTCATTTGATTTGCTCCCGGCATTCTTTTAGCTTTTCTTCAGGCTTCTTTTCTTAATTTCAAGTAGGGGGAACCCCATATCCTCCCTATTGTTTCTACATGTCTCTTGCCCTTTACATGCCCCGTCTTCTACTTGCTTGATTCTTGACCTCCCATTCTCTGTTCCCATTCCTTTTCCCTGGTTTGCTTCGGTCGTTTTTCTGCTTCTTTCATCGTGGTTTCACCCTCATCCACAAGCCCTGTCCTCTCTCCTTATCCCCCCGCCTCTGGCTCCTAATAGACATTTTGGGCATTGTCCTTCCTATTGAAAGTGTGCTGTTAGGCATGCTTGCTGCTAAGTCAAATGTAGATTTTAAACTTCTGCATGAAGGCACGTAGACATAAAATAACTATACCGGATGGGTCACTTTAGTGGCTGCATCACTGCAGTGTTTTTAATGAGAAGAAGACAGGCAGGTGTTTACCGACCATTCACAATGGATCTGAAAGGTCGAAGTCATAAGGAATCCAATTGATTTTATAATTCATTTTTATTTCATGCAGATTCAATTAGATTGTTTTCATGTTTATGTTCTTCTATTGTTGTTTTGTGAGGCACCTTTGTACACATGTTGCTACAACGTACAGGAGGGGGATACATGATGGACTGATATTCATGTGTATCAGGTATAGATTGCATGCCATATGATTGCCATTAATTACATGCCTGTCGGTATATGTGTAATATATGTGTGTGTGGATAGTTAGTGGAATACATATTTCTAACCATAATGTTTTGATTCTGGAGTACATGGTGAATATACAAGGGGAATGTAGGCTAATATTCCAATGGGAACACTTAAACTACAAGTGGAAGCATGTTATGTGGGTCCATGGGTAACTCCTGAAGTACAATCCTCCAGGCTGGAATTGTCTATCCCCGTAGATACATATTTAATGAGCGCCACCCTGGAATTCAATGCAAGGACATAACTCTTAAGAGACATTTGACCACACTCCCTTTTCAGGATGGAGAATTGAGTGTTCCACTTGTCCCTGGATACGCGCTCTCCTTTTTTGCACTTGTAACAAGTTTTCTTTTGGTTTGGGCCCTCCTTTATTCTTTTCCATATCTCTTCTGCTGTTGATGAGCGTGGCCCCGGAGAAGGCCACTCTAGCATCTGGCAGTTCCCTTCTTAGTCTGTCTTCACGTTTTCATTCTATTTCTTGCCTCACCTTTCACTTGTAGTCCTTTCACACACCACAGTGCAAGGGATGCAGTGCATTCTGGCTCTTCAGTGTATTTAAATTATCCACTCACTGTGCTCTGTAAACATCTTGACAAAGTGCCTTCATCACGAAACAAGTTGGTGATAAAATATGCTCTTGGAATGTGTGGTGGGTGTATCATGTTATGTGAAAAACGAGACCTGGTGGAAGGGGTGACACGTGACATGGGGCCCCGGGGCAGCTATGCAAAGGCAAGTAAAGCAGCAATATTCCTGCACAATGTGTTCAAAATACTTCAATAGAAGAAAGCTAGCGCCATGTCATTTATATCTACTTTTGGTCCAAAGTGGGTGTCACATTGGATGAGCAGACATTTCACAGAAATATTGTTTCAGAATTGATGTATGATTCTTCTATGTGATTTAGCATGCCAATGTTATGGTATACAATGCTTGAACTATGTTCATTACCATCGTTGTGGTTGTATGCCCCCTGGCCTTGTCTGAAAGTGGCATATTGTGACCCTGCATGGTGTCAGGTGACCTCAGTCTGTGGAGAAGGAAGGGGGCGTTTGGTGTAGAGGTCAAAGGAAAAGAGAACTAGACAACAGAATGACCAAAACCAGAGAGGAACAACAATTGGGGCGAGTGGGAGGGGATATGGTTGTCGAAGTAGGGATGCGTGAATTTCAAATGTGGATACGTTATTGGTAAGCATCAGTGTAGCCCTCAGGAGAGTACAGTTCGGATTAGAGCTGAGTTTGATTGTGATGGCAATATCTAGAACCAACAAACTATGGTACCAGTTGCAATTAGATGATGAATGATTGCGTGACGGACTTGAGAGGTGCTCAAATAGCAGCTCCTAGTAGTGTGGAGGCTTTCACCAGATTCGTTTCTAAGAAACAATCCCTATATTAAGGGAGAGCACAGGTTATGCCAAGCCATTTTACCAGTGGCAAGAGTTGGGCGTGTATAGAAGTATGCCTGAGGAGAAGACAGGGTAAGTGGCAGGGAAGAGAAAGAGGAGGCATGATGGAATATATTTAATTCTGTAAACTATGAGCTAGATATAATTCACTGTAACATATTAAAATTAAAAGAGCATTCACAACAAAATAGCTCAAGCGACTACCTGTTGTAGCTAATTGCAACCCTAAGCGGACCCTTTATTGCCTCTTGCAGGACCAACTCCAACACACACACTAGATACCCAACAGCAACATCCCCCCAACCCCCAGCATACAGGAAGCAACCACAGGGCGAGTTGCCGTCTCACGAATGCTCCAAATGACAACATCCATACCATTCTCCTTTAAGGCAGCACAAGCTTGCTCTTTGTTCTAGCCCATTCATGTAGTCATCCTCACCAGTGCAATCTCAATGGTTGAGGATGGACGCACTCAAACGCTTTCCTACAAACAGTGATAGCGTGAATGCGCGACTAAGGAAATTCAAAACAAAAAGTGGCTTTGAAACCGCAAACGGACTGTACAGATGAAGGATACAATGCAAACTGAGTGGATTCGGCAAAATAACCTACGCAGCCCACTCAGAGAAGAGCAAACAGGGCGGATGTGCACGTGTTTTTCTGGGAAACGTGGCTATACAATTATAATGGCCCTCATCATAAGGTTGGCGGAATGGGTTTACCGGCACCGGTAAAGGTGCCGGTGCCGGTAAACCCATTCCGCCATACCATATGGTCTCCTTGCGGGACCCGCAATGGGTGCCTGGAAAAACCAGGCGTCCATACCGGGTCCCGCGAGGACACCAGGGAGCTAACAACGGCCCGTCATTAACGTGCCCGTCGTTAGCTCCATCCCCATTCCCATTGAGCCCTATGGGGGTTCGAATGGGAATGGGGATGGACCGGGTCTGGGTTCCTCGGACGGGGAATTACCGGGTCCGCCAAGGTTGCGATAGCCCAGTAAGTCCTCATTCGAGGGACCCGGGCCCGGATTGCGGTAAGGAGGCAACCATGCCGCTAAAAGCGGCATGGTTACCTCCAACCTCCTGATGAGGGCCAATGTCTTTGCATGCCATTGAGGCGCCTATCTTGGAACACTCGGCCTTAGGCCTCACGCGCCTGGCTTCTCTCTCGAGCTGTTCAGGCAGAAGGCCCGAGCGCTGCATATGTTTTGTAAGCTGCCTTCAGTCCGTGCTGCGTGAGTAAGGCGCCGTCGCTTTCCACGCCAGCCTTTTCCTGAATTGCATACAACGTGCAACTACCAAGATGTATTTACCGATGAGTCATGCTCTTAAACATTATCAGCTGTGAAAGGCGGCTTTCACCACGGAAGGGACAATGCAATGATGTATTCTGCGTGAATCAGTGCAGGTATCCATGGCAACACCAACCTAGTGGTTTGCCAGTCGAGTAATTGTGCCGAGAGACAGTCGCCGTCAAAAAGCACCGTATTTTCTTATGTTCTGCAAAGGAAAAGCGCTGTCCTTGGAATTACAAGTGAGCCATACAACAGCCGGGATCCTGACAGCAGAGCTGATCGGCGCTTTCTGCATCCAAGCCTTCACCTGCATACACATGTATGGCTTCTCTGCCCTCCGTCGTACGTCATCTGAATTTGCTGATATGTAATACGGGGAAGCAAAAGCCATAGATGGATTAGAAATATCATATTAAAATACTTGTTTCTTTAAGTACTACTAAAGTGGGCCTTTATGACTAATGTGGCACTTGACTGCTGTGGGCTGCTCTGTGGTCACTGATCCTTACCGGACTGCCACGGTGGTCACATGGTAGTAACCTGAAACAGTGCCGTGAGCATACGGCCTTCCCCAAAATAACAGAGAAGTGTGCTGCATACATGGAGTCTACCTCTGTTGTACCGCACATGCTGGCAGCGGGCTCCTTTTATCGTGAGCACGTCATGACGTGGTAATGACTCCGAGCCCTAAAGGGGACTTCACCACACTCCTCCTTTTTCATAACAACAAATTAACAACAACATACATTAACCAGCCTTCACAACCGTGGGTATATTCAATTCCTTGCACCCACTTTGCTAACCCTCTGCGACAAATAATCCTGTAGTCAAACTGGTGGCCTTCAACACTCCTTAACTGGGAATTTGACTTATGTGCCCTTCTCTCCCACAACTTTGACCACTTCCTGGGTCGGGGACTGGATCCTCTATCCCTGGGTCAAATGTATGACTAACTTCATCTTGCAGAGTCTTGATGCGCCCTACGGATTGAAGTCATACCTCCCATGGTGGCTTTTAACCCAGTAGGGTCCTTATTATTTATTATTATTATTATTATTATTATTATTATTATTGTTAGGGGTTCTCCCTTAAGGCGGCATGCCTGCTTGAGGCTATCACCATATGGTCTTTTGTATTGATGCCCTGAGACGAGCCCATTTAGAGGGTCAGTGTCACCTTCTCAGTTGGACTTCTCCATTACCGTCCTTCATTAGCAGTGGAAACTGACCCGGTGTGCCTTTCGTCGGCATGTCTTTGATGGTAGGCTATATCTGTAGTTCGGACAGGGTGAACAATTCTTTGCTGGATAACGCACCATGGGTTGCCATTTTTAGAAATTTGGTAGGACATTCATCTACATGCAGCAGGTCCCACCCACACTGTGGGTAAGATGGGGCGCGTCCAGCGCCAGCATCTTTCCTGGCTATTCACTCTTTCTGAAGGTCTTACCTCTTTGTGTTTTCCCTAGCACACAAACATCTTCCAGCTTCAAAGTCTTCATTGACACGTCCATGGCAGAAGCTCTCACTGCTACGAGCTCATGCGATCACACCACCTCCAGGATTCTAGCCAGCGTTATGCCTTCTGCCTCGTTGCCCTCAGCCGGGAGCGCTCAGAGTCGAGATTGACCATGGGAGTAAAATATTAATTGAAACGCATTGTGTATAGACGCTTTATGAATAAACTATCATATCATATCATATCGAGAACCTCAACAGAAGCAGTGTATGAGTTGTCTCTAGGTTGAAGTGTCTTGAATAGCCTGTGGACCACCGGGCCCACATAATAAAGCATGGTAGGTCGCTTAGCACGTTCATTTATCTCAACAGCCTCAAAGTACATTTCGGGCCTTTCAACCCATGAGGTCCGCTGAGGCCCAAGGCTGGATTGGGGCCCAGATATGTCAAACTCATCTAGTGGTGTCAGTTGTCCCTGGTGAAGGGGTGCTCTACCAGCCGCCAGTGTTCTATCCTCTTCATCCTACATGGGAGGCTCTGTTGGGGTTACTTGTCTTGGGTATGCTATGTGGGGAGAACACCATCTGTATGTGCGACCATGCCTCTGTCCACCGACTCTTGTCCGGCTTGCCACAAAGATTGTGTTCTCTTCTCCTGATGCTATGATGCGCACACACATGTGAGGGCTTTATTCGGCCTGTTACCCCACATAAACCCCCCCACCCCCAAATCAGAGCTTATGAGCATACGTGCAAGGTGTTGGGAACACTCAGAGCTCAGTCTTTCCTAACTGTCAGGGTGCACAAGCACTCCACACTGGAGCTACAACCCTCACAGGACCACCAGTAACTGCTGTTGTGGACACGTCAGTGTCTGGCAGGCTTCAATCACCAGCATTTCTCTCCTTCTCTGGCCGGCTTCAATCACCAGCATTTCTCTCCTTCTTTGGCAGGCTTCAATCACCAGCATTTCTCTCCTTCTCTTGCAGGTTTCAATCACCAGCATTTCTCTCTTTCTCTGGTAGGCTTCAATCACCAGCATTTCTCTCCTTCACTGGCAGGCTTCAATCACCAGCACTTCTCTCCTTCTCTGGCAGGCTTCAATCACCAGCATTTCTCTCCTTCTCTGGCAGGCTTCAATCACCAGCATGTCTCTCCTTATCTGGCAGGCTAAAATCACCAGCATTTCTTTCCTTCTCTGGCAGGCTTCAACCACCAGCATTTCTCTCCTTCTCTGGCAGGCTTCAATCAACAGCATTTCTTTCCTTCTCTGGCAGGCTGCAATCACCAGCATTTCTCTCCTTCTCTAGCAGGCTTCAATCACCAGCATTTCTCTCCTTCTCTTGCAGGTTTCAATCACCAGCATTTCTCTCTTTCTCTGGCAGGCTAAAATCACCAGCATTTCTCTCCACCTATTAGTTTTCTTTTTTGAAAGTGCTCGGTTCACAGAGTGCACGGACGTCACTCTTCTTTCCTTTTTTCTTTATTCAGCTCCAACCACGGAGCGCGCTGCCATTCAACTTTTGTTTTTTTCTTTTTTCAGCTCCGGTCATGGGGCGCACACAATGCACTTTTTCTAAAAAAAAATAATTCTAGCCCCGTTTACGGAGCACGCCAAAATCATTTCCTCTTTCTTTTTTTCTTTTGAAAGAGCTGCGATCGCGGACCGCGGATAATAACACTGCCATCGACCTGGGTTCACCCAGAGTGGGATCGCCAGCTCCAGCGATGAGCAGGGGGTTGTTGCCACCTGCGGAGAGTCCTGCATCTGCGCTGCTGCAGCAGACATGGTGTGCCGGGACACAGAGCGAACCACCACCTGCGGTCGCAGTGTCCGGCATTTTAGGTCCAAGAGCAGACCTTTGTTGCCACTGTTGTGGCCGCTCTGTGGTCACACAGGCGTGCAGGAACGTCATCGGGGTCACACAGTATTAACCTAAAACAATGCCATGAGCACATGTTGGTATTCCACCGTACGTGCCAGCAAGGGGCTCCCTTTATTAGGATCACGTCATGACATTCCCACATTGACCCGGTACTTGAAGTGAACTACAGGTCTTGCTTGCTGCTCTTTGGTCTCCATCTCAAGCAACAGTGGAACCAATAACCACCATGATTGGTCACCTTGAAACCGTCCCCTCCCTCGTTACATCTCCCACTGTGCACACAGTCCCTCTGGAGTGACCGCAAGTTGATAGGAAGCGCCTATCAAAACACTTAAACATTTAGACGACTTTAGTAGATATGAAAGAAAGACTAGATGTAATATTAAAGTTCTTCCGTATACCCTGCACTTTGTTAACATGGCTGACAGTTGCGGTTGAATTCTCCAGGATAATAGACACAGCTTCTGGGGTGATTTAACCCCTCCATAGCATGTGGCTTAAGTAAAGAGCAGTAATCGTCTCTTAGGCGTCAACATCAGCGCGTTTCCCAATAATGTGGGTTACCTTTCACATCAGTAAAATTGCTATTGCTTAAATATCAACAGACACACATCTAAAAGAAGCAGCCACACTCAATTGTACATAGCAAATATTTACCTTCTGTTAAATATGTAGATATATTTAGAAGGCTGGCTTTCAGAACTTGCTCCACACCATTCCAGTACTATTGTTTCCTACTGCAAAATGTGTACACACATAACTATTGTTCTACAACCAGTAGCATAAATATCTTTGTGCACTATTACATATGTGCGCACATGTTATCGCTGGAAAGCACACAGTCCAAATAGATGTGCTCCACCTAGTTTGCATTCCCACATGTGTCACACTACATAGGTAAACCACTTAAAAAAAAAATAACGAGGCGCAGATGATTGAATATGGCCTCGGGCCTTACAGAGTTGGAAGCTTATAAAAGACTGCCACATGTGGAGGGCAAAAACAATAACATTTAGTATTTTATATAGCGCGGTCTATCAGCAAATCCAGTCTCAGAGCATGTGGTAACAGGTATTACTAACTTCCACCACCAACATTACCCCCATTTGTGGTAGTTACTGTATGAATTCAGAAGGATGAAGACACGAGTTGGCCTGGAGGAGTATTGAACCCTTGTACAAGCAGGAGCTAATCCGCTATGTGTAGAGCTACACACTCCTCCATGATGCCTTCTGGCTGGACACGCTTGATGAACTCATACTCACCTTGCTTAAGCAGTCAATGTTAGTACTGCTTATAAAAAAGTAGGTCAGTAACCTATATTGGCATAAGAGAGATGCTGTGAGATTGGGTGGGTGGTCATCATATCAGTCAGCACAATTTTTAACAATTACGATCCAGCTGAATTGACCAGTGCGGCATTTTGGGGTTATAGTTGATTTTACCGACCAAAATTTCAGAGTGGTAAATTTCATTGCAACCAAAATACAGAAAAACACGGAATTCTTTTTTTTTTAAATGTGGGGGTCAGCCCAAGAGCCCTGTTTTTCTACCCTTATAACGTCACTCAAGCCCATCCCGACTCAATTTAACCCCTTAAACCACTACCCCATATATATTTAATTCATATTTTTGGTGTTTTTCGGTATTATGTACTTCGGTGAAATGTACCACTCAGTTTTGTTTCCAGTAAAATGACTGGGTACCTATTTTGGCCTCACTGATCATCATGGGAACTGTTTTGAAGTCTTGCTTGTATGTGTTCACCGTCAGATGACCGGATCTGCATTGGTCAAAACTGAACCCATTTATCAGCCGGGGCGAGGTCTGGAAATTAATCCTGAATATGTCAGACACCAGGTCATATATTCAGTCTTGGCAATTTGCAGACTAGATTAATTATCTTGCCTTGAATGCCACTAAGGCAGCTGTCAAACCGTATAAATAGTCCTTCACGAGAAAATGCAAAACCGATTATATAAAATTTGCGTTGGTGCTAAAATTGAAGCAAATGCGTTTGGCAAGAGTCCTGCTGCTTGTGTTTATTGGAATGGCGCAAATATGCTTTCCATTCAGCCATTGTAAATACAGGAGTATTGCACTAGAGAAAAAATGTAGGCATGGCGGTTTGCCAATTTCCCTGCTAAAGTTATATTGACTAGAGGGAACAGTTCTGAAACAGAGTAATACTATTGAAAGAAAAAGGATTTTCTTTTAATTTTATAGAATTGTTTAATTAGACAAAACGCAAAAGATTGTTGTTCCATATTCAAATGTGAAAGATGGGACTGCATGTGAGGCAACAGTTTTTGTTCAGCAGTGGTTGCCAAGCACTCAACCACTTATCCTGCTCAGCCACACCCACCCTGCTGTGTCTCATTGAAAACCGGTGAATCCTAAAACAGAGTGCAGTGAGATGCAAGATGTTTGTGCCTATTACTCTGTACTGATTACTCTTGCTTTGTCAAGAGCTGTTGGAATCACTGTGACAAACCACATTGCAACATACCTAATAACACCAACCACGCCATGCTCTGATGTATGCAACCACACAATTAAAGGGCATCTCACGCCGCACAGTGATGCATAATGATGCAGCAGTAAACTGAGGTATGGTATGGACACCAGCTCTGACTGCAGACTGTGATCTATGCTGTGTCCTCGAACTTTGCTGTATTATGAAAGGTTTGCAATTCCATTTGGTTGCTAACAGCTACATTTCAACTTCCTACCATAGCCAAAACTCACACAACTCTGCAACAGCACCATCTATATGCCTCCCCATATTCGGAGAACACATATCGCACAAATCAAGCACTTGCTAATCTCCCCAACTCTACCACACAGCCTTGGCACTGCACCATAGCTAGCCTAACCTGCACTCTGGCAAAACGGATCAGAGTTGCTGAACACCTATAGACACTTAGGTACTTCAAAAACATGCTGTTCTTGGATGAGACGTCCGTTTCCTAGAGCAGTTCTATTTCCTAAGAGCAGTCAACTCTGAGCTAAACCACAGCCAGAGAACCCAGTGCAAGTCCCGGTCTAGAGTGACAACTCCAAGAAAGTCACAGGTCTGATATTTATGTTTGAAGGGGTACTGGATACAGCCTTCTTCGAGGAGAACATTGTGAGGTGATCGTCCCACATGTGTAAATGTTTTATCCCCAGGATAACCGAAAACTAAACATGATAATAAAAGATAATGCTACAAAACATTCCTCACTTGCAGTATTTGAAGAGAGCAAAGGGAGGTGAGCCAGATGGAATTGTTATGTGCTGCTCTGATTCTGAATTTTGTTTTAGTGTGTGATCAAAACACTAATACTTTATTTATTTATTTATCTCTTTCTACTTTAGAACTATAAACAATTTTGTACCAGTCCCACAGTTCATCTATTTTTATCTTCAAATAAGAAATAAAAACTGAAATCACTAAATTTGAATGCCCCTGATGAAAATCCCATTCTGAGATGGGGTGTGGGGTACATTTACCAGCCCAGCAGAACTTTCCCTACATCACCAAACTATATTTTCAGCAGTTCAAAAATAATGGCTTCACTGTGTTTGCTGAGCACATATTCCCTAGCACCAAAACTGCATTTTGCAGTTACAAAAATAATGGCTGCACTGTCTCTGCCGAGCACATATGGGGTGAGATGGAACCTGCAACACCCCCAGAAGGGCTGCAAGTATTTTCTTAATGTGCACCACAGAAAAGAATTCAAAGGCAGTGCTGCCAGCTCAAAACATCCCAATGAAAAAGAAAATGTTTTGCGTTTAAAAGGAATTTGCGCTGGTGCTATTTTCATCTTTTCAACATTACACAGTGTTCCAGTAAAACACATTCATGCCCATCTATCTTCAGGATGAACACCATCAAAGGAGGGCTATTCCTCCCTGAAAGGCATCTTGTGTCAAGTAAAATCTAATTTCAGCCAGATGGCAAGCGATTACTCTTGCAACAAAGTAACACAGGCCAAACTCTTCACAAGAGGCTCTCTCTCTCCCTTTGCTTATGTCAGTGGAAAAAAAACCCTTGCTTTGAACAGATTCCTATGTATTAGAAACTGGCCAGAACTATGGAAATGTTCAGAATAAAGATGCGAGGAAAACCGCATTTGTAAAGTGACATCCAAGAAAAATGTACCCACGTGTAAAACTGTTTTTGCCAAGCAGGAAAATGCCTTTTGAAAGTGAAATGTTAAAATGATGCCCTGTGCTTGCACATAAATGTGTTTGGAAGATGGGGGTGTGTTCTAAAATATACTTGATATTTATTCCCAAAAAGACATGTTTTCTGTTTAAAGAAAGAAAAAGAAAATAACTTTGAGACCAGCAGAACAGGTTTGGCAGGCACTGACTTCAAAGTTGCCCTGCCTCCCATGGGAACAGAATTACCTTTTCCAAGTGGACCAGCCCCCTGGGCTCATGAAAGGGGCCAAGGTGGAGAATCTAGCGACCTCGTCAGACTTCCTGGCATCTCTTCAGCCAGGAACAATGGATCATGGGTACTGGCCTTGTCACAGGCAAGTATGAATTCCTTGTGACATCTCTCCTCAGCTTCAACTGCCTGGGATCAAATGCGAATCCATGGCAACCCTGGGCAAAGCTGACCATAGCATGACATGTTGCTTGGGGTTTGAAAGTACTGCCTACTTTTGGAAAAAAAAGCCACCCCATATGATTCAAAAGACTTTTTATATAACATTATTTATTTCAATAACCTAAAGGAGCTGTAATGTAAAATTAGGACAGTTTTAATGAAATTTTTGCACTATTAAAATGAAACAATTTGTGTTATCCTAGCATGTGGGGAATGCAAATGCCAGTAAAATGACATTTCTGGAAAAAGCATACATGACACGGTTATGAAACTTAAATGCAAATATGCCCGATGCTGATAGGCTCAGGTGTATCTATTGCAGGATGTTTGATAAAATATTTCCCATCGAAACTGCAAAAGAATGCCAGGAGAACACAGCAATATCACACAAACTTGGCGTTAGGAAAGGAATGTTCCTTGTGAAATATGGAATCTGTCTATCTAATTTTCATGATGATGGCATTTGTGAATTTAAGTGTTTTGTGTCATAACTGATTTTGGCAAAAGTAACTTTGTTAGAACAAAGCACATTATGAAAAAACACCCACACTAAAACTGACTCACTTCGTTCTGTCCCATCTCCTTGCAGGGATGCAGCAACATTCACAGACTGACCGATCCCTTCTTAGAGGTAGGTCTAGCTTAGTTCTGCCCACATAGTAAAAATCCTCTGATGTCATCCGGTTTATAAAAGGAGGAAGCTTAGGGGGAGGCAGGACATTAAAAAATCCAGACATTCAAGAACCCTTAATTAAAAAAATCAACATCCAGAAATCCAGCTATCCCACATTCACCCTGCAAGATTCCAGATTCCAGTGCCAGGCCAGAGGTAGCCGATACAGGCAGAACCACTGATCCAGAAATAAAACCCTACAAAATCCCAATAATTCAGGGAGAGCCCAGCTGAGGCACCCCGCTGTCTACTGTGACCAGGCCCCGGTTGCTTCACTGTGTCCCTAGAGGAGAGCCCAGCTGTTGCCCAAGTGACCGGATCTTGGTCTCATATCCTGAGGCCTGGCTGGTGGTCCAAACTACCCCATTAAAGTGCGTTTTGCAAGTATTACCCCTCCCCAATATCAAAACACTGCATCCTTTACTCTGTTACCTTGCCATTTGTCCAACCTTATAATAAACCCTATAAGAAACACTATAAGTGTCCTAGTAACTTCTTTAAATTGTTAGAATCCTCTGTTTATCCTGTCCTTAAAAAAATCTGTGTTAGCCTCTATGTGTTAGCGTGATTCTTTCCGACTCATTCAGTTATCTGTGTAAGTCCCTAGTATTATTTGAAGGAAATCAATTAATTTCCCTGTTGAAAATTCACGTTAATTATTGTTGCTATTCAAAACCAACAATTTTGTTGAGTGTTTTTACTAATTATTGTCACTAAAATAGTCTCAGTAAACAAATCATTTTTGCTAACAAAACCAAGTTTTCCCGCAACATTGTTTCTCTTTTAAAACACAATTTCCTTTCCTTTAAGGAATCCCATACTGTCACCAATCTAAAGTCACCCTTTCACTTTCATATCATACCTGTTATGTTACTTTCTACCTTAGCTTTAAAACTACATTTCGATTTTGCCTGTTTAGCTCATTTTCCAAGCCGTTTTGCTATTTTAAAACCATGAAACGAAGCAATTGCGCCACGTGTGATTCTTGCTGCACTGCTTTTCCTTCCAAAATCGATTTCCTAAACTGTATGTCAGTTGTTTAGTATCCTGCTTTGTAGCTTGCAAGTTTTCTTGCTTCTTTGATACAGCCATACACATTCTTGCCTTATTCATTCAACCGCACATGTAAAATCACCATTCAGTAATTCCGAGTGCCATTTTGCTAATTTTTCAAGGGCGCTCAATCCGATTTTGCCTCCTGTTCAGGGATGGTAGGTCGGATTTTCAATCCAATTGTTGCATAGTATACCTGACTCCTTGCTACTCCTCTCCACCTACACAAAACCTGGTTAACAGGGTTTTGAGGGAGTGTTGCAGGGTGAATGCTTAACTGTGGTGCATTTAAAAGCACTACCCAAAAGTAATATTACTTTCTTCCAATTGTGCATTGTGTATTTTAGGTAAGAAGGTTAAACTAAGTGTATCCTATCATTTTGTTGTGTCATTATCACCACACTGGTGATTGCTGCCCTATATTGAATGCGTTGATTTTATTCATAAATTAAAATAAATACATATTTCATTATTACACACCGGCCTGGTTAATGGTCCGTTGCGGCACGGGGTGTACGTTAAAGGGGGAGTGAGATGAGTTGGTTGCCTTCTCAAATAATGAATCTGAGTAAACAAACTTAAAAGCATTTTAATTGTGTGCTGCATCCCTGGCCAGTAGAAAGAGTCCTGGTCTGGAGTGTGCCGCATCTTTACAATCCTTAACTGGGGCTGAAACATGCTGGGCTTTGCTTTTTTTGTAATTAATTTTTAATTAGTAGATGTCAGATACATAACTGACAAGAGACACTTTTACTCATGAAATCGTTTTGGCAGACATGTGTGCATTAGGGTGGAGTGATCAAATGTGTGTCTTTTTGTTATTTCTATACAAATATCAGAGAATTGGGAGAGTGTGTATAATCACTATTTGTAAATGTTTAAATTCTGTCAACTGTAACCTATCCATCTATGACTGAGAGTGCTTTCATTTTGATCAGTACACACCTGATTCTACAATTAGAAGAGCATTATATATTTATTACTAGGGTCAGGTACAATGACTATACCTCATTCTATTAATTTCGGCTGACCTTCCTTAGCTGTAGTTTTGGTTTTAAGTACTTTCACGTAACATTTGCTGCAGGACAATTGCCCATGTGAGCAAAGTCCTGCCAGGGGCTGTTTAAATGAATGAGGCTGGGACAAATATATAATGTGTTTATTTTGTGTGTATTTTAATACAAGTATTATGATTTGTTTTGGCCTGCAATATTGATAAATAAAATCATAAATGTGATCCTGTTTAATCTTACTATATGTCACATCCAGATTGAAGCCACTAAGGGAGAGAAGGGGATAGTAAGGAAGGACAGAGTATGGGGGCGTGGCAGAGTTTTTGGCCATGCAAAGAATTCCTAACCCACCGTGGTGGCAAGGGGCATGTGGGGTTGGCATAGGGAGGAGTAGCTCTGACAGTTAAATAAATTGAGTTCACCCTAAAATATGTCAGAGGACATATGTAGACACAAAAATAGCCTTAGTTAAAAGATGCACTTTGTTTCTGGCTGCACAACATTGAAAATCTCACTGGAGCACCGGGTAAGGGTAAGAGGGCAACACAAAGTACCATAGATTGGTGGCTTAAGCACCACACTATACTTCTTAGATATATGGTGCAGATGACTGGGAAAGGAGGGGCAAAACAAACTTAAAGAGAGCTTCCCACTCTCTGGGCTCACTGAGAAGGGCAGTTTCAGAGGGAATGGGAGAAGGTAAGTTACCATGTGTCCCTTACTCTCGGGAGCTATGCCTAACATTGAAACTGGGACTAGAGTATACACCTTTAGCTTATTTCTAGTAGCACAGTTCTTAGAACAGGTTCTTGCAGGAGCATGTAACCTTTGGCTTGCCAGTCTTATTTAGACCACAACTCACACCAGCCCTATCCAACCCAGTGAATGGTGAGGGATGTTGGGAATTATTACCCAAAACATCCGGAGAGCCTCAGGTTGCAGCCCCCTATGGTAACTCACACTGTATACCTTAGAAGATCTTCATATCCCTGCAACTGTCTGTAGACCTCATTCAGGTGACCTCAACTATCGCAGAGCTCAGCAGACCAATTATTCTTTCATGGGAATCGAGAACCTTGTTTCCATGTGTCTGAATAAAACTGTCTGTCATAACTTTATGAATGACCCCATGAAAACAAGTGGCAATAGTGTCAATGCTTGCAGTGGGAAACTAACTGCACCATTTGGCCCCTGTGGATTGAGGGTTTCCCAAACATGAGTCCTCCCCATGAGCCCATAAGCATGAGGAGAATGAAGGGTGCCTGAATATGTATGTGCTTGAAAGTGTGCCACGTGTACAATTCCTCACGCCAGAGCATGGTGGCATTAAGGGGTGCACCAGGCAGGTGCTTAACCTCACACCCACCAATTGCAGAGAGAATGGCGGGCACATGAATGCCTACGTGCTTAGAAAGACATCTCCATCACAGTCCATCCAGGGCAGTGCATATGTGACCTGGGCCACGGCATCTGGGTGCAGGTAATGAGACACCAGGTCAAGTAGCCATCTTGTTATGAAATGAAGGACATAGCCTTTCAAGGCTGCATTATACAGTGTGTGTCAGAAATCAGTTAGGGCCAAAATGGGGGTGAAACCTGTCGGTGAGATTGCTGAGCCTGCTGAGAAAAGAGGGATATGCACAAATGTCACTCACAAGCACTGTAGTAGGCTTTCTTTTAAATACTACTAGATTTTTTTTAGAAATCTCCGCAGTATTTTATAGCAGCTACAAATAATTCCACGGTATGTATTTTTCTGTAAATAGCTATGCCGGTGACGGATACCAATTAACACGCAGACGCTTTACTTGTGTGACAGAATACACTTGAGATTTGAAATTGTAGTGCAACAATACATGCCCTGGCATGCCTTCATGTTTTCGCATTGCATGCATGTTTTCTCAGCAAAAGATATGAAGAGCTTCATAATTAACCTACAATGTTTGATGAAAAGTATGAAAAGTGTAATGATTTTGCAAGATTTAGTCGGGAAAATGATGCACATTGTTGCTTTACTAAAGTTATCACTAAATCAGAATGTGTTTGTGATGCACAAAGAGGAACTCATAAACTCATTTTTGTTTTCCTTTCAGTAAGCTCATAAAAAAACACACGCACCATGAATCAACAGCTCTTTACAAAATAAAATAAGCATTACATGCTTGAACGCATAGATGACTATATACATCCAATAAAGTGCACCTATAATTACGTTATGGCATACAAAATATAAATGAGAAAACCAGAGCCCATAATAATCTAATTTTATCTAGAAAAAATGTATAGCCCTTGTAGTGAAGACTAATTAAGCAATCACCTACACGTCAGGGGGCGTACATGGCCAGTAACAGCCTACCAGCCTGAGCCTCGGCAGGCCCGGGCGAAGTGACGACCTCAGAGAGGGCTCATTGCCATGCACGCACTGGACTTCCCCCGACAAAGGGGTGATAGCTATTTGCAGCCCGGGGCTTCGTCCAGTGTGCGAACAGTTGCAATGTTTTGGGGGGTTTCTTAGATGGAAAAGGGGCTGTCGTGTCTTGTGTGCACCCATTCTCTCATCAAAAAAGAACAACACAAGTCCCTTTTCTATTTCTATGCTGGCAGCCCGGCACAGATGGGAAAGAGCACTGCAACAGCTGTGGTCTGCCAGTAAGTTGAAGGGTTGTTGGAGATGACATGAGGGTAGGGAATACACCTGGGGGGGGACTGGGCAAATGATGCCGAAGCTCTGAAACTAAGGTGATGCCACCTGTGGAAAAGGTGGGGAATGTTTCTGCCAGTGCTTGCAGCCACCTCATTGGCTGAGTTCCCTTCCTTGGGTTCAAATGACTGATATTGGAGATTGTGACAAATCAACTTCCGGGCACCAGTGGTCCAGGGATGAATATCGGTTTCTAAACCATCAATCAGCCCCACACCTCTAGTACATCAGAAGGGTTCGAAACACAAACCAAATTATAAACCTCTGTGTTCAATTTTGGTAACGTGTACGGAACAACGGCGGGCTCATTTTTATCAAGTTTGTGGATCGTTGGTTAGTTGCAACACAGTGAAGACCAGCTTGTATAAAAATGTCTACTTTATTATTATTCAACAGACAGTTCTAGCACACTACAAAATACAACCCACCCTGAAAGGGAATGCATAACACAGACAGTTTCAAGAAGGAAAAGGGATGCACTCTGGATACTGACAGAAGAGTAATTGGTAAAATAATTAATCACAATAGTTCAAGGATACTTGGTTTCAGCACAAAAGGAGTGATGGGTCATAAAATGTCACCAGGAGCCTTCAGAGAAGGACCAGGGGGACAGAACCACAATGTACCTCGTTCTTGTAGAAGTTCTGGGTTCTCGACAGGGTAGAGACGGTTTCAGGGTGCTTTGCAGCTCCTGCGGCAGAGTTCAAGGAGGCAGGCAGTTTGACTGCGGGCTGGCCTACACAGCAGCTCGGGGTAAGGAAGGGTTGTTTCAGTGGTGGTTGGTGTGTCTGAAGCAACGGTCGAAGCATCGCGGACAACGTTATTAATTGTGGCGTGACAACAGGAACGGTCCAGTCGGTTGCAGCTTGAGGGGGTCGAATGGCTCAAAAATGTCCTTTAAGGCAGACGCTGGTTGAGGCTTGTGGATGCACGCCTCCTAGCTTCTTCACTAGGCTTGTGTCGTTCTTTAAGGTGGATGGCCCAAAGCTGAGGAGAGTGTTGCAGGCATCAGTCTTGTCCTGGGTTTGGTTCAGAGACTCTCAGGCACTTCCCACCTCGAACGCTTGCTTGAAGAGCCTAGCAGGGGACGCTGTGTGATGACTGGGTGCCAGCTCTGGAGCTGCTGGTGGGTCCACTGGATTCAGTATCTTCCTCTGTTCCCTGGCAGATCTTTAGGGGAGGGATCTTGCTTCCCTCTTTGGAAATCCGGGCCTTCCTTCACTGGGGAAAGCTATAAGGCAGATTGTACCTTTAGCCAGGGTCCAAATGAGTTCTTCTTGTTACTCCTCGCAAAGTCTTCAGATGATCTACCAAAAGAGGATCTCAACCCTCTTTTAAAGCCAAATCGGTCCCAGTGATTGGTGTAGGCTAAGCCTACCTTAATGAACCAACCCTGGGTCCCCACCAACAATCTCCTGTATGCGTGAGGTCATAACCAGAGTGCTTTGCAACAGAAAAGGTAAAGGGGTGAAAACATGCAATACTAAGTCACACCAATCTTCCTGACTGTTGTGGATCAAAGGGTCTTTCTGGTTAATTGAGCTCTGTGTGGTGCCTGATTAAAGCGGTAGGTCTCCCTTGAAGCTGTGGTGAGATCAGACTTTTGGTCGCCGCCAAACTTCATATTCATACCTTCAGAATGGAGTCCCCCTGCAGGGATTACACCTGTAAATATATAACACTGTAGACCCCAATGCTGTCTTGGCTGGCACCCTGGCCGCCAAACTTCATATTCATACCTTCAGAATGGGGTCCCCCTGCAGGGATTACACCTGTAAATATATAACACTGTAGACCCCAATGCTGTCTTGGATGGCACCCTGGTCTTATCGGTCTGATATGTTGCCACTTTGTAATTGGTCAGGGAACATTTATATGGGATTTATAACAGTGCACACATAGCCAGTGAGATACGAGTAACATCCAAAATGAGAGGGACTAGGGAGGATTTGCAATTTAGGGTTACAAAGGAGTATATGGGTGTAATTGGAAGGGGGTGAATACTTAGGTGGGCAAGAGCAGGGGATAGAGTAGAAAGGGGACAGGGACTGGGGATCAATCCTTTAAGCATTCTTTCAAGAACACTGCATGCTAATTATTGTCATATTGCTGTTCTTTTTTCATTGTAGAATCTTCACTTTTGCAAATTCTAAAAAATCTTTTTGTCATTTCTGTTTTTCTTCAGTTTTAAATATGTTTGCTGTTTTGAAGGGATTGTGTATTCACAGCACCCAACATCTCCAAAGGGAACAGGTGATCGAGATATTATGTGTTCCCTTGGGACACTGCATGTTGACTGCACTTCACCATCATAGCCCTCTCCTACAGTGGGAATAGACCCTGCTCCCGTCTAGCCCAATGCCTGTGTCAAACCAAAGGAATCTATACCCCAGCAGTCTAACCAATGAAATGAAACATAAATGGGCCGCTCCACCCCATAGATATTTTTCAAAGGGAGTGGCTTTGGTTTGCAGGTAAAGAGCCAGTCATGTTGGAAAATGTAAGCAGACGGTTATCTCACAAAGGATGTTGAGATTGTTAACAAGTGTTTCCTACCTTTCTGCAGACTTTTAGCAGCGGTCTTCAGGTAATTTGTAAGAGATTAACATATCATCCTCTATAACCCACATTATTAAAGGCAATAGTGGAATTTAATTAGTAATGTCACATTTGATGCAGATATTGATCTCACTAGTGATGTCATGTAGGATGTAATTAGTGATGTCACAAGTGATGTCACAAGTGATGTTATCAGTGATGTCATCATTGTGTTCATACACTGTGCAACAGGGACGCATAGTTAAGGTGGACTAGCTCGAAATGGGATTACTGAATTTCAGAGGTTTTGTTGCATTAAATCTAATCACCTTAACCCATCTCTTAACCAATATTTGTTCCCTGAATTTCAAAGGTTTCGTTGCTATGTATTTTTCGCGTTAAATCCAATCATCTTAACTCTCTCCTAACTAACATTTTTTCACTGAACTTCAATGGTTTTGTTATACTATTGTTTCTTCTGGCCCACTAGCACAGGAGTAGGTGCAGAGCGAGAGGTCCCATAGGGGAACATAATGGGGAGGGTGATTTGTTGTAGTGATGGGGTAGTCAGTACAGCTTGTGCACAGGGGTTGAAAGCTGCCATAGGGGGTAATGTGGTAAGAGGGCTTTGAGCAACATGTGAACAGAAGAGAAGCGATTTTTTGGTTGGCACATGCTAGGAAAGCATTTTCGCAGAAGGCTCATAATAAAAGGGCTGCAGGCCTTTTGTGACAGCAGTTTGTATTTTTTGAACATTCAGCAGAAACAATGCACAGAAATCTTGCAAGACTGAAGATTCCCAGGAGAACACAATCCCATTGAAGTTGCTGTCAGAGATACTTTCAGGAGCCAATGAGCTAGGCACCCGGTGTCCGAGAAGAATTGGCAAATAAATAGAAATCAAATATAGACTATATTTGGCAGCAAGGCGTGATAAGATATCTGGGGCCAGAGCACTGTGTTAGGGGTTGTGGGGCGTGCAACAGGGAGGCAACAGGGAGGCAGGTTTTGGTGTTGCTAGGGTACAACATTGTAAAGTGTCTTCGATTATGTCCGTGGGGCACAACATTGGTCAGACTCGGTGTGAATATCTCGCCCCTTGCCATCTCAAGATGTCCTGTCCAATCAAGATGCAGCAGTTTATCCGTTTGTATATTGGGCAATTCCAACCAATGGCAAATAAGAGGTTGTGACTGATCAGCACAATCACATAATTGCGGGCAGTGTGTGAAGGTCTGTGATGTCACGATGGGCGGTAATGAGTTTTTGGTCCAAGAAATGGTTCACCCAATAAGGGTCACATAAGGTACATATTCCCATAGGGGTCTGACATGGTTCCACCAATCCGCCCCTGTGATCTGCCCTAAAACTGTAACCAAAATGCTGTATAGTAATTCTACAAAGTGTATAAAATTAGCTCATTTAATTCAGTTCAGTTCCACAGGGATGTCGGAACCTTGTCTCCCAGCTGTTTGGGTCCAATACATTAGCATTATTTCTTGTTTGGTGACGCTCCTTTTTGGATTACTTTTTCTTCCTTGGGATTTTTTTCTGGTGGAGGTCCCCTGGTACACTTTCATATGATGACCGTACCATGCATGTAATGCACTACAGTATGCATTATGACATGCTAAATCAGTAGAGCGCAATGAGGTATGTTCCTGGTTTCCACCGTCTTCCTAGAAATAGTTATGATTTTAAGCCATTTTAGGATTATTAATAGACGACCAGACAATCAAAATGAGTCCACATACGTTATCTCATAGCTTTGGACCTAGCTTCAAAACGATGCAAACAACGTTCACATTGCACATTGAAATCAAACCAAATTATGCAAAAGTGTAAATGCTTGAGCAATAATCAGTCAGGGCACCACCCACCTTTTTGCAGCAAGGCAGCTCTTCCTCCTCATGTTATGTCGTAGAGCATACTGCTGTTTATGAGTGAGGCAGTTCATTCAGGAAACCTTGGGCGCAGTTCTTACCTTTGGCAGGTTAGCCCTGGCAGCCCCTCCCTATATTTGGAATAATTGCCTCTAATATTAGATACATATTCCCAACCTGCTTGAGAATGTATGATCCCTTTGCAAACTAGGATACCCTAGACCGAGGGACAATGCTCTCTGCCTCATTGACCACAAACGACCCTCCTGACACAGCCTCAGCCGTAATCAGCTAGGGATGGGAACACCTAAGCCTGTGACGGGCTGCACCTGATGTGGCAGCCTTTACAATCCTTCCCTCTGGGGCACCACGTCTCATTCTCTTTTGTGATGGAACTATTTATTTCTGCCTTGTGCCATTGTGTATTATTTAGCTCCTGTGCACAGCTTTCCACAGAGCCCAACCTATCTAGTGCCAGAGAAACTGCACAATCGAGTTTTCACGTTGATGAATTGCAAATCCGACCCTAGCCCAAAGCCTTTCTTGCACTGTTAGTATGCTTCTCTGCACCACCCTCAAGCTGCGGCACCGGTATAGGCCAGGGGATGGGGCACCCAGTTTCATGGGGCTTTTCAGGAAATCCAGACTTCAGATGTGATCTTTGCTGCTTCTCATTTTCATGGTCCTTTGGCATGGAGGACCCTCTGCAGGGTGCAACATGCTTATGAAGTCAAAGTTATGAAGCTGCCTCCAGACTAGGTGAGGGGGTTGGCTTCAGTGGATTTCATCTTTGACCCGTGGCTGTGTGCACTGTGTTGGAGGTTTGTGAGCCCTGCTGGGGACACGGGGTAGTCTTCTGGTAGACATGGTTTGCCCCTATTGATGATGGACGTCTAACAACACTCCTCATTGCTGTTGCTCCTTTCCCTGATGGAAAAAAGGTCCCAGCAGGCCCCACAGAGCACAGTGAATGATCAGGTTTGAGTGACAGTTCATTCTTCCAACCAACAAACTCAAGAGGGGCGAAAGGCCTGCCTGTGAGTTTCATTTCACTGGAAGCTCGTTCTGTGAATCGAACGTTCATGCCTCACATAATCCTTAACACTGTATTTAAGATAATGACCAGAGTCTCTAGTCTGCCACGCCCCTTCATATGTAATTCCCCTACCCGTGTTGCTCAAATGGGTTGAGTGGGAAAAGCAAACCAGCATAAAGAGAGAGAGCGAGAGAGAGAGAGAGCGAGCGAGAGAGAGAGAGAGAGAGCGAGCGAGAGCGAGGGAGAAAGAGAGAGTGAGTGAGAGAGAGTGAGTGGGAGAGAGAGTGCGTGATAGAGAGAGAGAGGGAGTGAGAGAGGAGAGAGAGAGAGCGATAGAGAGAGAGAGAGAGAGAGGGGGGAGAGAGAAGGAGAGAGAGAGCGATAGAGAGAGTGAGTGAGTGGGAGAGAGAGAGAGTGCGTGATAGAGAGAGAGAGATAGAGTGAGAGAGAAGGAGAGAGAGAGAGAGAGCGATAGAGAGAGAGTGAGTGGGAGAGAGAGAGTGTGATAGAGAGAGAGAGAGGGAGTGAGAGAGAAGGAGAGAGAGAGAGCGATAGAGAGAGAGTGAGTGGGAGAGAGAGAGAGAGAGAGAGAGATTGTGTGATAGAGAGAGAGAGAGAGGGAGTGAGAGAGAAGGAGAGAGAGAGAGTGATAGAGAGAGAGAGAGAGTGCGTGATAGAGAGAGAGAGAGAGAGAGGGAGTGAGAGAGAAGGAGAGAGAGAGTGATAGAGAGAGAGAGAGTGGGGGAGAGAGAGAGAGGTGGGCGCCAGAGGTAGCAGTGATAAGGAGGGTAGGTTGTCTTGCCTTGCTAGACCATTGGCATGCGTTGCCATGACTTTAATGGTTTGCTATGTCTTACCTGCCTTCTCATGCCAGGTGTAGGCCTTGCTTTGCCATGTCATGATTGTGTTTGCTACATGTGACCCCTAGAGTGTCTTCGCCCCGCATCAAGCTGCCTACACTTCTATTTTCTTACTTTTACTGCACTGCCTCCAGGTATCCCACTGCTCTTCCACTTCCAGGTCTCCTGCTGTGATTCTGCCTGCTGGGACTTGCTCCCATGTGTGTCACTGTGCTTTCTGTTCCAGTGTGTGCCACTATCATGTTGCCTCGCAGTGTTTTATTCCCTAAGTACGCCACTGGAATGAGTCGCTGCTGCGAGTTTACTCCCGGGTGCCCAGTCATAAATGTACCCTGCAGTGATGTTTCCCCCAGCTGCCACATTATCATTCTGCTCCTCTGTGTCCGTGCAGGGATTTCGCCAAGGGGAGAATTTGCTCCACTGTTGGCTTGGTGCCCACAGCTCTCTGCTCCCATATGTCTTCCCCAGCTGTGACTTAGAGCCAGGTGCTGCACACTATATGCTTCTTGGAGCTCTAGTCCATGTCAAGGCGTCTCAGGACTTCTCACAATGATGGTACCAGGGGGTCACTACTATCAGGACACTGGCATGGCCACACTTAATGTATTCCCAAATGCCAACTGTGGTCTCTACTGACTGCTCCATGCACTAACATGCTGAATTTCTATATTCCAAAATATCACGAGTAGGGAATAGGTCACCGGAACATAGCAACTGAACAACCCTCTCAACATACATCAAACATGAGAATGCACCGCCTCTGCAACTGACTCATATATCACAGTCCTGACCAGTGCATATTGCTGCTAGGAGAACATGCGGATCCCTTTAGGTCACCTCAAATACTCTTAACATGATCTACCCAGAAACAGACCCGCACACAGCACCCGTGCGCGACCAAGCTGCATGCATCAACACAACAGCAAAGCTAGATCAAAGTTCTCTCTTGCAGCACTAGCTAGTCCCAGCCCCTCCATATTCAGATCTGACAGAGCACCAAGAGACCATGCAAAGGATGATAGATCGCAGTATAACCCACATACTATAGCATAACATAGCTTGAGGAATGGACTGGCATTGGCTGCATTACGAGGGAATTCGCACCTGCACTTGGCATATGATGGCAGCAACTGGACGTGTGAGACTGCACATTACATAATGTGACTATACCATTACCCTGTATATTATCCATTAACTGGATTACTGGGGCATTTGAGGCTTGACACATGATGGCAAGAAGCACTACAGATGTATCAATATAAAAAAAGATGAAATACAAAAGTTAAACTATTGGCTTTGTTAGTGCTTGTTATGTAAATATACAAAGCACGCTCTTCGGAATGAAAGGAGGAAGCATTACTGAGATGCTCCCTGGGCTGCAGAAACACTAGCAGAAGGCCTGTCGGGGAAGAGCGCCTGAACGCTTCCTTGATGACACTCCACACTAGGAGAAACTGAAAATCTGTTCTTTGCAGGGATCTGCATATGCCTTCCCAATCTGTTGTTGCTGTTGATGCTCTGTTTGATGGCTAATGGGAAGATGGAATTGTTCCTGGTGCTTATGTGTTAGTCTGTTTTCTTTTTGAGGCGGGTGAGCAAACTCAAAATACATGTTAAATTGAGGTACGAGGGCATATAACCGGTCACTGCACAAGAACAATGTACAGTGCCAATTAACAGGATTCTTTTTGTTTTCACATAATGGCTCACTTACTTCAGAGATCTTTCTTTTTTGTTGAATCTTTGCTCCATGCCATTGGGTCACTATTACTTGCTTTGTTCTTGGCTTTTCCTCCGCGCGTCTTAACCATTACTCCTATTGTACATTTCTCTGAGCAACATTAGGCTCCATCACGAATATACAAGTACTTAATATAACAATGACATCAATAAGAGATCATTCGGTTGGAATTTGTTTTATTGTTCCCCAGCAGCAATTTGCCATTTTAAATGCTTCAAACATTTCTTCATTTCTCTTGTTAGCCACGATGTTGTTCTTGCATTTTTTTCATATGTCTCTATTCCCACTTTCCTCTTATTTTCCTTTTTCATTTCCTTTCACTTGTATTTGATTTCTTTCTCTCCAGCGTGTTCATTCAGGCTTTACCTGTTTCTTCCTCTTTGTTTCCTCTGTATTCCTCATGAAACAGTCCTTATCGCTGCCCATTAAGGACACAGGTTGGTGTCTTGTATCTTGGAGTGACGCCCACCTAAAGCATGTGAGTTTTGATATGGCTGGAATGCTTGCAAAGCATTTGACGCTCCTGTTCTTTGACTAATGAATTAACAGATTACAATCTGGTAGGTGAAACCTCCAAGTGTCTTCAAACTTTAAGAGCTCTAGAAAAATGCATTCTGCGTAGAAGTGAGATCTGCCAAACAGTCCCAATTTCATTGATATGTTCTGTGCCAATTCGCAGTGTCAGCAGTTTCTCCCCTTATGCGCTTTCTGGCCCAAGGAGCGGTTAACTGGATTAGTGAAATTCATATAGTAGCCACATATGCTAATGTTTTGCTGTGCATTGGGAAATTATGTGAAGGGAAACACTGGATAGGAACATGTATGTAATGTCCCTTAAAAGTCAACTGGTATAAGGAAAGTTAGTTAATATTGTGCAGTTCCCACCTGGCATCATGTACAGGATCAGCACACATGGTACCAGTCCAAGCAAGTACAATATTAATCCAGATGGCGATTCACTCAAAACCATGGGCTTCATTACGACTTTGGAGGTAACCATGGCGCTATTAGCTTACAGGGACATTCCGCCCTAGGAGGACCCGGTAAGTCCCCATTCCAAATGCCATCCCCCATTCCCGTTTGAGCCCCCAAAGGGCTCAATGGGAAGGGGGAAGGCGCTAATAACGGGCCCGCTCATTGCGGGCCCGTTATTAGCTCCAAGGTCCCTTACCGGGACCTGTAAAGAACGTGTGGTCAGACCACAAGTCCTTTACAGTTCCCGCTAAGGGACCTCAGAATTGGGCGGTAAGGGATTACCGGCACCGGTCTCCTTAACGGTGCCCGGTATCCCTTACCGCCCACCTCGTAATGAGGCCTCATGTCTAGACAGAAGGGGTTTATTTTCACAATAAAAACTTGTGTTAAAACTGCATATTCTGCCCTATCGGCTGGCTTAGCACTACCTCTTCACATGTTGGACAGTTAGTGCTCATACATGTAAAGCACTATATTGTCAAAGGAATATGGTGTGTTTTAGACCAATCTAAATCAATGGCCAAAACTGTTTTGAACATTTAAAAGCGCCAAAATGTGCCTGTCTACGATTTAACCTCATGTAAGGTTTTCTTCTGAAGAAAGCACCCAGCCCACGTCTGCACCCCTCCATAGAGTAAGTGAAGCCATCTGCTTTCATCCCATTGCAGGTAGGATGTCAGACGTTGGCAAGGGGTGCAGGGTGAATTTCCAAAGGACTGAGCTGGACCACCGCGGACTCAAAGCCAGTGCAGCAGCTGCTGATTCAGGTGAGGGATTTAGAACATGCAGAAGGGCCATTGTTCTAGAAGAGGCAGGACATGGTCGAAGTGAGGACTGACTTGGAACTCTGAGGAAGCATAGATGCCTGCTCGCATTTTGCATATCCTGGCATGCACTTAGTCTGCCATTAAGCGACACTGCCAAAAGCAGTTGCTGCAGAAGGTGGGAGACACCCCAGTACGGAGATGCACTCATTAGACCCAAAAGTAGGACTAGAAAGCTGTCAACCCCCTCCCCCACCCCCCACCTCCTTAGAATGTGTGTATAGAGAGGGGAGCAAGGGTCGCCTTATTTATTGACTTGTAGGAGATCAAATGACTCAACACCTCTTTCCACAGAAGGGAAAAAAGGGAAACCAAAAATGGAGAAGGCTTTTGATTACATCCCAGAGGAATACAAGTGATACCTGATGCATGTAGTGGAGCTTGACTGCTGCGGAGGACCAGAGGGACACGATAATAGAGATTTGCAGTTAAATATGTGGGGGGGGGGCTCGCCACAGCAAGAAGAACAGGCGTGAGGAAGGGAGCTGCATCTCCCAAAGTATATCAGGGAAAGAATCTCAGCGTTTTACCCAAACCCGGAGGCACACCTGTGGTAGAAGCTGAAGACTAGCCGACCGTAAGAAACTTGACTGAATTATTAAACTCTGGGAGACTCGTCTGAACCGGCCGCTCAGTCAGCAGTGTCTGCCATCTACCGCGTCACGGAACATCCAGCTCATGTTTCACTGAGGGATCCATCTCTGACACTTGCCCACCTACTCACCTTCAAAACAGAGTTCACTGCAAAAATGCCCTCTTTGCTGCACCACAGCCGTTGACCATTCCAGATTGTGTACCATTTTCGAATCAACGTTACAGCAAAATAGTCGGGCTATTAAATCTCACTGCAAAGTAAATAACTCAGGAACATGTGGCCGAGGACTGCTTTCGTATTCCAGAAACTTTAGGTACCCAACCCACCCTGGCTGACATTGAGCCATAGAGACATTCTAGGTTCCTGTACCTTGAACCCAAGAAGGGAGATGGCATTAAGAACTTTGTAACCCCCCTTTTTAAAAGTGCCCGCTTTTGATTCCACCCTTTGTTGCCCTTCCAGGTTATCCATATTGACTATTTGTTCATATTTAGTCCGCTTATTCTGTGTCTTTCCCATGCAGCGGTCTCTTTTTAATGAAGAGTGCTACTTTTCAATAGTCTTACCTGGGTAGACCTTTTACTTAGTATTTTCTGTACTGTGGTTTTTGGGGTGCTACCTATGGCGACCCAGCATTCTGGAGAGTAAAGCCTGTACTCAGCCAATGCTACCTAAGGGGAAGGAGGAACAATATCTACTTCAGCCTATTTCAAATCTAGCTTTGGAACCCCTTTGAGCCAAGTTGTGGTTCATGTTTTTGCATACTCAAGCTCTCCGTGTACCTCTTCTGGTCAGCAAGACATTTCTCACAGGAATACTTCTTGAGGGTAGAGTTTAACAGCCTTGCAACCCCTCTGAGCCAAGTTGTGGTTCATGTTTTTTCCTTGTACCTCTTCTGGTCAGCAAGCCATTTCTCACAGGAATACTTCTTGAGGGTAGAGTTTAACAGCCTTGCAACCCCTCTGAGCCAAGCTGTGGTTCATGTTTTTGCATACTCAAGCTCTCCTTGTACCTCTTTTGGTCAGCAAGACATTTCTCACAGGAATACTTCTTGAGGGTAGAGTTTAACAGCCTTGCAACCCCTCTGAGCCAAGCTGTGGTTCATGTTTTTGCATACTCAAGCTCTCCTTGTACCTCTTCTGGTCAGCAAGACATTTCTCACAGGAATACTTCTTGAGGGTAGAGTTTAACAGCCTTGCAACCCCTCTGAGCCAAGTTGTGGTTCATGTTTTTTCCTTGTACCTCTTCTGGTCAGCAAGACATTTCTCACAGGAATACTTCTTGAGGGTAGAGTTTAAAAGCCTTGCAACCCCTCTGAGTCAAGCTGTGGTTCATGTTTTTGCATACTCAAGCTCTCCGTGTACCTCTTCTGGTCAGCAAGACATTTCTCACAGGAATACTTCTTGAGGGTAGAGTTTAACAGCCTTGCAACCCCTCTGAGCCAAGTTGTGGTTCATGTTTTTTCCTTGTACCTCTTCTGGTCAGCAAGCCATTTCTCACAGGAATACTTCTTGAGGGTAGAGTTTAACAGCCTTGCAACCCCTCTGAGCCAAGCTGTGGTTCATGTTTTTGCATACTCAAGCTCTCCTTGTACCTCTTTTGGTCAGCAAGACATTTCTCACAGGAATACTTCTTGAGGGTAGAGTTTAACAGCCTTGCAACCCCTCTGAGCCAAGCTGTGGTTCATGTTTTTGCATACTCAAGCTCTCCTTGTACCTCTTCTGGTCAGCAAGTCATTTCTCACAGGAATACTTCTTGAGGGTAGAGTTTAACAGCCTTGCAACCCCTCTGAGCCAAGCTGTGGTTCATGTTTTTGCATATTCAAGCTCTCCTTGTACCGCTTCTGGTCAGCAAGACATTTCTCACAGGAATACTTCTTGAGGGTAGAGTTTAACAGCCTTGCAACCCCTCTGAGCCAAGTTGTGGTTCATGTTTTTGAATACTGCAAGCTCTCCTTCTACCTCTTCTGGTCAGCAAGACATTTCTCACAGGAATACTTCTTGAGGGTAGAGTTTAACAGCCTTGCAACCCCTCTGAGCCAAGTTGTGGTTCATGTTTTTTCCTTGTACCTCTTCTGGTCAGCAAGACATTTCTCACAGGAATACTTCTTGAGGGTAGAGTTTAACAGCCTTGCAACCCCTCTGAGCCAAGCAGTGGTTCATGTTTTTGCATACTCAAGCTCTCCGTGTACCTCTTCTGGTCAGCAAGACATTTCTCACAGGAATACTTCTTGAGGGTAGAGTTTAACAGCCTTGCAACCCCTCTGAGCCAAGTTGTGGTTCATGTTTTTTCCTTGTACCTCTTCTGGTCAGCAAGCCATTTCTCACAGGAATACTTCTTGAGGGTAGAGTTTAACAGCCTTGCAATCCCTCTGAGCCAAGCTGTGGTTCATGTTTTTGCATACTCAAGCTCTCCTTGTACCTCTTCTGGTCAGCAAGACATTTCTCACAGGAATACTTCTTGAGGGTAGAGTTTAACAGCCTTGCAACCCCTCTGAGCCAAGCTGTGGTTCATGTTTTTGCATACTCAAGCTCTCCTTGTACCTCTTCTGGTCAGCAAGACATTTCTCACAGGAATACTTCTTGAGGGTAGAGTTTAACAGCCTTGCAACCCCTCTGAGCCAAGCTGTGGTTCATGTTTTTGCATACTCAAGCTCTCCTTGTACCGCTTCTGGTCAGCAAGACATTTCTCACAGGAATACTTCTTGAGGGTAGAGTTTAACAGCCTTGCAACCCCTCTGAGCCAAGTTGTGGTTCATGTTTTTGAATACTGCAAGCTCTCCTTCTACCTCTTCTGGTCAGCAAGCCATTTCTCACAGGAATACGTTTCCACATCCGTTATCACGCCCATGTCTTCGGCCTTGTTTCCGGTGAGCAACATGGCACAGCAAATCACTTCATGTGCTCGAATCCCACGTCCAATACTTAGTTATTTTAAAAACAATGTATTATTTTCTAATACATTTAAAAAGTGCAAGATTCTGTAATTTAATTTTAAATATTGAAAACTGTGACCTTGAACATGCATGCAGGATTGAGATGTGGCAATTTCTTGGGTGGAGGGACTGAAATATGCTGATGCACCTTTACTAGGAGGGCTGCCAGAATTGGGCACAGACTACAGGCTGCAGAATGCTCCTCTGCCCCGCAGGGAAACATTGTCTCGGAATTCCCAATTCCTCAATCACGGCAGATACCCCTGAAATAATTCAGGACTCAGAATGCACCCATTCATACCCAGTGAAGATAATCACTCTCATGTCCCAGCATAGACTGCACCTCTCCCAGCATGAATCCCTTCCCAATGCTATGCTCCCGAAATGCACCCTCGGTTCTTCAGCACAGCTGCCTGAGTGGGTCTATATATCAGGGGTGCACCCCTTCTATTACCCTAAAGAGCTTGTCCTCATCAATGATGTAAGACATGATTTGGGAACATTGGAGAGACAGGGAAGAGGTTGAAAACTGATGCACTTCACTTTGGTATGATGCAACTGTCTTTGTTCAGTCTAGGGGTATATTTACTCGTTTTTTTCAGATGCATTGGCTCCGACAGAGATCTAAAGCAAGGCCGAAACATGCCTGCGGATGCATGTGGTCTCGTGCCGAAGGGATGTGACCTGGCAGTTCGGGATAGACTGCTCTCTTTGGGGTGGGACCTAGTCATACTTGCATATGGTCTTTCCCCTTCTGTAATGGCTTGGAAGGTGAAGAGGGAAGCAATGCCAGAGGTTAAGATTAATTCTAAACCTTCCAGCCATCATCACCTCTTGTGTTTTGCTATAGATCTAAAACTCAACAGCCAGACCTAATAAATAGATAAGTACATACATTTACTCTACCTATTTTAAAACTGAGGGCACGAAACACAAGTACTTAATAAATGGATCTAAAGTTAGGAAAAAGAAGACCAATATCAAAGTTTACTACAGTGATTTGCACAGAAAACTAGTCCACATAAAGGAAAAAGCTGTCTGATTCAAAAATTGAAGATGACGGCACGCCCACTCTTCTTCAGGTGACTTCTGACGTCATGATTTTCCAGAGCAATTAAGTGGTTCCGGGGCAATTTCAGTGAGCGGGAAGCTGGAAGGCTCTGGAGTGGCTGCCGGTGCAAGTGCAACCGGATTCTGCCTGCCTTTGGCTCGAGCTGGAACTCGGGGAGGCTCTGGCTGCTAGGCTGCAAGAGCAGCAGGAATCGCAGGAAGGCTCTGGCTGCCGGTGCAGGACTCTGCCTGCCTTTGGCTCGAGCTGGAACTCGGGGAGGCTCTTGCTGCTAGGCTGCAAGAGCAGCAGGAATCGCAGGAAGGCTCTGGCTGCCGGTGCAGGACTCTGCCTGCCTTTGGCTCGAGCTGGAACTCGGGGAGGCTCTGGCTGCTAGGCTGCAAGAGCAGCAGGAATCGCAGGAAGGCTCTGGCTGCCGGTGCAGGACTCTGCCTGCCTTTGGCTCGAGCTGGAACTCGGGGAGGATCTGGCTGCTAGGCTGCAAGAGCAGCAGGAATCGCAGGAATGCTCTGGATGCCGGTGCAGGACTCTGCGTGCCTTTCGCTTGCAGCTGTAAGTTACATAAAGTCCACACAAGTTAATTATGACAAGGATTCCAGGTTGCCAATGGGTGAGTACAGCTAATTTAGGATATGTGCTTTGCTGTGGGATGCTGCAGACAGCCTTAGGGCTCTCTTGCTGACCATGATATGCACAGGCCGGGTCAGGTGCACTGCCCTCTTGGAGCTACAACCTTGTGCAGAAATGGAGCCTGCTTCATCTGTGCAAACACCCCCGCTCCCTCGCCAATGGCCTTCAAGTCACCGAATCGCATTCACTTTCACACCAATGTACTCATACTGATGCTGGACAAATGTCACGAGGTTCATCCATCACCTGTTTTTTTCACAGTTCTTTTTGCCAAAAAATGTTTGCCAAAAAAATATTGAAACATATGGAGGGTGTAAGAACATATAAGGGGTAGGGTGGTTTGGGGTATTGGGCAAAAATAATAGGGGAGCGGAGGTTTGGGGGGCACCCCCCAAATAAAGAAAATAAAATGTCAATGCATTTTTTTGGTAACAGATTTTCAGCAAACAAAGCTGCAAAATAAAAACTGAATGAACATAGATCCTGACAAAGGGACCAACAAGAAAGGTCAGCACATGGGAAAGGTGGAAGGTGGCAAGGAAGATTGGCACACAGATGCAATGAGACCAACACAAGAAGAACCGAGACTGGGTAGAGGGGGAAGGAAGTTGCTCCATAGGGCAGCATAGGCTTCTGTGCTGCTTCCTTTATGTTTCATGACACCCTCTACTCCACACATAGTTTTGCATGAGCCAGAGAGCCTCTATCAGTCTAAACGGGAAACATGCCTGCACGAACCAAAGGTCTGTCATATTGGTGACATAGGCCAACATAGGGGGGCAACTACGGTCCAGAGAAGAGGAGGTTGTGTGGGAAGGAGCCTGGATGGAAGACGTGGAGAGAGATGCCACCAGGACCTTCTGATCTATTGGTCATAAAGGTTATCGGGGTCATTCCTGGCCGCTTCAGGGACCATTGATTTTCCAACAAAAATTGTTAATTTGAAGGCACCTCGAACAAGGGGGGAAGTCATTATGGAGTGCCCCGCCCTGCCTGCCCTCTGAAAGGTCATAATCAAGCACCGACAGAATATTGCACAATTAGAAGCAGAGTGATAGCAAGCCAATTTAACCTAGTTGAGAGAGCACGTGGAGAAGGGAGTGCTCGACAGAGAGTTGTGGACGTAGTAAGTAGAATGATCATCCCAGACTGGGACCAAATCAACAATTGGATTATTAAATGATTCAGAGAACAGAATTTACCAGAAAACCGAAAAAAATACCCATCAGCATAAAACATTTCATGGACCTATGGCTCACACCCCATTAGGCAAAGCAGGCTTGCTAGCTGTGAATTGGGGAGAGGCCCACCACCCCACCATTTGTGTTGCCTTCATCTCGCTCATAATCCCAAATCTTCTCCCCCAACTCTATTTCAAGAGAGGTGGTAGACATAGGGAGCCCAGGTAAGATAAAGGTGTATGTTGCCATCGGTGGGATGCCAGTTATCTTGCTATTCGGTCTCCTAGACTATAGTCTATTGCGAAACACGTAACCACCTCTCCCACATGTATCCACCTTATGTGTCTTTATAGCGCTCATATTCGCCCCCATGGGCACATCTTGGCACCAATAACAGATGTTTATTGTTACTCAACTTAATGGTACTCGTTTTATTGACCTCAAAAGGATTAAGGGCTGAGTGGACCTGCCGGGATTTGGACCTGTGACTATGAGGCCAAACACAAATCCCTGCAGTGTAAGTATTAGTCCACTGAGCCACAGACTCAACCTATTATGCCAAAACCACCTCATACTATTGAACCCTCAAGTGTCAGTCCTTTCTTGTTTTTATGATATTAATCACTGAATACTACATGTTTTCAATTGTTCCTATTCAAAGATCTGGGTGGGGCGAACTTAAAAAATAGAAAACCTAGACAACCTGGCAGAAACAGGCTAATTTCATGAACAACAACAGAGTGATAATGATAAAGTAAGTGTTATTTTCAGTTAACTTATGCTGAGGGCCCTGTTGCTGTCATCATATTATTTATCATAAGTAATAACTACTGGACTAAACACCTGATTTCTAAGTACTGTGTGCAAACAATCCCAAGGAAATCCGAAAAGACTTCAAAGTTTGCATTAACCCTCCCCCAACCCCTCCCCCACGCTGAACATTTAAATACAACTCGTCTTGAAGCGAAGGGAGACTGTGATAGTGACATCTTATAGGTAGAGAGTACATTTTTAATTGAGATATAAACAAGACATGACATTATCTTGCAAATGGAGGCTCTAAAGAAGCATAAGGCTATATTAATTTCATGATCTAATTGTACCATCTGCCACTCCAGCTGGTGTCAGAAAGTGGAATGAGAAGGGCACAACGCAGGGTCGGACTAGGGCATAACATTGCCCCGGTGACCAATGAAAACGTTTTTGCAGTGCAAAGTTCGTTTTGTACTACAAAAACGACTTTGCACTGTAAAAATACACTTTGCACATTTCCATGAATCAGGGTTTGTGTCGGCAGTGCAGAGCCACTTTTCAGCAGTGCAAAGTCACTTTGAACCGTGCAAGAAATTCCATGAATCGGGCCACTAATGTCCAGTGAGCAATTACACAAATGCCGGGGCAAGGGGTTTTGGCATAGCTCCGCATTTGAGAACACATCCCATCTAGAGGAATGCAATGTGCTCATAAATCTGAGAACATATCCCGTCTTCTGCATGTGCCACACACAGTTGTATACTCCTCTGTCAGGCATAGCAGTATATTTGTAACATGTTTGCAATGTTGCATGGCAGGCTCTCCATGTGCCTGGCGATCTCAGAAGGCCCCAGCCTTCCACCAACATGGCTGCTGGGAGGGAATACATATCTCATTTTCAGAGGTGGGGGCTAGACCCTGCAGGTAATCCCAAAAAGTGGCAATCGTTATTCTGACTAGGGTGACCTGCACATTTGTTTTTATCAGAATTTGGAAACGCTGTAACACACACTCTTAGTAATAACCTTTTTGACATCGAACTGCCAGGCTTTTTGAATGTTACCATTTTATTTGACCACTCGATTCCCTAACCTTCTGCTACCTTCAACATTCCACTGCATGCAGTCTATTCTTGACTAAGCCACTCTAGGCTCATGCTTGGCAGTCCCAGAATTAATAATCTGGAGTTCGACCTGGGCTACGTCACATACAGATACTCGGCCAAATACACCACCAAACTTCCAGGATTTGCCACGCAGAGTCTCGAGCCTGGCACCCGTCCAGCCTTACATTGTGCACTGACTTTCTCCAAATCTGCCTTGGAAACAGAGACCAATTCTCCCGACCATTTTCCTCCTTGCTCTTTTGCCGAGCTGTTCGCCATCTCACAGGACTGACATGCACCTATGCTATCACAAAGCCTTCCTTCTCCGCTCCATCTTTCTCTCCCTGTGTTTGTAGCACACATTTCCCGCTTTGCTGTCCACAGATTCTTCCTGTCCATGTTCTTTCTGCAGCAGGCATAGGTTTGGAAATCCCTGGTGGGGGCACAACACACCACACCACATCACACCACAGACAAACCTAGATTCTCTGAAATGACTACAGTGATGATTTGGAACAATATAAGATCCTGTTCTCATCACACAGATTTGATATGATCTGCATTTGCTTATACACAAGTGTTTCAAGGCGTATCATTTGTACGCCACAGAGATGTCCAATTATTGGTGATTACATCCCCAGAGTTAAACTTGTCTTCTATGTTGCTCTATGCGCCGTCATGCTGTAGCGTCCTGCAGACCCCTGACAGTGCATCACGGAACTCTCACACATATGTAATGCCGATGAATGTGTATAGGGTTGGTAGCTCATGAGTAAAGTGTGTGTCTCTGAGGTGGGTCATGCCTACATTTTTAATTGTCATCACAGTGAAAAAGCCCTTCATGCTTTCAAGGTTGATGAACTGAGGGGCATTAAATTGGGTAATAATAGCTACTGTGATAGTGCTTTGCAGTCGAAGGAATTAGGCGAGAAATGCTATGATAGTGCACCTTAACACCTTAGGAAGGTGCATTTTTAGCGACGCAGTTTGCACAGGAAGTATGGCGCTTGCTTTCTATGGATGACAATGATGGCTGCAAACACAATTCATGGAAGCCTTTTATAATGGCAAAACCCCATTGGAAAACATTCTGTGAATAAGCGTCAAAATATCCTAAGTGTGCAACAATCCATTGGCTAATGGTATAACCAGCTTGTCCTTCGTGCCTCGTGCCGCAGGGGGGCCTTCTGGATAGTGAACTCCAGGGATCGCCTCCTGTTCCCACACAGGCCTCTGTGGAAGAGGAACGAGGCATTAACTAGACACAGAAACACAAACAGCATCTGCGCTCACTTAAGCGGTTTTCCTGGTCACGATCCAGAAAGCATTTTCCAAATGTTCAATGTAGCGTTTTACGGCTTGCCTGAGGCATTGCAGCAGTGAAAAGGGAAAAAGTTCTAAAAAAAATATGACACTTGCTTATTTAGTGCTACTTAAGCTCTGGAAGAAAAGCCTTTTCCTGAAATCTTTGGGGTGCGTGAAGGCAACATGACGCAATACCTGAAGAGAAAGAGGCAGCTTGTATTTATTTTTTTCAATATATGAATTGTTTTACACAAAAGTGCTATACATGATTACAAAAAGAAACTGGAACAGCAAATAGAGTGGTGCTTTATTCTGAACGATGGCGGAGGAAAAGGAGGGTTTTGAGACACATTCAGAAAGAGGAAAGAGAGGGGCAGAGCGTTAAGGGCGAAGGCGAACATGCCATCGTTGGTGGTGGCGAGAAGGAAGAAAGTGTGAAAGTGAGATTGGCCAAGAGCAGGACGAGGAGCAGCCATCAAAAAGAGAGATGTGAACCGAAGGGGATAAGGGAGAGAATACACAGAAGCAAAGGATGACAGATTGCTAGGAGCAAGCGATGAACACATTTTAAGACAATACACAGACACAGAAACTGAAACCTGGCAGGGAAGACTAGCCAATGGAGGGTAGCTACACACAGAGGGATGTAGGAACTGGGGGGAGCCAGAAGCACCGCCCAAAAGTAGAGCAAAAAGAAAAATGGTGAGGAGAAAGCACAAAGGGGGCTACGTCAAGTAGAAGTCAAGAGCAAGAGTTAAGCTGAGCAAAAATCAGACGAAGAACAGGAGTCGGAGGTCCAGATTCTGAGCACCATCTAAAATAAGAAATGTTCCATTACATTATGGAATGACACTTTCTTTATTTACTACATATCATATGCCTATATTTATATAGATCCGGAATATGGAGCCAATAAGAAAAGTGTCCTTCTATTAAGGATTAACACTTTTCTTATTTTAAATGGAACTTAATTAGGACCTAAGTGGCAGCAAAAGTGAGGAACGGGCAGCAAAACTGAAAGTGACAGGAAACAAGTGAGAGAAGAGATATGAGAAGTAAAAGGTATTGGGCCTCATTACACGGACGGCGGTAACCATGGCACTATTAGCACCATGGTTGCCGCCAGTATTTTACCGAGTCCGCCATGGTGAATGGCGGAATTACCGCCCTATTCCAAGGTGTGTGGGGCGGCAATTCCCCATTCACCATGGCACTTCCCCATTCCCATTTTTGCCCCCATAGGGCTCAATGGGAATGGGGAAGGCGGTATTTACAGTACCACAAATTGTGGTACCGTAATTACCTCCAAGGTCCCTTTGCGGGTCCCGTCCTTAACGGCTGGTAAAACCAGCCATTAAGGTATGGTCCCACAAAGGTGTCAAACTAGAAATTATATCGTGCCTCCTATTGCTATGAATATATGTATATTGGCCTACGCCAAGCTGCTAACAAGCTGCTTATAAACTACATGTGAATAAACTTGCATTGCAAGGTCCTGACCTTAGAAACCATGTAAACTGTCATTTTGGGTCAAGCCGCCATTTTAGGTTTTCTTGCTCTATAAAGTCACCATGTGAGCTAAAATGGTAGCCTATGTTATTCAGAACAGAGCTTGATTATCATGACCTCTGTACAGCTAATGTATAACTTGCCTGCAGGCCACTTGTTAGGGTCATGAGCTGAGACCTTGTCCTTCTGCTGACCTGTGTGCAATGGATTACCTGTATCACCGAAACTGATCTATAATTGAATGAGAACACCTGCTTAACTATATTGTATAAATTAAGTGCCGCATTGTAATGTTAGGCCTAGAGCATACATTATTACCATTTCTTCTTGTTAATGTATAAACCTAAGATGAACTAGATTTGACCTGGCAAGGGACCCTAGAGCAGTAACTTATTTATGGAATGGTTAACCCAAAGGAGGGCTGAACAGCAGGCTTGAAATGTATAAAAGCCTGACTGTGAGCACACCGAACCACGCCGGAGTTCGCTGTGTTGTACTGAGGGTCGATAGCTATCTGAATTTTGTTCTGTTCTTTTGTAACTGGATTCAGTATAAAATAAAGTACTTTGTATGTTCCTTTGTAACCTATGTTTGGTGTGTTTCCTTTTTGGTTACCCTGCCTCATATTATTTCCTTGTTTTCACAGTTGGCGCCCGGAATAGGGACCCTCAAGATTGATGCCGGATTATTGAAGGTTGACGCACGCTATCGGACCGGGATCGGACGGTGTGACATAACGGGCCCGACTGAACGAGACGCGACACCTCAACAGCGCTGCACGATCCGTTCCCTGGACGATAGCCGTGTGGTCTGAGACGGCATCTTGACGAGGGTCAATTTTTTGAGGCGGGCAGATTTGCCGAAATCACCATACACAAGGTAAAATTTGTTAGGTAAGTCCTTTGTAAACAGATCGGTCCTCCTTAGGTTTGGTCAGGTGAGTCGTTACCCGACTCTTAATTCAACCCTGACAATTTGAATTTGGCGCATTGTATCTGCAGACACAATTATTGACCAGGTAACACAGAGTATTTGAGAAATGCCTGGGAAATTGTCTAGCTGCTTTAGGGCATTATTCCGCAGCGATAGACAATCTTTGGAATTTAGCCGTCCGGCACCACAGGAGGGGTCACCGGCATGTACTATGTACTGTAAGCATGGCATTGGAAGTGTAGTATTTAATAAAATTTGGCACAGACAAACCAGACATGCCTCCGAACTTCAGTGGCCAGTCAATGGTAGTTTTGAGATCCCTCGTATTGAATATTTAGAGTCAGTCTTGTTAAAAAAAGAAGGCCAGACCTGCAGCATTTGATGTTTTGCAAAATTGGAAAAGAGAAGCGTTGCAGCAGCTTAAAAGTAGGGAAAAACATGTGCGCCGTCATAAAACAAATGCTGAAAAGGCGTTGTTATATGATCAGGACAAACAGTCTGAGTCGGTTAGGAATATGGACAGGGCTTTCTCACTCGGTATTCAGAAAATCTATCCTTCTAAAGATCTTCATGTTTCTGATGAGTTTATCGACAAATTGTTAAATGAACGAAGGCCTGGTGCCTCTGCACCACCTCCGTATGTTCCTCTTCCTCCTGCTGTACCTCTTCCTGCTGTTATTCCTTCTCTTCCTGCTCAACCTGTTGTTCCTATTCCTCCGGTTGTTGTTCCTCCACCTGCTCCTCTGCCTCTTCCCATTGCACCAGTAACAGTACCTCCATTGAATTTGCCTGCACCCTCAATCCCAAGTAGTTCTGTACCGCTTGTAGTTGATCAGGGTGCGGGGTCGAGGATTGTTACTCGTAATACTGTTCCTACAGAAAAGAAACAGGATTTGTTTGCATGGGCTAAGCATTGTATGGAGAGACATGATCGAGCTAATGTTCTTGCCACACTTTCTAATATGGATAATTTTCCTGAGAAAAATATTTTCATTGAAGGTTTAGGAATTCATTTATGTGTAATGTGGGGTAAATTAAACAATGCAGACCTCCCACAAGGGTTGAGGGACCTGAATACTTTAGCGTTTTCAAGAGACACTGTGGAGAAGGTACATGAGCATGTTGAGAGGATATTTGAGTATAGAAAGGAGTTGGAAAGGTTACGGAATGAGGATGACGAAGAAGAATGTATGTATGTACAGAAACGATTTCTTCCGTGTCGTAAATCGACATCTGAGGAGGCGCGAATTTGTACAAAAGATGCGATTAGATGGATTTCATATCGATAACTCCAGTTGAGGTATATGACACATACAGTCAATATACGCTAGAAATGCAGAGGAAAGTGATACAGGTAATGGTAGAGTACCTGCAGGATGAATGTTTAAAGAGAAAGGTTAGTTGTCCCACAGAGTTATTGAGCATTTATAAGAGAGCTTTTTCACTTGACACTTCTTCAACTGCTTTAACGCTCGATTTAGCTCTGTTGCTTAGTAAGCGTTCGGAGTTGCCTACATCTCATTTGCCTATGAGAGAGGTTCCTCCGACATTTGTCCCAAAGGTTGAGATTCCTGCTAATGCTGCAGCAGGTACACCTGCTGTGGACATTCCTGCACATTATGTATCGCAGTTTGTTCACGTCCCGTTTTCACGACAGGAAGTGAATACTATTAGACAAACTATTCCTGACATTAGGAAAAATCCGACAGGGTTCTATAAAGAGATAGAGTCTGTTTTGCAGTCCTCAGTGTTTACCCTAGGCGACATTGATTTGCTATTCCCTGTACTCCTGCCTGTAGATTTGTGGAAGCAAGTTAGAACTATAGACGATGTACCAGGGTTGGGAGATACATGGGCTAACATAGTTAGGCTTGATGGGGAAAGGCCAGCTGGTGAGAGACCACCTCAGGTGATACTAACTTTGCCTGACAGAATCATTGCAAAACTGCAAACTATAATCCCCGAAAAGAGAATTATTTGAGACAAGCTTACGGCCTGTGTCCAAGGAAAATCTGAGGGTGCTACCGAGTTCTTTAATCGGTTCGAACAGGTATTCTCGGATTTCAGTGGACAAGACTTAGGCACAGAGTCTGGGAAAAGATTATTTGTGGACAAATTTGTACGTGGATTGCTGCCTGACATCCAGTCACAAATTATGTCTTCTGAGAGCGCTTGGCAGGCGAAATCCCAATCAGAAGTACTGCACATGGCTCAGTACTACGAGAACCGTGTCAATAATGAAAAAGATAGAGTTGAGAAGAGAAAAGGTGATTTGAAGACTAAAGTATTGTTACAGCAAATTGTTAGAGGCCCCAGAGGGGGTAGTTCGCAGGTTAGAGGTTAGTATGTTCCACAAGGGAATGTGCCCTTGGGTGCTGTGAATATTAACCAGTGTGCCTATTGTCGCCAGAAGGGTCATTGGCGTGCACAATGCCCCGTCCTTCGACAGAGGTCGAATAACACATTTGGAAATATGGGTAGACGATCCAGAGGTCGCCCGGGTGTAAGGGCCCTGGTAGAGGCCAGTTTTCGCAGGATCCCCAACAACCTTTTTCACAGGATAATCAGACTTCGAGTGTGGATACTAGAAACATATTTGATCATCCTTCTGCTGCATATCTATCTGAAGAGCTTCCTTTTGATGATATTTTGTTTCGTTAGGATTGCCCGAAGCAGGGTTTGGAACCTACACCTATTCCCGTTAATCGAAAGGTCCCTACGTTGAAATGGTAGTGGGAAATAGGAAACATCAATTTTTGATAGACACTGGAGCACAGAAGTGCTCCATTGATCATTCTCGGGTTCCAAACATTCCACTGTCAGGGCAAACCAATGTTTCTGTAGGGTTTTCTGGCACACCAGTTGTTTGTCCGGTTTCTTCACCGGTACCTATTTCTTTGGGTCCCTTTACGGACCACTGTCCATTTCTCGTGACTTCGAATTGTGGAGAGAATTTGCTGTGGTTGAATCTGTTGAAGGAATTAAATGCGGTAATTCATTGTTCTTCTGATGGAGTGCGTTTGACGATTTCACCACAGCAATGTTCTGTTTCGCAATTCTTGACTAGACCTTTGCCGCCAGAATTCAGTAATGTACCAGAGTGTTTGTGGGCAGTTGATGACAATGATGTCGGTGTTTTGCAGATTGAGCCTGTTAAAATAGTTTTGAAACATGGAATTAAGCTGCCCCGTATTCCACAGTATAAGATCTCAGTTGAAGGCGAGCGAGCTTTGAAGAGCATTGTTTCCGATTTTGTGCATCGTGGGGTGATTGAGGAGATTGCAGGAAGTTTGTGCAATAGTCCGATTTTACCCGTGTACAAAAAAGGTGATAATGCAATTCCATTTTGTTTTATAATTGATTTACGTGCCATTAATAAAGTCGTCGCTCTGCAATTTCCAATTGTGCCTGATGTGACGACAATATTAACCATGATTCCAGCTACGGCTACTCACTTCAGTGTTGTGGACCTAAAGAATGCTTTCTTCAGTATTCCTATACATGAGGATAGTAGATACTTGTTCGCGTTCACCTTAGGGGGACGCTCATTCACATTTACTCGTGCACCTCAAGGTTATACTGAGAGTCCTAGTATTTATAGTAGGGCTTTGAAATAGCAGCTTGATACCCTTGGATTGCCCCCTACTTGTACGTTGCTTCAATATGTTGATGATTTGCTTTTAGCCGCTGACTCTGAGAGCTCTTGTAAAGAGGGCACTGTGTTGTTGCTCATCCATCTAGCTAAGCATGGTCACAAAGCTTCACTTAAAAAGTTTCAATATTGTTGCCAGGAGGTCGCCTATTTAGGCTATCTCCTGTCAAAGGAGGGAAGAAGATTGACACCTGAAAGAATAAAACACATTTCTGGCATGTCTGTCCCAAATACACAAAAGGAAGTTAGAGCCTTGATAGGTATGGCTTCTTACTTTAGGTTATGGATCCCAAACTTCTCACTAGTGATAAAACCGATGTTGGCCTTGACAAAGAAGGGTATTTCTTCGCCATTGCCATGGAATACGGAGCATCAACATTCATTCGAGTTGCTCAAGACTGCATTATGTTCGGCGCCAGTTTTGGGCACACTTAACTATGAGAAGGCCTTTGTGTTGTTTGTGCATGAATGTGATGGATGTGCTTTGGCTGTATTAACGCAAGAACATGGAGGGAAGAATAGGCCATGCGGTTACTACTCTTCCGCCCTTGATCCTGTTGCATGCGCTTTGCCAAGATGTTTGCGCGCTGTGGCTGCTGCTGCTGTAAAACAGAGTGAGGGAATGGTCCTAGGCCATGATTTAACCCTGATGGTGCCTCATTCTGTAGATATTCTATTGAACAAAACCCAAACGCAACACCTCACTTCCGCACGACTGACAAGATATGAATTAATCTTGTTTGCTCCCCACATTCAAATTAGGAGGTCCTGCGTTCTTAATCCGGCTGAACTCCTACCTTTCCCGCAAAATACTGTTTGCGGTGACGAAGAGTCACATGACTGCCTGTATACTACTGAACAAGATACAAAAGGCAGAGTTGATTTGAGGGACACTCCTTTGGATAACCCACAAGGGGAGCTGTTTTGTGATGGCTCCTACTTCAAACTACTGGATGGTACATCCACAGCTGCTTATGCAGTCACTACATTGAGTACGGTTGTGGAGACCAAGAGAATTACGCATAACTCTGCGCAGGCTGCAGAGATTATAGCATTGACTCGAGCTTGTGAGCTTTCCGAAGGGCTAACAGTAAACATATATACTGAAAGCCAGTATGCCTTTGGGGTGGCTCACAACTTTGGGAGACTTTGGTCAGAGAGAGGGTTTTTAACTTCGCATGGCACCAAGATCCAACATGGCTCCCTGATAGTACAATAGCTTTCAGCGCTTGCGCTCCCTAGTCAGTTAGCAATCATTAAGTGCGCAGCACATCGCAAGATTATATATGATTTAGGGAAAGGGAATGCTTTCGCTGATCAAATAGCTAGACAAACTGCCTCTGATCTCTTCACGGAGATGTATGTTTCAAGGGAGACTGTAGATGCCTATGCAATGGATGAGGGTGTTGGGTCTGTACGGGATATCCAAGCCGATGCCACATTAGAAGAATCCAAGAGGTGGGCTGAGGGCTTGGGGAAACTCGATGATGATGGGTGTTGGGTGGACATGGTTGAAGGGAAATGGTTGCTTCCTAATGCCTATATAGTAATGATGGTTACCATGGCACACAGTCCCACACATGTGTGCGCTCAACAGATCACAAGAATGTTAGAGAAAGTCTGGGTAAATGATAAGATTACAAAAATTGCCCAGCATTATGTCCAAAATTGCTTGATTTGCCTACAACACAATGTGGGAAAGGGGACAGCAACTCCAAGAGGTAGCTTTGGGCCTCCTTCTGTCCCGTTTGAAGTGATTCACTTTGACTTTATTGAAATGGAGCGATGTAACAATCTAAAATATGTCCTTGTGGTCATTTGCGCCTTTAGTAAGTGGGTCGAGGCTTTCCCTGTTAAAGACGCTACAGCCATGACCACTGCAAAGACCATGTTAAAGGAATTCTTCCCACGGTTCGGTTTGCCGAGAGTTATCTGGTCGGATAACGGTACGCATTTTATCGCTGCTGTAAGTCTACAGATATGTACGGCATTGCAATTGACAAACTATTCCATTCGGCCAGACATGCTCAGAGCGCCGGATTAGTGGAAAGACACAATGGTATCATAAACAAGCTCGCTAAGACGTGTGCCGGCACCAAACTGAAATGGCCGGACGCCTTACCGATCGTGTTACTTTCAATGCGGACAACCCCTCAAACTAAGACTGGGCTCTCTCCCTTTGAGGTGGTAATGGGGAGATCTGCTAATATTTGGGGTTTGCCTAAAAGCTGCGCATTGCGCGATGTAGAAAATGTACTTCTCTCCGACTATTGTAACCAATTGACTAAAAACCTGTTTTCAATTTATCACCAGGTGCGAGAGGCATTGCCGGTGAGGTACGAGGGCCCCGGTCACAGTCTACAACCAGGGGATTGGATCCTCGTTAAATCCTTCGATAGAGCGTCTTGCCTCGCACCACTTTGGAGGGGCCCCTGCCAGGTGCTCCTGGTCACTCAGACTGCGGTGCGGGTAGGAGGACGTCGCCACTGGATCCACGGCAGCCACACCAAACGGATCCCACACCCAGTGCCATACGATACAGAAGACGCAGAACCCCTTTCCGACATTGAAACCAACGTACCCGAAACGGCAGACGGTGGAGAGAGAGTATCGGAGGCCGTTCCGGAAGTTGTAAGGCCCGACAAAACGGCCATCTTGCCTCCTTGCTCTCCCACTGCATCGTTTGTGGATCATCCATCTTCTGATCCAACTTCTGTTCACTCGCCACCTCCTGTGGGAAGTGACGACATCCTGACTGCTGATTTTTTTGCACCGGAAACTGTGAAGTATAATCTCCGCCCAAGGAGATAGGTTTGCAATACGGCTCTTGCTGTACAATTGAAAGAATTTGAGGGCTTGCCTTTTTTTGGCCCAATTGCATAAAGGGTTCTGCTGGCTAAGGGTTGTGGGAAAAGACATTAAGAAGATGCGCGACCGGAGTCGCCAGCAAACGAACAATTGGTGTTTCTCAATTGAAGACGATAATGCCCGCATCCGCTACCGTTCGTCCTGAACTTTTGGACAAAAATGTGACTAGGAGAGACAATGAGTAGATATGTATGGGGGCCCCGAAAACGTTTTGTTGTCTACTGGTGATAATCACGGGACTTTTAGTAACTGTTGGTTGTGGGTTTTGGTATTTGGAGAGAATGTACCCTTTGAATGATTTCCTACCTGTTGAAAATATAACTGTTGTTCCCACTCCTTCTGTGCAACTACATACCTTGTCACCTAGAGATCTTTTGCATAGACGGAATTATCAAAATAACACTCTACTTCTAATTATGAATGCTACCCATGCAATCTTTAACAGAACCAATTGTTGGATCTCCTCGCATTTACCGCAACATGGGGATAAGGGGCTAGGTTGGTATATTCACCCTTTACCTTTGACAACTGCTTGTTATGCTTCACTTAGAGCACTGTTCTTTGGCCGATGGAACGATAGCATCTCGGGGAACTTTGATGGCACTAATTTGAATAGTTTTGAGAAACGTGTTCTGACTCCCCTGGAATGTTCGCTTTTCGCAAATAGGAGTAAGCTCAATATTGCTTCTATTAGGCCTTCTGATAGACTGTCTCGTCCTTTCCAATCTTTCCTTCTTATACTGTTAACCATAGCCCCTATTCAGTTTCTTTCTGCATACAGAGGAATGGCACCCGGTCAATGGGAGATTTTAAAGGTTGTGCCAATGTTGCAAATTTGACTGGGGAAGACAGACCTTTGTATGTAGGTGAACCTATCTATTTTGTTTGCGGTAATGTAGCATTTCCATGGTTGCCCAGGGATTGGCAGGGAACTTGTTATCTAGGAATCCTGTTACCTGGGGTGTTTATAGCAAGTACTGTAGAGGTTTCGAAGGCTCGTCCACGGCGGGACGAGAATGGCGACACTCCAGCACAGGTTTTAGGAGATGTAGCGAAATCATTCCTTCCATTCTTTGGGCAGATAGCGAATTCCGAGGATATCAGGAACCTAGCGAGAGTACTGGAGAGAACCATCAACCGGACCACAGATATACTCTATAATATGACTTTAGAGCAGAAAGCGATCAGATTGGTAGCGCTTCAGAACCGGATGGCATTAGATGTCATTCTGGCTGAACGTGGTGGAGTATGTAAACTAGTGGGGTCCGCTTGCTGTGTTTTCGTACCGGATTCCTCCCCAACTAATACAGAATCTGCACATTCTTAGTTCAGAAGTGCATGTTCCCGAGGGAAATTGGGATCTTAGTGCTTGGTTCTGGGACTTCTTGCGGTCTTGGGGTTGGAAAGTGCTTTCAGTCTTGCTGATTATTTTGGGAATTCTGCTATTTCTTTGTTGTTGTATCCAATGTCTACCAAGTATATGTTCAATGCTAGGGGGATGTTGCGCTCAGGCGATAGGTACAATAGGACATAAAGTGTATGCCCCGGATAAAACCTCTAAGGAGTATGTACTGAAAGAGATCTTAGTAAAAGATCTAATGGCGATAGATATTTCTGACAGCTATTCAGGGTGTATGGACGATGACACATGGAGTTATTTGCAGGGAGATCAGAAGTAGTTTAGTACTTGGCATAGGCCAAAAGGAGTGTTTGTCAAACTAGAAATTATATTGTGCCTCCTATTGCTATGAATATATGTATATTGGCCTACGCCAAGCTGCTAACAAGCTGCTTATAAACTACATGCGAATAAACTTGCATGGCAAGGTCCTGACCTTAGAAACCATGTAAACTGTCATTTTGGGTCAAGCCGCCATTTTAGGTTTTCTTGCTCTATAAAGTCACCATGTGAGCTAAAATGGTAGCCTATGTTATTCAGAACAGAACTTGATTATCATGACCTCTGTACAGCTAATGTATAACTTGCCTGCAGGCCACTTGTTAGGGTCATGAGCTGAGACCTTGTCCTTCTGCTGACCTGTGTGCAATGGATTACCTGTATCACCGAAACTGATCTATAATTGAATGAGAACACCTGCTTAACTATATTGTATAAATTAAGTCCCGCATTGTAATGTTAGGCCTAGAGCATACATTATTACCATTTCTTCTTGGTAATGTATAAACCTAAGATGAACTAGATTTGACCTGGCAAGGGACCCTAGAGCAGTAGCTTATTTATGGAATGGTTAACCCAAAGGAGGGCTGAACAGCAGGCTTGAAATGTATAAAAGCCTGACTGTTTCAATGAATATTTGCACTCACTGAGCACACCGAACCACGCCGGAGTTCGCTGTGTTGTACTGAGGGTCGATAGCTATCTGAATTTTGTTCTGTTCTTTTGTAACTGGATTCAGTATAAAATAAAGTACTTTGTATGTTCCTTTGTAACCTATGTTTGGTGTGTTTCCTTTTTGGTTACCCTGCCTCATATTATTTCCTTGTTTTCACAAAGGGACCTCGTAGTAAGGTGGTAAGGGTTTACCGGCACTGGTACCCTTACTGGTACCGGTAAACCCTTACCGCCATCTGTGTAATGAGGCCCATTGAGGCGATATACCCCTGGATTTCAGTCCCACCCTGTAGGTAATGCCCTGCCTCCCAAATTAAGGGCTTGAGCGCAGCGAGGGCCCTTTATGAGGGTGGCAGGCCATTATATACAGGGAGGGCCCACCACCTAGCGGCATATCACCGTTTGCACCCATGTAGTTGTCTACACAGTTGCTGATGGTGTTTATTTAAAACAAAAAAATAAACTTACCTTAGAAGCGGGGCACGATACCATGCAGTCCTTTTGGACAGGATGTAGGGTCGGATTGACCCATTGGCCATTCAGCACGTGGCCAGGCTGAAATAATGTTTATATGGGCGAGCCCCTGGGGGCGGTTTCTGTCGCTACCATGCCATTGCGGGTGCTTTTTTTTTTAGTTCCCCTTCTGAGAAACGGACCATAGCAACGGTCCGCCCACTCTTCTTCACGTGACTTCTGACATCATGATTTTCCATAGCAATTAAGTGGTTCTGGAGCAATTTCAGTGAGCGGGAAGCTGGAAGGCTCTGGATTGGCTGCCGGTGCAAATACAACTGGACTCTGCCTGCCTTTGGCTCGAGCTGGAACTCAGGGAGGCTCTGGCTGCTAGGCTGCAAGAGCAGCAGGAATCACAGGAAGGCTCTGGCTGCCGGTGCAGGACTCTGCGTGCCTTTGGCTCGAGCTGAAACTCAGGGAGACTCTGGCTGCTAGGCTGCAAGAGCAGCAGGAATCACAGGAAGGCTCTGGCTGCCGGTGCAGGACTCTGCGTGCCTTTGGCTCGAGCTGAAACTCAGGGAGACTCTGGCTGCTAGGCTGCAAAAGCAGCAGGAATCACAGGAAGGCTCTGGCTGCCGGTGCAGGACTCTGCGTGCCTTTGGCTTGCAGCTGTAAGTTACATCCAGTCCACACAAGTTAATTATGACAAGGCTTCCAGGTTGCCAATGGGTGAGTACAGCTAATTTAGGATACTTGCTTTGCTGTGGGAGCTGCGACGGCATTAGGGCTCTCTTGCTGACCAAGATATTCGCAGGCCGGGTCAGGTGCACTGCCCCCTTGGAGCTACAACCTTGTGCAGAAATGTAGCCTGCTTCATCTGTGCAAACACCGCCGCCCCCTCGCCAATGGCCCTCGAGTCAACGAATCGCATTTGCTTCCGTATGCCGAGTGACCTTACCTGACGAAAGCAAGCACTTTTTTCACGTGCTCTGTCTTTCTGGAGAACATCGGGACAAGAAGGTAATCGGAAATACTCATATCTCAGAGTGCCCAGACACTCTACAAATGATTATGCGAAATCCAAACATGACTGCGTTAACCCCATCATCTCTTTATCTGTCCCTGAGGTAACACAGAAATGTGCCCATTTTCAAATGATCCAGAAAACGTAGAGAATGATGGATAGACCTCGTCCAAGAGGACGAGTTTGCAAGCACACGCAAGCATGGGCTGTTATCCAGAGGGGCAAAGCCCACCCCTTATTCCGCCGGGCTCAACTTCTTCCATGTGGTATTCAGGTGGAGGGCGAGTGAGAAGGGGGCAGAGATAGCGTGTACATAAGTGAACACTCTTAAAAGGATCAGACACAATCTCACAGAGAGCTCAGGACAGTATAGTAGGGAAACAAACCCCCAGAGCTGTGTCTGCATCTGAAGCCCAAATGTCCTACATTAGGTAAAAATACATTATCATGCCTATTTTTTGACCTTTCATGAATGGAATTGGAGCCGTGCGGTGCTAAGGAGATGTGAGCAGGAGCAGTAAAAGTGGGGGTGAATTAGGCCCGGCCCCAGTATCAGGATTTTGAAATGTAATCCCCAGATTGCACAAAGATCTGTGAGGCCTGTGCAATACCCCTTGCCCACTCTTTCACGTCCCATAACTGACGTTCCAATTTTAGAGTAGAATAAGCTTCCATTTTGGACTATGTATTTTGCTTTTAGCAAATTGAAATAATAGCATGTTTTTTCTGCCATTGGCCCTCATTACGACCCTGGCGTTGGAGCATGGTGCTAATAGCACCATGGTCCATGCCGGTAACTTACCGACTCTGCCATGGCGGAATGGGGAATTACCGCCCCATTCCGAGGTTGGTGGGGCGGTAATTCCCCATGCCGCCATGGCCCTTCCCCATTCCCATTTTTGCCCCATAGGGCTCAATGGGAATGTGGAAGGCGCTAAGTACGGTGCCGCAAATTGCGGCACCGTACTTAGCACCAAGGTCCCTTTGCGGGTTGGTTCTTAACGCCTGCAAAAAGCAGGCATTAAAATCTCAAACCCGCAAAGGGACCTCGTAATCAGGCGTTAAGGGGTTAACAGCGCCACCACCTTTTACGGCGCCGTTAACCCCTTAACGCCTGGGTTGTAATGAGGGCCATTGTCTCTGTTACGATCATCACAAGACATTCCATCTCGGTGTCCTCGGTCACTTGAGAAAATCCTTGTGCCTTAAAGCTTGTTTACATTGTAGAAATATTTGACCATAGCACATCAAGTGGCCATTGACTTCATTGTGCCACAATGAATGCTTTGTTGTACTGTGTCTATCTTTCCCATCTCCCTGGCATGCTGTTCAGGATGTTTGTTTGCATGTATGAGGTAACGAGTGCTCAGAGTATTCGATGTCCTCTGAGTGCGCAGCTTTCCCTATTTTGGCAGCCTCTGAAGCCTGAAAAGTAGATGCACGCAGGCTTGACATGCGGCCAAATTTGCACCAGTTGTGCAGATGAACTTTACTGGTCTGCTGTTAAATTTCAGTTACAAGTTTAATGGTATCCACACTATAGAATAATTGCTAATTTTACTCGATATGATAGCTCAGTGGGTTGAGCTCTTGCTGCTGCGATGTGTGTGTGATCTGCAGGTTGCAGGTTCGAATCTCAGGAAGGCCATCTCAGCCTTTCATCCTTCTGAGGTCGATAAATGAGTACCAACACAGGTTGGGCGAAATTGTATGCATATCTGTTCTATAAAAAAAGTGCTATTCAATAAGCATCGACTTGCAGCAGGTCCCAAATAAGCATTGGGGGTGGTTGGTTCCTGCTACTCCTGTGCCTCAGAGCTGTGTACCCTGTCACAGAACTGTATGCAAAGTTTTGTTGTTTTTTGAGTTGTGTTGTAATGTAACAGACACATGAACCCTCCATCAGTAGCATTTTCTGTAAAGTCGTGAATTGATGCGATTCCCGGATGATGGTTTGGGGGCCACTTTTTTTGAGGTGAGGGGTGGGACACTTTTTTGAGGTGAGAGGTGGGCCATTTCTTTTTAGGCGAGGGGTGGGCCACTTTTTTTGGGGTCTCTGGGCCTATTTCTTGTCCTAGTCCGAACCTGACAGGATGTCCGTTTTCTATGTTGATGATGATGGATGTCATCAACATTGAAAACAGGCTTCCTGTTCAACCGGACTGCACGCTGTCGGGTAGCGCTTCTAAGGTAAGTTTCCTTTTTAATAAAAAAAATACGCTCTTAGAACCTGCTGCATAGGAAACTACTTTGGTGCTAAGAGATGAAGTGGGAGGGGTAACAGGGAAGGGAAGGGGCGCTGGCTGCCGAAGCAGCTCGGAACGCAGGCTTGTACCATACAGTAAAGCCCGCGTTCTGAGCCTCCTGAATGGCTTGTGCCCCCCTGCAGGGTGCTAATGAGGAATCAATACTTCTGCGACTTGACAAGAAACACTTTGCCTTACATCTAACTTTCACATCTATTACAACCTCTTCTAAATCCTAGATGTTTGCCAACTGACTGAAATACATCCCCCATTAAACAGAAATATTGCTCCAGGACGCTAACCCACACTTCTATGGTGAGAGTATTTTGGCCCTCACACTTGTGTTCCTGCCCGTCCTTTGCCAAATCTGTTAAAGACATGAGATTCACTGGAAACTCTTTCCAGTGTCTCTTTTTGCAAGTAATCAATGTCCTTGTTTCTAGTTTGTACCACCACAAACTTCAATGCTGTGTTTTTCATTTCGTTACCATCCACAACACAGTTGTAAATACCCTAATCTCTTCCCACCTTCAGTACGGTATAAACCTCTTGCTTGGTCTCCATTATGTCCAAAGCCAGAGACGGTACAGCATACACAAAACCCCAGCAAGATTCCTCCTTGCGGTTCACCAAATGCATCACATCACACAAACCTTTTATGGTGAAGGCCCCAACATTCACTATCACCAGATGTACTGCCCAATGCAAGATTCATCACTATTGCAGATATCATCTGTGTCACTAAGCTGTGGAACTCTCTCGACTCACTACAGCATAAAATCAACCTTCTGAAATTCAGGAAGGCCCTTAAAACTTGGCTTAAATGCAATTATCTTTGCCTACTCACTGTCTACTTTGCCATCCATCATCTTGCTATCATGCCATATGCCTGAGCCCACCTTTGTCATGTTGCATTCTGCAAGTATTTATTTGTTTGTGTGAAGAACACTTTTGTTCCCGCTGGGGCATCATTGACATTCAAAAGCGCAGCACAAAAAGAGTGAATAGGTAGTTGGATTTAAAACAATCATCTGACAATTAAGCAAGTGTTTAATTGCTTCCAACCATTGTGGCTGTTCTCAACTTCCCAGATTGTGGGTGGAAGAGCGTTATACAGTACTGGGACCAGGTAAGCAAATGAGTATTCACTCTGTCTCTGCGCAGGAGGAATTTAGGAACATTCATCATTACTTTTTAGCTCAGAATTTTGGAGCCAGTTGAGTATGGGGCTTCATGGGTCAAGGCCGAATACCGAATAGTTGATCAAGTATAAAGTTGTGTAGACAAAAAAACATTTTGCAAATTAAAATCACACTTTAAAATATGTATCTCTATTGTTTATTGCATTTCTTTTCTTTGTTGACTACAGAAGATGTTTGTTTAAACCATGAAAGGAATACATTATCAGAAAATAAACTATTCAATAACAACACAGTTTGTATTTTTGTGCATTCATAGGTGTTTCTTGTCAGGCAGGGCCCAAGTAAATGACAATAGCCCAAAGGTATAGTATGCATGTAAGCAATCACTGTGAGGGGAGACTAAAATGTGTGCACTTGTACTTTCAAATGTTCCTTTTGAGCCTGCCCCTCATTAGCCTTCTGGCACCAGCGGGGCACTGAAACACAAACCAAGTGATTACATCAATTAGCACCGTGCTGACGGCAGAAGTGCTACTGAATCCAAACCTTTGGGAGGCTGAAGCTATGCTTTTTAACCTGTGGTGCTGAATGTGGATGAGGCATTTGAAAACTGTCTTTTCATTAATAGTATTTTCTGTTCTTTTTTGGGTGGGGTATATTTGTGGTGTTTTGGGGCATGGTAAAAGACACCAGACAAAAATATCTAGGGAATGCTGGGTCCTCCCTAGTTCTCGGCTGAGCCTATAGGGAAGGGACTCATTTTGGGATCATGAGAAAGGTTCAGATCAGGAATCATAACCTATGTTTCCATCCCACTGAGTCATCTTAGCTGCTTTATAAACTTGGTCTGCAGGCTGAATACAGTTCTCAGCTGCAGGTAAATTACCTCCTTAGCTATTTTAATCAGTGTTTGAACTTACTGGGATCTCTGCAACAGCTACAGACATCTATTTAATTATATAATTGGATTGAGGATTGGCAGGATTGGAACCTGTTACTTTCAGATTTTTCACGCAGGACATCAGCAAATCAAAATGCACCTAAAGAACATACCATTTTCCATTAGTAACTTCATAATCTATTGTTCCAGCTCAATGGTTTTCAACTGCAAAATACAGGGGAGACCACAGATACATTCAAAATATTGAGAGTTTTGCTTCAGCTCACCCTTTCCCAGCAAAACACCTGAGGGAAGTCTGTCTGTCCAGCAGATGATTTGTTTGCACTTTCACACCAATGCTTTGCCTCTACTCAATCAAAAAAAATGACAGCAGCATTTGTTTAAAAATCATTTTTAAGTTTAAACATGGCATGCCGGAATTATTCCAGGGACAGTCAAAGGAGTACTTAATGTATTTTGTAGGGTAAACTATTCAGCTTCAACTGATAATTAATTAATTATTCGACCAAAACCGAATATCTCATTTTCAGACAGAATTCAGCTGAATACTTAATCGAAGCCAAAGTTCAGCACACCCCTACATGAATGAAATGAAGACTTGGTGATCTCTGTGTCTAAACGTATATGCAAATCATCTTCTTAATGTCAACATGGACACTATATTTGTAAAGTAATCTAGAGAGTGGATGGAGTTAAAGATTAAATAAAATCGGGTGTGTGGGGGCAGAGCCTCTTGGAATACCATAGTTAGTGGCATAAGATTTAGAAATGAAGACATTCAGGAGCAAGGATTGATTTCTCTATGATGGATTTTGAGAAAGGAGCCAAAAAGTGATGGGTGGAAAAAGTTTTGAATCAATCTGAACCACTGGCATTGCTCTGGGCAACCATCCAAACCACTGTTTGTGAGTCCGTCTGTGTCATTGCAAAAGGGGTCCAGACATATGCAAATCAGTCAGGTACTGCCACCATTGGGAGCGTCCGTGCTCGAACTGCTAGGCCTGGTCCCCTTTGCACGGAAACACAAGCAACCACAGACAACCCTGCCTGCTGGGCCTAGAGACCCAAGCTACACCTCACTGATGTGGCCCAACAAGGTTGATACATGTCTGGATGCTTGTGGTCTCTTGCAGAAGGGATGTGACCTTGCAGTTTGGGCTGGACTGCACCTTTTGGTGTTGGACCAAACCTGATTTGCATATGGTCTTTGCCCTTCTGTAATGGCTTGGCATGCGAAGAACGATGGTCTGGAGGCCTGCCCAGAACAATGCCAGAGATTAAGATTCATTCTAAATCTTCCAGCCATCACCTCTTTGTTTTTGCTTTGTCACCCGAGTCGGAAGGGTATTGCCAGACGTGGGTCCCGTGCCTGGTGGGCCTAGAGACCCAAGCTACTACTCACTGATGAGGCCCAACAAGGCTGATACATTTCTGGGGATGCTTGTGGTCTCGTTTAGAAGGGATGTGACCTAACAGTTCAGGCTGGACTGCCCCTTTTGGGGTGGGACCAAGCTTGATTTGCATATGGTCTTTCCCCTTCTGCAATGGCTTGGCAGGTGAAGAACGATGGTCTGGAGGGTTGCCCAGAACAATGCCAGAGGTTAAGATTCATTCTAAATCTTCCAGCCATCACCTCTTTGTTTTTGCTTTGGAGACAGGAGGCCAGGATCCACTTTATTATAAAGGAAGTGGGCTATATCATCATATCATTCTCGTAAGGTTGGTACTATGGGGCAGAGGACTTAATGGTACACAGCTCCTACAGGGTTCAAAAAATATCCTGGGAAATATTAGGTGAATTAGACACTGGTTTTTAAAAACATCTTTGCCTTTCTTATAATAGGTATATAGTTAAAAAAAACTTTCAGATTGAGTTTATCCCATGGAAGATTGGGTTTGAGCCAGATCCTTTCTCATATGAGGGAATAGCCTTTTTCAAATGATAAACTTTGGTTAGACCAAGGATGCTTTCTGTGTCATGTAATTTGGTTTTATTGGTAGGAGCTGGAGCGGTAGGGTCCAGAGTATGTAAAATATTTAATGGAAATCAACAATTTATTAGGCACGAAGATTATCGATGTCTCAGAGTTTCTAAATGACTACAAATGTGCAAAAACGTGTATGAGAGGGTTTGTGTATGGGCATGTGTGTGCTTGTGTGTGTATGTGTGTGGTTGGTGTAAGGCCAACTAATTGTTGTGTCACTTCAGCATAAAAACATGTTTTACAGGGCAATGGTGACATATATTGCTGTTAGCACAATCATCACAAAAACATGTCACAGTGTCAATGCTGTTATTTACTATGGGTATATACATTGTGAAAACACATTTTACTGGGCTACGTTGGCATATTTTGTGAGCACATTCATCATGAAAACCTATTTTATAGGGCAGTTCAAGTATATATTTTGACACTATGCATCATGAAAGTGTGTTTCATAGAGCAATGATATGAAACAGGAAATGTACCCTTACTAGTCTAGTTATAACCACAGAGATTCAAGAGGAACAGGTCAGTACAATTATTTGGCCTGATCTCTTGAGCTACTTAAAAATAGAGAAATGAGTTGCTTAATTCTAGCAATCCCTAAATAAATCAGCCGCTAAGTACATATTACCACCCACTCGGGAGGTTGTTTCTAAACATCTAAAGAAACAATAAAACATTTGAACAAGAAACAATGAGAATATGTAAAAAGTTACGGAAAATAAGTAAGTATTTTTACTGCTGTATATAATAACCAACTAGGACATAAAGGTAAAAACAATACAAAATATTTAGTGGTTGCGAATGCTTATCTACATTCAAAATAGTCAGCAAATTGTGAAACGAATTGTGAACAAATAGTACAAACAAGTTACATATATTGAAAAGTTAAATACAACAATTCAAAAGAAATGGTGCTTCAGATTGGATTCAGTAGCAGAAAACAAAATACAAATGCATGGGCAATTTACTAATAAATTCATTGCATCATGCGTCCCCTTATTTGGTACAATAGTTCCTTATCAGTGGAGCAAAAGTTGTTTGGTAGAAAAATCAATGAATTATGCAGGGTCTTTCGATGCAAGTTATCTGATCAGTTGCCGACTTGATTGAGTGTTGGTTGATAACGAAGATTCCAACGAGCTAAAATACAGGTTGACCACTATTCCCTGTAGTTTTCAAGTTTCGGCGGTAGTAAGTGGATGTAAAGTCTGCCTTCATCAGGGCTGCGAATCAGGGACCTAGCCGGTGCGCTTTATCTCAAGCGCATTGGTGCACCCACGCATTGGAAAAGAAGAGAACGCCAGACGCCGGGACCAGTTGTACAGGTGCCAGGTCAAAAATGAGGAGCTTCGCTATTAATGCAGAAGGTTCACGGGTAGTCTTGAGGCTTGTTCTTCTAGTGCAGATTCAAAAACGGCAGCTGCTTGTGTCGGCGCTGCCTCAATGCGAGTGGATCGCAGTGACGCGCTTCCAAGAATGCAGAAGAGGTAGAACAATGCTGACATATATCACATACCCCTGTATTATGCAGGTGTTTTAAAATTGCAATGCAGGCATATGTTGTGGCCAGAGTTATCATGAGTGTGTTTTAAATGTGTAATGTTGGAATGTATTGTGTGCAGAAGCATCATGAATGTGTTCACAGAGGCAATGATGGCATATATTGTGGGAACAGGCATCATGATGTTTTTAAAGGGGCACTGATGACCTATTCCAGGCACTGGCATCATGAAAGTGTATCTTTCCATGTCAGTGCTGATAGTTATTATGGGCACAGGCCTCATAAAGTATGTTTTTCTTTGGCAATGCTGGCTTACATTATAGAAACAAATGTCACGAAAGTGTATTTTCCAAAGTGAATGTTAGATTATATTGTCAGCACAGTTGCCATGCAAGTGTTTTACAGGGGTGTTGATGATATACATTGTGACCAAAAACATCCTCAAAGTGCCTTTCAAGGCAATATTGGTAAAAATTGTGGAAACAGGCATCATGCATCATGAGAGTATTTTTACACTGACTGCATATATTGTCAGCACAGAGATCATGAACGTGTTTTCCAATTCCAGTGCTACCATATATTCTGGGTACAGGCATCTTGAAAGTAGTTTACAGTGGCGGTTCTAGAAAATATTGTGAACCCAGGCATAATGAAGTGTGTTTTACAGTGGCAATGCTGGCATCATACAATATTTTAACAGTGCCAATGCTGGAATACATTTTGGACATGGAAATCATGAAACATACTTTACAGGGGCAGTGCTTACATACATTATGGGCACAGGCAACATGAATAGTGATTTAGTGTGGCAATACTGGCATATATTGTGGTCATTAGGAGGGTGACACTGTTTACAGTGACAATGCTGGCTTACCTTATAGGCACAGAAATCATAAATTATTTTACGGTGTCAATGCTAGCATATATTGTGGGCACATACATATTAAAGGTGCTGCAAAATGTTCCTTTGCACTGTTGGTGTCCTGGCATCTTTTTGATTTTTTCATGTGCTACCCTACAACACCAACTGTATTGCTTTTTGCTTGCGGAATCCAATGCAGGTAATCTTTTCATGATCATCCACTGAAAATAATCCTGTCACCCGTGAAGGACAAAATGCTTTAGCAGGCTAGTTTGGGTGTCAGAATTGCCCATATTCATGAAACATGCAGAGGCAATACATTGCAAATGTACTATGGATGTTTCCTTTCTAATCAGCGGATTTGCATAGAGAAATTGAATTTTGCAGAATGGTTTGTTGCACTATTGTATGTGATTTTAATGAAGATAGCATGGGTGTTTGTTTGTTTCTGCATTCACCTAATATCTTAAAATGCTTCAGTGTACCATGTGACTGGATTTCTGTTCAAGAAAATGGAAATTATACGAAAATCGGGACTGATACCAAGAATACATTTTCTTTTTAAATCAACCAAATGCAGGGTTGTATGCCTGCAGATTAACTGGAAAGTGTAGATCAGTGGTTTGGGAAAAAGGCAAAATCCTGTCAGACGATGCAACACACATCTGGGTCAGAAGTGAAATTCAGAGCCAGGGGCACTGGCAGCAAAGTCATGGTGACCTCGTCTCAGAATAGCACGCCAGAATTACAGTGGATAGCACAGCAGCCGATATCCCCCATGTCTCCCTTGCTTCCTAAGCGCGCATGGTCCCAACCCTCCGTCTCGATGTCGGATGCCTTTAATCAAGAGTGTCCTGCATTGGTCCATTGTTTACAGAATAACTGACATATACATCACTCAGTATTTGCGGCCATCTAAAGGTCACTAGAACACATGCTGTGAATTCAAATAGGGATGAAAGCCACATCCCAAAGACTGCCACATTCTAAAAATATAGGGTGCCTTTTACACTGTTTTACCTATTATTTTGAAGGTAATCCTTAATTTACATATCTGGAGTTTAGCACATGCTGAGATCCCCTTAACTCTGACAGGAGTCTCACTTTGTCCGCGTCTGCCGGCAGAGAAAGCTTCTTTTTTCTTGCCAATGCCATGGATCAACTCTATTAGTAAAAAGGATTCTCAATGCACGTTCAATTGCAAGACTGACTGAAATTATTCTCCCCCTTAAGAGTTGGTTCCACTCTGTGTCCTATCTAGGATTCCTTAATATTTTCACTTTCATCCAGGCGGGGGCACCAATTGCGACTCATTCAAGGGAAGGACTATTTGAAATATGTACAATATCTACCTTCCTTCAAGAACCACCTCAAGAAGGGGGGGACCGGGGGGAACGCAAAGCGTTTCCCCCCGGGGAGGTTTTTGGCGCTGCACACGGCCAGCGAGTGGCCGTGGGGGCAGAGCGCCTCTCCGGGGTATTTAAGGGGCCAGGGAAGGTTCGGGAGGCAGGTGACGGTGGTACTTGGCGATTGTGAAGTCCTGTCGCCTCTTCCCGAGCCTTCCCTGTAGCTGGGCCTAGTGTGTCGAGATTAGAGAAGGTGAGGTAGGGTCTTGTCAGGAGTTAGTGGCGGGTGGTGGTTAGGTATAGTTGTAGGTAGTGCAGAGTTATAATTACGGCGGATTTAAAAAAAAAAAATGGTGTTTTTGAAAACACTTGAATATTCCGGGGGTATCGTAAATAAGTTACCCCTCCCCCCCTTACCGGAGCCGCCGCCGGCGTTTTTCCTGGGTCCTGTCCGGCGGTTTGGGATTGTGGCACGGTTTTGCCCTGCCCGGGTTTTTGTTGTCGGTTGGGGATCCGGGGTGCCGTGGGGGAGCGGGGAATATTCGCAGGGCACATCCTTCCTCTTGCAAGTAGCGGGGGTCGCCTAATTCTCCCCATCACCCGGTGCCGGTTCCGCTCTGCCCGGGTCGTCCTGGTTTTCGGGGGTGTCGGCCGGGGTCAGTAGCAGAGCCCGTGTGGCCCTGGCTTGAAGGGTCCTTGTGCGCGGTTACAGCCTTCTGGCACAGGGGGCAGAGCAGTCCCCTTAAAGGGGCCGCTCTTCTTTTCAGGTGACTGCATGGTAGTGCGGTTCAGCTCGTGAGCCACCAGGGGGCGGGCCGGTGCTGCATTTAAGTTTCTCATAGGGGTTCCCAGGGTTTTTTCAACAAAAAAAAAAGGGATTTATTAAGGGTTCCCAGCATCAGTAGTGGGGGGCTCCTGGGTTGTGTACTAGTCTCTTGAGCAGGAGTGGAGCTAGGAGAAGGGGTTCTCTTTAGGACAGGGGTATTTGCTAGGTGGGGGGCTAAACTAAAGAAAAAAAAATTTTTTTTAAAGGATAGCCGGTAATTTTGAGTTAATTAACTCGCTGAGGTTATTAGTGTTATAGCGCAATTTTCTTTGGTTCTCCCTCTGCTAGGGGTATTTTTTCCCCGGGTAGGTACCGGCTCAGGGGCGTAGTTAGCTAGGGAGCGTCTAGGTACATATTTCAGTGCGCTATCAGACTAGTTGTGCACGATGGTGGGCCAGGGAGCAGGCAAGAAGGGGCTGGTTGATGCTAGGGCTCTGAGGGAGGCCCTGGAAATCATCAGCAGGGCATCTAAGGCCCAGCTGGAGGGGCGGTGGGGGAAGTTCAGGGGGCGAGGGGGTGATAAGGGGGGGGTAGACCGCAGCGTAGAGCTGTAGCTGATGGGGCTCTCGCGGCAGTGGTGGCTTGCACCCCCGCGGCGGGGAGAGGGGAGGTGTGGGAATCCAGGGGCAGGAAGATGAGGAGGGAGATAGACAAGAGGGCGTCCGGGGGAGAAATGATTTCGGGGGGGCAGCCATCTAGGGAGGGAGGGAATGATAGCCCTAGGGAAGCTGGGAGTGCTCAAAAGGAGGTGGCTCAAGCGAACCATGGCGGGGCCATTGATGGGGCGCAGAAGGGGGTGGCAGGGCAGAGGGGAAGAGGGGGTAAATACCTGCAGAAGAGTGCGGGTGGGAGAAGGAGAGAGAGGTCCCCATCAATTGAGGAGGATAGGGTGGGGCGCGGAACGGTCCCCACGGGTAGGAGGAGTGAGGGCGGAGGGCGCTGCGCAGCCCCTGCTGGTCATGTGGAGGTAGAGGGTTTGAGAACGGCCCCTCCTCGGTCAGCGCACAGAGAGCCTAGAGGGTGCAGCACGGCCCCTAGCAATGAGGACTCCAGGGTGGAGGTCGGAACGCCTCACCCGAGAGAAGAGGACCAGGCAGGGGTTTCCGCGGCCCCGCCGAGAAGACGTCAAAGGAGTGGCGGGGCGGACGCCCCGGGCTCGCAGGAGGAAGATCAACTCGACTGGGGCACGAGCTCGCAGCCACAATGGTATTTGAGGGGTGATGAAGGTGGTTTGGAGGATTATGTGGGGCAGTGGGAGGGGGAAGGTTATAGGGCGGTGGGGGAAAGGGGGTAGGAGAGAAGAAATTGGGGGTGGGATCTGGAAAGGCAGTTGCAGGGGTATCAGGGGGTAAGAGGGCGGGGGAACTGTTGGCTGGGTGAATCTGCTGACATGTTTTGTCCCCGCAGTAGGAGCCCTCTAAGAAAAGAGATGAGGAGCATCGGTGTGGACGCCAGACCGCAGAGGGCAGGCGTGGAAAGAGGTGAGAGGGAAAGGGAATGGTCATCTGCATGGCAGAGAGGGGTCCCAAGAGGGGGGACGGGAAATGAAGTGCCTGGATTGCAAGGGTTAAGGAAAGACGTTGGGGTGTAGGCCATTGGAGCCCTGGGGGCTGAGAGGGGCATTTGCACAGTGGAGGTCCAAACGGACAAGGTGGTGGAGCCATTGGTGCTCGAGGGGCAAGCTGGGAAAGAAAAGGAGTTGGAAGTGAAAGGTAAAGAGAAAAAACTGCCATACATGGGGATAAAAAAACCGTTGGGGGCGCACTTGATGGCAGCAGCCAGGGAGAAGATTCAGGCGGGGGAATTTGTAGATGTTTTTAAATTGCTCCATAGGGAAGTGAGAGCTAAGGAGGGGTCTAAAGAAGAAGAGAGGGAACTGGCTGCGTGCCCAAGGGTACCGGTGACTATTGAGAATTGGACGTCGGCATTTATCATTTATGCCAGTGTTTATTGTGAAAAATTCCTGCAGCGTTGTGTGGCCCTCCTTAAATATATGGACGTAATTAGGAAGGGTTTCACGAGTTTTGGGGGCTTTGCATGGGTAAGGTATGATGAGGAATTCAGAGCGAGAATGGCGGAGGACAGTCAGGCGGTCTGGGGGGAGATAGACATGGATCTTTGGCTGCAATGGATGGCCCCAACGAGGCCTGCCCCAACATTGCACACAGCAAGTGGGCTGCCGGTGCCTTTCCGGCCCTTTCTTGGTCGCCCCGCCCATGAGGGGGTGGGGGGAAGAGGCAGAGGGCAGTCCTCAGCAGCATGTTGGGCGTTTAATAAGGACAGCTGCACAAGGACCCTGTGTAGGTTCAGGCATGAGTGTAGCAAGTGTGGAGGAAAACACCCTCTTACTCAGTGTTTCCAACAGGGAGATAGGGGGAGGGGGAGAGGTTCAGGCAGAGGGTTTGTGGGGAAAAGCTTCTACGCCAATTAAAGTGGGGGTGCTGCAGAAATGGTTGCAATTTTATCCAGACAGAGAAGGGGCGAAGATTTTGAGTGAGGGGTTTAGTCAGGGTTTCAGATTGGGGTACCAGGGCCCAAGGGTGAGCCGGTGGGCTGAAAATCTGAAGTCAGCCAAAGAAAATGTGGAAGTGGTAAGGCAAAAATTGAGCAAAGAAATAGCGGCGGGAAGGATGGTAGGGCCATTTGATGACCTGCCGGGTGACTTAGTTATATCACCACTGGGGGTGGTGCCCAAGAAAGCTCCGGGGGAGTTTCGATTAATACACCATTTGTCATGGCCGGAGGGCATGTCAGTCAATGATTTCATTGCCCCGGAAGAATGTGGGGTTGTATATGCAAGTGTTGACCAGGCAGTGGAGATGGTAAGGAATGAAGGGCGGGGGGCCTTCATGGCCAAGTGTGACATCAAGGCGGCTTTCAGGTTATTGCCGGTGCACCCAGAGGATTTTTGGTTGTTAGGTTTGCAGTTTGAGGACCGCATATACATAGACAAAGCCCTGCCAATGGGGTGCGCAATTTCCTGCGCGCTGTTTGAACGATTCAGCTCCTTCTTACAGTGGGTTTTTTCATTTAACTCGGGTTGGAGGAGTGTGCTGCACTATCTGGATGATTTTCTGTTCATTAGTGGGGCAGAAAGAGAAGGGGAGTGCAAGGCTATGCTAAAGTTGTTTCAGGAGCTAATGGAGGATTTGGGTGTGCCGTTAGAGGAGGACAAAACAGAAGGGCCTGCAGTGGCGTTGACATTTCTGGGAATAGAATTGGATTCAGTGGCTATGACCTCACGCTTGCCGCACGACAAGGTGAGCAAACTGGTGGTGTTGCTGGAGAGGGCGGTAGGGGCCAAGAAAATGACACTGGTTGATATGCAGAGATTGGTAGGGCATTTGAATTTTGCATGCAAGGTGGTGGCCCCAGGTCGGACGTTTTGTAGGAACATGGCGAAGGCTATGGCGGGAGCAAAGTGCCCACATCATCGGATAAGAGTATCGGGAGCAGTGAGGGAAGACTGCAGAATCTGGCTGCGTTTTTTGGAGAATTTTAATGGGGTGTCAATGTGGTTGCAGGGAGACCCGGTGACATGGGAAGTACAGATATTTTCGGACGCAGCAGGAGCAGGAGGTTTCGGAGTATTTTGGGGGGGAAAATGGTGTGCGGAGAAATGGCCTGATCTGTGGTTGAAGGAGGGAAGGAGTATAGCATTCCTTGAATTTTTCCCATTGCTGGTGGCATTAGAGTTGTGGGGGAAGGATTTGCAGGATAGGAAAGTGAATGTCAATGTTGACAACAAATGCGTGTCCATGTGGTAAACAGCCAGTCAGCAAGGGATCAGAGGGTGGCAAGACTCATGAGAGAGTTTGTGCTGCGATGCATGGAATTGAATGTGGTGTTTAAGGCAACACATGTGCCACGGAAGGATAATGGCATCGCTGATGCATTATCTCGTTTTCAATGGTAGAGATTCCGTGGATTGGCTCCAGATGCGGATCAGGAGGGGCAGCAGATTCCGGAGGAGCTGTGGAAGATAGGAAGATGAGAGCGCTGGCTTTGGTGGAGGGTTCATTGGCCGGGGCGTCTAAGGAGTCATACAGGAGGGCCTGGGAGGATTTTATTGGAGGGGGAGCGCATAGTTGGAAGGGTAGATGGGATGCGGAAGAGCGGAGGAGGGATGAAGTCATGAATTTCCTCCTGAGGTGCATGGATAGGGGCTGGTCAAGAGCAGCTATAGCAGGGAAGTTAGCAGGAATTGCTTTCTACGGGAAATGGTTCTGGGGTTTTCAGCCGAGTGGAGGGGAAATGGCGAGTAGGATGTTGGAAGGATGGGCAAGGGAAAGTAAGAGGGACAAGGACAAGAGGAGGCCGATATCGGCAGAATTGCTGCAGAGGTTGGTCAAGGCAGTAGGGGGAGTTTGCTGGTCGGTATGGGAGGGGGAGCTGTTTGCGACCTGTTTTACGTGGTTATTTTTCGGGGCTTTCGGGTTTCGGAGTTGGTGGGGGGAAAGGGGGGTCTGGGGGATTGCAGTGGGAGGATGTGCAAATTACAGAAGTGGGGTTGGACATTAAGATTAATAAGTCTAAAAGGACCAAAAGGGGAAGGGTTCTTGGGTTTTGTTGGGTCAGGGGAGCAGGGACTTATGCCCAGTGCAGGCAGGCAGGTTGTGGAAGGAGCGGTGTGGGGGTAAGACAGGCTTGGTGTTTAAGCATGAGGATGGGTCGCCGGTTTCAGCGTCACAAGTTTTGGGGGTATTGCGGAAGGCTCTGCTAGTGGTAGGAGAAAAGGGAGAGGATTTTGGTACACATTCATTCAGGATGGGCGCAGCATCGGAGGGTAATAGGTTGGGTTTCTCGGAGGATAAGGTGAAAAGTTTGGGGCGTTGGAGGTCTGGGAGATACAAGGGGTATGCCAGAGAGTTTCATAAAGGGGAATTTTGAAGGAAGGTGGCAGAAGTTAGTTGACAACAGCGTGTGGGGTGAATGTATTATGGTAGTAATTTTGTAATTTCTTTTTCAGATGCTGTGCTAAAGGAGGGGGAGTTGGCGCAAGTGTGGATTGTCGGCCATTCAATTGTTAAATGGGCTGGGAAAGAAGCGGAGAAAAGGGTTATGGGCAGGCAACTGGGGTGTAGCTATAAGGATGCGGTCGTAAGATGGCACGGGTTAGGGGGCCTGCGCTGGGACCAGTTGCTGCCTATGCTGGCAGGGTTGCGGGAACGCTACGGGGCGCCGGAGGTGTTGATTATTCATGCTGGGGAGAATGACCTGGTAAGGGATACGGGGGTGGCTCTGCTAAGGAAAATGAAACGGGATTTAGTCTGGGTGCGGGAAATGTGGCCTCAAGCAGAGGTGTTGTGGACTAAGTTGTTGTCGCGCAGAGTGTGGAGGGGAGCGAGGAGCGAGGGAGCGATAGAGCGGGCTAGAAAGGGGATCAACAGAGAAATGGTGAAGTTTTGTGCCTCTGTGGCGGTGCAGGTGATGGAACATAAGGAGATAGTGTATGAGGGCTTCATGATCTTTAGGGAGGATGGTGTACACTTGTCGATTTATGGGAACAATCACTATCTGGCAGACTTGGGCTCTTGGCTGGGAGATTGGTTAAAGAGTTGGAAATAAAGTAAAGTGGTGGGGGGGCAGAAAGAACACCTCGGGGAGGGTTTTTCTGGTGCCGGGGGGGCATGGCCCCTTTTGATGTGGGGGGAGGGAAGCACAATGGGGGAATGACACGGGAAAGGATGGGGTGGTGCTGTTTGCACAAGCGGGCCACCCCGGGGGAACAGGTATTGATCCTGGAGGGGCATGGCCCCAGGGAGAAAGCGGGACGCCTGGAAAAGGAGTAAGGAGACGGTAGGGTCCAAGGGACAGTTAGGGAGGAAATGGCTTTATTTAGTTATTTAATTATTGGGGGGAAATGAAAAATGTGTAATTAGTTAATTGGTTGTTTAAATATTTCGTTAGTCTGTAAGGCCATGGAGCCAGGTAAGCGTTTAATTGTAAGCTTTGGCCTGTCACATTAAAGCGACCTTTTCCACTTTTAAATGAGTCTGGGTTTTTGTGCAGTAAGCCAAAAGGGGGTCCCGGGGGGAACGCGAAGCGTTTCCCCCGGGGAGGTTTTTGGTGCTGCACACGGCCAGCGAGTGGCCATGGGGGCAGAGCGCCTCTCCGGGGTATTTAAGAGGCCAGGGAAGGTTCGGGAGGCAGGTGACGGTTGGACTTGGCGATTGTACCGCCCTCCCACCCCTTCAATTTGGTTTAGGTCTGGGGTCTGGTTTATTAAAGGGGGGGCAGGGTATTTTGGGATATGCAGGGGTTTTTACATCTCATGGCAAGTTTTTAGGGGGCTTTTTTGGTGTTGATTTAAGGGGCGATTAGCCGGTAGTTTTGTGTGACAGGTCGGGGCATTAGTGAAGTTGTGATGTAAGAATTTCTGTTGCTGATGTGGCAGGTCAGACTGGCCGCAGGTCATAGGAAGGGGGAGATTGGTGTAGAGGGGAGTCTGCGGGGTATGGAAGTGGTTCTGGGCTCCGGGGGCATGGCCCCTTTTGATGTGGGGGAGGGAAGCACAATGGGGGAATGACACGGGAAAGGATGGGGTGGTGCTGTTTGCACAAGCGGGCCACCCCGGGGGAACAGGTATTGAGCCTGGAGGGGCATGGCCCCAGGGAGAAAGCGGGACGCCTGGAAAAGGGGTAAGGAGACGGTAGGGTCCAAGGGACAGTTAGGGAGGAAATGGCTTTATTTAATTATTTAATTGTTGGGGGAAAATGAAAAATGTGTAATTAGTTAATTGGTTGTTTAAATATTTCGTTAGTCTGTAAGGCCATGGAGCCAGGTAAGCGTTTAATTGTAAGCTTTGGCCTGTCACATTAAAGCGACCTTTTCCACTTTTAAATGAGTCTGGGTTTTTGTGCAGTAAGCCAAAAAGGGCAGTCATCCTGGCAGCACTTAAATGCATTCCCTTCTCTGACCGGGTGCTCCCTTCCCACGGGATTCATGAACTATCGAAAATACCCGAAGAAGGGCGTAGTCCTCCTACCTCTCTGGTTGCTGGTGCATTGATATCTGCCCCAGTGTCTGTTATACTGTCAGAGTAAATTAGTCCAATACCACGGCTGGACTTCCATGGACGCAATTTGGGGGTCACCAGGGGTCGCATGTGCAACCCCTGAGGTCTCCCTTGCTACCCCTGTAGTCTCCCTTGCAACCCCTAAACAGAAAAAAAGAAAACAAAGCTTTTTTTCTTTTTTTTTCTTTTTCTTTTTTTTTGTTTTTACATTGAAGCTCCTGAGCTGTGGCTAGTGCCATGTGGCTCTTTGGATCTGCAGTGGTGGGAACTTTTGTTGAGGCCTCTTAAAAAAAACAGAGGGTTCCACAAGTGTAACACTTTGAGCAGTCACCCTAAATAAGAAAGAATAGGAATAACAAATAATGTGTCTTTCTGGAATTCTATACAATAATCACTAGACTCATTAAAGGGGTGAAAGGTTGTGCTCTATAGCTTCCCATGATGTCCCTTCGGGGTGGGGTCAAATTACATCACTTCCTGTGATGTCATCAGGGGGTCAAGGGTCATGTGATGTCACTTCCGCTACCCCTAGCATGTTGGTGAAATGACGTCCCTGTGGACTTCTGGGCGCAAATTACAGACATGTTGGACCAGCGCGAGGGGAACTTCGAGCAGAATTGGAGCGGCAAACACGTTGGGCCTGACTTACCAATTGCTTTTCAATGGGATTTTCCCACAGGAAAAATGTTATTGTTTCAACCCATTTTTGCATTGGGGCAATTACGATGCAGGGCACACCCCAGACGAACTAGCATCATCCTGGTGCAACGTTTCTCAGGAAAACCCCTGTTTCAGAAGGGACCTCTGCCCGCCTCCATCAGAACGTGCCCGTTTGATTGTTTTTAGGAAATGTGGATGTTGCATTTTGGCCAAGTTCCAAGTGAATTAACCTAATGTACGTTTCTTCTGTATCCCTGGATTCATTTTCTGGACAGTGCTCAGAAGCACTTGGCCCTGTCCGTGCTGTATAAATATGCTAAATGAAATAAAATAAAACAGTGACTATGATATCCAAAAGCGCACGCCACGTAGCGTTCTTGCTGTTGAGAAACCGCCATCTTGTGAAGCAAGACAGACCCAGCCCAGTCTCAGAAGAGGGCTGTCCTCTCATGACTGGGTGGCAGTGGCGCACACCTGTTGCAGACAGACTGTGCTTTCCAGCTAGCAGCGGGGCCTGCCGCTGCCTCACGCACTCCCAACAGCCCCCACTGTAGATCCTCCCCTTCCTGCACACCTTTCTCAAAGGGGCTCGAGGTTTCATAGTTGAGCCTCGCTGCACCGTTGTAGCCGCAGATCCTATATCGGCGCCCGTTCAATCTTTATGATATCATGGGTTGTAAAGTACTTTCTTGCAATCGTGAATCAGCTAATGAACCACTGCGCAGGGAAACAGAACCCACTTGCGGGGTCATTAAATCACTACTGCAGCTTCTGCTGTTGCTGTCCTGGGTGATCCAATCATGTAGAGGGCCGTTGCTCAGCCCAAGGCCTTTGCACCGCTATGGGTGCGAAAATCTCAGGGGCTCCTCTCCACATTTTGCAGGGTGGGCTGTTGATTTGGAGGTACAGACGGTTGATGCCTGCTGGTGTTGCACTGCTCACAGAACAGAGCTTAACAAGCTGGCTGGGCCTCATCGCGTTTGCCAGGGCCAGGCATCTCTCCTGGTGCAGGACCTCATAGGAATGGTAGGGTTTTTTAGAGGGCTTTGATGGCACTGCTTTTGAACACCTGACTTTAAATGATACATGTCTATGCAAAAAGAACAAGCATGCTCGCCCTTAGCACTTAGGGGTTCAACAGGCTGGAGCCACCACAATGACGTTCCCAAGTTTGGAAGCGGAGGACAGGAATTATGTCATTGTGTTATGTTACTTGATCTTGTCATAGTGCTCTTTCTCCACTTGCATGGCTCCTTGGCGCTTTGGGGACTTCAAGTAAAATGTTGTGGTTATGGGTGGGTTAGTGAAGGGAAGCCTATTTAATGGACTGTGCGTGGTAGACAACAAGTTGCTGTTGCCTACGTGCACATTTGCAGACGCTTTGCATTGTGTTTGTTGGAGCTTTTGTTGGTTGTCTGCGTTCAGCAGGCCAGAGTCCTTCACCTGTGCGTGGGTTAGTGTAGGGTTGTGGTGAGGTGGAAAGAGCCAGTGAAAGATGTCAGGAGATGTAGATGGCAAGGGTGCTTGATTTGTGTGAGGCATGCTGCATGAGAACCAGAGGCAGGTGGAACCTGGAAGGTGCTAGAGTAGATTTCTGTGGGTATCAGAGAGGGTAGGATGGCGAGAAATGTTATGCACCGATAAAAGGCACATCCATTATATAACATGGGATCGCTCACTGACATGGCAGACATCACACAAAGCACTAGATTTGTGTGGGCGAGGGTATGGGTATGCGAAAAGACAGGTTCCTGCATACGAGAGGGTGCAGTGTGTGCACACGTGGATTTTGATGATCGGCAGGCAGGGGCCAATGCTGGCTGCTGTCCTGGGCTAGTCTACGGTTACCCTTGCCTGTGCGCAGGAAAGTGTGTACACCTGTGTATATTGTGTAAAGGTTTTCAGTGGTTGTATTTGACTAGCCTTTTTTGATGTTGATAATTCCATCTCTGAAAGGGATATCTGCTAATCAGACTGCCCTCTCAAGAACTCCATGCCATAAGCAGACTGTGTACTTGTGCCTTGCTGCACCTGTATCCTGATATGCAGTGCCTGCTCTACCAGTGCCAGAGAGCAGGTTCAGAGGCCATAGGTGCCCTTTTGACAGCTGCAGTGACAATCAAGTCTCTGCAACGCAGGGGCTACATTTAAAATATGCACCCCTGTTCCAAAAACGAAATAACCCTGAAGATGTCCTGGTGGCACATAAAATTGTAAATATAAGCCATACCTGAGTTAGGGAATGCTTACAAGCATCTTTGTGGAATGATTATGTCTATTCCTCCCAGACAGGACTTTCCCCTGTCCACTGACAGGACCAGCTTTGGGGGAATGTTTCTCTTTATTCCTTTGTAACAGGCAGGTAACACACTTTCGACAGGGCAGAAACTCCACAGGATGCTGCTTGGGACCAGAAACCCAGAGACACACGTTCACAGAGAGCCAAGCCTCAAACCAGGGGTTCATTTCTAAAGGCCTTTGATCCTGTTGAGAGGGAGATGGTGGAATTAGGATGAGCCAGAGAGAGAGGTCTGAACAGTTATGTGAGGGTTCAGCCATCTTGATTCTCTCTGCCTCTCTTTCTCTTTCCTTCCCCTCCACTTCCTCTGGAGCAAAGCACTTTGGGTGTGACATCATGAGTGCAAAGGCCACTCATTTCAAGAGCAGGGATTTGACCCTTAAAGCAGGATAGCTGTAATCCAATCACCTGGGAACTTTTGCCTATAAAAGGAGGGATCTCCCACCTCTTCTTTGAATCAGCTGGAATCATCTTAAACCGTCCTCATAATTTGGTTGGACCCGGCTGAGAGAGCAGTCCACTCTAAAGTCTTCTAGTTGTGAGGGGGAAGCAGGTGATCCAAGGCTGAGACCAGCTCTGTCCTCTAACCATCGCCAGAGACAATTGGGGGTGATCTGCTGCAGGAAAACACATCCTCTTTGTCAACCACAATGGTACCCGGGACATCACCATGCTGGAGGACCCCTGCAATTGTGTGCCAGCCTACCCCTTGTTTGGGAGCCTAAGAACAAGGGCTCATTGTGCCCCTGAGTAACTGGAGTAGGACTCACAACAAGCTAAGAAGTGACCTGCGGCTGGAGCAAACTGCCTCTCTGCCAGCCGCTGCACTACCCAGGGCCTCACTGGGTTGAAGGACCCCTGCAGTTGTGTGCCAGCCTCCCTGTGTTTGGAAGCATGAGGAAATGACTCATCTTGTCCCTGAGTCCCTGGACCAGGGGACACAGCACCCAAGAGCCAAGACATCTTTCATGAACTGTTCCACACATTTGAACCTGCAGGACCCGCTGTTGCTGCCTTTTGCTCTCTCCTGATCTTCGCACAGTGCCAAGATATCAGGTTTGGTGCTGCTGAACCACCAAGAACTATAAAGACGGTACTATTGACTGCTAACTGCCCCCTTTGTCCATTTCTGGGCCTTAGAGACTGGTTAGGTCACTTTAAACCGTTTTTGCTCACACATGCATATCAAGAACATTGCTGACTTTCTCCCCAGATTCATTAGTGCTGCATCTACTAACTTTGCTTAGTCTGTGTTCTTTCCTCAGGGGTGGGTTTTGTGTAATGTTTTCGAGTTCGTTATTATTGCACATGGTGTGTTTAATTAAAGTGTTTTTTTGTGTAGGACCTTGATTCAGCATTCTTTTATATTGGACTGTGATACATTGCTGTTTGGGTTGCTACTGAACTACATTCACTTCCCTCTTAAGAGTATAGCCTTCCGTCGGCCCACGTTACCACAGAAGGCAAAGGAGGTATTTCTCTTGACCATACTTATTTTACCTTTATGATTGTGTTGGCTCTTGGTGTGTAGAAGTGTGAGGACTGAGTGGGTGTTTTATCCTTTGCTCGTCCTTGTTCTGCTGCAGGGTATAGGCTGGATTCTTGTGGAACTCTTCAGATAGTCATCATGTGCAGAGTCTTTCAGAAAGGCCCGGCTAACTTATTTATTTGCTTGTTAGATGTTTATACAGGAAATACATTCTGTTTCAAAGCGCCCACAGAGTATCAGGGAGGGAGCATGGGTTAGCAGTGCAATTAAATACAAAAAATACAGAGGGCAAGGGACGGCCAAACCTACTATGCCTTGTGAGTATTCATAACAAGCCAGTGCAGGAAGCAAGAGATCAGTTGTGTAGGTGATGATGGTAAGTGCTATGCAGTCAAAAGCCACGTTGGGTGGAACGTGTGAATCTCCAGTGCGGAGGGTGTGCCGAGGCAAGTGCTGAAGGAAGACAGATGCTGGGTAGATTGTGTGTGAATGGTCAGAGGCCCAGAGGATGCATAAGGGTCATAGACACCAATCACAGCAACCGTGGGATTAGCAGGGGAAGGAAAATGGGAAGGAGGAGGAAAATAGGAGAGTCTTGAGGTGCTTTGGGAACTTCAGAAGGTCTTTCTCAAGACGCAGTGGGAGCAGGAGGCTGTTCCAATGGGGGAAACTAGCTGAGGAAAGTGAGCGGCCTCTTGCTCTCTGTTTAGCTAAACTCTTTACACACAGAGAGTTGGTGCCAGTGGAGCATAGATGTCTAGAAGGAGAGTATTTGGTAAGAGAGAGAGTCACAGATAGTGTGGTCCCAGGCCCCAGACAGCATTGTGGATGATGAAGATGGATTTGAATTTGATCTGTGCAGCAACGGGGAGCCAGTGGAGGCGTTTTTGGGCAGGAGAGATGTAGTCCCTGGGAGTAAGGCCAGGGATACATCTTGCTGCTCTATTCTGGATTAGCTGAAGAGGTTGCAGAGTGGAAGAAGGTAGATTGAGGAGGAGGCTGTTGCTATAATCAAGACTAGAGAGAACCAGTGTTCGGGAAACATTGAACTTCTGGAGGAAAATGAGAAATGGGAGAATTCTTTTGAGAAGGAAGAGTTGGAAGTGTGACTTGTTGTCAATGTCCTGTGTGTGAGGGAGGGAGGATAATGAGGAGTCAAAGATGAGCAGGGGAGAGCCCAAGGAGGGAGGCCAGAGAGAAGGGAAGAAGTAGAGAGCAAGGGTCCCAATCAGAAGGATCTCAGTTTTGCTGGCAATGAGGCAGAGATCATTGGAAGAGCACCAAGCCTGGATGGCAGGCAGGCAGTCAGGGATGAAGGAAGGTGCGAGTGAGGCAGCAGGAAGTCCGAAAAAGAGTTGATTGTTTTCTGCATAACACCGAAACTTGAGAGAAGGAGGAGATGAGGAATGCCAGCTGTGTAAGTTAGATGTTAAAGACCAAGGAAGAGAGGATAGATCCTGGCGACACCACAGGTGGAGAAGGAACTAGGAGAGGAGAAGGTGCCCAGGATGACATGGGAGTAGCAGTCAGTTAGGAAAGATGTCAGCCATTCCAGTGCCCTTTCCCGGACACCAAGGGTATTGTGGAGCCTTTGTATGAGGTTGGAATGGTTGACAGTGTCAAAGGCAGAAGAAAGATCAAGTAGAGCGAGGACAGCTGGGGATTTGGAGTCCAGGGTTGCGAGCAGTTCTTCACGGGTGTTCAGAAGAGCAGTTTCCATGCCTCTGGATGCTCGGAGTACAGATTGATGATAATGGAGACCACCGACAAGTTCAGTGTGCAAGTTGACTCGGGTCTAGGCCAGCTTTTCCAGCAGTTTCCCAGGAAGAGTGTGATTGAAATAGGGTGGTAGTTGGATGGACAGCTAGGGTCTGCTGAAGGTTTTTTCAGTAGTGGGTGCACAATGGAGTGCTTGAGGAGGGAGGAGAAATAGCCAGTGACGAAAGAGTGGTTGCAGAAATCAGCGAGTGCAGGGGCAAGAGAGACAATGATGTCCTTGAAAGTTCTGAACGAGCAGGGGTGGACCTGTTTTGAAGAAGCCTTCATAGAGCGGACAACTCTCATAACTTCTACAGGTATGCAAGGGGTGAAGGAGGAGAAGGCAGAAGGAGGAGAGGGAGTGGCCAAGGGAGGCAAGACGGTGTGTGATGGGTTAGGTGGGTGAGTAACACAGGTGTTCAGAATGTCCTGAGTTTTTGTTGCAGAGGGACTGGGAAGGAAGAAGGGAGGACAAGACTGTGGAAGGGTTGGATAGCACCCTGCAGATTTTTAAAGTTCAGCCGTGTTATTGGATGCACCAGATACTTGTGCCAGAATGTGGGACCTTTTCGCGGCATGGAGGGCGAGTCTGTATGGCCTTTGGAGCAGGCAGCAGGCCAGTTTGTCAGAGGGTGAACCTGAGGTGTGCCACTTCCATTCTGCTGCTCTGCACTTTCGTTTAAAGTCTGCAAGTTCAGAGACATACCAGGTGTTACGCTTAGAGAAAGGTATCAGGCAGATCCTCAGGACAGGGGCAAGGATGCCAAAGGTATTGGTATTGCTGAGTGAAGATCGCTGAGAGCAGAGTCAGAGGTGGAGTCTGAGGTAGGGGGAAAAGGGGATAAAGGTAGAGACAAAGGCAGTGGCTGACACTCGTTTCATCAGGCAAATGTTCGAGAACGAGGCTGGCAGGACTTTTATGGGTGTGGTAGGAGGGCAAAGGGGACACAGGTAGGAGGAGAGTGTGGTCTGACCAGGAGAGAGGGGTGACCAGAAGGAGAGTGAGCGAGAGGTCAGACAGAATGATGGCATCCAGGGTATGTCCAGCCGAGTGGGTAGGACCGGAGGGGAGGATAGAGAGGGAGAGAGAGAGGCACAGAGGTCAATGAAAAGAGTGGATGCTGAAGCAGAGGCGTCCAATTCGATGTTGATGTCACCCAAGAGGACTCTCAATATATGGGTTGCACAACACCACAAGAGAACTGTCAGCTTCCCCAATTTCCTTAATGTGCTGCAGTGGCCTCTTATGGTAATTGAGTAGTCTCAAGTATAGCCGATGAGGTGTCACGGAGTAAGACTGATTATTCGAATTTTGAATAGAAAGGGAGAAAGAAAGAGCCAAGGCAGAGTGGGCAGGATGTCACAGAGTGTGTCATGGAAAGGTAGAGTGTTAGGGAACGATCAAGTTTGAGTGTTGCAGGATGATATTGAATGTGACAGAGTGTGGCAAGGTAAGGCAAGATATGCAAAGTTTAGCAAATTGCGGATGGATGTGACAGTGTGAAGTGGGTATGGAAATATGAGCTAGTGTGTCACAGTGTGGCAGAGTGTGGAATGGTATGACAATATGGAGGACATTTTCATCAAATGAGTAATTTGGTGATGGGGGTCATTACGTATTGACATGCATGTAGGTGTCTCCCCGCTGCCAAATTTTCATCATTTGCACGGCGGAGTGCAAAATTGCATGGCAAAAGGCAGCGTACACGTGTATGCCCACTTTTGTCCTGCACTTTTGGACTCTGCCGTGGGCATGCCAGGCAGCGTTTACTTTTATTTCTGAGTGCCGCTTGCCATTGTTGCATGCCAAGCCTCACTCAGAATTACAATGAAATGCTTTCCGACATGCTTGCTTGTTGGGCAGCATTTGATTGTCATTGTGAACACTGCTTACAACCTGTGCATGGTAAGAATTGTTCACAATTACAAATAAACGCTGCCTGACATACGAGCATGGAAGCTGCATTTACAATGGATCCCTGTGAGGTTCGCCTGCTTTATGCTGGTGCATAAAGCTGGTGGACCCCATAGGGATCTTGAGCATTTAACCCGGCATGAAAATGCATGCCGGCACAAATGTTCGATCATTCGTATGGCGGAGAGCAAGGGAACAGAAGAAATGTTGGTTGCATTACGCTTCTCCTCTGTGCCACACAAATGCATAAATATGTGGCGTGGTGTTATAGAAAGGCATAAACGCCTTAATCTTGGCTTTTTTACGTTTCAATCACGTTACGCCACATTCGAAAATGAGCTCCTGTGTGACAGTGTGAAGTAGAGCATTACCGAGTATGGTAGAGTTAAACAGAGTTTTGTAGCGTATGTAGGCGACATAGAATTTGACAAGGAAGCCATGGTAGGATGATATAGGGCATGCCAGAATGCGGCAATGCAAAGAAAAGTATGTCGGGATGAGAAAGGGTCCATCGTGTTTTCCTACTGGTAAAAGCAACACAAGCAAAAATGTAGACAGTACAACTGGACACATGAATACTAACATTAAATGGCTTTACAACCAGTTTGATCATTGGCTTTGACTCAATCCGTGCTTGCCTAAAAACTGCCTTTTGCCACTCGCGTGAGCACTTTTTAGTACAGCACAGATCACAGGTGAACGGTGAGTGAAAATATTAGCTTATAATACACCGTGTTCCCCTGGGCAAGTCAGAGCAGGATGTAAATGTATGAAATAATTACACCGTGTTATGCCTTTAACAGATGAACAGTTGTGATTAGTTCCCGCGAGAATCCTTGGGTTCTTGGCAGGGACGTGTAATGAGGAGATGTATGTATGTTTGTTTGCATGAAACGTGGATACTCTACGTAATATCAGCAGTCTTAATGAACTCACATTATTACCAACACTATCCCTACCTAAGAAAATACCGAGGGCGGGGTAATGGAAAGGGAACTCCTACTGGGGCAGGAAAGGTAGCTCGTCGAGTTAAGTGCATCAGTGTTAAGCCTGCAGGACACAGGTTGGAATTCCCTAGAGCAGATACAGCCCTTCATCCTACCAAGTGCCATTTGATTGGGTAATAACACCACCTATCATTACAGCGCGAGAATTCTACCAAGGCATGCAACATGAAAATGAAATATTATTACTGTTAGAGTGGGGCATTAACAGGCATGAAGAATCTCAACATGGAATCGAATGGTTGAGGGTCTAGAGACCCGATTCCCATAGGCAGTATTTCCCATTGGCAATAGGACGGGCTTGTCGCTGCAAACGGGCATGCACCACTTTTGGGTTGGTGTCTGTCAGCACTATCACATGATATTTAATTCTTAAAAAAACAAACCTTAAATACATCATTTAAATAAATCACAATAATTGAAACAATTGGATCCATAAAAAACAAGGTAGATATAGTTTCAAAATCTACACATCATTTATTCCCGCCATTCCATCTTAGTTATCAGCAGGCGCCACTCAATTGTTACTTATAACTTCAAGGGGCAACCACAGCCCTCTAAGCCTGAGGTCCCCTGAGTTTAGGGATGCTCCCTGTGGTAGAGACCACCTTGGATTCCACTTTCATGCAGAGTACAATGATTTCACGGCCACTCACCCCCCCCCATTCCCCCGGCATGTGCTTATCAGACGTTTGCCGAAAACTTGATCTCTGTTCTAGGATCCTTACACGGCCTTAAAAGCTAGCATTAAGAGAAGGGATGGTACGACGTCCATTCATCAACACTCAGTTTTACGACGGGTGTTTTTGTCGAAAAAACCTTTTTTTTGGGGGGGGTGGGAAAGGGTATATAAAGGGTTGAGGGGGTCGGTAATAACAAAACATAGGTTGGGGGAGCGGGAGGGTTTGGGGGACCCCCCTAAAATAATGTAAAAAAAAAACTATGGGCCTCATTACGACCCTGGCGGTAGAGGGTTAACGGGGCCAGTAGAGCTGCCAACCCCATTAACCCCCTACCACCTCATTACGAGGTCTCCTCGCGGGACCCTCTAAGGATGCCTGGTAAAACCAGGCATCCTTAGCGGGTCCCGCAAGCAGACCTGGATGCTAACAACAGGCCTGTCATTAATGCGCCCGTTGTTAGCATCCTCCCTTTCCCATTGATCCCTATGGAGGCTCAAATGGGAATGGGGATGTACCGTGTCCGGGTTCCCTGAATGGGGATATACCGGGCCCTCCAAGGTCGGAATGGCCCGGTATTTCCCCATTCAGGGAACCCGGATCCGTACCCGAGTTTGGGGGTAGTCATGCCCTATTAAGGGCATGGCTACCTCCAAACTCGTAATGAGGCCCTATGAGTTTTTTGGACAAAATTCCATGTAAAAAACACCTGTCGTAAAAACGGGTGTCGATGAAATGACATAGAACCGAAGGGACAACGCGATTTGTAGATTAACAGCGAATACATTTGGATTTCACTTCTTGTTGTTTCAGAGGATAATTCAAATCACTGCTGGAGTGACTTTGGAGTTGGTGGAGTGGAGACACCGGGGCCTTCAATTGGTTAAAAGAAACAGCTACTATGTTCCTCTATGAAAACGTCAATAATTTGCAGAAGCTGTCCAACCAATAATATCTCCACATCCTAGTTACTGCCCTAATGCTTAGATTATTCTCACTAAGTTGTGGCATGCTGGAAAGATCAACAGGTGCAGGAGGGTTGGACATATTGATGTTTTAGCAATGTTTCATTTACTAAGCCATAAACAGAGGAATTCAGTTTTAAAACTTGGAGTATATTCTCCTGTCTGTGTTTACTTGATGCTGCGGGTCTGCAACATTTAATCAGGGAACAAGCAGGCATAGTGATGTGGACACAGAGAATTGAAAATGTGGACCTGCCAGCAACGGGGAAGAGTTCCCCCACGGGATTCAGAGTAACATTTGGCAGATTGACAAGACCGAACCACAGGTTTTTCATGAAATGAATCACAATCATGAGTTGGAATTCACCGGAGGGTTGATAGCGAACTCACGTGCAAGTTCATACTCTGTATGCCCGTCCCCCAGATTCGTCATTCACCCGTTGGGCTATTCCCTTTGTACCGGCAGCACGGGACATAGAGGGGAGAGGATTTGGTGATGCGCAACATAGGGGAAAGCTAGCTGGTGTCCGGCAATCCTCTCATACCTAGCTCACTGTCCTACCTCCAATTACTTAACGATGAAACATACCTGGGTTCCTGACACATCCCTTGTCTCTCTCATCAGTCTTCACCCTCTACTCCCACCCTCCCGCAAAAAATAAACAAACATTGGCAAAGCCAACAGTTTTGGCTTTTGTGTAGGCATGAGAACATTGTAGGAGTACTTAGACATTTGATTTCTGTGCCTGGCAAATTCCTCTCAAATACATACACACAAGCTAAAGCTGTTCGATTTGCCAATCCTTGTTTTAAATAGGGCTTCAATGCAAGGAACACATGCAAGGACCCACATATTGCTTATAAATCAAGTGGTTGAAGATACACTTTATGAAGTCATTTTTATTATGCGGGGAGATCATTTACCGCTGCAATTAAGCCATCAACTCTCAGAAGACCGCCAAGGAGAAACACTGGCAGGCCCTCTACAGCACAAAGTTGGATCTTGCTGCATGATAGAACTGGCTCATAGATCCCAGGAAGGCACATTTTGAGCAGTGAGAGTCGGGCAGTGCGTGTGAATGACCATAGGCTTTAGCATGGTTGTTGGATGTGACACTCAAAAGCTGTGTGCGCCCCTTACAGCTCATCTCCCTCCTAAAAATTAACTAGGCTGCTACAACCCTCTCCAATCACTTTTGGAGGCGACATTGCAACCTACGAGGTGATGGACATTAAGCATCACCAGGTGTGCCCCCCATGGTGTTACATCCGGGTTGACATGTGGGGCTAAGTCCTTAGGACAGGAAGAAGCAACATCACGGCCAGAAGGGGTGCAGCATCTTAAGTATACCCTTCATAAGGGCTCCAAGAGTCAGAGGGTGGCCTCTCTTCCTGCTGCCTTGCTCTGATGCACAGTGCATGATTTCCCCACCCTCCCATCCTTGTTGAACTAACTTCAGCCTATCTTCTTACTCTCTCCTTGCCTCTCCTCCCAAGCATGCTACTTTCTCACCCTCATCACTTACTCCATGTAACTAAGCTCTTCTGCATCTCATGTATGTAATCTGTAAACTTTCTGTACCTTTTGTAAGCAGCAAGTATCTCTGTAACAGCGCCATGATGCCCAAAGGCTGCTGTGCGCTTTATAAATGCTAATAAATAAATAAATAAATAAATAAATAAATAAATAAATAAATAAATAAATAAAAAAAGGAGGTGGGTCACAGGTATCCCATGTGGTAACAATGCAAATAGAAAATAAATCACAGTGGGACACCATGAAAGCCACATGCAGGGGGAAGAAGGTGGAGGGCCATAAGAAAAATTCACTGAGCGACACTGTAAACACGAAAGTGACCCGCATGGTGTTTGGTGTTGTTCCTCAGCACATTGAAGCAGACAACCCTCAGATGTCCAATCTTGCTGCTACAGGTGTTGACCAGGCAATGGTTATTTAGGGACGCATGGTCACGTTCAAGGAAGCTTAACTTTAAAGCCATGGTATTTCACATTGATTGGCTAACGGAAGGTTGCTGTGATCCCGCCTCCATTCTACTAATGTCGTAACAGGCAGTGTTGATAATCTGGACCGTGTTCTAGCACCTTGAAGTGTCTCTTGTGCTAGTTGGAATTGCAAATAAAGATTTCAGACCAAATAACTAGACAGACTCCCGGAATATGGCAAAGGACTACTTTATTCTCGTTTGATAAAGCAGCAAGAACTGACAGGCATCAGACTGATGCATGCACACTCACACGCAAACCTGATTACACAGAGGTCTTATACCCCAATATGCATCATCCCACATGGCAAATCATAAAACCTATCGAAGGGAGGGATTGTTTAGGTGAACATGTCTACTTATAGCACATATAAGAATGAATACATCATTGGTTGTCCCTTATCTGTAGGACAGGCCTTAAACTACATCTAAATACATATAGTACTGATTATAGCAGACAAAATAGCAGTAGATGGGTCTATGCAACATTGTATAGCAGGTTGCCCCTTAGACCCACTGATTCGTTGGCATACTATCCCAACCTTGGACTTTCGGCTCTTTAGCAAAACGTATGTGAAATGAAACCTAGGTGCTTTAAATTGTGTCAGATTACTCACCGTTCTCCCAATGAATCCGTCATCCCTCATTGGTTGGCCATAAGCCAAAGTCTTCCATCTGTAGTTGACCTTGTCGTCTGCTAACTGTCCTGGAACATTTGAGGGAGTATGAGCACACTCCTATCTTCGGCTGAGGCTTTAATGAATAGCCCTTGTCTTCGATTTCTGAGTCACATGTGAAGAGACCACGAATCTGCCAATTTCAGCCTCTTATTTACTGCTATTTGATTCAATTATGCAGGGTGCTTTTGCTCCTTTTGGCCTCTAAAGACTTTCTCACTCTACCTTGCATAGACTTCATACACCTTTAATTGTCCAATACTTTGGCTGTTGCAGATGTTTTCCTCTTCTTTAAGAGGAATGTCTCACATTCAGGGCTTAGCCGTATAACTCCCCTTGTATCTTGCAATTATTCCTTAAAAGAGTATCTTTGATCCTAGGCCATCCTCGACTCATCGCTGTTTTGCACACAAACTGTATTTCCAGCGTGTCCTGATTCTGCAACCTTGGTCTGTCTCTGAGGTAGCTTGGTGGAATTTGACATGAGCCAGCGTCCATTTTCCTATCATGGCCGTCCTTGCCACATTATATATTCCTCTATCGCAATCTTCTATATGTCTCATCTATCTTGCATTACTGCATATTTACAGTTATTAACCAGTAGGTTACTTCATTCTTCTTTATATTCATGATTACTTTAGCTTTAGGTACATATTTCTCTTGGTGCGTCAGTTACTTCATCACTCTTAAGTATTTCTATATCGTTTCAGCATAGGTTCATATATCTTCTTTATGACATCACTTGACCTCGTCCGATTTCACTTAACACTCTGTTATGTTCATAGGTGCGTGCTGACATCCTTCCATGCGGCATCCTTCCACACTTTCAGTGCGAGGGTACATTCTATATGTCTGAGTGCATAACGTCTCTCATACACTCTATGCAGTAGTGGGATTACACAAGGGGTCCCAACCAGAGCCCTTCGCCTGATGTTCCAATATGTCGGTGATGAGGGGGCAGGAACTAGTAGCATTCACCTGCTTCTCTACAGGAACACTTCCTGTTTCCCACTCACCTTTATGACATCAGATAAATTAGACCAATATTGTTAAAGTGTGGGTGAAAGACTCAGGATCAAACAGTTTATTGGCTTCTGGATCGTACCGTTTTTATACTGAATGAATTCTGATATATGCAGAGGGAGCATCAGGTTTCGATCGTAAATTAGAACTGGTTTCTTGGCACTTTCTATATTTTGAATGAAATCTGCATTTTTGAAAACAGATGGCATGCAATTTTATCTCAGTCGATTTTGCATTATGATTACATTATTTTATGTATAATTTGTATTTTTGTTTCTTAAATGGCAAAAGTAGAAACAATAAAACCATCACTAATTAATTTCTATAATATTTGAATTCACCTATCAATATTTGCATGTTTCCCAGGTGAAATGTTATTTGAATATTTATTTGCCAATTGAGGATTGTGAACCCTGGTAGGATTTTGATTTTGAATGATTTATTACGCGCACCGGACAGAATAAACCGTATTCGGGTGCAGATGATAACTAGAAGAAAAAACATGGATGGGAGTGGGATTTGGGTAATACCCCCTTTCCCCGCCACAGACCACTATTCTGTAACCTTTAAAGCACTGTCTTGAAAAGCAGCCCCCCAATGGTAGTAAAGCAATTTGTTTAGATTTCAGGCCCTGTGCCAGAGGGTAGAATCCATTGGAGCGCTGTGGTTTACATTTCAAAAATCCCTCCTGCCTGGCTCACAATGTAGATATAATGGAAACACTGCCCTTTCATATGTACAGGCTATAAGAGGAATGCATCCTTTGTTTTATGTGAAGATCAAACAAAGATGACCGCCTGCTGTTTTTCCACATTGCAGACAATAGTCCCTTTATTATGTTCACAGCAAGAGTGGCGGTTCACTCTATGAGCAATAGCACGGATCAAAGTGGTACAAGGCAGAGACAAACAGATGGTTTAACTCCTGCAGTATTGCCAATTTCATTGTTAAGCAATTATAGGTGATTATCTAGGATGCGTAGCACCAGCAAGGCATCAAGGGGCACCAGAATGGCCTAAAAAGCAGCCAATCTGGCCTAACTACCAGGGAGAAGAGGGTGTCACTTACCTTAAGGTTGCATAAAAACTTGTACCAGCTGCTGAGTGGATGGTGTAGTATCTTTGCTTATTTCTGGTTGACTACAAATAAGAACTCACCATAGAACAGTGCTTACCTGCAAAGGTGAGAGAAGTGAATTAACAAGTCTGCAAACATGCCATATACTGCAAGGACATCATGAGTCCACAAGATATTAGGCGTGGGCCACAGGTCTCAGGCAAGCTCTGTTAACGGCCACATTAGACCAGCTCACAGTATTCCAGACGTGGACCACAGGTCTCAGGGGAGCTCTGTTAACGGCCACATTAGATGAGTTTACAGTGTTCCACAGTATTCTATACATGGACCACAGGTCTCAGGCGAGCTCTTTAACAGCCGCATTAGACCAGCTCACAGTATTCCACAATATTCCAGACGTGGACCATAGGTCTCAGGGGAGCTCTGTTAATGGCCGCATTAGACCATCTCACAGTATTCCACAATATTCCAGAAGTGGACAACGAGTCTCAGGTGAGCTCTTTAACGGCCACATTAGACCAGCTCACAATATTCCAGACGTGGACCACAGGTCTAAGGCGAGCTCTTTAACAGCTGCATTAGACCAGCTCACAGTATTCCACAATATTCCAGACGTGGACCATAGGTCTCAGGGGAGCTCTGTTAACGGCCGCATTAGATGGGTTTACAGTGTTCCACAGTATTCCAGAAGTGGACAACGAGTCTCAGGTGAGCTCTTTAACGGCCACATTAGACCAGCTCACAATATTCCAGACGTGGACCACAGGTCTAAGGCGAGCTCTTTAACAGCCGCATTAGAGCATCTCACAGTATTCCACAATATTCCAGACATGGACCATAGGTCTCAGGGGAGCTCTGATAACGACTGCATTAGATGAGTTCACAGTATTCCACAGTATTCCAGACATGGACCGTGGGTCTCAGGAGGTTAGGACAAAATGACCTAAGTAGAAAAGTCCTAGCACCAAAAGTCCGACCCCCATTTATTCGCATATGTATATGTGGGGGGGTAAAGTTAATAAAAATGTATAGGTGTGGACCCTAGGTCTCAGGCGAGCTCTGTTAACGGCTGCATTAGACGCATTCACAGTATTCCACAGTATTCCAGACATGGACCATAGGTCTCAGGCGAATCTTATGAATGTAAAGTAAGAATGTAGAATGAATGCAAAATTAAGAGCATTACAAGCTGTATTTTTTATTGTTTACTTCACATGTGACTATTGCTAATTTTTGCACACATTTTTGGATTGTTTACATTATATGTATGTAATGTCTTATGTTTGTCATTTCAAGTTTAATGAATGTACAGTTATTTTAAATGTATATGCCGATTTCTTGTAACACACCTTTGTAATTTTGTATTTCACTTTTTTCCTTTCATCAGGTGAATTTGTTAAGGGTATTGTTTTTGTCTTCCCGAGTGGGTGTTTGTTGTGCTCCACGTATTTAGGACGGTTATGTGAAACACACAAACATTTATATGTGTACTAGGAGGTGTGTTACGTATTGATTGCAAATGTATTTTAATGTTCAGCAGAACCTTTGTTTTTTCAGCTTGCAGTCCTTGCTCTCCTGTCTTTGTACAGGGTGCCCTGGATTTTCATGACATATACTGTAAGGAGGTGGCTTTTTTGTAACCCTTAATCAAGCCTTCTTATGTACCACTTATCAGCGCCTCTATGCCTTAGGGCTGCAGTGCGCTTTACAAATGTAAAAAATAAAAAAAATAAAATAAATAAATAAGGAGAACATAAGAATGCACTGGGTAACTGAAGTGTGTGATGCATCACATGCCTTTTTTTGTTTGTTACAGAGCGAGAAAGAAATATCCAATTGGGAAGACATAGGGCCTCATTACACAGAAGGCGGTAGCCATGGCGCTAGCGCCATGGCTACCCCTTACCGCCTTCTGGGTCCGGGTTGGCGGTATGGGGACTTACCGGGTCATTCAGACCCTTGAGGACCCGGTAAGTCCCCATGCCAACTGCCATTTCCCATTCCCATTCGAGCCCCCATAGGGCTCAATGGGAATGGGGAAAGAGCTAATAACGGTACCGCTATTAGCGGTACCGTCATTTGCTCTGAAGTCCCTCAGTGGGTCCCTTCCTTAACGTGTGGTCTGACCACACGTTAAGGACGGGACCCGCTGAGGGACCTCGTAGTAGGGCGGTGGGGATTACCGGCACCGGTGCCCTTACCGGTGCCGGTAATCCCCTACCGCCTTCCGTGTAATGAGGCCCATAGTCTGTGACAATTATTCTCTGAACAGATACATTTATCTAGTGTTGTGATAAATCTGTGTAGGAAAGACATTCTTTTAGAGATCCAATCTGAAATATTGCCCATGATATTGCCCGCTATATTGCAGATACCAATCTAAAAATATTCTCAAGTAAGGGAAATATTCCCCTCCTTGCCTTAAGGCTGTGATGCGATTGGCTATTTGGGGGTATGAAGAAAATGTTGCCCTTTAGAAAGTAATGGCAGCCCAGAGATATTTTCCAAAAGTAAAATCTAGTTAGGTTTTCAGCATAACCACAGTTAATCTGTTGTGTAAACATGTACATATATTTCTCTGGACAGTATTTGCATATTGGTTGGGGCGACTGAAATCTCACTTGAAATGATTGGTGGATCCAGAATTCAGGTAAATCCCTGACTTGACAAATACTGCAATGTAGGCGTTTGAGGTCAGGCACAGCCAGATGTGGCATGCATGGCCTCAGCTTCATGCAGTGATTCTCCTACGTTAGATATTCACCTGTGGATGTGGTTCTTCTGACTTTTGGCTGATTACTGGCGCAGCCACTAATTGGCTACTGTTGACATGGACATGGCATCGAGCAGATGATATGGCCTGGAATGAATTCTAAGCATGCGATGCCGTGTGTATCCTTCCTCATATAAAGTGGTGCATTGCACAAGGGTACACACATCAAGGACTGTGGTGGAGTGCATGAAACGTCTGAGGTAGCAGAGAGCAGGGCGTGTCCTTACAGCGTGAACAGGGTATCTGCGAAAGCACTTCTGAGCTAGCCACCTCTTCTTCACCCTACCTGGCCATTGATATGAGTGCCTAGGCATATAATTGCACATGTCCATGCCATTCCAATGCAATAGCCAGATCTATTGACTTTGACAACGCGGGCTCGATCTTTCATGGCTTCCTTTCATTTGCCTCATTCTTTTCTGGATACATCTGTATTCAGACTATGTGTTAAACCTTTGCTGCAAGGGTTTACCAGAAATATGACACCGACACAGATACTCTTGTCTCTGTCTGCTGTCATTTCAAAGGACAATCTGTTACATGTGCTCCATTGTGACTTCACAAGCCTGTCAACAGAGCAAAGAAGAATGCAAGGGGGGAGGGGATGAATCCGATCCTCCTAAACCCCGGGGGTTGACCGGTGTGCTAACCCCGTGTCACTTGCTCTGGGAGCGAGTGCTTTGAAGCATATTAATGCAAGGATAGTATATTTCCCAGAAGGCCTCGGTGTAGACCTACTGTGTCGCTATGGCGCAACAATAGTGTTTCCCTGCAGAGGCATTCAGGGCCATGCTTGAGTGACATTGGGAACACAAAGATGGTGAGGTAGGAATCGCGGTGTAACACTACAATAAACACTTGCGCTAAGTGAACAGCAACAAATAGTCAACGATGCAAATTCATTTAGTCTATACATTGCTGTTGAAAAAGGCTGTTTAGGTAATCAGTCACGGTTTCAGATACAAAATGTCGGCAGTTGTAATGTTGAGCGAGAAGGCAGCTAAGGGAAGGAGAGTGAAGATCAGTATGAGGCGATCACTATGTGGTGGTCAGTGGTGTTGAGTGGGATGGGGGTTAGAATATATTAGGTAGCAGTGGTAAAATATTCTGGGTAGAAGTTGAGAGGAAATATTACCCCAGATGATGGATTCATCTCGAAGAGGCCCCAGGCATGTCATGAGCACAGTGTAACTGACGTGGAGCAAAGACAGAAATGCAATCATAGGGTGAAGAAGGGGTTTGAGGATCAAATGGAGAAGATAGCTACACATGCCCAAATGTAAGACGGTTCAATGTATAAATGCACTGTTTGTGATTGAGTTGTATGTACGTGTGTGATAAAAGGGGAGATGTGTTGTTTCCTATGATGAAAGATACCACATGAGTAATGCACCCTGAAATGCAGGTAAGAAAGGTATGATCAGAGGGCAAGACCAATCAGGGAAGGAGTCTGTGCCTCTGCAGGTGTGATGAAGAAATCAATGTCTCTTTAAACAACTTGATCCATGTTGCACATACTGCGAGCTGCTAACCCCCAAACCATGAACCACATCTCAGGGGCAGCCCATCCATAATGAGCACCAAGGCATCGACTCACCCATTTTAGAAAAGCCACCGCCAAGCCAGCACAACAAGCAGTTGAAGGGGCACTCCTGGGCTGGCTTAAACTGTCAAAGGGTAATGTGATTTCCGTTTGACAGTTTGTATCCCAAATGGGCCTGGCAAGGCTAGGGTGTTTTGCTTCCCTAGCCTTGCATGGCCCATTGAGGATTCAGGCTGGGATAATGCAGCTCTGAATGTGTGAGAAGATCTGCACTATTTGTTAGTAATTCTTCGATTACCTCGTTAATATAAATACAAAATAATGTCGGGGCCGTTGCACATTCCTCCCCAACTCCCTTAGTAACATTAAAAAAGCTCATTTCCCCCACAAGAACCCATCGAACAGCTGCTTGATTGTTGGTATAGAGCTCCCCAAGAAGAGTTCCAGGATATCCCTATAGTTAATCACTTTCCATAGTGACTCACACAGTACACCATTAAAAGCAGTTTTCAAATCAATAAAACAGTATACAAGTTCAATTTCTTTAGTATTAAAATTAATCTAAAGACTTGGTCAATCATGCTCCTTCCGGCATTAAGACCACCTGCAATTGACTGATAACCTCATGCAAGCAAGCAATTCCTGCAGGCTTTTACAAAAACCTCCCTGGCAGCATCCAGGAGAGACATTGGACAGTCATTTGCAGGGTTCTCTCCCCCCGTCTTATAATCTTATAAATGGGGACCATTTTAGCTCTACTCATTGACTACGGCACGCTACTGGAATTAATAAGTGCATTAAACATTCGATGTAATACTGGGACCCAGATGATTGGTACTACCTTAAATAGCTAAATTGGGATCTTATCGGGTTTGGTGCTGTCTGCCCCTTCTGTGAGCTTAGTGCATCATGGATCTCTTCCAGGGTGAAGGTAAATAACAACTCTGCTTCTATCTGGGTTCTTCTCTGGCACAGTTCCATGGCCACCGTCTGAAATGGTAGATGCCTCTCACCATCATATAACTCCTTAAAGGGATAGTGCCATACCTCTGGGCCTACACAACCCTGTATAACTGCATCACTCTTTTCAGCACTATCGGTTAGCAGTTTCTGCCTGGGATACTGTTATTCGACTCTAGGCGGGACCACTTTATTATGCAGCATGAGTTTCATGCGATATCGTCGCGTGCCTATCACTATCATGTGTTCTCAATTGCTGTCCGTTAACATTTTAAGCGTCAGGCAAATTGGCTTGTAGTCGTTTTTATATCTCTACATTACTTCAGATTTCTCGAGTCTCAAGCTAAAATTAATATTCAATCAATACTGTATGATCTATTGCTCTATACCTAGGCACCAGCCAAGAGAACCTATCCAAACTCCAAACCACCCAGAACAATGCAATTCGAGCAGCCCTGAACATCCCTCGCAACCACCACATCTCAGAAGCCAGAACTAGCCTAAAGTGGTTACCTGTGAAGCAGAGAATTTCCCTTAAAACCCTTGCCCTCATGCACAAATGCCTAGCCAACAAGGCCCCGATCTATCTCTGCAGTCGGCTTTCGCGCCACTCCACTGCCCGACCACTAAGAACTGCACAGACTCATTGCCTAACTATCCCTAGGTTTAAGCTTCAAAAAGCTGGAGCCACTAGCTTCCCTGTCCTAGCCTCTAAACTATGGAACACCCTCCCCGCTACTATTAGAACCAAAGACTCCTTCAACACCTTCAAGACTAAAACCAAATATTGGCTCTTTGACCAGCAATAGACATGTTCGACATCTGTCCTACTTACTCAGCCTGCTTGTCCCCTGACACCATTTCCGGCCTGCTACCTATGCCAACTATTTTAGCTCACCCTGGGATACATCCTCTGCGGATCCTAGGGGCACTGTAACCATGTAATATATATGTATGATAATATATATATTGTAATATATGTAATTAGTAAGATTGTTATTATGCTAGTATTGTTAAACCTCTGAATGTAATCTATTCTCCTGTATGTATGTTCTTTTCTTGCAACCCTGTACAAATTGCACCCTGATGCCCCCGGGCCTGATGGTTTGCGCGTTATAAATAAACAAATACAAATACAAATATTGCCAAATAAGATGTTTTTAGCTGGTTGGTCGAGTATGCATTCCCAATTACAAGCCCTTAATTCCAATTCAAACAGTGTACGAACCGTACTGTCAGGTGTATTGACCCATGTTCGAGTTATTATGCTGCAACATTTGGTGCTGTGGGCTTAGAAAATCCAAGATGGCCGAAAAGCCCACATTTGCGCCAGAATCCTGGAAAACCATGCAGTTTTTACGCACACTAAAATGGTCGCCTGACCTGCCACCCACCAGTGCAAGCGTGATGGGCTAGAAGCGCCATGAGTGAAACGTGGTGCCAAAGGAAAAACAGCAGTGCCTGTTAGCTCAAAAAAGCGCTTTAAAATCACCTTTGTTTCTTTGAATGCAAGCTCAAAATGCCTATTTCAAACATTGCAAGATATTCAAAAATCTTACTGAACACCAGCAGACGCTGGTAGAATGAAGTCTTGTATGCATACAAAATCTGGAAAGATGAAGAGCCTAAAATAATGTTCATAACAAAACTGGCTGAGCTGTGGATGTCAGCAGTTTAAGTGAAATTGGATGTAAAGCCGCTAAAATCGAAATGTTTAAAATAAATGAGTGACCTACTTTTGAGTGTCACATAGGTTGCAACTGTTTAAATGTCATAGTTTTGAACTTAGAATCAGCGTTCTAGCTGCATTTGTAAAAATTGTAAGTTTGATTTGAATGAAGAAAAATTGGAACAAAAGTGACATTTGGCTGAAGCCTGGCTTAAAGGGATTGAATTCTGCCCGGCAACTACCCCCGACAGGAGTTGAAACTTGCCCAGCAACTGCATTCACAGGCCTGACCTGCCTTCTGCTGCCCCCACCAAAAGGAGATTACACCTCTCTGATTGAATCAGGGGAGGGGTACCTGGGACTGCAGGGAAACAGAACAATTAACTTCCCATGGCTCAAAGCAATTGCAAAATCAGGAGGTCGTAAATGGCTTCCTCTTGGAAGGAACTGGGAGGGGCATTGCCTCTGTGAGCCAGCTGAGCTTGGAGGCGGGTAAAAACAAGAAATTCCCCCATGTGCTTTGGGACTTAACCACACCCATCTGGGCCAGAGCATGATTTTAAAAAGATGGATAATTCATAGTACAAAATTGTCAAAATTATATAAATCATATCATTATTCCTGTGATTTTTCTGTGCACATTTTAAGAGGTGTTAGGACTCTGTGGTATGTTCTGGTAAGTTCTGGGTGGTAGTAGCAGAAAATAGGGCATTACTCCAAATGTCTGTATTTTAAAAATCTGACACTTCATCATCTGATGCCCATATTCCTTGCGCACATTTGTGTAAATTCTGGAAAAATTTTAATATTGTGTTCTGGAAGAAAAGGGCAGAATTCTGTCAGAGGTGGACACAACATCTTACAAAGACACGGAGAGGATGGTTTGGCGCTACAGAAAATATGCTAATTGGACATATAATATTAGAAAAACTGTACATAGATAAATATGCATTTGAATCAAAAATAGATTTGTGTGCAAAGTGACAAGGATAGGATTCTCTGACCCATAAACATACTTCATCACAATGACACTCCATTTCCTTCCCCCAATCAAGCAAGAGAGGAGAATTTGGCCAATGATAAGTTGTGAGGGGCAGGCTTAGTTATGCCCACGCACACACCGATTTTGGTGATGCAATTTCTGCTATAAGTAAGGATGGCAAGCCTTAGTGGGAGGACTTCCAGATTCACTCATCACCTGAACATTGGCGGGATGCTCTGCACAAGAAAACCAGACTCCAGATTCCAGAACTTTGAAGCAGAGGGCCTACTGCAAGCTGAACTCTTCTCAGCTGGCCTTCCAATCTTGCAAACGGATTTTACCCCAGACTTCCAAGGGGCACATCAGAATAAAACAGCCGAGCTGTGCTGTTTCTGCTTCTGGCTAGAACTCTGTGCCAGAGCCAGACCCAGAAAGCAGAGCTGTATCCAGAACCCGTCAGACCCAGACCAGACCGCTGTGCAGTGCCGATAGCAGACCAGAGCAGACCGCTGTGCAGTGCCGATAGCAGACCAGACCAGACCGCTGTGCAGTGCCAGACCAGAGGCCATGCTGTGAGCTGAACCAGTGGCAGAGACCATCCTGTGGTGAGAGTGCAGTCCAAGGCCTATTCCGGTCCAAAATTAGGAGTGAGTATCCAGCCAGAACTGTACATCTCTTAGTTTAAAATAATCTCATCCCATCCATTTCAACCTATTTAGAATTGCATAGAAATCGTGTGTCCATTCTGTGACTTCAAAGCTGTGAAAGTGCCATTTGTCATTCTGAATCTTTACTTCATTTCTGAAAATCTACCTCCACAAAAACGGCCGCATATTTTGAACCACACGTCCTAGAAGAAATGTAACTGTCATCTTAAAGCTAAGAATCTAAGCTTTGCAACCAACCCAGAATGACATTTCAACTCCTTATAGTATTTCCATAATCGCGATCGACGCACTCGGAAAAAGTGCCGCGAATTGCAATTTGACCCCATTTCACCACTTATAAAAAAATAGCTGCTTCTTGCTTGCAACTGCTGAATTTCGTTTCACTCTGATAATCATTCCTGAATCATTGCTAGTGTTGACCTGAACTAATTCAAAGTAGCTGTCACCTACCCTGAATCTCCTATAGGGAATTAAAATCATTTTTAGCATATTTTTCACTTCATTGCAAATCACATGTAAAAGTATTTGGCCTGTGTTTTAAAATCATCCCTGTTTCTCTAAGCTTGCTGGGGGAAACGGGAACTGAACTACTTCTGATTGTATTCCTGAAAACCTGTGTGCCCTCGTTTCCATCTCTTCATATTGCATAGGGGGGGGAGTGAGGAAAAAGTGATCAGATTGAAACCATATCCAGTTTATTCTGTGCTGCATTCTTTCCATCATTGCTTTTCCTTGAAACCATACAAAGTATTCTCTGCTACCTTATCCTTTCTATACCAACTCCTAAGTAATTAAAGAGTTGTGCTACTGTAATATTACCCACTGTTAATCACTGTCATATTCATAAGAGTGTTATCAAATATTAATTTATTCATAAAAGTGTGATATATATATATATATATATATATATATATATATATATACATATATATATATATATATATATATATATATTGTTTAATATTTCAAATAAATCTTTTAATTTGCAAAATAAACCTACTTCTTGGCTTAGTGAGGTGAGGGGGATTCAAAGAGAGGGGCGTTATATAAGGGTTCATCATCCAGTTTTATGAACTTGTCATAAAAATATATAAATAAGGGCTTCCATTGGGCATCCCAGACCAGGCATTGACTTAGTTGGATTGCTAGATTGGAGTCACTTACAGAGTGGGGGCTCGTACCGGGACGTCTGGATTAGATCTACCACTTGTGCAGCTTAATACAGTATGCTAACTGACAGGATACATAAATCCTGTTGGATCACCACGCTGTGTTACACTGTAAAAGCACCCCTCAAAAGAAGGACGCTCTAAGGAGACGGTCTGTTTTGCAAAATAAAATACAAACCTCTGTAAATCAGGAAGGAAATCAATTTCCAGAATGACGACCTTGGTAGATATCAAAATAGCCAGAGAGCACCTCTTACATAAGCTATTTGTGAGAGGCGAATGGACGGAACAGGACCAGACGGTGTGCTTGCAGGCAATCGCACCCCAGATCACTGCAACAGGGTCAGACATATGGAGAGATCAGGGTCCATTACATGTGGCCCTGATTGAACTATATATGGCCCCTAAAGCCAAAGATGAGCACGACATGATTGCCAGGATAGTGGCATATTTATATTTATATATATATGGAGCCATACAGGACAAATGTGCTGAAGGCCAAGATCTGGCAAATAGGCAACAGAAGGCATTAGAGTAGGCCCAATCTGACCTGGTCTCTTCTGAGCAGAGGCTGCAGAGGAGGCAGGAGTCAGAAAATGATAGTAGGCAGTATATCATTAAAAAGAGGATATGGGTATCCTGCAACAGGAAAAGGCAGACCAGGATACCAGATTTCTGGCCTTGCAGAAGGAGTACCAAGAAGGTTTGGACTCCCTACTGCAGAGCCAGAAAAAGCTGGAGCAACAACTGGACTTCAACAGGGCGTGCACAGAGCAGGTAGTCACCCTGCAAAGCCACCTAGATAGGGAGAAGGCAGAGAGCAACACATTATTTCTGAAAGACCTGGATACCCAGGCAGAATTCGAGGAAGAGCGCCACAAAGCTGGTGCCCTTCAAAGGCAGAGGGACGAACTGGTGGCACAGAAGCAGGCCCTTATTCAGGAAAGGGACGCCTTAGGCCAGGAAGTCTGTCACTTAAAAGAAAAAAATTGAAGAAAATCACCTGGCCCTCCAGGGGCTGGGTCACCTCCAAAAAGAGCATCAGAACTTGTTAAAGCACACCAGGAGAGTGGAAGATGCTCTGGCAAGAAAGGAGCAGGCCAGTAGGGATGGGACTAAGGAGGTAACCCTCCTGTAGCAAAGACTGGCCCAGTACTCCAAGACAAACCAGGAAGCACAGAGAGAGAATGAGGCTCTCTGTCAGCACAATGATAGGCTCCAGCAACAGGTAGCCATGCAGGAGAGACTGAATGAGTCTAGTACGGCCTTGGTTGAGGAACTGAAAGCACAGGCTCTTGCATGGCAACAGGGAGCAGAGGCTGAAAGAGATGAGTTTTGCTGGGAAAGGGAAACACCTGAGCATAACCTCAGGAGCCCTAGTACCAGAGGCCTTCATCTCTCCCAGTCCTTGGACTCTGCCACCCCCATGTCCCATGGCGCACATGAGCCCAGGGCCACGGGGATGGCAGATTACTATCCAGCCAAAAGTATGGGGCTCATAGGCCAGTACCTCCCAGGAATGGATGGGCGGGCATCCGGGTATGGGCACCCAAGTACAGCGCAATTTAGTGGGGAACCCCGGGAGAGTAGGCCCTCTAAAGGCATTCTGAAAACCTCTGCCCAGTTAGGTCAGTGGAGGGGTACCCATCAAATCCGGGCAGCAAGGAGGCATCTGAAGACTCCTCCACGCGTCCCAGGACACAAGAGACTAGGTCCCCACATTATGCCGGCCATTCCCAGGCTCGCAGAATTCGGGAAAACCTGGAACATCAGACGGGCACCTCTGGGAGCAGTGCTTCTGAGTCAGAGGATGAATGGACCAGGGTTACCCGAACCAAGAAGCCCAATAAGGCAAAAAGGGCCTTGCTTAAGGACCCCTTAAAACAAATGAAGGCAATAAGGAGTGTCATCACGCCTTATCACAAGAACGCCAAGTATTCTGTGTGGGAACACTTGGAGCTCTTTGAGCAAATGATGGAGATTTTCCATTTGAAAGACAGCAGTAGCTGCATGCAGTACGTCAAATGGACATTCTTCCCAGAATACTCCAGTTTCTTTGCTGGGCTGGAGGACCAAAACCATTCAAGATGGTCCACATATAGGGCGGCCATCTTGAAACATTTTTCTGTTCACCGGAACCCCCAACAGGCTCGCAAGGCAGCCTATAATTAGCAATTTGGGGAGATCAGGCCCCACATGAATTTGTGCAGGAGTTGAAACGTGCCTTTGCGCAGACTACCAAAAGGGTGCACACGGACAGCAAAGAATTTGTTAACACTTTTTTACATGCCTTGCCCAAATACATCATGACACAGCTAGTGAGAGATTTTCATGAGAACAGGTCGCTAGACTGGGTCATTGAACAGGCCACCCAAATCTATGAGGTGCAGAAGCCCATAGAAAATAAAAGTAATGCGCAGAAAAGCCCAAAACTGACCAGCACCCCTGCTGCTGCCAAGGTGGCAGAGGTAAAGGTTTCCCCCATTTTAGATTTGGAGATGGGGGGGCCTAAAAACTTGCCTGCACAGAATGATTCCAAGCCAAGAAGGCCCTCGGGCCAGTCACAGACAGGGAGTCAAGGAGGTAACCCAGGGAACTTCCCTCCTAACTTCCCACAGGAGGGCAGAAATTCCCCAAATCCTGGGCAGAACTTTTTCCCCAGGTATCCACCCAACTTCCAGCCCCAAAATCATCCATCCTTCTTTCCCCACTTCCCTGAGCCCAGACCACCTAATCCGGGAGAGGGGAGACCAAGGGTGGAGGGTTACCCAAATCTTCCCAACCAGGGGTACTACCAGAGAAGGGATAGCTACCCATCCCGGGATCAGCCCAGGGGAGAAAACAGAACCCCGTATCAGCCTGAGCGGGTTTCACAGTTAGAGCGCCAGGTCCAAAATATGGCACAGGAACTGGGTCGCGTGCTGAGGGCTCAGCAGAAACCCCAGATGAGCATGCCGCCTCAGAATGCCCCAAACTCTGTTCCTGGTGCTCCAGAACAATGACGGGGGCAGCACCCCGATAACCCACCGGTTCCCAGGGAGGAGGCACAAGGGGAAGGGGGTGTAAAGCTTTGGAGGAAGCATCCTTCCCCACTTGTAAACAGCCCCTGGAAACCCAGGAACCAGAAACAAAATCTCCTACCCCTGAAAGTCTGCCACCCAAGGAGCAGAGAGGAGGTAGGAGAAACAAAGGACCCAAACAGACCCACTTTGTGGAGGAGGTACAGATCTTCCAATTTGAGGGAGAGGGATCCCCAGAGGATCCTGGGAATAGGATCTTCTCCTTCAGAGATGGGGGAACTCCTCCCAAGGAAAAATGGGTCCCAAGGGATTCACAGACAGACTGGGTAGATGTGAGGACTGAGCTAGAGCCGCCCATCATCTCATCCCAGAACCAACAGCATCAAAATCCCCTGGTTCAAACCCATTCTTGTGACTGCCTCCAAAAGGGGGGGGCGGCCCAGAACCGGAACCAGGGGAACCCACCACATTTCCCATTTCTAGTTGCCAACTTTTTCTTTCAGATTCCCAAGACTCTTCACAGAATTCTGCCCAAATCTTTTCTCTTTCCTTGTCCAAAACCAGAAAATTGGCCCACCAGTTGTCCAAAAATGTGCATTATATGTGCCCCCTTGAGGAGAAGGAGGGAAGATACTATGCCCCGGTACAAGTACAGGGGCAGGTTACAATTTTGGCACTGGTAGACACTGGATCCCAAGCTACCCTTCTATCCAGAAGGGCCTTTGACAAACTAAATGCAGGAAGGGGGGAGAATTACTGTATTCCTCTCACCTCTCTTCCTGGACAACTTCAGAACTTTGACGGGAAGGAAATTCCCGTCGAGGGGACTGCAGATCTGGACATTAAAATTGGGTGACGCAAGGTGCAAGACCCGGTCATAGTAGTGACTCCAGAGGGCACCCCTTGTTTACTGGGGAATGACCTCCTCAGAAGGTTGTCACCCCTAATAGATTGCGTAAACAAGGTCCTCTGGACCAAAAATAGCCGACCAATAAAATTAAAACAGAGTGTCAAACATGTTAGTTTAAACAGCACATGCCACATGGTTGAACAAAAATCTGACCAAGTAGAATTTCACTTCCAGAACTACCAAATTCCAGACATGACACTAATAGCAGTAGGACAACAGACTGGTGATCGGGGGTCCTCTCTATTTCTGAAAATCAACCTTCCTTCCAGTTTAAGGTGGTATTCCACACTGGAATGAAAAACTCTGAAATTCTTTACTAATCCACAATCAGACATTCCCACTCAAATAGTCCAGAAAGATGTGAAATCAGCTCAGAGCCTGGCTGATGTTCAGCAAATTGGAGAGCAGTTGTTCATCCCTGTTCAGTTAAATGATGGCAAGGACGTTGTTCTCGTCCGAGTGTGTGTGAACAACGGTAAGATCTTCATCAGCAAAGCCATGTTCCGCCAACTCCCAAAAGACCCAGCCATTCCCACATTCAAACTGATAGACAAATAGGAAATGGATCTGGAAACACCCAATTCCAAACATCTCCTGCCAAGCAGGTGTATGCTCAAAATCTCCATTGGCAACAAGAGCATAGTCCATAATGGTTGGGTCATGCGAGACGTCACTGCAGCCTTTTATTTAGGCAGTGACATTCTCAATCGCTTTGCCATTAGTTTGGACCTAATAAACTTCAAAGCTTGGTCCCAATTTGCGGATAATCCCATGGGCTTTGATGATCCAGAAAAAGCATTTAGGTCAGCTCAACTGCTGCCTTATGCAGTTGAAATTCAGATTGGAGAGGAAGTCACCATCCCAAAAACGACCCTACAATTCTCACTGGAAGTGAAAGTTAAAAGAGGACAAAAATTGAAAAACCCTTATGCTTATATTCATCTGAATGCTTCTCTCCAACAGCAAGGGTTGGGGTGAACCCAACACCGTTAGTCAATCTAGAACATGACACCATTCCAATAAAGGTGGATAACAGCGACTTAAAGAGTATTACTTTAGCCGCAGACACCATTATTGGAATGGCGGTTGATGACCGACATTTTTCCATTGATTTAGGAAATTAACTGTTAGGACCAATCCCCAAGGACTGTTTTGACAGTGGCAGTGATGACAAAACAACACTAGACAGGATCTTTACCCGGCATGGGGGGGAACTTCCTGGTGTACACTTCCTACCCTTATGGTAAGGAAGATGTGACTTGTGACTTCAGAGGGGATGAGGTGATTTTCCAGGTCCATGAGGGCTGCCATTCCCACCTGAATCCTCCAGTCCAAATCAGCACTCTGACCAGGGACTTCTCCACTCAGCTGGAGGAGGCCGCTGAGATAGCAAAACCAGAAGTCTTTCCAGGCTTCAGGCAGATGGTTGAAGAGAGAGTCAACCTAGCTGATGCCTGTGTGACTCTGGAGCAGAAGCAAAAGTTGAAACAAGTTTTCTTGGATTTTCAAGATCTCTTTGCGGTGGACTCACATGACTGTGGTCGCACCGACATCCACACAACAACAATTCCCACGGACCCTGGCATGACTCCAGTGTTTGTGAAGCAATATCGCTTGCCTCTCGCATCCATAGAGTCCCTTACTGAAATAATTAAGAACCTTGAGTCCCGGGGGATAATCCGTCCAGTACAATCCGGTGCTGGGAATATTGAAGCCAAACGGCCAGTGGAGACTCTGCGCCGACCTTAGGGAGCTCAACAAACGGGTCCATACTTCCCGATGGCCTCTTCCCTACATTGACCAAGGGCTGGCCCAGATCCAGGGGTCACGGGTATTCACTACAATAGACCTGACCAACGGACACTGGACTGTGCCTGTCAGTATGGATGACCAATACAAACTGGCTTTTACCTTTGGGGGCCAGCAGTACACATGGACCAGGACTCCCTTCGGATACCTCATCTCCGGCAATGAATTCAACATTTTCCTACACAAGGCCATGCCCGACCTGGGTGCGAGGGGTGACCTGGCTTATGTAGATGATGTCCTCATCAAAAGTTCATCTGTGGAGGAACACATAGCGGAGATCCGTTATGTTCTGACACAGTTGAGGGCCGCCGGAGCAAAACTTTCCTTTCAGAAAGCACAGTGGTGCAGAACCCGTGTTAATTTCTTGGGTCATGTGATTACTCCTCAGGGTCACTGTCCCCAGGAAAAGAAAGTGGAAGCACTTCAGAAACTGAAAGACCCCACAACTCTGCAGGAACTAAGGAGCCTCCTTGGACTGACTAATTAGAGCAGAAAGTTCATTGAGGGCTACGCAGAGATCACCAGACCCCTGATTCATCTCTTGAAGGGGAGTCAAGGGGGAATGGGGTCCAGAACAATCCGAGGCAGTAAAACAGCTCAAAAGAAGCCTCTCACAAGCGCCTTGCCTAGCTTACCCTGTCAGAAACAATGAGTTTTTCTTGGAGACAGGGTTCTCTAATACATGCTTGATTGCAGTATTATATCAAAAGCATGACAAGGTCAATAAAGTAATCTCCTATGCGAGCAAAACTTCATCCTTCGTGAAGGAAAATTCAACGATATTGAGAAGGCACTCCTGGCAATGGTGTGGGCATTGAAGAATTACCGCCCGTTTATCCAGGGGGAACACATCATAGTGGAGACTCCACACCAGCCTCTGCAATATCTCCAAAGTGACAGAATCTGGGCCGTAAATGTGAGTAATTCCCGAATTACTTCCTGGATTCTGTCGATGCAAGGCTTTCCTGTGGAGGTCAGATATGGCCAAAAAAAGAAGAGTCCCCTTGCGCAAGGTCTGGCTGACTTGCATGATTGTGCCAGAGAAAACTGTCTCGAGGACGAAAGTCTAAAAATCAAGGACAACATGGAGGCATACCTTAATTCCCCACACAAAGTCTTTGAAGAAGACAAGTGTGAGGGAATGCCCACTGTCTATGTGGATGGATGCTCTTACCATGTTGACAACAACAGGGAGAAAGAACTTGTGGCAGGCGTAGGGAATGCATGGGTGAATGAGTCCCCAGAACCCTCCGCCGGGTAAAAGATTGGTCCCCGAAGTAGTCAAGTGGCAGAGTTGATGGCTGTGCATCAAGCCATCCTCACTGCTGTCCAACATCAACTCCATGAACTGGTCATAATCACAGATTCGGATTATGTACAGAACGTGTTCGGGGAGCACCCAGAGGCATGTTATGTGCTAATAATAAACCATTGAAACATGGGAAGTTAATCCAAAACATTGATGATCTGGTCACCTCGAATGGGATGACCATCTACTGGAAAAAGATCAAAGGTCATTCCAAAGTAGAGGGACCAGACAAAACTTGAAATGATTTAGCTGATCAGCTGGCCAAAACCGGGGCCATCCAAGGGAATTTAATAGAGATTGAGTCCCTGTTGGGGGAAATCCAGGTCACTGCTATCACTCGGTCCCAGACAAATGCTCACAATGATCTTTCAACTGCACAATGGAGTAAGGAGACCCCAGATGCTGATTTGATTACGGCTCAGAAGGGGGATCCAATAAGTGGTAAGTTTTACCAACACATTGAGGACCCTGAGAACTTTCCCCTGATGGATACCGATTACATTGGGAAAGAGGACCTCAGAGTGTTGATGAAATGTCCAAAAATGTTCAGAATCCAAGACGGTTTGTTGGTAAGGAAATCCCAAGCTGACCATGATCAGTGGGTGGTCCCTACCTCATTCCGAAGCCGGATGTTAAGTCATGCCCATGATGCGGCCACCACCGGTCATAGGGGGTTTCATACAACACTTGAGATCTTAAGAGAGGTTGCATACTGGCCACACATGGGGCAGGACCTCAACCAATACTTGAAGGGGTGTCTTGTGTGTGCACAATTTCAGCCAACATCCCTTACACACCGTGCGCCTCTCCAAAAGAGAGGAATGACCCTGCGATGGTCAGATTTGCAAGTCGACTTCATAAGCCCCGTGATTCGCTCCTCTAGGTGAAATAAGTACATGTTGATGGTGACATGCTTATTTACTAAATGGATGAAATGTCTCCCGGCTCCAAACTGCAAGGCAGAAACTGCAGCTGCCCTGATGATCAATCACATCTTTTCGCGTTTTGGACTACCCCAAGGATTGAGTCAAACAGAGGTAGCCATTTCACCAGCGAAGTAATGACAAATATATGGGAGATACTGGGGGTTAAAAGGAAGCTACACATTGCTTACCGGCCAGCCTCTTCTGGTGCAGTAGAACGTTACAACAAAACTATTGTGAGCATCTTAAAAAAGTTTGTGGCAGATTCTGGGCCAAGTTGGGATATTCGATTACCTCTTGTCCTAATGGCCATCAGATCTACCCCTTCATCTGCAACTAAAATGTCACCGTTTGAGCTGATGACTGGATGCAGGATGGTGCTTCCCCAGCATTTGCTTTACAGGACCCAAGAGCAGACATTGATCAATGCCTCCACAACTCATGAGTATGTTGAAAATTTAAGGTAACACCTCCAACATGCTTTTGCCTATGCTCAGCGAAACCTAGAAAGATCAGCCGATAGCATGAAGACTCACTATGATTTGAAGACTACTAGGAAAGAATACAATGTGGGAGACCGGGTCTATCTAAACAATTTCCAAAGGAACCAGGCCAAACAGCGGAAATTTCTGCCTACATGGAAGGGACCTTTTGAAATTGTAGACAAGATATCACCAGTCACCTACAAGATCTGCATCCCCAAAGGCAGTTTGGCGGAAGGGGAAGACAAGTGGGTCCATATTAATCAGCTAAAGTGTTGCCATCCCAGGCACACTTTGCAGCAACTGGAGGAGTCCTCTGCAATCCCAGAGGGGGCCGCTCCAGATTAATACATTTCCAACCCTAAAATATTCCACATATAGTCTCTAAAATACTATGATAAGAATGCAAATTTCTCCTGATTTAAAAAAAATGTATATGTTCGCCCCTCCGCATTAATAGTGGTGGGGAAATGTCTACGAATATGTTTCTGCCGCCTTTGCTTTGTCATCCTAGGGGAGAAGAGAGAGAGCTAAACCATGGAGACTGCCCAAGGAGGACGACCCCGGGATCGGGAGCAAAGATCCGAGGGGCCCGGGGTACCGCCCAATACTCCCAGTCAGAACCGATTGGGAGAATCAGATGATCCAGCACCGAGGAGACGAAGCAGAAGACCCTCTTTGCGTGGATCAAAACATCCTTTGCACCCGACTCCCGTTCGACTCGAAATCAAAGCGCAGTCAGGCGGGGGGGCTTGTCAGGTGTATTGACCCATGTTCGAGTTATTATGCTGCAACATTTGGTGCTGTGGGCTTAGAAAATCCAAGATGGCGAAAAAGCCCACATTTGCGCCAGAATCCAGGAAAACCGCGCAGTTTTTGCGCACACTAAAATGGTCGCCTGACCTGCCACCCACCAGTGCAAGCGTGATGGGCCAGAAGCGCCATGAGTGAAACGTGGTGCAAAAGGAAAAACAGCAGTGCCTGTTAGCTCAAAAAGCACTTTGAAATCACCTTTGTTTCTCTGAATGCAAGCTCAAAATGCCTATTTCAAACATTGCAAGATATTAAAAAATCTTACTGAACACCAGCAGACGTCTGGTAGAATGAAGTCTTGTGTGCATACAAAATCTTGAAATATGAAGAGCCTAAAATAATGTTCATAACAAAACTGGCTGAGCTGTGGATGTCAGCAGCTTAAATGAAGTTGGATTTAAAGCCACTAAAATCGAAATGTTTAAAATAAATAATAGGTTGCAACTGTTTAAATGTCATAGTTTTGAACTTAGAATCAGCCTTCTAGCTGCATATGTAAAAATTGTAAGTTTGATTTGAATGAAGAAAATTTTGAACAAAAGTGACATTTGGCTGAAGCCTGGCTTAAAGGGATTGAATTCTGCCCGGCAACTACCCCCGACAGGAGTTGAAACTTGCCCAGCAACTGCATTCACAGGCCTGGCCTGCCTTCTGCTGCCCCCACCAAAAAGAGATTACACCTCTCTGATTGAATCAGGGGAGCGGTACCTGGGACTGCAGGAAAACAACAATTAACTTCCCTTGGCTCAAAGCAATTACTAAATCAGGAGGTCGTAAATGGCTTCCTCTTGGAAGGAACTGGGAGGGGCACTGCCTCTGTGAGCCAGCTGAGCTTGGAGGCGGTGAAAAACAAGAAATTCACCGATGTGCTTTGGGACTTAACCACACCCATCTGGGCCAGAGCATAATTTTAAAAAGATGGATAATTCATAGTACAAAATTGTCAAAATTATATAAATAATATCATTATTTCTCTGATTTTTCTGTGCACATTTTAAGAGGTGTTAGGACTCTGTGGTATGTTCTGGGGGGTAGTAGCGTAAAATAGGGTATTACTCCAAATATCTGTATGCTAAAAATCTGACACTTCATCATCTGATGCCCATATTCCTAGCACACATTTGTGCAAATTCTGGAAAAATGTAGATATTGTGTTCTGGATGAAAAGGGCAGAATTCTGTCAGAAGTGGACACAACATCTTACAAAGACAGGGATCGGATGGTTTGGCGCTACATAAAATATGTTAACTGGACATATAATATTAGAAAAATTGTACATAGATAAATATGCATTTGAATCAAAAATAGATTTGTGTGCAAAGTGACAAGGGGAGGATTCTCTGACCCATAAACATACCTCATCACGATGACACTCCATTTCCTTCCCCCAATCAAGGGAGAAAGGAGAATTTGGCCAATGATAAGTTGTGAGGGGCAGGCTTAGTTATGCCCATGCACACACCCATTTTGGTGATGCAATTTCTGCTATAAGTAAGGATGGTAAGTCTTAGTGGGAGGACTTCCAGATTCACTCATCACCTGAACATTGGTGGGACGCTCTGCACAAGAAAACCAGACTCCAGATTCCAGAACTTTGAAGCAGAGGGCCTACTGCAAGCTGAACTCTTCTTAGCTGGCCTTCTAATCTTGCAAACTGATTTTACCCCAGACTTCCAAGGGGCACATCAGAATAAAACAGCCGGGCTGTGCTGTTTCTGCTTCTGGCTAGAACTCTGTGCCAGAACCAGACCCAGAAAGCAGACTGTATCCAGAACCCGTCAGACCCAGACCAGACTGCTGTGCAGTGCCGATAGCAGTCCAGACCAGACCGCTGTGCAGTGCCAGACCAAGACCAGAGGCCACGCTGTGAGCAGAACCAGTGGCAGAGACCGTCCTGTGGCGAGAGTGCAGTCCAAGGCCCATTCCGGTCCAAAATTAGAAGTGAGTATCCAGCCAGAACTGTGCATAGTCATCTCTTAGTCTAAAATAATCTCATCCCATTCATTTCAACCTATTTAGAATTGCATAGAAATCGTGCGTCCATTCTGTGATTTCAAAGCTGTAAAAGTGTCATTTGTCATTCTGAATCTTTACTTCATTTCCGAAAATCTACCTCCACAAAAACGGCCGCATCTTTTGAACCACACGTCCTAGAAGCGAAATTTAACTGTCATCTTAAAGCTAAGAATCTAAGCTTTTCAACTCCTTATAGTTTTTTCGTAATCGCGGTCGACGCACTCAGAAAAAGTGCAGCGAATTGCAATTTGACTCCATTTCACCACTGTAAAAAAAAATAGCTGCTTCTTGCTTGCAACTGCTGAATTTCGTTTCACTCTGATAATCATTCCTGAATCATTGCTAGTGTTGACCTGAACTTATTCAAAGTAGCTGTCACCTACCCTGAATCTCCTATAGGGAATTAAAATCATTTTTAGCGTATTTTTCACTTCATTGCAAATCACATGTAAAAGTATTTGGCCTGTGTTTTAAAATCATCCGTGTTTCTCTAAGCTTGTTGGGGGAAACGGGAACTGAACTGCTTCTGATTGTATTCCTGAAAACCTGTGTGCCCTCATTTCCATCTCTTCATATTGCATAGGGGGGGAGTGAGGAAAAAGTGATCAGATTATCTCTTGTTGAAACCATATCCAGTTTATTATGTGCTGCATTCTTTCCATCATTGCTTTTCCTTGAAACCATACAAAGTATTCTCTGCTACCTTATCCTTTCTATACCAACTCCTAAGTAATTAAAGAATTGTGCTACTGTAATATTATCCACTGTTAATCACTTTCATATTAATAAGAGTGCTATCAAATATTAATTTATTCATAAAAGTGTGATATATATATTGTTTAATTTTTCAAATAAATCTTTTAATTTGCAAAACAAACCTACTTCTTGGCTCAGTGAGGTCAGGGGGATTCAAAGAGAGTGCGCTATATAAGGGTTCATCATCCAGATTTATGAACTTTTCATAAAAATATATAAATAAGGGCTTCCATTGGGCATCCCAGACCAGGCATTGACTTAGTTGGATTGCTAGATTGGAGTCACTTACAGTACCTATTGCTTGCCTGTGCATTCCGGGTTGGATAGTCTGCAACTAAGCCTTGAATATCCCAGGTGATCTTGTTCTTTCCACAGATCATCCAATTCTCTCATTGGTTCAGATTGAAGGTTAAAATCCCCTAATTCATAGTAAAATACACACCATTGCACAGGGGATTGCCCAAAATTGAATCAACTGTGGTAAATTAGAAAGATGAGACAGATCAGTTTTTACAATGTTAAGTTTCTTTATTTAAATAGTAATAGGAACACGCCATCCCTAACCTATGGGGTTCCCTCCCTAACATAACTAAGGTGCTTGTTATCTGCAGTGAAGTCCAAAAGTAAATAGCCTGTCCTCCTTCCAACTCTAAGCTATTCTGTCCCAACACTTATGAAAAAAAAAAAAGGCCAGGCGAGTGACTCCCTTCTCCTGGAAAGCATTTTCTGACCAATAAAAGTCTACTCTTTCCACTGCTTCTTTCCCAATAATGCCTTATACTTTTTTGGAAACCTGGGCAAGAGTGATTTTCCAGTGTCATCTTCTCTTTCTAGTTCCAACAGGGAGAGTGACTCCCTCTTTCTATCGTTCTTACTTTTAAAGTCATTATGTTTCTTCAATGCTTCGTATATCCGATAATGAGCATCATATACTTCTTCTGACTCACTGTCTTCGGTTGGGTATTTCTTACTCCCAAGCAACTACGTGGTACAAGTAGGCTGAGTCACAGAGTATTTGTTACTCTTCTTAGCTTCTGGCCAACTACTGGGATGTGTAGGCTGAGTCCCAGAGGATTTGTTACTCTTCTTAACTTTGGGTCAACTACTGGGACGAGTAGGCTGAGTCCCAGAGTATTCATTACTCTTCTTAGCTTTGGCTGAAGTACTGGGATGAGTAGGCGGATTCCCAGAATAAGGTCTGGCCAGCCACTGGGAAGAGTAGGCTGAGTCCCAGAGTATGTTTTACTCTTCTTAACTTCTGGGCAGATACTGGGACGAGTAGGCTGACCCAGTAATTATTAACAGTCCTTGGTTCGCCTTCTTTCTTTCTGTGATCAGTGGGATGGCCCTAGTAACGATGCACAGTCTCTTGATTACTTATGTTCCTACTGGGCCAAGTATTATAAGTCCCGTAATGTTTCTTTCGCTTAATGGTCTTGTGTTCCACTGTGATGGGGAAGATCACGGCAATCATTATATTAGTTTCTATTAGGACAAATATTATAGGCCTTGTAGTGTTTTTCTCTTTATATTATTTTGTACCCCACTGCGACGAGGAAGATCGCTCTAATCGCTACATTCGTTTTCCCATGTGTAACATTTATTTGGGTCACCGTTTCTGCCTGGCATTGCAACTGCACTATTTGTTGCTATTTTGTTGTCACATAACTGTGACGAATGTAAATGGGTAACTATGACATGCACAGTTATTAGTCACTGGAGGTGAAGGTTACACACAAGTACCACTGCACTATCCGTATGTTTTATTGTTTGTACTATGATTTATGTTATCAAAACATGTTTTTTAAGAAACTAAGTAAAAATATGTAAGCCATAAAAAAGATGAATATGAAAAAAACAGTATCAGCAGCAAAATAATAAATGCAGTGTCAAATCTATGATCACCATAGTGCCCTCTCTCCATTTCCAATCTTGAGTTTTTTGGTAAAATAGGTATTCTGGGTCACTCACATTAACTTTAAAAGAGCTGCCGTACATATTGTAAAAGATATGTGTTCCCCTGCTTGCTATTGTTAGTTTATGTTATTTTTTGTTCAGTTTTCGCCCTTCCCAGATGGTCTGTGAGCACCTTGTAAGGTCCAAACGTTCAAGAGGTGGGAGGCGAAGCAGAGGTTACATTTTTAGGACCAGAAAGGAAGAGTAGGGTAGTAAGGCGATGGCAGCGGAGGTGGTGACGCTGGATAACCAGCTAGCTATTTTCATTTTCGCCTACTCTCAAAGATCAAAGATTCTTTGCCATTCAGGTTTGCGTGCCTGCGCATACATGGTCCGTGGTTTTACAGAGGCTTTAAAATACTGCTTCAAACGCCCTTTGCAGTGGTGGTCCTTAATTCAGGTCCTGGTCTCGGAGCACACTCTTAGTCTTGGGGGACGACAGGGAGCTGAGCGCATCTTTGAAGGGCACCCTTCGAAAAGTCAAACTCTGCGTCACAGCGGGAATGGTTGAAAGCGCCTCTGTTCTGTGGATCTTGAATCTCGCTCCTTTAAAGAACAGCCCTTGACCTCCTCACATTTGCAAGCACCGGTAGGTGCGCCTGTTCTATTCGCTTTATTCTGGGCACTCAAAGCCCACTCAGTAACCGGCGATTTAGAGCTACTGATGTCTGGTCGTTGTGCACTGTTATTACTGCCTAATGAGTGCCCTCCATCATACTTGCACTTCTCACCTCATTACATCTTCATAGCAGCTATGTTTTTTTAGAGAATAATGAGATGGTTAAAATAGACCAGAGCAATGCCCAGTGCAAGCCGGTGCCAGTACCCCATCAGCGAATGCGTGACAGGCAGCGGGAAGATGGGGGGAATCAGAGGAGTGAAAAGGAGTCTGGGAAAAAAGCTCGGCACCACAGGCGCATCAGAAAGAACACAGTGTGCTATGACAGTGGCTTCCAACATGGATGAATGGAGGGTGTGCATTGGAAGAGCCCTCCTTGAAACATATCGATAGCGGGGTTTATGGCCATCTCTAACACCTGGCGTGCAAAAACAACGCACAGAACCCCTAGCCTTGGGATGGATGAATCTGTTTAGCTGGGGTATTCTGATTTATATTTCATTTTCTAGTTCGCTCATCACTACCTCGCTCGTTTCGGTGACAGCAGCTACTGGAGTGCGAACCTAACCTATGGATTGTGCAAAGCAAGGAGTTATCATGGAGTTAGTTTGCCAGATCAATGCCGAAACCACACGGGATGTCCAAAACCCAGGACAATATGTAGGATCGAGGGGAAACGACACGTGTAGAGAACAGGGGGTGTGGGGAGAAGCGCTGCTACACTTGGTAAACTAGCCGTGGTGGAGAAGAGCAGCACTCCTGGTAGAAAAGCAGACTTGTGGAGGGTCCGAACCAGGCACACGGCTTGAAAGTTGCATGATTCAATATCCAGAAGTCAATCCTTCCGAAAGTGCGAACAAGAGAGATCAGATACTGAAATACTAACATGTGCTGGGATAATTCATTGGGATGTCCTTTACAGTTATTCAACTGCTAAAATGAGAAAGGGACGCAAACTTGACATTTGTGAACTTTCATTTAGTAGAAAAATCAAATACTACACATCTGCAATCGTGGCTCCCATCTTCACAAGTGGTAACATGTGTTCAGCGCACCAAACAGAGTGATTCTGAGAATGCCAACAGAAAAGCGACCATGTTTGACCGCGGCAAAGGACTCCATGAAACTGGATGGTGTTCACTACTGAAAATGAAGAGTGTCAGACCCCACACCATGTTATCTCTGGAGTGCATCCGCCAGCCAATAACTGTTAGACTAAGAGGGCAGAATTGACTGGGAAAGAGGCAACACACACCAGAGAAATGCAACCTAGGCAAATGGCACATTTGGGAACATTCCTACATGGCAAGAGATTATCATCCCAGGTAATGACCCTGCTAACTACTCTACTGTCCAAGGAACCCGTAACTATGTAGTAGGGGGCAACCAGCCGCAGGGAGCGCACCCACATCTTTTGCTCAGAGAAGATGACACATGCCCTAACTGATACTTTATGCTGATATTGTATACTAACTTGATTGTACATATCCTTGCGCTGCAGCTCTGTTGTATTTTGCCTGCCTCCCATTACGAGGCAAGTTAGACACGTAGTCCTCTCTCTTGCTCGAGTAGTGGAAGCTGGCTAGCCTTGTTTTCATCCCGATCGCAGCACTTATGTGCCGGATCGACCGCCCGCGCAGCAGACGGGCACATTGGGCGCAACGCCAGCACCCCGAAGTCATGCTTAAGCCAAGCCGTCTCTGCCCATCCATGCACAGAACGTGCAAGTTGATCAGCATGTTTTGGATGATTTACTCCTTCAAGGCTGGGAGAAACGCACTGTGCTTATCTCTTACGCCCCCATTACAACTAGCTGGCCACCTGGTTTCAAGACAGTTCCTGCCCCAAAGGAACCCATCTATTCAAACACACTACGATGTGCCCTATTGAACACACGCTCCCTTGTGACACACGCGATGGACTGTTATGACCTCCTGACCCACGAGGGGCTGGATTTTCTCTTTATCATGGAAAAGTGGCTTAGAGACATTTCTGGCCTGGCCATTGTCCAAGCCCTCCCAAAAAAGTATGCTATAACACCTGAGGACTGTGTGGCCCCCTGCCCATATGGTGGGGTGGCCCTCATTTCCAAAAACAATTGCAGCGTCTCCAGCTTAGTCCCTAAACACTCCTTAAAAATGGAGTGCATTCTAACTCGCATCTCTACAACCCCAACCTTCACTTTTACATTCCTACTGATATATGAGCCCCCCGGGACAGATGCTACTTTTTATACTGAATTTCCTGCATTCTTGCTGGAATTGTTAGTTAAATACCCTGATCTAATTACCATTGGGGACTTAAATTTGCCTATGAATCAGGTGTCAGCTAAACCTGTCACCAATTTCCTAGCATTGATGGCTGGCCTAGGTCTTCTACAAGGTGTTAAGGCCCCTACTCATAATGGTGGCAACACACTAGATCTTATTTTCTCCCCTGCCTCCTATGTTGAGATTTCCACCCCGGTTCCTATAACCTGGTCTGACCACTTTGTGGTACCTTTTTCTATTCCCCTAAAAAGTCCACCGATTGTGATTAAGAAGCCTGTCATTTATAAGTTCAGCTGGACTGGGGTATCTAAACCTAAGTTGATCGGGTCACTACAAACCCAATGTAGTAGTGTGGATCTTTGCAGCTGCAAAAGGGTGGAAGGACCTGCCACTTTCTCTGAGTGAGACTATCGATCATCTTACATTTTGGTGAACTCTGAAAACTCTGCTCTTCTAATAGTGGCTCTTTGTGTTTTACTCCTCACCATTTCTCTCCTTTTAGTGCCACGATGCCCCGGGGTGTACAGGTGCTTGATAAATAATAATAACATAACATAAAGTTTCCAAAGCTTGGAGAAATTATCTAAAAAGAAAGGTTAGAATACCAAAATACTGTAGCAGGCAAATCACAATAAAAGATCACAAGTATCATTCAACCGCAAGCGATGATGAGCCAAGGTGGCAACTTAACAAAAACTACGACCCCTTGCCAAAAGCAAGCCCTGTCTCGACACCATATGCTCTGATCACATTGACACCACCATTTTTAAGAGAGGACATAAAGGACAGACAATGGGCAAAAAAACATTCAAACACACCACAAACCCCTCATGTCAGAACCAGAACAACCAGGAAACCACAGACCCAAGATCAGAGCTCACAAACATAGAAAAATCTTGCGTGTTGGCAATTTTGTCATGAGAGATCACTGTAGAACTGATATGTCACTATCCCTGCAAATAGTTACCAAAAAACCTTGGCATTAAGAGATTTTAGCCTATGGGTGTGAGCAGCAGGAGCTTGGGGGCTAGCATAATTCCAGAAAATGGAAAACCTGGATCTTGTCCAGATGCTGGGATTTTTCCACAGATAAACACGCACGCACTAAGAACAGAAGATTTAAAACTGCAGCATCAGTTTTGGTCAGGTTATTTGCTGATCCTCAGTCTTATATTGAAAAATGGTGCCTTCTGGCAAAGAGTCACTTGCGACATTCTCCATTGGACGTCCACGTGGTCTCTACTGTTCCACATTTATATGCACCTTCTGGCTCATCTCAGCAGACAATCGGATGTCTGCAGTTGACACACCGATCAACCTTGTACTGGAGAATGGAGTTAAACAGGAGGCATATACAATAAACCGCAAATACAACATCTATCACTGGATACAGAAGAACACTTTCAGATCCTATTACACCTCTGCTAGGATGGCCACATCCCACCGAATATCAGCAGTTTTTACTCAGAAAGTTAAGATCCTGGATCATTTTGAGCTGGGACCTCACCTATTGGTCCCTAAAATATCCAGTCATCAAGGGAACCAATGGCCAGAAATATATGCCCTGCAAAATGCCATGGAATATCCTAACAAAGCACCAGGTTGGTCTGCTGACTAAAGCACTGGCCATGTCAAGCTTACATTAATGCAGTGCGCGTTACAGTGGCTTCCCAAAACGCCCCTATTGGTTGAAACAAGTGCAGTAAAACACCTGGTTAGTCTTCAATTTATAATACCTTACCCACATCCGATCCACATTAATGACACTCAGGTGGATTCCAGTGGAATCCAGGTTGACGTTCAAACTGTTTTGGGAAAAGGGGACCTGGTGACTTGCAGAGACAGTCCCCTCATTGAATGCCTTCACGAATTATCCACTTATGTAATTCATAGGCTATCTGTCAACATGAGTTCTATTGACTACATGACTGGGAGAGCCCTTGGAGGAGAGGGATGTAGGCTTGAATCCATGCAATCTTTCCCTAAGAGCAGATACTCATGTCCTCCTTTTAAAATGTGGCGGAGAATAGCATTATCTGAGCAAGAGAGATTAAAATAGTTGTAACCAACAGGTGTGACTCTTGACCACAGGCAATGCACTGCCAACTGTTGCTAAGCCCATTCTCCAGACCAATTGCCAGTTAATCATTAAATTCTTCAAAAACAATTTCCTTCTTCTCGGAGCCAGACACTAAGCATTTTCTGTATAACAAAGCATTTCCCCCCAAATACACCATGTCTACGTAGTTTGAAAGTGCCCAGAAGAGAAGTCATTTTAGCACTATAGAAAGCAAAACCAATAACTGAATACAGCTGTTAGAAGACCTGGGCTCATACGCTCTGTGAATAATCAATTCTTCAAAAACAAAAAGGGCACTATTACATTTCTGCCTGAGCTTTTAAACTTGGAGCTGAAAGAAGACAAATAAGCTCTATAAAAGTATGAGTTGAAAGACACTTTTCCATGAAGACATGTATTCTGCTGTAGTACCTAAGTGGCAGCAATAAATTAAGTCTGCCTCTCCTGCAAAGCCGTGATTCATGGCATGGCAACAGCCTTGCCAACCACCTCACATGCAGGGGGCTGGCAAGGACTGTATTCAGAGGCCAGAACACCCTTCTGGACCAGCCAGAAGAGCCATTCATTAACGGTACCCCGGGAGGTGCCGTTAAACTCCACAGCACACCTTTCCCATTATAAACAAAGCATTGCTCAGACTGCAGCACCACTTTTCTAGTTTGATGAAAGTTTAAGAAAACTTTCTTAAAGTAGAAAAGTGGCAGTCTTTTGTGAAATGCTCGCTATGCTTCTGGGGCACATGTTTCCCCCACAAAGAGAGATTGTAGCAGCTTTTGCTGCTGGAAAACACATTTCCCCTGCAATATTTTCCCTCCTCTCAGAATGATGGTGCTGGAAACTGGAGGGGAGAATGTCGGCTTTCCTCGCTATATTTAGTACGAACTCAGAATCAGCAGTTCTCCATGCAAGATGTCTCCCCAAATAAAAAGGTGAGGCCTGCGATTACAGGATTTTGACGGCACGATTATCCACAAACTGGGAAAAAAATTAAACCCGGCAGACATCATGTCATGCCATCTGCTGCCAGGCCACTCCACTGACAAAAGCCTAGCGGAAGATACCATGGTCCTCCCAGAACAATCACACCTGAAACCATTCTGGATCACACCAAATGAGACGTCACACTGAGGAAAGTACAAGACCTAATCTGATCCCGAAGATGGAGTGATCTGTACAGCACCAACAAAGCATGAGAAACCCACCTTGCTGTTGAAATGCGTGCTTTCAAAAACTTGGGAGAAAAACTATCAATATTGGTGGAAGGACTCGTCATGAGAGGACATTGAATAGTAATTCCCTTGCATCTAGAACAATCAGTCATTGATTTAGCACACAAAGGTCACTGTGGAATGGTGACCACGAAATTAAAAATTAGAGATACTGTGTTTCCCGGGGCTGGACCAAATGGTAGAGCGCACCATCAATGCATGTCACCTATGCCAGAGCACCTCCTGACCAAATAGGCCAGAGCACTTGGTGATGTCAGACATGCCTGAACAACCGTGCACCCACCTTGCAATTGACTTCTTCGGCCCCTATGAAGAAAACAAATATTGGCTAGTCATCATGGATGATTATTCACAGTTTTTTCTGGTGCATCTAATAGAGTCTATGGCAGCCAGCACTGTCACACCAGTTCTGGACAACATTTTGTCTGCAAGGGGTAATCGAGAATTCCTGAAATCAGATAATGGCCCACCTCTCAGCAGTCTGAAGTTCGCAAAGTTCATGCAATACATGGGGATCCATCACAGAAGTATTACTCTGCTATGGCCACATGCAAATGTCATGGTGGAGCGATTCATGGGCAGCTTGAAAAGAGTCGCTCAACCAGGCCGTGTGCAGCATGCTGAGAGACTATATAAACTCAACACATGACACGCAGGGGCGCCGCCAAAGGGTGGCCAAGGGGGGCCACAGCCAACCTTCTAAAAATTATGGCCCCCCCATCGACCACCCCACGAAATTTGAAAAGCAAAATAAATATATATATATATTTTTTCACACTGAACTGCGCTTGGAAAATAACATGCCCATTTCAGTGTGAAAAAAAATGTCATTTTTTTTTGCTTTTGCTTTTTTGCTGTGGTTCGCTGTGGCCCGCTGCCCGCGTTGGACTGGGGGAGAAAGGACCAGACGTACCCGGAAATAAATATAGCCTGGAGGCGTGCATTTCTGCTTTGGCAATTGGCTTGCGCTTCCCAGACTGTTTTTATTTCGGGAATACAGGTTTCCAATGTTCAGGCTGCAGCCTGCATGTAGGTTGTTCTGTGTGCAGCACATGCTGTGTTGTTTACACATGCAGCACTGCCAATTTGTTTGGATTGGTGGCACTAAAGAGTCCTGGGCTGCCCGGCTGCCTGCAGTGCTGAGAGATTCCACCACCTGAGGTAAGGAGACCTGGTCTACTTCCTCCAAAAGGGTCACTGCTAGAAAGGCCAAGGTGTTGTGTCAAGTTGTGGAGAATGACTGTCCTTATGGAAGTTACTGCCCTCAGAGATGTGGGTGTGGAAGCAAACCTTGCTTGCTCTGGAATCTGTTTGTTGTGCATTGTGTTGTTGAGTGTAGAAGTGCTTTTATTTGGGGAAGGATGAGAAACAAGACCTGGTGTGGTGGATAAGCGGGCATACCGTTCAACCTACTGAATGGGCCAAGGTGGTTAAATCAGATGTGGTTGCGGCTGTGGGAAGTCAGGAGGAACTCCTGCATTCTTGACTGCATGTTAAGGTTTTCCAGAGTGGGTGAATACATTGCTGTGTTGGGAGTGTGAAAATATATCCAGGCTGGGTGACACCCTTCAGAAGAGGGTGAGATGTAAGATACAGATTGAAGAAACTAGCAGTCTTTTTTCTGTCTTCTTAAGGCATCGCTACCTTCCCCCTCTTTTGTGTCTATGTTCTTTCATGATCTCAAGTACAATGTTCACACTATCCTCAGGATAGTGTGCACTACAAAAACACATGTTTTGTGACCAAAAAGACCCTCTACTTTTATTCTTCTCTTCTTTTTTTATTTATTACCCCATTCTCTCTGGACTCTCCCACCCCTCCTTTATACCTATATTCTGTGTAAGCACCTGGCATGCTGCAGCCATTTGTATAGCTGTCTTTATGCTTTTGTATGCTTAGGCCTCTGGCCAAAGGCTTGATACATTGGAATTCGATTGTGACACCATATGAGGCTTATGATTACAGTTCAATATTCAACTTCAGTGTTATTTGACACACCCTCATTTTTCCTAACCCAGCATCATTCATTAGAATCATAGTCACCTTTTTTTTAATTAAATATGTTAAAAACCTTTGACCCTGGGAGCATCTTTTTTTGCAAACATCAAATATGTAAAGTTCCAACTAGGTCACTCTACTTCATTGGTCAGCAACCTTTGGCTCTCCAGATGTTTTGAACTGCAGCTTCCAGTATCCTTCACCATTGATTATGCTGATGGTATATGTAGTCCACAACATCCAGAGAGCCAAAACGTGCAGATCCATGCTCTCCCTTAATTGAGCTGTTGATCAGTCCTGTGCTGTAAGTACCTACTGCAGGCCTTGCAATTAAACTGATATCAAATAAGAGAAGTTACCTTTCAGTTGTACACAGGGAAGCCAGGGTTGGTGTGTCAGAGATCTACATATGTTTTTTGAACACTGTGAGAAGACAGATGTCTTCAAAATGGAACCAATAGTTTCTGGAATTAACTCTACAGAACCACAGAAAATGGCCCCTGTAGCAGATTTGTCTCAATTCCATTAGCATGGGCATAAACTTTCCAATATTACGGATTTGAATCTGCGTTTCTTATACATTCTAAAGGTTTTTAATTGAACAGCTTGCGTCTCTGGGAGTTCTCGTAGCATCTCTTTTGCCTGTTGCTTTCAGCAATTATTTTGGGTTCCAATATCCTGCCTGCTTTGGCTGGAAAAGTGGTTGTTTAAGGTCACGCTTCTGTAATTTTCAAATAAAGCTGGTAAATGATAATCATTTCAGGGTTGGTTCAGAATAATAAGTGAAGAAAGAAAGGGAAGTCTTTGTGCAGAGAGGGCTGTTTTGGGGTGTACTGTAACTTTGAATGTCTCCTGTTGTGGAACCGGTCCTATGTGCTTGTTCCAACACTTTTCATTTTACCTCTTATTTACTGCCTATTAGTTACTGAACTGTCAGCTCATTTCACCTTAAAAAAGCATGGGGGCTCCCTGCATTCCCTTTTATCAAAAAACTCCACCCCACCTCTGAAGCGGCACCACTAAGGGGTGGCAAGGGTGGCCACAGCCAACCTTACAAAAACACTGCCACCCCCCACCGGCCCGCCTGCCAGTTATGTGTTTGTTTTGGTGTGCCACCCCAAGATTTCCAGTGACCTTAGCAGGCCACCCCTATAAAAAAAAAGTCTGGGGGCGCCACTGATGGCATGATAGGAAAATGTCCCTCAGAACTACTGTTTGGCAGGAAGACAAGGATCAGACTGCCTCATCTTGTGAATTAAGTGAGAGACAATGTGAAGCAGATTAGAGAAGTAGATTCCCGCAAAAAGCAAGAGATGAAGGAGTACTCTGATAACAGAAGGCAAGCAAGAGCTCTGACCTGCAAATAGGTGACAGGGTGCTTGTATGCAGACGACAAGGTGGAAAGACAGATTCAAAGTTCCATCCAGAACACTTCACGATATCTCATGTGAATGGACCAATGATGACTGCTCGCTCCCCTAGGAGAGTGGGTACTTGGAACGTCTCCCACTTCAAACTGTACAAAGAAGAGGTTCGAGAAGATGAAGAGGAAGAAGATGCTTCTGTGATACATGAAGAGCAGATGAGAGAAGAAGAAGAGCCAAGAGACCAGCAGGAAGAAGGTGGGACCAGGTCCACCAGGTGTATCAGAAGGCCTGTATGTCGCATTATGAGGACACCAAACTGTGAGTGACTTTTTTTTTGCCTGAAAGGGGGGGTGATGTGTCCTGGAGAGGACACTGTTAATGGAGCGGCCAAGCTCTGACATGCGAATGCCGGGTATCGTGCCGGGTATCGTGCATGCGTGATTGAGAAAGCCAGCGTAAGGCAGTTGCCGGTGTGAAGAGGAAAGGAAGGTTGATACCTTCTCCGGTTCCATGTGTTTATTACACTGCACTTTTCACCCTGAGTTCTTTCCAGTGCTTCTAGTGCAGCTTCCTGCACCTTCTCATATGAAGAAAAGGACAGTGACGCGTGCCGATTTTAAAGTGACACCCTAAAGGTTAGCACCTTACGTGAATCCCCCCAGTACTTGCCTCCACTGTCCTCCCACAACACTCATCAAAGGCCTAAAATAATCCATTAGCTCACGATTCCCCCTTGAGCAGCAGTGCACTAAAGTGAGCAGCAAGTTCACCCCTAAATTCACTCTATTTTTGCAAAAGGATTATCAATGCGTAAAGAGCCAATACTAGCGCTGAATGGGGACAAGCGCATAGTGTGGGAAGCATGCCATGGCGAACTGCCAGCCAGAATCCCAGTTCAGCCAGGAACAGAACCTGATTTGCAAAACCATGTGCAGTGCAAACGTACTGCTTGCAGAGAATACCCTGCATTAATGGCAACCAACTGCTCCACATGTTGCACTGTAAAATACACAATGTGCAATGAGAATCGGTGTGTTGGTCTGCACACAGGCTTGTACTAGCGAATAGGGCAATAGGGCAATGCCCAAAGGGCCGACCTGGCTGGACAGTGTGGGCTAGTTTTCTGGTCCGATGTGGGGCAGTTTAATGACAGTGCACCTTGCAAGTGGTACTTTCACTATGTTAGATGACCTTTGAAATGCACCATCTGCCGTATTTCTTTTTTTCCAATGATATGCCACAAACTGCGACACGCACATCTGGGTAGATTTAGAGCCTGATTCAGAGAGCGTTTTAAAATGGAATTGCCCCATTATAAAACGCTTCTATGAAGCAGGCTCTTAATGTCCAGTCCTTCCCGGTCTGCGCTGCAGTCTTGCTTTATTGCAGTGGTGGCTGGTGAATTTTTTAATTGGAGGGGTGTTAATATTTCCCCCAAATATGACCGAACGACCACGTGTAGCGAGGGAGCCCGAACCAAACAAAGGGCCTGCTGCGGGTTCTCTCCCTGTGAATGTTTTTTGAATAATGGATTAAAATGGTGCATTTTACAGTGCCCTTTAAATGAAAAATGTAAAAAGCCAGACAGTTTGCGATCGCTTGTGTAGGGTAATTCATGAATAAAATCCAGTTGATGAAAGTCACCAAAAGTGCACAGGAGCACTTTCCAAAACATTTTCATGACCCCTTTCCCCACAATATATGCCAGTATAAGAAAAACGTTTTCACACTGGTTCTGGCTATACATTTCCCAATATATGCCAATATATGGCCATCACACATAGATGCCTTACATCAGTTGCCCCACCCTATCTCTCGGAAAGAATCACCCTCAACTCCTCTAATAATCCCACAAGAGCCCACCAGGCCAACCAGATGTATGTCCCTATGTTCTAAAGATCCAGAGCCGGAGGGTCTAGCTTCCAACACCTCGCACCCAAAAACTGGAATGCCCTGCCAACCTCACTAAGGAATGAAAAATCGTACACCACCTTTTGAAAAAACTTAAAAACCTTCCTATTACGCTAATGTTTAAACCAACATGCATAGTTATACTTGCACTGTAACCATAGCAAAGCATAACTTTTTACCTTTGGACCCACGCGGTCTCTTACCACCTGTCATTGTCATCACTGCACTCAAAGCATTTAATCTTGTTTTACTACTATAGCGACTGTTACATAATACCTATGTTAAGCTCAAGCCCGCTGTAACAGCTCCACGATGCCTCAGGGCAGTTCTGTGTGCTTTATAAATGGAAAGAAATAAATAAATAGATTCCAGTATAAGAAAACACCCATGTTTGCTTTGCGCATCAAGCCAGTAATGATACTATAAGAAAACATGGCCACGCTGGTTCTGCCAATATATGGCACTAGCCCCACGTAAGAACAGAGAAAAAGAATGGGTATCCCCAAAACCATGGACCGGGGGAGCAATATATGAAGTAGAAAAGAGCAAAGGTCACACGGGTAAATACAAAAATTATTCAAGTCGCAATTGATTCAGAGTGTGGAGAGGGAAGAGGCTCAGTCAGATAACCAAATTATAATATAATATTTTAATATTTATCAAAACCATCATAATAGCATAAAAATATGTATTACATTCACACAATAACAGCCTAAAAAACATTTAAATGTATATCCATGTAGACAAAATATCCAAAAATATCAAAGAACAAGATAAAAGCAACCTAACATTTACTGATATATGTAGTTCAAATCCATCTGCATTTCATGAGCAGTATATGTTAATCAGTCTGAAGGTGCTGTGAAAAAAGTGATAAGTGCCTACTACATGTAAAAAATACCAAAGTATCTTAAAAAGTGTAGTTTCGACTATATCTAGTTCAAACAAGAACTGATGGTCGCCTTATTCAGGGCGCACTGATGAGTTGAATCTACCATTGGGAAAACACTAATATATGCAATTTATAATTGAGCCAATGAGACCCATGATTGCACAGATGTGGTACTTCAAACTTTATTGTAGATCTCAGTATCCATAAAAGCATCAACCCAAAATAGTGAAAACATAAAAATGGGAAAGAACAAAAAAACATATATTAAAATCAAACACAAAATTGACTGTTCCTCAAATTACTCCACACCCAATTAGAATTCAATTCAATGAACTATCAATAACAAGAAAAAAATGTGTTCACCTCGATTAGTCCATAAGGGGCGCAGAGAACAATTATTTTTGTCACGCAGCCCGTTAAATAAACAGATGGCAATAGTATTGCATCTGTGGAGTCAAAAAGTATATATGGGATATAAGTAATTTTCCCAACTTCTAACCATATTGCATAAAAAGACTGGTCCAAAAACATACACCGAGCTACATATTTGTAAACGTACTAACCTCAACATTGTGCCAGTAAAAAGCATGTGCACAATTAGAACAATGGACCATATTTGCATCTGACATTCAGAAACTTGTAGAGAAAAACATCTCAATGTAACAATGGTTCCCTCTGATGTAGTTAATCTGATGTAGTTAAATATCACAGAAGGCCGTTTGGAAATGGCCTAAAGCAGAAAGAAACAAACATCTAAACTAGCGACGCTAAATAGCGGCAGCACTAAAATCGAAGATTAAAGAGAAATATCAGATATCCAGCATAGTCAATAAAGATTCACCCATCTCTCCTCTAAAACTCAGGACATCCTGTCCTCACCCTCCTTCTATCCCCTACCTCCCCCTCTCCCCTGCTCTTCCTCTGCCCTTTCTGCAGCCTCCTCTCCCCCCTCCTTCTCTGCCTTTCCCCTGTTCTCCGCTGATGAGGTTTCTAGACAAGTGCGATCTATATAAGTCTCGTCAAAACAGGTTCACCCCTGTTCCTCCAAAACCATAAAGGACCACATTGACTCCCTGGCTCCTGCCCTTACTGATTTCTGCAATCACTCCTTTGCCACTGGAGTCTTCCCATCCGCCCTGAAGCACTCCCTTGTGCACCCCCTTCTTAAGAAACCCTCTGCTGACCCCTCCTGCCCGGCTTACTATTGCTCCATCTCCATCACTCCCTTCCTGGGCAAGCTCCTGGAGAAACTGGCCATCTCCCAGCTTAATCTCCACACTGAATCTGTTGGCTGTCTTCATGACCATCAGTCTGGCTTCAGAGCTGCCAGAAGCATGGAAACTGCTCTCCTGAACATCCGTGAAGACCTGCTCTCCAACCTTGGCTCCAACACCCCCTCTGTCCTCATTTTGCTTGATCTCTCTTCTGCCTTTGACACTGTCATCCATGCCATCCTGCTCAATTGTCTCCATGCTAACCTGGGTATCACTGGTCAGGCTCTGGCGTGGTTTACTTCTTTCCTCTCTGACCGACCCTCCCAGGTTCAACTTGGGTCCTTCCTCTCTGCTATCTTTTTCTCTACTTGTGGTGTCCCCCAGGGGTCTAACCTCTCTTGCTGGCTTTTCAACCAATACCTGGCACTCTTGGCCCACCGCATAGCTGCTCTCTGCCCCAACTTTCAGTGCTATGCGGATGACACTCAGCTCATCTTCAGGCTACCCTAGGCCTCCTCCTCTACTTCCCTCATCTCTGACTGTCTGTCTGCTATCCAGGAGTGGTGCGCCGCCAATGACCTCTGCCTCAATGCCAGTAAGACTGAGATTCTCCTCATCGGCACACCCACTCCCTCCTTTCCTGTATCTCTCTGGCCAGACTCTCTTGGCCCCCTTCCTTCTCCCACCTGCAAGGCTAAAAATCTTGGGGTCGTCTTCGACTCTACACTCTCCTTCTCACCTCACATCTCTGACGTCTCTAAGAAGTCACACTACAAGCTACACCTCCTCCAAGGTATTCTTCCTTTCCTCTCCTTCCCCCAGAAGCTCACTGTCTCCAGAGCTCTGGTTCTCTCCATGCTGGACTATTTTAACAGCCTCTATCTAAATCTACCTGCTTCTACTCTCCGCCCATTGCAACTTATCCAGAACAGAACTTTGAGACTTGTCCTTGGCCTGAAGCCCAGGGATTGTATCTCTCCAGGACTGAAATCTCTGCACTGGCTCCCAGTGGCTGCGAGGATTAAGTTCAAAACCCTCTGCATCGTCCACAAGGCCTTCTATGGCCTGGGGCCTCAATACCTTCAACTCTCTCTTCCTAAATACCTTTCTTCTCAAGCCCTTCGCTCATCTGCCTCCAAATCCATCAGGGTCAGTCGCTTCTCCAAGCAACCAGCTGGTGGTAGATCTCTCGCTTCGGCTCGGGCCTCCCTCTGGAACAGCCTCCCTGGCTCCCTGAAACTTGAGGTGAATCATCTTCGGTTCCGTAAGCACCTCAAAACGTTTCTTTTCTCGTCTGCTTTTTCTCCTCTTTTCCCTTGCTGTTTCCTGGCTGACACGGAAACTGCACTGGTTACCCGGCCACCCTCCGATCTCGGGCCCATATCCACTCCCCCACCAGTCGGGTCATGACAACCCCTGCACTTGGTGACTGTTTCTGTATCCCTACGGTCCCACTTCCTGCACTTGACACCGGACGTCTGCACTTACCCTTTCACTTGCCACCTGCTGGCTGCACCTTTTTTTATTGTTGTATATTGTTTATTGTTTATAAATATATAGGTCAGCACAAACGTGCCTCGTATAAACCCAGAGTCCTACTGCTGTAATAGGAAATATAGTCCATCGCCATATAGTCCATCGCCATACTTTGATCGATTTAACGCCTGGTACAACTGTCAGATGAGTAAATTTATACCCATCATGGCCCAATAGAAATACAGAAGCAGTATACACTGACTGAGGCACATACTTACCGTGCGTGGCTCAATAGAGTTGCAGCACTAATATACGCTGACTAAAACACAGGCTTACCGTATTCAGAATACACTGTAATGTAACCAAGTATGCCGCGTGGACGTGCGGCTTGTCAATATCTCAAAAACCGGGACCGCTGGATGTAACTCCTTCGCGTGACTCGCTTTCAGTGAAACTGACGGCGTGATGACGAAGCAGCCTCATCAACACGCGAAGTTAGGGAGGAATATAGGACTTGACTCCTAACCCAGAATACCATAAGAATAAAGAAAGGAGTAACGAACTTCTAAGGCACCAAATATTTATCTGAGTAAATACGAGCCTATAGAAGGGCCAAAGTATTCAAACAGTCAATGCCCAGAATAAGATGAAAAAACAGAACTGGACTAGAATAAAGAATACAAAATGCAGCACTGATGATCGACAAGAGGAATTGTTAATATAAAAAGTAAATAACAATAATACAATGATCATGCAAGAAACAATTGGACAGGTAGAAGATAAAAATGTATTTGAAAATTAATATAAAGCGAAGGAAAATAGAGCTAGGCTTCTGCATCATCGTGCAATAACGCTAAGTGAAAAGCTGTCAGATATCAAAGCACAGCAAAAGAGCATCTAAGTAGCTTCCCGCTCTTTGAAAGGCCTAAACATTTAATTAGTCAACAACCAGAGAGTAAACTAAAAAGATTTTTTTAAAATTGAAATAGAGAAAAAACAAGAAAACAACATCAGTAAGAATAGAAAATTGTCAAGAATGAAAAGGAAGTCATGGAACACAGTGGAGCCACTCTTCTTGGAGATTAAGGCCAGAGCCATAGCTATTGGTATTATACATCCACCATTGTTTCCGCTGGCCAGTCTGGATGCTGTGTTGTTAGAATCAACCCCTGAGACCTTCTCTAACACCCACCATTTCAAATCATTACAATTGTGGTTCTGTTCCACAAAGTGGGCTGCCAAAGGAGCTGTAATAGTTCTGGTGCGTATTTTGGATTTATGCTCTCCAATCCTCAACTTGATGGACCTTGATGTTTTGCCAATATATGTTTTTTCTTAGGGGCAAACTATCACATAGATAACATTTTTAGTGTTACATGTGGTATGCTGTTTAAGGTGCCACACTTTACTATTAATCGTTACAGAGGTGCAAGCAGTGGCAAAAACCACATGGGAAATGTCCCGAGATGGCTTTAGCACCCCAAAAGGCTCGGGAGTGTATTATGTTTGGTGAGGAGCACTGCTCTGTCAGCTTTAGGGAGCCAATTTTTTAAGTTCTTAACTTTTTTGACAGCATATAGTGGACATGGTAAATCGGGAATATTCATTTGGAGAAGATGCCAATGTCTTGTAATGATCTTCTTAATTTCGTGGTGTTGTGTATTAAAGGTCATGGCACAAACTATTTGTTCCTTGGTAATATTTTCCCAATTGGGTTTAGTCAGAAGAATGTCTCGGTGCTGGAATTTGGCCCTTTTGCGAGATTGTCTGAGCAAATGGGAGGGATATCCTCATCCATGGAGTCTGTCCGAATGGCAGATGCAACTCATCAGTGCGCCCTGACGGAGGCGACCATCAGTTCTTGTTTAAACTAGATATAGTGTGTCGTCAAACTACAATTTTTAAGATACTTTGGTATTTTGTACATGTAGTAGGCACTTAGCACTTTTTTCATAGCACCTTCAAAATGATTAACATATACTACTCATGAAATACAGATGGATTTGAACTACATCTATCAGTAAATGTTAGGTTACTTTTATCTTGTTCTTTGATATTTTTGGATATTTGTCTACATGGATATATATTTAAATGTATTTTAGGATGTTATTGTGTAAATGTAATGAATATTTGTATGCTATTATCAGTGGTCGAAGTGTACGAAAAAAAGTAGTGGATCTATGTTCCCTGCTGGCCTGCACCCACTCCCCACAAACCCCATCACCACGTCCCCTCCCACACACAATACACACACCAAAACACTTTCACCTGCTTTTTAAGGGAACGTTCAATGCAGTGCACTAAAAGTGCAAGTTTCAACTTCTTCCTACACTCTTATTTTAAAACGAAACCATTCCGGAACGGTTTCTTTTTAAAATAAAAGTATAGGAGCTGTAAAAGGTAATTTAAAAAAGTAGAGGAGCACCGCTCCCGGCCGCTCCCGCTCACTTCGACCACTGGCTATTATGATGATTTTGATAAATATTAAAATATGATGTTATAATTTGGTTATCTGACTGAGCCTCTTCCATCTCCACACTCTGAATCATTTGCGATTTGAATAATTTTTGTATTTACCCGCGTGACCTTTGCTCTGTTCTCCTTAGTATCCCCACGTAAGAACATACTCCTGGCTCCAAGAGCCAAGTTGTCTTTCATTTCTCAGACTCCTTAACCCTCCCAGCCCTCACAGCAGAATCCTATTTGCTACTGGGAAGTTCAGGGAGAAGGAGCGAGGAAAGTACCTGACCCGTTCCCCGCTCTCCGTTCAGGCAAGTGTAGTGCCAGAGGCTCTGGTTAAATTGCCTTTCTTTTGCTGCAAACGTGACACATTAGGTTCCTGTATAAAACCAGTGTCTGCATTCTGCATGTTTTTATATACACTGCCCCCAGCACTCCCCCTAGGTGTACTGGGAAAGTGACAACATATGTGTCAATCTTTAAGTGTAATCTGCGTCTTTACATGCAACAAGAGCAGAATAAAAAAGGAGTCTTTTCCCAGAAAGCTCATATTCGAATGTGTACCTTGCAAAATAGCCCATCAAATACTGAGATATACTTTGCATTCTGGTACTTGTAGTTTTTTTTTTTTTTACATAAAATTCTCAAAAGTGCTAGTACAAAATGCAAAGAAAAATGGACTAGAAGAGATGCAACTGTGTCATGCAACTTTGTCATGATGTTCTTGAAAACGAAGGGTGCACTATTGTCTGGGAGGAAATGGCTGGGGCTGCACTCCTTGCACGTGTAAATCCTATTAGCTCATCTACTGACAGAAAGCACAACGCAGGGCGCGGAAGGCTGTGGTGGCCACGGGACCCTGAGGCCTGTAATCCGGAGTCTCACAGCCCTCCCCTTTGCTCCGTGCGTGCAGTGAGGAAAATAGATGGTTATGCTTTCAGATGATGCTGCAAGTCGGGTGTGCCGAGAATAAACACTTTACATACATGCAGAAACCCGCGTCCTGTCACGTATTTGCTGTGCACAGCTTTATTTCATATTGAACAAGCGCATACGTTGCTGTGTGGCATTGTGCAGTATTATTTGCTTATTGTGCTAAATGGCAAAACCAAAGACGTTAGCTGAATATATAGGATTAGTAGTACCTCATTATTACATCGTACTTACTTCTAAATTCCCCATGTCGCCAGAGTCAAAAGCAATCTGACATCACTGTGGTGTCACCTGAGTCCCCTGTTTTTGGGGTGTCACGCCCTGTGACGTCATTGAGCTGCCATTCCCGCGTCCCTGGCATTTTGACCAACTGACGTCGCTTTATGTAAGACGTGTGGGAAACGTAATGTATACGTGAATGTTGCGCCACTGCTTGCGGCAGTGACAAATGCAAATGTGCAATGCAGCTGCTTCCGGGAAAAATAATATCTGACCTTTCATGCCAGCATCTGCGTCCCAGCGTTTTGGGATTATTTTTAGCGCGCGGACACCGCGGCCAGTGTTGGGAACGGGGATCTGGACTCTCAGCGCCGGCCCTTAGCATCTCCACCGAGGACGAGCTGGCCTTGACCCTGGCGTTCTGCGCCTCACGCGCTGCCAGAATTCCTTCAGGAGCTCTTTCTCTCTGTTTTATGTTCTCACGTCTCGAGACTCCAAACTTTCCATGTTCTCATGATGGTTCTGCGCTTGGGAAATAGCTCTTGAGTCTTGCTTGGTTAAAGACAAGGATTCGTGCGGAGCTTTCACAGAATATATTTCAATGAAGGAATCCCTTTCATACAGAAACTCCTTTGCATTGAGGGACATGCAGTACACGCAATGATGGGGAAGAGAGAGAGAGACACCTGATATGCACATTCTGGGAGATGGATTTATTTACATTTTTAAAGCGCTCACACAGCCTGGGGGTATCGCGACCCTGTTACAGAATTTGTTGTGGTTGTCTTAGTTGCATATTTAAAACGCGCTTAAATACCCAGAGGTTTCTAAGCAGGGACCCGGGGATTGAACCTGTGTTGCTTCGAGTAGTCTTGCTTCCAAAGCAAGCACGTTGCCAATGAGCTATCCTCCCGATTCAAGCTCACGTACCACCATGCAGCTGGGGAAGGCCTACACAAACATGGCGGACTGGCAGCTTCTCAGGAATGCTGGGAAATACGATATAGGGACTTGGATATTGGCTATCGTTCACTGCTGTCAGCTGTCAAGTCCTCTATTTCTATGTGACTTTGGGCTTGTTTTTGCACACTGTCCTGTATCAGTCTTAAAAGCCATTTATTGCCATTTTTTCTACCATCCTAAGCCCAAAGGTGTGCTTATTGTTGGGCTTCTTTTATCATCTTATTTCCAGGCACAACTGCTGGGAACACAGTCCGACTCTACTCAACAAGCAGGCTGGCTAGGTGAGGGCTTGACGAATCAGAGGACCACATTTCAAGTGGGTGGCTTGTGCCTTCATGATGAGTGTAGCTCTCTGGAAGTTGACTCCATGGACCAAATTACTGACATTTTGAGGGAGCACAAAAGGATGTTGCTCATGTGGAGACGTGGTTTGCACCCGCAGTGTTGGCTCAGTGCATTAGTGCTAATGCAGTTGTACCAGCGTAAGTTACCCTGCCCTCAATCTGACACCCTCATTACTTCTTGTTCCAGACCTAGTCAATGGAAACATTGATTCAAGAGTGCAAATGCCAGACCAGATTGCTGCCAATTACTTGTCAACAGATTATTTATTTGCATATGACTAAAAGTATGATTAGTTTAATTAATGATGTATACTTTGGAGGAAAAGTGGATGCAACCAGACAAGCAGAGAGTATGGACTCTCTGCTCGGTATGCATACAAGGAGCTATTTCTGACGTCATTGCATGATGCAATATCCTTTGAGCCTGATTTACACAAATATTTTAAATTGAACTTTCCCATGTTAAAGCATTTTTGTAAATCATGCCCTTTGTCTCATTCAGCAGAAGGTCAATTTATGAAGATGTTCCCTTATTGGCATAGCTGGAAGGACTTCCATCCAGCGACTTGCCCCCCAAATAGTCCTGGCTCTTTGCAGAAGACGGGAGCGCCAGGCCTGGTGTTCCTGTACCCCAGCAGTCCATCACTTGCTAATTAATGATATTGCTCACCATTGGAAAGAGGGCAGAGTACTAGGAGTCTCTTCCTGCCCGACAGGCTGTCCTTCTTTGCTCTTTGAACAGTTTTGCTTTCTTTCTGGTTCTACCTCTCCGCTATGCTCCCTTCGCTTTATGCACCCTGTGATCCTTTCCACATCATGACTCTAGGGGTCTGCGCCCTGAGGCTCCAATATACTTTACATGAGTACATTAAAAACCACAACCACACAGAATAAATACATGCATTTAAGGCTGATTCATAATAGACTTAAACAATGGCTTGAAATGTACACTTCTACTAATCCCGTGGTATATTGTATCTATACATGTGTGTGCCAGCCAACATGGACACTGATCACACTGAAATCGTGGCTCTGGTTGTTTAACAAGAGATGCACGAGTCCATGTCAGGGCTATTGAGAACGTTGGCAAAGATCAGCTTTTCACTGCACTGTGTCCAATGGGCCATTTCAACCCAAAGCAGCTTCAGACACTTGTGTCCTGGGTGCTGCCATGCTTTAGTGTTAGCACCTTAAAGGAAGTGGGTATTTTTCCCTTAGGCATCAGTCACTCTAGTGTCAGTAGGTTAAGCATAAGTGAGGTTGTTTGAGTACACAATGCATAGAAGCATTCCCGTGCCCTGAATAGCTGCAATCACAAGGGCCAACCATTAGAGTGGGCATAATGATAACGATTTGGTATTTATATAGCGCTTACGCCTATGTGCTGCAAATAGAGCATGTTTACATACGTTAATCATCACAACCGAAGTTGGTACTCATTTATCAATCCTGGAAGGATGAAAGAGTGAGTTGGCCTTGTGGGGGTTCGAACTTGCGACCTGCAGGATACACATAGATTGCAGCAGCGAGTGATTAACCCGCTGACCTATCTTACCGATATGACTGTGCCCTTTGTTGTTTGCTCTAGTCCAGCTTCTTCTTCAAACACTGTCATTTGGGAGACAGATTCTAACCACTCTCCATCTTACAGCCGTGGATTAGAAGCCATGAGGCAGATGCAAGCAGTGATCATGGTCACGTCTCATGGATGGAAGCCAAGTCATGCCGAATTATGAACATCTTGTAAACCCCTGCATAAAACCTGTTCCACTCTAAAAAGAAACAAACAAATGCAGACGAAGCCTGAACAGTTGGGATTTAGATTCCAGAACAAGAACAATCAGTTATTTTGTGTACGTTTGAAAGTAGAATCTGACCAGTAGCCACTGATGAAATGTTGGATTTCCAACGGACACCACTAGAATGGGTTTCTGCTCAACGATACTCAAACCACCTCAACCAACGTAACCAGGTGCACTTTCTGAGTTAGGCACACTAAACTGGTAGGTCCCTGCTTTTAAACCCTTGATTTAAATAGCTTGTCTTGTATGTGGAGAGAGATGGTTTTGTCATTTTTCAACCTTAGACTATGTTTGGAGGTAGTCTACTTAAGCAGTACCAGCCACTACTGCGACAACAGCCACCATTGCCTTCCATAGAGGCCCTTCATCATTTCTTTTAAACCCACTTTAAAGGTGATGTGGCCGACCAGAAAAGATGTCCTACCCGTAAGGTCCAGGTAACAGTTTATTCGCCAATGAACAGGCGACAGCACCTCCTCTTTTGGGTTCCCAGACCCAAATTACACCATGGGACATCTTCATTTAACAATCTACAAGGCGTGAAAATACATCAACAAGAGGGAACAGTACTGAATGCATGTGATTAAAGTGGGATAGCAAAAGGCCATCTGGAGGAACCTTCTCCCTACTCTCAACTCTGGAATGCCGTGGCCGGTTGCCAACATGTCCACATGCTTGCAAAATTGTTGCCTTATTTGTTGAAGATTAGTCTTTATTAAAACATGTATAATGCTACTATCAGGTCTTTACAGAATGTCCCATGCCCTTTTCCCCTACTTCTAAGTGTTGTGATAAGTAACCAATTCATCAAGGTACTCAATGTATCAATATTATGGGAATGAAGGATCACATGCATTGAACACATGAGATTACTTAATAGTTTTGTCTGACAACATAATTTAATGTCTGTTTTGTGCACAGCATCATTACCCTGTTTTTCTGTGCTGGCTTGCATCTAGAGTGTGCAGTCCCTGGGGTGTAGTCTTTTGTTTGTGTCTGTCCTTTCCCAGTCCCGCCCGCCCACCTCCCCTGATTGGTACGTCCCCCTGGTCCTAACTGACCTTCCCCCGGCAGCCCTCTACCCGTGCAGCCCCTGCGGCTAAGGGCCCCAAGGCAAAGGGCGGCTCCCACATAGGCGGCTCCAGATTGTGTCTGCAGGTGTCAGCAGGAGAGGCCAGCGGCTAGCTGTTGACCAGCAGCAACCACCAAGGTAGGTGTGGCTTGGGTGGGGCATAGAGCAATCACTCTACTCCAGAAGCCCTGCCACTCTACCTGCCTTCAGACCATAGTTGTGGGATTTATTGACCCACTCTGCTGTGCTATGCATCATCACTCTGATAGTTATGGCGCAAGAAAGTGCAACAATGGCGGCAAAACGCTTGTGCATGGAAAAAACCTACACAAACCGTGTTCTGCAACACAACAAAAAGATGGATGCACAACCTGCCACCCATGGTGTATGTGTGGTGGGGTAGAGCACACACTACAGAAAATGTGCCTGTGGGCTCCATGACCAGCAAACACAGTGCAGAAAGAGAAGCAGCACTTTGCAAATGAAACTCCAAGATGTGCCTATAAAGGACATTTGCTTTTTTGCTAAAAACTCCAAAATGCCTATACACAACACTTCTCAACATTTAAAATCTTGCTTGGGCTAAAATTCATGTAATCTAATGAAGCATGGCAAATATATAAAGTCCTAAAGTGTAAAGAGTAAAACATTTCTTCAGAAAAACTGGACTGTCTGTAAACTGACAGCCCCTGTCAAAATCTGGGTGCAGTACCCTGGGCTACCTGTGAATGACAGCTGTCAGATGAGCGCCTAATGAAACTTCAAAGTATTTAAACTAAATGTCTGCCGGATTAGCAAACAAAAAAGAATTGTTGCTAAAAGAATACAGATCTTAGTTGTGTTTTTGATCCCACAGATTTAAAGCTAAGAAAGTAATGTATTTATGTGATTTGATGCAACAAGTTTGGTTTCTGCTGGATTTTTAATTAAGAATAAATTAGCCTGGCTGAGCTGCAACCCTTTGGAAGTGGAAAAACAGGTCTCTTACAAGGGGAGGGGAAATCCTCTCAGCAGAAACTCACTGGGAGATGATAATTGTGGGTTAGCCCAGACTTTTGTTTACAGAAAGAGAATGAACAATAGCAGAGCCTTCAGCCCAGGAAACAGAGGTGTAAAAGGGGTTGTAAACTGCTCCTGGAAGGAACTCCCTAGGGAGGGGGTTGCTCCTGGACTGCAGGGAGAGACAAAGGGGCAGGACCATTTGCTATTAAGCATGAACAATGAACAATTTTTAAAGACTCATAACTTGTGATTCAAAGTGGTGAAAAATATAAAAATAACTTATCTGTTAATCTAATTTTTGACTGCACGTTTTAAGAGGCGGTAGAACTGTGTAACATATTCTGGACAGGAATGGCAATATATGTGGTTTTATGTGAAATGTGTTAATGCTAAAATTGTGAAACTTTACACACACATCCCTATGGTAAACGCACACATTTGTGGAAAGTTGCAGAAAGTTTGGAAATTGTGTTCATGGCAAAAAGGACAAAGTCTGTAGAAAGATTAAACAAGATCCCACAGCTGCGGGATTTTGAAGAACAGCTACTACATAAACTATGGAATCTTTGTGTGTGATTTGTGTAAAGGTGACCAATGTAGAAATATGTATTTAGGATAAAATCCGATTTTGAGACCAGTGGCTAAAGGGAGGTTTCCAAGGACTGTAAAGCAAACCATAAAATGTGACACCATCCGGCCTTGATCCAATCGCTCAAATGCAAGGCGGAGATGAGGTTTTGATCCAATCCCAGCTCACAGCGGCATGCTTAGTTAAGCCGGCCCATACACCCATTTTGTGATATAATTTGAAAGGATAAATAGAGACAGCTGACAACACATAGGGACTTACTGATCCACTCACTTTCCTGATTTCAGGGAAGCACTCTGATCCAGCATTCTACACCCAGATTTAACATCCTTCCAGATCCAGATGGCAAGACTCTTGCCAGCAGTAGAGAACTATTGACTTTCTGCAAAGCCTAAATTCTCTAACTTATTCTTGCAACCCAGTATCCTGAAAACCTCTGGCTTGCTACCAAAAGGCTTGCCTGAGGAATTCCCGATCCAGCTGATTTGAGATAATCACAAACAAGAAGGGCAGATCCTGTGAAAATCCAGTGACCGGCCTAGCTGATCCAATCCTGCACCTGATGTGCTGTACTTCCTTGATAGACCAGACCCAATCCATGACCAGAACTGACGGTCCAATGTATTAACTTATTCTGTGAGGAATAATAGGAAGAACAGTGACCCATGATATATATCTGCATTGTATGATCCCAATCTCATACCCATCCCATCTTTAATTCAAAACCATAGTATTGCTAGAACTATCTTTGCTCTGACTCTTTTCTCATCTGTGTTATTAAACCTTAACTTCTTATTGATCTGATTAACAAAAGTAATTCCCAAACCAAACGGAAAATAGAGTATCACACATGAATTGTTATGAGCGGCCGTGAATGTTTGATTCCTGTGTGGCCTTCTCTTTTCTGTAGTTCTTGATATAGTATAAGAAAACCTATCTGCCATTTCTAAATCTGAATTTCTGTTTTCCATTCTCGCGCCTATCTTGCAAAAATGCCTCTTACTAAAATCTCTATAACTCCCTCAGTTTTTATGATAGAAGCGAAAATTCAACTCCTACTTGTACCTAACATGCTTAGCTATCCATAAAAAACAGTGTGATTGGCCCATGATAGCAAAAATCACGCAAGGAAAAGTTTGCCGCAAATTAAAATTCTGAAAGGTTTTTACACGTGTGAATTAGCGTTAAACTGCTTCCCACTTGGACTTTGAGATTTCAAATGTTTTCTTTTGACTAAATCATTGTTTGTGATTGTGTGCAACTGTTCAAAGCAGCTCCCATAGGAATTTATAATAATTTAAGTATTTTTGACCACATTTGGTGTTTTGCTCAGTCAATTCCAAAGACAATTTCAAAGCCAAGCTGACAGCTGAAAAGTCAATTCCGTTTTTCTCTTGTGTTTGAAGAGGGAAGGTGGGAGTGATATTCTGTTTGATTTGTGCTATTCCTGAATACCTGCTCCCTCCTCACATCTATTTAATTGCCTATTGGGGGTTGAGGGGTGTTGCAGGGAGAACCCCTAACCATAGGGCCATCTGTTTCAAACCAAACCAAAAGTATTCTTTTCTGTGCTGCATTTGCTTTTGTGCTCATTATTTGATTCCTAGTGTATTAAAGATATTATTCAGTGTTCTGTTCATTGTTGATTGTTGTTTACTTATTAAAATATATTGTGATTAAATTCTAAATACATAAATAAACATTTACCTTTGCAAACTAGCCTGATTCCTGGTTCAGTGTGACCGGGGGGTCTCAGGAGAAGGGTGTGATATGAGTGGTGTATCGTTCAGAATATTTAACTTACAGATAAAATAAATGAGGGTTTCATTTGTGCACTACACGCTAGGCATGACTTGGGTGTGTGCCAGATTGAAATCACTTACATAGCAGACCAGGATATTAACACTAACCTGCTTAACAACTAGATATAATTGTGAACACTAGCCTGCGTCACATCTATATAGGATTGTGAAGGTTAGCAAGTGCCACACTTAGATTTGTGAAGGTTAGCAAATGCCACACTTAGAGAGAATTGTAAAGGTTAGCAAGTGTCACACTTAGCATTGTGAAGGTTAGCAAGTGCCACACTTAGATAGGATTGTGAATGTTAGCAAGTGCCACACTTAGGTAGAATTGTGAACATTAGCCTGCGTCACATCTAGACAGGATTGTGAATGTCGGCTAGCGCCACATCTAGATAGAATAGCAAATATTAGCCATTGCCACATCTAGACTGCATCGGGAATATCACCAATGCCACATTTAGATAGAATTGAGGACGCTAGCTTGCTTTGCATCTAGACAGGATTTCGAAGGTGGGCCAGTGCCACATTTGGATATAATTGTGAATATTGGCATGCGTCATACATAAACAGGATTGTGAATATTAGCCATGCCGTATCTAGATAGAAATGCTGAGATATTCACGCGCCACATCTAGAAAGCACGTGGAAATTTAGTACATATCACTTCTAGATAGCGAGGCCAATAACCAACCCAGTTACAATTTCACCCCTCTGCATACACCTCTCAAACTCTAACCCAACACAACCACAGCCCTAAAGCACAACAAACTGCACACACATCACTACACTGCAACAACAAAACAAACCAGACATAGCTTCGCACAACAGCACACAATGGCTACCGACCTGAAAGCACCCCCAAGCTCAGCGATCCGTGTTAACCAAACTAAAGCTGCCAACAGCACATCACTGCTCTCTTGCACTTATCCCGCTCGTTCCCACTAACTCACCCCACTCCGGTGGTGATAGTGTGCTCCTTTAACATTAACATCTCTAAAATCAAGACCAGTCAGTCTAATCAAGTAAGCCCCCTGCATTTCCCAGTCCAAAGTTTCATGAGACATAATCCCGGTCTGCTCTCCATTTTGATGGCGTAAGTCATTTTTACCCACAATTATAGCAAGAAAATGCCAACTGAAGATGCATAGCTTTGCAAACAAGTAGCCCAAACACAGATATGCCCTTGCCACCGATAAGCTATTGCTGTACTGTGTTCCTACTCTATAATACCAAATACAATGGAACATCAGCTTCCAGAGGTGGTGACACTTTCCAGATCTGTATCACTCGTGTATTAACATGCCCTCCACCAACATTGTGTGGGCCATCTGCTACATCCCCTCTGCTAAGGCCAAGGAAAGAGCCAGCTGGTGCATACTCATAACACCACAAAGCTGCCACTCAAGGTCCCTAGGCCAGGGCACAACCAGGCGGCTTCAAAAAAGGTTGTAAATGACCCCCCGCGGGTATGCAGTCTCTGCTTGGTTAGCAAAGTGGTTTTGGCCCTGTTGGAGTCAATTACACTAGGGTAGGCTCTTGGCACCAGCCACCTTGCTTTATCTTTTTCTTCTGCAACACCCTTCTTTTTGTATTGTTTGGCTACGCACTAATTCATTCCATCTGAACAATGACTTGGTCTTCTCATTCCCGTCATACTGTTGCCACGGTACTATAGCAATGTCTTCTCCTTGTGTGGGCAAATCCATAACCCTGCATTCGCGTGGCACTCTAGTAAAGGCTAGGGCTGATGGGACTTGGACTCAGACATGCATGGAGAGCTAAAGCTTACCGGGCCTGACATTACATCATTTCTTCGTCCAGTCTTGCTGCCTTGCCTGAGTGCTAGCCTCCCCGTTACTTGACAGGACGTGGATCCTGATAACATTTCCTTACAATGTCTGAGCCCAGGTTTGTCCACTCTTTTTCTTGCCTGCTGTGCCCCATGATGGCGTGCTGCACCCTTTTGAGTCCCCATCTCTCTATTCCTCGCTGGACTGCCATTGGGTAATTGTGTTGCGTTTAAAGAACCCACCTAGTTATGAGTCAACCCCACAAACCTCTTCCTCCTACATTAAGACAACGATCGCCTGTAAATAACCGCCATAATTGATGCTCAAATATATTGGATGTAAAGTGGAGAGCAGGGTGGAAGTTGGCAGAAAGCAGGGCAGAAATTGGCTGAGAGGAGGGTAGGAAGGTAGCAGAGAGCAGAGTGGAAGTTGGCAGAGAGCAGGGCAGAAGTTGGCGGAGAGCAGGGCAGGAAGTTAACGGAGAGCAGGGCAGAAGTTGGCAGGGAGCATTGCAGAAGTTAGCAGAGAGCAGGGCAGAAAGTTGGCGGAGAGGAGGGCAGGAAGTTAGCAGAGAGCAGAGTGGAAATTGGCAGAAAGCAGGGCAGAAGTTGGCAAAGAGGAGGGCAGGAAGTTAGCAGAGAGCAGAGTGGAAGTTGCCAGAGAGCAGGGCAGAAGTTGTCAGAGAGCAGGGCAGGAAGTTAACAGAGAGCAGGGCAGAAGTTGGCAGGGAGCAGGGCAGAAGTTGGCAGGGAGCAGGGCGGAAGTTAGCAGAGAGCAGGGCAGGAAGTTGGCGGAGAGCAGGGCAGGAAGTTAGCAAAGAGCAGGGTAGAAGTTGGCAGAGAGCAGGGCAGAAGTTGGCAGCGAGCAGGGCAGGAAGTTAGCGGAGAGCAGGGTGGAAGTTGGCAGAAAGTAGGGCAGAAGTTGGTGAGGTAGCAAAGACCAACAAATGAGGAAACTGATGAGGTGAATGAGTTAATGGCCTCTGTGTACACCCTGCTGGTCTGCGTCTCATGCAATGTTTTACTTTAAATCACCTCAATAGTCCTTTACACTGAAGGACTTTACTATTTGATTTGGAGGTGGTAAACAGATCAATTGAAATGAGAAACAGAATGATGAGTGGAGAAGGAGAAATAAATGGTTTTGGGGCAGACATGGAACAACAGATGGCTTAAGCAGCATAAATATTCACGAACTATGCAGCGTATCAGCAGGAATTACTGAGTGGTAAGTTATTTTGTGTTCATTTTCATCAGGTGGGCAAATATATACATATAGGGGCATAAAGGGTATGGATGGGTGGGAAATTGCGCAGTAGGCTCTGGCATGAAGATGGCAAGAGAGGTATGGGGGAGACCCCCATTAAAAGAAAAAAAGTCAGAATGAAAGAGAACACAAGGCAGTTTACCACTCAGTAATTATAGTCAATGCAACCGCGTAGATCCGCCTACAAACCGCATAGATCTGTCTACAGGGAAAGGAGATTGCTCAATAAGGAATGCGGGAAGATGCACAAAGAAAGAATTCAAGCGGCCAACACCTCGGGGGTTCATGGCAAAAACGTATAAGTGCCAACGCGTCATCCTGTACTTCCTCTACGTTGAGCATGGGTACATCTCAGTGGAACAGTCTCTGGACCGGGACTGAAATGGGACCATTTGTTTGGTGGGACCAAGGAAAAATACAGAGCAGAGTGGCAGCCGAGTCCTGTAGGAACGCCACAGCAAGGCTTGGTGGCTTGGCTATAAAACAAGATGAAGACCCATTGTCCCACTCGTGCAAATCAAGTCCCACCGATACACAAAAGTATCCTGGATCTGGAGCCAGGAAAGCAGGTCCCGGGACGAGAAAAGAGCAAGACCCAGCACAGTGCAATGCAGGAACTCAGCAGGGTAGAGGGGAGCATCATGCACTCCGAGGCTCCTACGAACCCCTCGTGCTCAGTGCGCAGAGGTCATCGGGCTCATACTCGTTCCCTCTCCACATATGGGTGTCACTCGCTGAATTCCTTTGATGTGAAGCTTTATCTCACCTTCCTTTTACAGCATGGACCAAGATATGTAACCATGGCAAACCCCAAGCCAATACATCTAATGCTATTTTATATAATTTTAATGTTTGTAAGTTTCCACAGTGTTCATCTTGTCAGATGTTCGGAAGGATAGCTGTGGCCAAAAATGCTAATAACAAAAAGGGCAAACATCAAGCATCTGCCCCCATGGGCACATGTTATATAGTCTTGGCTTGAGGCTTAGTGCTTAAAGCATTTATCTTGTCCCACTTTGGCTGATGCAACACTATCTAGCCTGGGCACCTGCAGAGGCCATTAGAACATTGCAGTTAGTTTACAGTGTGGCTGCTGGCACGCTTCTGAAACTCAATGTGTCGGATTAGCTAGCCTGTCTTCACTGCCTCCCAGCCACTTATCTCATAGAGCACTGGGCTCTCCCCCTGGACCACACAGCCATTTTCACACTCTGTCCAATATTCACTGCCATCTGAGAGAGATCTGTGCGTATTGCCATCCTTGTGGTTGATGCATGACCCAGTAACACTGACTCGTGGTGGGCAAATGGACTTCTCTCTGTGGGCAGGCTATTGACTTATGTTTCAGAAAAGCCATAACAAACTAGCTGTATACGTACTAGATTAGCTGTTGTACTTGAGTGGAAAGATGTCAATGATACTGTACGTGAAAGTGGATGTCAGAGAACAAGAACAGTTAAGTTAGTTTAATAATAATAATATTACAAATTATAATAATATTAGTCTTTTATATATAGTGCTTCATACTGGATTCATCATGCTTCTAATCACTCTAACAAAAGGTGTTATTGTTACCAAATTTAATGCTGCTTAATTTATCAACCTTGGAAAGATGAAAGGCTGAGTCAGCACTGCCAGGATTCAAACATAGGTCCTGTAAATCGAACACATATGTGCACAGCGATTGCTTAAATCATCTCACCAGAGTAATGACCTTGGACCACTAATGTAGGTCTTTTATTATCTGTCAGTTGTATACACTACTCTTTGGAGAAGGTCACACTGGACAAAGTTATCATGCTTCTGGTACCTACATGTCTTCAGTTTAGCCTCTCGGAACCTACCACCCATCCATATACGTGGGAGTTCTTCGATCTTCCACATTGGCCCTGCATTCCGCAGCTTGGTGAGCTTTGGATCAAAGCAAGTATGATCCCATCTCACCAACTCTGAAGGAGTTGCCTTGGCTCCCTTTGGAAGCAGGCTTCAGATTCAAGCTAGCCTGCGTTGCCTATAAAACAGTTGTGCTTCACTAACCCCCAAACCTACCCAACTGATTGATTTTCTCTGGGAGCCCCCGAGTTACTCGCAGAAAATATGTTCTGCGTCTTCTGATCACTAAAGCGAGAAGATCCTTTACTTCACGGCAGGCCTTGCCTGTAGTTCTTCCACGTTTGTAGAACTCATTGCCAGCCTCCCTTGAACTAGTCCCCTTGCTGTTCCTGCTTTGCAAAGACTTGAAAGCTCACCTCTTTCCAGCTTTGTCGGCTGGCTCGCAGCTGCCCCATCGTTTGCTCTTTCTTGTTTTTGTAGGCTCTTCTTGCTCATATATTGTACTGAGCTCCAATGAATCTTGGTTAGGTTCATGCAATAGAAAATGCAAAAATAAAATACATTCCTGTATTCTGATTCTGATACAGAGAGTAGGAGAAAAATTAAGGAGCAGTGGTTTTTAGGAAGGGGTGCTGCAAATAGGTCCCTGGACTCAGTGTTTTATATCCCTTATCATATGTGGCTCCCTCCCCTTAGACATGTGGGAGGAGCCCTTACATACAACTTCAAATGGTGTTTATATGGAATTTGCCAATCAGAATGCCCTTCAGGATGTGGACCACTTCAATATTAGGGTTCCATGAAATAAAGTCGTTGCGAAAATGGCCGTTTAAAAAAAAAAAAAGGCTGTGGTTTGGCCACTGCAATCCATGTAATGGATGTGGGGGACATGCCCGCAACCCCTGGCAGGGGTGTTGCTAGGTCTGGAAAAGACCCGGGTCTACGCTGATGTCAGAGCTGTCAGGACTGGGGGCTAGCCAGCCTTTTGGCTGTAGCTCCTGAGTTTCTATCCGGGGCTACAACCAAAAGACCAAGGGCTATAGCCCCCTTAGCCCCCCCCTAGCAACGCCTCTGACCCAGGACACATTATGCCACACAAGGGACTCGGGGGACACCCCCGCAGCCCCTGCTCCCCCTGTGTGGCCAAATGAAAACACTTTACTTTTACCAGGTCACATCACAGCCTTTTTGCCCTAATTTCTTTTTTAAACAGCAATTTCTCGGTGAGCATATTATATTACTGGATACCAATATTAGACAGAACATAGACCGTGGCGAATTGTGGGCACTGGGGTTCCGTGAGTTTCATCGACTCCTGCTTACAATGGTATGGAAGAGATGAACTGTGGGTACATGTGTCTATTGAGCTGAGTGTGTTGGGCAGCGTCAGCTAGCCCCCTCAGTGCTGTGGCAGAACACTCGCATAGCCCCTCGGGCAGAGTATTGACCAACATGCCCATTACCAGGTGGCTTTACATGATGCATCTTACGCGTGAATGCCACTGTGTCCACACTTGTGTCAAGTGGCATGGAACTCTCATAGAGTGTCCCTTCGGAGCTCATTGAGAGGGCGGTCGAAAGACCAGTGAAGGAGCATGGTGACGCTGGCCAAGGAGTGATCCTCGGGGGCTCTGGATGTGAGGGGGGGCATGTTCGGTTGTTCTCGTGTCATGATCCGGAATGCCACACAGGTGTTCCTGATACATTCCATTGCATGACCTGAAAGTGGAGCGGAGGAAGTGTCTGTACAAGTGTCTTGTTAGTTTGTTACTTGCTCACTTGGGATGAAGCACTAACACTGTATTCTAAGCAATATATCCACAGAGGGCTGTGAAAAGGAATACAATGTTGCCGAAGTGTGTGGGCTGCTCTGTTTAGTTTTGTGGGCCATTGTTGAAACCCTGTGTCATAGGAACCTGTGTAGTTTCTCTGGCATTTCCACAAGACCACAATATATAGCTTATATTTTTTCCTAGGACCAAGTTTCATTTTATTAAATATAGTTTTGCTGGGATGGTAGAGTTACCAATGTCATGGGTCCTGGTCTCATTCCAGCACCCCCATTCCTTTGTATGACATGATGTTGCTGGTGTGCACTTTCGTCGGAATCCATGCAAATAGTTGGGGTAACCTCCTTATGGTTTTACTGTTTTCCAGAAAAGGACAAACAAATGAAATCAAATGATTATGTTAACCCCAACCACATAATTGGGTTTTTCATACTTTGATATGATTGTTTATGAGCCATTTAATGTACATTGTTTATTTATTTATGTATTCAGTAAATGTTAAATGCAGCTGAAGGACCTTCACACCTTGTTAAACAGTCGGAGGTGGAATAACATCTATAACATTGAATTGAGGATATACCGCAGTATCACGTCCTTTAGCATGCACAGACTGCCACTTGTTAGCCTCTGGGCAGAAATAACTCTGATCTACACTGGCTAGCATCTCTGAGTGTAGCGGGAAACAGGTAACACCATTTGGCTTGTGACTCAAGCATCAGTAGCTTCATTTGCAGACTGGCAAGAGTTCCAAGGTTAGCTGCCAAAAAACCTGCTGCAAACGAGGCTTGCTCTCATATTCAATCAAAGTCATGCTGCAGGCAGGATGTCCCCCTTGGTTCTTCCTCTGGCACCAGCTCGACAGGAGCCTTCTGCTGCCACCATTTCATCTTCCAGAACCCAACACTCTTTCGCTCTCTGGAGACTGCCAGCAATGGAAATGTCCTTCCTTGTGTCTCCAGTGGGCAGTGTTTCAAGCAGCCGGGCTGTGCGATCAGATGCAATGGAAACACATACATCCGCTCCCAACAGAGGATATGGACTTACACGTGTGCGGATAGCAACTGCTGAGGCCAAGCCGTGTAGAAACACACAAACAGGCGTAAGCGCAGGCTTTGCAGGCAACACGCTACTTCTGATTAAAAAAAACACAGTAAAACAACCGTTGAAATGAAAAATAAATGTATTCTTTATAGTGCTTTGTGCTAGATTCACCAGATTTTTAAACATTGTTACAGGTGTTAACATTGCAAGGTTTAATGTTACTTAATGCATCAAACTCGGATGGATGAAACGTCATATACGGGTCAGCTATCCTAGGTGAGCGGATAACTCGATGAGCTATCTTGCCAGCACAACATTCAATGAATTTGCATATGTTTGGCTCTTTTCATTAGTCCTTTTGTACCTTTGATGTTTTTCCTCTGCTGCCTTCTGATATGATATGATATGATATGATATGGCATCTATAACGCACCTATACACAAGTGTTTCAAGGCGCGACGAGGCAAGGGAGGGGGAACAGACGGAAGACAGAGACAAGCATCTTACTAGGTCAGGTGTCATTCAGATCGTGCAAGTGCATGGTGAGGGGGAAGGGGAAAAGTGTGGGGGGGAAGGGGAGAGGACAATGCTGTATAAGGGATAAATAGAATAAATAACAGAATAAGTAACAAGTATGGCCAGCTGGTGGCAAGTGCAAGGGTAAGTGCAGACATCAGGTGTCAAGTGCTGGTAGGGGACTGTTGGGATACAGAAAACAGTCCCCACATGCGGGGGTTGCCAGGGAGGCAGTGCAGGTGTGCAACTGGCGGGGGAAAGGACCTGGGCCCGAGATCAGAGGGTGGCCAGGTAACCAGTGAAGATCCATTTTCTGCCTGGAGGTCAGCAGGGGAGAGCAGGTGAAAAAGCAGAAGCAAAGAGGAAGGTTTTGAGGTGCTTACGGAACCAGAAATGGTTCTCCTCAAGTTTCAGAAAGGCAAGGAGGCTGTTCCAGAGGAAAGCCACAGGCAAAGAAAGAGATCTACCATCAACTTGTTGCTTGGAGAAGCGACTGACCCTGAGGGAGTTGGAGGATGAACGAAGAGCTTGAGAATTAAGATTTTTAGGTAGAGAGAGTTAAAGCATTGAGACCCCAAGATCCCAGAAGGCCTTGTGGACAATGCAGAGGGTTTTGAACTTAATGCTCGCAGCCACTGGGAACCAGTGCAGCGATTTCAGTCCTGTAGAGATATATTCCCTGGGCTTGAGGCCAAGGACAAGTCTTGTAGTCCTATTCTGGATGAGTTGCAGAGGGCGGAGAGTAGAAACAGGCATATTTAGAAAGAGGCTGTTGCAATAGTCCAGCCTAGAGAGGACCAGAGCTCTGGAGGCAGTGAGCCTCTTAGGGAAAGTGAGAAAAGGAATAATACTTCTGAGGAGGTGCAGCTGGTAGTGTGACTTCCTAGAGAGGTCAGAGATGTGAGGAGAGAAGGAGAGAGTGGAGTCGAATATGACCCCAAGGTTTTTAGCCTCACAAGTGGGAGAAGGAAGAGGGCCAAGAGAGGCCGGTCACAGAGTCACAGGAAAGGAGGGCGCGGGTGTGTCGATGAGGAGAATCTCAGTCTTACTGGCAGTGAGGCAGAGACCATTGGCAGCACACCATTCCTGGATAGCAGACAGTCAGAGATGAGAGAAGGAGAAGAGGTGGCTGAAGGTTGCCTCAAAATGAGCTCAGTGTCATCCGCATAGCACTGGAATATAGTTATTTACAGCAGAATCTGTGACCATTACAGTGCACACAAGTTATAAGGACTTTAAAATATCAATTACTGGGGTAAATGTTCGAAATTCTTCAATGAGTTCTTATAATGTTGGTCTGAGTGTTTGTGGACCAGCAGGACTCACAATGAAATAGAGAAAAACTCCCTTTAGACTCAAAATACATTTTAGTCTTTTTTTGTTTTAAAAAAGGTACAAGGAACAAGAGGGGTTTTAAAGTGATTATAGTTGTTGATCCACATACTCAATCTGTTCAGAGGAAAGACACACTAATATGCGCCCTGCTATGTAATGCCGAAAATATTTCGAGCAGTTTAAGATAATGCATTTTAAAATCATTTTGAAATATGGAGGTACCTTCATGCTCGCTTGTGCTATGCCCCAAGCAAGCAGAAATAAACATACCATCATAAACAGTTCCTTATCAATTATTAGCTGTAACGTGTCACCAAAAAAGGTATTTTAGAAAAAAAGGAATCTGAAATCGAAGCACAGCTTTTATTAAGGGCTCCATTGGTAGCTAGAATTCTGCTTTCAGGAGGCATTGGGATGTCATACGCCCATCTGTAATTAGTTATCAATGCAGCCAGACAATTCATTACACCTTGCAGCTGCCTCTGAAACGTCCTCTTTGCAGGAACATCTTAACAGAACATTAACAGACTGCAGGTAATCCAAAACAATGTTCTACGGGCAGCCTAACAACCCAAGAAAAGGACACATCTCAGCAGCCAGAAAGGAAGTGCATTGGCTCCCTATCCGAGAAAGAATCATCTTTAAAACACTCTCAGTCACGCTTAAATGCCTTGCCAACACTCCCCCGGAATACCTGGCTCAAAAGATTGTCCAATCAAATCCACCAGACCGGTGAAGTCCTTCCACGCCCACCGACTGATCACACCTACCACAAAAAATGTTAGAGCAGGCGGCGCTGGATTCCATGCAGTGGCTGGGCACCACTGGAATGCCCTGCCACCCTCCCTAAGGGCAGAGGAATCCTACTGGCCCTTCCCCAAGGCCTTAAAAACTTGGCTTGTTGCCTAACAACAATACTCATCTACCGAAATGACTATACCTGTGGGGAGAGCTACTTGCCCCACAGTCCATGACAGTAAGCTGTGTGTAAATGGTTTCATCAGAAGCTCCCTTATGCCCCCGTGTTCAGACGATTTACACATGTAAAAAATAAAATAAACTCAGGAAGTAGGGATGCCATTTTAGCTCCCGGTGGAGAGGTGCGGGCCAATCAAGGGGTCAGCATTGTGGACCTTCATCAGACTGGTTGCCCCAGGCTAAAACTTGATCAATGAATACAAAGCGAATTATGATTGATTAAAACTACAGTAACAGGACGTGGTGCCCACCTTCAACTTCTTTGGGAATCTGGAAATCAACACTGTGTTGAATGCCAGACTCCTGAGACTCCCGAGCCTCTCCCTTGGCCCCCTTCTTCCCGCCAGTGTGTGTTTCACCCTCGCCCACCCATAATTTTCTCCCCTGGCCCCTGCTGTCCGACCAGAGTCACACCCTCCGTACCTGCATTCCATGTCCCGGCGACCTGACCTCCTCCTGGTTCGACTTCCCCAAATAGAAAAGGTACAACCTCCGCTTTACTATTTACACTGCTGGAGGTATTCGTTTATTGTATGTTTTTGAGGAAGGTGGACACGTGCAAATTAGGTGTTTCCTTAAAATATAGATTTGTTTTATTGTAAACTGGATTGAGGCCTGGGTGCTGAAGACTATCACCCTGGAGTTTGCAGGAAGTCAGGGCCAGTACCATCCCCAAATTGGGGAACTGTTACCTTCCATGCCTGTCTGCCACTAACATGGAGGTGGGCACTATTTCCTGAATGCAGATGAGTAGTGGTGTGATATTCCAGGATGTCATGTATTACGATCATCATAATGACCATTTAAATAGCACACACCACAAACTGAACTACATTTCGGGGCTTGATCACAGATTATTTTTTGGTAGCTAACTTCATGATACCTAATGTACCAAGCTCCTTATGAGTCGGCCCTGCTAGAATTTAAACCTGCCACGGCAAGTTTCACATAGATGTCAGAGGAGAGTGCTTAACTTGCTGTGCTATCTTCAAATCTAAGAATTCAATTACAATAGCTTCAAGGAAAAAAGGCAATGCATTGTTTGCATGCACTGCAGGGCACTGCACACTACATAGCATTCTTGTATTTCTGCCTGGCTGAAAGAGGCAATTTGAAATTCGCATTCGCCTTGCATTGTGAACTGGCTGGAGAAAAGAAAGACACATACATTTCATCAAACATGAGCCTCTGTCTAAAGGGTAAATCGGCCATAATCGAATCGGAATCTGATCTATTCATCATGGCGAATAAAGCCCTCCGTGGCAGCCATCAGACAGCACACGGAAATGACAGTGACAGGCACCCTGCTGGAAGGCCCGGCGCATCCGAGAAAGCCCCCACTCTCTGCAGACCCCCGCAGCAATGTTCACGCCGCCAATTCATGATCAGATCATGTCACGTTTGGAGCCCACACAGTCTTAAAATGTGCTTGGCGGACTGACAGCTACCGTATCCCACAGGGGCATCGAATTCGCATCATAAACTTGCCACTCGATTTGTCAAAGGGGTTTTAGAAGTAGTCTTAGCCGGTGGGCCACGGGCCACCAACCCATCGCCTTGCCATGTGCTCCCGTGCACTTATTCCGCACCTTTTCGTTTTTGAGGCTTGAGTTTCTTCCGTGTTAACGCTTGCCGAACCAACCCAGATACACATTAGAACATACATGCTGTTCTCTGGTTCAGTGGCGCAGCACAAGCAGCTCTTGCGCTGCTTGAGATGGGCACACTTCTGTCATATTAAAAAGCGACAACGGACACTTTGTGTTCCAACATCGAGGGGCAAGATACAGAAACGTGGCACAGGTGCAAGTGCACATTTGCAAGGTATTAGCACCAGGACAAAGTTTGCTCAAGTGCAAAACATCATTGGGGCTATATAAGAAAACCTTTGCACTAGGACACGTGCGATCTTGCATGATATTGGTACTAGGGCAAAGTTTGCCCTTGGACACAAACCTGTTCTTTCAAAGCATTTTTGCACCAGGCTAAAGTGTGCTGGTGTGCTAATACGGAATGGAATTAGCACAAAGGCCCTTGTGCAAAAATGCATTGGACGTCTAGGCTTTTTGTATCGTAAATGGCAAGATCACATGGTTTTATTAACCTATAATTACCACAGAAGGATGATTTAAAAATGTTCTACAGCTGGGTTTTTGAGAAGGTTGGCTACATTGGCGGATGTTGTCCCTTCTGCAACCTCTAGGGTATGCAGACTGTGAGATATTCGACCATCAGCATGGGGAGTGTGCGCTCGCCCGGTCTTTTTTGAAGTTTTGTAATGAAAATGAATGATGGGGCTAATCCACGCACATTTTCCTCTGCTCACCGCGCAACAAACACATAGTCATGTGCACTACGAGGGTTGGGGGGACAAAGCCTACAGGCACAGTCCTCCCTGTCACGTTTAGCTGCAATGTGACAGCCATGGGTAGATAAAAGCATTTCAGGAAGGGGGAAGGCAACATCATCCTCTGGGCATGGCCAGCCTAATTAAAATATCAAAAGCTCTATGGATCCGCCTCTCTATTGTCTAAGTTCTGCTGGTGGCAGCACATACTGATGAGAGTTGATTGAAACAGGCCTGCGATAAGCTTGATCGCAGAATTGACAAAAGGGGGCACGGCACGCTTGGATATGCAATGTGTCAACTTGAAGATAGCTCCCACCCCTCTCTATGAAGGGCAATGAATGGCATATCTGTGGCAACTGTTTACAGTAGGCAACCCCTGCAGGGAGACCCCCTTTCAGAGGGAAGAAGAATGCGATTTGATGGAAACAGAAAGTCTGTTCTCTCCACAAACTTCAAGTGAGACCTGCTCTTTGATCAAGATTCACAGAGAGCTCAATTAACCAGAGAGACACTTTGATCCACAACAGACATGAAGAGGGGTGGGACTTATTTTTACATGTTATCACCCCTTACTTTTCCTGTTGCAAAGCACTCTGGTTATGACCTCACGCATAGCAGAAGATTGTTGGTGGGGACCCAAGGTTGGTTCCTTAAGCTAGGGTTAGCATGCACCAATCACTGCGGCCCATTTGGCTTTAAAAGAGGGTTGAGCCCTTCTTTTGGCAGATCATCTGGCGACTTCAAAATGAGTAAGAAAACTGACTCATTTGGGCCCTGGCTGAAGGTACAGTCTGGTCTGCCTTACAGCTTCCACCAGTGAAGGAAGGCCAGGATTTCCTAGAATGAAGCTATATCCCTCCCCTAAACATCTCCCAGGGAACAGAGGGAGATACCGGACTCAGAGGACCTATTCAGCAGCTTCAGAACTGGTACCAAGCCAGCATACAGTGTGCCCTGCTAGGTTCTGCAGGCATGCTTCCTAGGTGGGATGTGCCAGAGAGTCTCTGAAAAAAGGACAAGGCTGCTGCCTGCAAACACTGCTCAGTTTTCGGCCATCCGCCTTAACTGCTTAAGCGCTAAGGACGAGCATTCTCGTCCTAGGTGCATGGGAATCTTCATTAGCAGCATTTTCCTTAGCAGTTGAGTGGTTAAAGGATGACACAAGCCCTGTGAAGAAGTTAGGAGGAGTGCCACAACAAGTATCAACCAGCATCCATCTTGTAAGGACATTTTTGAGGCAGTCGAGCCCTCGAATCGCGACTGTTGTCACGCTGCAGTCACTAAAGATATCCGGGGTGCCTCGACCAGCATTCCAGATCACCCAACCAGCACATAGACACTGATTCTTGAACCTGAGCCACTGTGTAGGCCAGTCTGCACCCATCTTTCCAGCTTCACTTGCTGAATTGCCTGCCGCCAGATACCCACAGCTGTCTCCTGTCTTGAACTCTGTCGCAGGAGCTGCAAAGCGTCCTGGAACCGACTTGATGCTGTGAGGCATCAATATCATCTCAAGCACCAGGTACATTGTGGTTCTGTCCCACTGGTCCTTCTCCGAAGGCCCTGAGTGACATTTACAACCCCTTGCTCCCTTGGTGTTAAAGCAAATAACCTTGAACAGTTAAGACTGATTGCTTTACTGACTACCCTCCTGTCAGTATCCAGAGTGCATCCCTTTCCTTCGTGAAACTGTCTGTCCTCTGCGTTCCTTTACAGGGTGTGTTGTATATTGTAGAGTGTTAGAACTGTCTGTTGTAATAATAATAAAGTAGATATTTGTATACAACCTTGACTGGAAAGTCCCTTTTATCATTGGGTAATAATTTTATTTTTGCTGTGTTGCAACTAACCTATGATCTACGACCTTGCAGAGATAAGTATGCCGTTCTGTCCATGTTACCAAAATTGGACAAGGAGGTTTATAATTGACTTGTATTTCCAATCTGTTCGGATGCTTCCTGGTGTACTAGAGGCGCGGAGCTGATTGATGGTTTAGAAACCGATATTCATACCAGGACCTCTGGTGCTCCGGAGGTGGATTCGTCACACGGACTGTAAGTAATCATCTAGAATAATATGTGTGAAATGGAACCCAAACATTGGCCAAATGGTCTCCCATGTCCGAGTTAGAGTTCCAGGAGGTATGCAAGCACCTATGGTGGCAAGTCCCCTGTACCATGGCTCAAGTGACTGCCCTAGGGTGATTGACTCTATGCAGGAAAGAGTTTGATGACACCCCAGGGGATTGTCAACCCTCTCTACGACGGAACGCATTCTCCTGGGAGCCATAACCCGACTCCATCAAGGAACATTGCTGCAAACTCAGAGTGGTGATTCAGCATCTTTCATGGACCCTCATCTGAGTAATACCTCCTGCAGGATCACAAGTGCACCAGTCCTAGCCTCTGCTGTAGTGATACGCTCTGACTCAACTGTGTTACTGCTCGAAGCGGGTGAGAGGCACTCCTCAATCATTGCCTGGACATGAGGTGTCCTGACACAAAAGTAGGGGAGCTGACTCGCCCCAGACTCCTCTTGGGAAACAAAGTCTGAACAGTCTGAGTCAGGCATCCAGGAGCCTGAAAGGGACATAACCCCAATCCTGGAAATGTGCACCACTGACAGAGACCCAGGGTGCCTATGCCAAGCACAGAGTAAACTTGACCAAAGTCACAGACTTGTCTGCGGAGGAGGGCAAGGGGTGTGGAGAGACCTCCCTAATGGTGTCCCTGGAGGCCTCCCACATTGACCGATCCAAAGTGCTTGTGCTAAGCTGAGGCACCAAAGGGTTTGCACAATTGCAATATAAAGTGTGCACACACCTAAACTCAAATAGTCAAGATAATAAGGAAACTAAGGTATTTTCAGTGGTCCATTTCCAAACTAAAGACTTAAATTCCCCTTGGTGCATAGCAGGGAATCCAACTAAGCTTGGAAAAGAAGAAAGTACACATGTCCCACTTTAGGGAAGGTTCTCTCAGCTGCCAATTCTCTACTATAGAAAGTTCAACTTTCTAAGGGATTTATGTGTTAACTAACACCAGGAATGCTCAGTTGTGAACTTGGGCCCAATGATTCAGTGCAACTCTGGACATCAATGCGAGACTGCTGATTCATTGTGGTGATTAGGGGAAATCACAGCCTCTTATCACACCGCAAACTCTCCAATAAATATCTCTCCATCCTGCATATTCAATGGGCCCGCCATGATCCAGAGGGGTTACCTTCTGCGGTCAGCAGGCCGATACAGCGTGTTGCGCCGGGCGCTGAGGTGGTAGAAGAATGTGCATGAAAGGGCGTCAAGATTTTAGTTGAAAATTAAAAATGTTTTACCACACCTGCGAATGGTGTTAACCTGAGTAACTGATTCTGCATTCAAACTGAGCGTGAGTACGTTTTCTCCCTGAGATGCAGCATCAAACAGGGGGTCATAATGTAACCCTGAATTATGTGGGCACCCTCACAAGTCTTTCAGGTGTGTCAAGCACAAGTGAGATGGGGAGTGTGCAATTGCGAATGGATGCATTGCATCTGGGTTTCACCAGGCTCTCTGCCGGCACACGTGACACACACCGTGCGCAGGCACATTAGGCAGGCAGGTATCCGGACGCGCCTAGGAGGATGTACTTTTTGAACCTTGTTGACGCTAACTGTCAGCAGTTGAGCAGTTTTGGATATTTGTTCAGTGCAAGTGCCCATATCCTGTTGGATCTGAAATTGCATGGTGAATTTCTCATACTATCATTCGTGTCTAATACTTCTGATGTCTCCAATGTGTCCATAGAACGCACAATGTGAAATACACACTACACCTGCCGTAGGGCAGACCCCAGCATTGCATAACCATACATGAGGAGATATGAGCTGTCTGTCCGGAGGAGGCACTAACCTCTTCCTGCCACACTCACCTGCGCGGAATGGGAAAGCAGTGGCACTATTGGCAGAAGATTTGTGGAGGTTCCTGTTCTTTGCCTTCAGACTGCCTGCTCCTGATGCCTGCAACCCACACCTACTCAGGACAGAGGCTGTCCCACTTCAGACCACGTAGGAAATCCCCAAGTCTGCCCTTCGTCTGCGCGGGAGAGGCAGAGGGTAACAGCCGCAATGCCTCCAATGTGGTGTTCCCTCTTCCTGTGCATGGCAATGCTAGCCTGGTGGGCTGCACTGTAGACCATAGTATGTGCCTGGCAGAGGCATTGTCACCTGATACATTAAAACTTTTGGGATGCCTGTGTGCCCCAATGTTTACATGAGTAATTTTCATTGGTTATTTATAACGTGCGTAATACCCAGAGGTTTCTAAGCGCAGACCCGGGGATAGAATCTGTGTTGCTCCGCGTCATCTTGCTTCCAAGACGAGTATGTTGCCCCTGGGCTTTCCTAGTAGAGATATGGACATCTGATCCTGGCAGGAAAAAGACCTGGTCTCAACATAACTAGAATATTTCAACCAACAAAAATATGCCCGCCTGTAGCTTCTAAAAATTAAATATAGTTTGAGAAAATGTCAGACGCTAACAAAGTGCCAGTATTAATAATCATATTTCCCTGCTATAGCATTCCAGTGGTTAAGGAAATTAGTTATGCTGAGGCCGTTTATATTTACAAGAATATTTTGAGTGTTTTATTTAATGAATAAAACCTGACAGGCAGGGGCTATATCAGGCTGGGTGTTTAAAAGGTACTGCCTGTGGCCAAATTTCACTCTGGCTTTACCGTCAGCCCCAGGGCATTACCTGCCCCATTTAAGCCCCTGCCTGGAGGGGTTTATTACTATTATCATCCCATGCGTCATACCAGGATGCTAATTGTTTTTTTTTCAAGTTGATAAATGGCGTGCTTTGCGTTTCTCAACTTGCAAAAAATACAATACAAGCTGGCCACCATGGATTAGGCAGAACAAAACTACACTTAGTCCCTTCTCCCTTTACATGGCCGCCATTGCCACAACGGTGATGCGCCAGACCGGCGAAGGACAAAGGAGTGCAAGTTAAGTTGAAAGGGTATGGTGAATGTGGAATTTAGGATTGGGGTGGGAGTGAAGGATTGATTGATTGTTTATTTGTATAGTACCTATACACAATGTGTTTCAAAGCGCTTCAAGGAGGGAGGGAACAAGGGAGAATACAGTTACATTCTTACAGGTCCTTGAAACAAATTAGAATGTGAAAAGTAGAAGTATCATAATCATTTTTGATAGTACAAGTGCAAGAATAGTTAGGGGGAGAAAGGGAAGGGAAAAAGGAGACAAAACAAGCAGTAGCATTACTATGCCTGGTGACAATTGTTGCAGTGCAAGAGTTACAAGAGGAGGGGGGCAGTGGAGAGAGTGAGGAGGAGAGGAAACGAACAGGAGACTATCAAGAAGGTTGGATGATGATTCAGAGTAGTCTAGGGAGGGAGGGGGGAAGAGGAACAAGGAGGGAAAGGCGGGTCAGACGAGCTGCTATCAGAACTCAGGGGACAATGATAGTAATAAGTGCTATGAGAAAGAGAGGTGGCTGCAGGAGAGGAGGAGGGTGTGAAGGAGAGAGGGGGTAAGGGAGGGTGAGGGGCAAGTGGCTGATAGACTGGTGGCTACGACTTACTATGCCTGACGGCAATTGGGGTAGTGCCAGCCTATAGCCAGGAGAAGGGTAAGAAGAGGGGGGCTGTGAAAAGCAGGCACTACAAATTACTATTCCTGATGGCAATTGGGGTATAGCCATACTTTAGACAGGAGGAGGGTAAAGGGATCAAGGGAATAAGGGGCAACCAAGATAGTCAGAGTGGGAAGTGGAAAAGGTCAGAGAGAAAAGTTAAGATAGATAGTTAAGAAGCAGGGAGTTTAGGAGGGGGGCATATCACAAGGGGGAAGAGGGTGAGGACTTGGAGGGAGGGGAGACATGACACAGGGTAACGGGGCGTGGGGGAAGAGAGACAGTGACAGAGGGTGGGGGGAGTGAGGGGAGACATAATACAGTTAAAGGGAGGTGTGGGGGCACAAAGACAGTCACAGGGGTTGGGGGAGTGAGGGGAGATATGATACAAATTAACGGGGATCGTGGGGGAACAGAGACAGTCACGGGGGTGGGGGGAGCGAGGGGAGACATGATACAAGTTAACGGGGGCGTGTGGGCACAGAGACAGTCACGGGGTGGGGGAGCGAGGGGAGACATGATACAAGTTAACAGGGGTGTGGGGGAACAGAGACAGTCACAGGGGATGGGGGAGCAAGGGGAAACATGACACAGGGTAACTGGGGTGTGGGGGAACAGAGACAGTCACAGGGGTGGGGGGAGTGAGGGGAGACAGTAACGGGGGATGGGGGATCGAGGGGAGACAGTCACAGGGGAAGGGGGAGCGAGGGGAGACATGATAAAGTTAACGGGGGCATTGGGGCACATAGACAGTCACAGGGGTGGGGGAGCGAGGGGAGACATGATACAAATTAACGGGGGGTGTGGGGGAACAGAGACAGTCACGGGGGTGGGCGGAGCAAGGGGAGACATGATACAAGTTAATGGGGGTGTGTGGGCTCAGAGACAGTCACGGGGGTGGTGGGAGCGAGGGGAGACATGACACAGGGTAACCAGGGCTTGCTGGCACAGAGACAGTCACAGAGGTTGGGGGAGTGAGGGGAGATATGACACAGGGTAATGGAGGGTGTGGGGGAACAGAGACAGTCACGGGGGAGTGAGGGGAGACAATCATGGGGGGGTAGTGAGGGGAGACATGATAAAGTTAACGGGGGTGTGGGGGCACAGAGACAGTCACGGAGGGCGGGGGATCGAGGGGAGATATGACACAGGGTAACAGGGGTGTGGGGGCACAGTGACAGTCACAGGGGGTGGGGGGAGCGAAGGGAGACAAGACATAGGGTAACAGGGGTGTGGGGGCACGGAGACAGTCACGGGGGGTGGGGGAGCGAGGGGAGACATGACACAGGGTAACGGGGCATGGGGGCCCAGAGACAGTCACAGGGGGTGGGGGGAGCGAGGGGAGACATGACACATGGTAACAGGGGGCATGGGGGCACAGAGACAGTCAGAGGGGGTGGGGGAAGCGAGGGGAGACATGACACAGGGTAACGAGGGGCGTGGGGGAACAGAGACAATCATGGGGGGCAGTTAGGGCATACCATGGTGGACAGGGGTAGACAGGGCCTTTGTTGTGGGCCTTCGATGGTGTGGCCGGCTTCCGTCTCCCGGTTGCTGCCATTGGTTTAAGGGGCCAAGGCGAACAATGGGAGAGGGAGGCAGGAGCTGGCCCAAAAGGAAGGAAGCAAAGAACGATAACACGAGGGAGACGGCCATCTTAGAAAGGCCTAAGGCAGGAAAGGCATCAGGCATTTTAAATCATAAAAGGTGAAATTTCCAAGTGGGGAGAGCGCGGAGCACAACATGCTGAATTTTCCAGGCCAATTAAGCATGCACAGTTCAAATAGTACAATTTCATTAAAAACGAAGGTCACTCGCCGCATCATGTCAATATGTCCCACAATGTCAAGTCCTTACCCCCAGTATTGCGCAGCAGTAGTATAGGTCCAGCGCAGATGGAGGGTGCTGGGGAGCAGAGGGAAAGGGCTCCATCCGGATTGGAAGCAAGGGAGGAATAGAGTATGGATGGGAAAGGGAGCATGGGAGGGTCACTTACCTGAGGCCCGGTGGGGAAGATGGCGGCCTCCCACTTCCGAGGAAGTTCCTAGTGGGGATTTTATCATGTGGTCTCCTGCTCCCCCCTCTAGCCGGGAACTAATTTCTTTAATAAATTATACAGATATAATGGTTTCAAATTGAAGCTCCTACTTTCATTTAAATACAAATGTTCTGAAGTGACTATAGAAACTTTAAAAAAAAACAACTTATGAACCTCAGGAGTCGGGTAAGCGTGCCCAATCTGCTAAGGTGCATGCTATAGCACCGCTCAGCTCATTCAAACTTCACCTTCCCACGTTCGCACTGCATTTCCTGTGAAGCACATGGCCATTCTACTGATCCGCCGTATCCTGCCATGAGGACGGCTTGCAAGATGGCTGACGCTGCAGTTTGTTTATCTGGTTGCTAAGCAACCATGTCCGGAAAGCGGCAAGCCTGATTAGCTCCCACACCCTTTTTGTGGAGTTCTACCCTACCGAAAGGCGTTAGCCAGCCAGCCATCCAAAGGCCTGCCTCTTAAGGCTATAACCTATCTTTGCCGGTCTTGCCGCATCGCGGGCGCTCGGCGTGTCACCATGCTCATCAGACGCCTACTCATCAGTACCCTTTACCGCCGGTAAGCATCAACCCCGACCAGAACCTTTACTTTTGTATCCACCGTGGCCTAACTCACTCTTACTATGTCCATGCCGCGTGTGGAGCCTAACCGCACACCACCAGGACCATGGCCGTCTCACACTGCCACCCAACGCATAGGTAATCTAGCATCTGCAAGGATGCGACTTGCACAACATAGCTGCCTATCATCCTCTGTGCTGCCCATAATGCGCATATGCCTTTTTAGCAGTTATGCTGCTTGTCCACGTATGTAACACTGTACGTGCCTACTGAGTGCACCATTGAACTAGCTTATCACACTCTCCTGACTGTCAATTCTTCTGACCCCTGGATGTAGCATGCTGCCTACCTAATATGCTTCACATTATGCGTGTTATCCTCACCCATCGTCTGTGGTGTTGCCTCTTTCAACCCAGCAACCTCTAATGTTGAGGCCATGCCTTTGTCACTGCCCCTTCGTTCCCTTTTGCTGTTGCCTTCTCTGCTCCCTATGCGCTAAACAGTGCTGTTAATGCCCGCACGCTACCTGCCGTTGTTGCATATGTAACTAACAAAGTTTCTTGTAATGTAACCAAATAAGGAATCTCTTAATACAGATAAGAACATACTCTTGTAAAGTAACTTAATAAGCATTCTTGCAATACAACTAAGCCTGCTATAAAACTAGTACTCTTGCAACGTAACTAAGAAAGATTCTTGCTATGTAACTAAGAAAGTATTCTTTCCATGTAACTATGAAAGTATTTTTAACATAACTAAGTTCTCCTGCAATGTAACTAAGATAGTACTCATTCTATGTAACCAAGACAGTATTCGTGCAATGTAACTAAGAAAGTATTCTTTCCATGTAACTATGAAAGTATTTTTAACATAACTAAGTTCTCCTGCAATGTAACTAAGAAAGTATTCTCTCCATGTAACTATGAAAGTATTTTTAACATAACTAAGTTCTCCTGCAATGTAACTAAGATAGTACTCATTCTATGTAACCAAGACAGTATTCGTGCAATGTAACTAAGAAAGTATTCTTTCCATGTAACTATGAAAGTATTTTTAACATAACTAAGTTCTCCTGCAATGTAACTAAGAAAGTATTCTCTCCATGTAACTATGAAAGTATTTTTAACATAACTAAGTTCTCCTGCAATGTAACTAAGATAGTACTCATTCTATGTAACCAAGACAGTATTCGTGCAATGTAACTAAGAAAGTATTCTTTCCATGTAACTATGAAAGTATTTTTAACATAACTAAGTTCTCCTGCAATGTAACTAAGAAAGTATTCTCTCCATGTAACTATGAAAGTATTTTTAACATAACTAAGTTCTCCTGCAATGTAACTAAGATAGTACTCATTCTATGTAACCAAGACAGTATTCGTGCAATGTAACTAAGAAAGTATTCTTTCCATGTAACTATGAAAGTATTTTTTTTAACATAATTAAGTTTCCCTGCAATGTAACTAAGAACGTATTCTCTCCATGTAACTATGAAAGTATTTTTAACATAACTAAGTTCTCCTGCAATGTAACTAAGAAAGTATTCTTGTAACGGCACCACGATGCCTGAGGGCTGCTGTGTGCTTTAGAAATATAAATAAATACATAATAGATGTCAGATGTTAAAGTAGCCATAACCATGATCTGTTTTAATGAAAAACAAAATATGACATTGCAAATAGAGTTTATAAAAACACCAAATTGATTTTCTAATGACAGGTGAGTGTGATGTCACAACTACACCATAATGCTAAAACTATGCATAGGTTGTTATACAGGCATTATAAGGTCCTCGTTAGCAGAATTGTGGATCCTGGTAGACATAAAAAATGTGTGGTGTTTTAAAGGCCACCTAATTTCAATCTAACACCTAATCAAGAGTTAGGATTACATGGGATTTTTACTTCATGTAGTACATAGGAAGAAGTGCATTTATTTATTTATTTTCATTTTTGTGAAGCACCACAAGCCTGTAGGGCACACATAGAACGGAGACACAACAGACAGCACACCAAGGAGTGAACCCGGGGGACGGGGTAAAACGGGGATATGGGACAAACATGCACCCTTTGCTGTAAATATCCCATGTGATCCCAACTCCTAATCAGGCGGTATTTTAAACATAGTAGGTATTCAAATTGCCACTAATGCCAAAATCAGAAGTAAACGGTTACTGTGGGTAAATTATTGGGAAAGAGGGAAAGAGAGAGGATTGCCTCCTGCTATTCTTCTGTCCCTGGTACAGAGAGGACACGAAAATATTAAGATGACAATACAACCCCTGTGAGCTTGAAGTGCTTGCTGGGAAGCATTGAGCAGTACACACAGCTTTCATTAGAAGCACTCATTTTTCCCACTGTGTCAAAAAGCTCTATCTTAGTCAGAATTCCGCAGAACAACTTTAATCATGACCCAACAAATGTCTTCCTGTTCCAATCTAATTGCTAAATGTGCCTCGTGTTTGCTATGAATGGCAGGAAAGTCAACGAGTGTCACATCTTGTTTCTTTCTGGGGAGCTTGTCAGGAATATTTCCAGAGCAAATGAAGTCCCTTAAAAGTCCTTAGTAGGAGGGTACATCGTGAAAGTCAATGTGGTAGTTTGCAGATCAGGCTTGTGGAAGGCAGAGTGTACACACGCCATGTTTCTAGGTCGCGTCTGAGAGCAGAGCTATTTTGATGAATGGTTGCGAAAATCCGGGGCAACGAATGCTGTAGATCATTTTACATCTTAACATCTCATGCATGAAGGTATTATAAACGAGATATACGTGCCCGTGGGCATCACACATGGAAATTAGGGGGAGAGCATGATTTATGAGAAGTACTGCCCTATCAGTAACATGCAGGATTTACTCTGGCACGATGCCACTTGGGCGCATCCTTTCGTTTGCCATTTGGTCGACATTTAGTCATTCAGGAGACTAGCAGCATTCGCAACAATTTACCTTCACTAAAGACAGATGATATGTTTACACTGTTGTGGGACATACTGTGTTAGTGCCAGAGGCGTCGCAAAGAGGGGCTGGTCAGACTATAGCCCGGGTCTTTGGCTAGCTAGCCCTGAGTCCCACCAGTCCTGACATTAGCATAGCCCTGGATCTTCTCCAGACCTAGCACACCCCTGGCTTGTGCTTCCAGTTACATGCAAGAATGGGTTCAAATAAAACATAATACAAATTCAGACTGTGATGAAAAGAACATGTTCACGGCATGACCAACAAACAACAGTATTTAGCTACTTTACATTTTCATGTGTAGATAAGGAAACTGAAGGCAGATGATGGCAGTTGGACTTGTTTTTTTTTTTTTATAAATCAGGGCTCCTGGAAATGACCCTATTCTGCCCAGGAGGGCTTCTTAAGAAACAAGGATAAAAGTGAATGGGTCAGTGACTCACTCGTGTACTCTCCTTTTTGTTCAATCACCGTAGATAAAGAAAACACTTTAAGTATTGTACCCGAGTGTGGTCAATTGTAGTTTTTATGTAATAGCCTATAATTGAGTAAAGTTAGATACAACGTAAAACATCACAAAATTCCAGATTAGGTCATACAGAAAAACAAAAAAACCATAGACAACAAGTCAACACATTGCTTGTGTAGTAAACAGCGTACAATTCTCTACTGTCAGTATATGGCGACCGGTGTCAAAAGTGAACATTTAGAACAAAACAACACGAAAAAAAATCTTTTGCAGGGCAGTTTAAACACATTGGTAATACTGCAGTCAGTGTTACACTAACCTTACTCAATTATATGTTATTACATAAAAACTCAAATTGACCACACTGACAACACTCAGATACAATACTTAAAGTGTTTTCTTTATCTACGGTGACTGAACAAAAAGCAGAGTACACAAGTGATTCACTGACCCATTCACTTGTATCCTTGTTTCGGCAGTTGGACTTGTCCAATTTACTACCCGTGTCCCTGCCTACTGTACCCAAGGTGGTCTCTAGAATAATGTTATTCCACTTCTGCAGCTCTGGCACTTACACTGAACATTCTAGAATTGGTCTACTACTGAATAAATAGATTCCTCTTGTGCCATGCCTACTCCCTTTGGGAACTCATATTTCCTCGTCATATTCCACATGTAACTCCTTGTTTCACACATATTGAAGCTTAGGGCCTGATTTACAGAAGCGTTTTATAATGGCGCAATCCCACAGGAAAACGTTCTGTGAATCCAGGCGTTCCTTATTTTAACTCCATCATATCCCTTAGGGACATGTATGCCCCACATCACAAGATACCTCTCTGTCTCAAAATCTATTTGCACCGATGCTGAATCTGACTGTGAAGAGCAGAGCTAAAACAGATCACACTCCAGAAACAAGGAAACATGGGTGTGCATTTGCAGTCAATAACGCATATTAATTGACCGTTTTGAAGTTATAGCTCTAACCTAGAGCCGATAGAAGGGAAAAAGTTAATTTAACAAGTTGATGGGACCAAATGCTATCATCATTTATACTTTTAATGTTTGTATTAATTCAGATGATTTAGGATGTCTAATGAAATCTATCATAAACAAAGGATTAGCTCAGGGGTGTCTCACCAGCAACTATGATAGCACAATAGCAGACAAACAATCCAACTTTTCCAAAATATTCTGGCTGACATAGTGGAAATGTTCAAGCTGTTGTTTGAGTTAATCATTTCTCGAAACCAAACGGTCTTCTGTAGGTTACTGAAAGCAGTAGCTATGTTGCCGTGGTATCCAGTGAAAATGTTGCCTGCAAAATTGTAGTTAGTGAAAAAGTCGGGGTAAAAATACCTCTGCAGTGAAAAAGCTGCAAAGCAAAAAGGTGTAAAAAATGCAGCTTTAAGAGTTCAGGTTTGCGAGCTTGACATTGCCCGGTTAGGATAGGGATTAGGATAAGGATAGGGGTTAGAATAAGGATAGGAGTTAGGGTTAGAGTAAACATTTTGGTTAGAATTAGGGTAATAGTTGGGGTCAAGGTAGTTGCTGCAGTGCCGGTGACGTTGGGGTTTCGTTAGCCGTTAGGGTAGATTACGGGTCTGGGTAAGTTCGAGTGTAGCGGTTATGATAAGGCTAGGGCTAATAGAGTAATGGTTTTGGTAAGTGTTAAAGGGATCAGGAGTCTGGAGAGGGCTGGTGATGTTGCCATAGGATAGCGGGTAGGATAAACATAGTGGTTACAGTAAAGTAAACATTAGGGTAAGTGTTACAGTTTCAGTTAGGGTAAAGCTAAGGTTAGGATTAGAACAAGGGTTTGGGTAGGGAAAGGGTTCTGCCATTTGTGGCGAGCTGGCGATGGCGTTTGAGTTAGGTTCACTGTTCATCTTCCCGTGCTGAAGGGGTAGCGTTCTCTAAGAGTTCATGGAAGTGATTAGAATTCGGGGAAGCATTAGGAAAGGAGTTAGCGTGATTGCAGAGGTTTTATTTAAGGTTTGGGTCATTTTCTGGCGACCTTATTACATGCAACATTTTCACACTTTGCGTTGATTGTACTGAAGACTACATTTTTGAAAACGACTTTTTGCTGGCTACATTTTCACATGATTACTTTTTGCTGGGGACATTTTCACACAGAACCGTTGCCGTGGACTGCGCGATCTGTATGCGCTGCACAGCGGTAGCTTCAGTACACACATTCCCCCGATACCACAGGGCAACCTTTATTATCTCCCCCTGTCACACTTCAATGAATACCATTCTCTCTGATGATGAAGCTGGCAGTTCATTTCAAGAAGCAGAAAATAAGCAACTTAAATCCACCTGCGCAGTTTGACTTAGGTGCACTTGGCTGCCTTAGCAGCAAGCGCTGGCAATCAACAGTCCGGGTCCGCCAGTGGGCGGAATGCCAGCCAGGCCTAGGAAATCCCACTGCTACCATGGAGCAGGAATGTGAAAACATATGTAGTTATAATTTACATAAAACATCAAATTCTACTATTTGAACACATTTTAAGTTAATGTTATGCTATTATTCCTGATATTACCCAGCATCTACCATTGGTCTGGCCATACAGAGATGTAACCATTTTATTTAAAAATAATTGTCAGGAAAGAAGCAACAAATATCTTAAATCTAAAACTGCATGTCAGTGAGTAGATACAAAGGGAGGAAACAAAGTAGTTAAACAATATAGCTAGGTATAGATGGAGAGGCGGGAGATTGAAAAAGACGGACAGCATGGGGGCAACCACCCAATAACGGGCAGGTAGAGGGACAATTCGGCCAAAAATAAAATATATATAAAAATCCCCTCATAGCACTATCAGCAGCTTGGAACGTGCCATTCCCCGCAGCTCTTGCTTTCTCTGCAGATCGGAGTGTGGGTAGAGGATGTTTACAGCAGGGTATGCATTGAGTAGAATGTGGCCAGTCTGTGCTTGGATAGGGAAGTCCAGAGTGGTCTGTAGTGGAAGTTGTATTGTAGAGACATCGGAATGGGAGTGGCGGTAATCCACTTGGACCATGTGAAATATAGTATTATACCCAAAAACGTTCATGCAACACCTAGATTTGTTTGTAAAAATAGATTCAAACACATTGCAAAAAGTCTTCATAAAGCTGCAACTAATGAGATTTTTTATACTAGAAATGGAAGATAGACGTTAAAAGAATAACGGCATACAAGAATAAACCCATTCTCTGAGTCAGGTCTGCTCCCTTGGCACTGCCAGACGAGGAGCTACAGATACTGTATTGCATTACACAGGGGAGCATAAATGACCCCCTCACACAGATTCTGCAGTACATCCCGAGTAGGGTAAATATCATAACAAAAATACCACTTCTGCTCATGCTGGTATGTTGCAACCAACACTCTCGAAAGTGTTGTGCCGGTGCTTAATTGCCTTCAAATGCATGTGCACCAACACATCTCCCTGCCCACTACCAAAGCATAGGTTTACACCACAAAGGCCCAGTTCTATGCCAGCTAGTGTCCACATTCCAAAAATACTTCTGGTGTTGGTCTGTACAAAGGTGGCATCGGTGGTAACGCAACAGAAACCATTCATTGAATGTGCAGATGAGAGGCAATGCAGACTTCCTAATGGACCATTGCAGGGTCAGCACAGGGTGCCCATGTCCTGAGAAACCGAGCTCTGCCCGGATACATAGAAAACCAACAGAGGACCGCATGCCTGGAAACTAGGTATGTGGGAACGTACATAAAGGGAACTGAATGTCGGGGGGCGGGGCTGCTCTGCATCAAACATGACATGCATGCATGAGTCAAATGTTCCCCACAAACTGAAATCGGCCATATTCACCATTTGCTTAAAAACCCCAATGCAGATCCCTCCCTGATCCTCCATGTGCGGCCAAAGCCCTGGAAAGGCAGTCACACATCAAATCTCTGCTCACCCAGAGTGTCCTGATGTCATTCCTCAATGCCTACCACTCAAGCTTCTGCACTCAGCACACAACAAAAATCACCCCCATGGACATTCAGGGAGAACGACCCTTGTCTACAGATAAAGGTCACTCCTGTGTTTTGCTCCTGTTCAATTTGTCTGCAGTGCTTTGGGCAAGCGATCACAATATCCCTTCTCTGGGTGACATACACCAATGGAATTGATGGGGCAGCTTTAGTATGGTGCACACCATTTCCCACCCATCATCCTACCCACCTGGAGGAATTCACTCTGTATATGTCTTCAATGGCAACGATCAGTTGTGAAGTGGCATAGGGGACTATGGTAATCTGACCTCTTCACTTTTCTGCTTGGAGACAGCTGCATGTGTTCCCCAATGTACTATTCATCAGGCCTATACCCTAGGAGTTATATTCAACCCAAAACTATTCTCGATCTCAAAGGGGAACACAGTTTCATAAACAGTCTTCTTCCACATAAGATGATCGAGGCCACTTCCCCCTTTTCTTCTATTGCCTCATGTACATGTCTGGTCAATCCTGTAGTGTCCCAATCACGTGACTACTGTAATGGTATCTGCATTGGTCTTCCTGCAAAACACTGCATGATCTTCAGGGTCCCCACGACTGTGCTGCCTGCCTCAGCCTTGACCTGAAAATATATGATTGTAGCACTTGGGCCTTATTGTCACTGCACTGGCATCATTTCAAACAACCAATTGTCTTCCAGATCCCTTGGGTCACTCACAAAGAAAGCTATGCTACTCTGCCTTTAAACTGGTCTATTCTCCTGCTCTACCCGCAGTTCAGACACCTGTGTTGTGCTTCGGAAAACTTGCTGGTCACGTACCATCTGAAATGTGTACATGATAGGGAGAGCTGTCCATCATGAAGGCTCCTTCCTCACTACCACTACATGAGACTGAGTGCATAAAGTTCAGTGGAGCACTGAAGACCACTTATTACTTCCGGCTTTAAGATATTATAGTCTCCTGATCATTTTCCCATTAATCTCCCCAATAGTTCTCCATTTCCTATCACACTCACTCTTAACCAAGCTGTGGAGGTGTGATCCTGGGAGGCAAATCTGACATTTGCATACATGTATTTACATTTTCCCCCTCACACTGTAGGATTGCAGAGGTTTAAAATCCTAAACGATTACTTTCGTTGAGTTGTTTAATTTCCTAATTTTGGAATGCAATTCCTCTTTAATTATATTAGTCAAATTATATATGTCATCGTATGGCCTGTCCGCAGCCCTACGCGGCAAGGGCCAGAATCTCTGCTCCACCTTCAGCTTAACTCACAGATCCTCGCATCAGCAGTCATATGATCACGGGGTAAGCTGGCCCCCCCTTGCCATACCTGCCCGTGTCCCAGCCATAACACACGCTCATAGCGTCTGCTGCGTTACCCCCGCTAACTTTCCTGCGGAATTCTCCGCCCCTCCCATGCTGTGCACATTGCGTTCCCGCAAGTCCACTTTACCCGATCCTACGGTCACCTAACAATGCCCACTATCACAGGCACAACCGCCTCCAAAGCTGACCCACAATACTGAAACTGGTCTGAATCAGCCTCTATGCTGCCTCCACCCCACCACTATTTGCTCTTCGTTCCAAGTTGTTCTGCTATCCTTTTCATTACCCGACCCGAACCTGCCACATACTATACCACATGTCCCCGTTACGCACACCTACCCACTCACCATGTGCCACACCAAATGTTCATCGTTTTACCTGGGCATGCATTATTATCCAAGTTACCTGTGCACGATGTATCTGAATCATTGTCACTTACGTATGATATGCCTCAACTGCTCACCACAGGTCTAGAGTCAACCAAACTGTATTGATAACTGCCTATTTACTGTACCAGTACTGCACTAGGTTCAGCCAAACTGCACTGATAACTGCCTATTTACTGTACCAGTACTGCTCTAGGTTCATCCAAACTGCACTGATAACTGCCTATTTACTGTACCAGCATTGCTCTAGAGTCTGCCTAACTGTATCAAGAACTGCCTATCTGCCTACTGCACCAGCTTATAGAATGCCACTTGCTACACACTGTCCACCCTCTGACTTCAGTGCCCACTATCTCCACACAGGCCATAGCACCTCGGAAAAATTATTCTCAGCACCCTCTGAAAGGCCCTTTGCTTTTTAGCTCGCATGCTCCCATCACCCTCCTGATAACACACAGCCTCCTGCCACTGCCTCCCACTGCCTCCCACTGCCCTAGGACTAACACTCATTGCCAGTAACCCAACCACATACTCCACCAGTGGCCCTCCACGCCTGACACTAAACATTGCCACTCACCAACTTAACAGGCCTCCCTGCTCAGATTCTATCCCGCCTACCCCGTTCCTGCCTGCCTTAAGCACATATGAGCGCCATACGCACCACTCCTCAGCTACACCACCTACTAACGCTATCCTCAGGCCCAAATCCACCACCCATATTACATCACACACACTAGCAGTGCATGTAAGAAATGCTAGACTAGGAGCCCACATAACCACAGTGCACACCAAGTCCTTCAAACGTATGCTGGGGACAGCCCCCCACCGACCACAATCACTCCCACCACAAAAACCCAGTTGCCTATCGTCACACACCACAACAACACTGCCAAACCTAAACCCAGTATTCATGAGCCCTCCCATTTCCAACTTGCCCTCATTAATGCTAGATCATTGCCAGCCCATGCCACAGAAATTCACGACTTAATCTTCGACCTTGAGTTAGATGCTCTAGCCATCACAGAAACTTGGCTACATGAAGCTTCGAGACCAGTCATATGCCAGTCCCTTCCCCCCAGGTACATCATCCTCCAACAAAATAGACCAACACACAAAGGAGGAGGGGTGGCCCTGATAATCAAAGAAACACTTAAGGCTAGACAAATTAAATCCACTTCATCTGTGAGCTTTGACACTCTATCAGTAAAGATCGCCTTCACACCCAATGACACCATGACAATGCACCTCATCTACCGTCCCCCGGGCCCGCTTCTAGAATTCCAAGCCAACCTTCTACACCTCATAGGTAACAACCTCAAACCAAACACTAAAGCCGTACTCTTACGAGATTTTAATCTCGGATTCAATGACCTCAAAGACAAACACAGTAAAGCCTTTGCTAAAGCCCTCCAGGACCTACAATTCATCCAGAAAGTTGACTCCACCACTCACACTAAAGGTTGCATACTAGACTGGCTAGCGGACCACAACTGCAGGGTAGATATCAGCTCCAACACCCCACAACCATGGACAGACCCCCAGCTCATCCACTTCTACATCGCAACAAATTCAGCAATTACGCAAATCCTTCCCACGCCAGCTGCCCTAGCCAGATCCAAAAAACTACTCAGCAAAAAGAGAATTTGCCCACTCTTAGAAGCCTCAGCATTAGTATCACCCACTTCAAATAACCCCAGAGAACTGGTCGAACTTTACAACACTATTATCAAAGAGATGATCGACACAATTGCTCCATTAGAGAACATAAAACCCAAAAAACTCTTTCACGCCAACTCATGGTTCAACCAAGACCTACGCGACCTGAAAACACTCAAAAGACATGCTCTTAACAAATGGCAATCCTGCCCCTCCACTCCCTCACGTGATTCATACCTAGCTATTGCTAAACAAGACAAAAACGGCATATCCAAAGCTAAAGCTTTTGCCCACAACACAAGAATCGACAATGCCCAATCAAATTCAAAAGAACTATTCGCCATCTTCAATGAGCTAGTCATACCTCCCACGTCCAAACACCAAACGGTCAAGGACGAAAAATGGTGCAATGTCATCCAGAAGGCCATGCTAGACAAAATTGAACTACTCCAAAAAAAATCAAAGCCAACTTTGACAACCTACCTAAGTCCTCCCACACAACGCAAACCACTCCAAACTCTAAGACCACTATCCAGCCTGACAGTAACCCAATACCGCCATTTACCTTTAGAAAGGTAACTACTCTTGAAGTTCTACTCATCATGAAAAAAATAAAACTCACACTCTGTAAAGATGACGTATGTCCAGCAAATATAATCAAAGACTGCGCTGAGTCTCTAGCGCCGTTCATCACAACCTTTATTAATGCATCATTTGCCACTGGCTCAGTTCCCTCTTCTCTCAAGGAAGCATGGGTTCGGCCACAGCTAAAAAAAACACCCTAGACCCACACTCACCCAACAACTACAGGCCAATCACAACTGTACCTTTCTTGCTGAAAATCTTGGATAAAGCTTCGTATTTACAGATACAAGCATATCTAGAGCTACACAACATTCTTGGAAAGAGACAGTCTGGTTTTCGCCCACGGCATGGCACAGAGTCGCCATTGCTCTATTTAAAAAACCAACTCCTAAGAATTATGGACAAGGGCAAATGTGCCATCCTCCTGCTCCTCGATGTGTCGGCTGCGTTCGACCTAGTCGACCATAAAATCCTAGAGACACACCTCACCAACACGGCACACTTCTCCATTGAGGCCACCACATGGATCTCATCCTTCCTGGAGGGCAGAGCCATGAGGGTATTCTCAGACCAAGCTTCAGCCACACCCTCCCCTATTAACTGCGGAGTACCACAAGGTTCTTGCACTTCCCCTACACTATACAACCTATTTACACTTCCCCTCTTCAACGACCTAGAAGGATTCGGCATAACCTTCACCAATTATGCTGACGACACACACATTCTTCTCCCTTTATCGGGTGATTACGAGCAAGACCTCAAAACCCTACAAAACACATATTCTATCATCCAGGCCTGGATGGCAGCCAATGGCCTCTTTCTTAATGGAGACAAGACAGAGATCCTACTAGTGGGCCCAAAAGAAACCCTTAACAAACTAGACAGGAAATACAGTAACTTAAAAATTGAGAGCTCTGTAATATCAGTCTCTGCGTCGGTAAAAACCCTGGGAGTCTACCTAGACTCAACTCTGTCCATGGATAGACATGTCAGCTATATCTCTTCTTCAGCTGCATTGACAACCAAAATGATCAATGCAGTAAAACCTCACCTGTCCACCGAAAACCGTCTCAACATCGCAAGGGCCACCATAGGTGCTAAATTGGATTATTGTAACATCCTCCTTCTAGGCACTTTCACCAAAAACATTAACAGACTACAAATTACCCAAAACAATGCACTGAGAGCGGCCCTCAGTATTCCCAGGAGGGAGCACATCTCCCTAGCAAGACAAAATGCCCACTGGCTCCCAGTCAAAGAGCGCATCCAATTCAAGACCCTCACTATTACCCATAGATGCATATCCCAATCAGCCCCTAGCTATCTATCTGAACGAATACTACAAGTGCAGACACTTAGACCCAAAAGGGATCTGTACACACAAACCAACTCTCAGTCCCTAACTTCAACAGAGCCAGAGCCGGTGGCTCGAACTTCGAAGTTCTAGCACCAAAATCCTGGAACTCACTACCAACTAAACTGAGAGCTGAAACATCCCTCATGACATTCAGAAAGGCACTGAAAATTATCCTATTCAAGTAAATCTGTACCAAAAAAATGCCAATGTAAACATGAATAATGCTGTAACCAGCAATTGTACCTATGCTTACTGTTCCCATGTAACCTTGGAACATTAGCAATGACTGTAACCAAGCACTCACTGTTCTTATGCCAAGAAAGCTCTCTTGTAACAGCGCCATGATGCTTTGGGGCAGTTGGGCGCTTTAAAAATGCAAATAAATAAAATAAAGTATGGACATCATTTGGTAGCCAACTGGGGTATAAACTGCTACCGCAAACTCCACCTTTGCTCCACAGCATGCTACCCCTGTGCCCCTTAGAAGTTGCACAAGCAACACCAAAGACACACAGCAAACATGGCTCTAGAATATCAGACCAACAGCCACTCAATCTGCTGACCTACATTTCCAGATGTTTGGCTTTGCCCCGAAAACCCAATTTTCCTTACCCATCACTCCCCCACCGCCCGGTGCCCTTCGATTGCACCACTTCCTAGATGCCCCTTCACACCAAGCTCCCTTACAGTTAACCTTCAGACCTCAGTTCCATTTGTGTCTGTGTTATGTTTCAATTTCTGTCACTGTAGTGATGTGTTTGGGTGCGTTTATGCAAGGATGTATTTGTGTTCATGTGACAATGTAGCTATACATGTGAATGAGTTGTTGATTTGCATGAGTTTCTTTTGTTGGTCACATAGGTGTGTTTGGCACAAGATAATGAAAAGCAATCATAGACTTAAGCGATCATTCAGTTGGGAGGTAACAGTAAAATCTGAGGTGTTTAGAAAATACTGACAATTTTACTGCCCATCCAATTTAGGGTTTGATCAACAATCACTGCTGGTATTCTTTGGGAATACCAACAGCAATATTTTAGGCAGACTTTCTGCTCAACAAACGCCAAGAGGTGCTTGTAAAAAATTCCAAATTGGCCTCCGTTTAATAAAATATCTGTTTTCCTCTGCAGAAGGGCGGGTGCTTCCCTTAAATACAGTGACAAATGTTTTATGTTTTTACAAAGGACCATGGTAAGCGGTGAAAAATTGGGCATCTCTGATGCCCTCCTCTCATCAACTCATCCATGTAGTGTATAAATGGTTCAGAACTTGTGCATACAACATTTAATTTCCGCCACAGTGAAGGTGGAATTGTCTAACAAAGAGTTTAGAAAATCATCTGTTTATATTACCACCTGCAGAAGTGATATTCCAGAAATACCACCTGCATTGGTGGTAAACTCTGATTTGGGTGGATTTTACGAAATACGACTGGCAGAGGTGGTAGCTGCCTCAGGCGGTATTTCATAAAAAAACAGGCAACTCTGAATGACCTCCTTAGTTATAGTCTACTGACAGGCTCGGACTGGACTATAGGGCAATAGGCCCATGGCCGAACCGAAAGGCAAAATGCTGGTGTGGGCCACTTTTTCATTGGTGCCCAAGACAGTTTTGTGGCCTAGGCCGACCCTGTCTACATAATGAATACCTGAATGATGCTTCTTTTTGTGTGTATGTTTCATCTCTGTTCAAAAGTGAGTATCACAAAAAATCGAACAGCCATTTGTATAAGCGCCATATAGTAAGCACCATGGGTGCTATTCAGGGTGCTACTGGACACTTTTTGTAATGGCCCCACTAGTGATCAAGATATTTGTTAGAACACAGGGTCAGCATTCTTAAAGAAACCGAGGACAAACTCTAATAAGGTATGGGCCCTTACTTCCTTGGCAATTAGGATTGCAACAGAGCAACGGTATATGAACCCGTAGCCAACATTACCATCTAGAGCCGCAGAAACTGAACTGAAATGCGTACATTGCCACTAGCAGCGGAGAAACTTTGCTGAAAATGTTGGGGGGGACATGACATCTGAAGAAAAGGGGCCCCAGAAAAATGAATGGGGACAAAATAGAGTGCCATCAAAGTTGGGGGGGACAAACAACTCTGCGCCCCTTAAAATGACGCCCATGGCCACTGGGTGGTATTAAGATGTGCCTATGGCTAAGGCTATTCCCCCTCTGACTGTGGAGGCCCAACCAGACACATCTGCAACATTGCTGACATCAAGACCAGCGCCTCACCCCAACTACACTGAATTCGAGCAGGCCTTCGAGCACTCAGTTCCTATGAGGCACCCTTGATTCTGAAGGAGGTTCTCTTGTTCCATTATTTCTTGTTTACATATTGCAGCTCTGGCCCAGGGAGCAACAGCCCAGGCATCCTGGGAGAAACGACCCTCTTGCGCCCTTTTCCAGCGCGCCCACGCTCCCGTCTATTCTTTGATCCAAGCAAACACTCTTAAGAGTCTGCTATTCTCCCCCCCCATGAAGAACAAACTCATCTGCCAAACACAATTGACTTGGAGGGTAAACAGCAAATGCGGAATGTATTTTAAGTAAAACGAGGATTTATGAACTTTAGTGTGGGCCTCTTTGTAACCGCTCAGCCTTGAAACTCCCTGCAAGAGCAGCTTCACGGCCACTCTCTTCAGGCTCGCCTTTATTCGCATTGTTAGCGGCCACGGGAAGGTAAACCAACATGTCTGCAGAACATCAGGCGCATGCGCTGCTCGGAATACAGAGCCCTGGCCTAGCCGTGTACACAAACCAGCCAGCCCGGGCTACCAAAGCACATCGGAAGCTCACCCACCGCCTCCCCCTTGCTTCTAGACTGCATCCGAGCTGTTACCACAATGCAGAACATGTGCACATTGTTATATTTACAGCAGAAAAAACAGCACACTTTACATATTGTGGTTAGGGTGGTAAACCCACTGAACAGCAACACATTCAGCTGGATTTTTTTTTAAATGACTAAAATCAGTGTAAATACCCTCCACTGCAATTCATTGCCTGCCCATTTTCCTTCCGTAACGCATTGTGGAGATCTTGAAAACCTCAGCGTGTAAACAAAGAGACACCTCTTCAATATGGTAACCACATGATAATGACAACATTGATATATGAACAGGTTACAATAGGTTACAAAAGAAAACTTAAGAACTTGCTGTACAGATGCTGAAGCAATGATAAAGCATTGTTTCACTTTGATGTGAAATCCCGACTTAGTTGAGAGGGGCCTGGTGGGGCTGGTAATATAAATGAACCCTGGTGCACAAACTGGGGTGGCTAAGTCTGCATTGGCCTAACGAATCTAGAATATTGTTTTATTAAGAGGGGGCAAGATCCTTCCTGTCTTAAAGAAGAAGCTTGTTCATCTAGGTAGTCAGTGCTTAAATAAAGGAATGACTCTTAATTTGCATAAACATGGAGGGCCAGCATCTGCCAGAAGTTTCGAGCAATGCTGGAAATGACAAATATTACTTTCCCAGTAATAGCCTTTCTGGTGTTTGTATTTGTTTAGAGGAATATGCTAAGGATATTCTGTTAACTAGCGATAGGTCCAGAGTATTAGAAGTTGTTTACTTCAGAAATTACAGTAGGGATCGGATGGTCATTCCTGTCACACTATCCCTATCTGACAAGTGCAAGAACACACCCCATGTGGGTGGGGTCCTATAGATGGGGAAAGGGCCATGTCTGGTTGACCTCAAATCTCATCCATACTTTTATGCGTGCTCCTACGTCCTGCTCTCGTTGGTCTTTGTACGCTCACACCATCACCTTGGGAAGGTACGTTTGGACCCAGGAGAGTTGGGCGACGGTGTGAACACACAAAACTCATTGGAACTTGCAAGCAGTACTCTTTCACCTTTCTACACCGTATGCTGATTTCTTTCCGCATCTGAACCAATGAAAAAGAGTGGTTCTTTCTGACAGTCCTCTCTAAGTGCAGTCAGTGCGCCATTGGTCAGGCAGCGAAGTCGCAAAAAAGACGTGGCAGCAGCATGGATTGACTCATTCAGTCGCGGTGCTTCAGAAAGAGAACCGTTCATATGTCCCCATCTTGGCTCCTATCATACGGGTTCGCTCTTTTCAGGATTAAGTGCTGAATGCCAACTAGTGGACGCCGCATGTGGAACATGCATTATAAGACCACAAATGGCTGTCCTTGTTAGATGTTCTATGCTCTTGTGTTTGTGTCAACACCAAGTGCCAGAAGAAGTTGCAAGGCAAACGACATATAAGTCATGCATTTTGGGACTGCATTCACTGTGTTGACTGTTGTGCTTCAGACATGAAAACGCATTGCTAGTAATACTCCTAATGAGTGGATTTTTAGTTGCAATCTCTATTGGGGTTTTCAGCAGGGGGTCTTGGAGGTTTCATAGTTGCCATTTCATCTCTGTCAAAGAAAATCTAGCGGAATCCCATCACGTTCACTTAGAAAAGGTGTGCTGCTCTACTGCCTGTGCTGGCTCGCCCATGAGAAGATGTTGCGGTGGTGTGAGTGAGTGCGAGACCTCAGCTCCCATTAGCAAAGTATATTGAAGCTTAGTGGTGACATCACAAAGCCACATGGCACTTGCCATTGGTAAATGAGTGTGAGAGATTATGTTGCTAGAGGGCAGTTCATTTTAAGGAGGGAAGATTTTGGTGTAGAGTAAAAGGTATGAGGAAAAGCAAGGAAGAAAGCAAACACAATGGAAAAGTATAAGCAAGGATAAATAGGATAAAAGCAGAACTCGAATGAGTGAGGGAAAAGGAGACAAACATTCAAGGGGCAAGAAAATGAATAATGTATTAAAACAGAAATGGAGAAGGAGATACAAGAACCAAAACGAAAGAAGCTGACATGGGAGCGAAAGGGGAACACAGGACATAACAAGGGAACGTTTACTTGAATGAAGAGAACCATAGAAAATGTACAATATGGGAAAAAAATTCAATGCCATCCTGTCAACTTTCTGTGAAAATAATTCTGCAAGTGCGAGCATGAGGTTTCAGGAAATCAAAAAAGCAAGAAAACAGAATACAAAAAAGTAGGGAAAAGGGGGTGGCAAGTGGGTGTTAATGGGAGCTGTGAGTGGTCCAACCATTATACGCCTTAGAAAACATGTTAGTAATGTATGTTGCTTTATAAAAAAATTGCCATGCTATGAATTTGTTGAAAACACATATATCCATTGCAAATTTCCTCAGAGTTCCTTTATAATAGCGGTTGGCCTGGACTCTCTTTGTGATCAAGGAACTCAGTGATGAGTTGCAAAATACTTATACTTAAAATCCTTACATTTAATATCTTTGTAATTAATTCCCAAAATAAAAACACATATTTCTATCTAATCCATGCCTTAATTTTGACATGGTGGATGTCTTTGTTGATATCTATAAATCTGGTAGGAAGCTTCACCTGCACACTTTTTTATGAGTAATAAACCAGTGGATAAAGCAGTCTCTAACCCAAATGGCAATTCAGTATTAGAGCGGTGGAGGTCTGAAATGTTAAGAATTTTTGTTTTCAGATGACGTCCGCCCTACTTTGTCTGAACCTATAGCCACCATAGTTAGTTAAATGATTCAACAGAGTCATTTTAAACCTAAAATAATGTTTATTCTGTAAATTATGGATGACCAATATATATAACATCGATTGAATGTGCAGTCACATCAGATTTAGAAACATTTAATTGGCTCCAGAGCACAACTAATAACATCTCTCAGTTGGACTAATCATCAATAAAAGCATAGCAACACAATCATGACTGTGTCATCAAGCCCGCAGACAAAGGAGGTAATGAGGTTCTATGGCGACATTGCAGCTATGCACAAGAAGCTTATAAACAATTCAAAGACCAAAACTATTACCACGTACGCACAGGGGAACCTTCAAAGGAGTTCAATTTCTCATTAAAAGAGAGAGAAATGGTCACATTGCAAAAGTTTAGGATTCCACAAAAAAGATGCATTCAAGTACTTATTTGTCAGGCATCCAACCATGTTAAGCTTTTATCTATTACCAGAAGTCCACAGAGATAGGAATAGATCACCAGGGAGACCAATAATAAGTTCAATGGGCTCCCTAATGGAACCCATCTCTAGATTTACAGACTTTAATGTATTAACCTTTGTTAACAGCCTCCCTTAAAATGTGAAAGATACAGGAGATATTTTAAATAGATTGTATGAAATCGTTTCAGGACCTGCTTTCACTCTGTCATAATTAGATGTAATACCTATTTATACTACTACTGACCATCTACATGGCCCAACAGCTTCCAAATACATTTTAAGAAATCAACCTGCCCCTCTTAAGGAGCACACAGAAATGCTAAATAACACAATAGCATTTGTACTGAAGCAATAAACCCTGAGCCGGGGGGCAGCATTACAGTATCAGGTAATGCCCCGGAGCCCATAGTTACAAGACCCAGCCAGTGAGGGGCTTATTTATATCAGTATTCAGACCCATTTAACAGGGGTACTAACAGTGTCTTTATTTGGTTGCCAGATGCTCTGGCATTCAGCAGCAAAAAAATATATATATAATAATAAAAATAAATGCCCGCCATGGAACTGGATACAAAGTTCATTCTCCCTTTCCATGGCAGCCATTGAAAAGAGTAAAGAAATAGTAAACAAACAAGATGGCTACCATGGAATGGGAGAAGGGACCACCAGTAGTCCTTTCTCCCTTTCCATGGTGGCCATTAAAAAAATAGTAAAAAAGGAAAACAAATAAAATGGCCACCATGGAATGGGAGAAGGGACTATCTTTAGTCCCTTCTCCCTTTCCATGCCATCCACTCGCAGAAGGAACACAGAATGTAAGTGGCAGCAACCTGAGTCTTGTCGGGCTGGTAAGGCCCCGACGAGGGCCAATCAGATTGTTTGTAATAGTCTGATTGTCCCTCACTGGGAACTAAATAGATATAACTATGTTTTGTTTCATAAGCAATCCCTTTAATGAACTTGATGGACAGCTATATGTACTAAGTTTGCCCATCCTATGCCTATCTTCTTATGGGTTATTTGGAAGAATGTTCTGTATTGCATGTGGAATGATAATAATGTTGTGTTGTTGAGCTTTTTATTTTATGGAAAGGCTCAGAATTACATCTAAAATTTGTGTCAGTTTTCTTAATCATAATGACTTAAATTTAAAATTCACTTTGAAATGTAGTATGGGCCAACATTTGCTCTTGCCAATAGCCGTCGGCTAGTGATATTTGACTCTTGGAGAGTAAGAAATGGTGTGCTGTGTGTATGTATAGAATTAAGGTGGCAAGTTACTTTTGTATGGCTGGAAAGTAGCTTGCAACTTGAATTTATGCAGCCCGACTATAATAAATCACACATAGAGTTACCAGATCTCCTGATAAAGGTTGAGAAAAATCACATACACACTACAATTTACCTTAAATCATTGGCGGATAATTGAACCGTAGATGCCTCTTCATGTCATCCAACTCAACATATTCACAATATACCATATTCATCATTTATGAGAACCAAACAAAAGGTCTGGAAAGATTGTGATTAAAACTTGCAAAGGAAATGAGTACCAGGTCTGTGACCAGAGGTTATCCAAATAAATTTGTGAAAAAAACATTTGCTAAAGCCTCAGAAAAAGCTATATTGGAACTTCTGAAACCTAAAGACAAAAAGAACTCTGATCAATTTACATTTATTACCACTTTTGTTTTACAATATAATCCAATAAGAGGCTTAATAAGAAACAGAAATCAGGGGCAACTTTGCTATAGACGAGGAAAACATTTAGGGGACCTGGTTACCAGGTGTCATTATTCTGTTATGGACAACCCCATGCAGCTCTTGTTCTAATTGTAAGAAAAACGTTAGAACTAATCAATGTGAGATGGAAAATGTACACTGGAAACATTACATCAGGAACTGCATATATATATATATATATATATGTTCAAAATGCTGCCATTTTCATGCAGATGATTCAAGCTGCACTCTCCATAGTTATTTTCAGGCCAATCAATCCCAATTGGAAAAAATATCAACTGCCGAATCCACACCTTGTTAACCAAAGTAACCTTCCTTTATTTTTCTTACAGGGAAAATCGTGTAGTACAAAACGTGGAAATCCTTTTAAAATCGAAAAATGACCAAAGTACGCAGGTCCTATATATATATATATATATATATATATTTGATTTGTAAAGCACACTAGCAGCCCAAGGGCATATATTGTAAGTCAATTTGTTGTTTATGGACTTCTGTACCCTTGCCCCAAACTGTATATAGTTAGTACTGCGAGGAAAGATAACATCTGTATCAACAATGCAGATATCAATGACCTTGTCACGCCACATTTCTCAGAAGTACACCGTAGAAACAGTAATGTTTTGACAAGTGTGGTTCTGAGGAAAGTTGTTTTGTATCGGCAAGGCAGGAAGAGAGAATCAGCCCTGAGGAATTTGGAAACTGCACTTATTGTTGGAGTTAAGAGCAACATTCTGTATGATGTTAACATCACAGAAGGCTATCATTCCTTTTTTGTAGGGGCCAAAACTGTCAACAGTTAACACATTTGATGAATTTGTAAATTAATTACGGGACAGTATCTGTTAGAAATGTATGTTGATTGTCCCACACATCCTCTCCTCATAAGAATTCCTCTTTGTATATCTGTCTTTTAATATACCAAAGCCGAGAACCAAGCATCCTTCTATGCCGAAGCTGACAGCTTCGCATTTCGAAAAAATGTTGAATATATTCATTCATGTCAGCTTTGGCAAAAAAGTGCATAGTTTGTGGTAATGTCCCCCGCATTCCATGTAATGCAATTGGGGCTCACCCGCGCCACCTCCAAACCCATAATGCGAACAAAGGGAGCGGGGGACACCCCAAAACCCCTGCTGCCCTTGTTCGGCATTGTGGGATTCTGGATTTTTGTCCATGCCGAATGCTCACTAAATGCGCATTCATTATGTTTTCTTTCACCATTTTCAGAGAATACCATCTTTTCACTGCTGCAGATATTATAAGGATTGATGCATTTACCTATATTAGTCATTTATTGAGTATCTCCAACTTCATTCAACTTGGACAAGTGCTTGTATATGTATTTACCTATTTGCATGATATGGATTAATAGGCCAGCTCCATACTGTTCACTTGGACGTTAAGATTAGCAGTTGAATACTATTTATGGTTTGCATGATTGTGCACATGTCAAATTTAATTTTACACAGCACTTCAGCAATTTTGTTTAGATCGATTCTAGCATAATATCACTAAGCATAGTCCTCTTTTTATGGCAATGCTTTTTAGCAGTAAGCGTGCAAATGTGAGTCCTGTTTCTAGGCTTATTTGGTCGTATGCTGAAACCATGATTAAACTGTGGATACAGTGGAACATCTGTTTTGTCTTCATTGAAGAAAATTTATATTAAAGATGACAGAGATGTCGGTTTTAAACTTCTGCACTACTATCATTTTTGCAACAAGCTAGTGTTGCACTGCACCCGCCCGATTCCACTGCGATGAGGCATCTAAGTTTGTACATATATATATATATATATATATATATATATATATATATATATATATATATATATATATTTCAATTTGGTTATACTGTGTTAGCCAAGGGTAATATTACTGGAATATCGAGTGCCACTGGTTGTCACATGCATTCCAGAGTTGGAATCCCTCAGAAAGGTTGCTCAGGAACTACAATCCATACAGCAACAAGACTAACAAGTGTGTTAGACTTTCCCTGAAATGTCCCTCTTTGCTTTCAGACAGCCAGACATTATCAAAGAAATGTTAGGAAGCAAGTTACATCTATATCACACAGAAAATTGAACCACGTCTTGAAAAAACAAAAGATCTTTAGCATGTCCTCATATCTATAGCTCAGATACAATCAAAATACCCAACATGGGGCAAGATTACAAATTTACTGGAAATTTAACATGTGTATAGAGCAATATGTTGTATCTGAGTATGAAATGCTCCAGGGGATGGCTACTCTGTTGGCCAGCAAGTACATAAGCAGATGAATTTCCACATGCAAAGCATTAGAAGATGAAGTAAGGACATTCCCATCGCTGAGAACATTTTGGTACCAAATCACTGTCTTGATGACTTTAAAATTGCATAGATTAAAGGAAGATGCAGATACAAATGCAGGCAGATTTTTAATACACCGGAAGGAGGTTTGAACATGCATCCTGATTTCTTGAGTCACTATCCCAAATAACAAATTCCCACTTTATGCACCCAGAGAGAACCAGAGCTCACAATCGAAAGACCTGTGATTTCCAGTAATATTTTCCATGGCTCTTGACTGACACTGTCTGACATATCCCCAGCGCTACCTGCCTATCTAAGGCAACAGTCTTATGATGGACTCCAACCCAAGCCCTCCCAGCGCTTGAAAAACCTTTCCCCACAAGCTTCTTGATCAAGGGGGCGGGAGTTCATAAAACGATCTTCTTTTTTTAAAAAGAAAACAGCAGTTCAATGAGTCCAATCTTATGGCTTCCGACAGATGAGGCAGCCAACAGCACACTTCCAAATGCGCACGTGCCAAATCCGTCTGTGCTCCAGTTAAGTAACAGTTTCCAGGTCATGGGTGGGTGAGGCTTCAAAAAACGATCTTCTTTTCAAAGAAAAGCAGAACTTCAAAGAGTCCAATGTTCTGGCTTCCGACAGATGAGGCAGCCAACAGCACACTTAAAAAGGTGCACTTCCAATCTCTGAATTTGCTTTACATTATGAGCCAAGTGCTGTTTACAATTTCAATCAAATAAACATTAAAATTAATAATTTGGGAAAAGCCACACATATATAACTCGAAAGGAATTACTAACTGCACAACATTTTTCATATTTCATTAATTGACATTAGTAATAAACAATGTTTGTATAAATATTGATGTACATATAGCTGTATTATGGCTAATAGCTGGTGGTGGCACTTAACAGATGCCATTTTTCGAGTGTTTTCATTATTCTTTAATTAGGCTGTTAAGAATTAGTTTGTAAAAAAAGAGAAATATACCATAGCCTGCTGCGGCATGATGGAGGATACAATGAGTATTGTTATCAGAAATACGATCTGAAATGTTTAGTGTCTTGATGAAAACATAATTAATAACTTGTATTATTATTATTATTGTATAATTATTATTATGACTATTAGTGTATTTATTGAGCGTGGACCTAGATTCTGGAAGAAACGGAGTGCTTTCCAAGCCATAGGGAGAGGTACATAGGCTGGAAAGCAGGAAAGCAGAGATTCAAGGGAGCTGGGAGTTAACAAAGGGGGGTGGGGGGCAGACAATTAGGCAGCAAGGCATCTGCAAGCAACTGGGGAGGAAACGGTGAGGAGCAGTTTACCCAGTCTTGGGGTATGTGGACAGTGGAGGGTTTGTGGACATAGGTGTTAGTTTCACCATGGCACAGCCAAACAAGGGATGTGTTGTGGAGGAGCAGCCTTCATTGTGCAGAATTAAAACATAGAACCAAAAGATGATGCTATATCTTGACACCCCTCTCCCTTTTAGGCACAAGAAAGAAGTTAAGGCACAGCCCTTCTGCCTGCTGTAGATACCAAATATGCATCATTGTCTTACAACATCTTCTCCAATGACTAGGATGGATCCTGGTTGCCTCTTCAAGGGCTAGTGGCTTTCAATCAGGCAACCACTTTGCCGTTAAAGGGAACTTGCGGAATAAACAAGAGTAGGCTAAGGAAGTCCTCTGATAGCACTTACAGCACCTGCAGTGGTATTCAGTCTTCATACTGCATTTCCAGGGCCACCTTTTAAAAAAGACCACCAAGGAAAAGCTTCCGAAATAGCAAGACTATGGAACCTCCGCCCAGTCAACATCAGCCTCACCCTGTCACATCTACAGTTCAGGAAGGAGCCCAAGACCCTCCTCTTAAAGGAATGGCTCCTCCCCAATACCTGGGTCCACCGCCCCAACCACCAAAACCCATCCCTACCTGACACTGGGTGATCTGCTCCCCATAGTTTCTTCGCCTGGTTGCTTGTAAATCCCTTGCCGCCAAATTATTCGCCCTCCCCCACCCCTGTTGTTAGCCCCCCACTGCCTTGTTTCTCTGCATCCCATACCAGGTTATCCCCCCTATGATTGTAGAGTGCTCTGATGCTTCCTGAAAGCTAGGTCCACACACAATACATACTCTAATAATAATAATACTATTTAATAATTGCTGAATGCTGGAACAGGAAGCTGACTGGCCACCCAGAAAAGGGATGACATGTCCGTGGGTGAGCAGGTAGGCATGCACCCATGTGTGTGAGTGTTTGTGCATGTTTGCTATAGGGAAGTGGGAAGGGAAGGAGATGGGGGACAGTGCCAAAGTGAGGGTCTGCGTGAAATCCCAGCAGCCTGGGGGCTGCTAAGTGTGTGGGGCCAGAGTGTGTGCATTGTTTCAGGCATGGTGGGGGAGCGGCACCATTGGGTGTTGTGTATTGAAACCCCCGATAGGCCAAAAATCCTGCACTTTGGAGGCTTGCTGAGCAGCCGAGCCACACAGCTCGAGCTGGGAGAACCAACTTTGACTTTCCACTAGACAGTGCCATCTCCACTTGAATGCAGCAATGCCAGCAGAGCGTCGTCTCAGCATAGAGCACCTTGTCTCGCATGCACACCTTTCTGAGTCATGCATCTTAGTTCCTGTTGCCTTGAGGCATCACCCATCCCCAAAGTGGTATCTGAAGCTGTTAAGCTGTACTACGGTTGAGAAGAGCGCATTGGAAGACATTCCGTCTCTTGAATTGTGATGGATGCGTAGTGTAATACATGGAAGAGGCATGCATCTGCTGTGCAGCTGACAGACCCCAGGCATAAACGATGATCACATCAATGCATGTGCAGCCAGATAAGATAGCTGCTGCCAGAAGGAGAAGGCAGCAATCAAGGGAGATAGCCGGATGCTTTCCATGGATCCCGGTACCAGACACGTACAGGAAGCTCTGTGACTGCTGTGTTTGTGCTGCAGAGCAGCCAGCTGGTTTTTGAGAGGAGAATCCTATTATGTTTTACTCTGGGGACAGAGAAATGTACATGCTGTGCCAATCTGCTAATTGACCACGTTCCATGCAATTTGGCATCTGTTTACGCAGGGATGCTATGCCTGGATTACTGGCGAATTTCGGCTTCTATTTTTATGCTCTCCCGCTTTTGACAACATTCTTGGCTTGTATTATTATTTCTTTTCTATGGATGATTCAATGCATGAACAAATAAATTAATAAATTAATGACTATTAATGTATAGCAGCGATCAAGTCCTAAAAATGTAAGTCGGGGACTCATCAACAAATGCTGTGGCATGTGACGTCACTAGAAATTAGCATATACAGGTGAAATATGCACATTTAATTAAATTGGCTTTGCATAACCACCCAAATTGCACAGGACGAATGGTATGTGCCTTTCATAAAATCAACACACACACACACAACCAAGGGAGGATATTTTCTTCTAATAGTGTTTTTGAAAAACGTTAAAAGGTGTACATGTTTTAAAGTCCAAGAACCAATACACATGTTTTCCCTGGAACATGCAGTACCCAAATGGGACATTTCACCTTTAGTTGTTTGTAATTTTTCATCAGGTTATAAAGTGCATTGGTGAAGTGTCCTGCCTGCAAATCTGACGATTGTGGTTCGATCCGCAAGGCCGACTTGTATTCATAAATTCAAAGAGGACATTCAATATCTCCCATTTTAGCTGGGGGGACTGAGTCCACCCTCTGAAAAAATTGGGTGGTCTGTGTCCAACCACGCGTAACCCCGACATGAGCCCTGATGGATAGTGAAGGTTACGTAATCAGGTAAGTAGCAGTGTGTCCCAGCACTTTAGAATTTAGTTACCGGTCCTGTACAGCTATCATGTGGGACCTTTACTGCAAGGGTGAGAAATATTAAAGCAGCAGCATCGAAGCCTGCACCGGCTACTGGTGATCTTCTGTTCGACATAACTCAATGTAAATAGCTCTTTAATAAGAAGCGTGTTTGGGTGATTGGGTCTACCTGTGCATCATGCCATAAGAACTCTTCAGAACTAATTTCAATCAAACGCAGTACCACAGTGATTTGACAAAAACTCAACTAAATAAATGACACATCACCGATTCTCTCTGCACACAACACTGCTACTGCTGTAAAAAATAAAATAAAAACAAACAAAAAATACAGCCATTGTGTGGCTGGCTAATTGCTACAAGGTCTTTCCCGCATAGAGTGAGTAGACAGTGCCGAAAAGGAATATTTTTAGAATGATCTTAAGGTGAGGTGTTAAGCTTTGCCATGGATGGGGATGGGCCGAGAGTTCCATAACTGGAACTTGGGAGGCAGAGAGTAGGCCTCGATGCATGTTGCAGCATGTGGTCAAGGCTTCTAGGACCATGTTTTGTTGGGTGGCTGATATAAGTTCAGATTTGCTTTATACCTACACACGTGTGTTCAGACGTAAATATAGGTATATACACATGCATGCAAATACATGCTTCATCTTTGAAAGTAAATTTGTTAGTAAGGTGTAAGGGTTACCTTTTTTGTATTCATTGTTTATTGGCTGATATATACAACCTAACAATCTACTCACAAAATACATGAATAACACATTACTTATTCGTTAAAAGACAATCCTTAATCATTTAGAGAAATTACAAATGATCATTCACCTTTTTAAAATCCAAGTATCCATAAGAGTCCAGCTGTGAGATAAAAAAAACGTAGAATCTTAAAATAAAAAACTTTATTTCAATAAAATGTCAATGTTGAATACAAATCTAATGACAGCTAGGATTTAACTAATCTATTGACCACTAAAAGCGCCCAGACTTTCTCTTCAGTTAATGTCCTGCAGGCATAAAAGTGCTTGGTCAGGTATATATTCCCTTTGCCGGCCAAAGCAACGCACAATACCAAAATGTTTCTCAAAGATTTGAGCTTGGCCGGATGTTACAAAAATGACAATTCCTGGAAGAATCCGTCCAGTTGGCCCTAGAACCCAACAATTCTCTTGAAGCCCATACATTAAAATGAGGTCCCAAAAGCCCAGTCCGATATCTATGACAAGGACATTTCATTAAGTATTTTGGCGCCCTGTTCTGCATCTGAATTTCTTTAAAAATATCACAGGCCTTAAACTTGGGCAGAGCCTGAATCCAATCATATTGCCAAAGGTTTGTTTTTGCTTTGTCCGGTGTGAGCATGAGGGTGTCTATTGAGATTCCCACCGCCTCCATCACCTTATAACAATCATCCTTCCATTCCTGCACACCCTGGTCTGAAGCCGCCCACCCCCCCCCCCCCAAAGCTGATAGAATTGCATTTGAAGGGCCCAAAAGGCATTTCCGTAATAAAGAAAGGCCACGCCATCTTATCATAGCAGTTAATGAAATTAAGCTCATATCGAATGATCTGAACTGGAACTCCTTTGGGCAAAGCCAGCACCTTCTTCCAATATATGCGTTCAATCAATTCCAATTAACCCCAATGAGCATGCATTTGTTTTTTTGACCATATAATATGGTCAGAACAACTTTTTCTTTGTAATAAATAATCACTGGTAATCAAGAGAATTTTCCAAATCTTCCATGTAAAATTTGACCCTGTGCAGCAGCTGTCCTTGCCTTTCATTTTAATTCCTCAAGGTAGGGTGCTTCCTTTTTATTATGATTAGTACAGACCCCCATATATCTGTGCTTGTGTACCACTGGGAGGGGTACTCATTTAAACGCCAGGTAAATGGAAATGTTACTCACCCCCTCTTTCTAGAAAGAATCATTATGTTAGATTTCTTAACATTTACTGGCAGACCCTTTTCTACTGTATACAGTTCTAATGCTGTCAAATGATGCCATAAACCCACCGGGGTATGGTCCAATAATACTAAATCATCGGCATGTAAAAGCCATGCCACTGGAAGGCTCCCCAACCTAGGAGGAAAAGATCGAACCAAACTCAGCCGAGAACCTAGATGAAAAAAACAAAGATGGGGCCAAGATGCAACCCTGCTTTAGTCCTCTATATGTAGGTATGTATCTCGATAAAAGGCCATGCTGACTCAGCCTCACCTGAATTGAAGTTTCTGAGTACAAGGCAAGTATTATCGCTAAAAGGACTGGAGGGCATCCCCAGTTATGAAGCTTTACAAATAAGAGAGCCCGATCCACTGAGTGGAAGGCCAGTTTAAAATCTATAAATGCTAAGTAAACCGTTTGGGTTGCAAGCAAGACATGTTACTTTATCCACGACAAGACCATCAGGTTGATAGAAGTCCCTAGACCAGCCAGAAAACCAGATAGGCGAGGGCCAACACATTTAACCTCTTTGACCCACCTTAACAGATCTCTCAGCACCAATCTGAGAAGATCTTACCCAGGGCGTCAAGGAGGGCAATCAGTTGGTAACTGAAAGGGTCCTCTCTCCTCCCCATTTTAAAAATAGGGACATTTATCGACTTTCTTCCAGGTGAGTGGCACTTTCTGGAAAAGACGACTGCCAAAATGTCCCCCGAGACCTCCATCGGGCCCCAGAGCTCTCAAATTGCTGGACTTCCTGATGTAATTCATTAGGTTATCCCTATCAAAAGGTAGCTTCCACCCTGCCAGAGTCTGCCCCCAAGTTGGATCTAGGGCAAATGTCCCCCTACCAACAATTACAGAGAAATGTGCAACCCAGGCTTCTTCAGAGATCAGGTTCATTTGTAAGGGCAATTGTTGGCCAAACTTACTTGCATTCAGTATAACCCAGATTTCCGCACTCTTCTTTGATGTTAGTGCCTTCAACATTTGCTGGGCATCCTTCATTACCAAGGCGGCTTGATGCCCTCTACACCAATTCTTATACCTTAACTTCAGTGCTTGGATGTTACGTTAAATCGAATAGCTATGTCCCACCAACAAATCCCTGATATCAGATCTCACTTTTCTTATGGTGCGCCTCTCAATGAAATACATGTTTGTTGTAGTGTAGCTTTCACGAGCACGGAAACTGCTTGACTGCAAAAATGATTAAGACATGCAATGTAATCTATTCTCTTGTCTATATCCCTTCCAAATTCCTGAATCATCTCTGAATGCAAGGACAATAAGTCAATTTCTCCCCGACATGACTTGTAGAGTCTCCCGATAGAAGTCTCTTGTTTGAGTTTGAAACTGATCAAACAAAGTTAATCGCAAAAGATTATTCTTACTTTTGTCTGGGGCGTTACCACAAAAAACTCCATCCAAGGCAGAAACTCCCCCGCGGGGATATGGGTGCGGGGTGTTGCCGTCCCGCCTGGCGCTGGAACCTTGCCTGCACTCTCGTTGCCATATGCCCCAACCCTGCTGAGGACTTCAAAATACACCTTCTTTCTCGCGAGGGTGAAGCCTGCGGGGACAAAGATGCAAGGTGTTGGTATCCCACCTGGTTCTGGAACCTTGCCTGCATTCTCATTATTGTGTGCACTGCCACCCTGCTGAGGACTTGAATATACACAATGTTCCCTTGAAGGTAGAACCCGGCGTGGGTAAGGGTGCGGGGTGTTGGTATCCCACCTGGCCCTGGAACCTTGCCTGCACTCTCAATGCTGTGTGCACTGCCACCCTGCTGAGGACTTGAACATACACTATGTTCCCTGTAAGGGTGAACCCGGCGTGGGTAAGGGTGCGGGGTGTTGGCATCCCACCTGGCCCTGGAACCTTGCCTGCACTCTCATTGCCATGTGCCCTGGCCCCCTGCTGAGGACTTCAAATACACCATATTCTTCGCGAGGGTGAAGCCTGTGGGGATAAGGGTGTGGGTGTTGGCATCCTGCAGGGTGTTTGCCAGCCTGCGGGGGGCGGGGGGTGCCTTTAACCTGTGCACTATTTTGATCGACACCTGACCTGCTTGATCTGGTAATAATAAGGCTGTTTTCCCCCCCTGGCGCTGTGCTGGGCTGTGTCTCACTCTTCACTCCTCAATCTCCATTGCGGGACCAGTAAGGAAGGCTACGAGGTAACAATTTGCGTCGGTTGCCCCAGAGCATCGTATACATTGAGACCTTGTAGGGTCTAACTATCCTTAAGAGCATTGACGTGAGGTAGCGTGCCCCGGACCGGCTCATTTTCCACCTCGAGCTGTTTTCCATTATAATCATCATTGACAAGGAATCTGCGGAGGTGCCACCATTTGTTCCTGTCTGGGCTTGGTTTGGGTCCCAAACGGAAAATAATGGCATTGAAGGGGAAAAAGCAACCCCCAAACCTGATCACCCCGGCTCTGTCAGGCGCTGCCGATTTAGTGGATTTTAGCATGGCCGACTCTGCTAGCACTTTTGGTGAAGCCCATCTGCTAATTAGCGAGATCCAGCAGTTTCTAGGTGCACCTAACGCCCCCACTAGTTTGACACTTTGGCAGCGGGAGGGGCCATGTCCTGCATCCATGGTCTATACCGGCATTACTCTGGTTGCCAAACGATCTGTCCCTCCGATCTGGCCTGCTGTTCCTAATATGGGTCTAGCATGCTCCGAGTGTTTGGGGGGGTGGGGTGGGGCCTGCTGATAGTTGGCCCGTTTCACAAGTCCACCAGGCTCAACAATTATCTTTAGGGGGCCCCTCCTGTATTTCTGGCCTGGTCGCCTCAATTTTAATCCCTGCCCTTACCACCCTTGGCCTTAGGCAGAGTGAAGCTCTTAGTATACCCCCTCTCATGTTAGATTGCATGGGGGGAGTCAATGCACCCTGGATCGAACAATAACTTTGCCATTAAGTGGGAGAGCGGCTGTGTGTCACCTTCTAAAAAGAACTTGGTGAGTCTATTAACCAAGCCCCAGCCCATTGACTGCAGGAAAGAGCTTTGAAATCGGGGGAGCGAGGTATGTGTTCCAGGGGCAAATAACTGAGGTCCGCTGTCAGTACACCCAGCAAAGCAACCGACCTTAAGGGAAAGCTTATCACTATTCCCGAGCAGAAAGGGGAGGCGGGCCTAGGATCAAAGGAGTGCTGCTGCAGTTGTAGCATAGTTCTGGCTGAACCTTTGCTAATAAGGAATCTGCTTTTGTCCCTCACTGACACTGTTGGGAAGAGAGTGGATGCAGGGAGACCTCCAGTTACCCAGGTGGGAGAGAAGAGGGCCACGAATAATTCAAACGATTTGAGAACCCCTGAACCCCACCTTTTAGAAACGTATATAAATCCCCCTAAGATAAGCCAGTGAGATACTGAGATCAGTGACGGGTTTATAGCAAAGCCTAACAACGTGAAAGCCCCAAGGGGCAAAGGGACTCTCTGTAATTTAGCATTAGCTGGCCCCGCCCCCATGGGGTCCTTGCATCTTACTGCTCCGCCTTTAACGATGCGGCTTAGTAGTGTTCAGATCCCTCCGGGCGAACGTGTTACCTGGGAAGCCAGTAAATGTCTAAGCCCAGGATTCACCGATTTGTCCGGCCAAATTTAACAGGTATTTTGCAACCAGGACAATATTCTTGCACAGATTCCCAAAACTGACCTCAAAGTGGCATGAACCGAGAGAAGCTATTGCTACAATCTGTAACGAGATGCCACTTTGTAACCAAGGAACAAATTGTCGATCGCACCAGGCTTCTAAAATGCAGGAGGATGTTGCAGGCTCTGTTGAGCTAATGTTTTGAGACTTGGCAAAGGATACACTGACTGAGTTTTAATAGGTCATGCAACCCCCTTGCAAACAATGCAATCAAACTGAGCCCCTACTTTTGGGTCCCACTGCCACAGGGGTCTGTATTATCAGGAGCCAACGCTGACCCCTTGGGGCGAAGGTTGATAGGGCCTTCCCTCACTTATGGGTACTAACATTTGTTGATGCATTACCTTATCTGAACAGCTAACGTACTGTTAGAAGAAAACTATGGATTCTCGGGTCACCCTTTTTTATGATACCCATTTGTGTTATTTGTGTTAGTGTCATTGGAAAGTAATGGGATTGTTTTGTAATGTATAACTTTTGTGAAAACTTGAATGTCTTTTCGACAAAATAGTTACGAACACACACACAAAAAAGTTTTCAATTATTGAGGAGCCAATCGCCGTCTGTGGAGTAGGGCAAGCCAAGACATCTTCCTTAATATTCCCATTAAATCTACTATGTCCCCTATCCTCCATTAATGCCAGCCACAGGATCACTCTTGGGTGCAACTTAGCTGCGTCATCGAGAATACGACCGACATTTAAATCCCCGGCTATAATCACTGCCAAACTTCGCTGTCCGCCGCTCATAAGTTTCAGCAATTTAGTCATGCCTCAAGGAAACTATTGTCCTTAATACCCAGAGGGTTCCAACAAACATTTAAAAGGGTGTAAGACTCGACCAGATTCCTGTAATTGTTCAACCGAGATAATTTTGACAATTGAGGAATGGATTCGGGGTGGCCTAGGCAATCAGAAAGAACCCTCTACCAGTCCTACATGCCATCAAAAGGCCTGACATTTGCCGGCCCAAAACCTCCTTTCCAGCAGGATTAAGGAGCAACATATTACCATCCCAACAAGGACTTTCCCTCAACCAAGTCTCCTGGAGAAGTACTAAGTCAACATTCATCAACGTGTTATTATTCTTATCCATAACATGCTTGAATCCTTGCGTGTTCCAGGAACCAAATTTAAGATGCTTAAATTGGAGAATGGTCATTGGCTATTGATACACAGACCTCGACATTAGCGCCCCCGGCAACCAAGACCAGTCTCCTCTTTCATCCAGCCGGGATGTCGCAGGGCTGAAGTCCATGTATTCTAAGGGGCCTAAACGGTGTCCGCATCTCATTTAGCAAAGCTGAGGGACCTGAGGATCCACCCTGAGAGGGCCATAAGGTCGTGGGAATTTCTCTCAGGGTGTATCCTGAGGTTCAAGTTGGTCACTTGCGGCTAACAAAGCTTCTGTCACCAAATTAGAAGGGGTATACTATCATAGCAGTCCCCAAATCTTTCCAACATAAGAATGCACGCAGCTCCCAAATTCGTATTATTAGGACCACTCTTCAGATCGACCAATTTAGAAATGAAGGTTGTTCGACCTCTATTAACCAGGGGGTCCCCAGGAACCACCAGGGCTAATTTTCTACCACCCCTTGGAACATGAGGACCCAACTCTGTAAAACCATTCTTTTCCCCTATCATGTTTTGGCAAGAGTGGGCATCAGACATGAATGTTCCCTGCAGCCCAATAATTAATTCACAGGAGTCTCTTCTGCTCAAGCATCTTGAAATCAGGGACCTGTTGAGTATTCTCATTACCCATTAGGATGGATCTCTTTAGGCCATGGACCCGTGGGGCCTCTTGCACTGGCTTAGAAGGACGCCCTCCGATAGGGGGAATGAAATCATCCACTCGCCCTTCTTCTTGCATCAAGTGGACACGCTCATAGCCTGCTGAATATAAAGGGGCATTCACCAGATCTTCACTGTCTGATAGCTCCAGAACTGAATAAACGGGTATCACCACCAGAGCCTCTGTTGAAACCTTTGTGACCGTTGCGATAACTTTCAAAGCACATTTCGTTGAAACAGACCTTTTTCATTTTACCTGCAACTTACCTCCTTGGAGAAGAGAGGAGGGTAGACAGAGAACAAATGAATTCCCTTGTGCTCGTTGATGCAACACCTTTGTACCTACTCTGATTTTTAGGTTTTTCCTCTTAGGGTCTGTCTTGAACCAACCCCTATTTTTGCCTATAGTCGTGAAAGCTTGTTTGGCTTTGGCCACCAAATTTGGGCCCTGAGATAACAAGTCTTCCGAGTCTGGCAGAGGTTCTTCTGCTGAAAAGGGGACAGGCTCACTAGGATCTGAGGCCTACCCAGTGAAATTTCAACCTACATGGAAGGTGAGTGATTAGGGGCTACAGCAGCCTGTATTACCGGAAAAGGTTCCTGTGGTCTCCCTCGTGACTGATGAGACTGGGACGATAGATCGCCTGATCTCATTGGGCAATCTACAGATGTAAGGTATCTTTCGACAAAGGCTGTTTTTGCTGTCAAACGAGTAAACACGGATACTTGGTTATCAAACCTCCCATTCAGGAGTTCATAGAGTTTTATTAAAATAAGCAGGGTAGTTTCCATGGCCACAAGCGATGCCCCTGTCTTGGGAGTAGCAGCTGGTGGTATCCCAAACGACTGTTGCAGTGTCAGCTGAGTGTAAGATCCAGAAGAAATTGATAATGTCACCACAGAGTACACATGCAAGACAGGGGAGCCTGAGAGATTTAGTGTCTGAGCTCCCAAATGGCCATCAGTGACAGAGAGTCTACATGAATTTGCCCTTATGGGCCTAGGTAAAGTCAGCGGAGGGATGGATAGTGTCTGGGGTAATGCCATTTAAAATCTTGTCAGCCTCCAAGTCCTTAGGGCCCCATAGGTGATCATGATTTACCCAGGGACGAAGTGTTATGAGACCCCAAACTTGCCCGGATTCCAAGCACACCAGGGGCTCTGGGCTTTGTGGATGGGGACTTCAGCAGTACCAGTAATCCATTTTCTAATACTACTGAATTTAACCCATCCGACATGAAAGTTGAGAAACCTCCAGGTATAGACCCAAACCGTCAGAAGTCCCCTCCTTGCCTGAAGATAATCTGTTGCCTTCCGTTGTCATAGCCTCCTCCACCAAGGTCGAGTCTGTGATGTCATTGAAGATGAGCAACAGATCCGTCAGACGCTCAAGTTGATGGTTGGATGTCTCCACCGGATGAGGCTGATTAAGAACTGGCTCCAACAAGAACAGCCCTGCCGTCAGTTTAGGCACTGACAGGTATGCTTGTATTTCCGGAGCCCACGCCCGTTGAATCATGCCCTGGGGAGGAGGTGTCAAAGGAACATTATTCTTTTCCCCAGGTTGAGGGGTTAATACTTTGTGAGAGCTCACACCTTTTGGCATTTGTGACTTTAGAGTATAGGCGTAAGACATTGCAAATCCAATTATTGAATTATTGAACATAGAAATCCCACCTCACCCGCTGTCCCCGCCTCACTGCAAACAGCAAACAGCACTCTCTGTGAACTCCATGAGTGTACACGCACGAGTGCATGCAGGTCTGGTGTTAAGTAGAATTTCCTGGGTGGAAATCAGCAGGGCCAATAGGAGAATAGTATTAGCAGTGTCAGACTTCCTTAAAGCACATCCAATATCCAATGGAAGTCGTGAGGAGAGAAACAGTCACTGTAATCTCGCAGCCTCCCCAGGAATAGAATACACCACCAGCAAACAGCACTCTGTGTGTACTCCGGAAGCACGCGTGCGTGAATATGCGTGGGCCTGGGGTTAAGAAGAACTTCCTGGGTGGCTGGGTGGGAATCACCAGGGCCAATAGAAGAATAGTATCAGCAGGGAGAGACTTGCTTAATCCAATATCCAATGGAAGTCTCTGGACGATAGCTCAGGGGCAACTGCTCGCCTTGGAAACAAGACGACACAGAGCAAGACAGGTTCAATCCCCGGGTAAGCACTTAGATTTTACTGCATGAGCTCAGATTGTCGTAGAATTCCCAGTTTTAATGTGGGGGTGAAGGGACGGTGCAGGGGTCTACCCCTACATATATTTGCGGCAAAATTGTCCAGCAGAAAAAGAAATAAAAATATTTGATACATTCTTCCACCATCAAATAACTTCGACAAAATCACCTAGAACCAATGCACGGACTGCCGGATGGGGGCAACATGTTTACTCAACGAGAACTTGGTAAAAATGTTACCGCGTTTGTGGGATTTGCTAATTGATCTCCAAGTGATATTCCAAACAGGCTTTTACTCCGCCACAGCGCTCTGTGGATTGCAGGGGCGGAGGGGACTGCCTCTCAGATTAATTAACGGAGTGCAGACCTAGATTTTACAGGAAGAGCAAAGCAAGATCCCTGTGGATTCTTCTGGGAGAAAGAAACCTATTGTCCACTATAGGATAATTAGGACTCATCAGACAACCTTCATTGCTGAAAGGTAGCCAACTTGTGACTAAATTGTGTGCAAGCTGTTCTACCACTCACTTGACGAAGGGAGGGAGAGGCAATACATGATGCTGCCAAGGTACAACCTAGATAGCCAGATTCACCCACCTGGGCACGCGTGCAACCACAGCATTGATGTTTGAGGGACACGTTTTGCATTCATTAATGTAAGTCTCTTCAATTTTATTTTTGGCCAACATGCTCTTCATTTAGTGGCCCGCACCACCCATGCTTGGTGCACCTCTTCACTGATAGAGAGAAGCATTCCTCCAGGGACTAAGGCTGCACGCTTTCAGGCCCTTCTTCCAGTTGCCCATTCTTTTCCATAAGTATCCATCCAATTCCATCAGAAAAGTCAAAGTTTGCAGCGTTTGAAAGTCTGTTATTTGTACTACAGTGGGGGAAAGCAATGCTGTGTAGCTGATGAAAAGCGCTTGCCCTGTAATGTCTTTTACAGTCCTGCATGCAAGTCTGCCTGTCTAAATCTGCGTTAGTGAAGGCCATATTTGTAGAGCACAATTGCTTTAAAACGTTTCCTAGTGTAAACATAACTGCATTAGTAGAACATTTGAGAAATCTCAGCAGGAAAAGCATTTTGTCTGTAGTTCCTCCTCCTGAGAATGGTCAAAGGGGGTCACTGACTCATATCCATCAGCAATTCTATCTCCTTATAATCATGAGAAAAATTGATCTGAAAAGCTTCAACACGATCAAACAGGATTATAATTCCAAGAAATTCTATTTTTTGTATTGATTAATTCCTACTCAGTTCAGCACTACATGCCATACCTTCCATCCATCCCTCATTAAATATATAGCTAAAGAAATCCGGAAATGTTTATGTTCAAGTAAAAAGCAAAGGGGCATCTCCCGCAATTGCCATGTTCTACACAAAACTCCCCATACCAGTACTGTTTTAGCTTTCACTTGAATACACATGGCTCACCAGGAATTTCAGAAGTCTAAGCCCATTTGGTTGATAGCCTTCGCCCTATTCACCATTGTAGGCACTAGGAAAATAATTTCACTGGCTATTTCTCCCTTGTTTGCAGAGTACTTACATAATGCAACCCTGTCAGGAAGCTGGATCCTAGCTACACTGTAATGGTGAGTTAAAGATTCTTAACCATTTTCCCTTTAATTACATTTTTACCCTTTGAGGGAGAGACGATAATTGTGGCAATTTTCTATTTCCAGAAAAGGAGCCTTAAATTTTATGAATCTCTCAATGACTACAAAAACTCTTTGCTCTCTTTCACTGCCGTTTCCGCCTGCACCGCTTTTTGTGCAGATCCTTGATTGATAACTAGAGGCTCAAGGAATGCACCAATCAAGTAGTCAGTAGTCGGTATAATAGGTGTGCACTGGGTCACAGCAAACTGAACCTCATTTGGGAAACAGAATCCACGCAAGAACTATCTTGCCAAAACAACTTTTAGGAGCTAGGACGAGCTGCCAGGATAAGACAGGCCTGTCCTCTGAGTGGTCCAAAGGAGCAGTTCAGTAACATATGTCATTAGAGCTGTGCCTCAACTACAAGGCAACCACCACTGAGATGCCGGTCTACCTGGTGGCCAAGCTAAAAACATCAAAGTCATCTCACAGTAAGACCATCACTAGACAGGAAACTAGACTGCCGTGCAAGAAGAAAACTAGGAACTAGGACTGCTCCAAGACTTCTTCAGTTTAGGAAAGAAATGAAGACCAAGCTCTTCAGACAACACCCTTGTGTAACTTAGATTCCAGCTGTTTTGTGCACCCCCACCCGTTTATTGTACTGTGATGATTATTACTATTGTTTACTTGATTACTTGTTATAGTCTTACTACCAATGTTTTGCTCTATGACCTCTTCGGAGCTCTGTTGCTCTTGAGCTAGGTTTGTGATATAAAACTATAAAATAATAATAAATAATGATAGCTGCGGGTTGAGAATCTGTCATCCCCATGCTCTGCCTCCTCCCAGGAGGATATCTGTCCACATCCTTTTGTCAAATGAGAAGAAGAAGAAGAACAATTCCTGATCGGTTCCTGGAAGCAGAGTGGTCACAAAACAGTGATGGTGCAAGGATAACTCTAGTCATGGACTATTTCAATTGGCAACATTGTATTTACTCTTAACAGTAGGAACACAGACATGTTCTCTCTGAACCATGAGAGTAATTAAGTGGATAAAATCCGGTGTCTGCATCCGATATCTTGGGTAGACTGACAAAAAGGATAGAAGACATTTCTAACTTAGGGAGTTACTATATTTTAAAGAAGCAGCTCAGAGCTTCTTGTTGGGCCCTTCTGTGGAGATCACAACATCCTTGGGAAGCAATGGCTCCAGCACTGGCAACCGCTAAGCGATGTTCTAGAGACTCCAAAAGAAATTAAAGTAAGCAACTGCCACATCAATTGCTTGTTGACAGTGCTTGTTGTGTTTATCTCAACCAATACCTTTTTTTCCCACCTGGAGCACTTGCTTTTATTTCAAGCATATTTCTCATGAGCACACATATGCCCCTGTAGAGATGTTGAGACCATACCTCATTTCACGTAAGCAAGCTTCTTGAAGAATAATGACGCTCCTCAGCAGATGAAATACTCTGCCATGGGCAGCCTGGGTCTGCCTTAACGCTGTCTCAGGACTAAACCATATCTCAATACCAAATGTCACTGCAATAGCTAGCCATACTTCCTCAATATGGTTCTATTACCATTTACGTCATTGGCAGCCAATAATACATCTTTGTGATCCGCCACTCATCTTGGCTTTACCGAGGGTTTTGGGTAGATTTATTAAAATGTGGTAACTTACAAAAGTGCCACGGGCTCATGCACCCAAAATGCCTTATGAATAGTGTGCAAGACTTTGAATTTGATTTTTTACTCCTGAGGTAACTGGTGTAGGGTTTACATGGATTAAGATACATTATCGCCTTTTCACAAATTCAAGGTTTTACTGAATGGCCTGGACTTTAAGAAGGTTAAATAGATGATTCTAAGTTATCCGGCCACGCTGATTTTACCGCGGCCGGAATGTTCGCATGAGAAAGGTGCGAACTACCAAACACACTTACATACTACGGGGGCTGCAGGGGTTTCCCGCGCAACCCCCGCTCACTATACTGTAAAGTATAGTTAGTGGAGTGTTGAGGGGGACACCCCAGCAGCCCCCGGGTTTTTAACATTTGTTTTGCGGGTGTGCTGCAGGGTTGTCCCCCGCAACACCCCGCTCACTATGCCACACAGTATAGTGAGCAGGGTGTTGAGGGGGATACCCCCATAGCCCCTGCAGTCTTTTTTTTTTTACTTACCTGCAATGCTACCACCCAAGATTCCAACTTTTGTTGTTCGACCGTTTGGTTGTAGCATTTTTCGGTCGTTTTGTACGGTCGGACCTTTTTTTTCGGTCTGATCGTACAAAACCAAATGGCTCTTCTTTGGATAGACCTGTGTAGGTCATTTCAGAGAAATCCAGATTGGTCAGAATCACTATGCGTCCCTTGATGGTTGGATTGAAGTGGTGACAGTACAGAAACCCATCCAATTGGCAAATGTGTCGATTCTTGAAGTGAAGGTAAGGCCAGAATCTAAACTTCATACTATGTATTGGAATACATAGAGAGCAGATCCAACAAAAAGGGATAGTATACCTATTGGTGTCTCATATGCCCATGCCCTTCATTTTGCCCCCATCCCGGCACATGACATTTTCTTTCATTTAATGGAAATGTTGTTTGAGAACTCATTGATGCTGTACCAATGCTCCGATTCACTCTCCAGTTGAAGGTGGATCTGTGTGTTGTCTTGTACACCCAGAAGTAAAGATGATGTTGTGTGGTCACTACAGCTAAGGGGGCATGTACACATTAATGGGTGTTGGCGTAAGAGAGAATTCTGGAGGGGCACTACAAGCAACCCTGTTTGGGGAAGAGACTGCATAGCCTATTGTCTCCTTCTGTGTGTGATTAGGCACAAGGGATATAATGTACTCCAGGGCAGACAATGACATCACTATCCATTTCTGCAGGCAGGGTCTAATACTTGGATGTAATGGAGGCACAAGGAGGTCGGAAATAAGGACTTGAGGCTGGGCCTTGTCTAATCATCCAATAAGAATGTGTTTGCTGTAGGCCATAAGAGCCCATGTCCTCATGGTGATGTCCACCTGACCATTGCAGAATAATTCGTGTTCTACAAAGTCATCTTTAATCTTAGAGAAAGCAAAGCCCAGTAACATGTTCCTTGGGATGATGCCCACTCTCCTAGCCCGCTCGGCCTAGATACAAGATGCACTTCGACCACACCGCACTGATAGTGCTCAATCCCGAAAAACACATGCCTGGGATTTCTCTTGCTGCTCTTGTTCAGAGGGGAATTGCCTTCCATTTCAGTGCTGGATTTCCATGTGTATAGGACAAGACTGATGAGAAAATGTATATTTCTCCTTTGCTCTGGTACACCAAGTTAAATATTACCTCCATGAGTGGGTAATGTGTTTTAACGAACCGGGTATCTGGTCTTGTTCATTCTCGCAAGAGGGGTGCTCATATTTTTGGAGCAATCCTGAAGTTGTTCAGTTGACTTATGTTCCAAGATTGTGCTTGCATACAGAAGAGGGAATACATACAGGCCAGTAGCTGAAGTGTTCCATTCATTTATTCATTGGTTTCTTAAGAGGTGGGGCAATAATTGAACGTTTGAAGGGGTGTAGAACTGGCACTCGTTGAACAGAGTTGCTCAGCAGCTCGCTGATTTCCTCAATTTTCACAATATGTGTTGAAACGGATGCTTTTGGAAGATTGTTCAAAAGTCCTAGGAAAACATTTATTCATGCTTCGACTTTACTTTTGTTTCAATGCAGCTTTGAGGATCTCCTGGAATTTGTATGTTGCCTTCATTTTGGGGTGGGGGGGGCGTTCAAGGGAGAAAACTGCGAATATTGGCGGATCACTGCAGTGTGAATATTTCTGGTCAAGTCAAATTAAGTTTGTCAGGCTTAATGTTTAGGTGAGGTCCAGCTCGCAGGTTAGAGGCCTTTTCTGTGCTAGAGTAGTGGCCTTCATAAAAAAGAAAAAGGCTCAGGGGTCGAAACTGGAGCAGTGGGACACAAATGGGGCATGGAAAATAAGGAACCGCTGCTACCTGTTGTATTATATGTTCTTCTAATACTATTGCTTAAAAGGGTCAGATGTTTTGTTGGAGCTCGGTGGTGCAGGGCCCATTCGTGCAGCACTCAGAAACAGTAGTTGGCTGGTACATATTGAAATATTGCTGGTTTAGTTCCTTGCTTATCCGATTCAAGTGGCATAATGTTTTTGGCCTTCAAGAGTCCACAATCTCAGTTTTGTTTTATTTTGTTGTATGATTATCCGGTCATCACTGCCAGTTTTGAAGTTTATGACCAATGAATTTGCTTTGGTTTGCTTTTTCCACACAGAATAAGTTGATGTTCGATTTATGTTTACCATGTTTTCTTCATCTGACAACATGGCACAACCTTTGGGAGAGTTTTCAGGATATTTGAGTTGAGGCTCCCTGAACAGTTTCGTATCCGCCTCTTTTAGCAGGGCGGGGCATAGCAAGTTGAGTGTTTGTGGAGGGTTAGTCTGTGCGACTTTCTACGGTTTGAGTATCAGCAGCTGATGTACTGAGCCAGTGATGAGGGATCACATTATGTGAGTGTTAATAGGAAGTCATCAGAACAGCTTTTCATTTCTATCCTCAAGTCAGTAGCTTCAAATTGCTGAATGTTCGTTGGCTTGGTTTTGGCGGAGCCAGCTAATTGGCTGAATTAGCTATGATTACCAGTTTGATATTAACTTATAATGTATGTTTTCTAATACTTTGTCAGAGAAATTAAAAGCTCCCATCATAGTGTTTGGTTAATCCAGGTAGCATGTTAACTGTTTTAGGCTTCTAAATTCTCTAGGGTACTCGCCACTCTTATCCAAACATTATGATTAATTACACCTCATTTAAAGATTTTAAAATGTCCTTCAAATGTTCAACTAATTTATTTATAAAACAATTGTAGGTTTTACATTGTTAACAGCATATAACCTCAGGGGTGGTGCAATATAAATAGGACACATATTATAAGTTTCCAAAAGTCAAACTCAGTCAGGACATTTCTTTCTAACACTTCATAGGCACTGACATTGTCTCCTGCTCTTGTCCTTTCTCTTTCTAACACTTCATAGGCACTGACATTGTCTCCTGCTCTTGTCCTTTCTCTTTCTAACACTTCATAGGCACTGACATTGTCTCCTGCTCTTGTCCTTTCTCTTTCTAACACTTCATAGGCACTGACATTGTCTCCTGCTCTTGTCCTTTCTCTTTCTAACACTTCATAGGCACTGACACTGTCTCCTGCTCTTGTCCTTTCTCTTTCTAACACTTCATAGGCACTGACACTGTCTCCTGCTCTTGTCCTTTCTCTTTCTAACACTTCATAGGCACTGACACTGTCTCCTGCTCTTGTCCTTTCTCTTTCTAACACTTCATAGGCACTGACACTGTCTCCTGCTCTTGTCCTTTCTCTTTCTAACACTTCATAGGCACTGACATTGTCTCCTGCTCTTGTCCTTTCCAGTATTTCAGATGTCACTCGTTCTTACTTCCTTTGTCAGATGTTAAATCTCCTTTCAACGTGTGTGCATGTTATAAACTTCCTGGATGGTGAAGTGCTGCTCACATGAAACACCCACACACCATGAAAAGATGCCCTATGTTTCATGAGTAAATTGACAACCTTGATCATAACACCATTCTGAGCATACCCCCTAATGAGCCCTGATAACCTTAGAGCTGAATGTTTTGTTAGAACAGAATATCCGTCACCTTTTGATCTTCCCCGATCTCTTGACAGAGGGATTATGTTGCTTATGTTCACACTTTGATCTCGTAATGACTTGGGATTCAGCGTATTGTTTGTGTTCATTAAAATAATGTATGCTAATTAGGCCTGCGATTTGTTTTCTAATCAGGCTTTCCAGACGCTGTAGCCTCGCTTCAAATTTGCTGAACTACTGCTAATTTGACGCTTGCTAGCTTCTTGTGTTTTTGTGCCTGCCACAGAAAAGTGCACATTTATTGACCTGCTATAATCATACTCATTCACAGGTGCTGCAGCGCCATCATAATGGCAGTGAGCGCTCTATAGCTGACTCGAAACATTAAATATCACATAGTCGCATAATGCAACATGAAATAGCAGTATGACGTTTATTGAAGGTGGAGAGGTCAACTTGCCAGCTCAGGGAGATGTGCATAAAATCCCTGCAGTTGTTAAACAACATTTGAAAAATTTGAAAATAAAACATTTGAAAAATTGCTCTTTTCAGTCGACTGATTCATAATGTATTTGCTTCTACTGTTATTGGTTGTTTATGCCATTTGTTGTTCAATTGTACAGCGCTTTGGCGTAAAGCGCTTAATAAATCAATAAATACAAATACAAATACAAAACATCAAATGCCCCTACCTACACATTAAAGGCTAAACATCTGCTGGTCAGAAGAATAAAGTGTTCTACATGCTAGGAGCAAATTGAATGGAAAGCCCATAAGCACCAAGGCTGCATCTGTGAGGGGGAACACATAACAAATGAACCTGTGATGGAACTGTGACTATACACAGACGATGGTAACACCTCCACAAAAGTGGCTTTGCTAGATTACTGGTGTGATCCTGGGCAGATGGCAACACCTAAACCAATACCCATTAGATTACTTTACTTTACTTTAATTAATTTGTATAGCGCAGAAACTGACCTGGAGGCATCAGGGCGCTGACAAACATAAAAGGCTGAAGCTTAGTCTGGAGCCTGAGATCAAGCGGGAGACCATTCAACGCCGAAAGAGCAGCCACTGAGAAAGCCCTCCTTTCGGTCTTCTTGGATCTGCATCTTAGGATCACTAGTCGCTTAAGATTGTTAGATCTGAGGGCTCTGCTAGAGGCCTTGTTCCCAATGAGCTCAGAATAGCATGGCATACTGCCCTGTGTATGCTTAAATGTAATCTTAAGGAGGCAGAAACAAATTTGCGCTTTCACTGGCAGTCAATGCAGAGCTCTTCTGGCCTCAGAGCCATGATCACGTCTAGAAAGGCCCATTACCACTCTCCCAGCCCCATGTTGGATTACTTGAAGTCTGCTACTTTCTGCTTTGCTAATACCTGTCAGCAAACTGCAGCAATAATCTAATTTTGAAGGTTTATAGTGATTTTTTTAAAAACAAAGTTTCGAATAACAAAACATTTGAAAACAAAGTTTCGGAAAAAAAAGCTTTGCCAAACTATATTTAACATGCAAAAATGCATTTCGTTCGAAACCAATCTATCAACAATAGACATGGACTAGTTTCAAGCATTTCAATGCTTTTTTTTGTAACTTTAAAACGTTACATGGAGCTGTCCAGTGCTGAAATGTCAGCACTGGCCAGCCCCTTGTAACATTTTTAAGTTTGTGTATATTGGGGGGTTCCCCACAGTCCCTCCAACCCCCACCCCACCCCCATCCCCCAATGCTAACCAAACCCAAACCCTAACCCTAACCCTAATTTAACCCCTAAACTAACCCAAGCCCCAACCCTAACCCTATTTTAACACTTAAACTAACCCTAGCCCCAACCCTAACCCCAACCCTAGCCCTAAACCCTAACCCTAGCCCCAACCATAACCCTGACCCCAAAGTTAACCCCTAAACTAACCCAAGCCCCAACCCAACCCTAATTTAACCCCTAAACTAACCCAATCCCCAACCCTAACCCTATTTTAACACTTAAACTAACCCTAGCCCCAACCCTAACCCCAACCCCAACCCCAACCCTAAACCCTAACCCTAGCCCCAACCATAACCCTAACCCTAATTTAACCCCTAAACTAATCCAAGCCCCAACCCTAACCCTATTTTAGATCAATTTTCATTTAGATATATTTCAATATGATCATCAATTTCTTTTCAGAAAAATTACTATTCGAAAAAAATGACTTTTCTACAAAAAAGTATTCTCAAGATTTGTATTCGAACCTTGGTGTTTCCAAAAAAATGACCTGATACCATTTTGAACCAACGATGGCTCTGGCTAGGATCGCTGCATGGGCCTGAGTTATGAGGGGACGCAGTTGAGCAAATAATTTAAGATAATGTGTTGCCGCCGAGACAAGGCTCCCTACGTGGGGGCCTTCATAGTGATGTGCTGATCGAAATTAACCCCTAAGGATTTGACTTTCTTGAGTGTGGTGATTTTCACATCACCAAGTTGAAAACCATTGTAAACCGGGCCTAACTTAGATAATGTACACTGTGTGCCAACAATCAAAAGTTCAGTCTTAGACCTGTTGAGTGCCAAGCCATTCAGGACCATCCTGTTTTTCAATACAGGCGTAGGCTTTGTTCATGTTGGATTCATCTTGATTGTGGGAACACGACAGCAGCATAATCGACTGCATGTCGCTGGCGGAATTGGTGAACCAGATCCCCTACCTGTTCAAGCAGTGCAAAAAAGGGGTCCATAAAAATGTTGTATAAACAAGGGGAGAGACTCGCCCCCTGTAGAACACCGAATTCTATAGGAATATCAACCGCCTCAGCTGTCTTGGAACAGACTCTACTTTCTCTATTATTGAGAAAAGATGCAACCCAGTGAGACACCGCTGTGGAAAGGTTTGCCACTTCGTCGAGCCTGGAGACCATCAGTGGGTGGTCTACCAGGTTGAAAGCGGCCGAAAGATCAAGGAGCATAAGCATGGAGGAGAGACCCTTATCCATACATGCAAGGAGCCTTTAGATTAACAAACCTTTGGATTAACAAACATGAAACCACATTAGCAGGGATTTACCTAGATGTCTCTACAGTGAATGATACTGTAGAATGCCTGCAAAGCATGGGACAGCATTTACCAAAATGAGAAGAAAAACAAATCACCAAGAGTTTTGTAAATCCCTCGGATGGGGCAGGGGATGTATATTTGCTTTCAACAAATGCACAATACCAATGTCACCCAACTTTTGTTTCAAAATGCAGGAAGGGATCTTGAACCACCACGATGGTGCACTACGGTAAACCAACCTCACACACCTGAAGCCATGTTGTGCACTTTTAGTAACCCAGTCAAATCAATTGCAGTACCCGGTACACCTTTACCCCCATTGTAACTGTGGCATATAACGCTACATGGTGCCAGACCACACCGCATACCCCCCAAAATGCTATAACCCAGATATAAACTAATAACTAGTACAGAATAATGAGCCAAAAGAAAAGAAAAACTGTCTCAGTCAATTGAAACCAGTCAGAGAAAACCATAACATGAGGGGCACCAATTAAGACAACACCGAAATAACAGGCTTCCATTTCATGCTGACCAGGCCTTGTTCTTCTGGTCTATTTCGTCCATTATTTTTCTATTTCCCACCACCATCACTGCAGGTGGTAGTGTATGTGGGAGTTTCTCCACCTGTCATCAACATTTCTTCTTTACTTTTTTTATAATATCTTCCATTCTTCCATTTTGTCACCCTCTCTGTCACGGTGGATGTTGCAGGGTTCTTTTAAGGTTTTATTTTCAAGTCTCACACAGCGGTAGAAGTGTACCATAAGAGTAGTGGAACTGTGGCTCCGGCGAGGGAATGAGTAGGAAGGAAGGGAGCAACGTGCAACACATTTTTCAAGGGTTGCAGCCATACACGCTGGTTCATGCCCAATTGAGCTGAAACAGATCTCAGTTTAGCTGTAACTGATATCTGGTGGTAAAGTGCAGAAGTGTGCATTAATTTCATAAAGGACAGTTCTGGAATGGTAAAAAAGGTTGTAAAAAGTAGTGGAGCTGATAAAAGTAGAAAATAAAAGTAGTGGAACACTGCTCCCGACAGTGGAGGGGGCGCAAGAGTACTAGGAGATGGTGGTTGCTGCGCCTTACTCACAAGTATTCTGGCTGATTCTTTTGTACTTGCAGCCAGACGGTAGAAACAAAAGGGGCCTGTACTCTAAATGCCCAAGGTGCAGTTCTGTTTGTTTTGGTTGGTGTTTCTAATGATGTGGCGCTAGTATATTCCATCTTATGTGTTCTTATTTCTATGACTCAGTTGAGTGTAATAACTTGGATCCACACACTGTTTCTTTTAGTATACCATAGTTGGTTTATTGTGTTTTTCCTTTTTTAACAAGGTTTTAGAAAATGGTGCCGACACGTGTTTCGACCCTACTGCAGGTCTTTATCAAGGCTACAGTGTTTTACAATTCAATCATTGTTTGTTCCAAGTACACCAGTATTAGTGGTATACTAAAGGAAACAGTGTGTGGATCCAAGTTATTACACTCAACTGAGTCAGAGAAACAAGAACACATAAGATGGAATGTACTAGTGCCAAATGAGTAGAATCACCAACCAAAACAAACGGGACTGCTGCCGACAGTTCCTGCTCACTTCTCCCACTGGTCTCAGGGCGGCATTCATTTGACAAAGGTTCATGTGCACATGCCCAAGAGGGTAACACATCCATGAAGCGTGCCGCAGGTTCATTGCCTTTTCCTTTTTTTTTCTCTTTCCCGTTACGTGTGCCCAATGTGGCATCAGCCAAGGTGGCTCTTAGAATTTCCCATTTTTGTTCTTTATGCATCACATTCCCGACTCCTGAAAAGGAGTATCTACATCAAGTGGGACGAGCCTGATGCAGTGGGGACAAGGGGGAGCACGGGCAATCTTGCAGGGATTTATTTTTCGACATGTTGGAGTGTGGTGAGGTAGGTGAGCCTGGGGACTCTCCAGCCTATTTCAGCCCTGGGGGATGGGAGAGGAAAGGCAGAAGTCTCTTTGTTTTTATCTTTAAGCCGCAGAGCCCTGGTGAGAGGTGAGAGTCAATTTAGCTCTCTCGGCATGTTCGCTCTTCACCTGTGAGTGGGAAGGTGACCCTGATAGAAAAAAGATGTTGGGGTGAAGAAGGAAGAAGGGTTCTATCAATCCAAAGTAGTATTAAAGGGCTGTTGTGATTTCAAAACTGCTAGTGTGCAGGGAAACAAAATATACAAAGTACTGCATGTGTGAATTTGCTTTTGAGCACAGATACATGTCTAAACCTTTTCAAGGAATGCTAATGCTCATAATCTGGCAATGTTCCAAGGAATTGGTTAATTTTGACATAAAGGGGTTCATGGGACAAGAGATTTGAATAGTTTATTTGGCCTGTGTTCCATGCACCTGAGACTCAAAATGTGTGTTTCGTATTGAAGCTTTGTTTTCTGCCACAGAAGAGGTGGCATGTGTAATCATTTAGTGCAAATGTTCCAGGAACTTATTATTTAATACATATATGTTCTTTCTGTACCCCGGCCTGGTTCTTTGTTCATTGATGGCACAGGAGGAGTGATTTATGTGGCTCTCTGTGAGTCATATACAGGGCTAGCTTGAACAAAATCCAAATAACAGATGTGTTGTGTGGCACCTTAATTGGGAAGGTGGACTCCCCATGTTAAGGGTGGTCTCCCAATATATTGCTACATGCTGCCCAGCTGTACGTAGCGCTTTTAAGATGGCTGTAAGTGCTGCCCATCTGTACATTGAACTTCTAAAGGTGGATGTAAGTGCTGCCCCTCTGTTTATTGCACTTCTAAGATTAATGTAACTGCTGCCCATCTCTACATTGAATTTCTTAGATGAATGTAAGTGCTGCCCATCTGTACATTGCACTTCTAATATTAATGTAAGTGCTGCCCATCTGTACACCGAACTTCTAAGATGAATGTAAGTGCTGCCCATCTGTACATTGAACTTCTAAGATGAATGTAAGGCCTGCCCATCTGTACATTGAAGTTCTAAAGATGGATGTAAGTGCTGCCCATCGGTACATAGCGCTTCTAAGATGGTTTTAAGTGCTGCCCCATCTGTACATTGCACTTCTAAAGATGGATGCAAGTGCTGCCCATCTGTACTTTGAACTTCTAAAGATGTATTTAAGTGCTGCCCATCTGTACATTATGCTTCTAAGATGAGTCTAAAAGCGGCTTTACTTTTATGAATAAGCCCCATATTGTTAAGAGTGAATTACATTTCGAATGCAACTTCTCTGCATTTGTGCCAACAACTAGGACTGGTTGAAAGTGTGTCATGCAAATCAGGTTAATCAAACAATTTTGAAACAAATTAGCTTGCCATGAAGAAAATTGGGTATTATTTTCCAGGCGGTTTAAATTAGCCTTAAGGGGAATCACTTCTCTTTTTACAAAGCAATTCATTAAGAAAAAAAAGCAATTTTTCTGTGAAACATTTCATTTTTGTAATAGATTATTTTCAGCCTTTTGTGACGGTAAACATTTTAGTTGAAATGAGAGTGATTTGCAATTTCGACAGTGAAGTGAATTCTAGGAAACTTTAAGTGCACCCAGGTTTGCCCTACATCCTGGGCAGAGACTAGAAACCGAGGAAGGGCACAATTTAAAGTGTTATTAGTGAGCAAAGTGTGGTGACCTCACCTGTTCCTCCCGAGGACCTCTGTGGAGACCTTCAGGTGTGTGTAGACAGTGAGGAGAGCTCCTACCGTGCTCCACCTGTTAGCCACTCAACCCCCCCAGTAAGTTGTATATGAAAAGTGTAGGAAATTGTGGTATGCCAATACATATGCTACGCATTCTCCACATACAGCCTTCATCTTTCATTTAAAGACTAAGCTCCACATTGGAAACGAGGCGGGACCTGACATGACACCGTCCGTCTCACCATGCAAGGTGTCCTGCGGCCACTGCAGCTTACGCCAATGCCAGACTGGCCACTTGTTCCATGGAACCACTGGCATCAGTCTTCAGTAATACAGGTGGAAGCGATTTGGGATACAGGATATGCTGCAGTGGGAGAAAAGGCCAAGCTAATTTGGATTAGAGGGACAGAGGTAATTCAATAACTTGCAGGCCAAGCTTGTGCCACCCGCACAAAGCCGAAGATGAGGACTTCAAGAAAGCATTAGGGAAATAGGCAAAAAGGTTCAATGGCAAAGGAACAGTGGTGTTCCAGAATATACCGTGCTATGCTCAGACACAAGAACCCGGGGATCCAGCAAACAAGTACATTGTCACATTGAGGGAATTTGCAGCCACAGGCTATTTCCAAGCATTCACCGAATATCTCCTAAGAGGTGTGTTACTCTATACCAACAGCAGCTAAACGCAAGAAAGAAAGACCTGACCCTCGACAGATCTTTTCAGTGTGTCAGGATGACTGAACAAACATCAAATAGAAACAAATAAATGGCAGTATTCAATACAGAAAGAAAACATTCCATTTGGAAGTGTGGAACATGAACGGAGTAGCCCTGGATCAAAGGGTAGATCTGCTGTGAGAAACTGGGGAGAACAAGTCAAACCAAGTGGAGAACCAATCGAAGTCCGGGCAGACCAGTGCACGCCCGACTTAGAACAAACGCATTACACAGATTCACATGTGGATCAAGCAGAAGGACTGGAACCAGTTCAAGAGACTTGCACATCTTTCCCCGAAGAGCAACATATGAACCAGGTAGTCACAAGTCTAAACATCTTAGAGACCATCACCCTTCTGAGGAGAGTAGGAACATGAAGAGTGAACTATCACGACTATGATCTGGACTCTGTGCAGAGAAATTGAGACTTTCCCAAAGGAAGAGAGGTATCTGGTGATTTTGCTTGTTTCCGGATGACTGCTCTCTGAGAACCTGTATGACACTGAGGTCCTCTGGACTGCAGGGCATGTGCAGCACATGCATATGTAAGTGCAAAGGACACTTGGGGTGCGGCACAGGCTGGTGAAGAGAGCTCTGACCGACGTGCACTCGTAACCCATCCCCTTCTTTTGGTGTTCTGTATGAATAATGCAATAAGAAATATAGCAGTTATAGTCCACATACAATCGTTGTCTTCCATTTGAAGACTAAGTTCCACACACAGCTAGTTGTAGAAAGATTCTTTATGTCAAGGCCCACGGTGCAGTTGCTGGTGTCTTGTCTGCCATGTCCTACACAACGTTTTGTAACCCGCATCACTCAAAGCCTCCAGTCTGTGGACGAGGGTCAGTTACACAGTGACGTTCTCATGTTACCTGGCAAAAACACGGTATCCGGAAAGGAAACTAATAGCTTACAGAATAAAATAGAAGCAGACATCACAATTAAAACAATTAGGCAGTATCCTATTGAAGGTCAACTTAGGATAGCACAGGGGCAACGTGCTGGTTTTGGAAGCAAGACCATGCAGAGCAACAGAGGTTTAAATCCTGGAACCACGCTTAGAAACCCAACTGAGGTGTTAGGCACGTTATTAAAAAACTATATAAAAAAGAATACGTGTAATGAATACTAATGAAAGGATATTTTAAAAAAATTAAAGTTCTGAAACATTTTTTCAGAAAGTATCTTTTTTTTATTATTATTGCATGTGGTTTACATACAACACCTTTACATTTAATGAAATCCTCCATAAACTTCATCACAAAGCATATTAGACATAGCATAAAATCAGTGTCTAGTAAAATTCAATATCCCATACGACACATAAATCATTTCAAATTTCATATATAGTAGAGTTCATATAAATGACCAATAATAAGAATTACAATTAGGATCTAAACATGTAGATATAAAGTCCTCCAAAAAAGAAAAAAGAAGTAGCAGAATAAATATATATAGATCACTTGGGTTGATGGTTCCTTGGTCACTCCAGAGAGCATAGAGATCTAATGATTTGATAAAACCTGCAACTGCAAGACCTTCCGCTACATTGCAGGTTGACATACATCTTGACCATATGTAATCGTCTTCCCCCAGAAATCCTAGAGTAGCAATTTTCTCAAATATAGGTTTCTAGTTCCTTTCAATTCATCACACTCTAGGAGTAGATGATGAGGAGTTTCCAAAACCCCCAGTTTATGACAAAATCTACATTGGGTATTAGAATCTCCAATCAAATTCCTTCTCTTCAAAACTTCTTTAGTTGGTAGAGTATTCCAACTAAGTTTCAAGAGAAGGGAACGTAATATCGATTTGGAAATTGTGTCATAATAAATGAAAGTGTCCCTCTTTTCCTAAGGTTCATATTTAATATCACTAAAGGAGGTATAAGTGTGTAGTCTTTCAATCGTATTGTTCCAATCTTGAACAAATAGAAGTTGTTTTAACTTTGCCTGGGTTAGTCATTATTATTTCCCTGTCAGTAGAGAGATCCTTTAATGTCTTATCACTGAGATCTCAAAGTATCTTTATTTAAAAAGACAGATACTTTGCAATTTTTAATCAATGAGCATACACTAGCTCTACTTAGTTTCTAAACCATTATTCGGACAATGACCAATCAAATAGTGTTAGTTGTGTAGCCTAATTCTGGTGTCAGATATTCAGTCGAAACCAATTAGCAGAGCTTTAGTTACCTCTTTGAGACATGCAGTAATAACCAGATTTCCAAGCAAGAGAATAAGTCATAAGTAATCCTGTAACACGTGAAGTATTTAAGTAACCAACACTGTGATACCTGTGAGTTTGGGCGTCTAACAAAATCAATGAATAAATAAATAAATCTTATGCCAAGAATAACAAGTCAGTACATCTTTTTCCAAGTCAAAATTCTACTGTGCTTACATTTGTGGGAGTACATGACTTGTGTGTATAAGAATGAGGCATTAAAAATGGGGAAGAGGGCCCCACCCTGCTAGAACTGGAATGCAGCCCATGTTAAGGGTCAAAGGGAAGCCAGTCTCCCTTAACGCATGTGGCAGTGCTGTTACTGCAAGGGCCAGCAGGGCGCCCCAGGTATTAATGCCATTTCCACTGAGATGCCACAACACAGATGCATAAGTCATTTTAAAAAAGAAAATTAAGGGAAATCTTAAATTGGGTCTTTGCAAAGCTGACCATATCTGTTGCAGTCCGTTGTCAGTGTTATTTACAGTGATATAATCAGCTGGGAAAACGGGATTGGAGCAACATTGCAAATACGTCAGATATTATTTTTGAAAAATGATTTAGCTAATGAGTCTCTAGTGCCCACTTCTATGAATCATGGGTGCTAACGGATCTGCAGGGGCTGCTGGGGTCAAGCTCTGGAATGGCGTCGAGGTCCAGGGACTCCCAGTACCAGGGATGCTCAGTCGTGGGCTTTTGCTGGGGAACACAGCCCCCGTCCCAAGCAGCCTGACTGGCTGCGTTCCTTGCCCAGTCTGCTAGTTAGGAATACATAGCCAGGTAAGGAGACAAGAGGACGTCTCCTGCCTGTTTTGCTTCCAAGCCTGAGAAGCAAACAGAAGATGAAGTAGCAAGTGGTTTGAGAAATGTCAAATATCGCCACAGGGAGTGGAGTGGGGACAATGGGAGACATTCAAGGAAACTTAAGATACCATCAGCATGTTTACGAATACATCTGAGTCTCCCCAGATGATAGACGTAGTTTACCCACGGTGCAATGTATGGAAGTCTTTGAATTCCCGCCTCCTATTTTCTGTACGTACTTTGTTTTACGCGTAACACCGTCCCTAATGGCTTCACTGAAGCTCTGCCTGTTAGAAAATAGTACACATTGAGTTTTATGAAACAGAAGTATGTGAATAATATTCCAAGTACTTGATAGTTGAGTCTTCATCGCTGCAGTCCATATACAACATGATGGTGGCTCGGTACTGTGCATCTTCTTGGCCTTCTTAGACATAAATATTTAGCTAACCACTCTGCATCAACCTGTACATGTAGGCTTGTCAATTCTGCTTAACCTCGGCATATTTTAGCAAAGGGGTGCAGAGGAGTGCTAGGCTGGCAAGACATTTAGCTGAATGCAGGAGAAGGAACCGACATAGGAGTAGAGCTATGTGGCATGTCTGCCAGCCCCCTGTACCTATAAGCGACCATTGATATGGTAAACCAAGCACCCTTTCTCAATAAACCCTTACTCTTTACATTGACGTGTGGGAAGATGTCTAAACCTGGTCTCAATATTTGCTTTTGAGACTTTATAGTTTATTAGGATAAAATAATGTATGATGGCCCTGTATGCCTGTTTCCATTTTATTTGATCTTACATGAGGTCACACTGTTCAACATAAATGCAAACTCCTCATTGTAAATAAACTAAATGTGTGGCCCTGCCAGTTCTACTCTTCAAGGACTTGCATCCCCTCCCCCATCAAAGTAAAACAATGTCTGTGCTCCTAGAAACCCTTTCGCTCCTGCCACAGGACTACATTCAACCCCTCACACTCAAAGCAAGAAAGGTAGCTATAATTTTGGCCATCCTCCATTGGGGAACCTGCACGTTGGAAGCAGCTGCTGCAGTGGCCAGCAGGTCTGTCCCAATAGCAGACCTACTGGTGAGAGGAGCAACCTCTCCTCTATTGCCATGGTCAGTCCTGACACCGGGGAGATGCCTGGGACAGCAGGGAGATGCAGTAAGAATCTGGCTTTTCTCTACTGGTCTCGGGAGGATAGCTCAGTGGCAACGTGCTAGCCTTGGAAGCAAGACGACACAGAGTAACACAGGTTCGATCCCCGGGTCCACGCTAAGAAACCTCTGGGTATTAAGCGCGTTATAAATAACCTATCATATCATATCGTACTTCTCTGGACTTCTCTGCCTCTGTAGAGTGATGGGCAAGCGATGGAGCCGCCGCCAGTAGCTATGAGCTTTCCCCAATATCCCCTGAGTCTGCAATGTCTGGGGGAGGGGAGGTTTAGATGGAGTCCCAGCTGGACATTTCCTCAACTTTCAACCCTTCTGCGGGTGCCGCAAAGTGGAGGAAGGACCCTTCTATTACCGAATAGAGCACAGAGAAAGCGTGTGACTTTGGTTGCAAACTGCTATGACAGTATCAGCAGAATCTAGCAAGTAGTGGAGAATGTGGTGGTTGTACACAACGCAAATGTGCATTGTGGCGACTCACTACTCAGATAGCAGTGACAAACCAGAGTATCCGTCCCCAAACTCCTCAAGGCAATAACAGAGAGCCATGACAACAAGCACGCTGGGATAAGAAGGCAGCAGGTGTTATTAACTTACTCAGAGTTAGTTTGCAGGTGATCAATACACAATCAGCAATAATGATTTAGGTTAAATGGACTGACACATAATGTATCACTTACGTGTGAAAGCTTCTTTGCAGCTTCTCAACTCCTTAAAGGGGCCCCTTTTGCCCACCCTCTTCCTGTGCTTGACCGGAAGGGGAGTGGCTTCTGGGCAGTGATGGAAGGCGAGGAGGGACTGCTGTCTGGCGATCCCTGCTAAGGTGCTCCTCCCAGTAGGTTTTCCCTGCTGGGGAACGGAGATGTCTGCATATCCGCTAGTAAAGCTGGCAGTTTTGAAAGTGCCTCAGACTGCCTACTAAGGCATATCCCATCATGTATTCAAAATGGCCGCAGCAACGACAGCAAATTAAATATTTAGAAGTCGAAACCGGAGTATGGTAACACATTTCCACTCCAGTGCACCAATATGGTGAAGGATGGCTCTCAACGAAGCACCGCTAAAAATATACTCGCTCATCTGTGGAGGAACTGTGGATATTGCAATAAAATCAGGTTCATTAAACACTAGCTGGAGGTCTCTGTTTTTCCACGGTTATCACTGGGCCGCTGTCAAGGAGGAATATGTCAGATTCGTACGGAGTGATAACTTGCAAACATGCCACAGGTCACGTGGTGAACAGTTAATGTCTGGGGATGATGGCACAAACCACAGCTTTGCGGGATGTGGACGCAGACTGGATGCCAAAAATAGCATGAAGGCGAAGAAGAGAATGGATGAGTGAAAATAAAAGATACAAGGTATAATTTAGTGCTTCATGACAGATTCATTCCACTTCTAAGCATTGTAAGAATAGCTACGATTACCCAATTTAATCCAATCGATGTATTGACCTGGGGAGGATAAAGGGCCGAGGCGGCCCTGCCAGGATTTGAACTTGCAAAGCTCTGGTCCTCATGTCAGGAGTGAGAGTGCTTCGATGCTTGCGATATCTACCAAGGCTTAGCTCAGAAGCTGCTTTGGGCGGCAGTGACAGCATGGTTTTACCGATGATGTCTATGAATAAGATGAACAGTTCTGAGAAAAATAATGACGTGTACAACAGCAGTAATAATCTGCAGCCTGTAAAATAAAATGGACACTAATGGGATCAAATGTGGTCCGTGTTTTTAATTCAGCCCTTGAAAATAGAGATGAACAGCAAAGCATTCACTAAATGGATCTCTAAAGCATGATTCAGATGGACGTTTTATTTGTTTGATGCACACAATACCACTGATATCAAATACGTTAAGGCTGTTTAGAATATTATATGCCCGAGCATTCAACTGAAACAGAAATCATGTGACAGCAACAGAGTCCAGGTTAAGAAGAGAGCAGACCCTGGTGGAGTACAGACAATGTGTGTGTCCCTGTAAAATCATGGGGTAGGTTTCCATCCAGAAGCATTGAAAAAGGGTCATGGATTCCCATACCAACAGGGAACACAGTTCTGACCATATCAGGCCCTGCACAATGAGGGACTCCAGAATATAGGAACCATAGACGGATCCAAGACGAAGACAAACTGGGTGAGTTCCAACCATCATAGGAGTCTCACGCTTAGGAAGACACAACGTCCAAATCGAGATGGGGGAGGAGGAGAGAAATAGAAGATGGACTACAACCCACACACAAAGGATGAACCAACATCCAAGATGAGATGGGCGACAAAAAGAGAGGATGGACTACAACCCATAAATCTATACAATGACAGTGCCTGTAGTTAGTAGATGATTGAAAACATAAAGAGTTAAAGAGGTGGGCGAATAATTTGCATTCATGACTTTCAAAGAGTTAGCCAACAAGCATGTCTAGGTCAATTAGAATTGATGTATGATTTCAAAGCCAGTGTGCCACCAACATAATTTTCTGATCGCAAATAGGGAAACAAAAATAAAATGAGAAATACCTGTCTACAGGAATATGACATAACAGGAAATCAAGTGGGGTCCCACTCGATCCCCATAAAATGAATAACAATAGTATAATAATATTTGGTGTTCTGTATAGTGCCACATAATGGTTACATAGTGCTTACAGAGCACTTTGGTAAACAGGTGTCACAATTACCAATTATTACCCACAGCAGCGGGTCTAAATGTGAAACTTCAGATGGATGAAGGTTTGAGTTGACCAGCGTTTGTTTGTTTGTTTGTTTGTTTTATTTAGTATAGCGCTCCAGACCCAGGGGTAAATGGGCGCTTAAGGATAGGTTACATAATTACAGTAAATAATCAGTTATACAATTGTGGCGTTAAGATGCCAAATATAGAGTATACAGGCAGGCAGTAGGAGCATTTCAAGGTATGTACAATATATACAGTTGGTGCAGGTCTAAGACAATCATCTATTCAAGGTATGTACAGTAAACGCAAGTGGGACTGAGCTTAATTTATCTGGGGATTTCCTTCTCTAGAAGCCAGCTAATGACTGATCTTCTGAACAGTTGGAAGGATTTGGTCAATTTAATACTCAGTGGCAAGGTGTTCCAGAGTTGAGGGGCAAGGACACTAAAGCTTGAGCCCCCCGCTCTTTTGGCGGAGAATCTGGGCACGGTGAGGCAGAGAGTATTGGATGATCTGGTGAGTCTTGTGTTAGGCTTGAGGGAGAATTTGTTGGTGAGGTACTGGGGGGCAAGGTGATTTAGGGCTTTATAGGTCGGCTCCCCCAATAACCTACAGAAACTCAGCCCTGACTACTCCAAATTCATCATAGATGGCAACATCATTCCAGTTGTAAACCTTGTGAAAACCCTAGGCTTCTACCTAGACGCCAATACCAACCTCTCCAAACAAGTTAATATGACCGCCTCAGCTACCGCCTACACGGGGAAATTAATTAGGGCTTGTAAACCCTTTCTATCTACAAACAGCTGCCTCATTCTGGCGAGGGCCCTCATACAATCTAAGCTCGATTATTGCAACAGCCTCTACCTTGGTGCCAACCAAGCTATAATCAAGAAACTTCAGATCCTCCAGAATAATGCGCTGAGAGCAGCTCTAAACATTCCCAGGAGAGAGCACATCTCACACATAAGACTAGCTTGTAAATGGTTATCTATCCAACAAAAAATCGACTTGAAAACCCTCTGCCTCATGCTTTTGACGTGATCCTCTTGTTGAAGGCACGCGCACTACAGCTACAGCTAGTCACCCATCCTTCCCGTTCAGAAGCAATAAAGGCAATCTGATTGGTCAAAATGCTTCAGACAATCTGACCTGGCCCACATGTCAAACCAATCGTGAGCTGGAATGCGGGGGGCTTGCTTGGCAAATTCTGGCCTACATCCCACATGCGAATCGGGAAGAAGGTTTGCCACAATATGCCGATTATTGGTTCAATGAAGGGGCATCTTGGCCAACGCTAGAGAGTACAGACCAGTTCATAGGCTGCCTTGTAAGCACAGCCAAAGAAGGCTGAATCCAACAATGGCAAAAATAAGTGGTGGGACTAATTGCTCGTCAGTTAAATACGTAATAACAAGTTGAAACATGTAGGCATAAAAAATAGCTTCAGAATGAACGGGGTTCATATCTAGTTCTAGGCTAGGCAGTATTATCAATGCACAAGAACAAGAGTAACATACTCTGCCATGCATGCTGAGAGCAGACAGGCTTAGGTGACCAGTAGAGCTTTAAGTAAACTGACTGACGCCTTGTGGACATCCAACAGGAGAAAAAATAACGAATGAATACACACCTTTCCATGCATACAGCTTGGAAGCCATGAGGGGTCAGGTTACGGAAACTCTGCACTGGTGCACGTGCAATTTTGTATGGTATTAGCACTTGAACAAAAATAGTCGGCGAAAAAATACTACTTTCAATGCAATGTTAAGATCGCCAAACATTGCCACTGGCTCTTGTTCGTCTGTCTATATTATATTAGTACCCAGAGAAGGAGCTGTGGCAGCCTCCCAGCCAATGATGAGGCTTGGAACAGGGTCCTTACCACACAGGGAAAGACCCCGCTCCAAGCCTCCTCTGAGCGGGAGGTTGCCATCTTCCCTCGCCTGGAATCAGGTAAGTGTGCTCCTCGCTCTCTGTGCCCCCTTCCCATACCCCCACACCACTTTTCCACATAAAGACTCACCACCCCCTCCCAACCTACCTTCTGCCGCGTAGTCCCTCACTGGCACCGGAAACAGGACTATTCCCGGCACATCTCTGGCACGCGATGAGCCACCATATCACCCCAGGGCATTACCAGACCGGTAATGCCCCCCTTCTCGGGTTCTTGGCTTCATTAAAGTAGTACTCTTGGAAATTTCCAGACCTGTGACCTCAAACTGAACATTCACCCCAACACCGTCCTAGTCGACCTAGGATGGGTCAAATACGAGCAAAAATGTGAAGCCCTGAAACCTTTTTCTGACACAAGTGAGAAAAATCTATGCAAAAATCAACAGCAGCTTGGAGAATTTGCTGCATCCACCCATCAACCGAGCCAAAACACCAGCATCCTTTACATGGTTCAAACCCAACAGCTCAGTGAAAATAGAGACAACAGCGAGAAAACCAAGGCATAGACCCAAGCAATCGAAGTAGTGATCAATAGATAGTTATACAAAGGTAGGGCCCCAAACCTTCTAAAGCATGCAGTTATAACACCTCAACTCAAAACAAGACAGCAACCACCTCAGGATCCTCAATCAATTTTGCATCTAAAATATGGCATTCCCCAGCATGATAATCTAAAGCAAATGGACACACAACATCAGTCATGATTTTCAATCAGAATTTACACTCAGCAGGGGGGGCTGCAATGGTGCTTGTAGATATCTGAAAGACCTCAGACACGCTGTACATGAAGATCAAGCATTGGCCTTGAAGCTCCTTCAGCCGTTAGCTGTTTATGACGTAGCAAAACACATGACAGTCAGGGAATGGCTCCTTTTTTCAGCTGGGATCAAAGGAAGAACCTTGGAATGGATCATATCATTAATCGGCAACCTTAGCATCCAACTCTACATAGACATGCTGCTTCAACATTGTGAGGAATGTATGTGGAGCCCCCCAAGGTTCCTCTCTGCCACTATTGTTGATAATTGAATATATATGTCGATGTTCACCAAGTTTCACCAACTGCGATCGCAACTGTATGCAGGTGACAGCCAGAAATAATACAGAGGGGAAAATTGCTCAGAGGCACCAAGCTACATTGCTAATTGCTTGGAAACCATGCATTCATGGAAAGATGGTTCCAGTGCCTAAAAGGTTACAAAAGAGGTGCTGATACTAAGAATAAACAACAATTTCCCCACTATTGAAATAGCCACAGCTTTTAGCCAACACCCTCAATAACTCATTTAAAGTAAAGAAGTTGTGCGTCAGAGTTGACCTTCATTTTATTGGTCAAGAGGGCAAAGACCAAACAAACTCACTCAAGAAGCCAATTCCTGCACTGAACTTCATACACCATATCTAAGGTATGAGATCTGCTATCCTATCTAAGCTGGACTATTGCTGTGATGTGCTTATCACCCCTCTCATCTCCCATATCCTAAATTGGGAAAGATGTCAGAATAAAGCCGCTGGGCCATGCTTAGCCACAAATAACATTCAATCACATACCCACCATATGTAATACTCTCCACTGCTCCAAGTGAGAATACAATCCCAAACCTTATGCATCCCGGACAACAATGGCACGGGCAGAAGCCTGAATTGCCCACAGAACACAGGTTGTTCAGTGTGCTCCCTTGTGGGATGTGTGTTGCAATCATAAGCAGGTTAAAGAGGTTCAAAGGGATAAAGGCAGATGAACAATACTGAGCAGGTGAAATCCAAATACTGAAATTGAATGCATGCGCACCTGAGATTGCGAGAGAATCACCTACAATTCAGAAAGGACCACTAGGCATTTATTTTAGTACAATCTGTGAGCCACTAGCATACAGTTGAAGGTCTATCCTGCCCATGAATAGAATGTCCGGTACCTGCTTGCCCAAATGTAACCGCTCCCCCACCAGAGGCGCTGGGTAAACGGGTGGTCCTGGGCCCCCGCACCACCTGGGAAAACCCATTTCTAACAATGTTAATAACCTTTCAACGACACTCCCCAAAATCCTGGCCAGCAGCACCCCCAGGACATTCATAAGATTGTTCCCCTATACCCCACTCCCAGGGCCACGCCAGTACCCTCAAACCGTAGGCACTTGCCATCAGTGTATCAGCATCCGGCTTATTTTAGTTGATAGGAAAGAAGGGAAGCCGATCATCAGACCAGGTGTCATGCGCACAAAGGTCATTGGCAGGCTCTTTATAATAAAGGGGTATGTGCTGGCCTGCATCTCTTGATGGGCTTGAAGCATCCTGTACTTTGCTCACCCGCGTAGTACATAGGATGATGCTGCAGTCTGATCGAGACACCCAGGCACCAGTTGCCACCTGGTAGGGTGGACCTGGCATCTTTTGGTAATTTAGAATGGAAACGCAGTGAAAAGAGAAGCCCAGAATTCTGACCCGGAAGTCGCAGTTCCAGCCTAGAAGAGCTCATGAACCCCTGCTGGTATATCACAGCTTCTCCCCTAAACTCCCCTTCCAGCTGATCCTGGAATTAAACATCCCATAGCGACAGTCAGTGTTAGAGTGCAGGACTGAACGCTACGCACTGGGGTTTAGCGCCACGCACTGGGGTTTAGCGACAGTCAGTGTTAGAGCGCTGGCCTGAACGCCACGCACTTGGGTTTAGCGACAGTCAGTGTTAGAGCGCAGGCCTGAACGCCACACATTGGGGTTTAGCAACGGTCAGTGTTAGAGCGCAGGCCTAAACGCCACGCACTGGGGTTTAGTGACAGTCAGTGTTAAATCGATGGCCTGAACGCCACGTACTTGGGTTTAGCGACAGTCAGTGTTAGAGCACAGGCCTGAATGCCACACATTGGGGTTTAGCGACAGTCAGTGTTAGAGCGCAGGCCTGAACGCCGCGCACAGGGGTTTAGTGGCAGTCAGTGTTAGAGCGCAGGCCTGAACGCTACGCACTGGGGTTTAGTGACAGTCAGTGTTAAATCGCAGGCCAGAACGCCACGCACTGCGGTTTAGCGACAGTCAGTGTTAGAGAGCAGGCCCGAACGTCACACACTGGGGTTTAGCGACAGTCAGTGTTAGAGCACAGGCCTGAACGCCACGCACTGGGGTTTAGCGACAGTCAGTGTTAGATCGCAGGCCTGAAAGCCACGCACTGGGGTTTAGCGACAGTCAGTGTTAGAGAGCAGGCCCGAATGTGACACACTGGGGTTTAGCGACAGTCATTGTTAGAGCGCAGGCCTGACCAGAACGCACTGGGCTTTAGCGAGAGTCAGTGTTAGAGCGCAGGCCTGAACGCCACACACTGGGGTTTAGCGACAGTCAGTGTTAGATCGCAGGCCTGAACGCCACGCACTTGGGTTTAGCAACAGTCAGTGTTAGAGCGCAGGCCTGAACGCCATGCATTGGGGTTTAGTGACAGTCAGTGTTAGATCGCAGGCCTGAACACCACGCACTGGGGCTTAGTGACAGTCAGTGTTAGAGCGCAGGCCTGAACACCACGCACTGTGGCTTAGCGACAGTCAGCGTTGGAGCACAGGCCTGAACGCCAGACACTGGGGTTTAGCAACAGTCAGTGTTAGATCACAGGCCTGAATGCCACGCACTGGGGTTTAGCGACAGTCAGTGTTAGATTGCAGGTCTGAACGCCACACACTGGGGTTTAGCGACAGTCAGTGTTAGATCGCAGGCCTGAACGCCACGCACTGGGGTTTAGCGACAGTCAGTGTTAGAGAGCAGGCCCGAACGTCACACACTGGGGTTTAGCGATAGTCAGTGTTAGAGTGAACACCACGCACTGGGCTTTGGCGACAGTCAGTGTTAGAGCGCAGGCCTGAACGCCACGCACTGGGGTTTAGCAACAGTCAGTGTTAGATCACAGGCCTGAACACCACGCACTGGGGTTTAGCAACAGTCAGTGTTAGAGCGCAGGCCTGAACGCCACGCACTGGGGTTTAGCGACAGTCAGTGTTAGAGCACAGGCTTGAACGCCACGCATTGGGGTTTAGCGACAGTCAGTGTTAGATTGCAGGCCTGAACACCACGCATTGGGGCTTAGCGACAGTCAGTGTTAGAGCGCAGGCCTGAACACCACGCACTGGGGCTTAGCAACCAGTCAGTGTTAGATCTCAGGCCTGAACGCCACGCACTGGGGTTTAGCGACAGTCAGTGTTAGATCGCAGGTCTGAACGCCACACACTGGGGTTTAGCGACAGTCAGTGTTAGCGAGCAGGCCTGAATGTCACACACTGGGGTTTAGCGACAGTGGGTGTCAGATCGCAGGCCTGAACGCCACGCACGGGGGTTTAGCAACAGTCAGTGTTAGAGCGCAGGTCTGAATGCCACACACAGGGGTTTAGCGACAGTCAGTGTTAGAGCACAGGCCTGAACGCCACGCACTGGGGTTTAGCGACAGTCAGTGTTAGAGCGCAGGCCTGAACGCCAAGCATTGGGGTTTAGTGACAGTCAGTGTTAAATTGCAGGCCTGAACGCCACGCACCGTGGTTTAGCAACAGTCGGTGTTAGATCGCAGGCCTGAACGCTACGCACTGGGGTTTAGCGACAGTCAGTGTTAGATCGCAGGCCTGAACACCCTACACTGGGGTTTAGCGACAGTCAGTGTTAGATCGCAGGGCTGAACACCACACACTGGGGTTTAGCAGCAGTCAGTGTTAGAGTGCAGGCCTGAACGCCACGCACTGGAGTTTAGCAACAGTCTGTGTTAGATCGCAGGCCTGAACACCACGCACGGGGGTTTAGCAACAGTCAGTGTTAGAGCGCAGGTCTGAATGCCACACACTGGGGTTTAGCGACAGTCAGTGTTAGATCGCAGGCCTGAACACCACACACTGGGGTTTAGCGACAGTCAGTGTTAGATCGCAGGCCTGAACACCATACACTGGGGTTTAGCGACAGTCATTGTTAGATCGCAGGCCTGAACGCCACGCACTGGGGTTTAGCGACAGTCAGTGTTAGAGCGCAGGTCTGAACGCCACACACTGGGGTTTAGCGACAGTCATTGTTAGAGCGCAGGCCTGAACGCCACACACGGGGGTTTAGCAACAGTCAGTGTTAGAGCGCAGGTCTGAATGCCACACACTGGGGTTTAGCGACAGTCAGTGTTAGAGCGCAGGCCGAGCGCAGGTCTGAACGCCACACACTGGGGTTTAGCGACAGTCAGTGTTAGAGCGCAGGCCTGAACGCCACACACGGGGGTTTAGCAACAGTCAGTGTTAGAGCGCAGGCCTGAACGCCACGCACTTGGGTTTTGCAGATGTTTTAATAGAAACCATTCTTTTAGGGCAAGACTAATGAAGGTTAACTTTGAAGCATGTTATGTTTGGAATGAACAGCCAATGGCTCCGTGAGCCTGAAACGTTATACATTTTAAAAACTCTTGAGTTTGAAGAGAATAATTTTGAAATGTATAGTTTCATGAATTATAAACAAGAATTTGGAAAAGCATAGCCTTACAGTTGTTTATTTCAAACAAGAGCGATCCTGAGAGTGCAAAATCTCATCTCTGATGCATGTACAGCATACTGAAAATCACTACACAGGCAAAATGGCAGAGCCCAGTCCCTTCTTAAAATGTGTATTGCTGTACTATTGATCTGTGAACCCCAGCCCCATTCTACAGTAGGCAATCAACAGCACCCCTTAGGACCAGCCCAAGAAGTCAGTACTAATTGTGGGCGATATGGCTGCATTCTGTTCCGCGGGAAAATTGCCAGATCCCATGCAAAAGTCCGCTGATCTGCCAATTTCGCCTTCAGAGCGAAATTGGCAGATCGAATCGGTCAGACCCGGTGGGCCTGGTACACAAAGCGTATTTCAATGGCTGCGTCCCATTAACACATCTTTTTGTGAGCGAGGCCCTGTATGTCTATTTTGGCATTGACATTTCTAGAAACGATCACATCAGCTCCCTTTGAGGGCTTGGTGGTATAATTCAGGCAGAAATACTGCCAAACTCATTTACGGTTACCGCCGGTGTTGCACCTCAGAAGTGGAGGTGCATTGTCCAAACTCTTGTTCGCTGTTATTCCGCGTTATGGAGACCAACTCAACTCTCCTGGGATTTGGAGGAATTCCCTCTGGTGGTAATTTTGCCAAGTGGAGCAGGTATTTTCTCCACTTTCCATCCAAACTCACATTGTAGCAGCGTGGTAAAAGCGGCAGTAATTTCACTACTGGCACTTTTTTTTGCCAACCAATCTTCTAAATATATTGTTAAGCCATCATCAAGCTCCGGTCACATAAACTGTTCTTGGTGGTTCATTTTTTTGTAAGTGGCAAATTAGAGCCGGTGCAAGTTTCGCACTACATCACATGATATGACATGATATGATCGTTTATTTATATAGCGCCTATACACAATGTGTTTCAAAGCGCTTCAAGACAAGGGAGGGAACAAGGGAAAATACAACCACATTCTTACAGGCCATGAACAGTAAGGATGTGAAATTAACTATCGTACTCGGCCTGACGACCTTCCAGATAGCGCAAGAGCTAAGACATAGATAAGGAAGGGAGCGGGAGAGTGGGAACGAAATGGAAACAGACAGGTGACTACCGTACTAGGCCTGACGACATTTCTGGTACATCCGGAGAAAAACAAAAGGTGAGGCAGAGGGGTGCAGAAAGGGAGGGGAGGAGCAAAACAATCAACTATCATACGAGGCCTGACGACATTTCAGATATTGCTGGAGGGGTGGTGGGGAGGAAAACAACAGTAATGGGAGGGTGGAGGAAACAGACGAGGTTACTATCATATTAGGTCCAGGGACAATTCTGATAGAGTAAGTGCATAGAAGAAAGTAAGGGGAGGAGATAGGAAATGGGAGAAGGGAAGGGAGGAGAGAACAGAGAGTAAGCAGTCAAAAAGAGTGGAGAAGCAAGAGTGGAGAGCGAATACAATTGCAGAAGTCAGTAGTAACACATAGGGCCTCATTACGACCCAGGCGGTAAGTTACCGCCTGGGTCGTACCTTTACCACCATGGCGTAAACTAAGTTTACGCCATGGTGGTTGGCGGACTTACCGCCCCATTCCGAGGTTGACGGGGCGGTAAGTCCCCAATCCCCATTTACCCTTCCCCATTCCCATTTTTGCCCCATAGGGCATAATGGGAGTGGGGAAGCCGTTAATTACGCCACCGTAAATTACGGTGGCGTAATTAACAACAAGGTCCCTTAGCGCCATGGATTTTAACACCTGCTAAAAGCAGGTGTTAAATCCTCCATGGCGCTAAGGGACCTCGGAATCAGGCGGTAAGGGTCGGCGCTGTTTACGCCGCCGTAGACCCCATACCGCCTGGGTCCTAATGAGGCCCATAATGTTGCAAGCCAGGATACAAGATGAAGATGGGAGCAGCATGATTAAGGGCCACCATGAGTACAAGATGCAAAGGAAGTCCAGCATGAGAGTTGAGAAAGGGTGACGCACCATGAATCAATGAAGTCCATAAAAATCAAATCCAGCATTGGCCACAAGACGGTGATGGTGAAGGAAGGCACCAGGTGGGCGGGGCTTGCTAAGTGGTGAAAAAGAGCAGCAGGCAGGAAGGCGCCAGGTGGGCGGGGCTTAGGCTAGGTGACCTAGATCCACTTGTACCTGCTCCCCATTTGCAAAGGAAAAGAGGCTGGAGGGCTCCTTAGGTAGGGAAACAGAGTGGCAAGCAGGAAGGCACCAGGTGGGCGTGGCTTGCTAAGTGGTGAAAAAGAGCGGGAAGCAGGAAGGCACCAGGTGGGCGTGGCTTGCTAAGTGGTGAAAAAGAGCGGGAAGCAGGAAGGCACCAGGTGGGCGTGGCTTGCTAAGTGGTGAAAAAGAGCGGGAAGCAGGAAGGCACCAAGTGGGCGGGGTTTGCTAAGTGTATGTATCACATGTATGTTTCATTGCGGTTGTTTTGCAGAGGTTTATTTTTCAGAGATTCATTCATATCACAGAGACAAAAGCCTCCATTTACTTCCCCAATGGGTCACATGTACATGGCCTCACATGCAGACCTAGCCCCTCACCCAGAGCCTTTCCCATTCTTTGTCAATCTGCCTTTCCCTTTCAGTCGTGAAGAAAAGGAAGAAAGAAGGAAAGAAAGAAAGAAAGAAAGAAAGAAAGAAAGAAAGAAAGAAAGAAAGAAAGAAAGAAAGAAAGAAAGAAAGAAAGAAAGAAAGAAAGAAAGAAAGAAAGAAAGAAATAGGGACTGGAGGAAGAGATTAAGGTATATGTGAAGAACTTGAGCAAAAAGAAGCACTGGTGCATGGAATGGAAGAGACATGACGGTGGAAAGAAAGGATAGGAGGCAATGGTTTGCAGGCCTTGGCTGCATCTGAGGTGCAGAAATTGTATATATTGAAAATATTAGGCCTCATTATGGGTTGGGGGTGCAGTAAAAAAGTGGTGGTAATTCCGTTACTGCCCCTTTTTTGGATGGTAATGGAATTACGGGTGCTTTTACTGCACCACCGAATTCCGAGTGTGACCATGAAGTGGAGAATTTACCTCCCGTGATATGTGATCCCGAAGGGTGTTCGGAAGCTCATTCATTGCCAATGGCATTGCAATGCCTGGACCCCATTCCAGAGATGCTGTGAATTTCACGTCTGTAGCTTTAAATTCATTGAAATCGACATGTCCAAAAAGCCAGGATTCTTATAGATAAGCCGCATCTGGCATGAGGTCTGCCAGATTGTCTAGCTAGGCTTGATCCTGAGTATCGTTTCCTGAAGATCGCCTTATGTTTGGACACTCTGCAGTGGAGTGGAACAACTTGTATGATTTCCTGCTCGCTACTATCCAACGAGTTCATTGAGCTTGGGGTTTTGGTGTCTACTGTAGGGTACAGAGTGCTAATTAAATATCCCACTACATCTGAGATTAAATCGTTGGACATTAGTAGGAGCAAATAGTTATTTTGAGCCCCTGCAACCATGTGGAAAGAGGGGTGGGCCAGCCATTCCAACTCACCATTTTCTGCAATACAAGAAGTCTTGCTCACTCACACACTGACATGATCAATCATTCACTCAAACATTCAACCACTCACTAACTCATTCAACCACTCACCGACTCAATCATCCTCTCATTCTCTCAATCACTCACCTAGCTATTCATTCACTCACTCACTCTCACTCATTCACTCACTCACATATTCACTCACTCACCCATCCCCTAATTCACTTACTTGCTCACTCATTCACTCTCCCACTCAATTATTCACTCACCGACTCGCCCACTCTTAAATATGCAGCTGGGCTATTTGCACAGCAATGGGTTAAGAACCAATATCGTGCGTATCGGAAGCACTGATTTATCGTGAAGGTGCCTGCGACATCCCAAGGAAAAACTGCTGCAATTACCAACCTGAAACCACAAATGCATTGCATTCATGTATTGGCAACATAACCTGTGATGTGTGAGTGACACCAAGTAACCATCTCACGGTAGATTGGACCTCTTCATTACTGACTTTGATTCCCTCGAGCTGTTCGTGCCATTATTTCTCTTTGATTAGCCTGCAGGGGAATAAAGCAAGATCAATCCAACCTACCTATAATAAAACGCCAGATGTATGTTTGTCCGATGCAGACATGCGCAGTAGAGACTTCCTGCTTCACCTGTTGTCACCGCAAGAGGAAGCTGTTGCCTTGGGATTTGTAGTGGTCCTACTGTGTCAATTATTTTGCCCAAACGCACATAGCGTTGCCTGTTGTCACCGCTAGAGGGCGCTGTTGCCTTAGGATTTATAGCATTCCTACGGTGTCCATTTTTTTCCTTCTTAACATACATTACAGCAACATATACCACACAATAGATCAACAGTCTTAGAATTCCTTCCTGTACTGGCCCGTGTACATGGGCTTTTCACCTAGTAGTCCATAACTTGAGAGAAACTAATGGAGCTGCTGGCTAGCTTTGATTTGCAAAAAGTGGTTGATCGGCAATACGATGACTCATGAGTTGGTAATGTAACAAGGCTGCCAAACGGTACATGAAATAAATGCATGATTAAACACGTCATTATAAAAAGCTGCGCGGCCCTACGCAAGCCATAGGGAGTGTGCATGGGCCGGGGTGGATCAGAGCAGTAACTGCGCGGCCACGGAGAACATTAGCCCTGTGTTTCCTTTCACTCTGTGCATACAGTCCTGGCTCTGGCAAGAGCACTGTCATGGCTGCCCTGCTAATTAATGTGGAGATGCAAACACAACGGTAGCCAGGCGGTCATGTCTATGAGCCAAACAAGAAGCCACTGTGTGAAAGGGAAGAGTTTGCTTTAATTGAGTCCTTCACCACATCCGCGCACCAGCTGCTGAGGATTTTCACGCCACCGGGAATCTGGCTGTGATTCTGTGTGAGTTTTGCTGCCGACGCAGACGCCGTCGACCCCACACTTTAATTAAACGCCGTCCTCCGAACTTGCAGAACCCCTAGAGACGTGCAGTATTACCTCCCAGTAACGACAGCAGCCATTGACCTTTTCCACTGGACGGTTATTGAATAGGAGCAAATACGCAGTGTTAAACGTTGCTCGTGTTACAAAGAAGGCATTGACTGATTGGTCAGGAAGCCTTTTCCCGCCCATTGGATCCCTGCTGCCTTGATACAAGTGGATCAGGAGATGCCTATCCACTTACATGTGGGATGGGAATGGCGCGGGCGGCGGTGGCGGAGGGGCAGAATTGGGGTGCAGCAAGCATTACATGTTCAAGGCCCTCCTCCGTTCTTTGTGATTGGAGCCGAGGCCTGGTTAAAGAGCATTAATATGCAAAGTGTGGCCTCATCCTGAAAACTGCATTTCGGGGAGCAGAACATTGGGGAGAATAACACAGATGGGTACGAGCAGAAAGCATAGATGGAGAGGGGGTGGGACAGGAGGATGAGTAGTGTAAGGGTTCCATCCCTTCATAAAGGGCAGGAGGAGAGGCAGTTGTGTTAAAATATAGAAAATAATGAGAGCCGTGTGTCTAATACGCGTGGGATGAAAACACCTAGAGCCCTAACTGTTCCACTGAACTTCTACTGTAGCATTTATTTGCTGGGTGAACGTGCTACCAACGTACAACTGGGCCAACACAGCCTAAATAAGCATTGGTAAAGACAACACTTTTGACTTTTCTGTAGGCATGGAATTGCCATTGTCCACTTTCTGCCCAGAAGATGGCAACAGCTGGCAAATGGTGTTAGTACGTGTATATTATGGTAGTGCATGGCAAACGCCTATCTAATGCCTGGACAATAGCCAACACTGTTGTCTTTGACAATGTTTGTTTTTATCAGGAACCCAGTGCATTGAACAAATGTAAGGACACACATATCCATTAAGTGATCAATTGAATGAAGGCATACTTGGTTGCAACACCTTTATTACACCCGGAGCTGGCTTGCAGCTGCCACTAAGCAGTCGACTGCTTAGAAATAACATTGGAATCCCCTTAAAAGCAAAGTTCTGGCTCAAAGAGATCCCATGTATAGTGTATTTGGGTGGTGAGAGGTAGGCACTGGGAGGGAATGGCCATAGGGACTAGCATGGCCGTGGGCAGTCAATGGGCAGGTGAACATGCAAACAACATCCAGGGGCTGTCACATCCCACCCTTCTGTATCTTCACTTTCCACCACAATACTTTTGGCTGGTAAGCAGCACAAAGGGTACCATCTAATAGCCAAAACTAAAAATGGCCCAGATTATTCCGTTTCTGAGTAGAGGCTAAGGCTAAGGCTAAAACGATTATAGTTCTAGCAGTTGAACTTATCCGGCAATAGATGTCTATGAAAAGAGACTAGAGCATTTTTACGTCTGAAATAAGTCAAGCGACCTCTCTCATTCATGCCTTAATGGTGATTTTCCCTACTAGAGTAAGCTATTCCAATCCTCCGTGTCTACAACCCAAGAGCACACCTCGTCACCCCAGGTCACATACAGGCTAATGAGCCAAGACTCCTCTCGACCGTCCCCGAAACCATGAATTCTACCGATGGCTGTTGATTGTTTGATGGTGGCAAGCATTTCTGCCCATAAGACTGCAAGCCATTCTAGATTGTTTTCATATGTAATTTCATATATTCATAGATTGTGAAGTTTTATTGGTTTTGTTGGTATTCTCCGTGAACAACCCCTGGAAATTGTTCTATAAACATTTGTAAAGAAATACGAATCTAATAAATGGCAGAGTGGCAGCCAATATTCTGGCACGATAGGAAAGCGAGTTAAGCACTTGCTGCAGAGTTCTCTGAGGGACCTGCAGTCACAGGTTCCAATACAGGCTGGGAAGACTAACCCATTTAAACCTGCAAAGGTCCAGAAAGTGAGTACCAATAAAATGGGAAATGAGGCATAACACAGTGATATTAGTAGTAATATTGTACCCTCTTTGCACACGCAGAGGGACTTGCCGCTCACAGCTCTGCTTTCCAAAAACGAGTTGTTGCAAGTTGACACTGCAGAGACCATTTCGAGACAAAATTTGATTTAATGTTCCAAACCCACAGAAACCACTGGCTGATCCTGGTGGCTATGGCAGAAAAAAAATCAAACACTTGGTTGCTAAAAAAAGTACTAGGAAAAAGTGGTTTGTTCGGTAAAAATATGTCCTAGTTTAAGGCTTGCCTAGTCGTGTGCCCAGGTTTCACACGTACTGCCCCTGGCTACAGTCGTAGGGATCCGGAAAAGTTGTCAGGAGGTGTGACATGCGCATTTGTACAAGGGAGGGGTAATCACAGTGTCAAATCTCCGTAGACACAAACAACACAGTGCTGATCTGTCTGGTGTCAGGAGTCTCTAACTTTGGACAAGTTGTAGTATAATAGAAGCACGGTAGTGTGCCTTGATCTTTGTTGTGGTGAGGATCACGGGGTTGTTGGGCTCCATAGATAGGATCGTGGTGGTAGGCCGGTCTGAGTTCATATGCCTTTCTTGCATGGGCCTTCAGAAATGGCCGTGTTGCTGTTAATGGTCGCTTCTCATAATTAGCAGGCCTGCGTAACATGTTCAGTGCCCAAACCGTTCTTCAATAGTGATCAAAAGTGTTGCCCTGGAAAAAAGTAAGAGCTCTGTTTCCAAACAGAAAGAACCCCTTTTCTATTTCCATCGCAGAAGAGGCGCTACAGTGGAGGTGTGGCACAGGAAAGGAGGGTGAACATGGAAAGTGCCTGAAGGTAATGAATGCTCCTTTTTTCAAACTGGAATGGAGCGGGTGAACCTTGGAAAGAGTTCTGATGAGGTAAGCATACTTGTATCTGCAGATAGAGCCTACATTCAGAGCTATCTGATTGGATGAAGGGACGTCGACCGATGCTGATTGTTTTTATATCAACACAACTCACATTTAAACAAAGCATGTATCTCTTGCGTTGCTGATTCATGGCTCCTGGGTAACTGTCCCTATACTTAAAATCAGAGGTAAGGGAAACGCTATACAACAGTGGAAGGCAAGGGAGCGACCTTCTTTTAGCAAAGAAACGTCCTTGTTATGTTATTTAGTAGTTATACTGCGCCCATAACCACCCTGGTGGTTTTAGGTCTTGTAGCTAATTCAAATAAACAAATTAAAAAAATAGGAAAAAAGGACATGTTTAACAATTAAACATAAAGAGCACGTAATTAGTTATATAACGTTTATCTATTTTAAATCGTGCCTTGAAAAATGTAAGAATAATTCAAACTCAGGTTTCCTATCTTTAATCACGTTTTCCTCACACGCATTTTCTCTTTTACTCTCCCCCTTTTCTCTCCCTCGAAAATTCCCACATGGGCATCGCTACGAATATAATATTTTAACACAATGAAGTAGTCACCGATAGCACCTTGAAAACCAGCAACAGACTTGTAAATATGTCTTAATCAGCCTAAAAAAAAAGCCTGCATTTTGATTTCGATGGAAATGTTACCGTTATTTGCGCTTGAGGAAGGATGCTCAGTCAATCAGGTTGCTGGGAAGGTGGGTTGCAGGGGTGTTGCTAGGTCTGGAAAAGACCTGGGGCTACGCTGATGTCGGAACTGTCGGGACTTGGGGCTAGCTAGTCTTTTGGTTGTAGCTCCTGAGATTCTATCCTGGGCTACAACCAAAAGATCAGGGGCTATAGCCCCTTTAGCCCCTCCCTAGCAACGCCCCTGGTGGGTTGAACATGCCAGTTCCCATCTGCGTTGTCCAAGCCATCCGCGATCCTGCACGGGTGCTGCCATTTTTTCTTCTTCTTTTCCTCCTGCACCCCTTCAACCTCCTCTACCGCTCACCCTCAAGATATCACCCACTCCCCACACTGACTTACCGAATGGCCTGGGGCTTTCTCCTCCGGCATCCATGCTCCCTGCCATTAGTGCTGCCCTTCCATGGAAATAGAAAAGGGACTGTTTCCCCTTTATTATTTGCTCTGGCGGTGGCAATCTTTGTTTTTATTTTACAGAACATTGGTCATATGCAATACATGCCAGCTTAGATCCTTTTTGGAAGACCATCAGGTCCTAGATGCCTCCGGGTTAGGTTTTTGTCTGCTCATGGGGACAGAATCAGTACTGGTATCTGCTCTAGATGAATTAGCTCGATTAGAGATCAAGGCAGAGTGGCAGGTCTTATTCTATTAGACCGTCTGCCGCCTTTGATTCCATAGATCATGCTTTTCTTTTGAATAGACTGCAAGACATTGGAATCTCCGGCAGTGTACCTGAATGATTTATATCTTTCTTGGGCTCTCACCAAAAATCTATTTCTTTATCTTCTTTCAGATCGTTCCCAGTAGCAGTTTCTTGTGCGGTCCCTCAGGGCTCTACACTTTTTTCCTCTCCTCTTTAACATTTATGTTCAGCCACTGGCCTGCCCCATTCGATCGTTTGGTTTCCCCTTTTTCTCCAATGCGTACAATACACTGATTTTATATATTTTATTTATTGGATATTTATAAGGCGCTTATACAGGCAGAGCAGTGTTTCAAAGTGCCACAAGACAAAAGGGAAGGGAGCAAGGGAACAAATAACAAATGGAAAGGCAATGAATAAATAATAAAACAAACAGCAGTGCTACTAGGCCTTGTGGCATTCAGAATGTGCAAGTACAGTGACAAAACAAGAGAGGGGCAGGTGGGTAAGTGCTGTAGGGTCCCCCCGGGGAGGGGGGGCAAAGGTGCCTGTGGGGAGGGAATAGGTAAGTGCATGGGCAGTGGCCAAGGCAAAGAAGGAGGTCTACCACCCAACAGGTAAGTGCAGGGCTGTGACAAACCATCCGACAAGCAGGTGTGGGCCCAGCGGACAGTGCATGGGGGGGGGTGTGTGCTGGCGACAATTGGGTAGATGGCTTGACACTATTGAACTCTTGAGGGACCAGGCCACCAATCTCTGCAACTGTGAGGGTGGTTAGCATGGGAGGGAGAGAATTAAGGAGGAGGAGAATAGAAAAGTCTTGAGATGTTTGCAGAACTTGAGGCGGTCCAATTCAAGACAGAGAAAGAGGAAAGAGAGAGCGACTGTTCCAGAGGAGGGACCCAGCAGAGGAAAGAGATCTGCCACCAGCTCTCTGCTTGGAGAAATATTTCATCTGCAGAGAGTTGGAGCAAGAAGATTGAAGGGATCTGGAAGGTGAGTATTTAGTGAGAGAGAACAGCAGATAGCATGGTCCCAGGGCCCAGACAGTCTTGTGATTGATGCAAATAGTCTAGAATTTGATCCGTGGAGCAACCAGAAAGCCAGTGGAGAGATTTTAAGGCTGGAATGATATGGTCCCTGGGCTTGAGACCAAGGATAAGTCTCACAGCTCTATTCTGGATTAGTTGAAGAGGGCGGTGGGAATAAAGGGCCAGGTTGAGGAAGAGGCTGTCACAGTAATCTAGCCTGGAGATGACCAGAACTCTAGAGACATTGAGCTTCTGGGGGAAGGTGAGGAAAGGGAGAATTCCTCTAAGAAGGTCACGTTGAAAATGGGACTTCTTGGCAAGGTGAAAAATGTGAGGATTAAAGGAGAGAGAGAGGAGTCGAAGATGACCCCAAGGATTCTGGCTTCAGTGGAAGGAGAAGGGCCCATAGAGGATGGTCAGAGCGCAGGAGGGAAACTGGGAATTTCAGCTGGACTTGGTACAAGATGCCAATGCTAATAAACTCAAAACTTGTTTGGAAACTGTGAGTAATTGGGTGGGCTCAAACTGGCTAAAGCTGATTGGGGGTAAGACAGAGGTCCTATTGGTAGGTCTTCTTACATCATCCTTACTTCGGACCCTGGATTAGTGGCCATCAGCCCTGAGCCCTTTAGCTACTCCTTAGAAAATAGTAAAACACTTGGGGGGTGAAGATCTCTGCTTCTCTTTCCTTGGAGGCACTGGTGAGCTCCGTTTGTGGTGCGGCTTCTTCAATTTGAAGCAATTGAAAGATACTACCCTACATCCCCACCCACTATCATGCTTTGGTCGCCGCAGCCATGATCAACGGCAGCCGCGACTACTGTGTTGCTATGTTTTTGGCCCAACCAGCATATCTACTAAAGCAACAGTGTTGCAAAATTAAGCAGTGCGTTTGGGTAAAGGTATCCCAATGGTATGGCAGTATCCTCAGCCTCTCGTGATATACACTGGTTACCTGTGAATGCTTGTATCCAGTTTAAATCCCTCTGTGTCATTCATCGGGCTCTGCGAGACAAGGGCTGCCGAGCATTACAGGACAACATTGTTCGCTACAGTCCTGGTCAATCTTTATGACCTTCTTCTCTATATCTCCTCAAAGATCCAAAGTATCATTTGGAACGATAAGGTGGCCATGCCTTTTTAATGGCGGGTCCCAAATCGTGGAATTCCCTCCCCCTTTCTCTTTGAAAAATTCAGGATTTTGATCAATTTAAATCACACTTGAAGACCTATCTACTGGCCTACTTTTTCAACCTTTGTCTCTGCATTTTAGTGCCCCAATGCCAATGATGAGGGTCTGTGATTTACAAATGTTTGATTGATTGATTGATGCAGAGCCCATCTCTCGTCACTAAAAACCTGTACACTATTCATACCCCAGAGCATGCCATTGAGTGCAAATAGTAATCTCCCCCTTGTTTGGAGGTGTAAAGAACCAGGAATGATCCTTTGTGAAAGGAGCTCCAATGACCTAATCTTTGTGTTAAAACTGGGGTTAGGGGGTTAAAATGACTTGCAACATAAGATTAAGGGCTAATTTTTGGATCTAACTAAGCTATTCATAGAATCTGTTTCTGGATCCTGGGATGCAACAGGTAATTACTTAAATTTTGTTAAATATATTTATGGGACTGCCTCTTTACTAGGTTATAAGGGAAGCACCATTCAAAGATAATAGACAGGATTTACAGTTTAGTAAGTGACTTGCGGGCTCACGTTCCTTCGTGATCACTGGCGGATCAATGACAGGATTTAGGTATCTAATGACTCAACAGATTGGCGATGCACTTGTGGTTTCACTAAAACAGAATACTCCTTCATAGATAGGTGACTGTATTTAGTTTAGTTCTTCAAATGTCTCAACGTGTTATTAAGTGATTGCGGTCTAACTTTCACTGAGCCATCATTGATTGGAACGAGTGGTATCTGGTTAGTAAACAACTCATGTCTCTCTTTAAACCATTATTCATAAAAGAGGGAAGATAGACATCTAAAAGTCTGAGAGGTTGATATGTTAGGTGTGATCTCACTTGAGGTGTGAGGGGGATAGCTCAGGGGCAACATGTTTGTCTTGGAAGCAACCTCTGGTATTAAGCATGTTACAAAAGAACATTCATAATTAAAAGGGTGCATTATAAAAAACTAAAGCATGCATTAAAGGTTTCCAAATCATTACCATGTTAGTAAATGTAATTCTATTGTGATTTGTACCACGCACTGTTGCTATTTTCATGGGTTCCGGGTGCTCTGGCGGATCTGAAAAGGAAGGCCGGCTGGGGAGAGCTTAGTTAGTAGGATAGAGAGGGAAAGCGCTACAGAACTTTGATGCACTGTTGGTAGCTTCAGTTCAGAAAAAATGGTCACTGTGTGCTGGCTTTGTTTTTTAGTTGGTAAGGGTTAGCTGGTGTTTGTTGGATGATTGTGTGTGGGGTGATTTGTCTGCAATTGGTTTAGTTGTCTGTAGTGTCTTGTGTTTAGTTGGGTGTTGCTGAGTGTGCATTTTGTGGTGGTTGTAGGTTTTAAATGTCATTTGGTCTTACTTTGGCTGACACAGCATGAAAGAGGAATGCTGAGAAGGGTTTATATATCAATAATGGTCATTGCTCTAGGGAACCCTACACATCTTCATTTTTCAGCTTGATGTGCCATTACAGAAAGAGGAAAACCAGTTTACAAGCTTGGTCCCACCCTGAAAGGGACTGTCTATACCTGACTGCTGGGTCTCACACATCCTGCATGCAACCATAAGCAAAACAAAAGGCTTGGCACCAACAGTGAAGCAGAATTTTGGACTCTATGCAAACAAGCTTGGTACCCATGCATGCATATTCTTGTCACGCAAGGATGACTAATCCAACACCCTCGAATGATGGATGGGAGGATTTGAATCAGAAATAGCCACTGGCAATCCTCTAGATCCTCCAACCAGTAGATTGTGAGCAACTGGTTTCTCGCCTGCATCTTCTCAGTAGCTCCTTGTATTAGACAAAAAAATGAGCACTGCAGGTTTATTTTGGCCTCTTAAGCCAGTGAGTCTCTTCCCCTGCCCCCTCCCTCGCCTCTTCTTGAAAAGCAAACAGTCAAAAGTTGTCTGCACGTGAGAGGAGGGGCAGGATCGGGGTTTAAAGGGCTTGGGGGACTGTCCCAACAAAAAGTTAACTATTAATAATAAAAGTAAATTCGAAATGTGTGTTGTGGCCATTGTCACCAAGAGGTGCAAATGATGGCTGATTACAAAGGGAAGGGGTGCCTTAATCTGCATGCCATTCAAAGCAAAGCTGGGACTATGATAGTTTGCCTCACTGTGTTTGAGATTTATTTCGGTTAGCATTACTTTGCATGTTGGTAATTGTAGGCTTTCAATCTGAATGGGTAAAATAAAGCTACAGCTGCAATTGTTTTTGCTCTGTGTGTGTGTAGAAAAGGGAAAATCGATGAGGCCAAGCTTGCAAGAAAAAAGGTACATCTAGCGGTACGGGATGCTGTTGATGGAAAAACTGTGAATTTCGTATTTTATTTGAAGATACTGAGTTCTATGTTTTAAGGCAGTCAGTTGTGGCCCAGTTGTAGTTAAGGTTAAGATGGAATTAGCCAGGATATAGAGGATCCCACATCTGTGTATCTCAAAACAGGAATTCAAGCACTAACAACAATGTTACACTAAGTAAATGTGGCAAACTACCAGCTGCACTGCATTCTGGTGCTTGTCCACTTACATGTATAAAACAAAACATGAATGTAAAATGTTAAAATGACATGTGCTATCAAGGGCAGGTCTTAAAAACTTGATTTGTTATGATATTATAAGTCATTTATAACGTGCCTGTACACAAGTGTTTCTAGGCATGACAAGACAAGGAAGGGAAGAAAGAAGGAGGACAAAACGACAATTTTACTTAGGCATTGTGTCATTCAGATCGCGCGGATTGAGAGTTTTGTTTCAGTCTATGTTTTACGAAACAAGAGTATGAGTGAAGTAATTAGGAGAGGGAAGTGAGCTGTGGTTTGTATGTCAATATTTTGGTATGTATAGGATTATTATAATTTAAGCCTAGTTACTAAGTAAAACAGAATTGTACAACACCTGGTGGTGAATACATGGGGAGAATAATGAGGAAAGCCACGGAATGGGAGAACAATTAATAAGGTTGATCTCCTTTGTCTATGTACACAAACAGGGAGATCTACAGCGATCTGGGTGGGGGGCCTGTACATTCTGGCAGGGGAGTTTCAGCCTTTCAATACTGGGTTGAAATGGTGCAATTTATGAGCACCGTTTTTGCTACAAATTGGACACAACATCATACAATTTACAAATAATTCTCTAACACATGAACAATGCCACTAGATGCCTTGCCACCAACAGCACACGAGATATGACGACACTGCCACTGTAAAACCCATGTTGATGCAACTGCAAACAATATGTCATAATTGTCATTTTAAACCATTTTTGTGATGCTCGAGCCCTCAATATGTCTGAGAGAGCTGCACGTGCAAGCCACGCATTGCCCATTGGTCATTTACTAGAATTAACTGCATGACTCCTGCAGGCAGAGGCAGCGATCGTGTGAGCTGTTCTCTGTGTTACTGCCTTATTCACGAACGGCAGACGAGTAGCAGGTCACTACCCATTATGAATAAGTTGTCCCTCGCTACAACCATTCTCTCTTTGCTCATCATGTTAATATAAAAATTGATATATATTCTGGTTGGGTTGTTCTATGATTTGCACATGTTTAAAGTCATCACTATAAAACAATGTTCTTTTAGCCCCGTGATTTAGACTTTTTTTTCAACATGTTAATTTTTTCAATCTTGGCAATCATTTTGACAAAATCATTTAAGGGTAGTCAACAAAGTGGGATTTGGATAACTTTTTCTTGGCTGAATTCTGTGACCTGGCATGTGAGCAATTTGCACGAATTGCGGATATGCTAAACTGGCAGTGGATTTTATTTGTTGACAAAGCAGAACATGGTATATTATTAATGGTTTTAAAACCACATAACATATTGATTGAAATACTCCTCAGATCTTTGCACATGCAAATCCAAAAGAAACACATAAAATACCCTTGTTGAAATCCTGGAGGCAGATGCACCATCCAACAAAAGACAAAAGATGTGCCATTTCTATCCAGAGTGGGAAACCAAATGTTTTTCTTCCAGTGTAAAAATAAATGGACAGCTTTAATCCACAGCGCCCAAGTTACAGTGGGAAAAGTGAGGCATTTGCAATAATACACACCATACATCATGAAAATAATGAAAGCAGGTAAACTAAGTGCTGCAATGCAAATGCTGTTAGAGGCATCCTTCAAAGTTGCACATTATTTGATGACAAAGAAATGTACTGTCATGTCAGGTGTGGAGGTAGGTGCAGAAACTCTGGCAAGGGGGATATCAGCCAATGTGATTGCCCATCTCTGCGAATCTGCCCTTTTCAGACATGAACTGCCTGAAATCAAAATGATGATCCCGTCTGACAACATCGGAGTGCTGTTGCTGTTCCAAGCTACCCACCAGATTACTGAGCACTGGTGGATAGCATGCAGTGTCAGCCTTCACATTGAATGCCCCGATTGGTTTCCTATAATCTGATATGCTGGACAAGTTCTAGGAGACCTCTACAAACAAATAATGAAATAGATGCTTTTGAAGTCATGAATGGATATCATGGTAAATGCAAACGTTATTCTTTTTTTAAAATAAAGAGCAAATAAATAATTCAAAAAAAATCTTAGTACAAATTCTCATACTCATGGACATCACCACACCCGTAGCTCCCACCTATTGGCCATTAACTACAAGTAGCTCTTGCTTATGTAAAGGTTGGAGACCCCTGCTCTAGACCATCCCTTTTCAGCCTGCTCTGCTATTATAGGGGAAATACCTGGTTCAACTGAAGCTTGGTGCTACCACATAGTAGGGTGGCCAGCCTGAGCTGAGGGTTTTGCTATAACTGGTGCACCCTGGCTTGACAAAAAATATGATTTATGTTTCTGGGGCCAAATTCAACTGCTCCAGAGACTATGGTAAAGCCTTACAGTGTGGATGAAGTCTTTTGATGTCTTTCAGCTAACATTGGTTACTGCCCAAAATAATCACCTTAATAAATGCAGCATAATCCTATCTTGTCCAAAAGACTTTAGGATTAAGCCTTTTACCATAACCAAGCACTAACCTTTCATTATTGCTGTCACACAGGGGTGTTGCTAGGTCTGCAAAAGATCTGGGGCTACACTAATGTCAGGACTGTCAGCGCTAGCAATCCTTTTGGTTGTAGCCCCTGAACTTCTATCTGGGACTCCAACCATAAGACCCAGGGCTATCGCACTCTCCAGGCCCTGTAGCAACGCCTCTGCAATGTCACACTTTGTCCCATCGTTCGAGAGCATGCATCACTCTACAGTCCCCTGGTATAATTAGTCGCACTTTGCCTTTATTTATTTATTTATTTGACATTTGTAAGGCGCCTATATACAAGTGTTTCCAGGCGCCACAAGGTAAAAAAAGGCGCGGAGGGGCATAGGAAAAATAACAGTAATGGTTGTACTTGGCTTTGTGAGGTTCTTACTATGCAAGTGCAGAGACAAAAAGTGCAGGGAAGGGTGGAGGTAGAGTGGAAAGGTAGGGAAGGGGGAAGTGGGATGGGAGGGGATGAAGTGCAGGAGTGGGGGATTAGAGGGGTAGGCAAGTGCTAAGGAGAGCCACAAAGGCAAGTGCCAGGGGGGAAGGGAAGCAAGTGCGATGGACGGGGTGGACAAGGTTCAGGCTAGTCCGGGAAGGATGCCCAAAGGCAAGTCCTGGTTGTTCTGGTTAGGGATGCTGGGGGAGACTGTCAAGGAGGGCCTGGCACCTGTAAGACTCATAAGGGGCCAGGCACCAGTGGCAGTGGCAGAGGGACATTAGCAAGGGAGGAGGAGAGGGAAGGAGGAGGAGAAAATGAAAGTCTTGAGAATTTTTTTAAACTTAAGGAGATCCAGCTCAAGTCTGAGAGGGGCAGAGAGGGCATTCCAGAGGGCAGCTGCTGCTGAGGAAAGGGATCTACCTCCCACTCTCTGCTTGGAGAAAGGTCTGAACTACAGAGAGTTAGAGCTAGAGGACCGACAAACCTAAAAGGGATGTATTTAGGGAGAGAAAGCTGGATGTCGAGAGCTCCCAGGCCCCAGACAGCTTTTTGGATGTGAATTTGGTCTTTGCAGTGACCAGGAGCCAGTGGAGACAGTTTAGGGCTTGAGAGATGCAGTCCCTGGGCTTGAGGCCAATGATAAGTCTTGCAGCCCTATTCTGGAAACGTTGAAGAGGGTGAAGGGAGGACAGAGGCAGATTAAGGAAGAGGCCTTTGCAGTAGTCCAGCCTAGAGAGAACCAGAGCTCTGGAGACATTAAGCTTCTGGGGAAAGGTGAGGAAAGGTAGAATGCCTCTGAGGAGGTGGAGATGAAAGTTGAACCTCTTGGCAAGGTCTCTGATGTGAGGAGAGGAGGAGAGTGCGGACTCAAAGATGACCCCAAGGGTTTTAGCCTCACAAGAGGGGCAAAAATCGAGAGCATCCCAATGAGAAGGACCTCTGTCTTACTGACATTAAGGCAGTGATCGCTAGCAGAACACCATGCCTGGATAGAAGTCAGGCAGTCAGGTATGAGAGAGGAAGGAGAGGCAGAAGAGGATGGAAGCTTAAAGGAGAGCTGTGTGGAGAGAAGGTGGCGTTCAGGTGAACCAGAGGGGCAAGGTAGATGTTGAAGAGCCATGGCGATACGATAGAGCCCTAAAGGGACGCACCTTTGTTGTATACCTCGATAACCACACGTGACATCAAATATCGGCCATGTTCTCTTTCCTATTCACAACCTCCCCTCTTTGGCTATTAGTGGAGTAAGTTTGTACCGTATCGATCGCCTGCAGAATGCAAACAATTATCATCCCTGCCTTGATGCCCCACTTAATCAGCAAGCTTTCAAAGCAGGCTTTGTCTACTGATGCGCCATATATCTGCAACTCCCATTCCTCATTGTATCATGTCTCTTTACTCTTATTCAAATTAAGAATATTTTCCCGACCTACCACCACGTTTGATCTCGCCGCTGATTCCCTTGTTGTGCATTTCTCCCCGCCGCCTCCGCCAGCATTGGCAATAGAAAGGGTCTCATTCGCTTTTGAGCTTCATCCGCTTACGTACAAGGAGGCCATTTTGGCTTGGGGTTTGCTGCAATGTAGCGTATATCACCTTATGTATCTGTGCTAAACACTTCTTAGCATAGATGCCGAGTACAAGGAGACAGAGGGCAGTAGCCATTGATATCCTTGAACAAGAGGGGGGGGGCAAGTTTGCCCCCATGGGGATTTTGCAACTGGAGAAAAAAAAATCCAGATTGAGTGCCATGCTTTTATACATCCCTGGATGCAACAGGGCTTCTGACTTCTCTCCTACTGGGCCAAGGCTCGGCGAAGTGTTAGCTTGCAACATGCAAAATCAGCAAGTGCTGCTCATTGCAAAATGTGAAGGCTGGCTCATTCTCACCGCCGCCTCATTTGCGGGGACAGGTGGATGCTAGGACAAAGATGTTTGGATCAGGAGAAGTATAGGGCATCCTACAGCAGAATTCTGCAAAGGCAGCTCAGCAGGTTATGCGACTGTTGCTAAAATGTTAGGTGTTTTAGACGGGCCTGTACGTCCTGTGATATTCTTCCAGTTCCTACTAGCAAATGGGCTCTCAAATGTGTTGTCCCCACCTGGGGATGGGTACAGATTCCTCTCTTCGCTCGGTGTGGGAATTTTTAGCCCCATCGCAAACATGAAAATGTAGTTCTGTCCCTGTATCGAAAATCAAAAGTTGGCACACATGCCTCTTATTACCGCGCCGGGGCTACTGGCGATAATCCATGGTGTGGGGGGCTACTAACACTGTGATCGTGCCCTTAACATGGGCTGGCGGGCTGTTGACATCGGGGGTGGGCTGCCCTGCTGACATGTATTATCGCCCCATCCACATAGTGAGACCAGGTTGTATGCAAGAGCCCAGAAATAGAGAGCCCACAGAGGGAACTTTGAATTATGTATGTCTGCCGTGCTGCTGTATTTCCCATGTCCCCTGCGACCCTAGCTGGGATTGCACCATAAAGTAAGCGTAGGACGCAAAGCACCCGCACGCCGCCGAGCAGAGGCTCAGAAAGAGTGTTGCGGCGCGGCGCTGCGCGGCGCTTCCTACAAATCTCCCGGCTCGCAAGTTGCAGCGCGTAATTGCATGCAGCAGAACAATGCCAGAAAACGCTGATTTAGAGGCGGGGGCGATTGTTTCCTGTTTTTTTTTCTCCCTCCGGACGGAATTTTCAGGCTTTGCAGCTATTTTGGAGAGTGTTTTTGTCTCCGCGACAGGCCATGAATTCCTCTCTTCCATCAGCGCTATCAGCCTGCCCCAGTGCTGCTTTCCATTTTTGGCAGCCCCGGCCAGAAATATGCATGAGGCATAAATAATTCCTTTTTAGAACTTGGTCAAAAGGACAAAGCCCCAGAGCGCTGCCAGGGAAGCACTATAACTCAAGCGCGAGCCCCCGGCCCGGGCGGAGGGACGGGAATGATAGCAACCGGTGCCTTTCGATCTTGACAAATGCGCGAGATAGCCATTGCGTCAGCAGTGACACAGCAGGCTGTGCTTGATGGACGTGTCGTCAGCACAACTGCGCTGCATAACCATAGTTGCCAACACGATCCATTCCAGTCTGTAGGTGCGTGTCCAGTCCTTGTTTTTTCTTCACATTCTGGAACGTGCAGTCAGTCCTGCTTTTCCCGTTGTACAATTAAGACTGCAAGTCCCTGAATGCAAAAAATAAATAAATAACAAGGCTGGATAAATATCAACAAATTAGACTGGATCATGTTGGCAACTATGCATAAATGCCAAGTGAAGATATTTGTGGGCACTTGGCCAGGCAGAGAGAACGGCTGAATCTTCAGTATGGCACAAAGGCCTCATTGTTGAAAGTGTGCCCACTCTACCTCCACCCCACCCCTTGCAATTGGCACATGATGCTTTTTCCGCTTTATTGGATGCTCATTTGTAATCTAGGAGGGCCCAAACGACCCCTTCTCTGACATCACCTGCATGTCTGCTTCTTTTGTGGGTGCACGTTGAATGGGGGGCAGTCCCTCATTTTCATGCAGGTGTGTCCTGTGTAAATGGGGGAATCTGATTGCTGCGGTGCACGCTTTGAACTATGCAGGATGTAATCGGCCTGTGCCTGTGCACCACACAGGAGAAGGCAGGCACGCATTGTGTACCTCAAGAAAGCTGATTGACAGGGGGACAAGATGGCCGCAGGAAGTGTTTGGAGGTGTGCGGGAGGGGGTGTAAGAGATCACCAATAAGGGGAGCAGTTACAGGCTGCACGCTTCCCCGCAGGGGCCCTAATCCACGTTAAACCAGCATCCATCTTTCACTCTGGCTAATGCTGTCAGCATGCATTAGTGAGAGCGAAAGCCGGCAAGCAGCATATCAATAATGCTGCACCACTCCCAAGTGCTGTGTATGCTCTCGAAAGTAGCTTCAGTGTGTGGTTATGGGGTGCAAATGCCTGGATTGCACCAGGCACAGCACCTGGTACTAGGGAAGGTGGACATTGAGTCAGCCTTCAGGCTCTTGCCAATCAATCAGAACAACTACAATATATTGGGTTTCAAATTTGAGGGCATGCACCATTATGAGAAATGCCTACCAATGGGTTGTTCGATATCTGGCACACTGTTTGTAAAATTTAGCAAGTTCCTGGAATGGGCACTGAAGCAGAAGGCTAAGGAATGGAGAGTCATACACTATCTCAAGGATTATCTTTTCATTGCTTGTCGGGAACAGGCGAGTGCAAGGTTTTTATGGAACAGTTTCTGGAGTTGGCTGACGAGCCCGAAGTGCCTCCAGCCCAAGGGAAGACAGTGGGTCTCCTGAGTAGGTTAACATTCCTGGGGATGGAGATAGATACAGACGAGGGAATGACTAGACTGCCTCCAGCAAATGTTTCAGATTTAAAGAAAACAATAGGGCTCTTGCCGGACCTTTGCAGGACAATTCAGTTATCCCCGTTGGGAGGGTTTTTGCAAGGAATATTTCTATCAAAATATCGGGATTGCATCATGCAGCACAACACATACGCATGGGCAGGGCAATAAAGGAGGATTTAAAGATGTGGGACATGTTTTTGGACAAGTTTAACGGCATGCTCATGTGGAGGGAACCATGGGTAAGCAGTGCAGTATAAAGCTCTTTACTGATGAATCTGGCAGGCACAGGCTTGGGGCGATTTTGGGACGCCAATGGTGTGCCCAAATGTGGCCAGATGAAAGGCATAGCTGGGGCATCACAGTGAACATCAAGCTATTGGAACCTTTCCCCATCATTGTAGCCTTTCACTTGTGGGAAGACCAGCTCAGGACCAAAAGGGTGATGTTGTGGTCGGACAACCTAGCGGTCGTTCAGGTCATAAGTAGTGGACACACAAGTGGGGTTAGGTTGCTGCGCTTACTCTGAACATTAACAGCGAACCTCCTCAGATTAAACACAGAGGTGCGATTCAGACACATCCCCAGGGTAAGGAACCTGACAGGTAACATTTTTCAAAGCAAAAAACTTAGGGTCTAATTTACAAAGTGGTTTTCAATGGGAAAAAGGTTTCTGTAAATCAGGCCCTTAGTATCCTTCATTGAAAAGATTTGTGTTTGGCTGCAAACCTCCACAGGTAGTGTCTGTAAATGCAGATGTATATCAGCAACATCTTTTTTTTTTTGTAAACCAGTTTTCATTTTATTTAAAAAAAGAAAAAACAAACCACAAACAACTATACAAACCAAGATGGAGGAGTGTGCACAATTTTGTTACAGTCATGTGGATATGCATCAATTCAATGTCTTCCCTGGGCCCCAATCCCCTCCTACCTCCCCCGCCCCGTACCAGCCATGCTGTTTCATCTTACACATTTCCATCACCACCTGTGTCGTGTTTCGGTGTAAATTGCAACTGACTCGCGGCGATCCACGTGCCCAAACCCCCCTCCCGCTATATAGATCCAGGTAGCCCCGCCTGCATCCGTACTAAACATTGCCTGTGTCCGCTTGTTCCAGGCTGTACTCTCCATGTGCCTCTCATGTGTCCCTTTCTGTAACGCCCTATGCCATACCAAAGTCTCCGCTAGTGACCATCTCTTCAAGTCAACCCATCAAGTCTCAGTTCTGGATCAGTGAGATATTCTTGGGACTATTTCGGCATTTCCGAATAAAAATCTGAAAAAAACTTGAGCAAATCTATCCTAATAATAAAACATGGATTTCCGTTACAACATCGAAATTGGAAAAATAAAACAAAGAGGGAGAAAAAGGTCAGGCACAGAGACGGGGGATTAAAGGGGATACTCCGGGTGGGACACGGGGGGTTCCCCTCCCTCGCATAAAAGCAAAAGGAAGGAGTATATTAAAACTTACCAACTTCAGATTAACATTTAAGACACTCACAGAGTGTTTTCCAATGGGGTGTTGCCATTATAAAACGCTTCTGTGAATTAGGCCCAAAACGTGCATTTGTGAACAAAATATTGAGCTCATTTTTTTCACTGCAAACATTCAAAAAAGTTTGAGAGCACGACTTTTGGATGTACATTGATCCCTTTCAGACCCGCCAGCTCCCAAATGCCCTGGCTCCAAGTAGACTTTTAAGGCCTGACTCACAGAACCTTTTCCTATGGGATTGCGCCATTGCATTTTGCCACTTAACCGACAGCGCAACCGAAAATGATATAAGGTCTTGAAAAAGCACTTTCGTGGCTCCATTAAAAGCGTTCTTCCCACCACGTGCTCAATTTCAAAAGCGCTATGAACTAAGTAGATCTCGCCAAAACTAATAACATGAATTCTTTATGAATGCATATTGCATTGCACCCACTTATTGCCTCTAAAAAGCACCGTGTGTGTGGCACGTGGACACTCCACATTCCAGACCAACTACTGCTCAAAAAAACAAATTAGACCAACAAATAGGGGATTGGACCCTAAGGAACCCAAAGATTTAACCCTACCATCGAGCTACATATAAAACATCGAGGGGGAACAAATCACTCTCCTAGGGGCAGAGGCCGTGCTTAAGTTGTATTAAAATAGGTGCCAAGGACCAAATATTTTCTAGCAAGCCTGTTCCACATTGGGGTGGTGGCTCGCCAACCCAATGCTGCCATTTCCCACTGCTGCTGTCCATCTGCAGTGTCAGCATATTTGGGCTTTCAGCTGCAACTCCTGCTGGCTCATTGGGGGTGATGGCAGATGTGCAATTTACAAATACAATCAACATAACATAAAATAACAAAACATAATAGATGTGTCTCATGATTCACTGAACGTTTAACTGTGTGTTTAGGCACATCACCCTACTTGTATATATATATATATATGTATGAGATGGATACATCACAAGCCTAGATGGGCAGCAACTGACGGCTTTACAAAGGGGAAGCTCCCAGGGGTTACAGGTGGGATACAGGGGAGCAGGGATGGGTTTGGGAAGCAGGGGAGAGGTTGAACTCCAGGGGGGGAGGGGTTGAGAGGTGCAAACAGCGATTGGCAAGATGTTCTTAGAAGAGTAAAGGTCTTCAGACTCTTCCTTAAGTGTAGGATGGAGGGTGCCAGTCATATCTGCATTGCTAACTTGTTCCAGAGACAGGGTGCATAGCTGGATAAGGCCTCTTTCCTGTCTAAAAACCTTCTTTCCGTTCTTTGTTTGCAGCCTGCCAGTGCTGGGACTTCTGATGGTGCGCTGGCCTCTGGAGATGGTAAGGTTCTTGGCCAAACAAAGTGGTGATTTGGTGGGACTGATTTGCAAGTGATGCAGGCAGCCTTGAACATGATGTGTGCTTCAAGAGGTAGCTAGAACACCTCCTTCAGGATGGGGGTGCTGTTGTTACATTTTGTTAATTCTATGATGAGGCATGTTGCAGCACGCGGGACAGTTTTCAGAGGGGACAAGGTGGAATCTAGGCCTCCTGAGAATAATGCATTGCCATCGTCCAGGTGGCAGCTGACCAGGGTTTAGGCAACTGTTCTGAAACTTGAGCCAGGCATAAAAAGCTTGTCTTTGCAGACGAGTGCAATCTGGTACCATGTTACTTGGGTCTTTTTGCCAATCTCCATTTTCAATGAGAGGTCACAATTGGTAGTAAAGCATATAGATTTTGGACTGAGTGAGGGTTGAGGCGTGAATCTATCAAACCTAATGTCAGTCAGACAGTTCTGGAGTGGTGCATGCTGGGTGGGGTTTTCTAGGAGGATGAGTGTTTTTTTTTAAGGTTGAGCTTCAGGTAGGTGTTTGACATCCATGCTTAGTTGAGGGAGAGACATTATTTGAGCTGATGGATATCGGTAATACAATTGATCTTTAGGTAAAGCTAAAAGTGCGTCATCTTCATATTGATGTATATTGATGTTGTTTTTGGGGAGGAATTGGCCCAGAGGTTTTATGTTAAGATTTAGATTAAAGGAGACAGGAGACCGCATGGAGTGTTGGGGAACTCTGCTGGTCACTGGACTATGCTGGGATGTGCTTGGGCCCATCTGGAGGAGATGGGCTCTGTTGGAGAGGTGTGTGATGAACCACTGCAGTGCTTGGCCATCAAATCCCATGCATGTGGCACGGATGTTAATTAGGGCTTCATGGTCCATGGTATCAAAGGCAGCAGAGAGGTTCTGGAGGATGAGTAAGTAGTGGTCACCTTTGTCTAGGACGTATGGAGCATAATGGATAACTTGGATGGTGGTGGGGCTGTTGCTGCATCGTGGATAGAAATTGGATTGGTATTCCAGCAGGAGATTGTGCTGAGTGATCCTTTCATTCAAGTGGATGGTGAAAGGATTTTGCTGAGGAATGGTAGATGTGTTATGGGGAGATATTTGGTCAGGTCATGTGGGTCAATTGAGGGTTTCTTAAGAATCTGGCAATGTGCGTTGTGTGAGGGTTGTGTTGATCACATTGAGAAGTGATGTGAGAGCTTCACCTTTGGTGACCTTCTCAGTGGTGGAGGGGAGAATGCAGGTGGTGGGTTTGAGAGTTGCTAGAGTAATTGTCCTAAATGTGGTTCATCTTGGTATGCTGTGTGTTGGTATGGGTGGGATGTTTGTGGTGTAGTTGGATCTGTCAATGGGTCACCTTAAATTGAGTATCTTGTCAGTGAAGAAGCTGTTGATGGTGTTACATTTGTCAGTGGATTGTGGCATTGCACCATCTGACTGAACATTGATGCAGCGCGTAATGGCTTGTAAGAGCACTAGGCTCTTATTGGGAACGTCCATGGTGGCTATTGTGTAGCACAATTTTCCTCTGCTTTACCATTGCAAATGCAACATTTCTATTTTTTCCCCTCAGAAAATAGAGTGAAAGTGCTTTCTTCCTATGGTAAAGTGATGGACAATGCATACAAAATCATCACTGAAAGGATGAACTTCCCAGTCAAAAGCTTAGCAAGAGCGTCTAAACGTCAACACTCAGCGCAGCCGTGCCTCCTCGGCTATTCCGCCCCCTGTGGTAATGCTGCTGGCTAGTGACTGTATTGTTGCTGTTACATCTATGCTGGGTGCTCCACTGATGCCACTGTTCACTGGGGTCACTGTGCAAGCATGTGCCTGCATGTGTTTAAGACAAAATCAGGGAGTCAGTGGCCTGGGCCTGCATATCAATGCACTTAATGCTGGCTACGTACCACAATGAAAAGAAGTGGCGCTCAGCTTCCCGAGGTGCAGAGGCATAGCAACACAAGAGCCACGCATGCCACACACCAGCCGTGCTCCTGACACTGGCATAGATATTTGTGCATGTCTGTCTGATCATCAGCCTAGTTAACCGAGCTATGCTCGAGCTCGCAGCCTGCTGCCGCAGCATCTGTGGTTACTGTAGAAGCTGAGTGGCACCAATGTCATGTAGTCTGACTGGAGCAGTGTGCAGACATGACCTACGTGAGTGCTCAGCGTTATCACTATTTGGCCTATTGTTCGTCAAAACAGATAACTAGTAGAGCAACACCGGCGTGGCTCATCAGGTTTATAACAATCATTGGGCCTTGTTACAAGTTTGGTGGTAACTTGGCGGTAAATCTGCAAAAATACCAGCAAACGGATTTACCGTTACCAGTACTTGGTTCAGTGGAATTACCACCAAATTACAAGTGGTGTTAGTCCCCATTTATTGGACTCCATAGGACTCCATCCGTGCCACATGCATGGAAAATAACCACAAGTGGTATTTCCACTGGCTGGTAAATCTGACGAATTTGCAGTAAAGTGGAGAAAATACCACCAGCATTCTGCTGGGGGGTTTTCCTCCACCTTACGCCCAATCCACTTATTTGGTGGTGTGTTACACACCACCAAACTCATAACGAGTCCCACTGTGCCACTGGAAAGCAGACCATGTGGCCTGTGCACGTGGTTCTTGCTTGCTCAGTGAATATGAACTACTGACAGTTCCAAAAATACATTTGTGAAAATACCAGGTCATACGTGAACTGACAGCACGTGCTGGTGCTAAGAAATAAGACCCATGGCTCAGCATTAGCTAATACCCCTACAAATGAAGCACTGGGTGTCGCATTTCACAAACATTTTCTTATCACTTTGATTTCTCAGGCTAGCCTGAAAGTCGGGTTCACAGCAAAAGCAGCCCGCGGTGTGCAGCTTTAAGGCCACCTGAGAACCGCCAGAACACAATTAAGAACACAATGGACCCTATACTATTTTTTAAATAGTATGTTTATAACACAAGAGTGTGACATCTAATATTTCATGGCTGCACCTGAAGAGGTCTGACTCCTAAACCCTCCATGCCCCGCTGATCTTCTTCTCCTCTGGAGACTCAGCTCAGGAAAGGCTTTGGTGCAGGGAGATCACCAGGGCGGCGAGTGGCACGTTATAAATGCATGTCACGTTTCCCACATCAAAGTCTGCCACAGCCTAGATCTGTGTTAAGGGCTCCTGGGCGTCATACACATGCACACATCATCTCAGTGCGATTTCCACCGTCATGCGTTGTCCTCTGCGCAGTGTTCTTCTGTTATATTACCTTCTGCGGTCAACAATGCATGCCCAAAGTGCAATCCGTGTGCAGCTGAGATATGATGACACACACAGATGATTTTCACAGATGCATCTGCATTGCTCGGCACACCGTCACACGATCCAGCTAACCATTAAAGGAGACCAACCCGCACGTGTACTTGCTTTGGAAATCTAGGGAAACCGACTACAGCAGCCACGTGAAGACAGGAGCAGAAAGGACTACACATGGCATGTCCACACAGCTGTAAAGCAGCCGAGCCAGATGTGAGCGCTCCGCCTGCCACTTTGAAAGCTGCACATCAGCTGGACAGTATTCCTCACAGGGACTTTCACAATACGAAGCTTCGGTGAATGTGGCAACTTGAATGTGTAACGTTTTTATGTCATGAAAACAAGAGATGGGATTTCGGATATCATGTCCTGCCAGCTGCAAAAATACACACAAAAAGGAACTTGAATAATGCAACGTTCTAAATTATATAAATAGACACGACTTCTAGTTGTACTTGCTATGGCTCCAAATTGGGAATTTTCCTTCAGGTTTTTGCTAAGCACTATGTTTTGGACAGAGATGTCGAGGCGCTTGGTTACTTTTACAATATTGCTAGCAGGCCACATGTATGGTGCCGTAAAAAAGATGGCAATTAATACTAAGTATGAGAATGCACCCCTTGAGGCCCTTCCCCATATTCACGCTGCATATCCCCCTGTGACCGTCCTTCCTTGGGGCAACCACCCTCACACTAAGGCGCAAAAGGCTTTGGTCACTATTCTCACACAGGCGCGCCACGCTCTAGGGTGTCGGACCTTCCTACTTGGTGGGAGTGCATGTGTACAATAAGCCAAACGAATGTCCCAAAACGCAAATAAAATATGCATCCTATTTTATCCTCAAGACGCTCTGAAAAACAACCTTGAAACCCCATATAGATTGGTATCAAATGATCAAACTGATGTTCCATACTAAAGCATTGATCCATCTTATTTAATAATTCATCGAATCACGGGTGGAGCCACCTGGTATCTCACATAGAAATAATTTGTCAAAAACATATACAATCATCAGTTAATACAAACATGATACACTGTCTGCGCAATTGGCACCCCGAAAATCAAATCCCTATGACTTGACTGCTCATAGTGTTGGTTTTCATATATATGAGAAAGGCTTTGTCCCTCATTATAAAGCAGGCGGAAACAGCAAAACATGCAGGAATTTCAAATACCGCCTGCTTAACCATCCGCCTAATTTTGGGGTCATGACCTCAAGGGGTAGTGCGTAAATCAAGCTTGACCTCCAACTACCTGTAATGTTTAACGCCACCCAAATGGTATAGGTAGACATAACTTGCCCCCCCCCCACCCCTCTCAGCATAAACCTGCTTGCATTTAAGAGATTGGCTGTGCAAGCGAATCCCCGATACTTAAGGGGTACATGTTTGCTTGGGGACCCGCAAAGAACGTGTTAATGTGGCCATCGCTGAACCAGCCAATCACACCCCTGCACGCATAATGCAAAGACCCTTTACTGACCCTTCTATGAATTATATTTCATGGGACATCAGTGGGCCGCACCAGTGCCGCACCATTTGTTAAACAGAACAGAAGAATTTGATCAAACAGACAATGTTATCCTAATGAAGGCCTCATTTCATTATTGTTAAATATAAAGATACAAGTCATCAAACTAAAAATACCAACGACCACAAAAAAAGGATGCAATCTCAATTTCACGATTCTAAAACAATCCCTTAAATAAATATTGGGGGGAGCGGGAGGGGGCACATTGGCCAATATGGATAGATTTTACTTTTTGGGAACAATTAAGAGCTAAACATACTTTTTGCATACTAGGGCCTCATATTGGCATGGAAACGGGGAGAGGCCAGAAGGAGTGGCTACTCTTTTCTCACTTCCTCTCAGCCTGATCTTCCATGATCTCGATACAATGGGAACGGTTGCCAATTGGTGGACATAGAGAGCGGGTATAAAGGTAGCCGGCAGAGCCTCGCTCACAGTACGCACTGCAAGCTCACTAAATGCTGGTCTCAGTAGAGATCTTCGCAGACCATAGGAAAGGGAGGAATGGGGGAGCAAAAAACAAGTGTGTAATGGCCTCATAGGAACAGACTGGGTAGCCCGATGCCACCCTCTTCCGTGTCACAACCTTTAAGCACTCCATCTCCACTCATAGATGGAGGCGACTTAGCTGCAGCGGCAGTCCAGATCCCAAATACTCCTCTTTTCCCCGGGGGTTTCCTTGCCATAGAGGCTGTGCCCGTTGAGCAGAGAGATGTGTCCTCCCACTGGAGGTCCATACAAAAGGGCATAAAGATTCCCTGGCAAGTAGCAGATCCATGCTGGCCACTTTTTGTGGAGGCTCCCACTTGTAGGATACATCTAAATGAGCTACTGTTCCCTCGGATTACTGAACCAAGAGACACCCCCTGCCCTTTGGAGAGCCGTGACCTCATGGGCATTCTCTGGAGGGTTCCATGTGACTCCTCCTGTCCTTTGGAGAGCCAAGACCTCCTGGGAATTCTCTGAAGGGTTCCACTTGACTCCTCCTGTCCTTTGGAGAGTCAAGACCTCCTGCGAATTCTCTGAAGGGTTCCACTTGACTCCTCCTGTCCTTTGGAGAGCCATGACCTCATGGGCATTCTCTGGAGGGATCCATGTGACACCCCCTGTCCTTTGGCGAGCCGTGACCTCATGGGCATTCTCTGGAGGGTTCCATGTGACTCCTCCTGTCCTTTAGAGAGTCATGACCTCCGGGGCATTCTCTGCAGGGTTCCATTTGACACTTCATGCCCTTTGGACAGCCATGACCTCCTGGGCATTCTCTGGAGGCTTCCATGTAACTCCTCCTGTCCTTTGGAGAGCCGTGACCTCACGGGCATGTGACACCTCCTGCCATTTGGAAAGGCATGACCCCATCGGCATTCTCCGGAGGGTTCCATGTGACACCTCCTGTCCTTTGGAGAGCCGTGACCGCATGGGCATTCTCTGGAGGGTTCCATGTGACACCTCCTGTCTTTTGGAGAGCCATGACCCCATGGGCATTATCTGGAGGGTTTCATGTGACACTTCATGCCCTTTGGAGAGCCATGACCTCCTGGGAATTCTCTGAAGGGTTCCACTTGACTTCTCCTGCCCTTTGGAGAGCCAAGACCTCCTGGGAATTCTCTGAAGGGTTCCACTTGACTCCTCCTGTCCTTTGGAGAGTCAAGACCTCCTGGGAATTCTCTGAAGGGTTCCACTTGACTTCTCCGGTCCTTTGGAGAGCCATGACCTCATGGGCATTCTCTGGAGGGTTCCATGTGACTCCTCCTGTCCTTTGGAGAGCCAAGACCTCCTGGGAATTCTCTGAAGGGTTCCACTTGACTCCTCCTGTCCTTTGGAGAGTCAAGACCTCCTGGGAATTCTCTGAAGGGTTCCACTTGACTTCTCCTGTCCTTTGGAGAGCCATGACCTCATGGGCATTCTCTGGAGGGATCCATGTGACACCCCCTGTCCTTTGGCGAGCCGTGACCTCATGGGCATTCTCTGGAGGGTTCCATGTGACTCCTCCTGTCCTTTGGAGAGCCAAGGCCTCCTGGGAATTCTCTGAAGGGTTCCACGTGACTCCTCCTGTCCTTTGGAGAGCCATGACCTCATGGGCATTCTCTGGAGGGATCCATGTGACACCCCCTGTCCTTTGGCGAGCCGTGACCTCATGGGCATTCTCTGGAGGGTTCCATGTGACTCCTCCTGTCCTTTGGAGAGTCATGACCTCTGGGGCATTCTCTGCAGGGTTCCATTTGACACTTCATGCCCTTTGGACAGCCATGACCTCCTGGGCATTCTCTGGAGGCTTCCATGTAACTCCTCCTGTCCTTTGGAGAGCCGTGACCTCACGGGCATGTGACACCTCCTGCCATTTGGAGAGGCATGACCCCATCGGCATTCTCCGGAGGGTTCCATGTGACACCTCCTGTCCTTTGGAGAACCGTGACCGCATGGGCATTCTCTGGAGGGTTCCATGTGACACCTCCTGTCTTTTGGAGAGCCATGACCCCATGGGCATTATCTGGAGGGTTTCATGTGACACTTCATGCCCTTTGGAGAGCCATGACCTCCTGGGAATTCTCTGGAGGGTTCCATGTGACACCTCCTGCCCTTTGGAGAGCCATGACCCCATGGGCATTCTATGGAGGGTTCCATGTGACTCCTCCTGTCCTTTGGAGAGCCGTGACCTCAAGGGCGTATGACACCTCCTGCCATTTGGAGAGGCATGACCCCATGGGCATTCTCTGGAGGGTTCCATGTGACACCTCCTGTCCTTTGGAGAGCCGTGACTGCATGGGCATTCTCTGGAGGGTTCCAGTGACACCTCCTGTCTTTTGGAGAGCCATGACCTCATGGACATTCTCTGGAGGGTTCCATGTGACACTTCATGCCCTTTGGAGAGCCATGACCTCATGGGCATTCTCTGGAGGGTTCCATGTGACACCTCCTGCCCTTTGGAGAGCCATGACCCCATGGGCATTCTATGGAGGGTTCAATGCGATAATGCTGCTGTGAAAAATTCGGCAGGTAGGCAATTCTTTTTCCTGGCCCCCAACATTCTTTCCCCAAATATTCTAGGAGAGGTATACTTATATATTTATAGATCCAACCTAGAATATTTGTGGAAAATGTTTGAATGTCGGGAGGGTGCATTTTTAGGGAAATGATGCCAAGTGGCAGCCATTATCACGGCGACATTATCACTGGATACCTATGGAGAGACTGTAAGTGATTTCAACCCCGCACTCCACCTAAGTCAATGCCTAGTGTGTGATGCACAGCTGGAACCTGTAATTATATATTTTTGTCTATAAGTTTTTTTATTTCTGAATGATGTACTCTTATATCACACCCCTCTCTTTGAATCCCCCGGTCTCACTGAACCGGGAAGCAGGCTGTTTTGCAAAAGATTTATTTTATGAATTTGAACAATATATATATATCACAATATTAATATTTATACAATGATCACCATTGGGGTGATGTCACAACAATCAACGATCTCTTTAATCAGAAGGAGTACGGATAAGAAAAATAATGCAGCATAGAATAATACTAGATATGGGTTCAATCAAATGCAATGTCACTTTTTCCCCCTGCACACTACTCAATTCCCCCCCAATATGCAAGATAAGGAGAGATGGAAGGGGAGAACACAGGTTACAGCAATACAATCACCACAAATAAAGTTTCAATCCCAATTCCCCCCAGCAAGCAGAGAGAAACAGGAATGATTTCAAACAGGTCAAATGCTTTTGAATGTGGCTTTGATTTAATGGGAAAAACACTGAAAAATGGATTTAATTCTCTAAATTGGATTCAAAACTAGTGGGAGCCGTTTTGTATAGTTTCAGGTAAAGACTAGCAATGATGATTGAATCACTAGCAGATTGAGAACTGAATTATGAGGTCGGATGCAAGATATAGCTGTTTTACACGTGATGAAATTGATCCAAACGAAAGATTGGCGGCAAACTTTTCCAAGCGCGAGAAACGCGATTACGGGAAAACTATAAGAGGCTGGGTTATTCTGAAAGCTGATGATGTTAGCTTCAATGTGACACTTCCATTTAGTTTCTAGCATATACGGTATGGAAGTTATGAAGGTTTTAGTAGAGGTCGGTTTTTCTCAAAAAGAGTCAAGATTTACGAATGAAAGATGTGCTTTTGAATATTACAAACAGGAATGTCTTTACACTAGGGAGGCTATGAAGATACAAGATACCCAACGGTACAGCCACCAGAACAGCAGCGCCTCTGTTCTGACTTTTGCCCACCGAGACACTTCTCTTTCTTCAGCAAATATATTAGCGCGAAGATGATATTATCACTACTATTATCAAAGGACTATATGAATGAGGGAAAGATTCAGGAAAAACAAAAGAGATTCTACAATGCAGTTCTGGTTATGATAGAATGGTTTGCATAGGATTACTTAATTTTAGGATACTGGCTATGGACAACTCTATGCTATAGATACTCACAACTATGGTTTGAAATAGGCCCGTCAAAGATCTGGTCAAAGGTTTTGGACTGGAATTCTGCTAGCCCGCCGGACAGGATTCAGGTAACCCGGATTCTGCACTCAGCACGGCACTCTGGATACTACACGGCCTCTGGACTGGATCTGACAGGTTGGTTCTGGGTTGCAGCTATCAGGTTACAGCTCTGCTCTACTGGTTTGGATCTCTGGGTTCTATCAAGAGTTTTTGGCAAGAAACAGAAACAGCACAGCCAGGCTGTTCAATTTTTGGTGTGCCCCTTGGAAGTCTGGGGTAAATCAGGTTTCAAGATTTTAAAGACCAGCTGAGAAGGGTTCAGCTTTGGATTGGGCTTTCTGCTTTCACGGTTCTGAAGTCTTGGATATGGGTTGCTCCTGCAGAGCGCTTCGCCAGTAAATCAGTTAATGGATGAATCTGTGTGTCCTTCTAGGTCCTAAACTGTCCCTATTTATGTTTTTCCCTAAGGGGTAGGTAGGCTAAATTGTCCTAGGCACACCCTCTAGGAATCCTATTGGTTAGGGTCTGTCCTCTCTCCTGATTCGAGAAGGAACACATGGTTTCATGATGATGCAGTATTTTAAAATCCAGGGAGTACCTCCCCTTTGTTTCTGTACAGTATATCTATTGTTCACATCAATTATATTTACAATATAACCAAATTGACAGCAATACATATTTACATCTCAGATTTAGTAGAGCATGTATCCGTCCGAGTTCCATCTCGGTGAGAGCTTTGGTTCAAATTTGAGAGTTTTTCGCGCTTTTGGTTGGGTACCCAGTGTCAGATCTGTACACATTTTTCTACATATATGCGCATGACATCTGGGCATAATCCTGAGAAGTTTAATATTTCTAGCATTATCACAATTCGACAACATCAAAATGTTGGTAGTCCTGTCTCTGAACATCGCACAGAGATCAGAGTAGTTTCAAACTGTGAGAAGAATGTTCATATTAACAACCCATAATTTACAGATGTTTAGAAACTTTGCACAGTTCTCTATGAGTCTTTTTCAAAAAGATATTTTGATGGGTTTAAGATACACAAATCTGTCTGGTCCCGCCTCCATGGTTTGCTGGGCCAGAGCAGTCCAGGGCTCTCTTCCTGCTGGCAGTTGTTTCTGTTGACACCTGAATTTGCATTCAGTCCAGGAAGCCTATTGTCTCTCCCAGAGAAGCAGAGCAAAATCCCCTCCTCCTTTCATTTAGCATCTAACTGAGAATTCCTGGGCAGAGAGCAAAAGGGAAGGCACCTTTGCTTGGGACAAACTGTGGAATGTGCCTTTGAAGTACTGTGGCTGACATCAGTTAACTTTAAAACACTTGGTTTAAAATTGTCTTTTCTAAATAAACTTTACATTTTCAACAAATATACACACAGCTCTCTTTTTCCCGTCTTTTTAACACACAGAGATTGAATAGTAGCAACCTATATTGCTTTTGATGGCAAGTCTCTTCTTTTCCACAATTTGATCTTAATGTACAAGTTTAAACTAACAGCATAAGTAAATGACAGCTTTGACACAGGCAGGCGGCGGTACTGCGCCCATATTCTGAGCACCTTTTTGAATGTGGATATTCTTGTGATGAAATGTACTTCTCCTGACACTGTGCTTATGGGGATTCCTTAAATAAGTTGATGGTTAACACCCAACAAGGATGTTGGATCTTTTCTGATGTTTGGGTACATTTATTTTTTAATTTCAACAGCCAAGGAAAAACGGATTTTGAAGCACTTCTGGGTTTTCCTGGCAATGAAGCACTGCCTTTTCAGGTAGTTCAATTTCCCTGTGTGGGCAGCCCAATGACAGGTTTTGGCAGTGTGGTCTCCTTTTTTACCACTGAAACAGGCAAAATAGATTTGCGGCCTATTTTTCCAGTTTCCCTGCACACTTCTCAAAGATTTTAGCGCGCATAGGGCTTTTATGGCGGCCATTCTGTTGTTTCTGATGAAAGCAGCACACAGTGATGTTGCAGGGCAGAGCATAGTGTGTCAGAACATCCCACAAGACTCTTATATACAGTCTCTGCCAAAGTTCCATATTTTTCTTCGATCCCCAAACTAGTATGGAATGCACAGACACAGTAAGCAGTACTTTGGATATACTTTGAGCAATAATATGGGCACACACAGTAGATTGTTGCATGAAGAAACATTAATTGCCACATGTGACAGTCTGTCCTGAATTACCTCCAAACTCATTATGATAACCTGAGGCTGAAGCAAGAAAGTCAAGCCCGCAACTGATATTTTTAAGGTGGAATCAGGGGTGATCAAGCCAGGGGATGGATCTTTATATAATGCCTCAAGGTCAAATGAAGACAATTTATTTAATTTTGGGTTTTGCTTCTGATTTAGTGAGTGACAACTCTGGTCACAGAAAGGCGCACTGTGGAACTGATGTGCCAACGAGCATGATCTCATCCTCCGGCTGCTGTCACAGTGATCAAGCCTCCCTGCAGGTATCAGAATGCAGACCCTATGCAGAGGCTTGAGGGTCTCATGCACGGTGCTGTAGAGCAGACAGAAACTCAGATTCAAAGAGTCCTCAGTTCCCACACCGTGCGGGAAACCCTACCACAATGTGGCAGACAGGAACAAGTGCACAGCATACCTTGCATTGTGTGTTTCTTTTGTGTCGATCCCCACCAGAACGAGGCCTTGAGATAGGCCAAGGAAATAGTTGTCTATTTTTTTTTTGTCTATTTGAACATCAATGTTATCCTCAAACTTTGAACCTTCCCGGCAAGGTGATGAGGCACAGGGGCATAGAGAGAGCCACTCACTATGCTACTCATATTGTGTGCAGCTCTTTGGTGTGTCCTTGTCGTGCTTCTCTGGAATTGTACGGGTCTCAATTAGGTAAATTGCCCATTCTCATCCAGGTGTCCATGCAGAAGTATGTTTTGCATTTGGAAAAGCCCTCTTGCCCCATGGGTACCTTTGTGTTTCCTTCTTTTATACTTCTTGTTTTTAAAGTTTTTGTTTGGCCACTAATATTTCTGGTGTACTTGCTAGAGTGCATGCCTACCTCTAAGGAGCAGCAGAGTGCAATATGGAGCACACGTGTCGTAGCCGGAGCTTCTGGAATATTATTTGTGGAACACATGGCGCATGGTGCCTAGAGTCCAGGATATGATGAATGAACAAGAGGTTGAGGTCTTCATTTGGGACAGCCCAATGTACATAGTTGGACTTTACTAATTTCCATTGCATTAGGCATATTCAAAGCTTGGGCCACACGGGGAAACATTGGCCAGGGTTACACAATGTGTTGTTCAAGTGTCAAATCCAGGATCCTACCCCTGGTCTTCTGTTTACAAAATCAGTTATTTTGCTGTTTATTTGTTTATTTTATTTATACCGTGCTGGCAGACACACCCAGGGGCATAATAGCACACCACGTGAACAGACACACAGGCAACAGGAAATGTATCCCGCCAAAATAGACAGCGGAGCGGATAAGTTCAGAGTCAAGGAGTACAGAGTCAGAAGATAGGTAAGCATTTCTTCAAAGAGATTTGTTTTTAATCTGCTCTTGAAGAGTTGCAGATTAGAACATGACCTCTCATCTAGCGGTAGCATATTCCTGTGGTGCTGCATGAGGAAAAATATCGCTGCTCCATGTACGCCAAGTATGTTCTCGGTGTTTCCAAGAGGCTACTGGCATTAAGAACTCTACTTCCCGGTAGGCGAGAGATACAACTGGCCAGGTACTTCGGAGCTTGGCCCGACAGACAATTATGCGTAATGCACATCACCCGGAAAATAATCCGACTGAGAATAGGCAGCCAATGTAAAGCTCTCCTGGCTGACACTGCCCATTTGAGGTGTTACAAAACATCTCAAATGGGCGGGGTCATCGATAGGGACAGGATGATGTAATATCCATAAAGAGATGGCAAATAAATCTGTGTCTATTTCACAAGAGAATCTGGTGGTGGGTGACATTTGTGTCAGGAAATCATTGACAGCCAGAAACAAACAGAATGTACCACCGCCTTTTAAAAGAACTGTGTAATATCGGGGTCCTTCTTGGTTCCAGCCTCAAAATGCAAGCACAGATTACGCTATAGACGTGCTACATTTTATTACCGTAAAACGCTGTAAGGACTGCGCTTGTGCCCGAAGTTCCAGCCTACCCCGGATCCAACTGCTGGGAAGTAACGATGCTCTGCCGCATCACGAGCACATCACTACTTCCTGTGATTTAAGTACGCTGTAAAAATAGATGCAGAAACAAAATGGCAGCAAAGCGACTCAGCCTTTCATCCTTCTAATGTTGATAACTTGAGCACCATTAAATAGGAGGTTGTAGGGATCGGACATGCAGCGCTATGCACAAACATGATCTTATTATTACTGTCGATGATCTGGTGTGCTTCCGACAAGAACATACGTTAATTTGCAGTTCTTTAGGTGCAGTAGCTGTAACTATATAAAGACTCTGTTTGTAGGAGGTCGTTTTAATATCACCTATAAACACCTTTAATTATGAAAAGTGAAACCTTCCATCATTGTTGCAACCCTGGGGCATGTATTGTACCAAAATAATGACTGTCATGTAAACACAATACTCTTAGGAGACAAAGAGGGAGAGGTCCAAAAATAGACTTCGTTCAGCTGAGTCATCGCTGACATGATTCAAATAATGGCACACCAGCAGCATTTCAAGGCATCGAAAGCCACAAAGCAAGCAGTCGCAGTGTGGGTGGCACTCCTCCTGGCATGGATTCAAGTAGGCATGGTTTGCAAGTGACCTGCAATGGCACGAACCCGTTGTAATGTCTTTTTATGAGCTGCAGTTGGCATTGGCTCAGGGAAGGGGACTAGACGACAGAAATCTATGTTGAATACAGAGATGACAATGCTTAGGGGACAATGGATGGCTGGACACCACCAAAGGCGCCAGGCAGTGTGTGGTGGTGTGAGACACCGTCTTTCTCTCGTGAAAATCTGCATGTTTCTTTTGTACGCATCTTCGGCTGTGTGGATGATGGTTCCCCTGTGGCAATGGAGAGCCACCCGCAAGCCTGGTAAAAGGTTTTGCTAAGCCACACTGCACCTGATTTCATCATTGGAAATACATTCGGGCTGATTCAGAAAGATTTGCACTGGAGCAAAAGAGGAGATGCCATCAGCATTTCAGAATTGCACCTGCTGCCTGCTTCAGAAAGCCTCACGCTGTAACAAATGTGTATGCCATGTTATATGGCTTTAATCTCCCATTACAATCGCGGGAACGGGGTATAATGGCCCGGCAGCCCTAGTTATCTGCCCGAGCGAAGCGAAGCTAAGGGCTAAAAATAAAAAATGATTTTCTCGATGGCCGCCATGGAAAGGGACGGCAGGGCTCTGTACGGAGCCCCTCTTCCCTTTCCATGGCAGCCTGGAGGAGGTAAGGGCATTGACTGGCTCCCCCCGCCAGGGTGCTAATAGCATTTATAAAGCACAGCCTACACCGGGAAGCGATGAAAAGGCAATAGAGCAGGAGAACTAAAAGAGAACATATTTTAGTGCACAGAGAAAAGGCAAATGGTCCTGGATGGAACAGAGGTAGAAGGAAACGGAGATCCAAAGCCATGCAGCAATGGCAGAAAAAGAGTGCTCCACAAAGCGGGAACACTTGAAACAGGGTATCAATATGCGTAGAGCAGCCTGGAGCATCGTTCTGATGTCCACATTGAAATGCAATCCACAAAGACTTGCTCAAGGGGAACGCAAAGATGTTCCAGGCAATTGCAAATTTGCTCCAGTTATTGGCTTTGTGAATCAGGTATAAGAGAGTAGGTGCAACACTGGGATGCTAAGGTCCAGTGCAGATCTTTTTGAATGACTTATATAGAGTTGAACGTATTTTAGGTCAGTCACTTTTTCCAAAGTTACGTCGCTGACTTCATGCACTTTGCTTTGTCAACTCTGAAGCTGTCACTAGCTTCCACAGGCTGCTAGAAAAGTTCTACGTGCAAAGCAGTGTGTGTGTGAGTGTGTGTGCACGCACACCTGTGCATGCGTGTGTGAGTGTATCTGCACGTTTGTGTGTGTTTGATTGACAGTAATTTAAAAGATGTGTGGACCATCTGTATGATGGTGGTATCTACATGGTAAACACTTTCAAGACTTCCTGTGGTGCACTTCTCTTTTACATACTATTCATGCATCACTAGGAGATAGCAATTAAAAGAAATGTGCAGGACCCTTTTGAACCTCTTGGAAAACAATTCCAGGAATAGTTTCTTTATTGGCCTGGTGAAGCTTTGCAATCTCATATAAACTCTACTAGGTGTAGGCTAAGAAGACTCAGCAAGAAGTGTGTTTTCCAGATTGCATCTTCAGGAATATATTCGATGCATGGAGCAGGCAGTACAAAGTATCTCATAGTTTGGCAGGGATCCAGAGGCAATTGCAGAAACACCCGCCAGGTCAGCTCGTGGTGCATTGGTACTTTGTCAGAAGAGAAGCAGAGGTTGCCCATGCTTTGCCACTTCGACAAATAGGGGTTAGCAAGAACAGCATTATCACTTGTGTTTCAGCATCTGGTCAACTGCATGGTCTGTTGGCCTCAGGTCTTTCCTCAGGTTTTCTCACGGCTCCCTTTCAAAATAATCTATTAAGATTGGGGGTACTTTTTCACAGTGGCCCCAACCTTCTTCAGAGTCTGGTCAGGTAAATGTGCCCCTTGATCCTGGCCCTTCTCATAAGTCCAAAATCAAAAGTACCTGCTCAAGAAAAGTACCAAAACATTTCCCATTGGTTATATTATTATGTCTTTTTTTATCGGGCAGTCCTGGACATCACGGTTAACCAGTGACTCTAAATGCTAAAATTCGAACTTTGGCTTCTCAAGCATCTATTCTAATCAGTAAATATGGAAAGTTCGCCACTAACCATGTAACACTGTTTTATAAACAAAAGGTGATACCCATGGTGTCGTATGGTGCAGAATCTCAAATACCAAAAACAAGAAAATACTGGGATCGATACGAAGGTAACTTTCGGAAATCTGTTTTTAAACTTCCAAATTGTACACCTACCTCTTTGCTGCAACTAGAATTGGGGGCGACCTCAATCTATTGTCAAGTCATCTGGAAAATGTGCTGTTTTTTTTAGGAAATGTATAGTGGGCGCTTCTGAGAAAAATGTGTTAAATACCGTAGCTCACTATCTATTAACTGACAAATTTCCAAACATTAAATGAGATTTAAATGCACTAAATGATGCCAACATTTCTTTGCAAATGTTAATTCTTAATCCAACAAAAGCCAAGGCAGCATTATATCAACAAGATTGGATCGATACTCAAGACATGTGTAAAAAGTATGTTGATTATTCAACTTTAACATTTTGTCCCAAAAAAATTGTAGTAATGGAAAAATACTTGTAAAAATGCCCCTCCAGTTTTGTCAGATCTCAAATGTTGAGAATACGATTAAATCTATACCCAACAAATGAAATTCTGGCTAGACGTGGCATTGTACAGAAGCAACATAATTGGTGTCGCTTCTGTAAAAATAATGAGCAGATCGAGTCCCTAACTTATCTAGTGGTGTGCTGCCCTGTGCTGAATTTTTTACGGCAAAGATATTTTAAAAATGTGTTACAGCTCTATTGCTTTCGCTCAGATGATGAAATTTGGGGGCATCTAATCAACTTCGATCGATCCTCAATGTATATTGTTTTGGTTACATTTTTGTCTGCCATTTTCCCAAAATGAAATTTTTGTCTGCAATTTTCCCAAAATGAAATTGTCTGTAAGTCTGAAGATTTTGAATTTCTGTTTTATCCAAATTTTATACCGGAAATGTATTTTTATTCTGAAAAGATGAATAACAATAATTGTAAATCAACTTTTCCCTTTTTGTACTGAAAATTTGAAAGGTTGTACTTCAGCCAAACAAATAATAATAAAAAAAAGGTTATATTGTTCATCAGATCACATCAAAAGTCAGTTTATCTGGCACTTGTCCCCCCAAACCATACAAATCACCAAAAGTCATACGTATAGGAACAAGATGGGGACTGACAACCAGCATCTGCATGGTCGGTTCACTTACTCCAGAGAGCCCAGAGAGCCTCAATCAGCTTAAGACAAAACATCATGAATCCACAAAAGTAATTGAGGTGCTACCCAAAGGTCCTTATCAACAAATTCTCAAAAGAAAACCTTCCACAATTAAAAAGAAATTAACTCAATCCTTAATATTTATAAACAATCATATAATAGCGCTAACCCCCTAAGTGCCAAAGACGAGGTATCTCGTCCTTTGGATTACCTCCCTGTTGCCAAGGATGAGATACCTTATCCTTGGTACTTATGGGGTTAATGAAAGAGAACATTTTAGAAGGCATTGAATGGCAACATACCGAAATCACCAAAAAAGGCCTTGGCACCGGGGGCGGGGGAGAATCCCATGGCAGTTAAGTATCACAACATCCATTTAGCATCATAAATACTTCATAGATGAGGAACTGCAGTTAGTAAATCAGGGACTATACAACATAAAGAAAAACATCCTCACCCTATCATGAAAATACCCCAAGCCTGATTCTGTTTGGTACAATGTACAAAGGAGACAATGGCGCAACAGTGTAACCTCGGTTCTAAAAACATAAATCATGTCGACACTGTGCTTATACCTTCAAGAGTTAGTTCATCAATGCTCTACTTGGAAAAATGGCTTAGTCAGGACAACATACCCTGGCTAAAGTCTATATTTCCTATGCTCACCACTAAACAAGTGCCTGTGAGAAGCTGAACAAGATACACAAAGTTCTCACTCTTCAATGAAACAGGTACTTTCATTTAAGGGGGAAAACCAGAGGAGGTGTGTCTAAACGTAGATTACAATTTACTCCTCATTGCAGTTTATTCCTCTTAGATTTTTCTGCACAAATTATTTGTTTGGCAAATGAATGTTCTCTGAGCAAATTAAGCATTTGACACGAATGGGGCCTTACATACATTCTTCAGTCAGCCTTCTACAGTCATGGTTTAGTCTTACTGCTGAAAATGAGGAAAGACCCAAATTGATCGTATTGAGCATTTGATCGAATTCGGCCAGTACATTTAATCCGAAGCACAAAATACCGAACATGAGGAGCGGAGATTGCAGGGGTGTCCCCCGCTCCCCATGGTTGCTAATATGGATTTTGGGCCCCCCCCGCTTCCTTGACATTGGAAGCAGGGGGCCCAAAAAAATGGGACCCTGCAGCGTCTGATCCAACCCACGTTAGAGAGATGTAACTGATGCTGCAGGGATATAGGAGAAGCAGCTGTGGGGTCTGAGGGGGCAGCAAAAAGGTAACTAGGCGGGGTGGTGGTTTGAATATGGGTTGTGAAATCATTTTTGGGTTGTTTTATCGAAGAAAAAAATTGCAGGTAAATCGACTATGGTCAATTCCACCGTGATTCTTTCGACTTTGGTAAAACAACCCAAATCCGAAAACAAATAACTCTGATAGAACACATATTGCTCCAATGGGGGATGATGCTTAGGGGCTAATTTTCTAACATATGCTAATTGCATGCAAGACCACCAATGTGTGCACCTAGATGCTGTTCCTCCCCTGCAGGCAACGTTTTCACTTTTGCAAAACAGAGTGAAAAAGTAAAGAGTAAAACAAGGCAAAATTAACTTTGCACGCTTTGATTGCATGCTGCATCAACAATCAATTCCTCTGGAATCTGCCAGCTCATTAGCAGATGCGAATGCGAGGAAGATTCCATAGGACTCCATTTGTTTTATGCTTGCATGTATATCCCATGCAGGAGTAAAACGATGTGCTCTTCCAAGACGGCAGAGAAAAGCAAGGCCAAGCTGCAAACTGCGCTTTGTGGCCTTCCCCCTACTTGGAAGAGGAACAAAAAGGTTTTGGAGTGGTAAAGCGAGGCAAACATGCAATATGACTTGCATTTATGCCTTATTTTACTGCTCTGCCCAGAGTAAAAGGACCCCTTTATAGTTATTACATTTCAATTCAACTGTTTGGAGGCTGCATTCATCAGATGTGATCTCTACACATTTGGATATGAGCTCTTTTTTATCTTCAGTGTCATTATTTCATTGCTGTACATTACATACAAGTACATGTAAGGAGCTATTATAGCTTTATAGACCAAGGCAGGGGATAATGACCTGCCATGTAGTTATGGCCCTAGGCCATAAATTGAGTAAGAGCCCTTATCCTAAGTGATAATGACCCCTCCCGAGGTGAAGAAAATGAAGCCACAGGTGCACCCAGTAGACTCAGGCAGGGTATGTGAGGCAGTAGTGTCACTAGGGTTGGTTACATCCGGAACAGTAACTCATGGTGTCAACCCCTCCCCGGGGAGTGCGGGGGGGAGGGGTGACACCATAAAAAACTGCATCATTGGGTATCACACACACTTCAGTCACTGCCTCTGCTCCGTCGGCCGACCCCTGCTGCTACATTTCATTGGCAGGTTAGCACGCTTCACTGTCAGGCCGGTGCCACTGAGTGAAGTAAACATCCCTGCCCAGGGCCCGACAGTGAAACGTGCTAACCTGCTAATGAAACGTAGCAGCAGGAGTTGGCCGGCGAAGTAGGCCATGACTGAAATAGGCTACACCTTTGAGCAATTGTAATTGCATTTGTATTGCTCAAAGGTGCAGCCTAGAGAGTGGCTTCACTACTGGGTGGGAGGCATACTCAGCACCCCTAGTGTCACCCCCTGTGAGGGGTCACCCGGTGCGGTCCACACCCCTGCACTGCCCTAGTAACGCCACTGATGTAAAGGGACACAGCTTCTGCAAACTAATTTCCAACCACCATGCAGCCCATGGCAGTGACATGCAGGGTCTCCTCTATATTGACCTACAGTGGATAGCATGATAGTAGCAACAAGCAAACCCGCCAAGGCGGAGAAGACACGTGACAAGGAGTGCGCCTATTCCCAGAGTCAGACCATCTCCCTGGGCAGTTGATAACACTGTGTCACCTCAACTGCCAAACCACTGCAGACCTCCTCACCCTTATCCAGCTTGACATTACGATGCCATCAATACACAGAAAGCCATACCAACACTACTGAAACAGGTATCAGTCCTGAACTTTTGTGCCACAGGCACATTTCAGCACACAGTGGACATGCTGCATGGCACATCACAACCAACATTTTGAAAAGTGCTGGGACAAGTGCTGGATGCACAACTGAAACATTTGCACCAGCACATCTCTCTGCCCAGCACTCCGAAGAAGTGCATTTCACGAAGGCCAGATTTTACGCCACTGCCCACATCCACAATATAATAGCAGCTCTCGACCGCAAACATGTGGCATTGTTGGCACCTACGGTCTCAGAGCATGTGTTCCAAAACAGGAAACATTACAATTCCCTGAATTTGCAATGCACATGCAGCACATACCTCAATGTGACCCACTGCTGCACCAGTTTCCCTGGCTCCAATCATGATGCAATGGTACTACGAAGCTTCACCCGACCTGCATATATGGTGTCCCACAGATGACAGCACACTTTAATCCTGGGTATGTACGCACAAAGGTGAATGTGGAAGTGGATGGGGGATGCCAAAGATCCACAATGTACATATAGCACAGCGTATCCTGGGGCATGATCCACATGGCCTTGCAAACAACCTATGCCATATCCCCTCCACAATAAAGCAGTTAGGCTGGTGGGACCACAAGTCCCAGAATGCATAGTAGACCATAACTGAAAATGCATGTTAGTGGTAGAGCTCACGCTCTAGTATCCCTCACCTTTGATGAATGGCTGCCCATCGAAGCAGAAAGGTAAACACCCCACCATTGCCAGTAGCACACATCTGTCCCTAGACCTACAATATGCCAATCAAACACACTGCACACATCAAATACACCACAATGGGTAAATGAAAGGTAGCACAGGCCACAATATGCCTAATACTGATTGCGATGTGAAGGGATGATTGGGGAATGCAGACTATGTTGGTACATACATTCCCTGCAGCTGAGGATGGGCACAGGTCATTGTGCAATATCAAATGCAAGAGAAACACACCCTGAAGGCATTAGAACATACTCAAACAACTGCATGGAATTCAAACGCACGCATCACACCAGGACGGGAAGTACCACCATTACCTATATGTAAATGACCCAGTTTCATTCCATTTGCAGGGGACTCTGGCAACCCACAACTACCATGGTCCCAATAAGGAATCCTGAGAAGACACAGGATATTTCCTACAACAAAGCACACACAAGCACCAGGGTGTGTATGGAGAACACATTTGCACTGCTGAGTGGAAGGTTCTGGTCCCTCCACTGGACTGCAGGGGTACCTATGCACATTAGTCAGAAAGTTGGGAAGATAGCCCTTGTGTGTGTTTGATGCTGCATAATATGTGCATCAGGAGGAATTTTCTGTTGCCTGCTGAGGAGGATGTGGCACAGGGAACCTCAGAGGAGGAGGGTGATGAGACATGTGTTAGCACACCAGCACAGGATGGCCGTGTGGAAGCAAGGGACGGGCACATGCGGCATCAGGAATTGCTAGACATTTTATTTCAGATATGTCATATGCACACTGCACAATGTAAATAGAGAAATCTATAACATGACCCAAAAGAATAACAGATCTTTACTTGTGATACAAGTTCCATTTATTAGGTCTGTGACACTCATGTCCTCCCTTCACCCTCATTCCCCAACACCCATGTTCTCCATCCACCCTCACCCTCCAACGCCCATGTCCTACCTCCGCCATCCACCCTCACACAGAACTCAATGTCCACAGACAGTTGCTTTACTTCTTGCAGTTCTCCCCTGAAGACTTCGGTGCATACTTGGCAGTGCGTTGAGACCTGCATCTTGGAATAGCTGCACGGGATCCCTCTGTTGGAGTGGCAGAAGTTGAGATAATTGAATCAAGTCTATGGATGTGCTGCAGTGTCAGTGGCCGAGCATGTTGCATAGATTCATTGCCTGCAGATATTGTCACAGTTAGTTCTCGCACTCTCTGGAAAACCACAGTATTGGAAGCAGTGGCCTCCATGAGGTGTCTGCACTGGCAGTCAAGTTCACTTGCCAACCTGCAAGATGCTCCGTGCACTGAGTCCTGCATTGCTTGGGCATGCTGCAGTTGGAGACCAGTGAGCTCCTCTATTCTTTACTGCTGCTTCTCTAACCCTGTGATCCTTTCCCATATGGTTGTTAGGGTTTGTTGTGGCCTCTGATCTGGTGGGTGGATAGGGGAGGGGCTGTCCCCTCAGTAGTGTATTCCACTTCCATCATCCCTACAGCTGCAGACTCTCCGTCCTCTGTGCCAATATCTGTGTCTATGTGGGGCTGTCACAGTCCCATTGGACCGCGGGCAACTGAGGAAGACGGAGAAGCAGAGCCAGGGGGTTTAGTGCTGGGAAGGCAATCAGGTGCAGGCAAGTTATTCTCTGAGGATGCACCCACCAGTGTGCTGGAAATGACGCTGGTGACTGGGCAGTCTGATGGGTGCCTGTGGCCTGAATGGCGGTGGTGGTAGTGTGTATATATGATGCATTTAATTTCAACTATGCAATCTAGTGTTTCTTCCACATCCATTTAGTATGGGCTGGCAGTGACACATCTCTGGAACTGAATGCACACAATGGCCCAGTTGTGCTTTGACACTGTAAGTGTATGTTCCATGCTTCAGGTATTAGGACAGGGATGATGGATCACCTGAGATGTCCACAGAGAAACTTTCTGGTTGCCTCAAAGGAACCTTGATTATGTCAATCTCATGTGTTTCATATTTGGCCCAAGGTATAGGCCTATTTAGATTTAACTATTAGGTGGAGCTGAAAGTGCTACCTTTAAGCTGAAACTAATGTCATTAAAACAAGTGCTATGACATAAGAGCTTCAAATAGGGGCTTTGAATGAGGGTCTCTAATGCTTTTCAATGCAAACATATTAGGATGCATTTATGCTGTTTGGTTATATGTACCACCCATTTAACATTAATCTCTAAGTAAAATCTATATGATTTCCTCCCATGCCCACCAATCGCCACCTTAAACCACACCCTATTTTTGCTTCCAAAATGGTAGCTGCCATTTGTTAATGGTAATAAAAAGTGATTTGACTTGGTTGATGCTTTAAAAAATATTTACTGCAGCTTTTAAGTTATTTTACATATTTTAATGTATTGTGTACTAAAACTAAACAAGTTACTGTTATAGTTACGTATTGTTCTAAAACATCTCTCAAAATGTCCATGTACCTGCTTTTGGGTGTCGGTAAGTAGTACCTCATTGAGTATGCAGTTAGGGATGTTAGTATGATGTGATTGGATCTCCAGTCTATGTTCATTTCCCCCAGGCAGCCACTTTATTTCAGCATTAGAAGAGAGAGGAATAGCTGTTCTCTGTGGGTGTCAGAGGCACAGCCTGCCCAGCTAGATCTATTTGTAAGTGCATGCCACTACTGACATCCCTAATTAGGAAAGTTTCGGGCAGTGTGCAATCAATCCCATCTGAAAGCTGTCTTTTTGATTTACCGGAAGTTGTAGTCCTAGTTAACTTCAATTTAGCATGTCAAGAGGGTAAAAGGGAAGCCTCGGATTAACCCTTGTTGTGACATTCTTGAAATGCAGCTTGCACTAAATCTATTTTATGACATTGTTAAAGACAAGACTCGCAAAGTTGCATGTTAGACAAAAGGCATTCTTATGTGTTTTTCGTGTATGTTTCATCTTCCATTGTACTCGCTAGACCTCGATTGTTTCCCAGTGTGGGATGCAAGAAACTAGCCCAGCATTTTGCCTCAGTTTAGTTACATGTCTGCTTAGGTTTAAGTAATAGCTCCAATGTTCGCCAAAATATTGGGCTGGAGGGATGTTTTTTGTTACTGTCCCTCATTGAAACTAGTAACTTTTTCACTAAGAATGGTTATATGATCTGTTTTGGCACTTGTGTGTAGTTATGATTTCCTACATTTCTAAAGTAGAAACTGGATGAGTTACTCAGGTTTTAGAAATACAAAGCTGGGAAATTGTCTCATATTTTGTGTGACTGCTTTAGTCGGTCCTAGGTTTCCTTGCATGCTTGCACTTGAAGTGTATTTTTTTTCTGTCATAGGTATGGAACTACAAGTCCCTGCTTGCAAAGAGAAAATGCGGGACAGATTTGTGGTGCACCCTCCAGACATGCATGGGTTTTCTTGGTAGTTGGTAGATGTGGCAAACTAACCCCAAAAAGTGGAACTACTCATGTCTCATTTGCAAATCTTGTAGCAGTGCGCAATTTCCTTGATGCAGTACATTATGCAGCGTGATCACCATGCTTTTGTGGTTGGTGTGTTATGCATCTTGGTGTTGCAGCCATGTATAAGCTTGCCCATAGATACACAACCAGAGTGGCGATCACATGGAGCTTTAATGCACCTTAGCATGATCATGGTTTGACATCAGGTATCGTTTGTAAATCCCTGTATAAACGTAGCTTCAAGGTTTCACTGTGCTGCTACCATTGCACTTAAACAGCAGACGGGCTGCAGGTAGGTTTGACACCCAACAGAGTTCCCACACCAGCACCAGGTCCTGGACATTCTCCCCTCCCACCAGGTGTGGTGAATGATGGATACAATTAAAAAAAGGCTGCTATCACTGACGAGACACAGAAAGCTGTGTGAAATTTGCGGCGGCATGGGTTTAACATTTGGCAACTTAGGTTACTCATCAATACATGGCTTTGGTAATCCTCTCAAGTGCCCACTCCTCACTAGCTTGTTACTCAATATTTCTGTCCAACTATTCTATGTATCATCTCATTTCCGCCTCCTCTCCATCCTCAATCCCTAAACTTTGAAGATCCTAGCTCTAAAATTAAAAATAAAAAACATCTACATAACCAAATCATGTAAGGTAGCCCTCCAGCGCTATTTTCTCTGCCTTGACTAAAAACATGAGAATCACCCTACAGTGATTCAGTTCATTGTGGCTATAAAGTATCCCACATGCATGTAATAGTCTCTAGTTCTGTTCTTCATTTGAATATAACATTATAGCCCAAACCAGGACTCTTTTCTGTGTTTTTTAATCCTCTCAGCAACTTCACCAGCAGCATATATGGGTCTATAATAGCTCACGTGGACATAACTGCATTTAAACTCTTTCTATAAAATGCACTATTTGGAGCGAATATTTCAAAAGAATTCTTAGCGGGAGAACGCCCCACCAAAACCCGTGAGGGAGGACTGGGGCTCCTTTGCTTCGGCTGGTCAGTTGCTCATATTGGGGGTGGCCATGTAACCTGTGCTGGCACTTCTCGTACCTGCGCTGGGTGGTCAATTTTAAGACATGACTTCTAAATTGTATGAGTGACTGTAAAATGCACGTGTAGAGAAGAGGACAGACACAGTAGTATCAATGGCCAACAGCAACTGAACGGGTGTGCTATGTAACAAATAAATGCTATCCATAAATAGTAACACATTAAATGCACACCTTTATAGAATGCTCATGGCAAATGTAAGGAATTAGTTAACATTACAACGTGTACAGACATGTGGAGTAAACACAGTAAAGTTAAATGCACACTTCACAGATGTTTAACACTGTGCACTACAAAACCATCAAGAAAATGGAAAGTGTTATTACAAGATTTGTAAAATTTAAACAAGCCTGTTTGAGATGGGGTGAAAATGTCAAGGAAAGGCATTCGCCAACCTGCTCAGCTGTTTTTCAGTCGGTTCTCTTTGGAGCTGCAAATACAATTAAGTCTTGCTTGCTCGTTGTGCTGTACCCGTACTGTGAATGCATACTTTCAAGTTGGTCATGTTTGTGATTTTTTTTTCACACACTCCTACCTACTTCTGGCCGACTATAAGTGTAGATGTTAATTTATATTTTGCCAGATGCATATATAATCAATCATGACAGACACATTTCAATAAAGAGTATCTTAGAAGGTTTATTTGAGGAGAGCAAAAACTAGATCTTGAGGAAGAATAATGAATATAGATATCGTGAGAGCATACCAAGGGGTATGCACCATGTTACGTTGTAACATTTTGTATAGTGATTAACTAGCATTATTGTTGTTCCCAAGCTCTTTGGCCCTCATTACAACACCGGCAGTAACCAATGGCTCTATTAGCACCATGGTTGCTGCCGGTATTGTAACGAGTCCGCCAATGGTAAATGGGGAAATACTGCCCCATTCCAAGGTTGGCGGGGCGGGAATTCCCCATTTACCATTGGCCCTTCCCCATTCTCATTTTTGGCCGATAGGGCTCAATGGGACTGGGGAAGGCGATAATTATGGTACTGCAAATTGCGGTACCGTAATTACCTCGGAAGTTCCTTTGTGGGTCCCTAATTTAAAGGCTGTTCCAGACCAGCCGTTAAGGTCGGGAGCCGCAAAGGGACCTCGTAATCAGGCGTTCAGGGTTTAACGGCACTGACACCTTTTACAGTGCCGTTAAACCCTTAACGCCAGGGTCGTAATGACCCCCTTTGTCTGGAATTTTGTAACCAAAGTGTGGCCAGTACATGATATTTGCATTGGAGATCAGGATACAGAAGGAGCTGTGCTGTAGGGTATGTCTTGTGCAGCACTGCATCTGGCGAGAGTGCCAAATACAATGGGTCACCCTCCCCCCACTCTCTCTATGCCCACCGACCCTACCCCCTCTCTCACCACCCCACCCATCCTACCACCAATCTCTCTACCACCAACCACTCTACCAACTATCTCTACCCCCACTCTACCAACCCTACGTTCACTCTCTGTACCCCCTCCTCACATCCTCTCTCTTCCCCATCCACCCACATTACCCCCTCACTATCCCTTCCCATTCTACCCCCTTCTCTCAACTGCCACCCATCCTACCCCTTTGCTCTATGCTACCCCTCTCTTTACCGCCACCCATGCACCCTAGCCCCTTCTAGCTCTAGCCCCATGCTACCTATACCCTGTATTTCCCCATTCCCCTTACCTCCTCTCTCTAGCCCCTCTCAGCCTTCCTCTCACACTCTTGCTTTATTTCTTACCCTATCACTCTCACCTTTTCCTGCTCATATTTCCTCTTTCTCGTCATCAATAGCACCTTCTGTCAATGGCTTCCCCCTTGCTCTAATCCTCTTGCACACCTGCACCCCTTAAGGCATCCTCCTTTAAAATGTTGCACTCTCCTCCTTGCACCCTGGTGCCTATGAATGCAAAACACAAAGAACAACAGCAAATGCCAACACTATTGGCATTGCCAATGCCTGTTTTGGTACTGCGATAAGGTATTCTTGTGATTTACAACTTCTTTTTTTTATTTTTTATTGTTTTAAATTATTTGTGCTTTGGTTTATAAACTAATACCTTTCACAATTATCCTTCCACAACCAATCATTAATCTTACATTACTAAGACAGATGCTCAAACAATAACAAAAAGTAAAACATCTGTCAACTGCTACAAAAAAACACACAGTTTAAGTACACATTTACACAAGAATTGATTAAAAAAAGCTAAAACAGCCATTGACAGCGACGTCTGGCAGGCCCCAAGGATTCTCACAAAATCCAAAATAGACCAAATGGGCGACTCTATCTGGACCAAAGGCCCAGCGGGTGAATACACATACAAGTTAAGATAATGTTTAACTAAAGCTCCTTCTAAGAGCCATCTAATTAGGCTCAACTTCCCCTCCAACAAAACGAACTATCCCTCATGGAGTAACTAGTCCTAGTGGGGGCTGGTGTGCCGCCTAGCTAGGTTTAGGGGATAGACAGAGAAGGCTGGCCCTCAACTGTTCTGGACTAAAATGTTTGATTATGAGTCAGACATCCATGAAGAATTTCTCTTTGTGTTTTTAATGATGTTACAAGTGAACAGATGAGTCTGGGATTTTTAAAGTAGCCCAAAACTCCCTTATCTATGCTCCTTGTTCCGCCGTGTCTGGATTTGATCAATATGAGTGACTAATCGAATAACCCCACTGCTTATGTTGTTGGACTTTCATGAAGATTTTGGTCCAGAATAGTTGAGGGCCAGCCTTCCCTGTCTATCCCCTTCACTCCATGCATTTCTGACTGATTAACCCACGGGGAAGTCACAATGCATATAATGTAATGTAATATGGCATAATGCCTAGTGCCATTGGTATGGCCTCAAAGCACTGTTGGTGAACACCCTTGGTTGGTAAGAGGAATCTAGAATGCGCAAATACATTTTAGCCAGTTCGAGGTAGGTAAGGGTGGCTAGGACCCTGCTAGCGACCCATACAGAGCTGGCTTGTGGATGGGTGCTGTTAAAACTATTGGGAAAGTATGTGAGTCAGGGAGACTGATTATGTTTTTTTACCAGACCGAATTTATATTGTGGGACTTTACTGCATTCTAGAGACAGATTGTGATGTGCGATATGAGATCTAGTAGCTGGTGATTACAGTTGTGTACGGGTAGGTGGCCTTGACTTGGGAGGGGTACGGCTATCTTCCATCAAGATGGAGTCTGATAATAACCTGTGAGTCATGGCTGATTACTTGTTTCACTGACAAAGTTCAGGTCCTGTCATGTGAGTCTAGAGGAATCCTTTCTGTGTATGCTTGGTACTTTCTTGGAGCCTCCTCATCTGATTCATCCATACCCCTGTCTACCGATCTTTCCTGTCAACAAGCAGGAATCGTAGAGCGGATACATTCCCAGCTTTGCTGGAGGCGTAGGAGAGGATGGGTTGTCAAGTTCCTAGTGTCCACCAGGACCAAGCAAAGTCATTAATGTCCACCCTTCCAGAAATAGTCAAAGCCATGTACTCTAAGACAGTGTTTCAGAGTCCATCTAAACTCCCAAAATCAGCCATCCATCCTCAGGATTGCAGCGACCAAGGCAGATGAGAGGAGGTGGTTCCCTACAGAACATCTGTGTGAGCCATCAGCCTCGCCCCGGTGCACTGTGCCTGCTGAGCCAGTGCTGATGGTGAGGGTCAGCAGGAGCACAATGGGATTTTGCCAGGGAGCAAGTAGTGGGCAGTGTAGCCGTGGTTGATGTCGCTTTTGAACAATTGTTTACAAAAGGCCCACAATTCAGTGTTATAACGCTTCCTCTTAAACTAAGTAGTGCGCAAAACCTTTTTCAGTACCCAGAGTCTTTATTCAATAGTGTTTTGGCAGATTGTTATCAAAGGCCTGAGATGCATGAGTCACATACATATGTCCTACAATTCGGGAAGATAGGGAAAGTAGTGGGTGAAAGATAATCCAAAGTGTGGAAACTAAAGTTTGAACAATGTAAATTTAAAAAGCTTAGTTTGGAAAACAAAAAAAGTTTGAACTTTTAAAATTAGAAAGCACAATGAAACGTTTGGAAATACCACATCATTTTGAGAAGAAATTGCTTGATACTGTTAATGGGTTAGCAGAAGGGGAAAAAAGGGGGATGGGGCAAGGGAGGTTTAGATAATCAAATGTTGTAAACAAAAGACGAAAAGAGCCCTTGATTTCGAGTAAAATAGGGGAGAGGTTTCAGTGGTTTATCTGCAAGTTAACAAGGGTGACACCCCACTCTATGAACCGTGCAAGTAGAATATGACAGTTATGTGCAAAGTCATTAGAAAATTAAAAGTGGGCACAGGGGATAATTGTGTTGCAGAAGCATGGGGAATGTAAGGAAAAAAATCATCCCACGCTCACATATTTCCACTTACAGCCAGTAGTCGAAGTGAAGAAAAAGAAGGAATGGATCTATGGTCCTTGCTGGCCTGCCCACGCTCCCCACAAACCCCATCACCACGCTCCCTCCCATGCACAATCTAAACCCCCAAACACACGCAAGTGCAAGTTTCAACTTCTTCCTAAACTTTTATTTCCAAACGAGACCATTCCGGAACGATTTATAAAATAAATAAAAGTAAAAAAAAATTTTAAAGTAGAGGAGCACCACTCCCAACCGCTCCCACCCACTTTGACCACTGCTTACAGCAACAATTATGTATAGAACAGATCATTCTGAAATGTCAATTTTTAGATGTTATTTTCTAACTTTGTTGCAATCAAACATAATATTCACCAAATCACAATATCTAAAGAGAGGTTACCAATTATATTTCCTAATTAGGAGGATCACATTCAACACAAGGATGTTTATCATTCTTTTAGACCAGGGGTCCCAACCTTTGCCTGACATGTGTTTTGGACTACAGCTCCCATCAGAGCTAGCCAGTATTATCAATGCTGAGGGATCATGGGAGTCGTAGTCCTAAACATCCAGTCACTGGTCTCACACCCCTGCTTTCGTCCAATGGAATGGCCATCTTAAAAGGAATTATTTTAACTGCTACTGAACACCAATTGCGCTGGGTAGTCTATCTTCGAAAATATATTTAGGAATATGCCGTGATCTGAGTAAAGACTCATCGTTCTTTTAAGGTGTGTGCTTTTATCTTGATGGCACAAAAGCTGTTAAATTGCCTGTAATTTTCTTAGGCAAATTGCACATGATAGGTCGAGAATGCCACTATTTCGTAAACCTGTTAATAATTTACCACCACTTATTCAAAATGGCTAAGTACACTACTGACGATTAGTCTAGAGAGCAGAACTGTGATTTCTTTTTAGCACCCGTTCTCCACCAATCCTGGCTGCAATACCTTCCAGGAAATTATGGTAATTTAAAGAGCTTTGAAGAGAAAATTGAAATGCATTATTAAAAAAAGCGAGTGCTGTCCAAGATGAATTTGACAGATCGCCGGGTAAAAAAGAAGACAGCCAGAATAAGATTCAAGCCTGAGGGTGGCCGAAGGTGGAAACATCTCAACAGGGTGGGGCTGGGGAGCAACTGAAGAGGTCTGTTGTTGAGCTTGTGGAGTGGTTTGTAGTCGGCTTGCGCTGCTTCTGAATTACTCGAAGTTACTAGATTGCCCGTGAGCATGGGAATCAGCTGCCATGGAAACAGAGCAAAGGCCTGGCCTCACAGATATTCTATGACACAGATGTACAGGACTAATCTCCTGTCTACTCTGGGAAGTGCCAGGCCCCCGGTCAGTGTTGATGCGCGTCTCAGGGTGATGACGTGGAGAGACCCGGACTCATATTCCATTCTGCTAAACCTTGATCATTCAGGTCATCCTGTGGGTAGGTGGAAACCCAGTAAGAGAGTTGCTTCACATGCATGGCAAGGGAGACATGTCTGTTAAACGGGGTGAGTCAGGGAAACAATTAACTGTCGAGGCAATTAGGAATGAAAATGCTCTAAAATGTCAAACATGCAGAGTCAAATTATAACTAATCTTGCTTTGCCCTCAGTGTGCTACAGAAGCTGAAGTTACTGTATGTGTGTGCCTGTGCGCGCGCGCGCGTGTGTGTGTGTGTGCCTGTGCACGCGCGCGCGTGTGTGTGTGTGTGTGTGTGTGCGTGTGTCGTAAAAGGACAGGGTATGTGTGTGATAGTGGGGGCAGGGGGCAGGAATGGAATGTGATTGCGTGGGGTCATGAACAATGCATGCAAATGTGGGTGTGTGTATAGGTGTGCAAGTGTGGGGAGTGAGGAACTCAGTGAGTATGTGTGTGTGAACATACATAAGCATGTATGTAACAAGGAAAAATATCAGTGGCTGACAATTCCTAATGGTCGTTGGGGCGCAATGGGTCCATATAAAACATATGACAAGATGTGTACTGCCAATATTTTGGCATTGAGCAGGAGATCTCTGGCAAGTTTCCAATTCTATTGTTGGTTTTGCTCAAAAAAGCTGCTGGACTATGCAGGTACATTAGCACGACACTGTAGGCAGTGGCAGCCAACCTACCGTTACCACAACATGGACTTATAGAGGTGGCTACTGATATGTATTTATTAATCTCTAGAGTTCTTCAACAGCCACATCTGAGCGCTAAAGGCCGGTACATCGAGGGAATTAGCGATGCTTCTGTGTGGAAGAAGGAGTCATTGTGCGTAGGTTTATGGTCTAGCCAGATGGCTTCAGATCTTCTAGGACCTGTGGGCCACCCGCAAGAGGAATGGCTTTGCAGTTCTGTGAAGCGGACACCAGTCGCCTGATAAACTGATATTGCTACAAGGGTATTCTGGTGCTATGCCATGGAGGCCCTTGCCAACAATGCACATGGGCTAAAAGTGGAAACTACCCCTGGGTTGGAGCAAATGTAAGACAGTCTGAGCTACAGTGATATGATGACGAGTGGCAGAGCCTGAACACGGCATGGGGAGTGCCTGGCATTGTTGGCATTCCGATAATCTTATACTGAGGTGGGCATGCCAATCACCAGGATGACACAGTGGGCTTCGGACAACAGGTATGGATTTCCTGCAGCATGCAAAGGAGCAGGAGATGATTTTGGTGATTCAACTGAGGCATGAATAACACGTTGACAACAAAGAAAACACGTTTTGAACTTTCAGAGAAGGCAGTGGTCTAGGGTTCCATGGAAGTCAGACATCTGAAAGAACTGCTGGTGGGGCCATTCTGTGGTGATGGTGTGGCAGGAGTTACCACGAGGCCCTTCACCAGGTGCTTCAGGTGTTGGACTTCTACACGCAAATCGGAATTCCCCTGCATTGTGATGCATAGTTCAAGCCAACTGAGCACAGTTACGTTTGTTGGTTGCAGGCTTCTGACAGCACACAGCTCGATTGATCTCAGTGCAACTGGGGGTAGGCAGCTGTTTATCCTGCACAGAGAGCTTCCACAATCTTGTCGGTTGGGTGGGACTAATACAGACACAGTATGCTTCTTCATGGCTTAGGAGGTGTACTTGGCACTGGCTGTGACAGTGTTAATTAAAGTAACAGTTTTTACTTTTTGCCTCTGAAACACAGCGGTCGCGCACACGTAATGGGCCCTGTGGCACAGCCATTTTAGTATCCTAAAGTATTGTGAATGTTGATGTTACTGATTGTTTGTCCTCCACCCATCCCTGCTTTGAGGTTGTTGAGATACACTCTGAAGCTAAGGATGGTTAAGTAGAATGCCAGTTTTCACCCAATTGGGTTATGGGCCATCAGTAGGCGGCACATTAGAAACTTTATTAATACGTCAGTTCCACCAGTGGATACATGATCCATTTTGAAGTGGCCCTGAGGAGGACCTCTTTGTGTCGAAACACGTGTTGGCGGTTTATGCTCATTAAACACAGCATATGATTTTGGTGTTGTTAATTGATTCAAATGACCATTGCATACATGTTTTGGAGTCTGTAGCGTGGGCAATAAGAGACACAAACCTCGATTTTTCAAGGATGGTTAACACGCATGCCTGTGGTAAAGTTAACTATTATGCATTTTGGTCACATTCATGATCATCTTTGATGGAACCGGGTATGAATAGGGTATTCCGGGTGCATGGCACTGAAACATCATGCTCTTCTAAAACAGATGAGGTGTCTGCCTGAGCTGCTGTTAGCCCACTCCCTAGATCTGTCACTGCAGCCCCAGGTTCCAGGATTGGTTAATATCCCAGGACTGCCACTGTTGTCCCAGAAACCCTGATAGCTCACTCCCTAGTATTCTCATTTCTGTCCCAGAATCCATCATAACTCCCTCCCTAGTATTGTCACTGCTGTCCCAGAATCCCTGAAAGCTCACCCCTTAGTATTGTCACTGCTGTCCCAGAATCCCTGATCGTTGACTCCCTATGAATGACAGTACTGCCCCAAATTCTCTGACAGCTCACTTCCTAGTATTGTCACTGCTTCACCAGATTCTCCGATAGCTCACTTCCTAGTATTGCCACTGCTTCACCAGATTCTCTGATAGCTCATTTCCTAGTAGTGTCACTGCTTCACCAGATTCTCTGATAGCTCACTCCCTAGTATTGTCTCTGCTTCACCAGATTCCTAGCTAGCTTGCTCCCTATGAATGTCATTGCTGCTCCAGATTCCATGATATCTCATTCCCTAGGTCTGTCCCTGCTTCGTTAGATTCCATGGGCTAATACTTGCTTGTCACCTCACCAGATGTGAACACCAGCACATGTACTGCTGTGTGTCGGCATCCTGGCCGCTGTTGTCCCACAAGCAAAATTTCTCTATCAGTGTGCTGATGGTGTCACTGGTAGCCACAGAGTTACTCGTGGATTCCGGCTGCACTGTTCCAATCACAATACAGGCATCTCCACATCCTCCAGTCGTAGCTTTTAAAAACAGTAATCACCGCAGCAGCTTGATGCTCCTCCTTGCTCGGAAATCTTCAACGATTGAAGGCGGGCTATCAAGGGGTTAACACACCTATTTGCCTCCTTTCATGTTGTATTCTCCCACACTACTATTGCCTTCTTGGCCATCGCAAATATCTTTTTACCAATATTGCCAACAATGTTTATTTCAATTATCACAAGACGCAGCTAGAGATCTCTCCCTGTTTATTGCCAAACTCGTCAACTCCTCATTCACGTCCGGCACGGTACCCACCAATTTAAAACAATCCTGGGTACTACCATTGCTTAAAAAGCAAACGCTAGACCCTCTTATACCCACAAACTACCGCCCCATTACAACAGTCCCCTTCCTGCTCAAAATCTTGGATAAGATCGCCTACAATCAAATCCAAAGTTTCCTGGAACAACATAAACTTTTAGGAGAGCGCCAATCAGGATTCCGTCCACAACATGGTACAGAGACTGCCCTTATCGACCTAAAGGCACAAATAGATGAAATAAGAGATAAAGGTAAAATGGCTCTTCTCTTGCTGCTGGACCTCTCGGCGGCATTCGACCTTGTAGACCATGGAGTACTTTGTAGCCATTTAGACTCAGCCGCACATTTTTCCAAGGAGGCCATATCTTGGATTGAATCCTTCCTCAGTGATAGGACCATGAGGGTGTTCTCCCCTTCGGCAGCGGCGGACCCAATCCCCATCCGATGTGGAGTCCCTCAGGCTCATGCGTTTCCCCGACTCTCTACAACATATTCACTAAGCCCCTTTTTGATGATCTGGACCATCTTGGTATCACCTACACCAACTATGCAGATGATACCCAGATTCTCCTCCCACTTTCCGGGGACTACAACAAGGATTTGGCCTTGGTGAATAGGGTGTATATCATCATCCAGGCATGGATGGCAACCCACGGTCTATGCCTGAACGATGACAAAACAGAGTTGCTCATCCTAGGGACACATTCTAACATACAGAAACTCAGTCAGGACTATACCTCATTTGAAATTGACGGGAACATTATCAAGGTTTCCAAAGATGTGAAGACACTTGGCTTCTATCTGGATGCCACCCTCTCTTTTGACAAGCAGGTGAAGTCATTGGCATCTGCCACCGCCTACACATGCAAGCTCATTAGAGCAGGCAAGCATTTTCTCTCCGATAACAACTGCCTTATCCTAGCGAGAGCATTAATCCTTTCGAGGCTTGATTATTGTAATGCCCTCTACATCGGAGCAAATAAATCCATTACCCACCGACTTCAAATTCTTCAAAACAATGCCCTACGAGCCGCCCTTGGTGTACCTAAAAGATCACATATTTCAAACATCAGGCGTCAAAACAACTGGTTGTCCTCCCAAAACAAAATCCACCTTAAAGTAGCATCCCTGGTTCATAAAGCCCTGAACAATGCAGCACCAAGCTATCTCCGCAATAAACTCACAAAAAGACATCACTCGCGCCCTGCCAGAACTGCAAATGCCAACAGCCTCATCATTCCGAGATTCAGGTTATCTAAGGCGGGGGGTAGTAGCTTCCCGGTGTTAGCAGCTCAATTATGAAACTCATTGCCTAATCCTCTACGCGAGGCACAGCCCTTCCCTAAATTCAGAAATAACTACATCAATCTGCTAAGGACTGCCAATGAATAGCCTATTGGCGCCCACTTATCCTTCACCCCACCCTAGAACATACATTTCATCATGATCTCATGGTCCCACTCACTTTGCCCACCTGACCGATGAGCTTTCGCCCACACAGTACCTGTACATAGACTGTCTTGATCATATTTTGTATTTATTCTGCATGTAAACCGCAACTGCTGCCTTACTGTGATATTTTGCATTCTATATTTGCATTTTGTATTTGTACAGTGTATGTATCCCATGACCCCACCCTGCAACCTAAGCTTCGCATTTTCTGTACTGCTGCGCCCGGCTACCTTCGGGTTTGGTGCGCATTATAAGTGAATAAAACAAACAAACAAACAAACAAACAAACAAACACAACCTGAATCGCCCTACCCCGCCTTTCTGGATGAAATTATGTTTTACTTGTGTAATCAGGTAATATGACAAAATAGGGTCCCAAATGAGTCATATTCACGCACATAATCCTGCTTCACACGGTGGGAACAGACCCCTTTACTCTTACACAGTCCACTTAATTTTCCTAATCTTGCGTTCCCTGAATTGGGGGTTCTTTCACAAATAAGGAGTGCCTACCTGGCAAAGATTACATGTTTCCCACATCAATCCAGATTTATCCAGTGTTCCTTATAATGTCTCCCTCCAGTTAGCTCACCCCGGCCTACCTATCTGTCACAATTCAAGTCAACGTGTATTTCCAATTTTTTATGGCGTCAGTAATTTATCCTCATAAATTCCTCAGCTAGCGGCATTTTGAAAACGATAATTTTCTCTGGCAAATTCAACCTGCTCAGTGTTTCTGGAATACCTACCGAAGTCATGTTCCCACACAAACCCAAGGTTTCATTATTTCAAATCCAAATAAATGAAATGTTCCATTTCTTTCAGTGTGTGTTACCTCTGGCATCCCTGGCAGAGGAGATGTGTCTCTAGCAGATCGTTCTTCGGATATTGTTGTTATAAGGTTCTCAAAATTGAGCAAATGCGATGAAAGCCCCACTCACTGTGCCCCTAGTGACACGGCAGCACCCTGTCACTGTATCACTCCCATGAAGCCAGTGGCATCATCGTCCCTCTGCTCCCTTTGTACTGAATAGACTCAGAGAAAGCCCTGCGGCTTCCGCCTTTGACAGCTAAAGGAACTTCCAATCTAAAATCATTGAATCCTGTAAGTTTAGAGACATTCCCAAATCACCTGGCTGTCTACTTTGATTCTCCCACCATGACTGTAAATGTTAAACACCAAAAATGAAAATACAGGGTACAAAAGTCAGGCAACATTTTCGCCAATAGATTCTGAGCCCAGAGCTAGTCTTTTTGGTTTCTGAACCTGTCCTGACGCCTGAAAGAATAGGGAATTTTTCCACTGAAATCGACCATATCAAAGATTTTTTCTAAAGGGATTCTAGTGAAGTTGAAAGGCCTACATTTTAATATTTCCTTTTGCATCTCGATTTCCGACTGACAACAATGAATTAAATGCACCTGCATGCAATAAAAGCTGCTGGTCAGTGCAGAGCTTCTCAGAAAAAGCACCTTACTAGTGAGGCAGCGCGAGCCATGAGCATGGAACTAGAGGGATGAGCGCCACTGCCAGGGGCATGAGAAGGTACTATACCATGCCAGGACTTGTTCCTGTCAGGCGATGCACAGAACAACCATCTTCGGTTTCACAAATAAGGGGTTCTTAATTCTACCGCACCATCACCACAGCACTGTACATAGAACAACTGACTTACAATTAGACTCATGCAAACAAAGTTGATACTCATTGAATGCCCTTGGAATGGTGAAAGGCTGAGATTTGAACCTGAAATCGGCAGATCACACACATATCTCAGCAGCAAGGGCTCAACCCACTGAACTATCTTACTACTTTACATATGATCTAATCTTCTGCTTTCCAATGTCATGCCCTCACCATCAAAGATAATGCCCTCCAAGAAGCCCATCTATGATCCATAGACGTTCTACATCAAAAGAAAATCTGGAATCTGGACATTGCAGCACCCGGATGCCGTGTTATATAAAAGATATCATAGAGCTCTAGCACCATAAGTAAAGTACTTCATAGGAAGAATAGATGCGGGTGATGATGATGACTCTATTGCTTACGTATATTAAAGACGTTGAATACAATGACTGGCGAGCCCTTGAATGCCAAATTCACCCAATTCTATGCACCATTGTGAAAATACACATACCCTTTAGTATAATTATAATTGTTTTTTTTATAACTCACTTAATACCAAAGAGGTTTGTTTATAACATGCTGAATACTGAAGAGGTTTGTTTATAATGTGCGTAATATAGGGTGACCGGATCTAAAAAATATATATTTTTTAAAACGGGACAGGCCATAAACATAGATGTAGGACTACAACAAAACTGTAGTCCTATTTCTATGTCACTGCCTGATGCCGGATGCAGGGGGGCAGGAAGGGGGTGTGCTCACATGCACAATCCTCTCATTGGAGGAGAGCACCGGGGAGTGGAAGGGGGAGGAAATGGGGGTGTGAAAAGCATTCACGTCGCCATTTACACACAGGAAATGTCGCACTGGGACCCGATTTCGGGATATCAAAATTGGGTCCCGCCAAAAACCGGGACCGTAGCTAGTCAGCCTTCCCGTCCCCAGACAGGGTTTTCGAAAATGAAAAAACTCCTGGGACCCCAGGACGGAGGATGATTTCCCCGGGACATCTGGTCACCCTAGCTTAATACCGAAGAGGTTTGTTTTTAAGAACGCACCTGGGAATCAAACCTTTTTTGCTCTGCATCGTCTTGTTTCCAAGACGAGCGTTGCCACTGAGCTATACTACCCGTGTCCCCTATAGAGAAAGGGCAGCTTGTCGTTTGGCAGAGAGTCAGATTGTTATCTTTGAAAACAATGTTTTTCATTTAATATGATTTAGAATTATAATTTCTCAAAAAAGAAAAAGACATGTAAAACTGTTTTACTAGAGAATAGATATATCCCTAAACGAAGATCATTTCAGGAACAACATTTAAGGATACATTCCCTATCATTTTTATTGTGAAGGTAGAAATAGAAAGGCAACATCTTGTACTATTGTGCAATTGTAGACCTAGTTGGGCTGGTTACTTGCTATAAAGTTCAGGTTGCAGAATATGATTGGCAAGCAGTTGAGCCATGATTCACTAGGATCTCAGCAAACAGTTATACATCATGAGGCCCCTGCACCGACATGAGGACCAGGGACTCATCAGAAAAGCCCTCAAAAGCTGTCGATACACAGGACTGCAGCAGGTGTCCTGGAATGAGTCCCTTAAAACGAGACCAAATAAAAGCAGCCTGGACCAGTTTCCTTCAGCAGCCAACCCAGACTTAGAGGAAAAACTATGCCCAAAACAACCAACAAATGATGACTTCTCACAAATATGAATCATTTTGGCCATCAACCGACATAAAGAGCTGCCATGGACTTGGACCTAGCAATGAACGACCGGGAAAACAACCTTTGACACCAGGATGAATGTGAGCACAACATATGCCACATGCCCACACACAACACCTCAATCAAATATCTCTCTAGATTGGACACAGTTGGGTTAATCGCCCTCTTTTGGACAGAACGGAAGTTGTTGCTGTAAGGATTCTGCATCCGATGGAGAGCAAGACAACAAAACCAGACACTCAAAGTTCAACAAAAGACAGGCAGTCAAATGATTCAGTCTAGTACGAAACTCCACAGCAAGAGGCTTTGCGAATCACAGTCCCCTTCCGGTCAGCAAATAACCAAATTCCCTCTCCATCGCCAGCCACCATACACATCACTGACAGACCACTCCACACTTGGCAGGTTGGTGCCCACCAACACCACAGTACCCTCGATGGAGAAATTTCACGGCTTACACGTTTAGCTTTATTTCCCCCTACACTCCAGAGTCAGTAGAGAACACAGTCGCAGAGTGGTGTCAGTGATTGCGCTCTCCGCTCAACACACAGCCTGCTGTCACCACAACAAACATGCTGGCACAAAGGACTTGGGAACTTCAGCTCTGCAGTCCTCATTACCCCAAGTTTTGCTCCTGACCACCCCTCTATACAACTAATACCACAACCCAGAGGCGCATATAGTGAGGCTGCCAAAATGACTGATGCACTGTGTACAAGACCACATTACGCTGCATTGCATTATATATACACATATGACCAACTCATTGAATTCATCAATAGAAGCTGCCTCACTTGCTACAGTTAGGCATGTGGCACCCAAATCCTCTTCAAAATGCCACCCACCAAAGACGCAGACATCGACCTCTTAAGGTGCCTTGCACACATTAGCTTATGTATGACAACAAACACATTTAAACTGATCACAGACAAAAAAGAAATCATGAATTGCAATGCTAACACCACACTGCACACAACAATCCCAGAACGTTCTGCAATGGGCACTTGCCCGGAGACATTCAAAGGGGTCAAGAATCTTTGGACAGCAGACTAACAATGGAAGCACCAATCAATGCTGTGGTCAAATGCATTCATGACCTAAGGTCAACCAGGTGGATGATGCTCCATCCTCTCCCCTTCATCTTCCCACACAGAAAACCTGTGGTGATATGACGGACTGGTTGCATCACTAATTGACTAATTGACTAGGTCAACAGCATTTAATTGGCATTTATTGCCATTGAATGGTGAAACTACAACAAATCCAGAACAAGGTTGTGCGACTTCGCATGAGACTTAGCAGGAAGAACCACATCACTTTGGCACTAAGAAGGTTCCACTAGCTACTAGTCAAGAACAACATATAGCACAGCGAGTAGAGCGCTCACTTTGACATCCGTGCAGAGCCTGCGGTCGCAGGTTCGAATCCCGGCAGGGCCAAACTCAGCCTTTCATCCTTCCGAGGTCGATAAATGAGCACCACACACCATGGGAAATAAGCAGAGCTCAGATACCTGAGGGTTTGTAGCGCTATATAAATAACCAAAACAAAACAAACAAACAAACAAACAAACAAACATGCAGTCCAAATCAATCTGCATCACCCACCAATCAGGGACCGGGACTGGAATTCATCCAAGAAAAGAACATCCTGTCCTATCGATGGAAACTGTCAAGACCCAGCAGGGACATATACCTAAATATTCTGTGATATGATGTGATATGATATGGCATTTACAATGCATCTATACACAAGTGTTTCAAGGACCGACGAGGCAGGGGAGGGGGAACAGAGGGAAGACAGACAATGATCTTACTAGGCAATGTGTCATTCAGATTGTGCAAGTGCATGGGAAGGGGTGGGGGGGTATGTGGAGGGGACAGTGCAGTACATGGGATAAAAGAATAAATAAACAGTAAGTAAAAGTACGGCCAACTGGCAGCAAGTACAAGGGTAAGTGCAGACAACAGGTATCAAGTGCTGGTAGTGGGACTGTAGGGATACAGAAAACAGTCCCCAAGTGTGGCGGTTGCCAGGAAGGCAGTGCAGGTGTGTGACTGGCGAGGAGGAGACCTGGGTCCATGATCAAAGGGTGGCCAGGTAACCAGTGCAGTTTTAGTTTCAGCCAGGAAGTCAGCAGGGGAGAGGAGGAGAAAAAGCAGAATCAAAGAAAGGTTTTGAGGTGCTTCCGGAACCGGAGATGATTCTCCTCAAGTTTCAAGGAGGCAGGGAGGCTGTTCCAGAGGGAGGCCACAGCCGAAGAAAGAGATCTACCACCCACGTGTTGCTTGGAGAAGCGACTGACCCTGAGGGAGTTGGAGGCAGATGAGTGAAGAACTTGAGAAGGAAGATATTTAGGAAGAGAGAATTGAAGGTATTGAGGCCCCAGTTATGTCCATTATGTCAGAAAGAGGGTTGAAGGCTCGGCCTTCTCCCGCATCACAGCCAAACTGTGGAACTTCACACTGTTTTCTTCTAGGGCTGTCAGACCACCCTACTCTGCTTTGGGACTTTTTCGCATGGACCCCCTTAATGATTGCATTTCCAAATAACCATTAGGACCACAACTGACTCCTCTCAGACTAACAGGTGTAAATCATAACTTGCAACACCTACAAAGCATACCAACTAAACCACTCATCGCCCACTATTACATGCCCACTGCCAACAATCATCAAACCTGACACTTCACATCTGCAACCAACTTACATACAACAGTCCCGCCAAATGCATGCATGCACTATGGGCTCACAAAGCTAACTTAAAGATCCCACAAGTGCGCTTGACACAAACCACCTGAAAAAGGACCTGCATAAAGTACCTGGCAACTTCTGAACTGTGTGCACGAACCACAGAGCTATCGTGCCAGTTCCCTCTGTCTCCATTAACCAAACCCAGCTCGACTTTTAAGAGCTTTCAAGCACTAAGAGACTGCAAATCGCAGTGGCGTGTGGTATAAAACCCTATGACATCATAAAACATAACATCATCAATTAATACAGTGTACTTTGATGGTGTAAATAATGAAAAGGAATGATTGTGTCTGCAGTAGAAAGTTTAAGTTCAATAAAGTCTTTCATCAGGAGGTATGAGGATGCAGGTTGAATTAGAAAACTAGTAAAAGTGTTGAGATGATATTCTATTGAGGAAAGCTGAATTTCCCATGCTGACAAATACAGACCAATATTGCCATATGCAAATGAGCTGATTACTATTTTTAATTAGCCCAGGTCTCCAATACGCTTTATACATTCAGAAATGCAAGAAGCCGCCATTTCCACTGAATTCTGAAAACCCTAGTCCAGTGGCAGGAAATGTCTGTCCCTTTAAAAGGCAATGCCTCTGGCTGCTGCAGTTATTGGCTCCCATCTGCCTGGGCCTCGTAAACCTTCAGGCCGCTCAGAGTTATGGGCTACTTTGTAAGATTAAAAAATGCCTGCAAAGCCTTTGGTTGCACAAAATGTCCAAGGCTTGGTTGTCAGTAGCCCAACAAATAAAAAGCGCGGAGAAAGGTTTGCATTAATGGAGAGAGCGGGAGATCAGATGGACAAGCAGACAGGATAGATTACACGCAAAGCTGGTGCCAGGCTCTCTTGCGATGCTGATCAGAAACCGTCACCTGGCACAGGAACCATGCTGCAATTGCTAGGAGTGTGGCGGCCAATGTGAATATTCATGTTTTGAAGAATATCCTACTATCAATTACCAAAAGAACTCCGACTGATTAACTGAAGCCTTGACTTGCGTATAATGTGCCCATAAAAAAAAGTTATCTGCATAAAAAAACGTAACATGAAAACAAATGGTATATTTGTTTGAATTTCGGCTGTTCGAAAATATAGTTTACAGTGACATTATAGTGAGCAAGGGGAGCGGGGTTGTGGGGGTGTCTCTCGCACCCATGTTCGCTATGATGACATCAGGGGCTGTGGGAGTGTCCCCCACGCCCAACTCAATAAAGTTTGTTTTAAAGAAAAAAAGGACCTTGAGGCACCGGTTCCCATCCAAAGAAGGGAAGGGAACAACATAGCAGTGAGACAGGGAGTCAGCGGCATAAGGCAAGGTGTGCCGCCACAAGGTAAGTAAGGGGGTTAGAGGGAATGGGTTGTCAGAAATGTCCGTGGGAGAGAAAACCGAAAGTCATTTTCTTATTAATTCATGTACAACCATAAAAAACAGATGATTTAGTTTCCCTGAAAATACTCCTCAGAAGGTGCCAGGGGGGTGCAATAGAACCGTATCAGCCCTCTCCGCGGATGCTGTAGTCATAGACTTCTAATGGAGCACCCTTAGGTGGGAAGGGCTCGTACCCTGACTGACAGTGAATCTCTACTCCTATCAAAACACCCCAGACTCCTCTGCAGAGACCAGGAAAGCCTTTCACATGACCCCAGAGGGAGAGATGTTCATGGGAGTCTACGAGGTTGGGCCTGGCGGGCTGGTAAATTCCTGACAGTATCTCCTTCTGTAATATGCCCCTTTAGGTGTGTATTTAGTGGCACTTACAAGTCCTCAGGGGCAAGCAGCCATACAAGGAATCAGGTCAATGGCAGAAATGTTTGCCACCCAGTAATTCCATCTGATGATTGAATCCGGCAAGTTTTTATTAGGGATGCAGATCATGCCAGAACATCTCTGGTGAATACCTTACACTGGTGCTTTGCACACACTCACTGTGTCATTTTCTCCTGTAAGACCAGCCTGCATGATTTCTAGTTAGGGGGAGAAAGACTTTGATATTTTCTCACTAAAATAGGCCAACCATTATAATCGTTGAGATGTGCTATAGGACATTCTGCTAAATGCAGAATGTGCTGTTGCACAAATGCTGGTGTCTGCTCCCGCCTTTCTTCTTCACCCAGGAGGACGCTTCCTTGGACTGTTTACTGGGCAGACTATGTACTTCAGGGCCTTTGCAGTGGCTGCATTCCATAGGGAGCAGAGGCCTGGTGAGGCTGTACTGATACGAAAACACATAGCCATGCTCTGTGCTCTGTACTATCAAGCATTTGAGGGAAAGCATTTAAGGGTTAAACGTTGCGGTCAAACGCCCAGTGCATCCACAACTCTGCCTTCCTCATAAAAGGAAAAGAAAACACACAATATATCTAATGAAAAATGCAAGAACATGACTGGGACCGTAAAGCTCTCTGTTAGGTCTGAATAGAGCAAACTGTATCCCTCTGAGCTCTTCGAGGTACATATCAGGTGTGTCTTAGAGGGAAACCCAGAGTCTATCAGCTGTTCCATGATGCAGCAATGGACTTTCATGGAGGCCCAGCATTTTGTTTATGGCTTTGCCCAGCCTACCTTTTGTATTACTATTTTTGTTTTTACCCGATCAATAGAAATGGAAAACATACTAAGTATAAAGAGAAAATAGTAATGTTATTTTCAACTGTGCTAGGTTTCAACTTTGAATGAATACATCACAGTGTAGTCCCTTTTTAAGATGTTGCTTCTTTTTTCATTTTACAAGAAATTCGTTGCTTTTTGTATGTGATTGACCATGTGTATGAATCCTCAATATTGTTTGAAAGGATTATGCATCTTTATACATCCTCGTTGTTAAACAATCCTCAGTGTCATTCACAACCTTCAACATTAATAAACACATATCATTTAAGTGTGTTTTCCAAAATGTGCATTAAAATGCCTGATCGTATGGCTTTGGTCATGCTTGTTTATTGGATAGTCATTCAAAATACCATCACAACTGGCACTAAAATATTACAGAATTATCTCTCTCTCTCTCTTTCTCTCTCTCTCTCTCTCTCTCTCTCTGCACATGCTTACATGCACACCAATCTATGTGTTCTTCTCCAGTGTCAAGCACTGTATTTTGGCGATAACGACCTTGGTGGTAGACCGTACTGGCCACTTCCAGTATTTATCCCCATCAGCTCACCCGTAAAACAGTTCGGTGCTAATCATTTTATTTTTTGTTCCGTCAAGAGGTTTGTGCAAGAACACAAACCTGTTCATGAACAAAAAATATAAGATATAGAGTGATTCCATGGTGATCCCGAAAAATACAGAAGAGAGCGGCCCAGAGTGAAGGGGAGTAGAGCACAGGTGGTGGCTAATGTTGCTGAATTAACTCAATTTTCAGGGAAAAAGACATTTGAGCCAGAACAGGGGGCCACCAGTTACCTCTAAACGTGGGCTTATACTGATGTATACAGCTCTCATTTCAAGCATCCTTACTGGCCCTCACCCCTTTAAAAGCTGCCCAATTTTCATAAATAACTCATGCATCAAACGTAGCCTGTATGAAGGTTCACATATTCACATTTATACTAGATCTTGACTTTGTCTTCTGTGCTTGAGAAACACATGTGCTAGATTCTCTGCATAGATGCGCGTTGCTAGGAGGTGCTTAGCGGTAGACAGAACCACTGGCCATAAAAGCACCCCGGGGGGGCTGAGAGGATAGCTCACGGGCAACAGGTTTGTCTTGCAAGCCACATGGGTTTGAATTCCAGCAACCCAGAGTAGAGAGGATAGCTCAGGCGCAACAGGTTTGTCTTGGATGCCACACAGGTTCGAATCTCTGTACATGTAAACCCGCCGCCACCGTTGTTTCCGGACCGGCTGATCTCGAGTTCTGCAGGCGGGAGGTGTCACCACCTGCAGGCAGACGTGGAAACACCAGCACCATTACAGCATGGTGCCTGTGTTTCCACTTCCCCATTCCCATGGGGACTCCATGGGAATGGGGATTTACCGAATTCCGCCTCCGGAATTATCGGGTCACCTTGCTTGTAATGCCCCTGTGATTCACAGAGGCGGAATGGTACTACTAGTCCGGCTGTAACCTGCTGGTTTTTCCGGCTTGGTTACCGCCGGACTCGTAATGAGGCCCTAAGTCTTGCTCTGTCTATTGGGCTCCGGACAGGGGGGCATTGCTGAGGGCTTCAACATCTAGAAAGATGTGCTTATCCATTCTAAAGCCCATAAATGATGTCCCAATATATCCATGCTAACACTATCCCAAATTCAACAAATCCTTCGCCTGGAAGCAAATTTTAGTTGGATTTTGAATATCTTACCCGATACTCACCAGTCCAGATAAGTACCAGATTACATGTGGCATTTTCAAAACACTAGTGGGACTTTATTTTAATTGGCATTGTTAAGGTTTCATTTGCTTTCATTTTCCTTATGTTTTTCTTGTTCACATTCCTTGTTAATCTTTAACTGATAGGCAAGTGCCCAGGGGTCAAGTCCTAAAAAGGAAGTGGAGGGACTCATTAACAAATCAATTGCATGCTGCCACACAAGAAATTACCACATCAAGGTGCCCTCTGAAAAAAGTGGGTGGACCCTGAAAAAAGTAGGGGGGACTCCGTCCACCCACATGTAACCCCGACTTGAGCACTGCATGAACTGCCCCACCCTCCTCCTGGAGTAGGCATTCTAATTAGTACCCAGAGTAATTATCTGGACACCCAGATACCATATTTCATATGTATTAGTGTAGTGGGCGCAGCAACAGATTATACCTGGAAAATGTCCTGAAAGGACTACAGGCCTCAGGTTCTACCTCTCACCTGAGGTAGAAGAAATCTAACCTCAACCTCCTTGATAGTGTGCCAGGCACAGACACTTGGACTTAATCCAAGTTTAAAGTTTCAGTTTTAATGTTGTGAACATATTCCCTTTGTCACATCATGGCCCCTGCATCCAAATCATAAGCACAACTTGGGACTCCCTGCTCCGTCCCACAATTAACAAACATCGGCAAGCGCTCTGGTGCCGGGTGGGAAGTGGCTTTGACTCATCACCTATGTTTATTTAAAGGTCGAGCTAAAAGGCGATTGTGTCAGATGGTCAAACCATGGTGTGTCTTAACTCCATATTCAGAAGAGGCCATATCAGGCATTACAAAAGATCTACTGAGGAGTGAAACAGCAAATACCTGAGGGAAATCCCTGAGGGAAACCTTTGACTGCGGTGTGTTCAAACCAGAATTCAATACAGATATTTCCTTGTCTGATCTATGATCCGTTCCTCTTTTAATAGCATTTACCTTTCGCGTCCGACTACTCAAATATGTTGTCATGCCTATCTATTAATGGCAATGCAGCTGTTTGATGTACAGGTGATGTTGGACTACGTTTGTGCGGTTTTCCTGCGGGGGACAGCAGAAGCCAAAATGTCAAGTTGAGTTACCTGGATGGGAAATTGACAGGAAGGCCTCTTAGTTGAGGTTGGATCCACAGAAGACCAACCAAGTCAAATATGCAAGCTACTTGATGTTGACTTTTTCAAGCAAGCATTTGATTTTGGATTGTCGCGCCTCTAGTGGTGCTGTCCTTTGGCATGATACATCAGTCTGCACATGTCATTAGTAACTCTGCTGCTGACCAGAAGTAACCCATGGCCTTTTTACATGTGAGATCCTCAATTGGAGTGGTATCCCATTTAGCAACAATAAGCAGCCACAAAATGATTTTAAAATCAGGAAAAGCAACGATACAAAATAAAAAAAGACTCATAAAGGCATGAAAAATGTAAAGCCTTCCAATGGGCAGAGGAAGAAAAAGAAAGGGGACACCACACGTTCAGCAATTTGACAATCATGTGCCATTTAAGCGGGCATTACTGCTTCAGTTAATGTCTGGGCCCATAGTTACAGGCCTTGGGGTGTTACCTGAAGTAGTAAAACTCCCCTGCCCCCCAAGCAAGGAGCTTATTGCTAGATTCTTTGAGGAAATTGAGAAATGCTGTCAGTGTTTCACAACTGAAAAAAAACATGGGCGCCATGGAACGGGAACAAGGGCCTACATTTAGTCCCTTTTCCCTTTCCGTGGCGGCCATTGCCGGGTCAGAGAAGCCCAGGGAACAGCAGTGTTCCTGGCACAGAACGACAGAGAAGCACAGGTAAGTGGAGGGGGGGTTGTGTGGGGGAAAGGAGATGTGGAAAGGGGGGATACGGGTAGGGGGATGGGGAAAAGGACCGAGTGGAGCGCGCATTTACCAGTGATCCTGTGAGGCAAGTTGCGGCCTCCAGCCCTGAGAAGACTCGGAGTGGAAGCTATAACATGTGGTAAAGACCCTGCTTCAACTTTCCTCATTGGCTGGAAGACCGAAGTCAATTTATGAGTCTTTTGTTTGGGTTTGAAGAGAAGAAAAACATTCCCCAAAGCAGTAGTTGTAACAGCACTATATGTAAAAAATGTACGTTCTTCAAGAGCAAAGACACACTCACTGTCCAGCTGCGGTACATGGTGGCCTCATTACTGCCTCATTGGTTAGCGCACTGGAAATCACAACGCTGTCCTAGAGTTGCGGAAGCACACGATAGCTTAGCAGTGGGTAGACGATGCTATTCCCCGAGATGAAATGCATCTTTTGTACGTGTTTCTCACATTTCTTCTTAAACTGAGAGGCTACTTCAGCTCTAACTCCCAACAATCTCACGATCATATTCATGTATAAATTAGACACATGTCTAATAAAAACACTACATAGTGCCTAGAACCTGAGTGGGGCAATGATAACCCTGAAAAGCAACAGGTGTCTGAAAGGGTTGCTAAGAACCCTGATGACCACCTAGAACCAGAAACTGGCACTGACATACAGTCTCGTGCTTGGCTTGGAAACAAGATGACACGGAGCAACACAGGTTCGATTCCCGGTCCGCGCTTAGAAACCTCTGGGTTTTAAGCGCATTATAAATAACCTATCATATCATATCTCCATGTGTAAAGCCTGCATGGGATGCTGAGAGCCCTACAAAGCGCCTAGAACCTGCCAGAGAAACCAATAATCCTAAGAAGCAATTAGGGCCAGAGAGGGTCAATGAGAACCCTGAAAAACACCTATAAAATGAGGACACTGAGAACTCTGCAGAGCGCCTAGAAGCCAAGATGGGCACCGAGAACCCATGACAGTGCCTACATACTGAGAGTGGTTCTGAGATCCTTGCATATGCCTAGAACCTAAGGGGGACACTGAGCCCCCTGCAGCAAGAACCAGAAAAAGGGGGGGCCATTGGGGGGCTAAACCTCAATAGAGATACTGATAAGAGAGCATTTACTACAGAGGAAGAGACTTTGAGACAAACAGGCGAATAAAAGATGTAGTGAAGGCAGTGGAGCATATCCCTTGTCTTCCAATCGTGTGTACCTACACCACTACGATAGACACAAACAAATATATATAGATCCGTTAATAACTTCATACACAAATACATATAGAGATACATATTTATAAAGAAATATGTATACATTTCTTTTTCTGGAATTACGGTACCCTTTCCTCGGATTCGCACAGAACGTTCACGCTGGGAGACCGAAAGGAAAACAATGTGGAAAGTACATTGTACATATTTAAAGGCCTCTTTGATACTGTCCTGCTGGAATCACAAAGAGGCCCTGAATGCAGCGGGGCGCTGAGACGTTTCACATCAACAACGGGACGTCCAGTTTCTCAAACGTCAGCGTGTTGCTCAGAGCTGTTTTTCCTCTCCATGTAAAGACATCACGTCCAGGTTATGCTTTGCTCCTCACCGTGCTTGGCCTCCTAGTCCCGAACCCAAGTGCTTTTGTTCACGCCATTTTCATTCACGGCGCCGTGGCTCGCAGCTGTGAAAGCTCTTCATCTTCCATTAACAGAAAAAGATGATTTTCGACTGCCGCTTCTTGTCTTTTCAACTTGAAGTTCAAGCAGAATTCCGGCTATTTAATGAGTGTCAAGGATGTAAGTGAAAAACAAACCCTGAGAAAATAGGCTCAGCCTGTCTTGGCATCTGTTGCTTTGCGTTAAATACATGTCCATGCCGAGGAAGCGAGGCCGAGACTCCAAATCCGTGCCGAGGAAGCAAGGCCAAGACTCCATAACCATGCAGAAGAAGAAAGACCAAGACTCACTATCCATGCTGAGGAAGGGAGGCCGAGAGTCCATATCCATGCCGAGGAAGCGAGGCCGAGACTCCATGTCCATGCCGAGGAAGCGAGGCTGAGACTACAAATCCGTGCCGAGGAAGCAAGGCCAAGACTCCATATCCATGCAGAAGAAGAAAGGCCAAGACTCACTATCCATGCTGAGGAAGGGAGGCCGAGACTCCATATTCATGCCGAGGAAGTTAGGCGGAGAGTCCATATCCATGCCGAGGAAGCAAGGCCGAGACTCCATATCCATGCTGAGGAAGTGAGGCCGAGACTCCAAATCCGTGCCGAGGAAGCGAGGCCGAGGCTCCATATCCATGCCGAGGAAGCGAGGCCGAGACTCCATGTCCATACCGAGGAAGCAAGACCGAGACTCCATATCCATCAGAGGAAGCAAGCCCAAGACTCCATATCCATGCCAAGGAAGCAAGGCCGAAACCTCATATCCATGCCAAGGAAGGGAGGCCGAGCGTCCATATCCATGCCGAGGAAGCGAGGCCGAGACTCCATATCCATGCCGAGGAAGTGAGACAGAGACTCCAAATCCATGCCGAGGAAGCGAGGCTAAGACTCCATGTCCATGCCAAGGAAGCGAGGCTGAGACTCCAAATCCGTGCAGAGGAAGCAAGGCCAAGACTCCATATCCATGCAGAAGAAGAAAGGCCAAAACTCACTATCCATGCTGAGGAAAGGATGTCGAGACTCCATATCCATGCTGAGGAAGTGAGGCTGAGAGTCCATATCCATGCCGAGGAAGCGAGGCCGAGACTCCATATCCATGCCGAGGAAGTGAGGCCGAGACTCCAAATCCATGCCGAGGAAGCGAGGCCGAGGCTCAATGTCCATGCCGAGGAAGCGAGGCTGAGATTCCATGTCCATGCCGAGGAAGCGAGGCCAAGACTCCATATCCATGCCGAGGAAGCAAGGCCGAGACTCCATAACCATGCTGAGAAAGCGAGCCCGAGACTGCAAATCCGTGCCGAGGAAGCGAGGCCGAGACTCCATATCCATGCCAAGGAAGCGAGGCTGAAACTCCATATCCATGCCAAGGAAGCGAGGCAGAGACTCCATATCCATGCAGAGGAAGTGAGGCCGAGACACCATATTCATGCCAAGGAAGCGAGGCCAAAACTCCATACCCATGCCAAGGAAGTGAGGCAGAGACTCCATATCCATGCAGAGAAGACGAGGCCGAAACTCCATATCCATGCCGAGGAAGCGAGGCAGAGACTCCATATCCTTGGAGAGGAAGTGAGGCCGAGACTTCATATCCATGCCGAGGAAGCGAGGCCGAGACTCCCTGTCCATACCGAGGAAGCAAGACCGAGACTCCATATCCATCAGAGGAAGCAAGCCCAAGACTCCATATCCATGCCAAGGAAGCAAGGCCGAAACCTCATATCCATGCCAAGGAAGGGAGGCCGAGCGTCCATATCCATGCCGAGGAAGCGAGGCCGAGACTCCATATCCATGCCGAGGAAGTGAGACCGAGACTCCAAATCCATGCCAAGGAAGCGAGGCTAAGACTCCATGTCCATGCCAAGGAAGCGAGGCTGAGACTCCAAATCCGTGCCGAGGAAGCAAGGCCAAGACTCCATATCCATGCAGAAGAAGAAAGGCCAAGACTCACTATCCATGCTGAGGAAAGGATGTCGAGACTCCATATCCATGCTGAGGAAGTGAGGCTGAGAGTCCATATCCATGCCGAGGAAGCGAGGCCGAGACTCCATATCCATGCCGAGGAAGTGAGGCCGAGACTCCAAATCTGTGCCGAGGAAGCGAGGCCGAGGCTCAATGTCCATGCCGAGGAAGCGAGGCTGAGATTCCATGTCCATGCCGAGGAAGCGAGGCCAAGACTCCATATCCATGCCGAGGAAGCAAGGCCGAGACTCCATAACCATGCTGAGAAAGCGAGGCCGAGACTGCAAATCCGTGCCGAGGAAGCGAGGCCGAGACACCATATTCATGCCAAGGAAGCGAGGCCAAAACTCCATACCCATGCCAAGGAAGTGAGGCAGAGACTCCATATCCATGCAGAGAAGACGAGGCCGAAACTCCATATCCATGCCGAGGAAGCGAGGCAGAGACTCCATATCCTTGGAGAGGAAGTGAGGCCGAGACTTCATATCCATGCCAAGGAAGTGAGGCTGAGACTCTCAAATCATACAGAATTGCAAGGAATGTTTCATGTGGGGAGGTTTCCTGTTCCATCAACTGGGGGTTCCTGCGATGCCAGACTCAGCAGCTACATGGGGCTTTACCATGGCGTGGCTTGCTTTGCTCTGGGAGAAGCCAGATGATTATCTGCTGCCTGTGCTTAAAATCTGGCACCCTAGCCTGCAAAGTGGGTGCAGGTTAAGATCCAAATCAGCAGACTCTGCTGTTAAGACCTTCTAAGTGACGTATGTAAGTGAGACAAAACGGATATTACTCGTCTAAAGGAGACAGTTGGTTCTTCTCTAACAATCATCCACAATATTTGGTCTCAGAACTTTACCAGAATGTACTCACACAGAACCTCAGGTAGCAAACATTGGGCACCTACAGGAGACATGGCCAAACAACGCTGAGGGCGATTGGTCTCATTGTGATGGCTCACCAGAAAATCTCATTCTTGTTCTAAATCACCTGCACTCCGAAAACATTCTGTCCATTATCCTCTTCCAAACCCAACTGAAACTCTGTCCTCGGCCAACCAGCAGGTCCCCTCAATCAACCATCCTTAATAGAGCAATTGGACTCTTAGCAGTGTGGCCGATGTGAATGAACCTTGTTGCCCTCCTCTTACGCCTTCTTCCCTTGTTGCAATGTGACGCCCCAAGCAGTGGACCACCTTGTCCCATCTATTCAGAAGCCCAAATGAAAGTCCCGAGGTCACCAGAGATCTTTCATTCATGGCCCTCATATGTGGAGCCCACTTCCACTTGCAAGCCATCAAAGAATCTGTGTTTGTGCACCCAGCCTGTGGAACTCACTTCCACTTGTGAGGGATCATAGATTCCCAGATCATCGGCTGTGGGACTCACTTCCACTTGTAAGGGGTCAGAGCTTCTCAGATCATCAGCTGTGGAACTCTCTTCCACTTGTAAAGGATCAGAGGTTCTCAGATTATTGGCTGTGGAACTCTCTTCCACTTGTAAGAGATCAGAACTTCTCAGATCATCGGCTGTGGAACTCTCGTCCACTTGGAAGAGATCAGAACTTCTCAGATCATCGGCTGTGGAACTCTCTTCCACTTGTAAGGGGTCAGAGCTTCTCAGTTCATCGGCTGTGGAACTCTCGTCCACTTGGAAGAGATCAGAACTTCTCAGATCATCGGCTGTGGAACTCTCTTCCACTTGGAAGAGATCAGAACTTCTCAGATCATCGGCTGTGGAACTCTCTTCCACTTGTAAGAGATCAGAGCTTCTCAGATCATCGGCTGTGGAAGTCACTTCCACTTGGAAGAGATCAGAACTTCTCAGATCATCGGCTGTGGAACTCTCTTCCACTTGGAAGAGATCAGAGCTTCTCAGATCATCGACTGTGGAACTCTCTTCCACCTCGAATAAGCAAACATCCTATTCTCATTTTTAGTAAGAACATAACTATTTTTCCCACTTGGTTTGCTGCTTTGCTTTCGTGTGGGTTTTGAAAATATACAGATTTCTTAATAGTCTTTTGGCACATTTGGTGATTTTGTTTGCCCTGTGCTCCCTTTTAATAAAATACAAATGAACATATATATATATATATATATATATATATATATATATATATATATATATATATATATATGTTGCATATTCTATTGAGGTAACCCCACAGACCAGGAAGCAGAAGGGGTGGAAGGCTGTTTCGGGAGGTGGAGAGAGGGAGGGGTCGAGGCAGGGCAGAGAGAGGGAAGAGAGGCTGAGAGTAGTTCACGGGGAGGGGTGGCAGAGTTATCCACAGACCAGTTAGTGGGATGGGGAAAGGACATTGTGAATTGAGAGTAGACCGGAGCAAAAGGAACAATAGATACACACACGTTCTTCTGCAAAGAAATCCGGCTGAAAAGACCACTTCGGAAAGCTCATGCTATGTGTTGTGGGTATTTTCAACCTGAAACATAAACAAACTACTGAGAACATTTAGGAATAGAGACCATTTGCATACTTTGCAACTCTTTTAGTTGCCAGGTATCCCTTTAACAGTCAAGGTAAATGTGGCTTTGTGAATCGTGTGCACCAGATACATATTCAGCTTCCCTACTCTTACAAACATGGTGGGCATGTTTGTGTTAGTCATATTTTCGTCGAACTCTTGTCTATTGCTTTTCTTAATTGTTTTAGGGCTGGATATGCACTTTGCATTATTGAAATCTCCTTATTCTAAAAACTGCCAATCAGAAATCTTGGGGGGAACATTTTCGGTGCCTGTTGCTTACCCCCAAAGAGCACATTACACTAATAAAAGGAGATAAATCACACTTTAGTATTACTGGCAGCCATTCTACGGAAGAGGTCTTCCATTTAAGTGTGCTTCTATTAGTTTTTATTTAGCAGAAATAATAGGGTGAGGGGCAATTCACACAGTCCATTGGGCTTACAATGAGGGTGGCAACATGCTCCTCGCATTCTTTGCAAGCAACCTCCCGATTCGAAACAGGGATTAGAAGGAGGTGGAGTGACCAGCTCTCGGTGTCAGGGAGCAACAGCCAGTCCTGCATCCATGCCTGCGGGTCAGCACATTTCCGGGTAACAATCTTGGACGCCTTGAAGCTTCCATCGGCAGCTGTTCGAGGCACTGATGCAGATTTCTTAGGGAAATGACCAGGCATCTTGGCCCCTGCCCTGATTGTCTCATGACTGCCTGACAAACCCTGTTCTTTGCCCGATCAGCATTGCCCTGACCTGTGAAACAGCCAGGAGCTCCGCTCCCCCTCTCCGCCCTCAACAGGGTACTGTGTCTGTGCAGTGTAGGGCGAGGCCGGAGACTGCTCCCAGCCTGCCCCCCCCCCCTCGGATACTACGAAAGGAGACAATGTTTTTTGTTTGTTTGTGTATTTATGTATTTATTTATTTATTTATTTATTTATTCATTTTGCGCACCAAACCCGTGGGTATCTGGGTGCATTGCATGTAAATTACAAGTGTTACACTTTCACAGAGAGACAAAAACAATCAAGTAGAATACAGTAGTTGACATAAATAATGAGCAGACAGGGCAAAATTAGTACTCAATAAGCCACCAGAAGACAAGGACTTAGGGATGTCAGATGTCATTTGACACTAGCCAATTTTTTGTGTTTTTCTTAAAGTTTTGGAAGGTCTGGTCCATTCGCAAGTGAGTATGGAGATAATTCCAGAAGTGGGCAGCCTGAAGTGGAAAACGAATGCCTCCAACGTGGTCCAGAGTTATCATATCCCAGGGAACGATACGTCTCATCACAATGTTCTTGACTCCCTGAACCCCTGAACGCGTAGCACTTAGGAAAGGGTGGGGTCTCAGCCAGACCCTGCCTGTCCCTGCCATTCCTCACTTCCTGCTACACACTCGGCATCTTTGTAGAGGTGGTGCAAAGGGAGGGAAAGATAGAGAGAGAGGCGGTGCACATGGATAACGGGAGCTGGCTGGAGGGGAAGGGGGAAGGGAGTGCAGAAGGGTAGCACAATAGGACCTAAGAGCAGGCACATGCAGTACTCATGCTACTATGGACACCTTAAAATACCTCTTGAACCTGGAGTTACTCATGGCCATCAGAGACCTTGTTATTTATCCAAATCTACCCCGTCATCATTCTGGATCTAGTGTGGAACCTGGTCACAGGCATTGCTGAAGGCCTTATAGCCTGCCCACCTTTAGCCAAGATGCCACTCACACCTAAGACAGCAATGAAGAATCTGAGACCAAGTCACCAAAGCATGGACACACTCATCTGCCATAGTTGCCATCCCCCTCTAGAGAGTTGGCAAAGGAGTTTGGTGGCAATGTCCACCACTCACCAACGTGTCCCCAAATCTATCCCCGACTCCTGCCACCTCAACGTGCCCTCCATCCTCTCTAACCAGCACAGCAGTGAAACAGGCTCCACCCTGCCCATCGCCCACATTCAGTGTCACTATTACGACACACACGAGGAACACGCATCATTAATAATATACAGCAAACAGGCTCTAGCCTGCTAAACACCAACACACAGCATAAATTAGAGGGTACACCATACTTATTCATCTGCACACAGGCAACTGTAACTCAGTGCCTGCCTCACACAGCCAAACACCACCAATTGCTCTTCTCCCTCTGATCCCACTTTTTAAAACACACTCCACCCTTTTATCTTGGAGAAACCCACGTTGCAGGATGCAATGCAAATGGTAAAGGTTGCGCCTGCTACACTAAGACCCAGCAACATAACATATACAGGGCACAGAAATGCTGCAAGGGTATAAAAAGTCCTTGGTTATTATGCACTTCCCTCTGTGCCTTGTTTCCAACACGGAAGACTACGCAGAGGGCAAAGAGCTACAGATGTGCCATGGATCGAAGGCTCTTTGATCTATGCTTTTTGTTCAATGGCTTGCTCTCCTTGTATGTTTAATGATCCACCAGTCTGACCTGGACGGAACTGGAATTGTATTAAAGTTCTACGTGATTTCATAGACAGAAATCAGTGAGTGTAAGTTAATTTGTGGCAACTTACTAAGTGGTCTTTTTTTTCTTTCTTTTAATGGCGAATCACTCATTCCTCCTACCACCCCCAACCCACCAACACCCTCTGCTCACAGACCCCCCTTTACCCATACACATACCTACAACTCAGACATTTCTGTCGATGAAACAAAGGTACACACATGATTAAAACGGTAACATGCTAGCGCAGGGTGGTAAAGAACCATGTTACCACACAACAGTAGCATACAATCTAATACCAATCACACTGCATGGCTCAGCTCCGCGATGCGGCCGTGTTTGCTATGGAAAACTCGGGGAGTTGGGTTCCCGTCACCCCACCACCCACAAGCAAGGGTATGCTGGGCTTTGTGGGGTCCCTTCCATGAAAGCTTTGTTTCACGTGACTTACTGTGCAGTCATAGTCTTCGCGTGAATAGTTTCGAACGGTTGTTGAGGGTGTTGAAGGCCCTTTTGGGGAAATGAGCACTTAGAACCTAAATAAATAAATAATGATGGCAAGAGAGCCTGTTTTCCTGGAATGCTGTCCCTAGAGTCCATTTATGCTCCAAAAGTGCTGTGAACGGAAATTTACATCAAGGGAAGAGAAGAGGCAGGAGCTGGAAACTTGGCCATTTGAAACATTTCTTTGCTGGGAAGTCCCTGCATAGCTTTAAAGCTTTGCTATATATTCCAAATCTACAAGCCATATATTTAATATCTATCAATCAAGAACAGTAATATCTTATTCATGCTTACTTGACAGAAAGTATTAGATGAAAAATCCTACCCCAAAAAAACACAACACAAATGTTTCCTTTACCAGCGCCCTCTCTCTGTCCCTTTCTGAAGCTTGTTCAGGCCTGAGGAGATAAATGGAGAAGTGCCACCACCTGACATCTGCCACCAGGGGACATGCAATTTCCATTATGGTGGCCCAAAAGAGTCGTGCCTTGGACCCCGCGCTTGGCATTAGCCAACAGGGAACATGCGATTTGCGTTGTGGAAGCCAGAGAGACTACTGCCTTGGAGCCCAGGCATGGCATGAAGCAACAAGGACTGTGCGATTTCCATTGTGGAAACCTGAATGACTCTTGCCTTGGACCGCGCGCATGGTGGGATAGCAATGCCACACCACAGAAGTACTTCATGTCTATAATGGAATAGATACCACCCCGGTGAAACCCAGGTGGCAGAACTTCCATTGAGGGTAACTGCTCCTCAGGCCTTTATTGTGGACGAGATGAGTGGTTTTTCAAATACTCCAGTTTAGTACCACCCACCTGATGACTCATGAGGTATTTATGTTATGCACTATTCTGGGGGGATTCTGCATGTGGCAAACCCCTCATAATTCGGTGAATGAATTGCATAGGAATCGCCTCAATTTTGACCCCTGCCCAAAAAGTGAGGTTAAACATTTAAATCCCTGCTACCCCAGCAAGGAAAGCGCATTGCATTCTGTGACGAATCCAAGGTTTTCGTGGCCTCTCCCCAAGGGGCAGCCAACCCCGTTGAGACTACGGAGGTGAGGCCGCTCACCTTAACTCCCCTAGAGGACAAGGCAAGCAGGATCCCACTGGGGGTGATTCCCCCACCTTTAGAGGACAGGAGATCCCTAGAAAGGGATATTAGCTACCCTCCCTATCATGAAGACATCAATACGACCTTTGTTGGCTGCATGGGGCTTACAATGACGGGTTACCAGAAAGATCTAGTAGAGATGATTGGTGTGGTTTCTGACTCTCTGGGCACACAGTATCAGCGAGGATTGAAAGAGGAATAAAGAGGCCATCATCATATAGAGGAAAGCGAGCGGCATCCATGCAGCATCAGAAGTGCAGAACCCTCCCCCTGGCAGGTGTGGCAGAAGGTGGAAAGCACACACAGCGCATGGCGTGCCCAACGGAGGTAGAGGCTGTGGAACGTTGAGAGCCACTCTGAACGTGGAGTCAATATTTCCTGACCCCGGAAACTAGCATAAAGCCAAGGCCACGCAATGACCGGCAGCACAAGGGACAGGTGCCGCAGAGTAGCAGGGAAACCACAAGAGAAAGACAGAAGCCCAGCCCAAAGAGAGGGAGGCAGAGGACCCTGTGGAACCAGTGACACTACCACCAACTATCCCCAGTCCGGCAAGGAACACCACACCGAACAACAAGGTACACTGTGGCTCCGGGGAATCAGTGAGTCAAGATGGGCACATAGAATAGACCATACCCCAAGGCAGAGTCAGCGAGATCATGCCCCAAGGTGGGGTGCTAGAAACCATACACCAAAGATCATACGACAGGGCAGGGTACAAGAGAGCATACCCCAAGTTGTGGTCCAAGAGATCATACTCTGGGCGGGTTGCAAGAGACCATAACCCAAGTTGGCTGCACAAGATCATACCTCAGGGTGTGGTGCAGGAAACCATACCTCAAGACGGTATCCACAAGATCATACCGCAGGGTGGGGTGCAAGAAACCATACCCTGACACAGGTTGCATGAGTTCATGCTGCAGGGTTGGGTGCGTGACACCATACCCTGATGCGGGTTGCATGAGTTCATCTGCAGGGCTGGATGCGAGACACCATACCCCTAAGGTGGGCCATGAGGAACCAAACCCTTCTGCAATGGGAAATCGTGAAGCTGTTTCACAGACAAGAAGGTCTGGAGCTCTCTGGTAAAGAGTAACAGGAACACTCAATTTTTAGAAAGAAGAGAGAGATGGAGGGACTTGTTTTGGACTGTAAAAAGAACACTTGCACTGACATTGGAAGCACCAGATGAACTCTGTATCAATGCTGAGAACCGTAAACAGACAATCCTGTCTCTGGGGTCAGAAACCATCCAACATCCACACATCTGGTTTAAGGGCCGAAATCTGTCTTTGTTTGCTTTGTATGTTTTATTATAAGTGATAGGGATAGCATTTAGGTTAGCATAGGATTATTAACAGAGGACTTTATTATTTGTAATGAATCCCTGAATTCAGACTTTGCTTTTCCGAAAAGGGACAAAATCCTAGGTCTGGCACACAATAGGTTTATGATTGTGAATAAAAGAGAGTTAGACCTAATGCCACCTTGGTCACCTCCTGATTCTGGCTAACCACAATTCCTTAAGGGGAGGAATGCACTAGCACATCCCTTAAATTCAGAGACCAACCTCTGCTGCTCATGTTACAGCCACTTTAGATGTGCACAGAAGGGTCATCACTGGCCTGACTGTACAATGTTTTACATGGGACAGCAATGGCATGACCCACCACTGTGGGAATCATTCAGAAATGTTGACTCCAGTACTGCACCCCTTCAGTTACTGCGCCTTCAGGTGGCACAAAATCCCGACTCCCATTACAGAGCCCAAACAGAGCAGGAGTTGCAGGGGTGTGCCCGCTCCTCTTGGATGCCCTAATGGGAGACAGGGGTTGCGGGGGTGTCCCCCACTTACCGTAATGTTGAGCAGGGACAAGAAGTTTAAAAAAAAAGAAAAACCCTGTGGCATCAGTGTCGACCCACACAAAGAATTGACACCCCAGGGTCGCAAGAGAGACAGCGGTACACTTCACTCTGTATTGTATTGTTTGTATTGTTTATTTATTTGTAGAGCGCACCGGGCCGTTAGGCAACTCGGCGCTTATGACGTCTTAGGTTACAGTTACATCTTAGGTTACATTTACATCTGAGGTTACAGTTACATCTTGGGTTATATTTACATTTACATTAACAGCTTAAAGCAACATATAGGAGTAACAGTAGTGTGCAGAGTAGAAGGTTAGCATTAGTATGTACATGTGTAACACAAGCAAGGTTACGGTTACATATATAGGGTTTACATTTGCAGTTAAAGGCAACATATAGGAATAGCAGAAGTATATAGAGAAGAGAATTAACATAGGTATGTTAAGTGCAACACCTGTGTATTGGTGCCTAGAGACCGGTCAAAGGGTTCTTCATCAGCAGTCGTTGGTGTGTAGCCAGAGTTTAACATTGGGTTTGAAGGAGTGGAAGAAAGGTGTAGTCTTAAGGAATCTGGGATTGGGTTCCATAGTTCAGCTGTCAGTACTGGGAAACTGGAGCCTCCAGTTCTTTTCAGATTGAAGTTGGGATTCTGATACTGTTGGCTTGAGCCTTTCTGGTGGGACGTTTAGATGTATGCTTAGTGAATTTCTCTGTGAGGTATGCAGGTGCTTTGTTATTGAGACAGTTGTGTGTAATGTTTAGTGTTTTAAGTTTGATTCTGTCATTGATGACCAACCATTTGGCGGATCTCCTTTGGTCAGATATGTGTTGTCCTTTGGGAATGCCTAAGGCTGTTCTAAGGACATTGTTTTGCAGGGTTTGGAGTTTATTAGTGTTGTGTTTGCTAGTGCCTAGGTAAAGTGCGTTGCAGTAGTCTAGTTTCAATAGGATTAAAGCCTGTGCAATAGTGTTACAGCTATCAGTGGTCAGAAATGGTTTACATGCATGGATTAGTTTGCAAGTGTAACTTGTAGCTGATGCTGTGGCATTTACTTGCTTGTTAAGGTTAAGGGCTGAGTCTCAATAGAAGCCTAAGGTTTTAACTTCCTTGGCTACCTTGATTTTAATAACATCAAAAGTGATGGATTTGTACATGTGAGAGAGTTTGTTTAGTTTGCTGGTGGACCCATTGATTAAAAGCTAGTTTTTTTCATCATTCAGACATCGATCGTGGGTGGCCATCCAAGTTTGTTTGATTTGATAGATTTTGTTTATGAGGTTAGTGTCTTTGCCGTAATCTCCATGGATTGGGATGAGGATCTGTGTGTCGTCTGCATAATTAGCGTAAGAGACACCCAGTTTGTCCAGAATATCAAAGAGTGGCTTTGAAAAATATTATACAAAGCAGGGGAGACACAGGACCCCTGAGGAACGCCACAGGTGATGGGTACTGGGTCAGCAGCTACAGTGGCCGAAAAGACTCTTATGGTTCTATTGTCCAGGAAGGAGTTTATCAACGCAGAGGCTTTGTGGTGAAGTTGGCAGCCGCTTTGAGATGGTTGCATAGTACTTTATGGTCGACCAAATCAAAAGCGGCTGACAGGTCTAGGAGTAAGAGAAGGAAGGTGTCTCCTCTATCTTTATGCTCATCTAGTTGGTTTTTGAGATCGAGGAGTGCCATCTCGGTTCTGTGTCTTGGTCTGAATCCAGATTGTCTGGTGCCTAGTAAATTATTAATCTCCAAGTAGGATTGAATCTGTCTAAGATTTTTAGGAGAAACAGAACTGTCGTTATGGGTCTATAATTCGTTGGCACACTAGGGTCTAAGTTATATTTTTTAAAAGGGGTAGTATTCAGGCATTTTTAAGGTTGGTAGGCACAGAGCAGAATTTAAAGGATACATTGATGAAGGAGGTGATGAACTGAGCTAGGTTTTGTGCAGCTTCTTTGATAATGGGGGCTGGGCAGGTATCACTAAGGCAAAGAGAAGGTTTAAGTGAAGTGATGATATTCGTGGCTTCTGCAATGGAAATAGACCTGAAGTTGAATTGGTTGTATGGTTTAGTTTGGTTGATGGCAAGTTCTTGTAAGATGGCTTCTTGAGTGAAGAGTGCAATGTTATGGAGGGAGGTTCTTTTGGCTGATATTTTGGATTGTAGCATGGTGATTTTATTGCATAAGGCATGTTGAATATTTGTGCATCAGGCTTTATAGTCTACAGGTGTGATAGGGGATTCTAATTCTCTGAGAATAGAGAAAATGTCCCTAGTGTTTGAGTTTGTTTTTTTCATTCTGACATTGAAGGTTTCTTTTTTTGACTGTATAATTTGCTTCTTATATCTATTGGTGAGGGAAGTGAGGAGATTTTTATTTTAGGGAGAAGGATTTTTTTTTCCAACAGTCTTCTGCTTGTCTTTTTTCTTTGCGCAGGGCTTTTAGGCTAGGGGTAAACCACGTGTTGACATGGGCAAGAGGTTTAGATTTGCTCAGTTTCAGCGGCGCAATGACGTCTATGGCTGAGTTGATAGTGTTATTATACAGGTCAACCAGGTCATTAGGGTTGGTGATCAGGTTGGAATGATTAGTGATGGGCTGAATCAAAGGAAGGAGATTTGTGACTGTTACATTTTTTTTACAGCGGGTGAGGGCTGGTGGTGCTGATAGTTTGGTTGTCTTAGTTTGAGGTAAGTCGGAAATGGTAAGCGAGATCAAGTAATGATCAGTCCATATGCATGGTTTAGTGGCAGTTATGAAGGAGGTGCAGTTGATATCTGCCACCCAGTCCAGGTTGCGTCCTTTGGAGTGAGTGGGAGTGAGTGGGGCCGTTGTTCCTGATGCTAAGGCCGGCTTCCATAATCATATTAGCTAGGATAGAGGCATTAGTATCTTTAGGATCATTTGTGTCCCACTGAGCTGCTGAAATGGTAAGTGAATAGGCGGGGAGGCGGGTATGGGGATGCACGTCACAGTGATCTTTGTGATGAATGCGCCACGCCATAATGGGAGTCGACAATTTAATAGTTGACATCATGGGCAGCGCAGTGATCACATAGATTCCTACTTTGCCAAATCCATTTCTATGCCCCAAACAGGGATGGAAATGAACTTTACGATGCCCAGCAGATTGGCTGCAAAGCTCTTCTGCTTCCTCATGCACTCCAGAAAGAAACTGAAGGCTATGATATCCCTTACTGCCCCCATGCCATCTCTATCCCCCTCACTCCCCATCCTCTCCCTGACTGTCACTGTCCTTTCTCTCTTTGTATTCTCCACCTTGATTGGTTGCTTGCTAGCTAGGCTTACATCATTAAATTTTGTATATGCGTGCATACATGACCCAAACATGACATGTAGATCTGCTGGAATACTAGCAGCGTTTCCAAAAGACCTGCCTGTTTTACTGCCGGTAGGGAGCAAAAAGCCTAACAGTGCAGATACCCTCAGTTTCTGAAGGTGGTCACAGTAATGATGCCATTTGGCGAGCTGAAGGCAAACACTGCAAGACTGCCAATGTGGTCCTTAGGCCTGTGTCTTTTCTGCGGCATGGAGGGTGTTTTGTTTGATTTTAAGTTGCTCTTTCCTGTGAGATAATAATCACTCAAGGGTGGTTTAGAAAGGAAATGACCAATAAGCAAGCAGGGATCTATGTTAGTCTTCCTCCTGCCTTGAGACTAATGGAAGATCAGAGTCCGTTCCGGAAACATCTTAAGACCTTTCCCTTCCCTGGATTAGCTTCCGTTCCTGCATGTCCTTGTCTCTGGATGGTTTCCTCGTGAGCGCCAGGACACCCCAGGGTGGCAGAGAGCTCTACAAGAAACATCATCACTGTTTGGGTGTTCCCTAAGTCTGGGATGCAATCACTGTTTTCTTCACTGCGCCCCAGGAAAATGTTTATTTTAATATTCGTATTCATAATTTTTCAATAGTATGTGATTGATATATTGTTAGAGTGATGGGGGAATTGCGGTTTTATTCATATTATGATTACCGTTAATTTCATAGCACATTTGGAAGCATTTCTGAGCAACTAGCCCACATGCAGCCGCAGACAGCTTGCATTGTGATTTAATGCACAGTATGAAGTCACTTGTGACCATGGAAACATTATTTTTCACTGTTGTGACTTAATTTCACGAAATGCACATGCCCCGGCTCAGAGGCATTGCTGGGGGGGTGGAGGGGCTATAGCCCCGGGTCCTTTGGTTGTAGCCCCGGATAGAAGCTCAGGGGCTACAACCAAAAGACTAGCTAGCCCAGCACTCGACAGTCCCCACATTAGTGTAGCCCTGGATCTTCTCCACATCTAGCAACACCCCTGCCCAACTATCCCAGGTCTCCCAAGACCGGAGGGACGTGCAGGACGTCTGAGTGCCCTGCTCCCATTCTCTTCTGGCTCAGCTTCGCTAACGACAAAAGGCCTGTGGCTGTGGCAGGACTACTTCTGAGTGCGGGGCTGTGTGAGGATGGAGTGGGAGCCGGGCCGCGCTCCGTAGTGGATCTTTCAATCTGGTGGGTCGCGTGCGGACTGCGGTACCTTGGCTTGATAGAGTCGTATGGTTACACTTGTGAGTGTTTCTGGCACTCAGGCTGGCCTGCTTCTGAGTGTGTGTGTCTGAGTACGGAGTTCCCAGAAAACAACCTGTGTATGACTGCTGTTTGCTCTAGGCATGCCACTGTGATGTTGTGCTGCCAACAATATCCCCAGACACGGGTGGTAGAGTGTGGTGTGAAGGGAGAGGGAAGGGGAGCTGAGAGATATTAGGTTGGCTGGCAGGAGTCAAGGCATTTTTCTGATTTCATGACCACACTCCCAAATGCATCTGCTTTCACATACAACTCGAATGACACTTGGCACAACACTTCTGCGTTAGAATGTAACTACCTTTCATGACAAAAAACTCGAACTGTAGCTACACACATAATTGAATATCCTCTTACACACACCCCTTCAGCGCATTTCCCTAGTGTACCTCTCTCAACCCCTACACATGCCAATTAGACCTGGGTGGCTAGCAGGGACTCGGCCAAGCCCTTGTAATCTTTAAGGGGTATGAGAACACCCTAACAATGTTTCCTTAATTTTGATTGGTCAATCTGCAGGCTATACAAACTGGTATAGCCTGCAGATTGAATATAGCCCGGAACTTAATTGAGGGCGCTTACCTTCCCCACCGCCACCGCTGCCACCGTCCATTACAGCCCGCAAAACACACTGTATGCAAGTTAATTGCAGCGTTCTAATCCGCTCGCACCTGCGTCCCATTCCGGAACTACAATTGTTGATGTTCCGCATTGATGTAGGAACGTGCCTGATGTAGCCCCGCCCCCCTCCAGGGAGAAAAATAAATGTCACTTTCATTTTGCTTCCTGCTTCGGTAATAGTGCAACATTGTGCTTTGCGCTCCGACACAATTGTATGTCCCAGATACATATGGCAAAATAAAAAGTGATCATAGCCTTCACACCTCTTTTATCTTGCACAACGCATGCCAGAAACCTTTGAATCTGCCTGCTCTGCAACCCTGTATAACATGGCCCATGCTCAAAACAAAATGAACGTTTTCTGTTGGGCAAGAATGCTGAAAACAATAAAAGCACACAAACTAAAGTAAGTTGAAGAGGGGAAATCCGAATGCCCCTTCCCTCCCGACTGGGAGAAGCACCCCCAACTGAATAAGCACTGACCGTATGAGGTTGCACCAATCCCCACCGCTCACATCATGGGCACGCACCACAAGCGGTATCCGGTCACCAGTCCATACAACCCTGCGGTGTGCAAACTCTACCCAGAGCAAGCCAGGATGACCAAGACCGAGCAGGAGACAACTATATGGATTGAATTGACAGGCATCTCCAAAATCCATGCTGCAAGTCATTAGAGACGCCATGACGACATGGCTGCGTTAGACAGGAAGCACACGTGTAACCTGCACTTTTGGGACACTCACACACCTATCCACAAGAAGAACCCACTGGTACAGTTCTATGAGCTAGAGGACAGTGACATATACATACTGTCTGCATGTTTAATATTTTGCCATTTAGGCTCGCGACAGCACCGCAGAAACGCAAGATGCCAGAAGAGCTTGTGTATATGTTTGCAGATGCTACATGCTATTAACCCTATGGAAAGACGGGAGCACTCAGGGGACCTGACCAACCACGACAAACCTTAACCTATGGACAATTACGCTGAATACATAGTCAGAGCCACAGTAGACCTTACGAAAATCCAGCAAGCCAGAATCGTCTAGCAGAAATCTCAAACCGCAAGATGCTGTGCAAGCAGAATAGCCCTGGCAGGGACTTCAACTGCAAAGACCATGATGTTGCAAGTGACATTCCTCACCAGCGCGCTACAGTGAGACCGGCCCCAGGAGAGAATATTCCAAGCCAAAATACAAATCAAATCGAAGTAATTCGGCCTCACCGACGGTCTCCTCACACATAACTCCGCCGAACTGACATGATGCCAAGGTCTGGAAGCTGGGAAGACGCAGCCATCTCATGTCTGGGACTGAGCTTGCAACAAATTGCAACAATCCACCTACAGCATGCGCTTGGAATGGATCACTCTCATGGCATTAGTAGAAGCATCCCATTGATACACACTGTCACATAGTCACACCGTGTCGATACACAATATACGGGAGCAGGTGTCTTGCGGGCTAGGAACAATGTTAGTCCCAGGCTTGGGGCCCGTGGCTTGACCAATGAGGACACTGGGGGTTAGGGGCTGGCGGCGGGACTCCTCAGTCAATCATCGGGTTCTCTAATGTAACATTTTTCAGGTAGCAATTTTTAGGGACGATCCAAACACACCACCTGACACAGTGGCCACCAATGACAACACACACTATAGGTTCCTATACTGGACCTACCACTCAGGGAGCCAACCCGGAATGGCAGTAGGTTATGTTATGTTATGTTACTTGGCATTTATATAGCGCAGTATATATATCATTGGAATGACCTCAAAGCGCTGGTAGGTTGAACGCCCTCAGGAACCCTAGTTGAGGTCAGTAGAGAGAGATAGTGTTGTATGGTGCGTGGGTGCACCGGATATGTGTGCAGCTGGTGTAGTTGTCGGATGATAGCTGCTTCCTAGCGATAGTGTGGTGCTGAAGGTATCAGTTGGATGTGTGCAGTCTGGTGGGTGGACACCCAGACTGGGTTCTGACTGCATAGGCCTGAGGAACACCTATTTGAGCAGCTGCGTTTTAATAGGGTGTTCATGGGGTAGTATTTGTATGTGAACGCTAGGCCGAATTATCAGGGGTATAGCTGTGTTCTAGTTGATTGATGATGTATAGTAGAGAGTAAGCGTAGTGATGTGGTATGGTGGATATCTGCAATGCACCCGAGACCAGTCACGTGAACAGGACAGTGGGGACGTACATAGCAACATATGGAAATATAGCGACAGGGGTCGATACAGATACAGGTATATATGGGGATACGGACATACACATTCAGATATACATTCACAATTCTGTCTAAGTGTGGCACATGCTATCATGCACAATTCCATCTAAGTGTGGCACATGCTATCATTCACAATTCCATCTAAGTGGGGCACATGCTATCTTTCACAATTCCATCCAAGTGCGGCCCATGCTATCATTCCCTATTCCATCCAAGTGTGTCATATGCTACCAATCACAATTCTATCAAGATGAGGCACATGCTATTATTCACAATTCCATCTAAGTGTGGTACATGCTACCATTCACAATTCTAAGTGTGGCATATGCTATCATGTACTATTACTTCTAAGTGTGGCACATGCTGGCAATCATAATTCTATCAAGTTGAGGCACATGCTATTATTCATAAATCAGTCTAAGTGGGGTACATGCTACCATTCACAATTCTGTCTAAGTGTGGCATATGCTATCATGTACTATTCCTTCTAAGTGTGGCACATGCTGGCAATCATAATTCTATCAAGTTGAGGCACATGCTATTATTCACAAATCCGTCTAAGTGTGGCACATGCTATCATTCACAATTCCGTCTAAGTGGGGTACATGCTACCATTCACAAATCAATCTAAGTGGGGGACATGCTTCCATTCACAATTCCGTCTAGGTGTGGCCCATGCTATCATTCATAATTCCATCTGAGTGTGGCACATGCTACCATTCACAACTCCGTCTAAGTGTGGCACATGTTAGCAATCATAATTCTTTCTAGATGAGGCACATGCTATTATTCACAATTCTGTCTAAGTGGGGTACATGCTACCATTCACAAATCAATCTAAGTGGGGTAGATGCAACCATTCGCAATTCTGTCTAAGTGTGGCACATGCTAACATTGTTACAACTGTCTCAACGTGAGGCTGGCTATTTTTCACCATTGTCTCGGGGAGTGGCACTAGTTAACATTGGCAAGTATGTTCGTATGTTATGCAGGACACATTTACAGTCCAGCCCTGAATAGATTTAGGTTTAGGTTGGTGGTCAAATCTCTCTAGGTGTGCATGGTGAATGTCTTTGGCAGTTTACGTTATGGAAAGGTTAGGTAGAGTGGCAGGGGCTTTCTGGAGTAGAGTGGTTGTTCTACACCCCATCCATGCCACACTTACATTTTTGTTGGTTTCTGTTCACTGCTGGCTTCACTGGCTCCCCCTGCAGACACCTGCAGACACGTCTTGGTGGCGCCAATATAGGAGTTGCCCTTTGCCTTGGGGTCCTTAGCCAGAGGGCTGCCCTGGGAAGGTCAGTTATGACCAGTTGGATGTACCATTCAGTGGAGGCCGGCGGGTTGGAGGGCGGAGGGTGAGACTGGGAAAAGCCCAGACACAAAAAAAAGGACTACACCTTTTTGACTGCACCGTCTGGATGCAGCCCAGCACAGAAAAACAGGCTCAGGTGCCACAAAAACACTAGACAAACACACTGTAGGGTGTCCTGACCCACGTTTAAGCTACCCTGCTACAACATTTGGTGCTGTGGGCTTAGGAAATTCAAGATGGCGGAAAACCCACATGTGCGCCGAAATCCAGGAAAGCTGCGCAGTTGTGCGCACACCAAAATGGTTACCTAACTTGCCACCCACCAGGGTAAAGAAAGGTCTTTGTTAACAAAATCCACTTTTACTGATGTCAAAAAGTTGCTGAAATCGTGACTCATTGGACCACTTTAAAGATTCAACCCTTTTTGTGGGGTTCCACATAACCATCTTACTGTAAGGAGCCCCATCAAAACAATGTTAAGCAAGGATTTACTACCATGTAAGAACCATTCCTGTTTAGAATGCATTAATCCAAGAAGATCCCAAAAATGGGTGCAGTACCAGTACTCACCACTATCCAAAAGCCGGCGTTTTAAAACCCACTGTGTGTTTTTCTGAAGGCAAGCAAAATGCCTATTTCAAACCTTGCAACATGTGCAAAATATTCACTGAACACCAGCAGACATTTGGCAGAATGGAGTTTTGTGTGCCTACAAAATCTGGGAAATGAAGAGCCCAAAAACAATGCTTATAACAAAAATGCTATGGAGTCAGCAGCTTAAGCCTAACTGCAACTGGATTTAAAACCACCAAAATCGAAAATGTTAAATTAAATGAGTGACCTATGTTTGGTGTCACATGCCTTTGTAACTGTTGAAATGTCATAGTTTTGCACTTAGAATCAGCATTCTAGCTGCATGTGTAAAATTACAAGTTATTTTAAAAGCAACAAAAAGTTAGCTGAAGGTCTGGCTTAAGGAACTTGATTTTGCCTAGCAACGGATCCCATCAGGAGTGAAACTTGAGTCACAACTATGTTCCCAGGCCAATGTTCCTTTTGCTGCCCACAATAAGGATATGCCATCTATCTGATAATTGAATTTCCTGTGCTCTGCCAGAGAGTGAACAAAGCCCTCTCCACTCAGGCAAAGGTTTTTATTACAGACGTCGTAAAAAGTGGCTTCCTCCTGGAGAAGCTGGGAGGGGCACTGCCTGTGAGAAGCAAGCTGGCTTGGCAGAAACTGGAAAGACTGGTTTCTGTACCATGTGACCTGAAAAGACACACCCCTGCAGCAAGGATATGGTTTTATAAAAAGGGGGATAATTCATAGTGCGGACATGTGAAAATTTTATAAATGATACCATAATTCTTGTGATTTTTCTGCCCACAGTTTAAGACGTGGTAGGAACCGGTGGTATGTTCAGGGGGGTTTTAGCGGAAAAGTGGATATCACTCTAAATGTGTGCATGTTAAAAATCTGAAACTTCATCAGTTAATGTCCCTACCCCCTGCACACATGTATGTAAAGTTGGGTCCATGTCGGAAATTGAAAAAGCAGTTAAAAAGTCAATTATGTACACTCTTTGAATGCAAGCTCCGAGAATGAGCAGATTTGGACATAGACATGGCTAAATTCAGCCACACCATGTATATGTAATTTCAAACAACTGTGTAACTCTGAAGTATGGATTTTGATCATATATATATTTGGGTGCACAGATGATAAGGGAGGTTGTTTCAAGAGATCATAAAATGACATCAATCTGACTCACAGTTCAGTTTGCCAATCAAGCGGAGGAATGGAAGCCTGACCAATGACGAATGAGAGGGGCAAGTCTAGTGATGCAACACACACACCCATTCTCAAGAAACAGATAAAAGCAGAGAGTCAGGACACATAGAGACATTCAATTTCATCTGCCGCTGGAAGCCCTGCCGGAAAAATCCATACTTACCTCCATCAAACTCCAGAAAGCCAAACTAGAGACTTCAATCTATCCAGAGCAGAGACCAGACCAGAGAGAAAGCAGTGCTGTGCCTAGCAGAGACCAGACCAGAGAGAAAGCAGTGCTGTGCCTAGCAGAGACCAGACCAGAGAGAAAGCAGTGCTGTGCCTAGCAGAGACCAGACCAGAGAGAAAGCAGTGCTGTGCCTAGCCGAGACCAGACCAGGCGCTGTGAGCAGAATCCGGAAAGACCTGACCAGACTGAAGATCGTGACCAAGTCGCTTTCCTGTTCAAAATCTCTTGTGAGTACTTAGCAAAACTCAGAACACATCTCTTAGTTTAAATTCATCTAATTCAATCTATTTAACCTAAGTAGAACTGCCTCCTATCTGTCACCTGTCATTTCTAGTAAAATTTGTCATTTTGAAAAAGTGTGCGTTTAAAATTTACAAAACCAAAAACGACCTTTACTAAATTACTCATATCTCCGCAACCGTTTGGGCTAGAGACTTGCAATAACTTTCATTTGGAAGCTGAGATCCCAGGCTTTCCTAGGACCCCAAAACGGTAGAGATAGTCCTTGCGGTTCCTTTGTAATAGCGCTCAGCGCATCCGCGAATTTTACCGCGATTTGCAATTTCTTCACATGTAAAAAAACTGCTGCTGCCTGATTTCATTTGCCAGAAATTCGTTTAACCTGCTAACTATCCCTGCATCATTGCTAGTGTGAGCCTGGACTAATATTAACTAGATACCACTCATCCAGAACCTCTAAAAGGGAATGAAGAGCGTTTCCAGCATATTTCTCATTCATTGCTAGCACCTATCAAAGCATTTGCCTGTGTTTTCAAACTTCTGTTTAAGCTTGCTGGATTGAACTGAATTACAGTTGATTGCATTTCTGAGAACTGTGTGTTTTCCTTCCATTTCCTTGCCTTGCATCAAGGGGGGGAGGGGAGTAGCCAGAGAAAAGTGATTACATTGTTTGGTTGAAATCATATTGCGTATTTTCTGTACTGCATTCATTGAATATTGCATCCACCTGAGCCTACATAAAGCATCCTCTACCACATTATACTTTTGTTCCTATTTACCAGTGTGCTACCTTATCCATTTCATGTCAACTCATTAGTGATTAAAGAAGTGTGCTAGTGCCAGATTCTCCGTTGTTAATATTTACCATATCAGATTAAGTGTGATATTCAATTATTAATTTATTAAAAAGTGTGATATATATTTTAATTTATCAAATAAACCTTTTAAACTTGCAAAACAGAATTACTTCTTGGCTCAGTGGGGTCAGGGGGATTCCAAGAGAGGGGTGTTATACAAGGGTAGTCATCCAGAACGCATGAACTGGACCTAAAGATATATCAATAAGGGTTTTCATTCAGTATTCTAGACTAGGCGTTAACTTGGCTGTAGTGCTGAATTGAATCCTCTTACAAAGTGGGGGCTCGAGCCGAGACGTTGGGTTAGATTTACCAGTTGTGCAGCTTAATACAGTGTGCTAACTGACGGGATACATACACCCGGTCGGATCACCACGCTGCATTACGCTGTGAAGCATTCCTCAAAAGGGACACTCCAAGAAAAGTTCTGTTCTGCAAAAATAAAATACTAACTTCTGTAAGTCAGGACAGAGACCAATCTCTAGAATGACGACCTTAGTAGACATGAAAATAGCCAGAGAGCACCTCTTGCATAAGCTATTTGTGAGAGGTGAATGGACCGAACAGGGCCAGGATGTGTGGTTGCAGGCCATCACACAACAGGTCACTGAAACAGGGTCAGATATATATAGAGATCAGGGTCCCTTACATGTGGCCCTGAGTGAACTATATATGGCTCCTAAAGCCAAAGAGGAACACAATAAGATCGCCAGGATAGCAGCATACCTGTACCTATATATGGGAGACATGCAGGATAGATGTGCTGAAAGCCAAAATCTGGCAAATAGGCAACAGATGGCATTACAGAAGGTCCAATCTGATCTGGACTCTTCTGAGCAGAGGCTGCAGAGGAGCCAGGAGTCAGAAAATGACAGCAGACTGTACATTACTAAAATAAAGGAGGATATGGATGTGCTGCAAAAGGAAAAGTCAGAACAGGATACTAGATTTCTGGCCCTGCAGAAGGAGCACCAAGACAGTTTGGACTCCTTACTGCAGAGCCAGAAAAAGCTGGAGCAACAGATCAATTTCAACAGGGCATGCACAGAGCAGGTAGCCACCCTGCAAATCCAACTAGACAGAGAGAAAGAGGAGAGCAATAAACTGATCCTGAAAGACCTGGATACCCAGGCAGAGTTTGATCAGGAGCGCCAGAAAGCTGGTGCCTTCCAAAGGCAAAGGGACGACCTGGCGGCACAAATGCAGGCTCTTAGTCAGGAAAGAGACGCCTTAGGCCAGGAAGTCTGCCATTTAAAAAGGAAAATGGAAGAAAATCACCTGGCCCACCAGGGACTGGGTGACCTCCAAAAAGAAAACCAGAACTTGCTAGAGCACACCAGGAGGGTGGAGGATGCTCTAGCAAGAAAGGAGCAGGCCAATAGGGACACAGCTCAGGAGGTAACCCTCCTGCAGCAAAGACTGGCCCAGTTCTCCAGGACCAACCAGGAAGCACAGAGGGAAAATGAGGCCCTCTGTCAACACAATGATAGGCTCCAACAGCAGGTAGCGATGCAGGAGAGACTGATAGAGTCGAGTAAGGCCTTAACTGAGGAACTGAAGGCACAAATGCAGGCTCTTGCATTGCAACAGGGAGCAGGGGCGGATAGAGATGAGGTTCGCTGGGAAATGGAAACTCCGGAGCATAACCTCAGGAGCCCTAGTACCAGAGGCCCTCATACCTCTCAGTCCCTGGACTCTGCCACCCCCATGTCCCCTGGCGCACATGAGCACAGGGCCACAGGGATGGCAGATTACTATCCAGCCAGAAGCATGGGGCTCATAGGCCAGTACCATCCAGGAATGGAGGGGTGGGCATCCGGGTATGGGCACCCAAGTACAATACAGTTCAGTGGGGAACCCCAGGAGAGTAGGCCCATTAAGGGCATCCTGAAAACCTCTGCCCAGTTAGGTCAGTGGAGGGGGTACCCATCAAATCCTGACAGCAAGGAGGAATCTGAAGACTCCTCTGAACTGCGCAGGACACAGGAGACCAGGTCCCCACATTCTGCCAGCCATTCCCAGGCTCGCAGAATCCGGGAAAACCTGGAAGAACAGACGGGAACCTCTGGGAGCAGTGCCTCTGAGTCCGACGAAGAATGGACAAGGGTTACCCGAACCAAAAAGGCCAATAAGGCAAAAAGGGCCTTGCTCAAGGACCCCTTAAAGCAGATTAAGGCGATCAGGAGCGTCATCACGCCTTACCATAAGAACGCTAAGTATTCTGTTTGGGAGCACTTAGAGTTGTTTGAACAAATGATGGAGACTTTCCATTTGAAGGACAGCCAAAGCTGCATTCAATATGTAAAGTGGACCTTCTCCCCGGAATACTCCAGTTTCTTTGCGGGGCTGGAGGACCAAAATCATTTAAGATGGTCCACCTATAAGGCGGCCATCCTGAAACATTTTTCTGTTCACAGAAATCCTCAAGAGGCTCGCAAGGCAGCCTACAATTTGCAATGTGGGGAGGATCAGGCCCCACAAGAATTTGTGCAGGAGTTAAAGCGGGCTTTTGCACAGACCACAAGAAGGGTGCGCACGGATAGCCGTGAATTTATAAACACGTTTTTCCATGCCTTGCCCAAATATATCATGACCCAGCTCGTGAGGGATTTTCACGAGAAAAGATCTTTAGACTGGGTCATTGAACAGGCTACCCGCATCTATGAGGTGCAGAAGCCCATAGAAAATAAAAGCAATGCCCAGAAAAACCCCAAAGCCAACAGCACCCCTGCTGCTGCCAAGGTGGCAGAGGTAAAGGTCACCCCCGTTTTGGATTTGGAGATGGGGGGGCCTAAAAACCTACCTGCACCTAATAATGCTAGGCCCAGAAGGTCCTCGGGCCAGTCGCAGACAGGGAGCCAGGGAGGCAGCCCCACAAATGGGGTCCCTCGCTCTCCTGACTATGTAAGTCCTCGCTACAAAGGTAACAGACCCATCCTGGGTTATGTGTGGACTCCTCCAGCCCAAGGGGGGGGATCCAGCCAAGCACCTAACCCAGGGAACTTCCCTCCAAACTTCCCACAGGAGGGCAGAAATTTACCAAACCCTGGGCAGAACTTTTTCCCCAGATATCCACCCGACTTCCAACCCCAAAATCATCCATCCTTCTCTCCTCAATTCCCTGAGCCCAGACCACTGAATCCGGGAGAGGGGAGGCCAAGGGTGGAGGGGTACAAAAATCTTCCCAACCAGGGGTACTACCAGAGGAGGGACAGCTACCCTTCCCGGGATCAGCCCAGGGGAGAAAACAGGGCCCCGTATCAGCCTGAGCGGGTTTCCCAGTTAGAGCGCCAGGTTCAAAACATGGCGCGGGATATGGGTCATATACTGAGGGCACAGCAGAACCCTCAGATCAGCATGCCGGCGCAGAACGCACCCAACTCTGGACCTGGTGCTCCAGAACAATGACGGGGGCAGCACCCCGATAAATCACCGGTTCCCAGGGAGGAGGCACAAAGGGAAGGGGGGTGTAAAGCCTTGGAGGAAGCTTCCTTCCTCACTTGTAAACAGCCCCTGGAAACCCAGGAACCGGAAACAAAATCTCTTGCCCCTGAAAGTCTGCCTCCTAAGGAGCAGAGGGGGGGTAGGAGAAACAAAAGACCCAAACAGACTCAGTTTGAGGAGGAGGTACAGATCTTCCAATTTGAGGGAGAGGGATCCTCAGAGGATCCTGGGAAAAGGATCTTCTCCTTCAGAGAGGGGGGAACTCCTCCCAAAGAAAAATGGGTCCCTAGGGATGCAAATCCAGACTGGGGAGATGTGGAGACTGAGCTACCGCCGCCCACCATCTCATCCCAGAACCAACAGCAAGAAAATCCCCTGGTTCAAACCCATCCTGGCGACTGCCTCCAAAAAGGGGGGGGCGGCCCAGAAACGGAGCCAGGGGAACCCACAATGGCTCTGATCTCCAGTTGCAAATTTTTTCTTTCAGATTCCCAAGACTCTCCACAGAATTCTGCCCAAATCTCCTCGCTAGCGATGTCCAAAACCAGAAAATTAGCCCACCAGTTGTCCAAAAATGTACATTATCTGTGCCCCCTTGAGGAGAAGGAGGGAAGATATTATGCCCCGGTACAAGTACAGGGGCAGGGTACAATCTCAGCACTGGTGGACACTGGATCTCAAGCTACCCTTCTGTCCAGAAGGGCCTTTGACGAACTGAATGCAGGAAGGGGAGAGAATTACCAAATTCCTCTCACCTCTCTTCCTGGACAACTGCAGAACTTTGACGGGAAGGAAATTCCCGTCGAGGGGACGGCAGACTTGGACATTAAGATCGGGCGACATAAGTTGAAACACCCGGTCATAGTTGTGACCCCAGAGGGCACCCCTTGTTTACTAGGGAATGACCTCCTGAGAAGGTTGTCACCCCTAATAGATTGCGTAAACAAGGTCCTCTGGACTCAGACTAGCCGACCCATAAAATTAAAACAGAGTGTCAACCATGTTAGTTTAAACGGCACATGCCACATGGTTGAACAAAAATCTGACCAAGTAGAATTTCACTTCCAGAATAGCCAAATTCCAGACGTGACAGTAATAGCAGTAGGACAACAGACTGGTGATGGGGGGTCCTCTCTATTTCTGAAAATCAACCTTCCTTCCAGTCTAAAGTGGTATTCCACGCTGGAAGGAAACACTCTGAACTTCTATACTAATCCACAATCTGAAACTCCCACTCCTATAGTCCAGAAAGATGTGAAATCAGCTCAGAGCCTGGCTGATATTCAGCAAATTGGAGAGCAGTTGTTCATCCCTGTTCAGTTAAATGATGGGAAGGACTCTGTTCTCGCTCGAGTGTGTGTGAACAACGGTAAGAGCTTCATCAGCGAAGCCATGTTTCGCCAACTCCCAAAAGATCCAGCCATTCCCACCTTCAAACTGATAGACAAATGGGAAATGGACCTGGAAGCACCTAATTCCAAACATCTCCTGCCAAGCAGGTGTATGCTCAAAATCTCCATTGGCAACAAGAGCATAGTCCACAATTGTTGGGTCGTGCGAGACGTCCCTGCCGCCTTTTACTTAGGCAGTGACATTCTCAATCGCTTTGCCATTAGTTTGGACCTAATAAACTTCAAAGCTTGGTCCCGATTAGCGGATAATCCCATGGGCTTTGATGATCCAGAAAAAGCATTTAGGTCAGCTCAATTGCTACCTTATGCAGTTGAAATTCAGGTAAAAGAGGAAGTCACCATCCCAGAAAGGACCCGACAATTCTCCCTGGAAGTGAAAGTTAAAAGAGGACAATATTTGCAAAACCCTGATGCTTACATACATCTAAATGCTTCTCTCCAACAGCAAGGGTTGGGGGTAAACCCAACACCATTAGTCAACATAGAACATGACACCATTCCAATAGAGGTGGATAACAGCGACTTAAAGAGTATTACTCTAGCCGCAGGCACCATTGTTGGAATGGCGGTTGATGACCGACATTTTTCCATTGATTTAGGTAATGAACTGTTAGGACCAATCCCCAAGGACTGTTTTGACAGTGACAGTGAGGACCATACAACACCAGACAGGATTTTTACCCGGCATGGGGGGAACTTCCTGGTGTACACTTCCTGCCCCTATGGTAAGGAAGATGTGACTTGTGACTTCAGGAGGGATGAGGTGATTTTCCAGGTCCATGAGGGCTGCCTTTCCCACCTGAAGCCTCCAGTCCAAATCAGCACTCTGACCAGGGACTTCTCCACCCAGCTGGAGGAGGCCGCGGAGATAGCCAAACCAGAAGTCTTTCCAGGCTTCAGGCAGATGGTGGAAGAGAGAGTCAACCTAGCTGATGCCTGTGTGACTCTGGAACAAAAGCAAAAGTTGAAACAAGTTTTCTTGGATTTCCAAGATCTCTTTGCGGTAGACTCATATGACTGTGGTCGCACTGACATCCACACAACAACAATCCCCACGGACCCTGGCATGACTCCTGTGTTTGTGAAGCAATATCGCTTGCCTCTCGCATCAATGGAGTCCCTTACTGAAATAATTAAGAACCTTGAGTCCCGGGGAATAATCCGTCCAGTCCACAGCACCTTCAATAATCCGGTGCTGGGAATATTGAAGCCAAACGGCCAGTGGAGACTCTGTGCCGACCTCAGGGAGCTCAACAAACGGGTCCATACTTCCCGATGGCCTCTGCCCTACATTGACCAAGGGCTGGCCCAGATCCAGGGGTCACAGGTATTCACTGCAATAGACCTGACCAATGGATACGGGACCGTGCCTGTCAGCAGGGAGGACCAATACAAACTGGCTTTTACCTTTGGGGGCCAGCAGTACACATGGACCCGGACTCCCTTCGGATACCTCAACTCCGGCAATGAGTTCAATATTTTCCTACATAAGGCCATGCCCGACCTGGGTGCAAGGGGTAACCTGGCTTATGTAGATGATGTCCTCATCAAAAGTTCATCTGTGGAGGAACACATAGCGGAGATCCGTTATGTTCTGACACAGTTGAGGGCCGCCGGAGCAAAACTTTCCTTTCAGAAAGCACAGTGGTGTAGAACCCGTGTTAATTTCTTGGGGCATGAGATTACTCCTCAGGGTCTCTGTCCCCAGGAAAAGAGAGTGGAAGCACTTCAGAAACTGAAAGACCCCACAACTCTGCGGGAACTAAGGAGCCTCCTTGGACTGACTAATTACAGCAGAAAGTTCATTGAGGGCTACGCAGAGATCACCAGACCCCTGATTCATCTCCGGAAGGGGGGGGTCAAGTGGGAATGGGGTCCAGAACAAGCCGAGGCAGTAAAACAACTCAAAAGAAGCCTCTCACAAGCGCCTTGCCTAGCTTACCCTGTCAGAAACAAGGAGTTCTTCCTGGAGACGGGGTTCTCTAATACGTGCTTGACAGCAGTATTATATCAAAAGCATGACAAGGTCAATAAAGTAATCTCCTATGCGAGCAAAACTTTATCCTCTGTGGAGGAAAAATTCAACGATTGTGAGAAGGCACTCCTGGCAACGGTGTGGGCATTGAAGAATTACCGCCCGTTTATCCAGGGGGAACACATCATAGTGGAGACTCCACACCAGCCTCTGCAATATCTCCAAAGTGACAGAATCCGGGCCGGAAATGTGAGTAATTCCCGAATTACTTCCTGGATTCTGTCAATGCAAGGCTTTCCTGTGGAGGTCAGATATGGCCAAAACAAGAAGAGTCCCCTCGCGCAAGGTCTGGCTGACTTGCATGATTGTGCCAGAGAAAACTGTCTCGAGGACGAAAGTCTAAAAATAAAGGACAACATGGAGGCATACCTTAATTCCCCCCACAAAGTCTTTGAAGAAGACAAGTGTGAGGGAATGCCCACTGTGTATGTGGATGGATGCTCTTACCATGTCGACAACAACGGGGAGAAAGAACTGGTGGCCGGCGTAGGGAATGCATGGGTGAATGTGTCCCCAGAACCCTCCGCTGGATACAAAATTGGTCCCCGAAGTAGTCAGGTGGCAGAATTGATGGCTGTGCATCAGGCCATCCTCACTGCTGTCCAGCATCAACTCCACGAACTGGTCATAATCACAGATTCGGATTATGTACGGAACGGGTTCGTGGAGCACCTGGTTAATTGGAAGACCAGAGGCATGGTATGTGCTAACAACAAACCCTTGAAACATGGGAAGTTGATCCAAAACATTGATGATCTGGTCACCTCGAATGGGATGACCATCTATTGGAAGAAGATCAAGGGTCATTCCAAAGTAGAGGGACCAGACAAAACTGGAAATGACTTAGCTGATCAGCTGGCCAAAACCGGGGCCATCCAAGGGGATCTAATTGAGATTGAGTCCCTGTTGGGGGAAATCCAGGTCACTGCCATCACTAGGTCCCAGACAAATGCTCACAACGACCTCTCAATTGCACAATGGAGTAAGGAGACCCCTGATGCTGATTTGATTACTGCTCAGAAGGGGGATCCAATAATTGGTAAATTTTACCAGCACCTTGAGGACCCTGAGAACTTTCCCCTGACGGATACCGATTACATTGGGAAAGAGGACCTAAGAGTGTTGATGAAATGTCCCAAAATGTTCCGGATCCAAGACGGTTTGTTGGTAAGGAAATCCAAAGCTGGCCACGATCAGTGGGTGGTTCCTACCTCATTCCGAAGCCTGATGTTAAGTCACGCCCATGATGCGGCCACTGCCGGTCATAGGGGGTTTCACACAACATTGGGAATCTTAAGAGAGGTTGCATACTGGCCACACATGGGGCAGGACCTCGACCAGTACCTGAAGGGTTGCCTTGTGTGTGCACAATTTCAGCCATCATCCCTCACACACCGGGCGCCTTTACAAAAGAGGGGAATGACACTGCCATGGTCAGATTTACAAATCGACTTTGTAGGCCCTGTGATTCGCTCGGCTAGGGGGAATAAGTACATGTTGACCGTGACATGCTTGTTTACCAAGTGGGTGGAATGTCTCCCAGCCCCAAATTGCAAGGCAGAAACTGCAGCGGCCTTGATGATTAACCACATCTTTTCCCGTTTTGGTCTACCTCAAAGGATTGAGTCAGACAGAGGTAGCCACTTCACCAGTGAAGTAATGACAAAGATGTGGGAGATACTGGGGGTCAAGAGAAAGCTGCATATTGCTTATAGACCAGCTTCTTCTGGGGCAGTAGAGAGATATAACCGGACAATTGTGAGCATATTAAAGAAGTTTGTGGCAGATTCTGGGCCAAGTTGGGATATCCGATTACCTCTGGTCCTAATGGCTATCAGATCTACCCCTTCATCTGCAACCAAAATGTCACCATTTGAGTTGATGACTGGGCGCAAGATGGTGCTTCCGCAGCATTTGCTCTACAGGACCCAAGAGCAGACACTGATAAATGCCTCCACTACTCATGAGTATGTAGAGAATTTAAGGAAACACCTCCAACATGCTTTTGCTTATGCTCAGCGGAATCTAGAAAGATCGACTGATAGCATGAAGACCCATTATGACCTGAAAACTTCCAGGAAGGAATATCAGGTGGGAGACCGGGTCTATCTATACAACTTCCAAAGGAACCAGGCCAAGCAGCGCAAATTTTTGCCTACGTGGAAGGGACCCTTTGAGATCGTCGATAAGATCTCCCCTGTGGCCTACAAGATCCGCATCCCCAAAGGTGGTTCGGCAGAGGGGGAAGACAAGTGGGTCCACATAAACCAGTTGAAATGTTGCCATCCCAGGCACACTCTGCAACAACTGGAGGAATCCTCTGGAATCCTAGCGGGTACTGTATCAGACTAATTCAGTTCCAATCATAAAACCTACCACATCTAGTCTCTAAAATATTGTGATTTACATGAAACTGTCTCTAGTGATGCTGTTTTTTTTTTCAAAATAAGAATGTAATATTTCGTTACGATGAAATGCATATGCTGCCCCTTTATCTCAACAGGGGTGGAAAAAAAAATCATCTATGAGTAGATATTGCCGCTCTTCCTTTATCATCCTAGGAGAGATGAAACCATGAAGGATGACCAAGAAGGACGATCCGGAGACCGGGAGCAAAGACACAACGGGCCCGGGGTACCGCCCAATCTTCCCATCAGGACCGGCGAGGAGAACTGATCGATCTGACCGGATGGAGAAGAAGATGCTGAACTGTGCCATCTACAGAAGAGGAAGAAGATTATGCGGACAGACCGGTGCGTGGGTCAAAACCCTTGGGCACGCGACTCCCCATCGACCCAAACTCAAAGTGCAGTCACGTGGGGGGGCTTGTAGGGTGTCCTGACCCACGTTTAAGCTACCCTGCTACAACATTTGGTGCTGTGGGCTTAGGAAATTCAAGATGGCGGAAAACCCACATGTGCGCCGAAATCCAGGAAAGCTGCGCAGTTGTGCGCACACCAAAATGGTTACCTAACTTGCCACCCACCAGGGTAAAGAAAGGTCTTTGTTAACAAAATCCACTTTTACTGATGTGAAAAAGTTGCTGAAATCGTGACTCATTGGACCACTTTAAAGATTCAACCCTTTTTGTGGGGTTCCACATAACCATCTTACTGTAAGGAGCCCCATCAAAACAATGTTAAGCAAGGATTTACTACCATGTAAGAACCATTCCTGTTTAGAATGCATTAATCCAAGAAAATCCCAAAAATGGGTGCAGTACCAGTACTCACCACTATCCAAAAGCCGGCGTTTTAAAACCCACTGTGTGTTTTTCTGAAGGCAAGCAAAATGCCTATTTCAAACCTTGCAACATGTGCAAAATATTCACTGAACACCAGCAGACATTTGGCAGAATGGAGTTTTGTGTGCCTACAAAATCTGGGAAATGAAGAGCCCAAAAACAATGCTTATAACAAAAATGCTATGGAGTCAGCAGCTTAAGCCTAACTGCAACTGGATTTAAAACCACCAAAATCGAAAATGTTAAATTAAATGAGTGACCTATGTTTGGTGTCACATGCCTTTGTAACTGTTGAAATGTCATAGTTTTGCACTTAGAATCAGCATTCTAGCTGCATGTGTAAAATTACAAGTTATTTTAAAAGCAACAAAAAGTTAGCTGAAGGTCTGGCTTAAGGAACTTGATTTTGCCTAGCAACGGATCCCATCAGGAGTGAAACTTGAGTCACAACTATGTTCCCAGGCCAATGTTCCTTTTGCTGCCCACAATAAGGATATGCCATCTATCTGATAATTGAATTTCCTGTGCTCTGCCAGAGAGTGAACAAAGCCCTCTCCACTCAGGCAAAGGTTTTTATTACAGACGTCGTAAAAAGTGGCTTCCTCCTGGAGAAGCTGGGAGGGGCACTGCCTGTGAGAAGCAAGCTGGCTTGGCAGAAACTGGAAAGACTGGTTTCTGTACCATGTGACCTGAAAAGACACACCCCTGCAGCAAGGATATGGTTTTATAAAAAGGGGGATAATTCATAGTGCGGACATGTGAAAATTTTATAAATGATACCATAATTCTTGTGATTTTTCTGCCCACAGTTTAAGACGTGGTAGGAACCGGTGGTATGTTCAGGGGGGTTTTAGCGGAAAAGTGGATATCACTCTAAATGTGTGCATGTTAAAAATCTGAAACTTCATCAGTTAATGTCCCTACCCCCTGCACACATGTATGTAAAGTTGGGTCCATGTCGGAAATTGAAAAAGCAGTTAAAAAGTCAATTATGTACACTCTTTGAATGCAAGCTCCGAGAATGAGCAGATTTGGACATAGACATTGCTAAATTCAGCCACACCATGTATATGTAATTTCAAACAACTGTGTAACTCTGAAGTATGGATTTTGATCATATATATATTTGGGTGCACAGATGATAAGGGAGGTTGTTTCAAGAGATCATAAAATGACATCAATCTGACTCACAGTTCAGTTTGCCAATCAAGCGGAGGAATGGAAGCCTGACCAATGACGAATGAGAGGGGCAAGTCTAGTGATGCAACACACACACCCATTCTCAAGAAACAGATAAAAGCAGAGAGTCAGGACACATAGAGACATTCAATTTCATCTGCCGCTGGAAGCCCTGCCGGAAAAATCCATACTTACCTCCATCAAACTCCAGAAAGCCAAACTAGAGACTTCAATCTATCCAGAGCAGAGACCAGACCAGAGAGAAAGCAGTGCTGTGCCTAGCAGAGACCAGACCAGAGAGAAAGCAGTGCTGTGCCTAGCAGAGACCAGACCAGAGAGAAAGCAGTGCTGTGCCTAGCCGAGACCAGACCAGGCGCTGTGAGCAGAATCCGGAAAGACCTGACCAGACTGAAGATCGTGACCAAGTCGCTTTCCTGTTCAAAATCTCTTGTGAGTACTTAGCAAAACTCAGAACACATCTCTTAGTTTAAATTCATCTAATTCAATCTATTTAACCTAAGTAGAACTGCCTCCTATCTGTCACCTGTCATTTCTAGTAAAATTTGTCATTTTGAAAAAGTGTGCGTTTAAAATTTACAAAACCAAAAACGACCTTTACTAAATTACTCATATCTCCGCAACCGTTTGGGCTAGAGACTTGCAATAACTTTCATTTGGAAGCTGAGATCCCAGGCTTTCCTAGGACCCCAAAACGGTAGAGATAGTCCTTGCGGTTCCTTTGTAATAGCGCTCGGCGCATCCGCGAATTTTACCGCGATTTGCAATTTCTTCACATGTAAAAAAACTGCTGCTGCCTGATTTCATTTGCCAGAAATTCGTTTAACCTGCTAACTATCCCTGCATCATTGCTAGTGTGAGCCTGGACTAATATTAACTAGATACCACTCATCCTGAACCTCTAAAAGGGAATGAAGAGCGTTTCCAGCATATTTCTCATTCATTGCTAGCACCTATCAAAGCATTTGCCTGTGTTTTCAAACTTCTGTTTAAGCTTGCTGGATTGAACTGAATTACAGTTGATTGCATTTCTGAGAACTGTGTGTTTTCCTTCCATTTCCTTGCCTTGCATCAAGGGGGGGAGGGGAGTAGCCAGAGAAAAGTGATTACATTGTTTGGTTGAAATCATATTGCGTATTTTCTGTACTGCATTCATTGAATATTGCATCCACCTGAGCCTACATAAAGCATCCTCTACCACATTATACTTTTGTTCCTATTTACCAGTGTGCTACCTTATCCATTTCATGTCAACTCATTAGTGATTAAAGAAGTGTGCTAGTGCCAGATTCTCCGTTGTTAATATTTACCATATCAGATTAAGTGTGATATTCAATTATTAATTTATTAAAAAGTGTGATATATATTTTAATTTATCAAATAAACCTTTTAAACTTGCAAAACAGAATTACTTCTTGGCTCAGTGGGGTCAGGGGGATTCCAAGAGAGGGGTGTTATACAAGGGTAGTCATCCAGAACGCATGAACTGGACCTAAAGATATATCAATAAGGGTTTTCATTCAGTATTCTAGACTAGGCGTTAACTTGGCTGTAGTGCTGAATTGAATCCTCTTACAACACCAGACTAGCACACAGTGCTCACCAAAAAATATAAACACACAAATGATTAAATAAAATATAAATACATACATATAAAAGGAAGGATTGAAAAAACACTCACACCACTCTAATAGAGGGCATAAAGCAGGCCAAAAACAGATTACAATAATTGTGAAACTACTCACTCAAAATCAACCAGCCCCTAAAGATGCTTCCAAACTGGTTTCCCTGCCACATCCTTCCACATGGCAGTCCACAAAGCAAATGGAAAATGGCTGCTGGAGCCAAGGCACAAACACACCTGACTTTTCCAACCAATTGCAAGTGGGGAGGGTGGAACTTTCTGAGTGACAGGGAAGGAACTTGCTGAGAAATGCCGATTGTCATGTCACGGGTGCCCAAAAGTGGCCTGCGAGTCCAAAATCGGCGAGATGTGCCTGGACTGGATTCTTCTCCAAGCATATGATCCCTGGTTGTTTGCTATAATAAAACAGCAGTAACCTTTGCTCCTTGCTTGGACCTCGACTTCTTTGGGACACTGGAAGGAGTTAGGGCCTTCCGAGAGCTGGAGGTCCGCGGAACCCAGGTACGGCTCTGTCGACCCCAGAATTTACCCTAACAAAGTGTAGCACATTTTTAAATACTACCAATACCCATATCCTGAATATTATTAAAATATGTGTCTTTATTATTGTTTTGTAACTAATTGGTCACTACATTGGCCCTAAATTTGCATACCTTAAAAAAAGCACATCTGCATTTTCCTCAATTAAATACTCCACCCACCCACTACTAATTACCTCCCACAAGCATATAGATACAAAATGTCTCTTTAATAATTTAATTAAATACTAAGGGCCTAATTCACAGTCACAAGTGGAAACATCTCATGGAAACATCTCTGTCCCTGGACCTCTGAGGAGAGGAGAGGGGGTTTGAGTCAAAGAAACCTGCAGTTCCCATGGCCTTGAACTCCACTCCACCAGCAGCTCCAAAAGTAACTGAATGACAGTCAAGCAGGCCACATATACTACCGGTCATGCAGCGTCAGGGCGAGCAGAGGGCACTGCACCCAAGGTCTGAACTGAAGAGATAGCACTGAATAGTGCTTCTATCCAGCCAAACTCCTTCTTGAAAGTGGTATTCTGTACAAGCAGGAGCTGGGAATGGAGGACGGGGCAGTGCCTCAGCCACTGCCAAATTTGCCAGCAGATCAGGTGACAAGGGATAGGTGCCTTCCCCTCCCTCCCACCATCGGCAGCTGCAGCTTTAATTAAAGGCCTCTTGGTGAAGAGGGGCGGGAGTATTTTACCATGCCCCCACTGCCTGGCCATTGCAGACTGCGCAGGCTCTGACTCACCATCCCCCCCGGGAAGACAGTGCTTCAGTATTTTTGCAGTGAGATAGGAGAAGATTATGTTATTAGAAGGTTCAGGCAGTGGACCTATAACAGGTTTCTCAATATTTACCTCCCTATAGCACTTAACTACGGAGTGGCCCATCAAGTGATTGAGAAATACCACTCTGGATTGACATATAACAAGTCATTTAAGATGCACATCAAATGACTAGTGTCTCTACTCCGCCACTCCCTTTGCTTCAACCTTCCTCTACCTCCCAGCCGTAAGTCCTGCCATATCTCCCCATTGCGCTTTCTTTCCAACGCCACTGCCTCTCCATCTACCATGTCAATCGCCCTCTTTCTTCCAGCTGACCAGTCCCAATGCCTCACTTGCTCTTGCTGTGCTCTATCCTACCTGATCTCACTCTCACAGTCCAATGCCCTCTTCCCACACTTCCCTATCTCTGCTGGGTTTCCACTCTGCATGCGTCACCATGTATTTACTTATTTATTTATTTTTACATTTGCATCGTGCGCTAAACCCAAAGGTATCAAGGTGCTACGGTATTCATTCGAAAATCTTGTAATAACCCTGATCTTACTTCCATCCATAAACTCTATCCCTGCTTTTTCATCTCTCTTTATCCCTTTCTCCTTCTCTCTCCACTGCCTCTCTCTCTCTCTGTATAGTGTATATTTATTGAAGATCAAGAAAGTAACTTTCAAACGGAAATGACTTAAAGTGTAAGCAATAGCAAAAGAGCAGCGGCAACCCTTGGGGAAGGAGTCTTTAAAAAGGCATAGTGGTTATGAATGAGTTTAAGTGGGTAATGAGGGGTAGATGTGGGAGTATATATCACAGGGATAGGTACGGAGACTGGAGGACAAACCAATGTATTTAACATTGAGAGCCTGAGGCCAGTGATTGTGTATGTGCAATTTTGATAGAGTGGTCATGAGGGCTGGAAGCAAGTGAGGGGGTAAGCAGTTAGTTTGGATAGGCAAATGGGGGAATTTCAGGGCTTCTTCCATGACCGGAAGAGGGAATTTGAGGCTTGTTTTAAACATTCCAACTGAAGAGATGGATTTGATAGCCTGGCGGAAGCATTCCAGTTCGGTGTGGCACGTAAGGAAAAGGAGGAAACTAGGAGGAGGTACAAGTGGAAGGGGACTGACAGGTTGACGATAGATGAGCAGCAAAGGTTAAGTGGGCGAGCACATTGAAATGCTGACAGTGAAGTACTGTAGGGCAAGGTCATGAATAGATTTATAGACGGCTAGCAGCCATTTTAAGAGAGAGCGATTTTGCATGGAGAGCCTTCCAGAATGGTGATGGTGGGTGGAGGTGTGTAAGGACCAGGGTAGGTTCAAAAGGGTGTGTGCTGCAAAGTTCGGCACTTTCTTGAGAAGAGCAAAAGATTACAGGGGTTTACCTGAAACTAAGAAGTTGGTCCATGCACGAGTCCAGTTTTCTGAGCACAAGTGCAGAGGTAAGGGTTTGGGCGGAGTAATAAATGAAGTGCAGGAGGATTTTTTATATGCTCAGGAGGTAGAGGTTGGCTGCTGCAGCAGTGGGTGTGATGCACTGGATACGTTTCTGGGCACTTTCAAAGTTTGCAAGCCATGACTAAGGGGAAAAACAGGTCGGGTTGCGGGGGGAGGGGTGCAATAGGAGAAGGGAGAATGTAGTTGTCTGTAAGAGGCAGAGAGAAAGAGGACTACTATCTACCGTTGAGCATGAGGCAGTGACATCCAGTGGTGGAAGGCAGTAAGGCAGCTAGTTACGCACTCGGAGATTGCAGGAAGGCGAGAGAGGAAGGGGACGAAGATCTGTGCATCATCAGCAAAGAGGTGATAACTAAAACTGAAGGAGATCGGTTTTATTTTATTGTTCATTTACAACGCGCTTAATACCAGCGAGTGGTTTCTAAGCGCAAGATCGGGATTCGAACCTGTGTTGCACCACGTTTTCTTGCTTCCAAGACAAACGCGTTGCCCCTGAGCTATCCTTCCTTCTCGAATTCAAGAGGGGTTTGCCAAGGGAGGTGGTGCACAAGGTGAAGAGGAGTGAGCCTAGGACGGATGCTGAGAATGGAGTTACTGAAAGGTCCATTAGGAATTTCCCAATGCATGCTTCCCGTGGTGTTATCAAAGCATGTGAACGTGGTACGGCAGTTGCTGTGGTTTGCAATGCCACCCTTATAAGCACTTACAATGACGCCTTGCTTCTAGAGGAGCACAGACCCTTTGATCCTTAGCAGTTCAACTTACCTTTCAGAAATGGTAGGAAGGAAGACTTCTTTGAGCAGGGATGGACTGTCCTATTGGGAACTCTGGAGATTTTCCGGCAGGCCTCTGCATCCTGGGCCTCTTTTGTGTGGTAGTACCAAATTACCCTGAAAATGGGTAAAATGGGGCCACTTTGAACATTATTTCCAGGGCCTCATTTGGTTCCCAATCCACCCCTGTCTTTGAGTCTAACAAGATGTCGTGGCAGTGCCACAAAGACGCCTGTTCCAAAGGCCACTTACTGATTTTCCAGCTGCCTTTGGTACTGTGGGACACCTTCAATTGCTGGACTGCATGGACGGCAAATATTTCTGAGGAAGCCACAGAGTGACCCTAATGATATCTCAGTGATATAACATTGGGCTTATTGGTCCTGTCATGGGTTATTTCAGGCTAGCCAAATATCTGTCTCAACAGTGTTAATGAAATTGTATAGACACATTTTCAATTAAACCCACTTCTGACCGGTGCCAGAAGGCAAGTGATAATGATGTGCATGATAGAAAAATGCGGCGAGCCCTGTGAAATAGTATGCATTGGTAGAGCACATATAGAATTGAAGATCAATAACTTGAAAATCACTTCCATCTGGAAGACTGAAAAGATATAGCAAAAATGTACTTCTTATGGCATGTGTGATGAGAGCGCAGGCATTGCCAGCAAAGAACAAGCACTTAAGTTCCCCAAGAATTGGCACGAGCTACAGCAGAGCTAATCTAGTCATCAATACATCAAGAAAGATGACACCGAGAAGAAAATGCTGCTACACAATTTGCACTTGGCTAGGATATACAATGTTCACTTTAGAAGACATATTTATTGATCAGTGACTCTGGAAGGGTTGTGAGAGAAAAGCAATGCAAACAACTCAGGCAGACCTAAAGAGCTCCCTTACCGCCTTTGAGGGAATACAGTGTGCGTGGCTTATGAGTAGTGACTTGGCCTAGGTACGTAAGGATCGGAGGAAATTTGTCATGCCGATGTGAATAACTTACAAGCAATCAGACATCATCTGGGATGATGTCTATACAATAATACAAGCAATACATAAATCAGAGCAATCCAGCTCACACAGTTAAGCACTTGCTGTTGAGATCTGTGTGATCTGCAGGTTGCCGACTCGGAACCCGGCAACATCAACTCAGCCTTTCATCCTTATGAGGATACATGAAGCACTTTAGTGCACTATAAGTAACTTATTATAATTATTATTATCAGTTTGGCACTCTTCAGAGTGGATTGGTAATTGATTGATTGATTTCCAAAATTACATCCAATCCGGTGTTGGATTTGCTTGAAAAAATCCTTTCTGATTAGGTGAAGCAAAAACTGAGCAGACCGTTTTATTTGCGACAATCACTGTCTAGCAAGTAGGGGAATTTCCTTAAACAGTTTGCTTTTTTTCGGGTCAGAAAAAGCAGTCCATATTTCCCCAGCGTGAGAAATTAAACTAATTATTCTCTCACTGTGGAAGCTGAACTGCAACAATTTGCATCTTTTTAAATGGATGCATAGCAGCCGGCGACAGCAACAGCCAAGCTTAATTTCCATCGCCAACTGTTTTAGGGACCCAGATATGGGGCTATCATCAGGTCATTTGTGACAGCTGTCAATCAATCCGTTGGTAACACTGCGACCACACTCATCAAACTGCAGTGGTTTCTTCTACACGCATTTGTCGCCTTCAAGGCCAGCTGCATCATTTACAAAGCCCACGCCTGACGTGATCACGCCTACTAAACAAACACGGTCACCATTGCTGGCCGCTGAAGCTGAACATATTCCTACTAACCCTCTGCTGCACAGCACTATGCTGCTTCTCGTAGCTCGGTCCGTGCTCAATAAATATTCAGAATAAAATTACAAAATAAAATAAATAGCATGCAGGGAAGGGGGAGAGATAATCTTCCATAACCGGGCGTCATGGGGGAGATTTGCTATTGGTTTGAGTAAAAGACACTTCCGTTTTCTTTTGGGAGTCAGGTTCTTTTTACTAATGTGTAAATTACACCTCTACAGTGGGTGTTGCAAATCAGTCCCCCAGTAGAGTTCCTTTGCCCACAGTTTTGTGTTACATTACTTTTATATTAAAATTAAGTTGATTGATTCTAAGCTGTTTAACAGACTATATGTGACAGTCTGCTACTTGGTCAACTAATTGTGCAATTATTTTGATAAGGGGCCCTCACCTATATCCCCCTTCCTAGCTTCTGCCCCCTTCCATGCTTCTACCATATACACAGAATATATATATATATATATATATATATATATATATATATATATATATATATATATATATATATATATATATATAGATGACATCACAAATGTCGGATGCAGGGCAGGGAAATCTGTGGTTGGGGGAGCACTTACCTCATTCCCCAGCGTGGGAAGATGGTGGCCCCCATTCCGAGCCTCCTCACTGGCCGGGTGGTTGCCATACACGCCCCCCGTCGGGTATTAATGACTTATAGTAACTTCTTTGTCAATAGGACACCATGTGAGTAACTTTGACTTACTATTAATAAGTCAGGAGTAACTTCCTTGAGAATCAAGGGGTAAATCGGAGTTACTTAAAGTAACTTCTTTGTAATTCTGCCTATGTTCTGCCATGTCTACCATTCCATGTGCTGGGGGTATGTCATATTTTAAAGTGTAGTTTAAGGGTCCGACTCATGGAATTATCTGCGTGGAAAATAGGGACTTTATGCGCCAAACCACGTGCAAAGTCCCGTTTGTCGTTTGTCGATTGATGGAATCATCTGCGCTGTACTTTTTCGTACTTTCTGGGGACTTCACGCAGGCTCAGAACGTAACTGCGAGAGGCCAAGTGCCTTGCACAAGACACCACGCAGAGTATGGCCGTGGCTTGCGCAGAGGGCATGGTAGGGGGGCGGAACTCAGAAAATGAGGAAGAACAAGGAAAAATGTGGCCGCTACAAGGGACAGCCTGCAGGCAGTGCATCATACGCCCACTATTGTGCAGAATATGTATTCATGGATCCGACAGTGCAAACTCTCAGTGGGGAAATAGCCATGCAAAGCCCTCATTCTAATCATCACCCAAATGCAGGTGTACAGACACTTGCACTTAGTATTCACTGCACAGATGAAAGATCAGTCGTCTGATTTAGGGTTGTGTAGGCAGCCGGGGTTCCGATCTAACTGAGGGGTGTGTATACGTAGTGTAGAAGGGTGAAGGAACGGTTTACGGGGGTTTGCATGCAGATTTTCCGAGTTTTACCCGAGTTACAAAAAATCATATGCATGTTGTCGGGGTGCTGGTAACAGTTACGGGGGAACCTGCGCAGGGTGCCTGACATGCAGGTCTGCTTGTGGGGGACCCCACACACTGTTTAAAGGGTGAATGTATTAGCGCCCGGTGAAGCATGCAAAGGTAGCTGTTTCTGATTTGCGTGGGGTTTATGTCAGGCGAATGTTCCAGCCGCGACTTGCGTGTATGGTTACTTTGCACAAAAATTCCATTAATGTGCAGAGCATGTAGCAACACTTCTGCGTGCAGGCTCATGCAGAGTCATTTTCGGCACTCTGGCTTGGCAGGATGTCTAGGCACTTTTCCATGAATCGGGCCCTCAATTGCAAACTGTGCTCAAATACCAACTTCACATCTTAACCAAAGTGTCTGATCCTGGGCAACTCGAGTAATCACATAGTGCCTAACCTGTCAAAACTGCCAATCCTTATGCACTTCAAAATTGTCAGCCCTAAGAAAATGTAGTTCACAGGGTGCACTGTTCAAAAATCCTTGCACATTGGTTTAATTGGATGTAGTGTTGCCCCATAGGTAATGATGGTGAACATTGGTATATTCTATAACACAAAGTCATGTGTTATTTAGTTCACTAATGGTAGCACCACTTGAAAGATAAGCCCCTTTGAACCCGTACACCCTTTAAGCGAGGTAGCACTTTATTGGATGGAATGGGATGCAGAATTTACTCTTACACCAAATATAAGGCTGACTCAGGAAGTTGGCAAAACTTAGCTGATTTATTTGCAACTCTATAAAACAGGGAGTATAATGGACATCAACGGGCGTTCGCTCAATCTCTTAATGTTTTTCATGAAAAAATACACATTTATAGCAAAAACTCATCATCATTGACGTTATACTACTTGGCAATGTAAGACAACCTACTTGATGTTGTTGTTGGTGTACTGGGAACATCTAGGTGTACTTTCTATGGGGGATGGGATTATGAATGGGTCTCTAGGGTCAGGTGGATAACTATGTCCACCTCTAGTGCAAGTCATCTTCATTGTCATCAAATACACAATGTTTCATTGGTGTTCAAACAATAGGGCTATTTACTACGTGGCCCTCCACAATTGGTTGGCACGCGTGTACCCTTCTGGTATATTCCACTCAATAGCAGCACACAAGATGGTACCCCAGGTGCTTGTGGGTGGACTTGACCATGCCTTCCCACCTAATTAGCCCATCATCCATCATCACTCCTGTTGTCTGCCATTCGAATTGTCTTTGCACTCGGCTTTCCAAAGTATCACTGTGCCTGAGAATAAAACGGAGTGTGGACACATTCTTATCTCCAGTCTCGGTGTAGCTTGCCCAAAGTCTATTTCCATTTACCCCATGTGACAGGAGACTGTGTTTTAGCTCCTTCCTTGCATTTAATACTATTAAATGAATACAACTATGGACTCGTAGTGCTTTTCCATTGCACATCAACAGGAACTTGCCTCGCTTCTCACGTTCATTGTATCTTCTCGATTAGATAACCAGTTTCTTGGCTGCCTCAACCCTTAACACTGGGCCAGACAAGCCTTCTCGATTATTTCTTCATTGTCAGCTGTCTTTTTCTGCTGTGCCACACTTTCAGCCCTTTTTTCTCATAAAGTCCTGGTTTGCTAAAATGGGACATGGAACATCCAGATTCTATACACCCACACTCACACATATATATATATATATATATATTGGCAGCACCGCCTGCAGTCTATTCACTACGTATAGTCAGCCTTCATTGTTACTTATCCTACTTGCGTTACAGCATCTGTACAGTTATAAAGCGATTTGCATTTTCTTCAGTGCTCTTTGCACGTGCAATCTTCATTCCGCACATGAAATGTTACTCAATTCTTTACTTCGTCATTAAATTCTGTAAGATATATACTCTCTTCCTTAGCATTTCTTCTTGGTGCGTCACCTCTGCTTCATGTGACATACCCAGTCTCTTGCCTTTGTCACTTCACACTTCTTCAGGGCCCTCCTTTAAGAGAGTGTTATTTCTTCGCGGGTACATCATATAGGGCTTTCTCAATGGATACCTTGTTTCAAGAATTCTTTGTGGGAATGGTACCATTATTGGTGTTGTGCATGTCGCAATTTCAAGGCCTCAAACATATAGGCAAAATAGGGTCGGGACTTCTGGTAGAGGCATTTGGCTCCTCCTCTACACCTTCTCTAATCTAAGCCCATGTCTGCATATGTTCACCATCCTGGTAGCTCGTAATTGGTAGCCACTATCTATGCTATGGTATGTTTCCCTTTCTCCTTGCTTCTAATATGTCTCTTGTGTGCAGGATTGAGCACTTTTGCATTCTATGAGGCCGGAAATCTTCTGAATTAATCCTGGGGTATGCTGGGGTATTTGTATCTTTTTTATATGGCTAAAACACGTTCTTCAGACTCTACACTACAGGTTGTGTACCTTCCTGTTTGTTGCTATTGTTATACCGTGCCTTGTACCCAAGCTACAACATACGTACCATGAGTGTGAACTGCTAATGTTGCCCTACATATGCCAATAGCTCATCATTCTAATTCCAGAAATGATGGGGAAAGTAAGAGGACTGGAAGGAGGTACCCATGCTTATTTTGATTGCTCACGGGGCAAGCATAATACATCATGGATTGTGATCGGGAACAAGGGGGCAACCAGAGATTCCTGATCCTTCATTTAATTTTGGTTTGGGGGAAGGGGACAAAGGCATCCGTTCCCCAGTACCCAAAATCCCTTACAATAGCTCTGGACAAAGATCCGAATCCCGGCTTATTTAATTTCATTCCAGGGATGATGAAATGAGTACCTCTGCACTGAGCAAAATCAAATCAACTGTTCCCTCCTGTGATAAAACATTGCACAAAATATAGTAACAAGTTTATAGAACTTCACAACGCATTAAAATAAAGTGCCCGGGCATTTTGGAAAGCTGCCAATATTGGTTATTGAAAAATCAGAGACATTCGGAGGTGGCTCCAGGACAAGGACAGAGCACCCGGTAACTGAATTACCGCAGGAAAAATCCTTCTGCATAGAATTGGGATGAGAGACTGTCCGCATGTGGCCACTTCAAGGGCGGGGTGATAAAGGCTGTGAGATATAGGTTTGTCCTACACCTGACCCTTTCCCTTTTAAACACTGTGCTTTCAATTCCCCACCCTATTCCATCCCCTACTGACCCAGAGCCCGCTAGTTACACAGCAGTTAAGTGTCTTCTGGTCCCAGTTCTCTCACATCATAGGAAGGAACCGCCTTCAGGCAATTGAGAGAGTCAATTCTGATCACTCCCTATCGCTGAAAATCAGAGGTGGTACTTGTCCAGGCATTTCATAGCCCATTCACCCGGAGCCAAGGGAGACAGGGAAAACAGTGTGAAAATAAGGGTAGCACCTAACAGATGTTGATGTTAGTCTCATCATGCAGAAGTGAAATGTATACTAGAATTTCTTTTTAGAGAGGCCTGGTTCATACAACATTGGTGAAGAATGTATTTACAGGGAATTACATGTATTTCCATGTATACATTAGTTGGTGTCTCTATGCCGGATGTACTAGCCAGGTGTATGGTTTCAGGAACTCTTGGAGGGTGTGTGTTTCTGAACTATGTATGTAACGCGTTATCACCAAACTGAGAATGTGCATAATGAAGTGTTGTGAAAGGGTAAAAGGGAAGTAGAGGTGGTCTGGCCTTAGGCAGGGTAAGGAGTGGGACTAACTGTCATTTTGTTGCCCATCTTATTAGTGAACACATATTTGAAGAGACGTCTGCTGGCATGGGTGGAGAAGGCATCTTGCAAATGTAGTTAACACTGACAGACGAGGTTAGGGTTTGTTCCAAGTAAAATGTAAACCTCGTCATTCTAAAGTAAATGTTATAACCTAGGATTTAACATGGCTCGAAGTGCTCGGCCTCCTTTGTCAGCAATGCGCAGTCCAGGCAATTTCCTCTGCGCACGCTGGCAGCCAGTGATGAAGATTGAGTAATCACTGTATAAGCTCTGTGAAGGTCTGAGCAAAAGGAGTCTGCTTAAACAAAACAGCCCAATCCTCACGACCCCAAGCACGCACTGTCCAAAGGAGCATGTATGGCTTGCCGTTTGTAGACATAATATTGTTAGGGTGAGTGTTGCGGCAAATGAACAGAGAAAAGAACCCAGTGTGTATTACATGCTCCAAAGGATGTCATGCTTGCATCACTATTAGAGACACACTTCAAATCTCCAATTCTATGATCATTCTTATGGACCCAAAATGCTCTTTGCTCTTATTCAAATCAGCAGGAAACCACGTTGGTGCTGTCTCCCTCCCCTTTCTCCTATGTGATTTTGTTAGAGCAATAGAGAATGAGGGGGATTTTACTCACTGCTTGAATTGTTTATATACTGAGTGAAAGAGTGATTCATGTACAAATCCCAGAGAAATGAATTTACAACATGAAGACTGGATGCAAACAATACCATCTGAGTCCATGCTGGGTGACCTCAAGTATACGTTGGCAATGTCTCATGGTGTATTGCTTGGGTTGGGCGGTACTTTCTTTAGGCCACAACCATCACTATTTAGGCCATGCCAACCATTCGGGCAATGCCCCCTAAAGCATTGGGTACAGCCATACAAGCGACACCCCTTATCTCCTCCGATGTTATTCCAAGTAGTGGCATGGCAATAATGGGCATCATTGGGCTATAGATGGTATAACTGAGTTAGGCAGAGTTTCTGCAAACACATGGGTGAGAGTACACTTTCTTTGGAGCATGACCCACCTGCTTCCTCCTCTACTAGTTCTAGTATTGTGACCTATCCCATCACCATCCGCGTTCCCGTGCATGCCTACACAAGAACCATACTCTAGCGCACAGGGAGCGTGAATTCATTTACGCAGGCCCTTTAATCACTACTGAATAATTACCCACCAATTGGAAAACGAGACGTGGCACACTAGCATTTTAGAATCTCCTCTCTAAAGGTGTCGCATGTCCTCACTTAGCATTCATAAATGGCAAATTGACATTCTCGCATTCCACCGACACATGTTCATGTAGTTGGAAACATGCTAACACAAATCATATTGTGACATATGCCAAACGTGCAAGTAAAACACATCTCAACATGAATTATGCTGACCAATTCAAGGCAAACCAAATCTGTAATAAAATGCCCCCAGTGTCTCCTTCGTTAGCAGATAATTGATATAACATGTATTAGGCTGATTATCACATACTAGCAAAACAAAAGCAAGTGCTGCCCAAAGTGCAGAAACAAGTGCCACTCAGGATAGATGGGTTAATGGAAATGAAAGGTGCGAGGAAAACGCTTGAAAAACCACTGGTCTGATTTTCCTTTGCAACTTGGGAGGTAAGGGTGTGTTAATCTAGACTGATACATCAGCCTTTGACCTTCATGTATGAGCATGTAAGAGGTCACCTTGGAAGGTAGAAGGAAAACGGGTCCGTTGCAGATCAACACAGGAACACATGACACCCCTCCCTCCTCCTCCCCCGCGTCATGATGGAGGAGGTGGTTCAATCGCTTTTAAAGTTAAGGAGTTTTACAGTAGGCAAAGCTGCGCTATGATATGATAAGTGATGCATATTGCACCTGTACACAAGAAAGGGGGGGAGACAGAGGGAGGTCAAGGCAAACTATCTTACTAGGCCTTGTGTCATTCAGATCGTGCAAGTGCAAAGTGCAAAGTGCAGGGGGAAGTGAGTGGGGAGTAGCAGGGAAAGGGAGGGGGAAGTGCAATCAGGGCAACATTGCTCCGAGTAAGTGCAATCAGGGCAGCACGGCTCTCGGTAAGTGCAAGGAGGCAGGGGGCTGTAGGGGTCAAGGGAGTCTATGAAAAAGACTCCCTTCATATCCAGTACTTTCAACATTTGTGGATTTGTTTTTTAAAATAGAACATGTAATCAGTCCTTACTGTGGTCTTTCAGCAGATGACACTAGGTCCAGGGGATAGCTCATGGGTTAAGTGTTCACTTCAGACGTGGCAGTCATCCTGCACTTCGGCAGGCCCAGCTGAAGGTGGTTGGGGTCCCATTTCGACATGATGGTGGGGGTCCCCTCTTGCTTAGAGTGGAAACAGTCTGAAGCACCATTGGGGGGGGGTCATCCCATTGTAATGGTGATAAAGTGAGCCATCAGGGAGCTGAAAAACGTAAATCCTGCTGAATGGCAATGAATCCTTCTTTGTAAGCAAGTGGCTGATTTGCAGGGACCAGTGTTGAAAGACAACAAGGTGATAACAGTTCTGTTTTCCCCAATGGAAGTGATGGCCGTACGGGCTCCAGCAAATGCAGCTTCAAAGGCATGCACTGCAAAGCGCTCACTTTAAGCCCCAAAACGTAATATATAAAGGAATAGATTGCCATGTTATTAGACTTCAGACTGTCAAAATGTGGGCCGTTGATAGAGCCCTCCCACCCCGAGACTGGAGGTCTCTTTCATTTAAAAAGGTTGAAAGTCCCTGGAGCCATCCAAGCATTTCGGCATCTCAGCTGGGCCCACGTTATCCTTTATCATTCTAAGGGAAATGAACTGAGCATCATGACGTTAGACAATAACAGCTAGAAGAACATGTAGAATGTGGCCTGGAGCACTGTGTAAAAGACCTAATAAGAAAATGTATAGGATGACTCTTTGCTACAAATATAACAAGTATCGATATTAACACAAGTTGCTGACTTGTGTGTTGGAACGCTGCAAGAAAGCTTTGTCAGAACGGTGTACACCACTTGTGACTAGCTAGCAATAATTTCGACCTAGTTAAAACACTCTGTTTCTCTTTAGTTCCAAGCACACTTTATAAATCTCTACCATACAAGCCCAGCTGTAGATGTGAGGGGGCCCATTTCAACATGATGGTTGGGGGCCCTTGCTTAGAGCGGAAAGCAGTTTCAAGCACCTATGGGTGCATACATTATAATGTAGACAAAGAAATCAAACCGGGGGTTAATATGCTGCCGATTATCACGAAACGGCCGACCAGCAGGGAGCTGAAAATGCCAGTTATCAAGCTATGCATCTTTCTTTGTCAGTAAGTACTGTTGTGGGGGAACCATTGTTAAAAGTCAATGAGGTGATAACATTTCTGTATACCCCGAGGGAAGTAGCTGCTGGAAGAGCTCTAGCAAACACAGCTTGTAAGGCGAGCGCTGCAAAGGGCACATTTAAAGCCTCAGAATGAAAGGAATATGTTGCTGTGTTATAAGACTGCTGACTGGCAACATTGGGGAAGTTACCGGGCCTCCCTGAGTAGACAATCCCAGACACCGTCCCTGCTACCATAAATGTTAGGAATGACTGATAAAATATTGCTCTAATTATGATATAGGAGACTCGGACTGGCCTATAGGGTAATGGGCCAATGCCTGAATTGTCAGCCCATGTTTATAGTGTGGGCCCGTTTTTTGGCCAGAGTGGGCCAGTTCTTTTTTTACCAGACTGGGGACGTTTCATGATTTACTACACTAGTTTTAAATAATGTTTCTGTGCCAATATGCTTTTTCAAATGCTCTATTTGCAACACATTTGACCAAAAAATCCCCCTTTGGGTAGTACTCAAATGATCTGTTCAGAAAAGTAATGAATTACAATGTGGGATTGTGGGCCAATTGTATGTCTCAGTTCGACCCTGATTGACAGGTTCTGTTACACAAAAGCTGATGCTCAAATGTATACTTTTTATATAACCAGAATAATATCCTAATAGGGCTGCATTTAGAGTTGCCTCTCATTAGCAGAGCGGGCCATTACAAAGACATCACCCAGAATCAGTGAATACACACTTCGGGGTATGGCTTTGCAATACTTGCCTTGCCAGATCTTTTGGACTACAACACCCCCCGGCCCCTAGCCAGCATAGTCAAGGCAACATGGGAGAGGTACTCCAAAACACCTGGAGAGCCCCAGGTTGCAGACTCCTAGGACCTTCTGCTTGCAGTCCTTATGTTGTGGATTGCAATCAAGCTTCCATTTTAGCTAAGGCAAGGTTGGCACTCTATGGACACACAGAAGTATCCCTGCTGACTGTAAATTCCACTACACATACACCTTCCCTTTATAAATGTAAAAAGAACAACATGACCTTATACACCAGCCCAGTGGAAATGGCCAATGTGGGTGAACTTTGCAGACCTCTTTCGCAAGACCTAAAATGTGCTCCAGGCCTGGTTATAACAAGAGAGTGCAACTCCACGAATGGCAAAACATACACCTTCCGAGGGCCAGAAACATTCCACCAGCACCCCCTTCTCTGCCCACGAGAGCCCTAAATATGGAAACTGGATCACCAGGGGTGTAGAACAACACCCCGAGTAAAAAGAATGGGCCTCATTACACGGTATGCAGTAACCATGGCGCTATTAGCGCCATGGTTGCTGCAGGTATTTTACCGTGTCCGCCTTGGTGGATGGCGGAATTACCGCCCTACTCCAAGGTGAGCGGGGGCGGTATTACCCCATTCACCAAGGCACTTCCCCATTCCCATTTTTGCCCCCATAGGGCTCAATGGGAATGGGGAAGGAGCTAATTACGGTACCGCAAATTGTGGTACTGTAATTGGCACCAAGGTCCCTTTGCGGGCACGTTCCTTAACGGCTGGTAAAACCAGCCGTTGAGGTCGGGTCCCGCAAAGGGACCTCGTAGTAAGGGGGTAAGGGTTTACCGGTACCGGTGCCCTTACCGGTACGGGTAAACCCTTACCGCATTCCGTGTAATGAGGCCCAATGTGTTTTAGCAGATTGCTGTATTTCAGACGGTATTCTGTGGGGGAGGAGAGCGCGTGCATATTCATAAATTGTGCAAATACCTGGCATGCAGCTGTTCAATCCTGAAGCTGTCAAGGTTAAGAATTGTCTGCAAATCATCCCAACACAAGTGTCTTCCCACTGCTTAGAAAGTAATCAAGAGTAACTTAAATTATTCAAAAAGTCATTGAATAATTTGACTTTGAAAGTTTAGCACCATGGGCAAAGTTTACTTGGGGGGCTCACGGTCGCAGAATGTCTTGGGTCGAACATTGGAACCGGTAGGCTTTGACTTTGTTCATAAAGTCCCAGTGCATCTTGGTCAATGAACTGAGTTGGCCACTGGTGGTCTTGCTTTGTTTTGAGTAGGTTCTGCCTGGGAGAGTGGTTTCAGTGTCTAGTAGCATCGCGTCTGTTGGCAAAGGTGTGCAGTGAAGCAAATTAAGAGATGCCCATGAGTATAACCTAATTCACGAAGCCTTAAACTTGCCCAGATGTGGAAGTGTTTAGAACATCTTTGAGTGTGCAGATTGTGAGATGTCAACTGTCCTTTTACATGGAAGTGGGACCAGTACATGGGAACCGGTCTGTCCCACCCCTTTGATAGTCTTGTAAGCTCAATGTAATAGCCCCATTATTCCCACGAAATAGGGGTCGGTCCTACTTCCACCCTCCTCTACTGAAATCATTTGGTCAAAAGCAGACTGGTGGGATGGCTCAATAGTTTGGCTGGGGTGAAGACCCGACAGAGGATAACATGGTCAGTGGGCTTGCTCACTGGGCTGGGCATGGGTCTGGGGTGAGATGACCCAACCCCCTGTTCTCCCATTAAATTCCCCCAACACAGTGGCTTCATGCATACAAGCTGGCCTATCAAGGTTCCCTTTCGGTACCACGCGTACCTTCTTTCTGTGGTAAAACTGCCGCACCTTAATTACTCCCCACTAACCACCGTCCACCACTCCCGGCAATACTATATTTCACTGCTATGCAGAATCAGTCACTATTCGCCCATAGGACCCACTGGAACGCTTATCCCAGTGGAGAGTAAGGCCCCGCCCACATCCATGCTATACAGATCACAGTCAGACGAACGTAGGGATTCGTTAAATGGGAGTTAACCTGCTTAGCAGCCCTAAAAACTTTCAATGCTAGGCATTGTAAGAACCCTGGTCTGCCCCCTTTGATCCCACTCTGACACCTTCTGTCACAAATCCAAGAAACATCGGAGTGATGCAGACATCGTATTTTGACAATTAACAGACACTGGTTTATTAGGGATCATTCGACAAAGTCCAAAGTCTCTGGATTCAACACATACACTCAGGATTTCCTTCTCCTCATTCCCAGGACCTGTTCCCAGGATATGTTCTTCCTTCTCAGTCGTTCGCAGCCTTCTGTGTTTGAATGTCCACACACTCCTTTCTTGGCTCTTCCCCTGGATGCCTAAGTGACACCTGCATTTGGGTATTGTAGCCCTGCACACCCCTGGATATCAGGCCTGTGCAGGGGCAGATGTTTGGGCTCGGTGAAGTGGAAAGGAGCACCAGAGATTTGTCTAAGAAGTTAGCCAACTCAGATTGTCAACAGATTAGGTCGGGGTGCTTTCTCTAACTTCCTGTCTTGAGGACCTGGCTCTGGCTCCCACCTCCCCTTTATGGTCCACCTCATTGATGAGCTACAATGGACTCATAACTAAGTACCTTTACTACACCTCCTGACTCTCCGTTGTCTCTCTCCATCTCCTTGCAAATGCCAGCACATTCAACCCTCCTCCACTCATAGTAACAATGTTAGTGTGTGTCTATTCCTTCCCTACTAAGCTTCGGTCTTCACATCCAGACACCTCCTCCCTTCCTAACTTAATATCTTCACCAAACTCTTCGTGATAACACTACTCCTACCCTCCTTTGGTATGTCCTGAAACCTCCTCTCATCTCTGCTCCACTTCTCCACCTCCTCATTGTTTGAAATAAATTCTGCATCACCACCTCCATACTCTGCGCCACCTCCTTGTCACTCTTACTGATATCCCTCCTCACCACTTGCCTGCTATTCTCCACCTCCACCTCACTTGTGATCAAGTTGTCTCATTTTGCTTCACCTCTTCCACAATCCTTATGATGTACCCCACACCTCCTCCTTTCAACACATCATTCCTACTCCACCCCCAAACACCCTCCATCTGACTGAAATAATTGTCCCTTTTATACTGGTCAAACCTTTCCCCCTGGGACTCCATCTATATTGGTAAAAACTGTGTAGCACAATTTCCAGACTTCAGGGATTGGCTCTACAATTTGGGCGGAGAAGAATGGACTTGGCTTGCTGATAGGACAGTGTGCTGTGCGGTGCAGTAGACCAAGACTATGACAGGCCTGGCAGCCATCTGGAATTCTGGGTTCCCTGCTTCTGCATCGTGGAACAGACCATCCGTGCAAATGTTGCCTCAGCATTCTCCCTTCAGTGCTTCAATTTTCGCAGATGATAATAGTATAGCAGAGATCATCCTCACGACAAAATTAAGATGAGTTAGGGAACCGCTGGCTGTATATTGGACACACCACAAGGGTACCTGAGTGTTAGATGTGGCATACATACTCTGATGAACCTCCGCACCATAGGAATATTTGACGACTGATTTAGTACACTTATTCTGGTAAGCTTTGCACTGCCAGGGGAGTTGAACGCAAGGTCTTTTGTTGTCACTTTGAACATATCTGCACCATAGGGTTGCTTGACCTCTGAATGTGCTGTACATGCTTGAAGCACCTCTGAAAAGGATAGGGGCCCATTCTTGTGGAAGGTAACTAACACCTGCCAACGTATTGGGCATAGTGGGGTAGCCATGGGTTCTTCCCTGCAATAACCCAGTGGCCACCCTTCCGCACCACTTCACCCTCCCCCTATACCGCACACTTCCCTATGGCCACACCACTCTCTACTACAAGGTCAGGAGGGGGGCTTTATTACAGTAAGCACATCATTGATACATATAAATGGGTTCTATGTTATTGCATCGACAGTCTATTTTTCAATGTTTTTTTAGAAACATTTTTAACGAAGAAACTTTGACGGGGCCCACACAATCCCTTTGCACCGCAGATGCCCGTACACCTGCACTTTTTTCTAAAAAGACTTTGAACTGAATATGAAGGGATTAATCCCGAGTAGGCCTGTGTTTCCATGGTCGATTTTGTAGGGCAAGTGGACACCTGAAAGCGCTCCTACTCAATAAGATAGTGCATAAGATGGACGAGGAACCAGTTACCATGATTTTAGTGGCCCCGATGTGGACCCGCCAACCCTGGCTCACTCATCTAATGGAAATGTCCCTCACCCCCACCCCCCGTGAGACTACCCTGTCCGAACAATGTTGTACAATATAAATGCATTCATACCTTTCTTTATCTGCCCTAAATATGTGCGTGTGTGTATGTACATGCAAACACACAAGACTACCAACCATATCTCAATTATCTGTAGCTTCAAGAAGCCACAGCATAGCGTGCCCGATGTATACTAACATTCTCTATAGTTTTAAGCTGTGTCTTACACCTACAACATTGCCTGAGCCAGCTACAGGCAGAACCAATTCCAAACACTGGGTGACATGTGACATTTAATTGAGAACTTGGCACACGGCACATAAAATGAAGTATGTTTTCTTATTATCGTAGTCTGAGACTGAAAACAGCCAGGCCTGGAGTACGCCGTCTACACACACGCTTTGTAATATTGCCAGCTTCATTCCCTGCACAGCAGGAGCGAGATCTGTCAATGTGTTATTATTAGTTTTATTCATGCCTTTCTATTCTTTCAATGTGCTTTTTTTCTCCAATTTCCAGTCAATGCTACCCCCTGCATGCCCATTGTTTGGCAGGAGTATGGAATTCTCTAGAATCGCCTGGCGTTTCATTAAAACAAAAAATAAAATGGGACTTTATTTTGATTTCAGAGCAGATGATGTAAATAGTGGTGATCAGCTTTTAAACTTGAGGCCTCATTTAGAGTTTGGGGGTGCGGTAAAAAAAGGGGCACTAAGGGGATGGTCCTCACTTCTACTGCTCCATGAAATTAACAGTTTCAAAGGGCAATTCGTAAAAGGCACATGGTTCGTGTGAGGAAATCTCTGCACACCATGATTATTGCCATGCTGTATTTACCACACGTGGTGATTACAGGTCCCAATGAAGCCAAATTGGACTCCAAAACGGGGCATAACTGAAGTGTCTGAATGATTCAAAATCACGTGCATCCTCTCCATTGTTGCAAGAGATTGATTGATTGATTGTTTATTAATTATGTACTTTTACACAAGTGTTTCAAAGCGCAATCAGACAAGGGAGGGAAAGACATAGGGGAGACATGACAGATGATCGTCCTAGGCATGGTACATTCAGATCAGGTGAACAGAGCAGGAAGTGCATGGCGGGTGGGCAAAAAAGACGAAGTTTACCCAATCCGGTCAGAACATGGGTAAAGTGCCGAGAGATACCACTCTCATGGGTCATAACTGAAGTGCAGTAGTGCTGCGGCAAGTGCGAGGCCCAGGGGCAAGTACAGGAGACTGGTGAGGAAGGCTTGGGACCTGTGAGGCTCTGAAGGTACCCCAGGCAGCCAGTTAGCGAGACTGAGCAGACGTTGAGGAGAGCGAGAGAGTAGAATGAGGTGGTTAGCATGGGAGAGAGAAAGAGAGGGAGAAGGACTGATAACACAAAAACAGGGTCATGGGAGTGCCCGCTGATTGTGTTTTGCAATAGATCCGTTGACTGATTGTGGTGTGTTTCATGAACAGCCAGTAACGGCGTTGACAGTAAACACGCCACTCCAGCATGCATTCCTTGTCAATGTCAAGCGGCCGCTAAGTGTAATGTACACATTCCATCCCTGACGGGTCAGTTCAAGCCAGATAGAAACAGCGGTGCATGAAGCTGAAGCTCCTTCTTTGGGACTGAGAAAGCAAAGCCTTAACCCCCATAAAACACACATGGAAGTACAATAATCGTGCAGTTAATGCAATCACTAGCATGTTCCACAGATGAAGAGATAAATCACATTGTTCTGCACTGGATCTATCTCCCAGATCTGTGTTTCATGCCAGTGGAAACTGTCTCATTTCGGGTTACCAGCATCTTTAACTATCCATGTATGTACATTGTAACAAATAATAAAGTGCCAGGGGGAGTGACTCGGGGGCTCTCCTGTTTTGGAAAGGAGCATTATTTATCATCTTTTCGTTCAAAAGTTCAATGTTTCTCTTTTTTTAAAGGGGGAGGGGGCATTCTGACTGTGATGGCTGTGGGGAACAGGCTAGGTTGCCAGTGAGCACCTAGCTTTTGGACAGGCACATTATAGCGTTATAGTCATGCCCCTGAGCCCTACCTGGAGTTATGGGGCCGTAAACGTCATTTAATACCCTCGCTTCACTCAGGCAATTAGCTCAGTCTTCGAGGGCCACACTCCCAGTATGGCCATCAGGCTATGCATATAAATCTAAGGTATTGTATGAATACAGTGTCGCTCATGCTAAATAATACCTGAAGTGGCAGTGCATCCCTAGGTTTAATTGACCTAAGCCCAAGTCACTGAATAAGTCTGAAATATGCCTGACGTTGCTTGAGGTCGTTCAGAAGTAATATGATCTAACCGTTCGGTATGGGCTGCCCCTTGTGGGGTGGCACCACGTCTAATTTTCACATGGTCCTTCCCCTTCTGTAATGACTTGGCAGGCTGAACAAGGTTATGATTAATTCAAAACGTCCAAACATCAATCATCAGTTTTGCTTAGAGCCAAGTCGCAGGCAGATATAGTTATTCATTGGATTTGTGTAGGATTTTGCGTAGGATCCACACTACTGATGAGAGCTTTGTAGTGCTGAAGGGAAAAGACATGAGCAATTCAGTCTTTATTTGATGTGTGAGGGGCGCATTGTGGTTCCCAGGTATAGTCCCCTGTCGAGTGATGTCCTCCGCTTAACGTTTAACTGGCCCATGCAAGCATCAGGGAGGCAGTCCATGTGTACACAGTTTAGCGTCATTTCTATTGGTGCTAGTACTTCAGGTAGCTGGGTCATCTCAGAGAGCCAAAAACCAACTCTTCCCCATTCCTTAGTAGTTCAACCGGAGAAGGGGCCGAGGGGCATCCACCAGTGGGACACACCTCAGTGGGAAATGAGATGCACCTGTGCAGCCCCCTCCAGAGTCCCAAGCTCCAAAGTAATGCCTTCCTCAGAACTTTATCTCAGGTACGTCTAAATGTTTGTTGGTGAGATCTGTTTGATTGACACGTGACCAGTCCTTGAGGAACTCTTCTGGCAAGAGGGTTATCATGGATGGATATTGGGAACAGAGTCTTTTTGCATCAGACGGCTGATATTGGCAAGAAAATGGAGTGTTCAAGGCCTATCTGGAATCGTAGGAAGTAGATGTCATGCCTGAGGTGTTACAGATAGAGCGCCAGGGGACCACTCCGGTGGTGATAGTGCGCGGTACAAATGTCCTTTAACATTAACATAGCATAGTAGAAGCTTACGTGGAGCAGGATCTTCCCCTGGACCATTTGTACTTATGGGCAAAGGTGCCTAGTATGCTCTTGGAGACCAACATTTGGTGTCTGCTCAGCCAATAAGAATGGGGAGGTAGCATGGCACCATTCAAGCAGTGCCTTATGAACAAGGCACATGGTCTTCAAGCTGGACATCTTCTTTTCTGGGAGGCATTATAACCTCCTCAGGTTTACTACTACACAAAATAATATGGTGGCATCACTCGCATGAAGAGTCGGGGAAAAAGCTGGCTGTTCGATATCACATGATCTTATACATTTTCCATGGAAGGTGGCTATGAATGATCATGCATTTAACCATTAACAGCTTCTTTGGCTGAATGTATACCCAAAATCACATCTAATGAAGATACTGAGGACAGAGGCCTGTTCTATTATAACCCAAAGATAACCAATGAATATGCAAACAAAAGACGAGATATTGAATTTGAGGTTTGCCACTGTGAGCAGACAATGTGGTCATTCAGGCAACCGCAAAACACTGGCCCAACTTCCAATGCACAGAATAAAGCAATTGCTGAGTCCCAGAGCAATCAATCACTGAGACAGGCCCTTTCCCCAGCAGGCACAGGGGTCTACAGAGGGATTTAACACGGTATGGTAGCCAGTACATGAGTCACCCAGATCAATGTATTTAATGGGTATTTTTAATGCGCCTCTACACAATGTGTTTCGAGGCGCAACAAGACAAGAGGGTGGGGAAAACCTGGGAGGACAAAACAAAAAAAATCCTACTAGGCTTTGTGACATTTGGATTGTGCAAGTGCAGTAAAGAAAAGTTCAGAGGAGAGGGGAAGAGGGAAGTGCCGGTCAGGGCAGCAGGGCCTGTGAGAAAATGGAGTGCCAGGTGAGGTTATGTGGAGAGAGCCAGGGGAGAGAGTGCACGGGAAGGAAGGTCCACAAGTTAAGTGCGAGCTAAGAGGCTGGAAGGGCTACAAGGGTGCAGGCCCAGTCATGCTAGAGTACATGGAGGGTCCCAGAAGGGCAAGTGCAAGTTAAGGGGGAGCGGTCAAGGGAGACCAAGTGCAGGGGTAGATTGGATTAAGGGGGTCTGCTTCCCTGTAAGACTCTGAAGGAACCAGGCAGCCAGTCAAGAAGCAGACCGGGACATTTACAGGGGAGGGGGAGAGGGAGGGAAGGAAGAAGAGAAAAGGGTGGCATGATTGACCGTATCAAAGACAGATTAATGGTCAATAAGCATGAGATTAGAGAGCAGGCCATCACAGGTGTTCACGAGAGCTGTTTCTGTGCCTCTGGCAGCTCTGAAGACAGACTGGTGGTCGTGGAAACAACCAACAGCTACAATGTGGTGAATAAGCTGGCAGATGGCCAGCTTCTTCATGAGTATGTGTAGCAAAGGGGTAATGGAGATAGGGGGGTAGTTTGCCAGACAGGAAGGGTCGGCAGAAAGCTGAGGAGAGGATGCACAAAGGAGTGCTTGAGGAGCGAGGGGAAGGATCCAGTAGCAAAGGAGTTATTACAGAAATCTGCCATGGCTGGAGCAAGGTAGAAAATATTGTCCTTGATAGTTCTGGAGGAGAAGGGGCGTACCTCTTTGGATGAGACATTCATAGAGCGGACTTGTCTATTAATCCCATCAGGTGATATGGGAGAAAAAGAGTAGAGTAGGATGGGAAGAGAGAGGGTGGCCGAAGGAGGCCTGAGAGCAGGTGAGAGAGAATGATGAGGAGTAGAGGAGAGTGAGGACAAGAGGTCCTGAGTTTCAAAACTGAAGTGAGACTGCAGAGAATTGCAGAGTGCCAGGGAAGGCAGTGGAGAAGTGGAGACTGCAGTAGGGTTGGCGAGTTCCTAGCAGATTTGGAAAAGTTCAGCCGTGTTGTTAGTGGCTGCAGAGAGGGAGGCTTGGATATAGGCTGCCTCCTTCAAGCAGATGGAAAGTCTGTATTGCCTTTGGAGCAGGCGGCAGGCCAGTTTGTTAGAGAATTTGCTCGAAGCCTGATACTTTTGCTCAGCCGCTGTGCACTTGTGTTTCAGAGCGGCTAGGTTGGAGTCACAACAGGAGTTGCACTCGCAGGCAGGTTTCATGTGGATCCTCATGACAGGGGCAAGCTGCATAGGTTGAATGACAGAGAAGGAGGCTAGCAGTGTGGGCGGGGCTTCGCCGGGGGACCCAGGAGGTCCAGGTGAAAGACCAGGAGAGCATGATCAGACAAGGAGAGAGGAGTAATGAGAGGGTTGGAGACGGGGATGTCTTAAGTGATAGGAGCATCCAAGGTGTGACCCCTGAGTGCATCGGCCCAGAGGGAAGAATGGAGAGGGAAAGAGAGTCACAGAGGTTGCGGAAGAGCCAAAATCTAGGTTTCAAGGGCGTAAATTCAGGAATGTGTATCATGTACCAATTCTTTAGGGTGTCTTTTCTCAGTCGATTGCTTAAAGGACTGAATGTGGTAATACACGTCCATTTATCTAGGTTTGTATTTTCTTGTGGAGTGAGGCAGACTTCTCTTGTGGTGTGTTGTACTCTCTTATGGCCATTGAGAATAATAGCAGGGCGGTATCCTCTTAAGAGAGCTTTCATCCACTAAGCCTCAGGAATAATGCTCCAGTTGGACAATTCCTTCGGGTTCTTAGGAATTGCAGCCCAGATTCAGAATTCAACACAAGTAGCAGATAGAGATTTGGATTCCTGTTTAAAATCATGAGGATTACCCCTGCTGTTGTGTGTCTGTACACCTGATGTAGCCCCTATACCATGAGGCATGCTATGCCAGGTCTCTCTTTCAAGAACCACCCGCATGTTGTTACCCTTATGCATGGTCCTTCACTTACTGTAAATAGCACCTAGATGCCTGTGGGTTTTGTACGTTGCTATAAATGTAAAAATGAATAAATAAAGAATACATCTAGTTGCGCTGATGTTATGAGGCTCCTGCTATTGGTGGCTCTGAGAAGCACTATTTATGTAGCGAGATTTCTGCTTATAAGAACATTTTATTTGATGTTCTATGTAACAAGTGTGTTTCTCCTTTGTAATGGCCATGTGTTAAATTATGTAAAAGCAGTAACCACACATGCTCCTCGGTGGTACCGCGGTTCAGGAAATGGTGGACTAGCTGCATATGCAATCCGTTTCTATGTGCTTTGGACACAGTTAGGGGAGGCGGACCATTTACATTCCATTAGGGCCTTATGACTCATGCAGGGCCTTACGACTCATGCATGTACTGCAGCAGCCCTGCACATGCTCATTGTAGTTTGCTATTGAGAGAGCATATCTCCCAGGCCAGACAAGAATCCCACTGGCTACCTATCAAAGAACGCATACTATTCAAGGCACTCACAATCACGCACAGATGTCTCTCCCATCTGCACCCCATTACCTAGCTGAACAAATACATTGGGCCTCATTACGACCCTGGCGTTAACCAATGGCGCTATTAGCGCCATGGTTAACGCCGGTAATTTACCGGATCCGCCATGGTGACATGGGGAATTACCACCCCATTCCAAGGTTGGCGGGGCGGTAATTCCCCATTTACCATTGGCCCCTCCCCATTCCCATTTTTGCCCCATAGGGCTCAATGGGAATGGGGAAGGCGGTAATTACGGTACCGCAAAATGCAGTACCGTAATCACCTTCAAGGTCCCTTTGCGGGTCCTTATCTTAACGGCTGGTACAGACCAGCCGTTAAGGCCGGGACCCGCAAAGGGACCTCGTAATCAGGCATTAAGGGATTACCGGTACCGGTACCCTTACCAGTACCGGTAATCCCTTAACACCAGGGTTGTAATGAGGGCCATTGTGTACAATCACTCAGACACCAAGCGAGAGCTATATGCTGATCAACTCTCAATCCCTGCATTTAACAGAGCCAAAGCCTGCAGGGTTAGCTTTGAAGAACTAGCACCAAAATCCTGGAACTTACTACCACCCAAACTCAGGAAGGAAACATCCCTCTTAGCCTTCAGAAAGGCTTTGAAAACCATACTATTCAAATTACTTTGTTCCACTCTGTTTCACTGTAGCCAAGGAACCTGATTACTGCCTAATTTGTTATGTTCTAGAAGCCAAGAATTGTACACTGTATTTTGCCTGCACCCAAGTGAATCTGCTGTAACAGCGCCACGATGCCCTAGGGCAGCTGCACACTTTATAAATGGAAATAAATAAAAATAAATTGTGTTGGCAGGCTTGGAACATATTTACATTTTAAGAATGCACATTTAATTTCCAAATTCTCAAATTAATTCATCACGCTTTAGTATATTGTCCTTATACCCAAAACAATTTTATTTAGGGAACAATTAAGAAATAATGATGAATGCAGCTGTTTCTCATAAGTAGCTCAATGATGCCCCCACTTTGTCATACTCCGAGAGATAAAGGGCAGATTCAGCTGTTTAGACATTTCACCTGTGACCTGCAAGATCCGCGGACCTCTCACATGACACTCACTGCACTTTCTAAAAGACTGTAGAATAAGAACAATATATAGTTTGCATTTTCTAAGCCAACGTGGTGCATTGTGGGATAAACAACATCCAATCTAATAATTATTATGAGGAAGGAGCCGCAAGATTCTTACTAATTAAAAAAAAATATCACATTCATCAGCGACTGAATAACTGCCGGAGATCCCTGCCAGTGATCACGCAGATCAGCACTGCTTTTCCGTATTTGATTTGTTATTCTGTTGCCTCTATAGATTCCTGCCATGCGTTATCAGTCCCTAGTGCCTAGTCCCTCCCTTTTCCAGTCCATCCTACACTCACCTGTTCCCTCTGGGTACTTTGACGCGACCCTTTATGCAAATAGCACAGTGCAGAACTGCGGATAAACCTGAATGATGACGTCAGTCTCTTCCGATAGGGTGTCTGGGTCGCACCCATTTCCACACAACCTGGGTATGGGTGTGTTGTGTGAAAGTGGGAACGGGAAGGTGTTTGCTTTTGCAAGGTGGTCAACCGTGCACGTCTGCAACACCTGAAGATGAATATTCATATGAGATTGTTCCCTCCCGGTGGTTGTGTTTCTCTGACTTCCATGAAACCTGAGTGGGCAGGTTTGCCACCAGCCGTTACATCAGAATCTAACTGGTAGGGTGGGCGAGCCTCTTGTGGTAGGTAGGCTTAACATATTCACGGCAGATGAAATGAAAGTGTGGGGTCACTTCTCTCAGAATAGATGGTCACTGCCGATTTCTAAAATAACAAATGTATTTGCACAGGTACACCAGGGTGCCATAAAAGGCAATTTATGAGTTAAGCTAAATAGTGTAAACAAAGATTATGCTTCAATGAGATTAACTCTATGTATTTGAAAGTCCCAGCATACAGCTAATATACCCAGCACATATACAATGATCTATATGATGCAAGAGGTGGCAGACTGGAGGGATGCATACACACACACAAACCCTCATAAACAAACACTCTTTCCCATGCAGTCATGCAAACCCACACACGCACACACACACACACACGTAAACACACACACACACACGTGCTTACTGTCTGTCGTAAAATGTAAATACTGTAGGTACTGCTCCCAGACTAGTGAGGCCGTAGGACTCCCAGACCCTGATTCATGGAATTCATTGCATGGTAAATAGGGACTTTGCACGCCAGACCACACGCAAAACCCCTTATGTCGATTCATGGACACGACTGCGCAGGGAAAATCGGTGCTCTTAGGATCTTTCACGCAGTACCGACACATTTCCGCGTGAAGTAGATTGCATTGTGCAAGACACCTCGCAGAGCATGGGCGTGGCTTGTGCATAGACCAGAGTAGGGGGTGGGACATGCAGAATGAGGAAGAACAAGGAAAATTGTGGGTGTTTCTAGGGACGGGCTTTGCAAGATGATCGCATGCCCGCAACTGCACAGGTGTAATCGTAATCATGGATCCGATCAAGCAACCTCACATCGTGAAAATGACCATGCAAAGTTCTCGATGTAGCCGCCACCGGGAGGCAGGCATACAGATACTTGCATATAGGAATCACTGCACAGAGGTAAGATCATATGTTGGATTTAGGGGTCCGTGCAAACAGTTAGGGTTCCGATAGAGGTTAGAGGTGTGCGTAAGCAGTGTAGCTGCATGCAGGCACGGTTTAGAGGGGTTTGCACGCATATTTACCAGGAAATTACATCTTTTACGATACATGTTACGCATGATGTGGGGGTGCTGGGAATAGTTACGTTGGACCCTATGCAGTGTCGCCTGAGTGCTGGCTTGGTTGCGAGGGACCCCACACAGGATTACAGGGGTGCATGAGTTTGGGCCTGAGGACCGCGCACATGTAGGCATTAGCGGTTGTTTGTGCTTTGCGGGCAGGCATGTCGGGGACATACCGGCCATTGACTTGCATATAGGCTTCAGGAAACCATTGTAAGCTTGAGGTTGGTCGATTTTTAATGGTTTGATGGTTTAGTTACGATATATGCCGTGTATTGGCAGACATAATTGTGCACAGAGGTTTATACACATTTTGCTGTTTGCATGTCTAGAGTGCCAACACGTGTTTCAACGTAGGGTCTTTCTCAAGGCATGAAGCAAGGTGCCTGGTATCGCCGTGGGACAGAGCTCCCGTGAGCCCTGCAGACCGCAACACCCAGCCCCCCGGCTTAGGGAAGCTAACCAGCTATTCACAGACAGGACCTACCAGGCCCCTTGTTTCACGCATTGCGAAAGACCCAAGGTCAAAAAACGTGTTGGCACTCTAGACATGCAAACAGCAAAATGTGTATATACTTCTGTGCACAATCATGCTTACAAACCTCAATCTTACAACGGTTTCCTGAATTATTGGAGACATAACTCAGGGTATTTACATACCATCTGGCAACCACCTTATCCAGCACCACGGTAACCAGGGTTCCTAAACCTACTTTCCATATCCTAAACCCCTGGGACTTCAGGTGCTCTGTCCCAAAGGAACCCCAACTACAGGCTGCAGGAATCAAAACTGAGCAACACAGAGAAATAACGGATCAGCGCAGTGATCCACGGTTCCTTGAAGCTCCTAACTTGCAGTTACCACACTTCAATCAGAACTCAAGAAATTGTACACCTAAAGATGGAAAAAAAACATTTGCGCTGTTTGAAACAGAGTAGTTTTGAAATGGAAATTCCATTGAGAAATGCATTTGAATCTGAGCCACAGCAAAATATTGCACCTTGTTGTCGGTGAGAGGGGACAGCGATTTCGCAACCTTGTGCATGTTAAAAGCAGCCTTATCAGAGCCTTGCCAGCTGCCAAGATCAAAGCTGCTGAGTCCCCTGAGATAGCCTCCTTTCAGGAGCTGCAAGAAGCATTGTTGCTGCAGAATCAATTAGGTCGCAGGACACAGCTATCAATGCATCTCCTGGACGGGGCTCGAACTCTAGCCGGGCTATGCAGGGCTCGGCCATTTCTACATTACACAGAAACGCACAAAGGCGGCTGTCATTTCTAATGCATGGAACCGCATTTGCATACGTAATTAAATTAGAAACTTCCATGGCGAGGAGGTTAGCATCAGCCAGGCTGCGTGCCGCTAAGTGATTGCATTTTTGCATGGGTACATTAGCGGGGAAAATGCGAGCGAGCAATGAAACAGTGACTGGACCGGTCAATCTGAGCAGGTACTGGCCCGAAGCAACTGAGGCCCAGCGGTCCTTGGATAATACGCGCCTCGCATGCCTGGATCAGGAGGAAAACCCATGGTGGGTGCAAGCAGTGCATGGAATGCTGAGGAACTGTCCTCGTTATGTCATGATTACTTCTTATGTATTTTTTAAGGTTTATTTTATGTTACTTCACCTTATGCAAGTGTCCTTTGAAATCTGCTGTACCTGGAACATGCAGAAATCCAGGTATTATTGAGTTGGTATTGTACTGTGCTTTGATATTTCTATTATTATTATTATTGTTATTATTATTATTATTATCATCAACAATAATAATGATATTTGTAATTCTGCTGCTACTACTAACACTATTACTAATAAAATATGGGCTGGAGTTCCCCTACCATATATTCTAAGGATACTGCAAGGTGTTGAGATATTCACTGACCAATAAAGGAACAAGGCTGAAGGATGTTTTTTGCATATTTGCAACTAATTTTAGAGCTGCCTTACCCGGGCAAAGCGCGCGAGGGTACAGCGGTATTGCACATACAATAATTTGATGAGAAGCCCAATCTACTACATGACCAACCATCAAGCTTCTGGCATGTAATCATTGGCGTGAATGCGGCCCACGCACCTCCTTTGATGCGGTGGGCCCCATGCTACCCATGCCCTTCAGGAGGGGCAGTGGCAGTGGGGCCCCCCTCAGCAGAGCTTGCCTGGAGGTCCCCATATTTTGTGTTATGCCAGTGCATGGAATGGTGACAGAAACTGTATTAGTTCATGTGCTCGATGACCAGTGCAGTATTGCAGACTCCGATAGTACAGTTGCCCAGGTGCTCCTTAGCCTACCTCATGCCTTTGATGCAGTGGACCATAGGCTCCACCTGTATCTTTTAAGTTTTCAATGAAGGCTTGTGGATTAGCTGAAATCCTATGTTTCAGTCTGTAGCCCTCCCCCTTTTAACTCTTCCCCGACTGCCTTAGAGTGTGGGGTCCCTTGGAGCTCTGCACTCTTGCCTCTGCTTATCAACTTGTAGGTGGTCTCACTGCTAAGCATGGTGAAGTCAGGCAGGCTTGCGTTTTACATGTAGGCCAGTGATACCCTGATTCTGGTCAAGCATGACGCGGAATCAGACGCCACACTTATTAGTCTCCCAGCCTGCCCCGAGCCTCTGGATAAGTAGATGTTTATCAGTTGTCTAAAAGTGAAGGGCAGAAAATCAGGAATCCTATTGGAAAAAGACAGACCAAGGGCTTCTTCATGGGACTACTGGCCAACGTTCAATGCATGTCTATCATGCAGGTGTCGGTGGTGAAAAGCCTTGGTAGAAACATAGTTGAAGCCCTTACTCGGTCAGATTAGATCTCACAAGTTGCTAAAATAGGTTTTTACCACCTAGGCCAGCTGCATGAAATGCTGAGCCTTTTTCTCATCTAATACCCAGACCATGATTATCTTTGGATTAATAGGCTCTAGACTGGGTGACTGAAATGAGGACCTTGCAGCAGGAAGGGCTTGCCACATCACCCCGAGAGACTTATAAGAACCTAGTAGGAAATCACCCCTTTCGCGGAGACACTTCACAGGTGCAACCCTTTGGGGGGAGTTCATTGCCCCGCTCACAATCTCTTGATTTTGTGGCAGAATCGAATTGGGACAATTCCTTCTCTTATGAAGCTGTTTAACTTTGGAAGTGGTGAACGAATTGTGCTTTCTGAAGACACATAAATAGAAATAGAAACGAGGTCACAGAATTCCAAAGTGATTTGCTACATGTGTTTAATGCATGTCAAGGGTATTTTTTCCCCTTTAATCCAGTTTCATTCAATGGTCCTCTTTAATACTTAATAATAATAATAATTTGGCATTTATATAGCGCTCCGAACCCTCAGGCATCTGAGCGCTGCTTATTATTACCCACAGTGTGTGGTGCTCATTTATTGACCTCGGAAGGATGAATGGCTGAGTTTGGTCCTGCCGGGACTCCAACCTGCATCAGCGGGCTCTGCACAGATGTCACAGTGAGCGCTCTACTCACTGTGCTATCGGACCATATTCATGATGGTGCAATATAACTTCCAAATGACAGCCTACAACTCGATACACTCACAACAAACTCACCGGAACAAGAATAAACTTCAGAAAAGAATTCCAAAGAACCAAACCGATGGAATAAAACAAACCTCAGATACTTAAGGACAATTTGAATCTTGTAAAAACTGCAACGTTCAGTTAAACCAAGAATAAAAAAATAAAAAAATAACTTCCAAATGACCATACTTACAATAAATGTACAATCTGGTAACGTTGGCAAAAAAAAAAATCAATAGACACTTGTGTTGAAAACAAATATTGTAAGACAATTTAATCAAATGCATTGAGCATGTTTTTGATTTAAAATAAATGATAAGATCTAGCTATCTCTCTTGTATTAAACTCTCCCAGCATACTAAATAATTATATCCTCATGCACGTGTTCTTATAAATGAATGAAGGTGGATTGCCATAGTTCTGAAGAGCGGAATCTAAGAAGCAGGGCCACCATGAATCAGGTGCTCTAGAGCCAGCTGCATTTCTACTATACTGGCACAGGCAGCTGCATTGTCACATCACATCTCAACTGTAATAACATATTTCGCTTGGTTAGCGACGTCCTTTTCTTATTATAGGTGAGTAACAATGTCACAAATAGGCTATTATATATGGGATAAAGTACCCACTACCATATATTATAAGGACATTGCAAATCCCCAAGAAATTCTGGGACCACATGCTTTACAAGGTAATCGAACTCTGAGGTGACTTGCATCATCCTTTTTATAGACAGCAGGTGATATTTTATTCTATATAATACATGGACACACTTGCATCTCCTTCAATACCTGGCCAACATGCTTCATCTAATGTAAGAGAGATGCCAGTTGTTGATGCACCTAAAAAATGCAGTAACTATGTGTCTTAAAAATAAAACAATAGGCAGCTTGCAATGTGTTGGAGAAAGATATTTAAAACATTTTAACAAACTGCACCCAAAAATATATTGTTACAAAATATACGAGAACATGCAGAGAGTGTTTTGCTCTAAAGTGTTAAGCTGCAAAAGTGCACGAAATAAACATAATACCACCGAAAGGAAGACATCATTTTGAAAAGCTTGTCATGGATTTAATAAAGTGCTGTAGTGACAGCTGGAATTCTGCTCTGTGTTATCTCAAGCAGACCACATTGTGACGATACAAGACAACTGTAATACATGATTGTACTTGTAGTAGTGATGTCATTATCGTATTACAAGTCAGTAATAGTGCCACAGCTAGCTTTCATAGTGGTAATACAGGTGGCAATGTATCATCAGAACATTATTTACAGTGAATGCTCGATGACAGTCTGACCTATGAAAAATCAAACCATGTTGCTGGCAGGCCATTATCTCCTAAAGGCAGGAATGCTTTGGTAGAGCCAGTCATAGGTCAGTTATGCCTGATAATGCCCGAGGTTTACATGCCTTTTCAGGAGAACCCAGATTATCAAGACATCTCCCCAACTCCCCAACTCCCAATACGTCAGTCCATTTCTGGATATGTCTCTTGAAGCAGGTGATAGGTTTTGCTGTAAAATTATGTGCATTCCCTGTTGTTATTTGGTTACTGATAGTCATTAGTTAATGGAAGGAAAGCAACAGGAACCTAGGCATCAAAGGGGCTGGTTATATGAGCTAAATGGCTAGTGTAGCTCCGAGAACAGTCGGACCAATTCTTTTTCTTTTTGATTATCGCTAAATGACCCTCATTCAACAAAGTGTTAGCAACCCCCTCCTCCACGATTAGACAGACTGATTATATACAGACAAGGCAGAAATTCAAGAGTTCAACTTAAAGTCCCAAAATTGTTGCAATCAATAACGTATTGCTCACCATTGCCATGTCACTGGATAAAAAAGCCACCTTAAAATTATCCCAAACAATCTGACCCCAAAATAATAAATAATACCCGGAATAATTGAGGAATAAACATATAGTGAACAAGTTGAAAACCTAGCAATTGCATATGCCACTGTTTCAAAAGTGAAGTTGGCAAAACACACATCAGAATTCACTTGTGAGACTGTCAAAAATGCAAAAAGGACCCTTGTAACGAAAGAATCAGTCAGGATCACAAGCAGCCAATGAAAACATGGTCAATATTTTAGGGTGTAACCAGTCTGAAAGGCCAAAAAACACAAACCATGCTCTGAAGAAAATTGATAAGACCCAGTGTCTAGCTTTAAACCACAAATAGGACGTACCTGTGAGGCCCTACCAAACAAGCTGACACTTTCGCACTATCGGCCCATACCTCCAACACTTTCCAAATCATTCCTAACCAAATTTACAATGCTGTGGACAGCAGCATCATTTGGGGGTTGCTAGGGTTCGCAGTCGTGACCCCTGCGGCTGCAGCCGCGACCCCTATGGCTGCAGTTGTGACCCCAGCGACCGTAGCTGCTATCCCTGTGGCCTCCCTTGCGACCCCAGCATTTAATATATATATATATATATATATATATATATATAGCTTTTTTTAAAAATATGGAAGCTCCTGAAGTGCTGTTACTAAAATGCGATGACGCGCAATGTGTAATTTCTCTTTCCATCTATCACCATTATGGTGCTTTCGGCTGCCACCAAAAACCGATCATCACCTGTTATTTATTAAGTCTGGGGCACTAGCAGAAAGAGCATATGCATACAGTACAAAGAGTACACAGAATACACAAAGCACCCAGTGGATTGTGTATTTTAAAGAAAACAATTTCCCCCATGCTGATTCATCCAACGGGCAACATGTTCTCGCTGCTGGTCTGCAAAGCACGGTAACAGAAAGAGGTGACCTCCCCCTGCCTCTGGGCGCCTGATAACACTGTGCCCATCCTCCCAGCCACCGAGCCTGCCACTGCTGAGAGTTCACATAGCTAAACTGGTCATGGCCACTTCAAGGGGTGACAAAGTTAGTGTTTACGATGGCTGCCCAGGGCGCATCTGGCTTCCGTTTGTATCGAGAGCTTCTCAAAAGCCCACTGTGCATTTGAGTCCCCCAAAAAAAGACATTCAAGTGTTTTGTTTTAGGTTAATATTCATGCTTACAAAATTGCAATGAACAAAAGTAAGCAACTCTGCATGCCATTTTTCACATTTTTATAATTTATTTAAAACAAAATTATTCTAAACACTAAGCAGCATTGTAATGCCTGGTCAAATGTGTATTATACCTGGGCTGAAGGGAAACAAATGAATTATAAGGGGATGCAGATGTAAACACATTCAGATTGTATGTGTTGCGAAAGCCACATAGAGTGATGTGCCCAGAATCATGCAACGCTGTCCAAGTCAGAGACGCAATTAGAATTCAAGGGGTTCTCTAGTCAATAACCTAATCCCTGGATGACTTACTCCCTCAGCATGCATCTGGCCCTGTATAAATTAACTACACAGCAGTCTTGTACCTGACAACACACAGCTTTAGTGCTTCCATGACACATCAGGCCTCATTACGAGTTTGGATGAAGCCATGCCAAACTCGGGTCCGGGTCCCGAAAAATGGGAATTACCAGGCCATTCTGAACTCTGTGCATCATAGGTCTGAATGGGAATGGGGAGGATGCTAACAACGGACCCGTTAATGACGGGACCGTTGTTAGCATCCTGTTCTGCTAGCGGGTGCCGCTCTGCACATCTGGTCTGACCAGGCGTACAGGACGGCCCCGCGAGCAGAACTCGTAATGAGGCGGCGAGGCAACAACGGTGCCGGTAGCACTACCGGCGCCGTTGTTGCCTTACCGTCAGGATCGTGATGAGGCCCAATGTACAGTAAACAAAGGTGTGCCCCTTCCCTCAGAAAGATGACATGTTTTATGGGGAGTGTGGGCCATTACTCTGGAAAAAATCTCATGAATAGTATTATTTGGCTCAAGGGAATGTGGTAAGCACCAGGGCTGCAAAGATAAAATCCGAGGCGGAAGGGGTTCGGTGGTAGAGAGTGAGCACTAAATGCAAGGTGATGGGGTGTAAAACAAAAAACAAAACAATGTGTACAATAAAATGGAAATAGTCTTCTTTGTTTTTTTTCCTCCTCCATTTTCTTGTACTGTCATTTTCGTCTTTCTATCGTGCCTTATTTGTTGTTCCCCTACATATTTAATGTTGATCTAGTTTAGTTTCGTTGTGAACATTTCATTTCTCTGGTTCTCGCTATTACAAATCTTCACATTTTTCTCAGTCATTGCTTACTGAGCAGAGCTCTCTGCAGTTTCGTATATATGGATGGAGATGTTCTTTCTTCATCTCTGATAACTGTCATGAAGCAGGGCACATGGGGGATCTCTGAGGGCTGTCAGACGTAAGGGGCACAGTCTCAAGGCAGGTGCCATATCTGTCCTTCTTGCAGATGTGAACAGCTCAGGCATCATGGCAGCAGAAATACCATTGGGAAGGCTGCCTGCAAGAAGCAACATCCACTTGCCACCAACCCAGCAACCAAAAAGCCAAGAAGGGGCAACCAAAAAGGTAAAGAGGGGCAAGAGCAGGGAAATACTACAATCCCCAGCAACCCACGCACCAGGCTCACAGAATCTGAAGAGGCCCAGGACCACACCTGCAGCTCTGTGCATGCACGTGTATCGAACGCTTGTTTGCGATCCAGTTCCAACCCAAACAGACGCACCAGAGGCTATCTCCTCTCCAGACAAAGTCATTGCGTGTCAGCGTCCTAGCTACAGCAACACGTACGATTGTGTCCCGAGGCATCGGGGCTAATAGCACCATAGCTCACTAACCTGCATGTGTTAACTGCATCCAGGACGCCAAAGCGAAAAAGAAGGCACTAAATGCCGTAATCTGATACGATCCCTAGTATCCAGAGCCGGCCTTAGGTGGGGGCGAGCCGGGCGACCGCCCGGGGCACCATGCCCCCCAGGGTGCAAATTGCCCTCCACCACACCATCTTGGGGGAGTCTTTCAAGGGTTCCCCTGAGCTGGCGTGGTGCTAGAAGGCGTGGCAGGCGCTGGATTGTCATTGAATGCACCCGCAGCGGCAGGCTCATTCAATGACAATGGGGTGCTGACGCGCCCTATTTAACCTCCTCGCCGGAGCGAGGAGATTTAAAAAAAACTGCCCCATCCTGGCCCCGCCCACTTCCACCTTGCCCCCTGTTAACCAGGGGCGTGCTGGGGCCGAGGGGGGTGCCAATTCGCCCATGGCGCTGCTGCCCTTAAAGCCGGCCCTGCTCGGATCGCTGTATTTTCCTGGGGCACTACCTAATTTGCGTATTCTTGACAGACTACAGACAATGCTCCAACAGCATACAGTGACAGCTGAGAGCCAGGGGCAACGCGGATACTCACTCCACACACAGAGCGCACGAAGCACTGAAGCTAAGTGTTTCATGTTTCTGCTAATACTGCGAATGCAAGGTTGTACAACGTTCATAGTGTGCAATCCAGAGTGAAGCAAAAGTGTGAGCCTGTAGCGTGAATCTGTGTGAACATATGTTAAAGTGTATATGTTACAGACAACCTGCATAAACCCCAAAACAGCACCAAGAGCAAGGATCATGCTTTTCCCTAATACCATCTACCTACGCACTACTGCTCCCTAACCTTCTTCCCAGTTACCCTAACTCCCCCTTCCTATCCAATTTGTGGACCCCTTAACCCTCTTTCCCTGTGGGTGTCGTGGCTTACCTGTGTTGCCACTAGTACAGGTGCCAAGACTCTCAAGGGGAGGAAGGAGTTTGTGCTGCCTCTGCGTTGGATCCTGGGACCTGACAATGACACTATGTTGGTCTTATTTATGTTACGGTCTCTAGGTCTCTATGTACTATTTAATTGCAAAGCTGACAGTCATGGACTTTCAGAAGTAACATACGGATCCTGCCGTGGCTTATTTTGCTCTGGTAAAAATCAGTTCAATATTTGAAAAGAACGAATTAATGGACAAAATAAAATGATTTGTGGTACTGGTGTGCGCTACCACTGGTGTACAGTGGGTCCCCACAGTCCCTGAGGTGCGGGGGCCCCTGCCACATCAGTTATGGGGGCCCAACTCAGTCCTCACCCATCAGGTTAAAGGCTGGGCTGAGGATTCCAGCGCGAGAAGGAGGCGCTCAGATGGGGTTGGAGCTGACCATAAAATGTGTCACGTGTCACGTTCAGCTCCAACCACTTCTCCTCTGGCTTCCTCGCAGCTCCTAAACAGGAACCGGGAAGCTCTCTCAGCTTCCTGGTTCCTGTTTGTGAGCAGCACGGAGGAGCCAAGGGTGGCCTGTAGTAATGGGTTGAAGCTGGAAAAACAGGTAAGAAGGCTTTTTCTAAAAAAGGTGATGCGTATTTTGCATGTGTGAAGTGCGTGTCAGATGTATGTGTGTGCTATGGGTCAGTGAATGGTGGGTGAATGAGAAGAAATGTGATGGTGTGTGTGTGTTTGAATGTTCTGTGTAGGTGTGTGCCTGTGTGGAGAATGCAGTGAGAGTGGGTGTAAGAGAAAGTGTGTGAGTAAGTGACTGGTGGATGAATGAGTAGGAATGTGATAGTGTGTTTTTGAATGTTCTGAGTGGGTGAGTGTGTGCCTGCGTAGAGAATGCAGTGAGAGATGATGCAAGAGAAGGGGAATGAGTGAGTGGCTGGTATGTGAATTAGTAGGAATGTGATAGTGTGTGTTTGAATGTTCTGGGTCTGTGCATGTGTAGATAATGCAGTGTGAGTGGATGTAAGAGAAGGTGTATGAGTGAGTAACTAGTGGGTGAATGAGTATGAATGTGATAGGGTGTGTTTGAATGTGCAGGGAGGGTGGGTGGCTGTGTGAGTGTGTTGAGAATGCAGTAAGAGTGGATGCAAGAGAAGGTGTATGAATGAGTGACTGGTGGGTGAATTAGTAGGAATGTGATAGTGTGTTTTTGAATGTTCTGAGTGGGTGAGTGTGTGCCTGCGTAGAGAATGCAGTGAGAGATGATGCAAGAGAAGGGGAATGAGTGAGTGGCTGGTATGTGAATTAGTAGGAATGTGATAGTGTGTGTTTGAATGTTTTGGGTGTGTGGGTAGGTGGGTGTGTGCCTCTGTAGATAATGCAGTGAGAGTGGTTATAAATGAAGGTGTATGAGTGAGGGACTGGCAGGTGAATGAGTAGGAATGTGATAGTGTGTTTTTGAATGTTCTAAGTGGTTGTGCGCCTGTGCATAGAATGCAATGAGAGTGGATGTAAGAGAAGGTGCATGAGTGAGTCAACGGTGGGTGAATGAGTAGGAATGTGATAGTGTGTGGTTGTTCTGAGTGTGGGTGCGGGGTGCTTTCCTGTGTGGAGAATGCAGTGTGAGTGGACGTGAGAGAAAGTGTATGAGTATGACTGGAAAAACAGGTGTTTGAGGCATCTGAATGTCGTGTGTCATCACTTCCTGTGATGTCACTTTAGGGTAGGGTCAAATGACACTACTTCCTGTGATGTACTCAGAGGCCAAGGGTCATGTGATGTGACTTCTGCAACTTCTGGCATTTTTGTGATATGACGTCCCTGGTGTGGGTGAGGAAAGCTGACAAGGTGACACACAAGGCCAAAACCTCCAAAAACAGTTGGAGATTTGTGTCCGGCGGCATCTAGCAAGAGGTTCCTTATAGTCACATGGTGTAGTCTTTGAGTCCTGGAAACATACAATAAGAACCTCCATCTAATGGTCACCATATACCCCAAAGTGTTAGCCTGATCTAAAGTGAAGAAAGAGAAGACAATTGGCCCATCCAGCGCCCCAAGATAATTTGAGGAAACTTCCAAAAGCCAAACTATTCAAGACAATCCACAAATGCCAATCGCCACACAGCAATTGATCACCCACAAAACACGGGAAGGGATGCCCCCTAAAAATCAAAAAAGGGATGGGTGGAAGGTTTGGAATTAATCTCATGAAATTAAGCGCTTTGAAACACTTTGTGTAAATGCGTATATATATATAAACTATCATATCACTGCCAGTGCTCTGGGCAATCTTCTACACCACAGTTAGCCTGTCTGCAGCATTGCAGAAGGGGACCAGCTATGTGCAAATCAGTCTCTTCCTGACACCAATAAGTACAGTTTAGCTGGAACTGCCAAGTCACATCCCTTTTGCATGGAAACACAAGAAACCCCAGACATGTTTCAGCTATGTTGACCCTCATCAGTGAGGTGCAGCTTGGTTCCCTATGTCGCAGGAGCAAAGGAAGCACAGCTGGGCATACCCTCTCTCACATAGACACAGTGTACCTTAAAAGGCGATGGGTGGAAGGCTTAGGGATGCCCACTCCCAGCCTGCTGTGCTCAATTTAACTTGGAGTAATGATCTATAGTTGTTATAACTGTTTTCCCAACAAACCAATATATCCAACTTGAGTAACCAATTTGTAATTATAACCAGTGCATCATTTCATTTTTGGGAGCCCGCTTTATGATCCCTTTTTATGCTTGTCGTTGTGTGGCAAATAGATACCAGCCAGCCATATGCTCTCACTGACACATTGTTCCATTGTGTGTTTAGTTGCAAGATCAAAACACTGCCATACTGTAACATGTGTGTCCTTATTCAAGCCAAACAAATTAAGCCATTGGGACATAGGTGTGTGGTTGGGGCTGAGGAAAGGATATTTGCTACACTAGCTCAAGTAACATTTTGCTACCGAGTTCGCTAGCTAAGTATCTTGCGTTTGTTACTTTTGGGGCAAATCCGGCGCCCCACTGGTGACGCCGTGGTACTGCCTCAGCAGAAGAGCAGCCTCTGTGCTTAGGACATGGATTATCCCTAACGAATGAGATAAAGTCCCAAGCATCAAAGGAGAGCCATTCATCCAGTGAGATCAGGGGAAACCGGCCACAGCTTGGCAGGCACGTGCTTATGACATAAATACCTGTTGCTGTGTTTAATTAACGACCGGCTCAAACCAGTTCAGCTAGCTCTAACATTTGACAAGAAGTGGGGTGCCATCTTTCATGTCCAACACAACACTGCTCGCTGCAGCCTTTGTAGTTCTCACTTAAACACACGTTCATACAAACCCTCCCACTTGTATTGTTGTCGCGCCTCTCTGCTTCCACTGTGCCACTGGGCACGGAGCCACCATCCATACCTTCACAATAATAATGATAATCAAACAGAAGACCCTGTTGTCACAGCAGGCCAGCTGTGCCTTTCTTTGTCTTGTCTGTGATTAGGCAAATGGCAGGGCTGTATTTTCTGCCACCAATTAATTCTAGTGAACATGCGCCAAGAGCTGCACACTGCAGAGCCCCTGTGTGGATGTAGAACACTTTATGGGCCTTTTAAGGCTCTGTTGACTTCATCATAAACGCATAAAGGCAGCGCTTTGATTAAATGCATCTGCAGGATGTGGGAACGAAGCACTGTAGATGCACCATCTCGCACTCAGGAAATCTCGTGGAACAGTGCCAGGTAAGAACAGGCATATGTTTCCTTGGGCGAGGGACAGCAAGGGACCCAGAGGAGAGATGCTCACTTCCTCCGACTACACTGAAAGGGAGGAGCGTCATTGCAACTTCAGCAGTGGTCGAAGTGTACGAAAAGAAGTAGTGGAACTATGTTCCCTGCCGGTCTGCACCCACTCCCCACAAACCACATCAACATGCATGTATAGGAGCTGTAAAAGGTCATTTAAAAAAGTAGAGGAGCAACGCTTCCGTCCGCTCCCGCTCACTTCGACGCTCCCGCTCACTTCGACCACTGACCTTCAGTCGCTTCACTGCATAGGGACAGCGCTCACTCAGGAAAACCGCATCCTTTGTAATGGTGACTTTGCACCGACCGGGGCCCTCGTCAGGTTCAACGCTGGCTTTGTCAATAACCTTTACCTTGCAATGAGGGGGACATTGCTACTCGTAGGGCTCCTGGTCATTACCTGCTATTGCCTTCCTGCAGAACCTGACCTAATTGAAATGGTTATGAAATATTATATGAATATGCTAACCTGGTGGAGGAACACACTACAATTCGAATGGAATGGGTCCATGTATATAAATGTTATACGTATGACCAGAGATGTAGCTCTGAGGGTGTCTCAGTACTGAACGGGCGCACTGATGCATGATAGAAGTGTGGCAGAGGTGCCTTTGGAGAGCCCTGAGGGTGCCTCACTGTGGGTATGCTATTGCATGCTGTACGTGTGACTGTGTCCCTCTACTGTTTTTACATTTCCTTTCTACTCTTGGATTCTCTACCATAGAGCACATCACCAAGGCACCGCTAGGCCATATCTCTGGTGACTGGCACAGTAAGTAAAGAAGCACATGTATGCGTATGTATGCATCTGGCCCTTTCCCTCACCGGCCACTTTGCAGATGCTTTTTTCTGTTGTTCATGAGACACAGAGGGGGGGTGGGGGGACCGGCATTATTGCAAGCTTCTTGAGCTAGAAAAATGGGAACTGTCTGCAAATGGCGAGGTGCCGGAGTGCAGTTTTTCAGGTTGTTTTGCCTTGCCGGGTCTACTCCCCTCATCCCGTGACTAACCGACTCACCTCTTAGATCTCCTAGCACATTACTCCACACACATACAAAACCCCCACAGACGGACATACACAGGCCTAGCCATTAACACATTAAGACTAACCAAGACACGACTAAGCTCTCCAGTTTAGCCTTATCACACGCGCCCACATCAGTGGCTAACCCAAAGCCCTGTAATCTATCACATCATGGGCTCTTCCCTAGGATAACATACTGAAATGTTTCTCCGCCAGACCCATAGAAACCAGATTGGCACATCAGAACCAGTACTTCTGACTTGCACTCACTAAAACCACAGGTTTTGCATCAGCCTCTCCACTGTCCCACTAATGGACCCTGTCCTTTTCTTTCTTACAGAACCACACACCTCGAGGCCACCAATAGTGGCAGAAGGATGCTATTCAAGACCACTTGCATTACATTGATCATCATACCTATGTAATTTTCCAAGCAATCATTATTTGAAACAATCCATGAAGTTCTGTTTTTTTTATTATTTACTTTTTACATTAGAGGTTATGGGCCCCATAGACAATTTGAATAAAGTTCAGAGCTCCAGTCGTCTTTGTAAACCTATGGGTCAGTTGGAGACTTGGTAGCATTTTAAGCTACACTGCAGGGAGGTGATAAGTGTAAGACTTGAATGTTTCTGGCATTTTGTGCACAATCTCATTTCTTTCCATCTGAGGGTTTTTGGAGTCGTTTCTGCTAGGGTTTCAAGCTTTGATGATTACTGCTTTAATTGAATTAATATTTAAATTGCACACCTTGTGGGTGAGAAACTTTACCTGCCCTAATTGTTCTCCAAGGCTTTTATAAAAGATGTTTTTGTTGATGTGGTAGTATTATGAAAAGGTGTACTGTGATTGACTATTTATTAATTTGTCTAATCTTTTAATCTAAGAGATGACGGATTTGTGAATTATTTTGTATGCTTTTTTGTGTGGAAGGTTTAAGTAATGAACCACATCACAATAAGTAAATATGTGAAAAGGTGATATTATGTTAGGTCTTCAGGATAGGGATTAATTATGATAGTGACGGATCATATCAAGTTAATATGAACGTTCTGTAAGTGATACATATGGATATTTGAATGTATGTTTATGATGTATGTAAGAAACTATAAGATTATGATGAAAGATTTGAATTATTAATGTTATAGTAATGAGGAAGTATTGTAATACAAATGTTGTAAATGTTTGTTGATCAAACTAAATACAACTAAATAAAAAGAAGTAAACAAATAGATTACTTAATTAAGATGTACTGAACAGCAATCAAAACTGGTGTCATGTCCTGAGTAGAGGCCCTTAAAAAACAGTGACAATAATATTTGCACTGTGAAACAATAAGTTACTGATATGAGTAGAGTAATAATGGACATTGATGCATGATCTGTGCAAGTCTATGGGTATAAACGGCATCCAGGGACTCTCACCACATTCTAACGAAGGGGAGGAGTGGGTCATTTTGTTTGACACCATTAGCTTGAATGTGTATACATTCCATCCACAGCCTTTATACTGGGGATGGGCAGGCCTTGAAGTGCTTAACTTGATTGTCAGTTTGAGTCTTTGAAGAAAATGTTTTGGATTGAGCCATTTAAGCTTCCCTAGAGATGTCTTGCAAGTCTAGCAGTATGGCTCGGATTGGTTTAAAAAAGCATTAAACTCCATGTGCATTTTAAGAAACCATGGGGCAAATTCTCAAAATGTTTTGTGGTGCAAGTGATGGGATGCGGGAGGATGAGAAGGCAAAAGCAGTGGTAACCACACATGCATTTAGCATGGAAACGTGGATGCACAAGCATTGAGAACCTATCATGCATCGAAGTGGCCAAATTTGCAACAGGACAATCAGGTAGGTACTTATGTTACTAGGCAACGCTTGTGCCACTTTGCTGCCCAGCCTGTACATATTTGTATACATTGCTAAGCTGTTCCCAATGTGAGAGAGGCCTAAAAGGCATCAGAGACGGAAGCAGTCACCACCGTTTATGGGGCAGATTCACAAAGAAGTTACTATGAGCGACTCGGAGCTACTCTTGGAGGAGCTATTTGATGCAGAAACACGTTATTATGAGTAACTTTCCCTTACTCCTGACTTACTCCTCCTTAGAAGTAGTGGGACTGTGTTCCCTACTGGCCTGCCCCCACTTCGCACAAACCCCATCGTCACGCCCCCTCCCACGCACAATACAACCCACCAAACACATGCACCCGCTGTTTAAGGCAACGTTCACTACGAAAACTTCTTCCTCCACTTTCATAACAAAAACATTCTGGAACGGTTTCTTTTTTTAAATAAAAGTAAAGGAATAGTAAAAGTTACTTATTTCTTTTTTAAGTAGAGGAGCACTGCTCCCATCCGCTCCCGCTCACTTCGATCACTGGGAATATGCATATCAGAGTAGAGATATAGAAGACCAGTTTGCCTTAGGGTGCCCTAAAACCAGTGACATTTGAATCTCATTAATTAGTTGCTGGAGCGTCATGGCGTGCAGAGCCATTTGCAGGTTGCCCCACACAACCCTCTCTGCAAAAGCTGCCAGGCAGCCAGCCTGTAGCTCCGCTGTAGATGCCACAGCCAGTTACCGCTGGGATGGGCACGCATTTTCTCAATTCAGAGCTGCAGTGCTTATGTATGTGTACATGCGCTCTACGAAGAGGGTTATTAATAGACCTCGAATCCGCGCAGATCTTCATTTAAACATCTGGCCCTTCTAAAATGGGGCACTTTATGAATGCATCAACGTGCCAGCATCTCTGAATGTCGCCGCTGATTGCCGTTTCACTCAATGTAATTGCACCGCGCTCTACGCCGGTGAGGAGCACAATCCTTCATGGGGCGCTTCCACTCCGCAATCAAGTCATTTCCAAGTCATTTCCAATGTATCACTTACTTATGGCACATGCCAGCACCGGGACTGTCTGCGGCTGTACCGCGTCAAACGCCTGCCTTACAACAGAATACGGGATCGAGGGCAGTATTGGCCAACTGCGACCGTCCTTTCAATATAAAGGCAATTATCATTTTGGAAACCATGGCTTGAATTCAGTATAACTGCATGCAATGCAAGAACACAGAGGCGCGTTCTGATAACTTGATTGACAGTGCTGAATTGTGCATTGATGTGACTGGAGGCATTTGTTCGTGCTGAATATACCCACATGTTAGGTGTTGCCGTTCACTAATTCTTTCTACCTCTAGGAGGTGCTGAAGCGATGGCAATAAACAACCATGCTGCATTCAATATGCTGGGATCCATGTAAAAAAGTAATAACAAATTATAGAAAGAATTGTAATCGGTTACCAGATTACTACATAGGCGCTTATTCATAAATCATTTCCCAGGCGCAAATCAGTATAAGCCCATGAGCACCTCTGATTTTCACCTGATACCTTATGCCTGATTCAAAAGCCTAAAACTGCGACAAATCTTGAGAGGCCCCTTTGACCTTTAAGATGGCCACGTGCAAATGTGATGACACCTTTGCTGAAGGGCATCTGAAAGAGGATCTTTGCCTCCCCAGGTGTTCTCCAGTTTTAGACTTTGTGAATCAGGTAAACCACAGCCCCACTCTACATGGCCGAGAAACTCACCACCTCCGGAGACCAGCAGGCCACCACAAGCCAAAACATCGCCAGGCTGGAATCAAAGAAGGTCATGAGCGTAGAAAACAGTCCGCCTTGTCCTGTTACGCATCCTGTCTCTTGAATAAGCTACCAATGCAGGTTAAGATTGGTCCACCATCCTACACTTCAGAAAGGACACGAAGAGCAAGGTCCATCCCTCTGGCCCCAACTCTATGCTCTATTGCGGCAAGCGCCACACCTAACAGCAATCTCTCAATTTATTTGGTAAGGGGCGAGAGTTGCGATGTCAGCAGAGAATAGTTTCAACGTAATGAGAGGGTACCATTAGGTGGGTCACCTGACTGAGGATGGAGTAGGGTTGGAGATCCATCGGGCCTCCAGCTGGCCAGTTTGTCTCATCGGAAGGCAGAGGAGGAGAGAGTCAAAACTCAGGGGCTTTTCTTAACGTAAGTTCTGTAAATGCCAGATCAACTAATGAGCACGCTTCAAATGACTGTGGTTTCCTGGAGGAACTTGGCATGGACTTCCTAGTGATAACTGAATCTTGATTCACAGATAAATATCCCACTGACATCATACAACTAGATGCATAGAAAACTCATGTGAACAATAGGCCTGCTAAACCGGGAGGCGGAGTAGCCCTCATCTGCCCAAAATATGTTTACATCAATACGGTCATCACAAATACAACTACTTAACGTCAAAGCCTGGCTTGCCAATGCTTGCTTAGTGCAAATACCCGCATTACCATTTTAGACCACCAGGCGACCCTACCTCTTTTCCAAAGCACTGGCAGGCCACATCTCTATCCTTCAATCAATCACTAGTAAGCCAATCATCACGGGTAACTTCAACGATCTGGTTTCATGCCCCTTCCAATAAATTCACCAGGCTCTTCAACGACTACTGCAGCTTGTTGTTCCTTAACATATGGCCCACTGCTGCCACCCACAAGGGGGGATGAAACACCCCAGATGCACTCTTCACTCTCCACATTCATTGTGCAAATCTGCAAGTCAGCCTCCTTCCCTGGAAGGTTCGTCACCTCCTCTGTGTGCTACCACCTATACCTGACACCTCTGAACCCCCACACCACTCCAATAAGAGCACCCAGTTGCATCCTTTGAAGAGAGTCGTGATAACTAGATTCAGAGAAACCTTCAGCATTCTTCCCTCCATTGAAGCCCTCCCAGAGATAATCTTCACAAACTTACATAATGAGCTCACCAGAACCCTAGACATGGTGGCCCAAACCATTCATTCAAATACAGGAGAAACCTACACACAAACCTGACAAATGGTAAAACACTGACCATGCTCTCCGGGAAGGAAAAGATCTCTAGAACACCAATGGAGAAGAAGGCTCAAGTCAGGTGACAGCTTTGTCTGCTTAAGACACCTGAAAGGCTACCACACGACCACAAAGAGAATAAAAGACCTTCCTATGCAACCATATTAGTCAGAATACAACCCTCTGCCGAGTTCCTCCACACCTGCAGTGAGCTAAGATCCCACACTGACACCAAGGCTTCCGAGTCTAGTTCAGTAGCCTTAGCAGAAAACCTGGTCACATTGGTCACTAATAAAGTCAAGGCTATCCAAGGCATTACAGCCGCCCACACTAGTCCTTGCTTACTCCAGACCCAACACCTACTATCTTCTCCTCCTTCAGGACAGACACCCCAGCAGGCACTATTAGATTTTGGCTCTAGAAGGAAAGCCTCCTCTGAACATGCCCAGCCATGCCCAGCATCCGCTATCAACGATAACATCACCACCTTAGCCTCCTCCGTTCCAAAGCTAGTAAATAGCTCTTCCAGCTATGAAAGTTCAACTACCCTTGCAAAAGACCAGAATCTCTCCTTTCCTTAAGAAGCCAAAACCCTCTGATACACCTTACATCCAGCAAACTATCAATTCATTGCTAATCCCCTATTCCGAGGTGAAATACTTGACCAACTAGCGACCGAGCAACTAAAAGACTACTCTCCATCTCAACACATACAACAAGACCTCCAAGTCAGGTTCAACCCTACCAGGGGGATGGAAACTACCCTCCTACACATCAGAGATGAAATTCTACACTCACATTACAACCACCCTCCTGCCATCTGCATCCTCCTAGATCTATTTATTTATTTATTTTAATGTTTGATAACGCGCCAACTCGCCCGAGGGCCTCAGGGCGCACAATCCTTTGTATCTATCAGCAGCTTTGGATACTGTTGACCTTGCCACGCTTATGAAATGCTTGACACGTTCACTGGGCATAGATAGCACCTCCTTAAAATCTATTCCGCCTTTAGTGACAGAATACGCCCAGGGGGCTGGCCCACAGTGCTCTGTACTCTGACAATGGCTCTTCAAAGCCTATTTAAAAGCCCTCTCTGATGGTATGACTTCATTATCCACCACCTTCAAAACACATGCTGACAAGTCCCAAATCATCTTCAACCTGGATGATGCAGCTAACTCACAAACCACTGCTTCTTGCCTCACCCAAATCCAGGGCTGCGTGATCCATAACAGCCTCTGCCCAAGCACCTCTGAAATGGAGGTCATCCACATGGGCTCCTTGGCACCCTTCCCCCGCCTGACAATCTGGCAGTCTTTTCTTGGTCTCCCCAACGCCACTGCACCACATGCCCAAAAACCTCCAAGTCATCTTTAATACCCTCCTCGCTTTAACACCCCAAATCCAAACGCTTACAAGAAAAGCACACTGCAAGCTATATATAGTTAAATGCATCCCCCCTCCAGAACAGGTCACAAAAAGTCAAAGTGACGAGAGCCCTGCTTCTATCTGGGCTTGACTACTGCTGCAGCCGCTAGCCTGTCCTCCCTAAAGGCTTTATCCACCAGAGACAACTCATCCAAAATAAGTCTGCCAGACCGATTATAGGCCTGACACCACAGGATTATTTTACACCTGGTTTGATTGCCCGCCACCAGTTACCTGTTACACATTCCAATCCCTATGCCACATCCACCCGGCTTATTGGGACGCAGGTCTTAATTATTTGAAGATGAAAATCATCAAACACTGGCTTTCCAGGCCTCTGAGATCAGCACACAACAAGATACTCTCCTAAAACCCTTCAAGTAAAGATGTCTGGTGAGAGAACGTTTGACGGTGTGGGAGACAGCCTCTGGAATAACCTACCACTCTGCCTCAGGGCCAAAGAAAACCATGTTCATTTCAGAAGAGGTCTAAAAACCCACCTCTTCAAAACGTATTTTAACACCCAAGTTGTGTCCACACCTTCATGACCGCTCCAACTGCAGGTGCTCCTGGGTGTCTCTGAACTCTGGGCTCCCGCCCCCTTAGATATGAGCTCCACTTCTTGGATCCTCAGACCGGCGTCTTCATCCCTTGCACAAACTGTGCCACACCTTCATAAGCACTCGACCTGCAGGTGCTCCTGAAAGTCTGTGGACCCTGCCCCCCCCGTCCCTTTAGTTATGAGCTCTGTGCCATGGATCCTCAGACTTCCTGAGGCTGCCCACTTCACCCCTTACACGTACTGTGCCACATCATCATGGCCACTCCATCCCAGGTGCTCTGAACCCTGGGTACCCTGTCCCCTCCGTTATGAGCTCTGCGTCTTGGATCCTCAGACTTCCTGAGGCTGCCCACTTCACTTCACCCCTTGCACCTACTGTGCCATATCATCATGGCCACTCCATCCCAGGTGCTCTGAACCCTGGGTACTCTGTCCCCTCAATTATGAGCTCTGCGCCATGGATCCTCAGACTTCCTGAGGCTGCCCACTTCACCCCTTACACGTACTGTGCCACATCATCATGGCCACTCCATCCCAGGTGCTCTGAACCCTGGGTACCCTGTCCCCTCAGTTATGAGCTCTGCGCCATGGATCCTCAGACTTCCTGAGGCTGCCCACTTCACCCCTTACACGTACTGTGCCACATCATCATGGCCACTCCATCCCAGGTGCTCTGAACCCTGGGTACCCTGTCCCCTCCGTTATGAGCTCTGCGTCTTGGATCCTCAGACTTCCTGAGGCTGCCCACTTCACTTCACCCCTTGCACGTACTGTGCCACATCATCATGGCCACTCCATCCCAGGTGCTCTGAACCCTGGGTACCCTGTCCCCTCAGTTATGAGCTCTGCGTCTTGGATCCTCAGACTTCCTGAGGCTGCCCACTTCACTTCACCCCTTGCACGTACTGTGCCACATCATCATGGCCACTCCATCCCAGGTGCTCTGACCCCTAGGTACTCTGTCCCCTCAATTATGAGCTCTGCGCCATGGATCCTCAGACTTCCTGAGGCTGCCCACTTCACCCCTTGCACGTACTGTGCCACATCATCATGGCCACTCCATCCCAGGTGCTCTGAACCCTGGGTACCCTGTCCCCTCCGTTATGAGCTCTGCGCCATGGATCCTCAGACTTCCTGAGGCTGCCCACTTCACCCCTTGCACGTACTGTGCCACATCATCATGGCCACTCCATCCCAGGTGCTCTGAACCCTGGGTACCCTGTCCCCTCCGTTATGAGCTCTGCGCCATGGATCCTCAGACTTCCTGAGGCTGCCCACTTCACTTCACCCCTTGCATGTACTGGTTTTATTTTTCCTTTGTTGTTTTCTACCATGTCTTGCAGTTCTGCTGGCTTCACCCCCCCACCCCCGCACCCTGTACACTTCACTGAGCCTGAACGTTGCAAGGCTTTCGATGATCCGATAAGCTCCCTTTCCTCCACCCATCATCCAGTTCCTCTTGGAGCACTTACGAGAGTGCGGTCACAGATGCCACTAAACAACACTGCAGCAATCTTTTCTGCTGCATAGTATACTGAAATAGTTTAAATAATGATAATATTATTGAAAATATACCTCCCTGTTGCCAAGGTCGAGATACCTCGTCCTTGGCACTTAAGGGGTTAATGAAGGAGAAAACGTTAGAAGGCATTGAATGGCGAAATACCAAAATCACCAAAAAAGGCCTTGGCACTGGGGGGTAAACCCCATGGCAGTTAAAAGGTTAAAACAATGCTTGAAAGTCCATTTGAAATGGGACTCAAACAAAACTACGCCAGAGAATTGCAGAATTTATGATTTAAGGTCATCTTTGCAGCTTCTTAAATTGGCATCAGACTGTATGGTGGGGGGACCACCTATCCAATTTTCAATAAAAATGTGTTTCTCCTTTTTAAATAATTGGCAATTCACATAATCTCGTGCCGTAAATCATTAACTGGGCCTGGAAGGTGTTTTGCGGTAATGGAAAAATAAGTGGTACTTGTAAATACCACCTGTTTTAGCACAGCACCCCTTAATGTGTACAGGCGTGATCCTCTTTACATGCGAGAAGTAGTGCCGCTGCTGTTACCATTATGACCGAGGTTTAGCTGGAATTGGGGAAGGTGGCCATCTGATTCTCACTGACTGGAGGTAATAGACATTTTATAAACCCTTCTAAAACATATTCCAATGCTGGAGCCATCTCCCTACTATTTTTTGTGAACATATTGTGCAGTTCTACATCCTTTTAAGCATAAGTGAAAAAAGCAAATATTTTCTGGGGGAGTTTCAATGCACACGCCACATTTGCCGTCATTAGTAGTTCTGCGGTATTCATAGTGAGATTACCACGTGCGGTACAGTATTTACTGTAACCAGATTTGTCTATGATAGGGGGTCTTCTGGGATCATGAGTTTATCGTTAAACACGAGGAATTGCGCAAGCAGTGAATGCTTTATTTAGGTTCTGGGGTCAGCAACCTGTGGCTCTCCAGATGTTTTGGAATCCGACTCCCATGATCCCTTACGAATGCCATTGTTAGACAGGGCTGATGGGTGTTGTAGTCAAAATCACCTGGAGAGCCAAAGGTTGCCCACCCCTAGGGGATACCTCATGTCTAGTTAATGTGCATTTTCATGACCTTTTGAGGCTTAACATGTGAATGAGAAAGGCATGCAGTGTTATTGAGATTGCCATTGTTGCAATACTCCTAAAGGGGGTTCTCAGTGCTATGGACTATCAAAAGCTGGAAACACGTCCCGAGCCGAGTGCCTGATGCATATGATGGAGGGCAGGCTGCCTCCTCGCCATCACTGTTCACCAACCAATGGTGAATCTGGGCTTGACCGGTGCTAGGGGAGGGCACGGGATGGGAAGTGCTGGTCTCTAGGGCTTCTTTTAGATTCCGACCCTTCCCCCTTCAGCCCACAAGACGTACAATCTGGAACAAAGCATGCCTCTGCCATATTGTATAATGGAGAGCCTTGTGGTCTGAACTAGGCAAATAAACTTTTGCCCTGTATCCCAACACAGTCCATGGTACGGAACTGACCTAGCCCTTAGCTTGACTCAGCCCACCCAGTAGGTTCGCAATTTATAATGTAGGTCTGTGTGAGATTTTAGTAGTGTGGGTGAAATGCCTCATAAGCAGTACCCAATACCAATTCGATAGCTTTCATGCCCTGGCTGGGGGGTGGACATGGGCTTTAACGGCCCTCCAGCCCGAGCTTTGGTAGGCCTGAGCGAAGTGAGTGTCTAAGCTCGGGCTGCAGGCCGTTAAAGCCCATGTCCGCCTCACTGCCGGGTCGTGAAAGCTATTTGCACCTTTGCACCACAGGATTTTCCGGGGTATGGTTAGTTTTCTTTTTTTTCCTCTGGTGAGAGATGAGGTCAGCACGAGCCATTTCCTGTCGGAGACAAAAAAAAAAGTCAAGAAATCACCACCATTAGAATAGAAAAGGAACTAGGTCCCTTTTTGGATGACGGCGGCCATGGAAAACATGTTCGAAAATGGCCACTGTCATCCGAAAAGGGGCTTAGTCCATTTTCTATTTTAATGGCAGCGGCCAGATGGGAGGAGCATCAGGGACCAGAGCGCAAGGCTCTGGCCCTGCAGGTAAGTTCGGAAAGTTAAAAAGGGGTTTTCTAACGTGGGGAGGCAACAGGGAGAGCCTCCATGTTGCCTCCCCACGTTAGAAAAAAAAAGAAATGGGAAAAAAAAGCACCACCTGTGGAAGGGCCTCGGGTAGCTGGAACAGCGGGCAGGGATTGTGTATTCTCGCACACTGTTCCAGCTACCTGATCGGCTGAGCGCACTTCCCCGGTTGAGAATATGTGGGACATTTCTCCAAAGTGCTCTCATCCTATGTACTGCATTGGCCTGTAGCCGCGTGCCTCCAAATGGTCAAAGACCTCCACAGCCAATTGTCTTCATTATGAAGGATCCGGGCTACGATCGTCACCTCAAGTTTAGGGTAGATTATCAGAAAATAGTACAACTATTCACATTTCCCTCTCAGACATTTTACTGCTTGTCTCTGTAAAAATTGATTCTGGAAAAAGGTGGGTAGTTTATAATTAGTTACCCAAAAGTGATGGGAAGAGAAGCTCTCGTGACTGCGAGCATGAGCCAGCATGCTAACAACAGGATACAATACCACTGAAGGCTTGAGCCAGCCATCTTAGAGACACCCCTGGGCCCATTGCTCGCAGCCTAGTTTGAGTGATTTGTGTATTTATCTGGCTCCTGCCATTAAGAATGATCTGAAAATAATGCACACAGCCCTACATGCATAAAAACTAAAATTACCTCAAGCGGTTTTATCTTCGCATAATCTTGGATTTAGCCCAAAAACTCACCTGAGGCCAATTAAAATTGAAATAAAAAAGTATAACTATTCAGAACAGGCATGACACGATTTTCAGTAAGCCTTGCCTGAGTGGAAAACTGCAGCACAACTTGGTCACCTTGACAACAGGCCAAAGCCCTGGTACATGGGTGTGATGCCCCTGTCAAGATATGTCAGCCCATCAACCTCCAGAGGTCGATAGACTGAGTATGGGCCTCCACTCTGGGTAGTGCTCAGCCCATAAAGGCCTCGTGTTTAGTCAGGGCACAACATTTCACCCAGTCGCCTTCAAATAGTTCATCCAGAATAAAGATCACCATCTAATGGCAGTTCTGTACTCTATTCGTTTCCATCGAAAATATGTGTACAGAAAATATCATAATGGAAGTCCTTTAATACCTTGTCATGATAAACACCTTTTGACGAATCAACTTCCGGGGCACCAGTGGTCCAGGGGTGTATATCGTTTTCCAAACCATCAATCAGCCCACACCTCTAGTACACCAGAAGGGATCTAAACAGATTGGAATAACAAGCAAATTATAAACTTCCTTGTCCAATTTTGGTAATGTGGACGGAATGGCAGGCGTATCCCTGCAAGCTTGTGAATCGTTGGTTAGTTGCAACACCGAGAAAATACAATTATTACCCAATGATAAAAGGGACTGTCAAGTCGAGGTTGTATAAAAATATCTACTTTATTATTATCACAACCGACAGTTCTAGCACACTACAAAATACAACCCACCCTGTAAAGGAATCCAGAGGACAGACAGTTTCTAAGAAGGAAAAGGATGCACTCTGGATACTGACACGAGGGTAGTCAGTGTAGTAATGAATCACAATAGTTCAAGGATCCTTGGTTTCAACACAAAGAGTGCAATGGGTTGTAGAATTTCACTAGGGGCCTTCGGAGAAAGACCAGGGGGACAGCACCAGAATGTACCTTGTGCTGTAGGAATTCTTGTTGCTTGACAGGGTGGAGTAGGCTTCAGGCACTTTGCAGCTTCTGCGACAGAGTTCAAGACAGGAGACAGCTGCGGGTATTAGGCAGCAGGCAGTTTGGTGAGCAAAGCTGGAAAGATGGCTGCAGGCTGGCCTACACAGCGTCTCAGGGTCAGGAATCGTCTCAGTGCTGGTTGGCTGTTTTGAAGCACAGGTCGAGGCGTCTCGGATGGCTTTAGTGACAGCGGCATAACCACAGTCAGCGGTACATCAGTTGCACCTCAAGAGGCTCGACTGACTAAAAAATTTCCTTTAAGGCGGACGTCGGTAGATGCTTGTTGATGCACTCCTAGCTTCTTCACTGGGCTCATGACATCCTTTAAGGGCGATGGCCCAAAGATGAGGAGAGTGTTGCAGGCATCTGACTTGTCCTTGGTTTGTTTCGAAGACTCTCTGGCACTTGCCCCCAAGGAAGCTTGCTGCAGAGCCTAGCAGGGCATGCTGTGTGTTGGCTTGGTACCATTCTGGAGGAGATGGAGGGCCCTCTGAATTCGGTATCTCCCTCTGCTCCCTCCTGGAGGTCCTGGCCTTCCTTCACTGGCGGAAGATGTAAGGCAGACTCTACCTTCAGCCAGGGTCCAATGTTGAGTTCTTCTAGTTACTCCTTGGAAAGTCTTTAGATGATCTGCCAAAAGAGGGGCTTAGCCCTCTTTTAAAGCCAATTGGACCAGAGGGATTGGTGTAGGCTGAGCCTACCTTAATGAAGCAATCCTAGGTCCCCACCAAAAATCTCCTGTATGTGTGAAGTCATAACCAGAGTGCTTTGCAACAGAAAAGGTAAAGGGGTGTAAGCATGTAATAATAAGTCCCACCCATCTTACTGCCTGTTGTGGAACCAAAACAAATAGGGTTTTTGGCTGACTTTTCAAGGAGCTTTTGCAAACTCAGCAAATTCTGATTTCTGACATACATGGCTTCAACATGCCCAGGCTTGCCATGCAGTGAGCAGTTTCCAGACATAGGGCCTCATTACGAGAATTGCGGAATGGGTTAACGGGCTCCGCTAATGGTGGTGGGCCCGTTAACACCATTCCGCAATATTACGAGGTCCCCTCGCGGGACCCGGTAAGGAAGCCTGGTAAAAGCAGGCGTCGTTACCGGATCCTGCGAGGGGAAGAGGGAGCTAACAACGGGCCGGTCGTAATCGGCCCGTTGTTAGCTCCCTCCCCCATTCCCATTGAGCCCTATTGGGGCTCAAATGGGAATGGGGAAGGTCCGGTCTGGGTACCTGGAAGGAGGAATTACTGGGCCTTCCAAACTCGGAATGGCCTGGTAATTCCCCATTCAGGGAACCCGGACCCGGTGTTGGTGGCTGCTATGCCGCCAATAGCATCATGGCTACCGACAAACCCGTAATGAGGCCCATAGCCTCTTGTGCACAGAACACCTCCTCTCCAGTTCTATCTCCTCTTGGCTCATATAATACAGTTGAGTCCCATGATCAGTTTGGTCCAATTGCACAGCTAGACCCTCTGCCTTTTCCGTCGTATGCCTTCCTGTGTATCATATCTATCCCTCGCCCTCATCCCAACTATCTACTGACTTTGCTCCTCCCTATCACTACTGAATGTGCATGTTCTATCATACTCCTCCATTGCCTCTCTGACATGCAAAGCTCTTCGAAGCCATAGTTTATGGCGGGAAGCATGCAAGATGACATACCATAACATATGTTCCCATTTAGATAAAGCCCATGTTCCGCACTGTGCCATCCAGGTAGTGATAAGATATAATAGGTTATTTATAACTCGCTTAATACCCAGATGTTTTTAAGCGCGGACCAGGGGTTCGAACCTGGGTTGCTCGTGTCATCTTGCTTCCAAGGCGAGCACGTTGCCGCTGAGCTATCCTCTCGAGACGAGGATCAGATGGACATTCCGGATTCAATCATTAGCCTTTGTGCGCTAGTCAGTGTCAGGAAGATGTGGGCAGCATAGTTGGTCATGTTACAGCAATTAATATTTCTGAAACTATCCCACCGCTGTACAATAAAACAGGGTGGTGGTTACAGGCCTCTCCTCTGTTCTGGCAATGTAGAAAAAGGCACATGCTAGCGAGCCAGCATGAGGCAGCATGCCGGGGGCTGAGTAGAGGTACCACAAACAGAATAACCCACAGTGAGATGCCCCAATCTGGTGTTTGCGCTCCCAAATACCACTAGCGCAATAGCCCATCAAATATGTATGGTCGCCTAATTTGTTTTTTTCTCTTCACATACAGTTTATCACTTATCTTATGGTATATCTTTGTTAAGTCTCTCCTGTTGATAGAAATACACATTTGTAATGGTTTTATGCATTGCTTAAGAGGGTCTCACATTTGTAAAATAAAAGCACACCTGAAGCAACTGATAAGCTACCTAACAGTACAGAAATGGAGCAACATTTGGAAGCATGCGCACAATTATTTTAAGGAAATACTAGACTCCGAAGTGTGATTATCAAAGACCCATCTCATTTTAGCATGGCTGCATTTTAGGGAGTGAAAGAGTAGGGTGGGTGAACACAATCGTAAAATCAGAATCTTCCTGGGCTCGCGGCAGAGTAGACAAGAGTCACAATTTTCATGTAAACCTAGATTTATTCTTTATTAATATATTTATTTATTTGCCTTGTGGATTCAGGTGGAACCCGACAACTTTGAATCAGAGCTAGCTAAACTGTAACATGAATGCCAACAAGACACACATGGCATGTTTCCTGGGGGCAGACATAGGGCAGAGATACATAGGGTATAGACCCATAGCTGGGTAAACGGCATGCAGCATAGTCCAATAAGTGCAGGAACTGTTAGGTCTGGGGCGGGGGGTTATCTTTTCAGGCTTTAGCAAACTAATTGGCAATGAGCAATAAGAATTAAGGGATTTGGAGTCTATGGCCCTCATTACAACACCGGTGCTAAATCATGGCGCTATTAGCACCATGGTTGGTGACGGTGTTGTAACGAGTCCGCCATGGTGAAATGGGGAAATACCGCCCCATTCCAAGGTTGGCGGGGTGGTATTTCCCCATTTCACCATGGCCCTTCCCCATTCCCATTTTTGCCCCATAGGGCTCAATGGGAATGGGGAAGGCGGCAATTACGGTACCGCAAATTGCAGTACTGTAATTGCCTGCGAGGTCCCTTTGCGGGTCCCTACTTTAACGGCTGGTCCAGACCAGCCGTTCAGGTCGGGTCCCGCAAAGGGACCTCGTAGTAAGGCGCTAAATGGTTAACGGTGCCGCAGCCTTTTACGGCGCCGTTAACCACTTAGTGCCTGGGTGGTAATGAGGTCCTATGACGCAGTCACACGGTATGCCAAAAAACATGTTTTTAATTCTATGAAGTATGTGTGGCTTAAATGTTTTTTTCATTTTTTTTTCCTCTGGAGTATGGGGTGACATTTTCAAATGCCTGATGTTGGCATCCACAACTTCATAAGCATAAAAGTGTGGTTAGCCGGGTTCCTGGACTACTGTAGAGGTTAGTAAGGAACACACTGATGTTTAGTGACTAATGTTGGTGGCAACAGCCTATGTATACAGCACTAACATGTGGGGTAATTAGAGACCTGGGGCCTCTGTAGAACGGTTGCACCAGTGCAATTCCAATATTGCACTGCATTGCTCACCAGGACAAGCAATGCTTTAGTCCAAATGAGCATTCCTCCAATCCAGTTTTTGCCCCCAGACAATTTTTGACCCAGTACAAATGCTGTGTAAAATGACTGCACAACTGCAAAGGTTTTCAATAAATGCTCTGTTGCCTTAATAAAAAGAACAAAACACATTTTTTAGATCAATTTTGGGCCTTCAGCTCAACAGCACCCAATGAAATCCTGCACGCCCGTGTGCTGCCTAGCCTCCGGATAAAACAGGTGGAAGTCCCCTTATTTGCTGCATTGAACTATGGCAAAGTCTCTGCATATAGTGTCAAAATCCTTTGACTACCCATTCGCCCCCTGAAACAAGGCCTACCGAAGGGGGTGGAATATGTTTGAAATAAGGGTGTCACATCAGGGCTGGTGAGTTGACTGGAAACACATTTCTAGTCAATCGAAGCATGAGAGTGGATATAAAGTCTGTCTTTGATGTTCTTTATGACGCTTTGGATAGAAAAGAGACTGGCTCCTAAAAATATATGTGTTGTTATACAAGTCTAGAACTTTAACATAGTGCAATGGGTATCATGGTATCAACCAAATGTTGGAGGTCAGTGGGGGACTGGAAAGTACGTTCCCATTGGAAGCAGGCACATCTGCCATGGGTTTACTGAAAGCAGAGAGAGTGATTGCACTCGCAAAGACCCTGTTTGCACTCCTATGATTTTTCAGTAAACCGTGGTCTACAGATTCTTTCGTATCATATTGGCTGGGCCCCATTTGTTGTGATGTGATTGGTCGCTTTAAGACAGATGATATCATGATTGCTTTGGCTCAAAGGCCATCGACCAAGGGCTTGCGTGATTTCAATATCATAGATGGAGGAAAAGAGATCCTGGCGTACAGTTTGCATGGCAGTGGTGTTACTAGGTCTGGAAAAGATCTGGGGCTACACTGATATCGGGATTGTTGGGACTCGGGGCTAGCTAGCCTTTTGGTTGTAGACCCTGAGATTCTATCTGGGGCTACAACCAAAAGACCAGGGGTTATAACCCCCTATCCCCTCCCAGCAACGCCTCTGGTTTGCATCTGAATGCATATGGCGGAAAATGTTCACCGCTCCTTATCCCAATTGGTAAAGCTGGCTGCGCTTTATATATTGGAACTGGCTTTCTTGGATGTTTTTCCATGAAGACAAATGCCAACTTGTGCCGCAGAAGTTTACCAGAGTGCATCTTGCGGAGGCAAAGCAGAGCATGTTTCACATACTTAGACTCATGGCATATCGCCCAGACTACTTTGCGGCTCCATAATCCACGTATAAATCTGTCCAAATGGGATTCTAAGCAAGTCCGTGTTGTTTATATCATAGACAGCAATGGCAGTGGGATCCCTCACCTGCAGCTAAACACTGCCATTGCACGACCATTAATGATGGCGATGGATCATTTACTACACATCTCCACAACATCGTACGCAGACACCGTCAACAAACGTAATGGCAACTTCCTGATTGACTATACCAACATGGCGTCCACACCAGTGATCTCTACCACTGGTTCCATTTTAAGTGGTATTTGCAGAATGCAGCAAAATGGGTGGCACTTGCACTGCATAAGCATGGCACAGGGAGTGGCAGAAGACTAATGGAAGCTCTTCCTGGTGTGGATAACAATGATAGCTCACCCCAGACCTCTGCTACGCAACAATGTTTTCAATAGTAATCTTGAGGATTTTTACATCGAAGAAAAGTATGTTGACTGACAATTTTAACCCGTTGTTGATGCCACATCCACATGATTGGTGGGCAATAAAGGCAGGCACACAATAATTGTATGGATTCCAGCTGTAACTTTTTAGGTTGCCGATGGATGCAGAAGTTTGAAACACACAATTCTCTGCATGCTGATCATTCACACTGCAAAACGATACCATATGTGGAAAATACTGAAACCGGTTAGAAGTTCAGTTTTCACTCGGTATAATACAAAGCCCATACAACCAATACAACCAAGAAATCACTTTTTATTGGACTACTTAATTCAGTTATCTGACAGGTGGTCCAATACGGATGTCCTCTGATGGGATCGAGTAATTCCCATGCTATTAGACGTGGAGTTTTCCGTTACATGGGCATGTGACAGGACATATGTTAGATATTTCAATATGGAAACATCTTATTGAAAGGGGCATTCAACTTGGCTGCTTGTAATGATGCGCAAGTAATCCATAAGAAAATAGCGGTCCAGATTCCAGGGCATTAGGCGCCAAATCGGACAGTCGTACTGGGTATCATTTGGCCATGGTGAGGGTGGCAGGTGACCTTCTAATTATATAGGTTTATCAACCGAGTGCTGGAGATGCACACCCGTCTACGTCTACTAGGGAAGAAGATACTCGGGAAGATAGCTCAGGAGCAATGTGCTCACCTTGGAAGCAAGACCCCAGAGAGCACCACAGGTTTGATCCCCGGGTCCACGTCTAGAAACCTCTGGGTATTAAGTGCTTTATAAATAACCCATCATATCATACTGGTGGGAGCCCAGACCCATTCCACAGTTTTAATATTTTTAAATCAATTCGGGCTGGTGTGCTTGGCTCCAGACAGGTTAATGGATTGTAGATAGATGCGATTGGAAACCACACACCCCGCTGACAGGTGTCAACTGTTTGTCATACCGACGTCTCATTGTTTTAATGCAGGCAAACAATGCCTTTCTTAAATCCCTTGTAGTGCGTTGAATTTGGATTTAATTGAGTAGGGATACGTTTAATGAAGACCAAAAGCCATGTAGTGACTTCAGGATGCAGGGCTAGGTTTTCTGTCATTCTGGCGGGTGAGTGGATGGGTACACTTGCTAAGGGGATTTGAGGACAGAAGTATAGGAGCCACTAACTCAAGTCCTTAGTGTGGCTTCCACTGGAGTAGACCCCTTTTGGGCGCTGTTCTTCACTGATGACAGAGAAGGAGATCAAAAGAAACAGGAACAACTGAGTCCCATTTTCTTTTCTTTTATGCAATATAAGTGTGGAAAGATGTTGTGGCACCAAGAAGAGGCCATCAGCCAACAAAGCACTACCACTGATGTCAGGATCACTGAGGACTAATGCAGACACAGGCCAGGGTGCATTTGAGGGGCAAGAATGCACAGTACTGCATGATGCCAAGAGATCCCGCCTAAGGAATTCGCGAAACACTTTCATGTGAACATGCCTCACAAGCTGAGACTCAGAAAGAAGAGATGCAGCACTTGCTTGGTAGTGCTCTTTCTATGGAATTAGAGGATGCAGGCAACAAGCTCGGGCTGCCTTCTAAATGTGTGATTGTGTTCATGATGGTGCACGCCCTAAGCCGCGGGCAAGGATTATTGAATTGTACTGAATGCTGCATCAACCATTGACATCAATTTGCTTTTGGTACTAGCACCTCCTCATGCTGTGCTGAGTGATCACCATGTGTACTCATTGAGAATGATCACTCTTTCGCACCATACTACATTGCCCCTGTCAGCCACAGTCAGAATATACTGCCCTGTGTAGGACAAAGCTTTGTTTTGATCAGGGACTATTGGCATTACAAGCAACAGCTGGAAAATCAGAAACCCTGAAAATCAAACATTTTATCACTGCGCATCTCGCCATCCTTTTTTTGACAGACTCTTTCAGGGACGTCATTTCACCAAAATGCCTGGGGTAGCGGAAGTGACATCACACGACCCTTGACCCCTTATGACATAGAATTGTGCACTACGAAAAATATGGTTACAATATCACTATAATGTAATGTACATTTCATACAAGAATGGATCACCATATGCATCATTAAGATCAGTGTGTATAGGACCACATCACCAAACTACTGTGAATGCATGCAGACGTCCATGGCCAAATGATAATGATGTGTTATTGTTATTATATAGCACTTACGTTTAAGCACTTTATATATAAAAAATGTACACCCAATATCACCCAACCTGTGTTGGTACTCATTTATCGACCTCAGAAGGGTGAAATGCTGCGTTGAGGCGTTTAAGAACAGATTAAATCAGTGACTCACCCCCTGAAGTGTGCCTGAAATAAACCTTTAATGAGTCTAACAATTATTCTATAGAACTCCAGAAAGACACATTATTTGGTATTCCTATTCTTTCTTATTTAGGGTCAGTGCGAAAGTGTTAGACTTGTGGCACTCTTGTTCTTATTGTTCTTCTTTTCTTTTTTGAGGGGCCTGAACAAGAAACCCACTCCAGAAATAAAGAGCCACATGGTGCTGGCCACAGCCCAGGAGCTTGCATTACAAAACTATTATTTGTTTATAGGTCGCAAGGGAGACCACAGAGGTTGCAAGGGAGACCTCAGAGGTCGCAGTTGCGACCTCTGGCAACCCCTAAATGACGTCCTTGTACTCTTTGAGGACGAATGTGTAAAGACATGCATCATCCATGCCTGCCCTTTGCAGAAGACAGTGTGTGTCCTTCAGGAATGTCCTGCCAAGGGGGCGGCCAGCGGGAGAAGAGTAGCATCATTGCCCTGCATCACTGGCCTGCATCAATCACTGGCCTGCATCACTGGCCTACATCACTGGCCTGCATCACTGGCCTGCATAACTGGCTCTTACTGCCCAGGCACCCTTTGGAGGAGGCCAAGGGACATTGGTTACCAGAATCATTGCATGAAGAAGCCATGCTTCACTGTTCCCTAAAACGTAGAGCTGCCTGAGCCATCCTATACTGTGGGCCTCTGCAAGGATTTCTACGGTTTGTTAATAGGCACTATCTTATTAGCCTAAGGTTATCATCTGCAGATTTACCAGGGGACCCTCTTTATACAGTTAGCTTTAATACGGCCCGCGTCTTGCCCACCATGCCTCGACTTCAGTCATATCAAGTGAATTAAGCAAACCATGATGGAGCAATTTCTCAGGCTCTTGAATCATTCAGAGCAGTGTTGCCAGCAAACGTCCCGCCCTCCCCACCAACAAGTTCCGAGCTTGGTCTCTTCTGCAGAAACTAGGTGTGAAGGAAACTTCACCTTTTGGCTGAGTATCGCTGTAAGGAAACTGAGGATATAGCTCAATGGGTTAGTGCACCTGAATTGTTCATACTCATTTGGACCAGGCATAGAAGAGAAACAACTCCCGACTATTTCTCTGGTCACCCTTAGACTAATTATGCTTAGAAATCATCTAATACAACAGCTGGTCGCAGACCCAAAGTCAAAAGTTCAGCATGTTGTCAAGCACCTCGGCAAGAATAGAAGAGTGGCCCACAACACCACAATGGAGAGGCATCTTTATAGCCTCAACGTGAATACACATAGTAAAAACACCACACAACATGAGTGTACACTGAACCATGTATCAGAAAATAAAAATAAGCTCACATCACAGGCACAATAGTCCCATGCTTTCACTATACAAATACTCACAAACAATTGCGAGAGTCCACACAATCGCAATGGAAGTGGAATACGCCTTGGTACAATTATGACATTACCTTGAAAATGGAAACAGGAGAACGCGATGATTTACCGGCCTGAGGCGGGCTGGATTGGTGGGCCTTGGTGAAGGCTCGGGGCTGTTACTGGCTCTGTATGCCTCAGGTAAAGTGAGTGATGGCTGTCCACGCCAAAGAGCTCTCTTCAGACGGAGAACAATGCACGTATTGCACGTGGCCACTCCTCTGGCAAACTCCCCGCTCCCAAACACGGCTGTGGGGAAGGGGGCGTGGATGCACGAGGAGGAAGCCCCTGGCCAGCAAGTAAGTGAGGCACGGATGCCGGGGGTGGGGGGAAGGATGGCATGTAGAGGGAGCCAGAGGTTGGAAAATAGGCCACAGGTAGGGGCAAGGAAAATATGGCAGCCCCCAGAGGGGAGTAGCGTGGGTCGCCGGGCGAACGCGGGTGGTCACTGCCAGATTCCCCCAGTTGCCCAGCCACCCAATTTGCTGGGCGCCCCTGCCCAGTGGGAATGGTTTGTTTATTCTGCAGATTGCTCAGAACGCTGAGTTTCAAAGCTACTTGCAGCATGGAGCACACGCACAGCCATTGCCATGCAACCACCCATGTTAATGTATTTACTAATAACTTACGTACACTGAATTTACATATACACTATATTCTAAAAAAAGCTACGCGTGTTGTTATAATTGTATACATCCTACCTTTAGGCCCTGCAGGCCATTATGGACCAATAAACCTTGTTAAATGCCCTTGCTGTGCTTGGGTCTTTAACTAAGTCTTCAGGGCCAAGAACGTCTGGTATTGCCCTTGGACCAGGTCTATAACGCTTAATATCATACCAGTGCTAAGAAGTGATTAGTAATGTTTTGCATATGCCTATCATGGATCCACTCAGGTAAGCCCAAATGTAACAGTCCCATGCAAAATAACTGCCATTGCTTAGCACAGCCGATGATATTATGGGATGCATGAACGCGATTTGGATTGGACGAAAAGGATGCCTAGATGAGAGTGACAACACCACCAAGATCAGCGGCAGTACTTGCCAAGAACATTTATGAGTTCTGACGTCTGATTTCATTTGATCTGTACAAAAACAAAGTAAGAATACTTCTATTAAATTTAAAAACCTCGTCCTGGACATTGAAGCTTTACTGATATATGGGCTAATATACGCCCCTCCCCGATTGCAATGAAGGAGCATGGTGGGAGCAGGTGTGATGATTTGTCAGGTATCAAAAATAGGTATGTAAAAAAATGTATTTTCTCATGCCACCCTGATCTCTTTGAAGTTAGCACTTGCCAAGGTGGAGCAATGTGGGGCTATTAATCCATTGCCCTTCTAATTGAGAAGCATTAAACTAAACTATGTTTGCAGAGTGGTGCAGCTCGTCAATATGCACTACGCTCTTATCTACATTTCTGTTATTGATATTGGCGTGTGAGTGCCTACATATTTCTATATGTAGGACTTCATGACAGACTTGCTACAACTTGAAGTGCTGCAATAACTGCTTTTTATCATTAACTGGCAAAGTTAAGGCGACACTGATGTCGACACAAACCCCATTATCAAGAAAGGTCGAAGAAATAAGAGTGGTAGGCAGCAATGCAATTCTGGGCTGCCTGTTTCCATCTGCTCATGATATAATCGGTTATTTAGAATGCGTTTAATAACCCGACGTTTCTAAGCACAGCCCCGGGGATCGAATCTGTGTTGCTCCGAGTTGTCTTGTTTTCAAGGTGAGAGCGTTGCCCCTGAGCTATGCTCCCGACACAGTTGAGCCTAAACTATAGCATCAGGCACTCTTACAGCTAATACTGAAGTATTTTGGCTATAAATATGGCAGTAGTGAATGGTTTTCCTGAAGGACGGGAAGAAAATGCTAAGAAGAATTCCTTTGACACATTACTCCACGTGGGTTTCATATACTGCACTGCAGCAAACAGTGGTATTGTTAATATTAACTGGGTTAGTTACACATACACATACCTGCAGTAAATGTATGACACCGTTATCATGTCACAAATCAGACTTCCAACAATGTCCTGATTCTGTTCTGGTGCTAAGGTGATAGGTTGTGTGTGACAGGGAGGCTGTGGAGGACAATCACCATATGACACCATTCCTTTTCTGGGTCCAACGTTCATTCATCACCCATTTTTTTCCCCACAGCATTGTTGCCAACATGTTTTGGCTGAAAAAAAACATCAAAGAATATGGGGGGATGGTAAAGGATGTATAAGAGACAGTTTGGGGTGGGGATAGGGAATAAATAATAGGGGAGGGGGAGCCACACAATTTCGGTAAAGAATGCTGCAAAAGAAATGGGCGATGAATGAACATGGAATCCTATTCTGGGTTTGGAAACCAACAGCAGAAACAATCAGAGAAGCTTCTTATAGGACAGAGAAGCTTATGGTAATGGCAAGGCAAAGGTTAACAATGCCTCCTTATGCCACTGAAATACCCTCAACCTGAAAAATGCTCAGGCCTCATAAATTTGTAAAAACCCCACTTGACCTGCAGGGAGAGATCCTTAGTTTACATACTCAAACTAAGAGAAATGCACTTGTCCCATGGTGAAAAGTGACACAATAGTAACCAGTGCTTACTGTAAAATGGTGCATGTATTTGGTGTAATGCTGCCACCCATTGGGCAGGCACGCATAGTGAAACCTTTATTTGACATTTACTACAACGTTTGCAGTAAATGTCGAATAAAAGTTTCTAACATCCCCATAATCGCTAGCAAGATCAAGTACCATGCAAATGGTACTTGCCTTTCACAAAATGTACGTCAATGCAAGTCAACTTGTAGATTTTGCAAGCCCAGATGCGGAGTGCCAGATTATACACATGAAATGTTTTTAACTTAAAGCTAACTATATCCTCGCACACACAGACCAATGAAATAACTTATTTCCATCCTGCAATTCTTTTCACAAGCACTGTGTAGAGAAAAGTGTCTTCATCGAGACTGCCTGTGCCATCTGCCCAGGCTACTCAGGTGTGAATGAACCATTTCCCTGCATCAGGCTCCACTAGGAAGAACCTTACACATTACAACCTTACATTTGCTGGTAGTTCCACTATTCCACAAAGGCATTTAAGGGAGAGGGGTCCTTTCCCAGCAGTATTACACTCTCTGGCACTCTCTTCATATCCTTGTTGGTCAGACTGATATCCACCATCACTTATGGAGCACTTAAAATGACAGTTTACTCAATGGGTGTGTAGTACATTTCCCTGATGTTAGGTTGTTAGATCCTTTAGTTGACTCCACTAGCCATCTGTCAGTGGTGCTGACTGAGGCCATGCCAATGGAGTGTTGGCTATACAAATAAATACTACAACATAGCATATTGGGGCTCATTACAGAATACGGCCAAACTGTATTACATATACCGCCACAAGGTCTGGTGGAATGTGCACCGAATACCGACTGGTGGTAGGTGGGCTAAATCCCCATTACATGGAGCTCTACTGGACTCCATGGGAATGTTGCCGGTATTACAGGTGCCAGTATTACCCACACCTTTAATACCAGTGATTTTTGGGCTCTTAGCTGGAGACTGTTTCTCCACCTTAACGGCAAACTCGTAGTTGGCCAGTGCGGTAGAGTGCCGGTAATCATTATTACCGTCACGTTTTTACCACACCAGCCAACTTGTAATGAGCCCCATTGTCATGTGATGGAGAATAAGGTATGGAATCAAAATCAGGCGCCAACACATCACACAACAAAAAGCTCTCATAGAAAGAATGCCCTGGTTATGTTTTGTTTAGATCACGTTGGGAGGAATACAGTCCAAACCTGTAATGACTGTGCACCGAAGATGCATTTTTAATTGCATGCACCAATATTCATATAGTCCCGCCCAACAATGAAAAGGCTCTGATGCAATTTCACGGCATAGTCCTGTTTTCTAGGAAATACATTATAACAGTGAGTACAGTTCTTGTACCAACGAAAACAAATTGTAATGGAAACGTTTAAAGTGCCCAAAAAAGCTACACAGGTGGAGCACCTAATAGTTAAGTTGACATGTAATTTGGGAAAGGGCGTGGTATGGTGGGAAACACCTCTATCAGAGGGAAGGGGGGGTGGGGTAAAAGGCAAAATCATAAGAACGGGGTCAAACATTGAGGGAGGAATTCATAAGGTCTTCATAGAAACTCTTTTTTCATTAATTTGAAAGATTTGCAGAAGTGCAGACTGCTACTTAAACATTTTCTCAAAATGAGAAGATTCCCAGTGTCATCCTTTTACACAAAATCAAAGGGGTAGAGGACATTTCGACATAACATGCGACCATAGGGAGCCAAGCAGGAAGTGGCATTGCATTATATCGAAGAAGGTCTTCTCTGTGGCTGTGATTAAGGTACTGCACAGGGATTCATGCCGATAATGTGCAGTGACTACAGTGTGGGCGATGCATTTCACTTGGAATGCTGCCCGCCACAACGAGCAGCTTGCGGTTCTACTTACTGTTTTGAATGATATATGTGCCACTGTAAACTTGAAGTTGCTAGGATTTGGACTAAGCAAACCCTACCGTGAGCTCTATTGAAAGGGAAACGTGTTCCTTCGGTTATTGTTACTGTATTCCAGTTGGGCCATAAGAGTGTTTAACTAACCCATTAGTATTACAACGCGCCTTGTGGGGTGAATGCCTGCATTGCTTTCTTACTTAAAGGGGATAATATTTGGCTACCCTTATCGTCAAAGTCCTAATAACGAGCAAAAAACTAAAATCAACAGTGAAATGTGCTATACCACACAGGCTGCAGATAATTTGACAAAGGAGAAGCAGAGGCTAGCAGTAAATAGCACCAATGCATTTAAGCATGTGTTCATTACTGCTGCACCTCCAATTAATAAGACACTGCCCTGAACTACTGTTAGTTTCATTAGAAGTCAAATACCAAGTCGGCTAATCAGTACGACTTTCCTAAGCATTTGTATCACCTACTAAAGCAGGTTCACAGCCTAGTGAGGTAGAACAGTGCCTGTGCGTTCCGTGGGGCTCATTCCGTCTACGGTGTCAGTACTCTTCCGCTAATCCCCTTGTAGATTGATCACACTGAAGAACGGGCTTTAGCGATCAGTCCATAAATAATGCTGTAGATGGACTTTATTGCCAGCACCCCATGATGCGTGCAGACCAGAAGCCCTTGCCACTTCGAGTAAACAAGCCCTGCAGGGGATCGCCTAATTAATCACCAAGTTTCCATATGTGTACTAGATGAGGAGGTATTTAGCATCTGTGGACATCCTTAATTTGCTTGGGTCTTTAATGAACATCTAGAAATACAGAATTATCCATGCTCCTGGGACTAGCTACTAATGAAAAGGCGTCAGTCAACACTCAGCTACTTATCAGTCTGAACGCAGCTCCCCGGGAAGGTGTTCTATTCCTCCAGGTGGATCCAATTTCCCAAAGTTGCTTCTGGCCAGTATGTCAGGCATTTAAGAAGATTGTGTTTCATTTGCATAATCCATCATTGTTAAAGTCTTAAATTACGCATACAAAATTGCCTTTGCTGTAAACATAGTCAAGTTGCACAGTATTCGTGCCAATCAACTCAATTAGTTTGGTTACTTATATGGATGTAAAAGCCGTCCAAGTAAGATCCCATTTCCCCTCCTGTCCTGAGTGGATTAAGCATACACTGTTGAATGATGTTGAAAGTTAGGCGTCATCGCCATTCATGTGATCATATGACATTTCAAAGCCGCTTAACAACATATCACAGTACGTCTGCAAACTACCAAACAGGTTTCATCACAAGTATGAGGCCAACAAAAATGTGTTCAGCCAACAGAAGTAATTCAATATATTTACGGCGAGACATTGTTTTAAAGTACTAAAACAATACGTTTCAATATATATATTGTTCTCAACATGATATTCTTAATAGCAACAATCATCACTAGTAGCTGGTAAAGGCATCCAGTAACATTGAGTACATGTATACAATTGACAAATCAAACACTTAGGAAATTATAGATGCTATTAAAGAAAGACATATAATAACTGTCTTTGGTTATATTGCAAACCAAAAGATGTCAGCGTAACAGACTACTGTAAAGGGATCAAGAGTAAGTCACAGAGGAATGTTGAATGATTGTAATAGACTTTTATATCTAGAAAATAATGAGAAGGGTTGGGGGAAATCCTATCTACCCCTAATTCTAAGAGGGGTTTTCATGCCTCAACAAAACTAAGGAACGTCTGTGTCAAGATGGAAACAAAAGAGCATCCTCCGTCCTGTGTCCAAGATTCCTCCCATGGTCTGATCATCATTATATCCAATTCAACCTTCTACCTAAAAAAGGCCCCTCTAAACCTACTGCCTCCTGTTCTGCAGCCCTCGCAAGGAGCTCTCGTCAGCTCACTGCTGAAAACATTGCACCCTTTCTAATGGTGCCCGCATTGCAGGCCCCTTTCTCCGATAACCCTGAAATTCTATCCAACACCTTCAAAGACATCATCTCCCAAGCTGTTGACACTATAGCCCCATTCTCCCTCAAGAAAGCGAAGAGAGTCAAACACTCCAACGCCTGGTTCTCTAAGGAATTGCTTAACGAACGCACTAAAAAAAGGTTAACACTCTCTGCTTGGAAAGCCAACTCCTCTGATGCTACCAGGAGTGCCTTCAAAGCCATTTCTAAGACCTACAAAGCCAACATCATCTAAGCCAAAGCTGCATCCTTCAACTCTAGGATTAATGATGCCAAATCTGGCTCCAAAGAAATGTTCACAATTTTTAGAGAGCTGGAAAAGCCTTCCACCCCCCTCCTACCCTCCTTAAGGATGAAAACTGGTGTAACAGCATTCAGTCGGCTATGCTAGACAAACTGAATACTCTCCAAACCAAAATTCAGGGCCATCAAAAAGCCCTTAGTCGACTCATAGCCAACTTGCACAATGACCAGTCTGTGGCCAACAAGTCTTACTCCGCCACCCCTTTTGACTTCAAAGAGATGACGGAACTTGAAGTCATGGCTTTGCTAAAATCCATCAAACCCTCTGACTGAAAGGGCGATGCTTGCCCGGCCCAACTGATTAAAGACTCAGCAAACCTCCTCGTACCCTTCATAACGGCATTTATCAACACCATATTCAAGTCTGGCCATATCCCCAAGGATCTCAAGAAAGCTTGGGTTTGCCCGCTCCTTAAAAAACCTTCCCCCGACCCAACGGTCCCAGGGAACTATAGGCCCATCACCACTGTCCCCTTCCTCCTAAAAATCCTGGACAAAGCAGCCTACCTGCAAGTCCAAAAATTTCTGGAAGATAACCATCTCCTGGGCCTGCGGCAGTCTGGCTTCCACCCATGACATGGTACCGAAACGGCCCTTCGCGACCTAAAGAATCAAATGGACGATCTTAGAGACTCAGGCAAACCTGCGCTCCTATTGCTCCTTGACTTGTCGGCGGCCTTTGACTTGGTTGAGCATAACACCCTTTGCCACCACCTCGCCACTGCCGCAAATTTCTCCCCCAATGCCTGTGCCTGGATCACTTCCTTTCTCCAAGGGAGGGCTATGAAAGTCTTTTCTGACTCAGCCTGTGCCACCCCCAGCCTCATCAAATGCAGAGTCCCTCAAGGCTCTTGTATCACGCCAACCCTATACAACCTCTTCACGAGACCTCTGTTTAGTATCCTTGATTCCCTGTGCATTTCGTATACCAACTATGCGGATGACACAAAGGTGCTTATCCCTCTCACCGGCAACTACAGAGAGGACATGATCACCCTCACCACCATATACTCCACAATCCAATCTTGGATGGCGGATAATTGGCTGTGCCTCAAAAGTGAAAAAACAGAAATCCTCCTGATTGGTTCACCCACCACTTTGGGCAATCTTGACCAGCAGTACATGTCTTTCACCATTGACAACACTACCATCAAGGTATCCAACAATGTCAAGACGCTTGGAGTCTACCTAGACACGGATCTGACCATGGACAAATAGGTTAACGACATTGCCTCCTCCTCCGCTTACTACTCCAAAGTCCATAACGCGGCCAGACCTTCCTTTCCCTCCAGAATTGCCTTACCATCGCTTGGGCAATAATTGGCTAAAGGCTTGATTACTGCAATGCCCTCCTCATAGGGACTTCATGTAAAAACCTAGCCAAGCTCCACCTGTGCAAAATAACGCCCTTAGGGCTGCCACAGGCACCTCAAGGAAAGACCACATCTCCGAGGTGAGGAGGCAGGCTCACTGGCTCCCAGTCAAAGAGAGGATCGTCTTCAAGACACTCTCCCTGACCCATAAATGCCTCCATGACCTGGTTCCACCTTAACTTGCTCAAAGAATCGTTAAACACACTTCCTCAAGACCTCTCAAAAAGGGGTACTCTAACATGGTCATCACTCCCAAGATGCTGAAAGTGCGCACTGGGGGTTCAAGCTTCCCCACAATGGCCGCATCACACTGGAACGCCCTTCCATCCCACCTAAGGATGATCGAGTCCCACCATGCATTCCGTAAAGCCATCAAAACCAAGCTTTTTGTTTAAACTGCTTGGCTACTAGTGTATGATGAATGGACTGTTATCTCTGCTGTAATACTATTGTTGGCTCACTTCTTATGTATGTAATTACCTACGTGTCTTGCTTAAAGTCACCTACCTGTATTGCACTTATACCTAAAGAGAACATCTCGGTCACATTTATCCACCTAATCAAATTTTCCTACAAACATCTTGTAACAGTGCCTCGATGCCCGTGGGCTGTAAGCGCGCTATACAAAATAAATAAATTCCTAAGCTGACCCTTACAATCTAAACTCTATATGACGTGCACGCACAAGGGTTTTGTGGTTAGCTGTATACTTGTAGCTTGCTTAAAAAGCTCTCAACATAACGTGCAGAACAGAAAGGTGATACATGTTCCACCAGGAAAGGGGTCTCCTTTCCCCTCGTGTCCCTTTGGCAGTTCAAAAATGTATTTCCCTTGTGGTTTCAACTATATTCAAAAGGGCATGATTCTTCTTGTGAATTTCCTTCTGTCATGTAGTTCTTTACAATGGTCAATTTCTCATACTTTATCCACTTTCCACCCCTGGTGTACTCTCATGCCAGGGTATGTTGTGCTTTTCTTTCTTGTCCTTAAAAAGGGAATGAGTCTTCATTTTAGTATCCAAAATGTCAGGTTCATTTGCTTTCACTCCTGATTTACTCCCTTGCCAGGATATTACTTTACTTATCTTCTCCATTCTGGTTTACTCCTTTGCCAGGATACTGTTTCACTTTTCATGCCACGTTTACTCTCTTGCCAGGACAATGTTTCACTTCTCACTCCTGGTTTACTCTCCTGCCAGGATATTGGTTCACCTCTCACTCCTGGTTAATTCTCTTGCCAGGAAATGATTTTACTTCTTACCTGGCAGGCCTTTACCTTTCTTCATTCACTATTTCTCTTATCAATTTTACCACAGCACTCCAAATGTGGGTCACTGACCCTTTGTTGTCAAAGTTTGCATTAATATTATTTCCCTCTTTTGAGTATGGGGTTCTAAACCCTTTCTCAGCATTCCTCATATGTATTTCAGTTCTTCTTTTCACTGGTTGGGCTGCTTATCCTCTAACCTTATCGATATGTTTGTCAATTTGACTTTTTAAACACTCGACTTCTGCCCTACTTTGAATAATGTTTGTATAAGTACCTCTTCCTTGTTCAACACATTGGGTTGTCACCCTTCTTTCAGAAAGTTCTCAATTATCTGTTTTTAATATTCACTCTTGGTTTCCCGTACTTTTTCAATTTGACACTGTGAGCATTTGAAGATGCTCCTGTAACCCATTCATTCTCCTTGGGCTTACGAGACAGCTCTGTCAGTCCCGGAGTCTCCCTTTCAGCTTCTCTGATTGGTCCAATGGCTAGGCGTGCATCCTGTCAGCCGGTCCACCTTTATTTTAGCTTATTTTAATCCACGGTTCCCGGTCACCGGTCAGCAGGCTGTTTCAAGCACAGACTCTTCCCTCACCGCACTCTCTCGCTTCCGCGCTGCTGCTTACAGTTCTCTTGTCTCTGAGATCACGCTTGACATTTTAACTAGCCGCCGACAGCCTCTGACTCTGCTACTCTTTACAGTCAGGATCAGCGTTGGCTGTTTTAAACTTCCCAGCCACAGTCAGCCTCCTCGTAGGGCTAGAATGCGGCATTGGCTTACTGCATCTAGTCATCTTCGTTACTCCACCTCTCTTCCTCATCTCAGTACTAAAATGGGGGAAGAGGGGCACATAGGGCAAGAGATTGGAAAAACCTGGATTTTCTTGTTCCACACTACAGTAAGCCATACAGGTATGTTGAAATGTTGAAAAAATCTGTATGGATATCAAGTGGGATTTTGACTGCCATGTTATCAGGGTCTATCATTGGAGAGTCTACCTTTACATTACAATATATTATACTAGAATGTGGAAAAGGCAGATAGGTGTTACTAAGAGATATAGGTGAAGGGTTATTCTGATCTAATGCATTTGTTTTGCCCCACTGGAGGTTATCCTCCCATATGTGGTCCAACCGCAGATATCCACCCCCAGAGTCAGAGTCAGGTATATATCTGTGATTTCTTTGATAACAAAATGTCAGAAGGATAAAAAACGGAAGTTATTTGCTTGAAAATAACTTTTGGTTTTGTCTCCCGCTGACAATTCTGACTACCCGCTCCCCCCAACCCACTCCCAACCCCATAATTACCTTTGGGCGGCACACCTCTCTGTGTGCCGATGCCTCCGCCATCCCTCTGCAACGCTGATTCCCTTCAGTTCCGTGCGGGAGAACCAGCGCTGCAGGGTCCTATTATTTTTTGTTTAACTTTTTGTTGAAGGTCGCGAGGGAAACCCCCACAACCCCAATGTGATTACAGTGAACAAGGGTATGGGGGGACACCCCCGCAATCTCTGCTCCCTGTGTTCACTGTTTTCACAGCGAATGGTAGATGTATTTGACATTTTCAGCTGTGTGTAATAATCATTGTGGGGGGAGTGACAAACTTTTGGACTGGAAAGGCGCTGGTTGGGTTTGATAGTCCAGTATGTGTAATAATCATACAGCCGAATTCCAAACCCATCTACCATTTGGAGTTTTTTCAGGTTTTTTTAAGGATTCAGAGTCAGGTAGCTTCTGCCTTTCCCTGGCCACGTAAGGGAAGCTTACCTCCAGAGAATCAATGACAATAGCGCCAGATTCGTCACACTAATCATATGGAGGGTGAATGTTAGGATGAAGAAGGTAGTGAAGATGGCAGAACTTATCCAGGAATCTCCTATGGAATACTCTTTAGCTATTGAATAGTCCAGTCATAGGGTAATATTTTTCAGAATAATGCTTAACACAGTCGTTTTTACACATTTCTGTGCACTTTGTGACTTGGGATAAATATGGGTTTTTACCCCATGCATTACTTTATCTGTATCCCATGCCGTATGCATACATGTGATACTCACTCATAATCAGGTTGTTCTATGAAATTAGAATGTATTTAAAAAGCAGGTTTATGTTTACCACAATACTAACAGTAGAGCCCCATGAACCTACCTATCATTCAAACATTCTACCTGTAAATTCACAAGCAGTGAATTGCACAGACAGTTCCCTCTTATTGAGCAAATGGTGGAAAATAGAGAGAGGGTTCAGAAGCATGAGAGAGATGAAATGGGAGAAAGAGGGGGATTGGGAGCGAGAGACATCTAGAGAGGAGCTATAACACAGTGAGGAAGATAGAGAGGGAGAGGGAAAACGCAACGTGGCAATAGAGGAAAAAAAAAGATGTGTGGGTATGCTTTTCAAGGGGTAGGATTTAAAATGTTTCGTCCTTGTACCATCCTGGGTCCAAATTCGAGTCTGCAAATCCTGCAGGCTATGAAGGTTGCAAAGGGCATACAGCAACCCCAGGGGCATGCCTTCCACCTGCAGAGTGCAGGCATAGGTACCTTCACAGAAACAATTGTCCAAACGTGGCCATGTGATTGGCATATCCAGTGACCAGATCAGCATATCTTTCACTGGTAATTGTTTTGAAAGTGGCCTGTAGCAGCTACTTGATTCACGTTGTGATCTTGTCAACAGAGAGACCCAGGGAGAGAGAGACTGTTTAATCTCTTTTGTGTTTTTACTCTTCCTGATATTCCCAAATACATGTCTGCAATGGTCTCCTGCCCATCCATTCATAGGGCCTCATTACGACTTTGGAGGTAGCCATGGCGCTAAAATCGTGTCCGGGTCCGGTCTGGTGGAGTGGGGACTTACCGGGACATTCCGCCCTAGGCGGACCTGGTAAGTCCCCATTTCAAATGCCATTCCCCATTCCCATTTGAACCCCCACAGGGCTCAATGGGAATGGGGAAGGCTCTAATTACGGGCCTGCTATTAGCGCCCTGGTCCCCTAACGAGGCACGTAAAGGACGTGTGGTCCCACCACACGTCCCTTGCAGTTCCCGCTAAGGGACCTCGGAATTGGGCGGTAAGGGATTACCGGCACCGGTCTCCTTACCAGTGCCTGGTATCCCTTACTGGCCAACTTGTAATGACCCCCATAGTCTCGTATCCATTATGCGGTTCTTATCCTCGTCATCAACGGCAAAACATGTTATTTGATGGCATGCCCACGTTTACTGTGATGAAGAGTGCTGAACCCCAGGTCCCACAACACAGACACACACCATTAACTGTATTCACATTTAAAAGCATTTGATGGTGTAGAGCTACACGGTTTAAGTGTTGGTGTTAGTCATGAGGGCAGCCATCACTTTACAAGTTCAATTCCTGTGGCAGGATTGACTTATGGTTTCATCGATCTGATACTGAAAACTCAAGTACCCTCCAACATGGCCCTAAGTAAGTAGCACCTGTTGTTACAGTGCTTTGAAGTGGGAAGAGTCTGCCATGAAGCACTATACAAAAACACAATAGTATAATTGATTGTCAGAACATTCTAGGCCATGGGCAGCCTTCAACCTGACTGTGTCACACATCATCACACCCATCCCAGATGCTCCGAACCCATTCCTCCATGCCAAACAGCTTTAAGGCCAGAGGAGCCCTCTGACGTGCCTTTCTGTTACCTTGCCTCATCCCTCATTTATCTTCTGAGCTCTGCCCCCACACACTTTCCCCCTGAGCCAGCTATCCAAACCCCTCCTATCTCTTCCCCTACCACCGGCCAGCAACGCAGACAGGGCTTGGCATCTGGAGAAATCGAGAGGACCTCCAGTATGTTGTACTTGATACAAATTCTGAGAGTGGGCCAGGTATTGCACTCAATTAGGTTGTGAGGGAGGGCAACATAGCACACTGAAATGCACCATTAGGTCAAGCAATTGGATCAATTTGGAAGAGGATAAGTAGTTTCATTTGAATCATTATTGGAGTTTGGCACTGTATGTAACTCTAAAGCATATGAGGGTGGGCACTGCTGCAGCAAATAGACATTTAAGGCAGGAATTCTATCACACTTGAAGGACTCGGGATGGGCAATGTATCACTCTAAGATCCACTATGAGGGTGGGTATTTATTGCAGTTAGATCCTATGTGAGATGAAGCACTGCTCCTGCTGTGTGTGGGATATTTCAACTCATGCCAATGCGCCACCCTGCACCCTTTTCCAATGGGGAAAGAAAACTGCCAAAAATGGAGGCAATAGCCCCCATACACACTAAATCTGTACAATTGCACATGGTTAATAACCCCCAAAGAGCTGCACACCCTGTCACACACACAGGCAAAGTTGGTGTAAAAACAGGAATCACTGCTGTCATCTGTCATCTGGCACATGCCACCTGAAACAAGGCTACAGAAGGGCAAAATCCGAAAATGCCCTTAAAGATTCAGTCATTTTCCCAGAGAATTAGGGAAAGGAAAGTGTGCTGAAATCACGGATTCTACAGGCATTCAGAGGAATCCAGGCATCACTGCCTGACAGCTGCCTAAGGAAATTGGCTATCAACCCCATTTTAAATGTGTTTTCTTTTTCCTGAGGAAGTGAAAAATTCACCTATTTAAAGCATGTTTGTGAGCGGCTAATTCTTTTAAAATGTCCAAATCCCTTATGAACTGTGATTGTATTTTATATGAGAAATGAAAAGATTTTAATGTATAAGAACCCAGTCTGGAGCCAAGTCACTATTTAATTCTGATCTGACAGTGCCTGGCCTGGGAAAGTTGACATCTCAGCTTGACACTTCCTTGCTACAGGAAGGCTTAAGTGATACTAATGGTTCCTACATAATGACAACAAGCAGTACAATGGGACCTCAGTAGACTTTTGTCTGGGGCTGGGCCAAAGAACAAAGGACAGGCTGAGCATTGACCTCTGCTGGGAGGGGCAGTAACTTCCCCCCTCCAGGCAGGCAACACACACCCCCTGATCAAAAGACTGGACAGCTGCTATCTGAGAAGGGGAGGTTACAAAGGAGATCTTTGATGTTAAATCCTTATGTTTGATTAAAGTTTAGAACTCTTCAACTGAGCAACCTAAAGAGGAACACATCTGAAAATTGGTAGACATTAAACTAATTTCAGGCTTATGATTTGAAGACATTGAGGAAACGTGTACCATTTATGGAACCAAAGTTATGAAAAATGTCTTATTGTAGCAGAACGATCAATGTTGCAAACCTAAAATTGTATGTACATGATCCACTGATCAGCGCCCAGAGATGTATCGAATTAGAAATGATTAATCCAAACTGTTATAGATGAAATTGCTAAAAATCCGTGGAATGATCAAGACAGCTTGGACAAAGATGGGAATTGAATGCGGAGATAGACAATCAAATATGAAATGTATGTGCCCGATTTTACTAGTGGGCATAATTGTAAAAATGTGTATTTATGTGAAAGCTAAATTATGGTCAAAATCAAGGTGGCCGTTCCTAAATTGCATTGTAAAAATGACAGCTCTGTTCAGACTTCCAACCAGGACAGAGCACATGCCTGTAGCCACTCACAGACATGGGGGTGTGTTTTTGAAGTTCTGCCCACGCCATAAACGTTGTAATGGATAAATATAGGGGTTTCACTACACATAAACACACTGCTTCCAGAACACACTGCTTCCAGAACACACTGCTTCCAGAACCCATCCAGATGTCAGCGCAGCACCTTATTCCAGAACTCTTCATCATGTAGCTGACTCCAGAATGTCTTGAAGATCCAGATTTCTTTGCAGAATCCAGACTTAGCATTGCTGAAACTCTTGCTAGCTTGACTCAATTGCAAACTTACAGACCTTAAAAAGAATAATTCTGATTCAGCTTGTATTGCTACCATCAAGGCTTGCCCACTGAAACTTGCATACTGTAATCTGCCATGGCCAGCAACCAGAAGGTCCCATCCTAATCCAGCCTGAGGCACAGTTCAAAATTGACCAGAACCGTGCCGCTGATCCAAAACCCTCCAGGGGTGCCTTTCTGCCGGTAGACCTGGTCCATCTAATGACAAGAGCTGACGGTCCAATTTAATTATAAAGGACTGTAAGTATAACAGGGACAACAGGAACCCATAGCAGATCTGTATTATATTATCCCTATCTCAACCCAACCCATCTTTAATTCAGAACCATAGTATTGTTAGAATCCTTCTTGCGCTGATTGTCTCACCTGTGTTACAAACCATAATTCCCTAGTGATTTTGAGTAACTAAAGTAAATCCCAGAAGAAATTGAGGATCCATCACGTGAATGGTTGCGCTGGCCACGTAGCCGTGAAGATTCATGTGTGGACTCTTCTTTTTCATAGTCATTAATATAGTTTAAGAAAACCCATTTGTCATTTTTAAAAAGCAGAGTTCTGTTACATATACGCGCCTATTTTGCAAAAACGCCTCTCACAAAACCGCTATAACTTCTTCAATTTTAAAGACAGAAAAGAAATTTCAACTCTGACTGATACCTAAGACCCTTAGCTACATCCACACCTAAAAACCGCATCGGAACAGTGTATTCGACCCACTTTTCTTCAATATCGCATAGTAAAGGTTTTCTGCGAATTTGCAATTTTAGCCAAAGTTACATGTGTCTTTTGTATTTGTATTTATTTGTATTTATTTTATTTATAAAGCGCAGCCATGCCCGGGGGCATAGGGGTGCGTAAGTTAGATCTGGTTACAGTTACAATTAAAAGCAGTTAACAAAGGTTACGTTACAGTTACAGGTAGGTACATACTTAGTATTGTAAATGCATACATACATAGTCTAAGATAAATATATAATTACAATAGTGTACCGTCAGCAGTCAATCATGCTGGGATCAGGAGGTTAGGCTGTCATAGAGTCCTTGTTGTGAAGCCAACAATTTGTATTGTATTTGAATAGGTTAAATGAAGGTTCTGCTCGCAAAAGCGCAGGGATTGTGTTCCATAATTTAGAAGCTTGTACAGGGAAGCTAGCTCCCCCCGAGTTATGAAGTTTGAATCTCGGTATGGACATGGTGTTAGCTTGTGCTGCTCTGAGTGGTCTTGAAGAAGTGTGAGGTCTAAGTTGGCTGGTGAGGTAAGCTGCTGCAAGGTTAGCCCTGGCTTTGTGTGTGAGGGCCAGAGTTTTGAATGATATTCTGTGCTCGACTGTGAGCCAGCGTACTTTGCGTCTGGTCTCAGAGATGTGCGCCTTTTTGGGAATGTTGAGGGCAGCCCTGATGGCATTATTCTGAATTAATGTAGTTTGTTGATATTTTTGCGGCTGGTGCCTAAGTAAAGAGCATTACAATAGTTGCCCATTTCAAAGTGCTTCTTCCATCCCATCCTGATCTCAAGTGTGCATTGTTGTTCATATTATTGTTCATGTGTGTTAGGACTTGTTTAGAGTTGCTTTCCTTAGAACTTTTCTCCATTTAAGAATGTTGCACCCTTTTGCGTTATTTTACAAAGCCATTCTCACCTGTCAGTTTAAAAGTGTCATTTGCCAAAACGTTTTTTTTCTCTTGTTTGGGGAGGGAAGATTGCCTATAAATTGTAGAACTTGCCTTTCATTCCTGAATACCTGCTGATTACTCACATTGGTGTAGGATTGCTCATTTGTATTTAAACAAAACTTTGCAGGGGGAACATTTACCTAAACACTATCTGTGCACAAAACAAAACAGTTATTTCTCCTGTGTTTCGATTCTGCATTAGTATAAGTGAGCTCAATTGCTTTGCTTATTTTTTAATTATATTGGCCCTCATTACGACCCTGGCGTTGGACCATGGTGCTATTAGCACCATGGTCCATGCCGGTCTCCGCCATGGTGGATGGCGGAATTACCGCCCCCATCACAAGGTTGGCGGGGGCGGTAATTCCCCATTCACCATTTGCCCTTCCCCATTCCCATTTTGCCCCATAGGGCATAATGGGAATGGGGAAGGCGATAATTACGGCACCGCTAATAGCGGTTGCCGTAATTATCGCCAAGGTCCCTTTGCGGCACCCACTTTAACGGCTGGTCTACACCAGCCGTTAAGTACGGGTCCCGCAAAGGGACCTTGTAATCAGGCGGTAAGGGTTTAACGGCACTGCCGCCTTTTACAGCGCCGTTAAACCATTACCGCCTGGGTCGTAATGAGGGCCATTTTCACCCCTTGGTGATTGCTGTCCCATATATATATATATACACTACATTATATATACACTACATTGAATCTACTATAGGAGCCCTTAAGTTGCGTATATTACAACACTACAGATCCATTAAGAATGGGGACCTCACTAATCCCCTTACGGGCCATTTTATGGAGAAACACAGAGGTGATGTGAAAGCAATGTTATTTGTGGGTCTTGCTCACAGCCCAGTACATAAGAGACTGGGAAATCGAGAGCGTAAATTAAGACAGCTAGAAGCTTCACTAATCTGCACATTTGACACACTTAGACCCCTGGGATTGAACATTGATCCGGAAATGTTTGTGTTCTTACATTGAGTATATGACAGACCATTTTACACTGTAAAATTCCTTATTTGAATTTGCAGTGTACTATGGGATGTAATTATGAAATAATATATGCAATTGTGATATTACATGCTGGAAGCTATGATGATGCATCCGCACTTTATTAGAAGGTCCCACGTATATTGTTGGATCAATTGCTGCTATAATTGCATATTGCACTTTATTGTCCGCCTTGGCCCTTTACCATGGCATTTATGCCGTTTACCATTCATAGAGCATATAGATTTGTGAAGCTTTCCCTGCAACTTTGATGTAAGGTTCAGGCGTTCTAAAGCACAACCTCAATTTTGAGGTGTGACGTATCATGAAAAATAGGTAATTAGGTTCCCCAACAGGTAATGCGCTGCGCCCTTTATTGGCTTTTGTTATGGGAACCCTAAGCCATGGGGTGTAATGGTTTGTAGTTTTTATCATGAGTGATTAAAACAGGAACCATTTAATGCAATATCAGCGCACTTGCGCACATAAACACATTATTTTTCATTTTGAAATTGTAAAGAGACACCAGTATGTTAAATTAGGCTGGTGATATGCAGCTTCTCCCTTGCGCTCTCCCGAAACTTTTCCCATACGGTATTTTGCTGAAACGGGATGTATTTACATTGATACTTAGCTATATGGAAATCATTCCAAGATGGCCGTGGTTGTATGTATGAGTTACCACGGCATTTCGAAGGTCACATGACCGGCTATTTTGAAAGCAAAAGGGAGGAGCCTAGTATCAACGCCGGTTTGGCGTCTGGTTTCTATAAAAAGAGAGTGTTTGCACGAATTTGGGAATAGAAAAGCCTGAGGAAGCCTGGTAAGCAAGCGGAACGCGTGGCGGCTTCCACCCTGGTGGGGTGAGTGTCCTTATAACCTGTTTTGTCAATGAGGGAGGCATGGGAATGATGCCTATCCCTTTTTAGCCATTTGGCAATGTTGGTTGCACAAGAACTTTTCGTATTGAAATAAATATATTTTTGGAATAAGCGGCTTGGTTTTGTGTGCAGGGTTAATTTTTTCATGTTTTGCATATTTTGAAATCCAGCCAAGATTTCTACCCTTAGCACCATAAATAAATCTCTACCCTTACAAACTAGCCTGATTCCTGGTTCAGTGTGACCTGTGGGGTATTTTGAGATGGGTGTGATATGAGTGGTATATCATTCAGAATATTGAACTTATAGACAAAAAATAATAAGGGTTTCATTCTGCACTACATTGCTAGGCGAGACCTGGGTGTGTGCCTGATTGAAATCCCTTACATACTGAGATATAACCCATGGGGTTGACAACGTTGAATGTATAGGTAACTAATTTTTTGCTTTCGCACTGCACACCTTTGGCCTCCCACACACACTGGCGCTCAAATACAACTCAAACCTTGTTGCACAACACCCTTGCCATAGGAATACAGCTACTTTTCATGCCAAAAACTAGAACCATAGCTACTCACATGACTACCTATTCTCTTACACACACCCTCCTGATTAGCTCCCAGTATACCGCCTTTCACCCATCCACATGCCATTCAGACATGGGTGACAATCAGGGTCTTGGCCACCCTCTCATAACTTTAATGGCCAAAATACACACATGCATAATAGCACCTCTGAATTTTACCATACTTTGGTCTTTGGTCCCTCCAAGGGCATTCAACCACCAGCACGTTGGAACCACAATGATGGTGAAAGGCGCTTTACAATGACAAAATGAATGAATGTGTGTTGGGCTCCTACCTACTAATGGGTACATTAGACATTTACGAATGTGGAGAAGTACCACACTACACAAGCATCCAATGAGTCCATATCTTTTCCACAAGCACCTGCTGCTCTCATTTCCATGTTTAAGTCTCTCTATTGGTCCTGCAGATTATCACATGCACTCACCCTAACACTGGACCTTACATTGTGATGGCAACAGTGGCGCGCTTTTATTCCAGAAGGCGGCCACAGGAAATGTTTCAGGTATTTCCAAACATAGCTTTAAGAGCCCATAGAAAGCATGGACACTCTAAGCTACGTGGAAGTGGCAGCAAAGAATGTCTTTCAATGTAATTGCTTGTGGTATTGCTAACATGGAACTGTACATTGCTACAATATGTTCGACACAATCATAACACGATTTTTTTTCTTCCTAGACAAGTCCAAAGAAGAAGTGTATATGTTCAATGCCTATTGTGCCGGTATTGCCATTTTTTATTGGACCAAGAAAACTATAGAGCTTAGCAGGGGTGTTGCTAGCTCTGGAAAAGATCCAGGGCTACGCTAATGTCGAGATTGTCGGGACTCGGAGCTAGCTAGCATTTTGGTTGTAGCACCTTAGCGTCTATCCAGGGCTACAACCAAAAGACCCAGGTCTATAGCCGCCCCCCCCCCAGACCTCCTAGAGACGTCTATGGAGCTTAGGAAAAAGCGCTTACATTCCATTTTTAATTTGCAAGGAGTTAGGACTGTTCAAGATGCCCTGGGTGGCACCTGACAATAGTATATGTTTTAAAGTAAAGTATGGTAATGTGTTCAATGCTTTAACAAACTCATATTTGATAAATTGAGTCCAGCTGGAAATAACACTTTTATTTTATTGTATGTTGAAATGATAACATTGATTTTGATGTATTTTTCTTGAATGATCTTTGGTTTGGATCGAGTCCTTTCAGTAACTGTCATACATGAATAGTTCTAGTAAATGTATTATCTATGGAGCACATGGAATCTCTGACTTGAAATGCGAGGCAATCTCCACGGCCACGGTTCAGACATTGAAGAAGGACAATTGTTCCTTTCGATGGCTCTCAAAGGCTAATGTAGTATATTACCCTTGCACTCATTTGGTCAATTCATGAAGTATATTCCTCCCTACAATGTACAATGACCGTGTTTAGGTGTCAACAACAGGATTGTTTTCCACAGAGGGGTTTCAAGACACATTGTAGTCAAAGATCGGGAAGCTCGAATTATCGATGATGTCATTCTGAGGGCAGAATTGCAAAACCTCTGCAATGTTAGACTGTGTATGGAATACTTGTGTGTGTGTGTTATCTTCTGTTCTGCACATGCCTGTGTAATTGAATGATGCTGTACAGGCCAACACCAATCCTAATACTATTCGTACTTTGACTAGTGCACTGCCAATTTTAATATCTGTCCTTCTTAAACTATTTCTAGTAAACTTTGAATCACCTGTTTTCGGCTGAGTCACAGTTTCTAGGAGCAAAAAACTTTTTTCTGTTCTACAAAGAATCATCTGTGCAGCTGAGTCCTGCAGGGTCAACAGTCTGCTATTTATTTTATTGGAAATTTGTTTTGCGCCTATATACAGGTGTTTCCAGGTGCCACAAGACACGATTGGGTCGCGGGGGGATGGGAATCACAAAAGTAAAACAGCAAAGAAACGGCTATATTGGCCTTGTGAAAATACTACCGTGCAAGTGCATGACAAGGTGATAAGTGCACGGGGGTAGAGGGAGAAGTGCAGGAGTGGGGTACCCCCGGGTGTGAGGGTGGGGAAGTGTTGGTTTTGGCTGGAAGCAGCAGTACCAGGGAAATGAGGGGGAGGGTAGGAGGAGTGCGTTGGACAAGGAGGAACAGTTGGGATAGTCCAGGAAAGGGACCCTGTGGGCAAGTGCTAGCAAGGGATGCTGGGGGGACTGGTGAGGGATGGTCTGGCCCCTGTATGATTTGGAAGGGACCAGGCCCCAGTCACAGCAGCAGATGGAGAGTTTAGCACGGGAGGGGGAGAGGGAAGGAAGAGGAGAAATAAGTCTGAGGTGTGAGAGAGGCTGTTGAGGGAGGCTTCAGACGAGGAAAGGGATCTACCTCCCACTCTCTGCTTGGAGAAACATTTGACGTGCAGAGAGTTGGAGCCAGAAGACCAAAGGACTCTGGCATGGAGGTATCTAGGGAGAGAAAGTTGGATGTGGAGAGGTCCCAGGCCACAGACAGCCCTGTGGATGTTGCGCAGGGTCTTGAATTTGAGCCTTTCAGTCCCCGGAAGCCAGTGTAGAGATTTTAGGACTGGAGAGATGTGGTCCTTGGGTTGAGGCCAAGGATAAGTCTCACATCAGATTAGTTGAAGGGGGCAAAGGGAGGAAAGAGGCAGGTTGAGGAAGAGGGTATTGCACTAGTCAAGCAGAGAGAAAACCATGGCTCTGGAGGCATTGAGTTTCTGGGGGAAGGTGAGAAAAGGTAAATGCCCCTGAGGAGATAGAGCCATCAACTAGAGAGACATCGAAAATTCCCCACTCTCCTGCGGGGGGGTCTGGTCCTGCAAGGCCCAAGTACCTCCATCATGCTAGAAACAGAAATATATTTGTCTATTTCTAGCACTAGAAACAGAAAAACGTATTTTGTATCTTACCGGTTTGGCACAGTATGCACTGGAATGTATCTTTTCTATTGCTAGCAGGAACAGGTCTTGCTTTAAAAACAGAATACATATGGTGCGTAGAGAAACCTTGTTCCCTGCAGGAAGGGCACTAAGTGCTCTGTCGACAGATGGCGTTTCATCCCAGGGGGAGGGTGTCTCTGGCAAATCATTGAAAGGTTAGCAGCTCTCAAGTGACCATTAAATATTTGTGATCACCACATGTTTGCAGGCCGAATTTTGAGCAGACGTACATACTATTACAACTACACAAATATAATGGTGCCGCTACTTCTATTGTACACTACAGCTACCACTAGCACTACTGCTCCACCCTCCTACTTGGACTTCCCTGCTCTCATCTTACCTCCTTCCTTCCATCCACAACTCCGCAATTTATCTCCTTTTCTTACTAGGATCTCGCTATTCTCTCTCATCTTGACTTCTGCCTGTCTCCCTCCTGCCATTTGACTCCCGTCTTTCCTTCCACTTTCTCTGCATTGTTAATCGGTGCCTCTGCGGCCTCTGTGGCCTTGCCCTCTCTACCTTTCTGACTTGCTCTCATTCCACTCCCCCTCTTGCCCCTTCACCTCTTAATTCCTCTACCTTCTCCTCTGTCCCCAAACACCCTGTGCCTCCTCCTTTTCCGTTCTTTCTTTCTCCTCGCCCCTAAGTACCGGACCCCCACCCCCTTGCCCATTTGCTCGTCTTCTTAACATATCACTCATACTCGCTTAAAATCTCTCCTCTTTTCGTCCCTTACTGACTCTTAAATTACCCATGTTCTTCCCGTGTAATATGTATTTCCATCTTTTCTGAATATGTGCACTGAATTTTGTAAACATTTGTCCAGCACTTTGGTGAAAGTGCTTCATAAATCCCAATAAAATACCAAACACAATAAATGCAATTGCTACTTCTACCTGGAGTGCCACTTCAAGTAATTTTACAAACAGTGCTAATAATAACGCTGCCTGCACTACTAACACTACTGCTACAAATATTAAAAATACTACTAGTAGGGCTACTGCTAGTAGTAGAGCTGTTGGTCCACATCGTAGCAGTAGCAGGTGTAACAACAGCAGGAGTAGTGACCTTAATAGCAGGAGCAGTATGAACAGCAGCACGTTCATGAATGGCAACTGTTATACACTATAGCATGGGTCTGCAACCTTACGCTCTCCAGGTGTTTTGGACTACAACTCCCTTCAGCGACTGCCAGCACAGTCAAAGATGAGGGATCATGGGAGTCGTAGTACAAAAGATCTGGAGTCCAGCAGGTTGCACTAGAGTGACATTCCAGTGTTGGAAATGGATTCAAGGTTCCACTGCTGCCTCCTCCACTTACATAACAGCTATTTGAACACAACTCAGATCAGAAGTGAAAAGTGAAAACAGAAGAATTCCTATAAATAACACTTAATAACATTAATGTACTTGACCATAGAAAGAACAAACACACCGGGGGAAACATCTAATGAATGCTGTCAAGCCAACGTCTTTAGCAATGCATTTGAAACAATTAATGTTTGCAGGCACATTTCTCTGTATTAGAATGCACCATAGGCCTTGTAATTCTTTTTTTTTTCTGTTAACGTGGCCTTGCAAATTCCTTAAAATCCCACTCGACCTTTAGGGCAAGTGCCTTAGTTTACATACTTGACCTAAGAAAAAAAGCAGTCACCCCATGGTGACGGTTGATTAAATATTTCACAGTGTTTTGTGTAAATTGATACCTACCACCGTAAGTACAATTCATGTCAGGTGCAATGCTGTCACCCAAAGGCCCACCATGCACCGTGACACTGTCATGCACCTTTTACTGCAAAGTTTGTTTGAATTAAATGTCAAATAAACATTCAATACATCCCCATACTTTCCAACTAGGTCGAGAACCGTACAAATGCTACTCGTCCTTCAAAAAATCTCCTCGCCAATGCAAGTGGGCTAGTACACTTTGCAAGCCCTGAGCCATTCCCAATGTTTAGGCTATCGTAGCACATTCAGTAGCCACTTTATGAAAATAAACACGGCAAAGGACAAAAGTTACTGCTAAGTGAAAATCCAGACCAAAAGATGACAGCTGGGCTACAGGGGGTTCCATACAAGCAACACACATCCATGCAAATCCGGTTAGCAGCAAATCAAAACCCAATTCCTCAAACTTTTACATAGTCTCATTTTTCCAACCAGACATTCCTTGAGAAAATATGGACACACTTTCCATGGACTGCTTTGCTTCCAGAATCATGTAACATTTCAACATACTAGTAACGCTTTTCTGGCTCAAGGGACCTTTGCAGATTTGGTTATCTTCCATTACTCCACTTAGGACAATGTGGTCCACTTGTTGCTACACTCCCTTCAAGCCTAGACACCATTGACCACTTATTTTTCGCTACACTCTGTGCAGTCACAGACACCATTGCCCACTTACTTATTTTTACACTCTGTGCAGTGATGGACACCATTACCCACTGACTGGTTGCTGTGCTCTTTGCAGTCATAGACACCATCACTCACTTACATGTTGCTGCACTCTGCGCACTCACATATACCATTGCCCACATACTTGTTGCTACATATTGCACAGTGATAGACCCCATTGCCAACTAACTGGTTGCTGTGCTCTGTGCAGTCACGGATGCCATTTCCCACATACTTGTTGGTACACAATGCGCAGGGATAGACACCATTGCGCAGTAACTGGTTACTGCACTCTGTGCAGTCACACACACCATTGCTCACCTACTTGTTGCTGCATTCTGTTCAGCAAGTCACTGTTGCCCACTTACTTGTTGCAAAGCTCTGTGCACTTGCAGACACCATTGCCCATTTACTTGCTGCTACACACTGTGCCGTGATAGACAGCATTTCTGACTAACTGGTTTCTGTGGTCTGTGCAGTCCCAGATATCATTGCGCACTTACTTGTTGCTACACACTGCACAGTCATAGACACCATTGCCCACAAACATGTTGCTGCGCTCTGTGCTGTCACACACACCATTGCTCACCTACTTGCTGCATTCTGTTCAGCAATAGTCACTGTTGCTCACTTACTTGTTGCTAAGCCCTGTGCAGTCACAGACCCACAGTCCTGGATGACTTAATGCAAGGTTTACTGGTGCACACGTGAGACAGATGCAGATTACCTTGGCGGCTACTGATGAGTTGGGTTTCTCCAGGAGATCCCAGAGTTTCTTGCGCTTCTCCGCGCAGCAGGTGTTATCAAACTCTTCCCCCTCTCTCTCCCGCATGGTCTCCGCCTCCCTTTTCAGTTCCTCGTTCATCTGCTCCTTCTTCTGGTGGTACCGGGCCTGACAACACGATTCCAAATAGATCTCGTCGATCCCCCAGTAGTCCAGCTCTTGACTGAAGGACAGCGCGCACATTTCCTCCATCATGTGCAACTTACCCGTACGGTAAAAGTTTAAAATGGACGTGAACGCCCCTGGGTGTCTGTCAAAAAAATACTCATTCTCCCCCAAACTGTAGTCGTCGCAAATTTCCATGAGCGACTCGTGGGTGTTGCAGTCCCTGAGCTTGCCGAGCCGTGTCCTGGGCAGCCTGTCCAGGGTCCTCCACAGGACTTCGTGGGCCAGCCCCCCAACATTTAACTTCACCCTCCGGGAGCAGGCCTTGCTTCGAATGATCTCCATGGGCTCCGGGGGCAGGGAGGTAGCCGATCGGGAGGCATTCTTGCTCATGCCCGCGGGCATGTCTGTGGACAACATAAGGCGTTGCAAGGTGTTAGAACCGCGGCATGGATCCAGGGAGTGGGCCTTCAGGGCCAGGTCCTCTTCATCCGGCCCCCCTCACCTTGCATTCTGGAAGCTGCAAAACAGAAGAGAAACCGAGGTGTCATTTTCACCGCTAGCATTCTTGGCACCCCGGTGACCTACAAACCGCGCAAGAGCACCCTTCACACCGCGTCAGGCGGTTTATCCATTAATCAGACGGGCCAAAAGCCTGTCTAATCTGCTCAAGGCGCAGCGGCTTCGGGCCCTGACAGCCCTTTCCAGGCAGCATCCTCTGAGCCGAAGCCAGACTGGTCGCTGTCCACGCCAGCAGTGCTGAAGGCAGGGATTTGCAAAGACCACGGTACCTCCGAGGACAGGCTGTGCCGCGCTCGCTCTAACCCTGCTCCCTGCACAGGGCAGTGGAAAGGGACTATTTTATTTCCAGAAAGATGTGTGTTGCGCACGGACCTAGCAGGCACTCCACTTGCTAAAACTATTCTGATGCTCAGTCGTCCTCAGCCTTCATTCCACAATAAAGACACACAGACACAAAGAGTAAATTAACTCCTGCCCTTCATGGAAAGCCCGGTGCTTTTGCAGCGCCACCCCGCTCGATAAAAGACGCGTTCCAGCTCGCTAATTACCGCTGCAGTTAGAGCGCGCGGATTACATCAGTCTCAGACGGGTGGAAGTGGGTCAGGTGCTCACAAACCGGCGGAATAACCTCTGAGAAGTCTTCTAGAAACACAAACAAGGACAGGTTACCCGGAAAAAACAGCAGCTTGGGCTGCAAGAAAAGTAAGCCTGCACACGATTGGGCAATTTACATTTCCCTCCCCGAGGCTGCTGCTCTGAATTGTTATCCCCCAAATTCACCCCCACCCCGCCTCCCTGTACTCCTCGTTCCTTTCAACATACAGTAAAATACTCTTTAGTCCAATTGTGTACATGTATAACTGGCTTGTATGACGACAGAAGAATGGACGCTTGCTGCCCTGAACGCTTGCCAAACGGAACATGCATTACACAGACCTAATCCCCTCAAGATTCCCCTCGCTTCTTTTAAAAGTGTACTTTAGTGGAAAGATAGATGCGACGCAATGGTTATCTGCTGCGAAGCGTGGCTGGTGCGTGTGGCTCATGATTTACCGCAATAAAATACACACATATGCATTCCGACTGGCGACAAGTTTGTAACAGCGCAGGAGGGCGACAAGTGCCCGGGAAAAGAAGCGTCGCGGCTCAATCGGGCGCCCTGTAGTATATATACAGCCTGCGACCGAAGGCGAGGATTAAAGTGTGCTGAGCACCGGGCCTGGGCATGCAGCTGGCCTACACCCCGCACAGATAGTGCGCCCAGCAGGACTTGGTGTCCCGGTGGGGGAGCTTCTCGCCCCGTCCTGCGCCCCCCACCCCGTCCTCTGCACCTATACAGCCGGGACGGCGCCCTTCTCTTCTAACCAAGCGCGCGCGGCTCTCTGCCCCTTCCCTCCGCAGGGACCGGCGGAAGCTGCCCCCAAGCATCTGTTGATAAATATCACCTCCAAGAGAAGCCGAGCGAGCAGGTCCCCACTGGAAAACGATTTGCGCGATCGATTCCCAACTCCCCGCGTATTGCTAGCCATTAATTAGCATGGTTTAATATAGACGCTGCGTTTCAGGTGATCACATTAGCTTCCCCAGGCTGCACGGCCGAGCACGTCCTGGGGATAAAAAAGCACGCGGCGCCTTTAAAGCAAAGCCCGGGCGCCTGTCTGTGATCGTGGGGTTAATATCATGAAGCGGCCGGGGAGCAAAGGTGGGGCCACCCGGCACGTCTGCACCCGAAAAAGCACGCAGAAAGGAATTTGGGGGGTGGGGGGAGCCACCGCACAGGTGCACCACCTGAAGGGCGCCGCACCTGTCTCCATCCTCACGCCTCCTTTCCCATGCTCCAGCATGCGGACCCCCGAGTGATGCCCAGCGTCTGGCAGGCGCATGGATCCTTCTCTCTACTCGCCTGCTCGAAGCCCGTGGCGCAGAGTCCTGGGTGCGTCCTGCCAAGATCATTTCAGCCCCTCCACTTTTGCACCCGGCGCCCCTTCTTCTGCAGAGTCGCGCTTCTCCGCGTGCCTTCCCCCTCCGGCCCTAAACGGAGATCAACAAGTCTGGTCTGAACCTCTCGCATTTTCCCCCTGCCATTCGGTCCTTAGTTGCCTGAAGTTGAGAACTCTGTTCAGTAGAGCAGCGCCACCTACAGGTACAAGGAGGATTTGGTGGAAATAGATCATGCTTTTCATTGCTAAAGGAAAATCTGAAAGGGCCTGATTCAAAGAAGCTTTTTATAATGACGCAATCCCGTAGGAAAACGCTCTGTGTATCAGGCCTTTATGCTTTCAGATAACTGATTGGGAATGTTGTCTTTTTCACTCTCCTATCCTGTAAGAGATTAAGTCACCAGTGATTTGACTTGAACACAAGTGGATTAAATCAGAGCTGGATGGTGTTTTTTATTTTTATAAATTGATAAAGTGTTGAACCCTTGTCCCTCAGAGACATAGAGCCTCATTATAAGTTTGCCGGTCCGGTAACTACGGTACCGGTAAGCTTGCCAGTACCGTAGTTACCAGTACGGCAGCCAGGTCTGACCTGGTGGCCGTACCGGCATCTGCGGGCAGAGCATGTCGGATGAACCGGCACCATTCTGAATGGTTCCGGTGCATCCAACCTCCCCATTCCCATTGAGCCCTATCGGGCTCAAAGGCAATGGGGATCATTCCGAATGGCAATTACCGGGTCCGGCAGGGCCATAATGGCCCAGTAATTGCCCATTCGTGGGTGCCAGAATTTTTCAGAAGTTTGGCAGCAGCCTGCTGGTTCTACCGGTAAGGCTATCGCCAAACGTATAATGAGGCCCATTGAATTGGCTGCTATAATGCAAAACACAATCAGCCCAAATCATGGAATTATTTGCATGGGAAATGGTGGATTTGCGCAACAAAATATGTGTGGAATCCTGTACTGCGTGGATATTTTGCTGACTTGCATGGATTTCCTGCATGCCCTGCGCGTCTCTGTGAGCGACGAGTGCCTTGTGTGAGAGACCACGCAGGGCATGGGTGAGGCCTTTGCAGAGGGCGGATTTGTGAGCGGAACACAGGAAATGGGGAACAACATACCGTAAAGTGGGTGTTACGCAGGACGACATGGAGGCTGTCCATCGCATGCCCACAAGTGCGCATGACAAAGCGTATTCATGGATGTGACCGTGCAACCTCTCGCTTGCGAAATGCCCATACAAAGCACTCCATCTCTCTGCCACCTGAAAGCAGTCATAAAGACATGCACTGGGGATTCGCAACTTTGGAGGTCACTTTGCATTTCAGATTTAGGGGTGCATGCAGACGGGATTCTGGTCAAACTTAGGGGTGTGTGTATGAAGCATAGCAGTGTGCATGAACTGTTTACAAGGATTCCCATGCAGATTTTCCCGAGTTATCACCGAGTTCCAAAAAATCTTACACATGTACTTAGGGTGCCAGTGACAGTTGTGAGGGACCCTGTGCAATCCAGCAGATTTCAACTGCCTGCCCTGAGAGAGTCCTGTTTACCCAAGCTCTAAATTGCTGAGGTTGCATAGCGGACGGTGTGAAGGAAGACAGCTATTCTCCATGTGAACCTAATTGCAGAGATAAAATAGCAGGAAGCGTGCAGTAGACATTTGTGGGGTGCATTTAAAGGCCCCAAACAGAAGTCCTTTTCACCTGAACAGCAGCATTTAAACACTGCAACCAAAAATGGCCTGGTTTTTGCTTTCCCTGTCGTCACAAGAATGGCAAGCATTTTAACTCTGTAACAAAAATGGCTTGGCCTTTGCTTTTATTTTACATGAGTGGCATGAATTTAAACACGGCAACAAAAATGGCCTGGCTTTTTCTTTTTCTTCATGCAAAATTAAAGAACCCCTGGGGGAAGGGGCCTACCTGTCATCAATGGACCAGCAGCAATGTAATTCACCCAAGAAGGAGGAATCAAATAATCCTGTGACATAGAAAACAGGATTTTTAAACATTAAAAGCTAAAAACCTGCACAGGCATTTGCAAATAAAAATTGCCTTAAAAAGCTAAAATGGAAAAAGATACCACTGCTCACAGAAAAATACCAGGAAAGCAAAACCTGATGTGTGGGGTAACCAAAGCAAATGTATATTATGTTTCACTCACAAAACTCCTGTAAACATGTGAAGAGACACTTACTTCAGGAAAAACCTGTTCTGGCTGAGTTCTAAACATCACAATAAAAAGCCCCACTTCCAGCTGGATGTCGCACCTCCCAGTAACAACCCTGCAATAAAACGTGAAGCTGTTGGAGGCATCAAACTTCCCTATTCTGCAGACTGGCCGGTAGGAGAGCAGAGATTTAAAGAGAAGGCAATCCTTGGCTAAGGCATGAAAAAAAGGTGTGAGCCCTTGCTGCACCCACTTCAAAGGAGCCCACACCACTTCAAAGAGACTTATAAAAAACTTTGGTCACAGGCTCAGCCCAGGGAGAGAGATGGCTGTGGGGGAATGAAGCAGTCCTCCCACATGTTGAACAGACACTCCCAATTAATATTAAAGACTGTTTTTGTTTTAGGTATTTTACTCACCAATCAGACTGAGGATTGATTTCAATTTTCTAGCCATTGTTCATGTAATTTCCCGGCGGTTTTGGCGGTATAAATTGCATTTACCTGGGACTCTGGGAAATGTAATGGCCAGAAAGACTAGGTTTTTGGCTGATCTAAATATGTGACTATTGTGCTAGTTGGTGAAAAGATGGACAATTAAATTAGTAACATGCTTGATAACTGACTGCATATTAAGTAGATTTGGGTTTTCAACCTAAGTTACTAAGGTAATCCAGATGTGGAACCCTTGCTCACTGTTCTTAGAGAGGCACAGCTCCATCTCACTGACGAGGCCCAACCAGGCTGAAACACGTGTTGGGGGTTGCTGTTGGTACTCTTGTTCAGAAGAGAATTGCCAGCAATTCGGTGCTGGACTGTCCTTGGGCAGGCCAAAGACTGATATTTAGTAGACATTTCTCTTCTGTGAAAGGATGGTGAGCTAAAGACTCTGGTTGAGACTCTAATCCAAGATATAGGCCGGTAGCAGAGAATCTCCCAGAATCCCCCTTGTTTTTGATAACTGACATGTTCATAACTGATGTACATTATATGAAAATGACAAAAATGTGACACATGGCCATGCTACATCGTACGGATTTGGTGGTGGGCTTAGATAATTCCCCATGATCATCTAAAATCGAATATGTATTTTACATGGCTGTGGCTAGTATAATTATGAAGTTATGATACATAATTCTTTTTTGCAAACAAGTTGTAAGGATGATGAGAAATGGAAAACAAAAAAAAAGATGGTGCTCTCCTCCCCTAAAGCAATCCTGAATGGGGGCAGAGAGACAGAAAGAAACTGTTCAATCCTGGCGGCAGGGATTATTGAAGGGTACTTCCATTAGATTGTAAAATTAGTGATGTCATTTCTGCTATATAAGGGGGATTGTACTAGGGCCCAAGAGATCCACACAACAACCGGGGAAGAGAGAAAAAGCAGGATGGAAAGAAGGCTGCTGGAACTTACCATCTTTGAGAGTGCAGTGACCAGACCCTTGCCCTTTCTTTCCAGAGTGTCCTGAGATCCAGCTGGCTTTCCTGAAACCTTAAACAAAGGCCTGCTATGTAAGTAGCAGTAACCCCAGCCCTAAATTGCATAAGCTCTTCAATTTATTTATTTTTATTGATATGGCTGAAACATTCAACCTTTCAACATTGTTATACAAAAAAAATAAAGCCATCATCTAAAATAAAATTCTATTTTCTCACACAATTTAAAAACACATAATATGCAATAAATATTTTGAACAACCAATAAAAACAAAAAATGTCTTACTATCCATAAAGAAAGAAAACTTTTTGAACAAATCTCTCATCCAATAATTTATACATAAATCTTCCTATTTTAAATTTCTACAATTTCTTCATTTCCCATCTTTAATTTTTGCAGATAATTAACAGAAGTATCCCAATGTTTTAGATTCTATGTGGAAGATATGCCTCCATAATATCTGTGCATTGACGTTACTATTAGATACAAGGGACTTTTTAAAATACCGACAGGGTAATTTATGGAATTAATGTGTGCTGAAAACAGGGGCGTAAGCGTGAAAATCACATGTGCGAAAGACGCGCAAGCATCCATTTGTTGATTCATATCAGGCGCTGCACGTGGCTTACCTGAGATCTGCGCTGAATCCGCGTGTGGCACACTTGTCATTGTGACATCCCGATGGCTGTGAAGGTGAACACAGGGCAGCGCACACACCTAAAAAGGGGGTGGAACACGTGGAATGGGGAACAACACGTGAAAATGTGGGTGTTACGGGGAAAATACTGCTGCTAAATCCTCGCAAAGCCCACACGCGGGCTAACAACACGTATTTACGGATTCAAACAGAGGAAACCTGCGCGCCACAAAAGATGCGCTAATCCGGAAACATGTACGCCAGGCGTAAGCTGGCGTAAGCGCCCCCGCGCAGCATAAAAGTGCACGCAAACAACAAACAAGCTCATACCGCTACAATGAATATACCGTTCCTCGCAGCAGTGGTCGTGGGACACTGCAAGAGGAGGAGGATAGCCAGATCCCGCATGTTTATACCCAGGACCAGCCTCTTTGGGATGCCTGATGATCAGGTCTATGGCAGGTACAGGTTTCCACCATATATCATCCTAGACCTGGTCGCTGAGTGAGAGGATGATCTCACATCACCCACCCTCTGCTACCAAGCACTGAGCCTCTTGGAAAAGTGCTCAATGTATTGCATTTCTTGGCCACTGGGTAATTTCAGTGGACAAGTGCCATAGTTGGGGGTGTCTCACAGGCCATGCAGTCACAGTGCCTACACCAGGTGTTGGTGATAATGACTGCACGTCCCTCAGTCTGTAGGCACATATACATGCCCAGAACACCCACAGAAAGGCAGGCTGTGGTCCAGGACTTTTGCGGGGTGGCACACTTCCCCAAAGTGCTAGGTGCCATTGATTGCACCCATGTGGCTCTACGTCCTCCTAGGGCCACTGAGCACATCTATCGCAACCGCAAGCACTGGTATTCCATCAACGTGCAGGTTGTATGTGATGCCAAGGGAATCATCACCTCTGTATATGCCAACTATCCAGAGTCCAGCCATGATAGTTTCATATTCAGAATGTCACCTCTAAACCGGGACCTGGAAGCTGGGAGGTATGGGGACACATGGCTCATTGGTGAGTACAAATGTCTCTGCACATGCATGCATGTCACACACAGAGTAATGGCAAAACCCAACTAATGACAACCATTATCACCTCCCCAGGGGACAGTGCCTACCCTCTGAGCACCTACATGATGATGCCAATACGGAACCCCACCACTCCACCAGAGGTAAGATACACTGCAGCCCATATTGCAACGCGGGGCATAGTGGAGCGCACATTCGGAGTGCTGAAGTCACGTTTCCGCTCCCTTGACCACTCTGGCGGACAGCTGCCATATGCGCCCCCAGTAGTGTGCAGGATTAAAGTGGCAGCATGTGTTCTGCACAATGTTACAACCCGGCGGGGCGTGCCGGTGGACATGGTGCTGACCCCACATCCCCAACCACATGCACAGCCACTGCGCATGGGAGGGAAAGGGCACGTGGCGAGGCAGCCCGTAACCAGCTTGTGGCAACATTTTTCACCTAAAATCCCATCCCTGCAGAGGGCACACACGCCTGGCACATACCAGCTGACAATTGATGATGATAAAGGGACAGTCAACTGTCACAACCATACCACCCTGAGATTGTTTCCTGGAAGTGCTACATTGTGTGCATCCCTAAACAGACCAAATGCTGTGTCAGTAAAAGGCACACATTCATGCTGCATGAAGGACTGCCCCCTTGCAAAACAGCACACCCAAATACTGGTATGTTACCCAACCCCTCCCAAACCCCATCTCACCCGCCCAAGACACCATGTCATGGCATGCAATGTGAAAGCAACCAAATGAATGCACAACACATGACACAACTGTCACAAAGTGCACCGTCACAAATGGAAACAGTCCACAGACAATTCCCTCTCACCTATGAAAAATAAACAGCACACATGAGCATATACATAACAGCATGACAAAACATGAATACAGAACCCAACAGTGGCAACTTCTGACAGTAACCAATTACAATAGTGCAAGTGTGACAACCTGACAAAGGCAGACATCGACCCCTCTCATCTACAGTGTGTTGCTGGTAGGTAAATGTGGCAGAGTATTGCATACAACATGAACTGCATCTGCAATGGAGAGAGGCAAGGTAAGACATGAAGAAGCTACATGCAAATATGCATAATGAGCAATATTGAATACAATATACAAATCAACCATGCAGTGGAGAAATCATCAGCAATCCCCACTAGGGGTGTACACACAGTTTGGACGACAGACTGGCCACACAACTGATGGAAGCCCAATGCGTCTGTGTAAGTTACTGTCACATGGTGTCACCCTTGCGAGCCCATGGAAAGTGGAAGCAGGAGTGGCATATGTGCATGGACCCCAAGCTTCAAACACAAACACAAGACAAGCCTGCATGGGCCCAGCTGGAACACACAGCGATGCCTACGGGTGCCACACAAAGCAACACACTGTAACATGAATGCACAATAGAAAAAAAAGAGGAAAAAGAAACATTAAAAAATAAAAAATAAAATAAAAATGGCCATGGGTCAACTAGGGTGGGGGGGGGGGGTGGAGGGATTTTCCACCCAGGAGGGAGGAGGTACATGTGTGGATGTTGAGAAAAAAAAGTACCTTGCATGGGCTCATGGCCTGCACGGCTACCCGATAGTGGGAGAACTGCCGTCACTGTCCTCATCCTCTGGTGCTACATGAGAAGGTGTGCATGGTATGGTAGGCAGACCATACAAATCCCTGGCATGCTCCTCCATGGCAGCAGGCATGCGGGTTTGAACGGTTTGGTTCTGCAGGATGATGGTCCGGAGGTCTTCATGCACCACCTCACGGGTAGCACGGAGTTCTGCCTGCAAGGCCTCATGTGATGCACGGATCTCCTCATGGGTTGCCTGGAGCTCATCTGAGAATGTGCGTGTTAGCTTCTCCATCTGCTGTTCTGACCGTCTACTCCGGGACACCTCAAGTGCACCCAGAGTAGCTCTGAGGAAAGTGTTATCTTCCCTCAGGGCATCCCGGTGGGTCCGTGCCTCTGCAGATATGGCTGTGCGCAGAGCTCCAGTTCAGCCCGTCGGTCCCTGCTGGCGGCCAACATGTCCTGCCTGTATGAGCTGCACGTGGACCGTGTTGCCTGCTGCTGGAGCTCCACCTGCCTTTTGGGGGGGAGAATGGAAGTGACCACCCTACCCATGGCCTGAACCGTCATCTCACATGATGCCCCCTGTTGTGCTGCAATTGCATATATGGAGTTCTCCCACACAGTATTGCCTGGTGACGCACGACCACCGCGTTGCCGGACACGACACCTGTTGGCCCCAAGATGATGTGCACCTTGCTGTTCTGGCACTGCCTGAGGCTGCAGGACTGCATTCCTCCTTTGATCTGCTGACCCGGAAACAGGAGCAATTATTGTGGAGTGTGACCCTGCATCCGTAACCGCCACAGGCGGACATTCCAACACTGAATGGGCCATTGAGGCGTCTACCCCCAGTGCAGGTGTGTTGGACAGAACAGCATCCCTGCCAGAAACGCTCACCTGCGACCAAACATTTGTGTCAATGTTTATTCAGCACCTGAGCCATAGAGATCATCGGAGGTGTAACCAGAGACCCCAGTGGACAGGATGGTTTGTAGGACCAATGGATTTTCGTGCGCCACCACCCCATGTCCTCCATCGGTGCTTAGTTGGGGCTCTGAGTACTCCTGCCCCTGCGCCATCTCCTCCTCCTCCACAGCATCTAGTGCCTCTTCACCTGCACAAAATGAAAAGTCATTAAGACACGCATGAACAGCATAGCCGACACACATAGGCATCAAAAACTACACACCCAATACATTAATCAGACATGTCACACATGACACAAACTCAGCCATGCATGCAGTGGCAAAGAAGTGGAAGAGGACCCTGAAAGCAAACACTGATGACTCCAAAATGGAAAAGCAACACATGTGCTGCATGATTCATAGCACCTCCATCACACGTTGGCCTGTGAGTGGCATGGACCATCCACAAACATGACACATGCCAGCACACAGATAGCACGTAGCATAGCCATGCCAGAACTGACAAGGACACCCAGATGGGAGTTAATCACTACTGTCCTCCATCCATGTCAAACGCATATCAACAAACAGAACATGCAAAAGAGTGGGACAAAACACACATGTGTCACACACATCAACAATGCCAGTGTTTTCAAATACAGTGATGGGAGGCACATGGGCACATCAATGGTAGGTCACTTGGACATCACACAAGTCAATTGTCATGTTGAACATTAAACAGGGCTCAGAGGTGATCTGGTGCAGTGCATGTGTAGGAGCACAGCAGTCAATCATCTGGATTGATGAAATCATTTGCGTAAAAAGTGCACATTTGTGGGCCTTTGTGGGGGAAAATCCCTGTCTGAAGTATGATGATTTTGGGGCAGTACATCACACATATCTGTGTTTTTCATGCAAATGATTCATCCAATCTGGCAGAATAAAGAGAAAAAACTGTATTAACAATGTCGTGGCATGATGGCAGTTTAAGGGCAAGTGCAGTCATCATGTGCAAAATGTTTGCAGTGGTCAGTAGGGATAAAGTGAACCCCACACCCAAGGGCGGGGATGGCTTGGAGGCACTACATGGGTCACAGATAGCAGGTATGACTGCACAGCCTGACCTGGCACTCAATCACAACACATCACCCAAGCAACATACACATGGTCTGGACACACACGCATGGGCTCACCGGACATTGTCTCAAGATCTGGTAGGTCTCCCACGCCTTGGATCTGATCCTCTGCGATGAACCCTCCAGCGATTGCCTCATGTTCTGTGAGTTCATCCTCCTCTGGTGGTGACCCACTGCCAGTCACCAGAGTAGAGGCGTAATTGGAAGCCAGCTTGTTTTTTACTAGGCATTTGAGGTCACGCCAATGCTTTGAGCAATCATCCGCTGTGCACTTCACAAATCCAAGGGAACTAATGTGGTCTGCGATGCACTTCCAGTTGCCCTACGCTGAGCAGTCGTAGTCTTGCACCCTGCCATCACCAGCATGTCGCGGCCATGTTCTGACACGTAACCCACAAGTGCGTCTAGTTCCACATTATCAAAACTCTGCTTCCTTGACGTGCCGGTGGGACGAGCCGTGTCTGGGGCCCCAGCCTGTTCCGCAAGAGCATGATTCTTCCTCTTGAGAAGTGGTGTAGACCCTGAGTGTCTTACGGTGCTCTGGTCTGTAGGGGCTAAAGCGCAGGTGGACTGGCCACTGGAAGCAGGCAATGGCACGATGACCAAAGGTGTCAGTGCAGGCACTGGCTTCTGGGTGTCCTTCTGCCAGGACCAAGTGGCACAACTGCCTTGGTGTGAGGGTCCAGGACCAACACTGTTCTGGCATGGTGACTCAGAGCTGGGGTGGAGTGAGCTGCAACCTCCTCACCCTGGCTACTCGGGGCAGCAGATGACATTGCTGTACAGATCCACATGGCCTGGGGACAGTAACTTTCACCGCCACACGTGGCTTGAATTTCGTGACACGGAGGCCGGCCTGTGAGTCATCCCGTGCCAGTTCGGTGACCAATTCGGGCCGGGCTAGCAGGGCCTGAGCTGGGATGGTGTCAGCTGCATTTCCCTGTCCCACTGGGGGGTGCATAGGTGTCCCTGAATAGTCCTGGACACACTGCCTTCTTCAGCCACCCTGCCCACGTTGTGCACCACTGCCACCCTGGCCACCCTGCTCATCCTGGTCAAGCCCCCTACCGCGGGCACCTCTTGGAGGTCGGCCACCTTTGCCTCCCTTACTACTTGGTCGCCTCCCAACCATGGCAATGATGTACTTGTGTGAATGGGGGGTGCAGAAAAAAATTGTCCTGGGCAATTGGGGTGAAGGGGGCAGGGTACTAGATGGAACAGGTACCCTGTGCTCTTGCAAGGCTGTCTGCGACCCCTGGGGAAAAATGACGGGTCACGCAACGCTCAGGCACCCCAAAAACAAAAACAAATGTGCACGTGACCCCTCGGTAGCCCCCATGCGTGGAATGAATGACCCGCCATACGCTGTCGCACCCAGAAACACAAAAAATGCATACGCGTGGTACACACAGGCTACAATGACCTCTGAATGGGTACGTGACACACGGGGGCAACCACAGTTGAAATATACGTGCGCGACTCGCCGTCTGCCTGGAAAATGAATGGAAAAAAAACACACGTGTGTGCATTGGCAACACCCCCGCCAAAAGAAGAATTTAGCTCTGCCTCAGTAAACAAGGAGTACGCACTGCAACCGTTGTGAAGTAATCGCGTGTGAACCAACAAGAAATACAAGAATCACACGCTCGCTCTCCACAAAAAGCACATACAAGAAAATGGCGTCCTACGCAGACATTTAACCCCTGCACACAGCAATGCCTATGCGTGCCACGTCACTTAAGCGCTAAGGGCCTTTCCTTGATTTTCACGCAAACATGCTGATTTTAACATGCAGATTCACTCTGCATCAAGCTGGCCACGCGGCAACACACGGAAGACCACGCTCCTGCCCAGAAGGCCATTTTCCTGCCCCTCAGAGCCCCGAGCAGCCTCCCATGAGCCATCTGCTGCTGCCTGCCTGCTGGTCCCGTGCCCTGCTATTTGGTGCCTGCGCATCAGCCATGTACAGGGGTCTAGTTGCTGCGACCACCCCTGCTGCAACAGAAGACTACCGACTGCAGTTCCATCACTCCACAGCCTAGCCCCAGGACCCAGTTGCCCACCCACACCTGCCTCGGGTGTTGCTATGTCGGTGCAGACACCATCTGAGACCACTGGCAACCCCCAGCCAGAGAGGCAGAGGGCTGTCAGCTTCTCAGGCAGAGAAGTTGGCATCCTGGTGGAGCAAGTCCTGGGGCATTATGATGCCCTTTTCAGACGACTGTGCACCAACAAGGAAGGACGAAGGAGGATCTGGTCGGACATCGTGGTTGCCGACCAGATCCTCCATCGTGGTGGCAACCCGTGACCTGAAACACGTCCATAAGCGCTGGGAGGACTTCAAGTCCAGGACCCTCAGGAAGGCTCGGCGCCTCTTGGATGCAGTGGATGCAGTGGGTCCAGCTTACCATCGACCAGATGAGGGCCCTGGAACGTATTTGTCCCGTGCTTCACCACCAGGTCCTCGAGAGGCAGACCTGTCTGGAGTCGAGCGGTAAGTGTGCGTGCATTCTAATTCCAAGCAGTGCATGTTGAGGTGTGGCAGAGGTGTGCAGCTTGGACATATGTCTGATGTGGCTCATTCATGGATGTGTGTGTTTAGGGACATGACAGTGCTGCATGTGTGTCAAGTCATGTGTGGTGCACATCAGTGGTGTATGTACTCTGATGCATGATGCACAACTGCATGTGTTGATGCACACATGTTTGCATGTCTGGGTGTGTACTATGCTATGTTTGTGGTGTGACACATGGATGCCCTTCCCACCTACATCTACTTGCATGTTGTGCATGTGCGTGTGTCTGTTGAGTATGTGTGTGACTGTGAGATGCTATGGATGCATGTGACATGCACATCAGGGTGCCCAATTGGCTGATGTGAGACAGTTGGTGATGATTGCACTGTGACAGGAGGCTGAGATGGCCTTAGGCGTGTCTGTGTGGTGGCATGTGTCCATGTGATTGTCATGCCCCATGATGCTTGCAACTTCCTGTCACCCTTGGGATGTACATGGATGTTCATATGAATGGATGAAATTGCCTGTTACATGATCCCAGTTCATTTGTGCATGTGTGTGGGTTCAAATGATATGAGTGTTGGGGAGTGTGATGCCATCTGTGAAGTTTGACACTGCCACTCATGTGCTACTATCATGTGTGTATCAGACCATTGTACAGTGCCCTGAAGCCTGTGTTCTATCTCTCCCTATCTGCAGCGTTGACTGATGAAGAGGGCGGAGACGGTGCTATGGAGCAGAGCGGCAGGGATGCCACTGCCAGCTGGAGAAACAAGGCCCAACTCCCCTCCCAGGTAATCGTATATTCTGGGAATAAGGAGTCTGGTGCCGAGTCCATGGCCGCAGCTGCCGAGGGAAGGTCCAAGAGGCAGAGGTTGGAGGTGGAATCCTCAGCAGCAGAAGGAACAGCTGAGCCCACACAGGGGCCTATTACGGCACAGAGTCATCCAGGTTGGTGGGGGGTGTGGTTGAGGAGGAGGCCCTATCAGCTCCATGCATGGGGCCTGGATGGGGTGGTTCCACTGGTGCGAGTGGTGCAGCCCAGGTGCAGGGGCAGGCGGCAGCACAGGTCACCAAGGAGGTGCCTGTGTGTAATCCTGTCCCTGATCCTGTGACTGTATCATCCCGCACCAGCAGGGATGCCTCAGTCCAGGCCCGTTTGCAGGTAGGGGATGATACAACTGGAACAACTTGCCGTCCTCTCCCTGTGGACATGGAAATCCGTGACCATGTGCAGCCTGTCCTAGTCGGCGTGGTGTTGCGCGCGCGTGGTATTCGGGATGACGTGCATGGTTCTAGGCAGGTCAGTGCACATCATTTTGAATACCTGCGTGCCCGACTTGACTTACTAGGACAGGTCATTGGCACAGGTTCCTCTGTGTGCTGGATGCTCTTGCAACCCCCTCCTCAACTGCACACCCTATGCGCCAGTCATCCTCCATGCCATCCTTCTGTCCATGTATCACCTGGGCCCCCTGTGCAGCTGCCCCTGAGCCCACGGCCAGGCTGGTGGTGTGCACATCCCTGCCACAGTCAGGAGTTGGAGGTCCAGCAGGGGTGGCTACCCCACCAACTGGACCCCAGCAAAAGGAGTATGTGCAGGCATCAACAAGCAGGGCATGTGCAATATGCGGTGCCGGGCTATTCCATCAGCCTGGATGCCGTCATGGTGCCAGAGGCAGTTGCATTGGAGGTAGCAGCAGGCTCACCGTGGGAGGCATCATGGCTCGGGGCCATCAACATCACCGGGGCAGGTATCGGCCGGCGGGCAGGAGGACCCAGGATTGGGAGTGTCTTTCATGTGGCAGCGGTTGGGCCAGCAAATAGATGCAGAGCGGCGGCAGGCAGAGAGGGCACGGCTCACAGTGGTCAGGGCAGAGAACTCCATGTAGCCGGCTTTGAGGCGGGCTGAGTGCCTCGAGGCAACCTTGCAGGGATCACAGTTCATTTGTGCATGTGTGTGGGTTCAAATGATATGCGTGTTGGGGAGTGTGATGCCATCTGTGAAGTTTGACACTGCCACTCATGTGCTACTGTCATGTGTGTATCAGACCATTGTACAGGGCCCTGATGCCTGTGTTCTATCTCTCCCTATCTGCAGCGTTGACTGATGAAGAGGGCGGAGACGGTGCTGTGGAGCACAGCGGCAGGGAAGCCACTGCCACCCGGAGATGCAAGGCCCAACTCCCCTCCCAGGTAATCATATATTCTGGGAATAAGGAGTCTGGTGCCGAGTCCATGGCTGCAGCTGCCGAGGGAAGGTCCAAGAGGCAGAGGTTGGAGGTGGAATCCTCAGCAGCAGAAGGGGCAGCTGAGCCCCCCCAGGGGCCTATGGAGGAAGACGGCACAGAGTCATCCAGGTTGGTGGGGGGTGTGGTTGAGGAGGAGGCCGTATCAGCTCCACGCATGGGGCCTGGATGGGTTGGTTCCCCTGGTGCGAGTGGTGCAGCCCATGTGCAGGGGCAGGAGGCAGCACAGGTCACCAAGGAGGTGCCTGTGTGTAATCCTGTCCCTGATCCTGTGACTGCATCATCCCGCACCAGCAGGGATGCCTCAGTCCAGGCCCGTTTGCAGGTAGGGGATGCTATAACTGGAAGAACTGGCCATCCTCTCCCTGTGGACATGGAAATCCGTGACCATGTGCAGCCTGTCCTAGTCGGTGTGGCGTTGCGCGCGCGTGGTATTCGGGATGACATGCATGGTTCTAGGCAGCTCAGTGCACATCATTTTGAATACCTGCGTGCCTGCCTTGACTTGCTAGGACAGGTCACTGGCACAGGGTTCCTCCGTGTGCTGGACACTTTTGCGACCCCCTCCTCAACTGCACCCCCTATGCACCAGTCATCCTCCGTGCCGTCTTTCTGTCCATGTATAACCTGGGCCCCCTGTGGAGCTGCCCCTGAGCCCACAGCCAGGCTGGTGGTGAGCACATCCCTGCCACAGTCAGGAGTTGGAGGGCCAGCAGGGGTGGCTACCTCACCAACTGGAACAAAGCAAAAGGAGTACGTGCAGGCATCAACAAGCAGGGCACGTGCACTATGCGGTGCCGGGCTATTCCATCAGCCTGGATGCAATTGTGGTGCCAGAGTCATTTGCATTGGAGGCAGCAGCAGGCTCAGCTTGGGAGGCATCATGGCTCCGGGCCATCAACATCACCGGTGCAGGTATCGGCCGGCGGGCAGGAGGACCCAGGATTGGGAGTGTCTTCCGTGTGGCAGCGGTTGGGCCAGCAAATAGATGCAGAGCGGCGGCGGGCGGAGAGGGCACGGCTCACAGTGGTCAGGGCGGAGAACTCCATGCAGCGGGCTTTGAGGTGGGCTGAGTGCCTCGAGGCAACTCGCAGGGAGTTGGAGGATGCCATGGCTGCATCCCTCTGAGACCTTGAGGCCAGGGAAAAGGCCCGCCTGCAGAACATTGACGTGGAGTTCGATGATGCCCTGGTCCGGGACATCAATAAGTGAGCCGTCAGACTAGCCCGCCACCTTTGTATATAGTTATTTAGGTTTAGGTTTCATTTTGTTTTTTTATGATTTGGAGTACACAGACTTTGCTCCACTTTTTGTATATAGTTTTGTTGTACATAGGGTTTTTTGTAAGTTTCATTTTGTTTTGGGATCATGGACCCTTCAGACTTAAATTGTAAATAGTTCCGGACAAGTACATACTTTCTTTTTTATGTCATCCCATGGAGAAATGGTTTTTTGTGCTTCTCAGTTTTGGTTTTATTTCTATGGACTTTGGCGATGGACCACTTCTCAGTTTTCAGGTCTTGGATTTAATTTTTTCATGGGATTTTTCTTTCTTTTTGATATTGCACTCATAATTTCTTCATTTGCATGTGTGGTTTTGATTTTGTCATTTTGTTTTATTTTTAATACTTTTCACAAATCTTCATTATTGGCGTGGTCTACTCTCATTAGTTTAGTGTATGTGTCACTGTCCATTGCCTCTGTCATGTGTCACCGCTGTGTGGCTCTGTTGGACATGTCTTTGGGTGCATGCGTGTGCTTTCCTGAATGTCAAAGCGTGGTACTTATAGTGGGGAGTGGGTACAATATATGGTTTTGTGTTTGGACTGGGGTGCTGTGGCGTAGGGTGGGATTTGGGTTTGCATTTCGGGGCAGGTTGCCGTCATTGGGGGTGGGGTGGGGGGACATGAGTCGGGGCCTGCTGGCAGGTGCCTGTCACTGGTTGGGAGGCTTGAGTTGGTGCTCACAAGTGCATGATGCCAAGTGAGCTGCCTGCAGGGCACGGTCAGGGGTGATGGGCTGCCTGCGGGGCATGGACAGGGGTGTAGGGTGGTCCCCTGTGGTGTGGGCTGCCTGTGGGGCCTGGTGAGGTGTGTAGGGTGGTCCCCTGTGGTGTGGACTGACTGTGGGGCATGGTCAGGGGTGTAGGGTGGTCCCCTGCATTTCCAAGTTAAATGTAATTGGCAATGGTCACTCATTCCACTTGGGATTATACATAGGGAGGTTACTAAGTTCATGAATCCACGATTGGTATAGATGTAATCAATCGTGGCCCTTAAAGGTCCTTTATGCCATGTATGCTGCGCGGGGACATGACCCTCAATTGCACCGTTTAACGTGACATATTGTCTTTCTTTCATGAATTTACTCCATTATTAAGAATAGCTTCAATATAATTTTTAAAAAAGTTGAGTCGGGAATTGGGATCTACCCCAGTATATGTTTATTATTACCATAGTATAAACATTTTTCATCAACTTTACTACTTGGATGTAGGGAGTAGACGAGTTACAGGGATAGGCCTTAAAGTCATTGGAATTTTTGATCGCTATCATTAGCCCAGCCTTTGGACGTCCTCTTGCCTGGGTCAGAGCTGGAATTGTCAATATGTGATACCCGTTCCATATAGGTTTGTCTACCATCCACGTCTCCTGCAATATGATGATGTCATATTTAGTTTAGTCACTTTCGTTCAAATTTGTGAAGTGCCTAAAGCCCTGAGTGTTCCACGATATAAGTCGGATGGTCTCAGTTAATGGGGATTGTTATGCTTGGAGCTGACAATCAGACATGACATACTGGTTCGCATTAGGGCATTCACAGTTTGTGTGTGTAGTATTTTGTCTGTCTGCACCGTATATTCTCAAACTCTGCTTAGGGGGCCTCTGGCTCTCATTCATGTTCAATTGGCTATAATCTTGAATTAGATTAAAGCCGGTTTCATATAGTGTATGCCTTTCTCTCCAGATGATGTCAGCTATCACACCAGAGCGAATAAATATTTGCATTCTTGGCAGATCACAATCATCCAGAAATTCCACTGCATTGCTATCAGCAGAATTTATATTTTCCAAATTCAGTCGTTCCATGCATATGTTCAATATGCTGGAGCGATTTAAATCAAATTTGTTAAACGGATGTTCACAGCATTCAATTATGAAACAATGGCAAATCATGTGGGCTTATAGATTGCTGGGCCCCGGCTTGGTCTAATTTACCGCATTCCACATTGGAGATTGAATTATTTTTGCCATTGTTCGCTCCAACCTGCCCACTGTATATATCTTTCAGTTTTGTGTTATTTAATAGATTGCATGTCCAAGTTAAATGTAATTGGCAATGGTCACTCATTTCACTTGGTTTTATACATAGGGAGGTTACTAAGTTCATGAATCCACGATTGATATAGATGTAGTCAATCGTGGCCCTTAACGTTCCTCTGTGCCGTGTATGCTGCGCGGGGATCGCTATCATTAGCCCAGCCATTGGATGTCCTCTTGCCTGGGTCAGAGCTGGAACTGTCAATATGTGATACCCGTTCCAAATAGGTTTGTCTACCATCCATGTCTCCTGCAATATGATGATGTCATATTTAGTTAGGTCACTTTTGTTCAAATTTGTGAAGTGCCTAAAGCCCTGAGTGTTCCACGATATAAGTCGGATGATCTCAGTTAATGGGGATTGTTATTCTTGGAGCTGACTATCGGACATGACATACTGGTTCGTATTAGGGCATTTAGGGCCTTCATTATGACCTTCGCGGAACGGGTTGATGGGCTCCGCTAATGGAGGCGGACCCGTTAAACCCGTTCTGCGAAATTACGAGGTCCCCTCGCGGGACCCGGTAAGGACGCCTGGTAAAAACAGGCATAGTTACCGGGTCCCACGAGGGGAAGAGGGAGCTAACAACGGGCCGGTCGTAATCAGCCCGTTGTTAGCTCCCTCTCCCATTCCCATTGAGCCCTATGGGGGCTCAGATGGGAACGGGGAAGGTCCGGGCCCGGGTTCCAAGAGGGAGGAATTACCGGGCCCTCTGTACTCAGAATGGCCCGGTAATTCCCCATTCTGGGAACCCGGTAAAGGAGCCCGGTTTGGCGGCAGCCATGGAGCTAATAGCTGATAGCTGCCACCAAACTCGTAATTAGGCCCTTACAGTTTGTGTGTGTAGTATTTTGTCTGCCTGCACCGTATATTCTCAAACTCTGCTTAGGGGGCCTCTGACTCTCATTCATGTTCAATTGGCTATAATCTTGAATTAGATTAAAACCGGTTTCATATAGTGAATGCCTTTCTCTCCAGATGATGTCAGCTATCACACCATAGCGAATAAATACTTTGCGTTCTTGTCAGATCACAATCATCCAGAAATTCCACTGCATTGCTATCAGCAGAATTTATATTTTCCAAAGTCAGTCGTTCCCTGCATATGCTGGAGCGATTTAAATCAAATTTGTTAAACGGATGTTCACAGCGTTCAATTATGAAAAGATGGCAATTCATGTGGGCTTGTAGATTGCTGGGCCCCGGCTTGGTCTTATTTACCGCATTCCACATTGGAGATTGAATTATGTTTGCCTTTATTATTTGTTCATTGCAGAACTTTGATATAATAGGCTCTTTATTTGTGACATTGATGATTCCAGGACCAGAGTTGGTTGATAAGAAGGAACTGCCAGATGTTTTCTATCATAATTCACTGGCCGCTGCTCTTCTTGCCTGTTCGCTATATACCAGGCAACTATATTTTTTATTTAATCTCTTATCTGGTCTGTAGTTAAACTCATTGATGCATTTTCCAGGGTCGATGATGGTTCCTCAAGATCACTTATTTCTTCCCGAGCTACTGTTAGCATTTGAGGTGGAGTTTTGCTAGCAATGTTTTGTTGTATCGACATTGCAACCAGTTCATCAAGCGGTTTATAAGTCATAATGGCTGGCGGCTTCATTTGAGTAGAACTAGGTTGTTGCATTTTCAATTCTTTTTATTCTAGTTTATCACTCAGTTTAGCGATGTCTATCTTTTCATGTGGCATGTTCATGATTTTAATGAATCGACTTGTCTTTGATTTCACTTTTGCCATTTTTTGAATCGATACCGTTTTTCTATTCCATGATCTTTTAAGCTCATTTAGTTTTGTTTTATCTCATGATTTCATTTTGTCCTTAGAGAATATATTAAATGAGTGTGGTAAGGATATTGTATTAGATTCATTTGTTTGATTTATGGTAGAGGGTAAGCTTTTGAGAGCTTTCATTTGCTTGTTTGCAATGTCTAAAAATGTCGTACGTTTGATTCGTTGTATTCGTGAGATCACCATTCACCTTGCTATCATTGCGATCCGCTCGTTGTGAAAGGAGAATTGTCTGGTAGGTTATTTTCCGATCCATTCCTTCATATAACTTTGCTAAAGTCAGCCTGGCAGTATTCATTGCTGTTAGGGCGCTGTTTACAGCAATTGAATCTGCAGATCAACCCATAATGAACCGATATGAGTTTTTGATTTTTAAGTGTATTATTTATTTTATTTAACTCTGTATCTGGATTTACTTCTCGAGGAGCTGGTGGAATAAATGATAGGGAATGCGAGGAGATATGATGCTCTGCACATTTAAATGAATCAGGGGATCGCAGACTCGAGTGTTTTTCTAGTGCAGTCTGGTCTGAATTGCCATTTTCAATTGACACACGTGATGCATTACTGATTATGTCTTTGATTGGTGAAATTAGATTTAGTTGCATCAAATCACCTGTATTTGAATGTACAAAGATAATCTCCTCATCATTAGCCATGTTATTACTTAAATTCATAAACTCGAGTGCTTCATCATCAACTGGCCCAGTTATTTGTAAAACTTGGTATGCTTCCCTTAGTTTTCATTGTGCGACCACAGTACATAGTGCAAATTGTCTTGCATTAAGGTTCACATCAGCTTCTCCTATCAAGGGAGTAACTAATTCACAACGCTTGCTTTCCACTTCCATTGTTATATCTGATAGGCCTATTCCTACATCCATTACTGTGGGGCCTTCCGAAGAGGCCACTTTCAATGCGGTAATTTCATCATCAATGCGTGTGCTAAGCTTGATTAAATTATTCTGTTTGCTGTTTGTGCCATTTGCTTCTAAGAAGCTAAATCCACCCTTGTTACAATATGCACGTATGTCATTCCTTAATGACATAATATGGCAGCGTGATTTAAGGACTTTTTTGTCAGCCAATAAAGTGGGCATTCTTTTTTGGATAGGTGTAGTCGTACTTGCTTGCATGAGATCGTTAACAAGATGTGCCGGCATTCCCAACTTCAAAGAGCGCAGGTGCGTAGACATAATGGGGGTCATTCCGAGTAGGGCGCAAAGGGATACCGGGCACCGTTAAGGACACCGGTGCGGGTAAACCCTTTGCGCCCTACTACGAGGTCCCTTTGCAGCCCCGTCCTTAACGCCTGATTTTACCAGGCTTTATGGACGGGATCCGCAAAGGGACTTCAGAGCTAATAACGGTACCGTAATTTATAGTACCGTTATTAGCACCCTCCCCATTCTCATTGAGCCCTATGGGGGCTCAAATGGGAATGGGGATTGACATTTTTAATGGGGATTTAACGGTCCCGCAAAGGTCGGACTAGACCGGTAAGTCCCCATTGAACGAGGGCGGACACGGTACCGTTAATGGTGGTAGTCATGGCACCAACCTCGGAATGAGGCCCATTGCCTTACAAAACCAGATCCAGAAGTGGTACACTTTTAATCAATGTAACGTGATCTTTCTCTATGTAAATCAAAGAAAATTATGCTCATGTCTTACAACGAACAACTCTAATATGCTAAATACACAAATACACTAGTTAGCCTTTTTTTTCACCAAATGTAAACAATATAATCACAATTGCAAGCAAACAGACCATTGCATTCAATATGACGTGATCTTTCGGTATATGAGACAAAGTGAATTGTGCCCGCGTCTTACAACGAGCAACTGAAGTCCAGCAGTTAGCCTCTTTTTCACCAAAAGTAATCAATAGAAGCTATGAGCAAACCATTAAAAGGGTTTACACATGAAAGTATACAAATACATAATAAGAGCTAATTTTACTTGCACTTACTGCCTCCCTGCCAATCCCGCCCAAGACAGCCTTAGACAGCCCTTGCAAAACAGCACTTTCCAAAAAAGCGCGTGCGCAAAAGCACGTGCCCATAAAGTATATGGGATTATGGGTAGAGGAGGCGGTGCCAAGGCACTTAGAAAGATTTCTGTGAATGTGTCCCTATAACAAAGAAAACAAAAGCAGATAAAGTTGCATAGCAACTTTCAAGTCTTTGGGGGTCCTTACAAGTGCGGCGGTAAGGGGTTAACGGCGCTGGTAAGGATGCCGGTGCAGTTAACCCCTTACCGCCGCATTACGAGGTCCCTTAGCGAGTCCCGCTAAGGACGGCTGGTTTTACCAGCCGCCCTTAGCGGGAGCCGCTAAGGGACCAGAGAGCTAATAACGGGCCCGTTTTTAATGGGCCCGTTATTAGCTCCCCCCTCATTCCCATTGAGCCCTATGGGGGCTCGAATGGGAAAGGGGATGGGTATTTTGAATGGGGACTTACCGGGTCCTCCAAGGTTGGAATGACCCGGTAAATCCCCATTCAAGCAACCCGGACACGAGGTTGGAGGCAGCCATGGCTCTAATAGCGCCATGGCTACCTCCAAACTCGTAATGACCCCCTTTGTCTTTGAATTTTAGTAAAGTTTGTTGCCAGGCGTACCATCTAGCCAGCAGGTTAAAACACACTGGCGACCAGATTCAATTTACAGCAGGAGCAACAGGAGCAGAGTGGTGTGCAGCCTTAGACAGCCCTTGCAAAACAGCGTTTTCCGACAAAGTGCGTGCGCAAAAGCGCGTGACCCTAAAATATATGGGATTATGGCTAGAGGAGGCGGTACCAAGGCACTTAGAAAGATTTCTGTGAATTTTTCCTGTGTATCTAGCAGGTTGAAACCCACTGGAGACCAGATTCAATCCACAGGAGCAGAGCGTTGTGCAGCCATAGACAGCCCTTGCAAAACTGTGCTTTCCAAAAAAAAAAACTATTTTTGTAACAGTGCATTTAATTTTTCTCCATTGAAAACCTCAAATTGCCCATCTAGTTCAGCCATCTCCCCATAGAAGAATCTCTGGTTTGCCTGTGTACGTTAGCATATCTCCTTTGAAAAACCCCTCATTTGACTGTGTAAATCCTTACTATTTTTGTAAGTAAATCAACAAATTCCCCGATTGAATTTCACAGATCGGGATTGTTGAAATTCAAAACCAACCATCCTTGGCTAGTGTTTTTATTTAATTGTTATAGTCATTAAAGTGTTGCCTCAAAAGATTTATTCCCATTGTGAGCTGAAAGCCGAATGTGTCCCTGTATCTAAATTATGACTTGCTAATCAAATTTCCAGTTGTCAGTGTAATTCCTATTTGCATCTGTCCTATTAAACCCAAGCCGTTGTTCCCATTGTGAGTAATCTCTTTCCCCAAAAGCCTACCTGTTAGCTGCCTGTGTCATTTTCACTAAAAACGATTTTCCTGTGTGACTTTCTCATTGTTGTAAGCGTGTGTGTCATTTTCCAGCCCCAGTAAAATGAAGGTGATTTCCATTTTCGTTTTTCGAAATATTTCTTTTCATCCTTTAAAAAGCATTTTTCCTAGAGCAGTCCCCTTCCTCTATCATATTTTGAGCACAGATTTCAAATTGCATTTCCATCATATTTCATTTGCTCAGAACTTGCCTGACACTTCACAGCATCAGCTAAGTTAATGTGATTTCAATTTTCGTTTTTCTAAAAATGTATTTTAATCCTTTAAAAAACATTTTTTCCTACAGTAGTCCCCTTCCTCTATCAGATTCTGAATTGCATTTCCTTCAATTTTCATTGTCCAGAGCTTACTAGCCCTTCACAGCCCCAGAAGAAACCAGTGTGATTTGTCTTTTCATTTTTCTAAACATTTCTTTTAACCTTGGAAAACGTGTTGTCTCTGTTGTGCATCTCTTCCTCTACCATACCCTGATCATGTATTCTGAATTGTATCCCTTTATTATTTAATTTTCTTTCTCATGTGTTGCCTGTGTTCAAATCGAATTTCCTAAGAGTGCTTGCTAGTCGGTTTTGAAGCCCAATTTGTCCTCTAGTGTAAGCAGCCTGAAGTACCCTTGTGTGCTGTCCCATAGCACTAATTGTAAATAATTGAAAACCCATGTTTCCATTGTTGCAGGGGGCGAGTGCTCAACTGTTGATGCTATCACTTTGTGGTAAATGGTTCTTTGTCTGTTCTGCCATATAAAATTGGAATTAACTGTAATAGTATATCTTAACCTGGTGGTTTTGTAGAGATTATTGCATTTTGTGTTGCCACAACATTGGTGGCTGTGCAGTTGTTTGATGTTCTTTTTTCATTAAATAATACATTTATAAATATCTTATTGATACACACCGGCCTGGTTCCTAGTCCCCTGTGACACAGGGTGTTTGTGGAGGTTGGATGTGAGACGGTTGGAGGCCTACTCAAAAAGAATCCTTAGGATATTAAAAATTAAAACAAGTGTTTTATTGTGCGCCACATTCTTTGTAGGGGAAGGAGTTCCCTAGCTGGCATGTGCCATGTAATAAACTGTGACAACGTGTCCAGAAGTTGTTGTGAAGCCGTGGGTCTTAGAAGTGAGAAGGGCTCCTTAATTACGTTACTGCACTGGAGATAACCCTCCAACAAAGAAGGCTCTGGTTCCAAACTTAAGCCAGAAGTCACAGAAGTCCTGCAGCACGTGAAGGGAGGAGTACAAAAGCCGATGAGTCTTACCGAGCATTTTGATTCCTTGCGCAAGCACTGACGCCAACAGTATACAAATAAAATCACGCACGTACGAGTAAAAGGGATGCGAAACTCAGCTTGGAGTGAAACCAGCCTTTCACAAAGCCAAAGTGTGGTAAAAGCATTGACATAAGACAAACAGAACACCAGCCTTGCCCAAGCCAAGAGTGTGAAAGCCTTACCTGAAGCCAAAAGGGGGTGAAAACACATTGTATGAGTGAATTATCCTGGCTGCAAGAATACAAAGAGGCAAAGGCAAGGTAGGGGAAAAGGAAGCTTGCTGCTTGTGATGATTCTTTAAAAGCAGATATAAACCATATTGCCAAAGCCAATAGGAGAAAGAGAGAAGTATAACCTATAGGCAATTTTGAGTTGTTGTCACAGACAGACTAGAGTGGCAAAGAGGTTGACTCTCTGGAAAGTGATTGTTCAGAGGAAGAGTGCCCTGCTTACTTGCAAGTGTTGAAGTGCACTAAAGTGAATCTTGTCTTGAATAAACAGTTGTTCAAAGTCACAAAGAAACAGACTGTTGAAGCTGTGGCAATTTTTTGGTTGTCAGTGGATTTGAAACTTCATGGACGCAGTTGAATTTGGAACACTACGGGGCAGGTGAGTAGACCTGCATGGTGAAATATTTCAGAAGTGAACCTGATAAACTGGTATTTCTACAGTTCCAGCCTTCAGTGTTCAATTTAAGATTACAAGTGACATACATGGTGTTTTCCACTGACACAATTTAAGCAGAAGCTTTCTCATGTTAGTATGATGTGCAGTTAGCATCCATATATTATGAAACTGACTCGTACATTTGCTTTTATCAAGACAAGTTAGGGAGTGACCCAGAAGTCCTGTTTTCCCAGGAACTTCACAATCATCTATTCTCTGCAACTTCTTGGTCTGTCTTCGAACATTATTGATTTTGTGTCAACCTTGCAAAAATCTCTTGAAGACTTTATAAGAAAACATATAAACAGTTTACGTTCTACACTTAAATTATAAAAACAATGCATTTAAAAGAATATGCAGATGAAACACTTACAAGACGTGGAAATGATGATCCTATACTTTCAAAGGATCTGATTTTTCAACAGTATAAAAAAAGTATTTCAATGTTTGAGTTGCTTTCTAGCAAAAGACCTGAAATTGTTTGCATATCCTGTCAATGCACTTTCTATAAATCCCAAGTAAAACTAGTGTACATCGTGGAGTAAATTCAGCACAGTGTAGCAGATGTTTAGACAGACCTTTCCTGTATTTGTTTGTAGAAGAATGATTTGATACAAGTGAGGCACTATTTGTTTGGAGACACTGCGCCAGGCTATATAAGAGAGAATGCATCACTCCTAGAAGTGTTTTGAATGACATGGTAGTGTCTGATATCCCTGTTTTGCTTCATAAATTGAACATGTTTGAAGTGATTGCATTGCAAACTTCATCCTTTCCAAGTTATCGTTAGACTGCAAAGATGTCAAAATACCAACAAAAGGTGGGAGAAGGAACGTTGTATATTTACCTCTCAGTTTGCAATAAACTGTCAACACTCTAGAAGTGAAGTGGGGCATTGCAGATTATTTGTTTGTTTTAGTAAATGGTTTTGCCACAAAAGATACGAAAGTTTAGCAACAGTTTATATATATCAGAAAGGTGAAAGACGCTTTAGAGTTTCTACCGAAGCACAATGATTTGTAAAAGACTGACTGCACCAGACTTGTCTAGTCTTGATGTTGAGTCAACCATCAAGATCTGTGAAGGTCAGCTCCAATGTCTGTTTCAAAAGGGAATAGTTTGTATGAACATTACATTATCCATCCTCTACACTCACATCAAGTCATGGGCAACAGTTTAGAATTATAGCAGATGAAAGCAACAAAAAGTGCACCAATCAGTGTCTGGGAAAACACTTTAGAAGCTTGTGGTTTCCCTATGCTTGTCTTACTGGAGACGGAGGCAGATTAGATGCTCAGAAGGTTCCAATTTCTTCTTCAGGATTTTATTTTACACAAATGTATTCTGGAGATTCACGGTTCAGCAACCAATGTTGAATATATTGTTCACTTACTGTATGAAAATGAATTTTCAGTATTATGTTATGTTGTTGCTCATACACTTCAGACAGGAACTAGATATATACGGGTAATTCATCGAATCCGGCGCACAAGTGGCGCACGCGGCTGGCGCACAGTGTGCGCGTGCGGCAGTCTGCCCCAGCCGCATGTGCCAAAATCCATTTCCGCGCACAGCGTATTCATGGATTTTAACATCCATAACCAGCCGTGGCGCAGAGTGGCGCAGCAAACCTGCAGCAGCGCCAGTTACGCCCCCAACCCCGCCGTGTGCGCCATGAACAGTGCACAAATCCCGTACATGGCGCATAGGCCAGTGGACCAGCATACAGCCCCCCAACCATGAAAACATCTGTAAAACTCCCCACGCACCCCTCAGAATACACGTAGCCCGTTCGCAGCAGGGTTCATGTGGAGAATCACATGCGATAGGCCCTGTGCGAGCGGGGTACGTGTATTCTGAGGGGTGCGCGTGGAGCATCACACGCGATAGGCCCTGTGCGAGCGGGGTACATGTATTTCGGGGGTGCGTGGAGAATCACACGCGATAGGCACTGTGCGAGCGGGGTACGTGTATTCTGAGGGGTGCGTGAGGAGAATCACACGCGGTAGGCCCTGTGCGAGTGGGGTATGTGTATTTCAGGGGTGCGCAGGGAGAATCACACGCGATAGTCCCTGTGCGAGCGGGGTACATGTATTTCGGGGGTGCGTGGGGAGAATCACGTGCGATAGGCCCTGTGCGAGCGGGGTATGTGTATTTCGGGGGTGCGCGTGGAGAATCACACGCAATCGGCCGTGTGCGAGTGGGGTACGTGTATTTTGGGGGTGAGCAGGGAGAATCACACACGATAGGCCTTGTGCATGGGGTACGTGTATTCTGAGGGGTGCTGTAAAGACTGGAGGGAGGTGTCGGTACTTCTGCTCTCTATATGGTAGAGTAGAGGCACAGAGGACCCCAGCAAAGATTCTCTATTGTGGTAGCAATGGACGAGCAATCAAGGCCCAGCTTCTCAGGAGATGATGCGGGCTGGTTCTTAAGTACAGTGTAGTCCCCGAACCCCCACAAAGGAATGTCCACACACTGTATTACTGAAAACACAGTCTTTATATAATTAATATTCAAAGGTATGTACACGATCACAATAATGCACTTTGCACTCGGAAATCAACAATGATAAATATGTACAATTCTAAAGTGGTACCACCAATGTTATCAAATCTCATTAAAGTGCATCAACTGTACGATTAAAATCAATAACAAGGAAACTAGCAATAGAGATAGGAAGGAACGTAAGATGGTTGAAACAATAGGCAGAATAGTGGCCCCTACCGATAGACATAGTTCTGTGTGGAGATCCCCCCACCTGGGCAACCTGTAAAATAAAGATATAGCACAAGCCCAGTCCATATATTGTTCAATAGCCTTATTTCCTCCTATAATGTTTTACCCCCCCCAATGTACCTGGTGGAGTAGAGTTCTTCGAAGACGCGTCGGAGGATCCTTCTTGAGTGACTCCCTTTAAAGGAGGAGCCACGGATCGTCGAAAGGCGTCGAAGATGGTGAACTTGTTGTCGATGGCGGCGATGGGAAGTTCAAGGGTGCCGAGACCACGATGTCGATCCAGGCGATGCTCGTCAGCGACGTCCTGCGAGGATGAGGTGTGCGGGGCACCTTGGCGATGGATTGTTCAGGACCACAAAGAGTTTCAGAAGAACTGTGGCCCAGCAAGGGCGTTGAGTCGTCGAAGTCTTTGTGGCCTTCAGGTGGCGGGAAACCCACCGGCGGATTCTCCTCAGCGCGTTGGTCGTCCTCGACTTTCTCTGGCGGGACAAAGCGGTCGATGATGCGGACCACTTTGTCCCGCCGGATGCAAAGGAGCGGAGCGGCTCTGGTCGGAGTCGGCACAGCGTCAAGTGGTCCCCACGGCTGGGCAACACAACTTCGAGGGCCTCCAGCTGTTACACAAACCTGCGAACCCTGGTCGACGGCAATGGACTTCGACAGCGGCGAAGTCCGGGTGCTTTGCTTCGTTCTCCTCAGTGGTCCCGTCTCGGGTCGGCAGCCTTTCGAGGGTCTGACTTCCAGGGAGCTTCGGCAAAGGTTAGCGGTGCTCGATGGTCTCTTGGAGCATGGGAAGAGGGTGCCTTACCAGGTCCTCTCTCGGATCAGTCCTTGACGAATTCGGCAGCTTTCAGATCAGGTCGAAGCAAATGCAACAGCAAGTCTTCATCTTCCAGCTGGGCGTCGAGGAACAGCAGTTCCAGTTACTCTTCAAGTGTAGACACAGCTTCTGAACGCTTCTGAACCATTTCCAGTGGTGAGAGGTCCCCAGATATACTATCTTGTCTCTCATCCACACTGCTGGGTCACTCTCAGCAGCCAATCATACAGAAGGGCATTCATGCAGTCAGTCAGCCAATCAGGCACACAGTGCATTCAGGCCATCCTCCTCCCTCTCAGACACTAACAACAAGGAATGTGGATTGGGACAAGTACTCAGCCATTCAACACTACACACTGCATTCAGCCAGTTTCAGGCAGGGCTGTCTCAGTCTTTATCTCTCATACCAGAAACCAGACAGCCACAACAAGAAGTGCATATTGGTCAACCACTCCATTCACCCAGGTCCCACCCACAGGGCGTACCCACAACACACAGTCACTGGGAAGGCTCCAGTCAGTCTGGACTGGACTTCACAACAACACCATATATGGAACTTATACCCAACAGCCAGTCAGGGGGAAGGGACAGAGTCAGGGCTTCCCAGGACTTTGGGTAAACAATGTAACAGGTAATAGAAAGCAAGAGGCCACAGGGGCCATCTTGTTTTCCATCAGGAATCAACTGATTCCAATGGCAGGGCCTGGGTATCCCAAAATGGAGGATACTCAGTGCACCTGTCAAATTCAGCATGGAGATGCCACCAGCCCATACCCTGCTCTGCGGGCCACCCACAGGTGCCCAATAACATACACTAGGGGCACAGGGTTCTACCACCACCCATGGGTGCCATAAGGGTATCCCACGGGTCTGTTCACCAAACCAAAAGAGAGAGAGCTGCACTGCCAGGAGTCCCACATGAACTCCTGCGTGGAAAACACAACAGAACACACGATAAAAAGGCAGTAAACTACAAGGATACGGAGGCCCTGTCCCTCCGATGCATTTCCAGCATCACAGTCACCCCCCCAGACTGAGATGGAGGGTGCCTAATCTCCTACAGGATAGACACCCTCATCCAGATGGTCAACACACCTTCTGGAAAGGCCATCTGCATTATCGTGACTCTTCCCTGGTCTGTGCTCTATGGTGAAGTCTAGCCCTTGTAGGCTAATGGACCACCTGAGCAGTTTCGAGTTTTCACCCTTCATCTGCATAAGCCACTTCAGGGGCTTATGATCTGTTTGGACCTTGAAGGTAGACCCCGTAAGGTAGGGCCTACAATGCCTAAGGCTCCAAACTATACTGAAACATTCCTTCTCAATAGTAGCCCACCTAAGTTCTCTACCCTTAAGTTGTCTACTGATGAAGATGATAGGATGTTCCCTCCCTTTGTCATCTAACTGGGACAAGACAGCTCCAATTCCGGTGTCGCAGGCATCCGTCTGGACGATGAAGGATCGGCTGTAGTCAGGCGCACACAACACAGGTGCCCTTCACAGACTTTCTTTCAAGCCATCAAAGGCCCTCTGACAGTCTTCCGTCCAATTAATCTTCCTAGGTTGTTTGGGGGAAGTTAGAGCTGTCAGTGGTGCAGCTATGGTTCCATAGTCCCCCATGAAATTGCGATAATACCCAGTGAGGCCCAAAAAGGCTCTCACCTGGGTTTGAGTAGTGGGAGTCTCCCAGTCCTGTACATCCTGTACCTTACTGGGGAGAGGTTGGATTTGACCCCCTCCTACCTCATGACCAAGATATGTGACTTTCCCCTGAGCTATCTGGCACTTGGTGGCCTTGATAGTGAGGTTAGCCCTTTTCAAGGCCTGCAACACCTTACCCAGATGTGTCAAATGCTCTTCCCAAGTGGAACTGTAGACGGCAATGTCGTCTAAATAAGCCACACAAAAGGCTTCCAGCCCACTGAGAGCATGATTCACCAATCTGTGGAAGGTGGCAGGGGCATTCTTCAACCCAAAAGGCATGACCCTAAACTGGTAGAGTCCCTCTGGTGTTGAGAATGCCGTCTTTTCCTTGGCATGGTCCGTCAGAGCTATTTGCCAATAGCCTGAGGTGAGGTAAAAGGTGCTCACAAATTTGGCAGCACCTATGGTGTCCACGAGCTCCTCAGCCCAGGGCAATTGGTGCGCGTCAGTTTTGGTGACGTCATTGACTCCTCGGTAGTCCACACAGAACCTCCAATCCTTGGTACCTGCCTGGGAACTTGCCTTCGGGACAAAGACCACGGGACTGGACCCGGGACTGGTTGAGGGTTCAATAACACCCAGATCCAACATCTTGGCGACCTCAGCCTGGATGTGGTTCTTAACAGTGTCTGACATACGGTAGCTCCTGCTCTTGACAGGCACGCTGTCACCAGTGTCAATCTCGTGCTTACACCATGGTGTAAGGCCTGGCGTCAGCGAAAACAGAGAGGCATACTGCTGGAGCAAAGTCCTGCAGGCCCTCTGCTGCTCTGTTGTCAAATCTGGAGAGAGATGCACTCCCTCCACTGAGCCATCCTGAGGGTTGCTATATAGCAAATCAGGAAGGGGCTCACTCTCATCCGCTTCTTGCTCTGAAGCCAACAAGAGACTTCGGCTTGCCTGTGGAAAGGCTTGAGCCTATTAACATGGAATACCTGAGGGGCTACCCCTGGGATTCCCATGTCAACCAGATAATTGACCTCGCCCATGTTGGATATTATCCTGAAGGGTCCAGTCCATTTATCTGCCAATGCCCGAGGCTTGGTAGGCTCCATCACGAGGACCTCCTGTCCAAGAGTCCAATCCACTTCCGACGCTTTAAGGTCATGCCAGTATTTGTTCAATTCCTGGCTGGCCTTGAGATTCGCTGTTGCCTGACCCATCATCTGTGTCATCCTCCATCGGAGGCCTAACACATAGTCCCCCACTTGTTTGGCGGGACCTGGAGGGGTGGCTTCCAAACCTTCTCTGATCAAGGCAAGGGGCCCCCTCACGGGATGTCCAAAGAGTAACTCAAAGGGGCTGAAACCAACATCCTCTTGAGGTACCTCTCTGTAAGCAAACAGCAGGCATGGCAGGAGGAGATCCCGTTTCCTCCTTAGGGGCTCCTCCAAAGCACATATCATGCCCTTGAGAGGTTTATTAAATCTCTCAACCAGACAATTGGTCTGGGGGTGGTAAGAGCTGGAGAACTTATAGGTTACTCCGCACTCTTTCCACGTGGTCTTCCTGTAACTAGACATGAAGTTGGATCCTCTATCAGAGACAACCTCCTTGGGGAATCCAACACGGGTGAAAATGCCCAGGAGAGCCCTGGCAACCACCTTGGCAGTTACAGTCCGAAGCGGTATAGCCTCAGGGTACCTGGTGGCATGATCTACCAAAACCAGGATGAACCGATATCCACCTGAAGTGGGAGGGTCCAGGGGACCGACAATGTTGATGCCCACCCTCTCTAATGGTGTGCCAACCACTGGCAATGGCTGCAGTGGGGCAATGACACTGCCTCCAGTCTTGCCAGACAACTGACAAGTTGGGCAGGTCCTGCAGTGGGACTCCACTTCTACTCCCATCCGAGCCAGTAGAAATGGGCAGAGAGCCTCTGCTTAGTCTTCTTGGTACCAAGATGTCCAGCCAAGGGCACCTCATGCGCCAACTGCAGTAGGAAGGGCCTGTAAACCTGGGATACCACCAACCTCTTGAGGGCACCAGGTTCAGGCTTACTGGGCTCACTAACAAGGAGCTCACCCTCCCAATAAATCCAGAATGTCCTAGGCACTTCTCCGTGTGCCTGGGACAGGGCCTGTTTCTTCAGACCCTTGAGAGAGTGGCACTCTCTCTGTCCTTTACAGAAGTCTACCCAGGAGGGTCCCTCTTCAGCTAACAAGCATTGAAGATCGGGATGATCCTCCGGGTTCAGAACCTCTCCCACAGGAGAGTCTTCTGGCACTTCTCCCACAGGAGTTGAGATGGGGTGTACCACTGGACCCAGCCCGTCCGGAGCATGGATCCAAATGGGTGCTGTAGGAACAGCAGGAAGAGAAGGAGCTCCCTCCACAGAGGTGGCCTTCTTGTTCTTCCTTCGTCTTGCCTTAGGCCGCGTCTTTGGCTTGAGTACCTGACTCACAGCCAGACCCAGGGTCACCTGTGACCTAGTGACCGCACCAGGAGTCATGGGAAGACCATCCAAGATCAATCCCAACTCTACTAGAACATTACCTAAAAGAATGTTAGCAGGGACATTGTCCTGAACCAGGACAGGAAGCTTTGCTGTCTTGTCTCCAATTACGGGTATGACTAGGGATACAGGCGATAATTTGGGAGGCCCACCAGCTAACCTGGCGGTTCTCAGAGGAGCACCTACATAGTCCTCTGACTTGTGCAGGGTCCTGTCCGCCACTGTCATGCTTGCCCCAGTGTCTCTCAAACCAGTAGAAGGCTGGCCATTCAGGAGGACACTTCTCAAAAATCTACGGGTGTTCTGTGGGATAGTCGCCAGTGCTTCCGCATACTGGTCCCAGGCCCCAAGGGACACTGAGGTAATCTCTACAGGAGCACCAAATGTGATCCCTGTAGAGGGGGGGAGGACAGTGGCCTCCACCTCAGACATGGGGTAAGGGTAGTTCAGGCTGACAGCCTGTACTGCAAGTGCCTTACCTTTACACTTGGAGTCACCCCTCTTGTGATCCAGAGCCCCACAATCCCAACAAGTGCCGGGAGTGTGGGGTACGGTACTGGAACCACTGGGAGCCTGCTTTGCAGCAGGTGGACCACTACTCTTATTCCCACCCACAGATGACTTATCCCCACTAGATTCTGGGTCTTCGGAGAGGAGGGTTTAGGTTTACCCACCTGTGACTGCTTTTGGGACTCCTCAGCTTTCTGAGAGGCCCCCTTTTCTTTGTCCTTGTCCTTCCCACTGGCTTCCTTAGGGGACACCCGGTGGGAGACCCACTTGTCAGCCAGCCTGGCCAGCTTAAAGGGATCCAAAATGTTCTGGTCAGCAACATACTGACGCAGCTCCGGTGAACAGGCTTCAGAAAAATGCTCAAAAAACAACAGGTGGGACAATTCAACAAAAGTTTTCACCTTGTAACCATCACTCCACCCCATCATGTTCATGTGCGCAGCACTCACATAGTCAACCCAAGACACATTCTCTCTTTTCTTAAAATCCCTGAACCTTTTAAGGTATTGGGTAGGTGTCTTGCCAAACTTGGCAATCAAAGCAGATTTCATACACTCATACTGACCCCTTTCTTCCACACTCAGCTTCAGAATACAGTCATACCCAGTCTGAGGCACTCTGCTTAACAAACACTTAGCCCAATCTCTTTTGTCAACATCATGAATTGCGCAAGCCATTTCAAACGCATCAATCCATTGGAGGATATCAGAACCCTCCAAAAACACACCAACCAAATCTTAAGTATAAAAATTTAGTTGCTGGTGACCTGACACTCTCACTGGGTTTCGCTGAAGTCTCCACTCTAGCTTTCTCTAGATGGATTCTCTGACATTCAATGTCCTTGTCTTAGAGTTCAAGATCCCTATTCTTGAGTTCCACTTGCTGTGCCAGCTCCTCTTTCTTAAGCTTAGCTTCTATTTCCAACTTGCGATATTCAAAGGCCAATTTCATCCTTAATAACTCAAGCTCCAAGGAATTGCTGGGGTTCGGAACAGAGGCAGCAGGAATGGTGGCATTCCCAGAAACAAGTTCAGTAGAACCCCCAGGGGCAGAGTCCTCATTGGTTGCATTCCCCCCATCATCAAGAGTTTCACCATCAGTCTGGTAGTCCACCAGGGCAGCTATCAGGTCAGCCCTAGACTTATCTGCAAAGTCTAACTCCCTGGCTTCACAAGTACTCTGGAGAGCCTCTAAGCTCATCCTAGTCAATTTACCATTTGCAAAAGACTCCATTGTTTGTAATGCAGTTATTTTGTACACAACCAAACCTTAATTTAATAAAGTGCAGATATTTTGTAAGTGTCACGGTTATACACTGATTCTTAAAACCATAAGCATCCCACTGCTGCCACCAGTGTAAAGACTGGAGGGAGGTGTCTGTATTTCTGCTCTCTATGTGGTAGAGGAGAGGCACAAAGGACCCCAGCCAAGATTCTCTATTGTGGTAGCAATGGACAAGCAATCAAGGCCTAGCTTCTCAGGAGGTGATGCGAGCTGGTTCTTAAGTACAGTGTAGTCCCCGAACCCCCACAAAGGAATGTCCACACACTGTATTACTGAAAACACAGTCTTTATATAATTAATATTAAAAGGTATGTACACGATCACAATAACGCACTTTGTACTTGGAAATCAACAATGATAAATATGTACAATTCTAATGTGGTACCACCAATGTTATCAAAACTCATTAAAGTGCATCAACTGTACGGTTAAAATCTCACACAGATAAATAATGAGGAAACCAGAAATAGAGATAGGAAGGAACGTAAGATGGTTGAAACAATAGGCAGAATACTGGCCCCTACCGATAGACACAGTTCTGTGTGGAGATCCCCCCACCTGGGCAACCTGTAAATAAAGATATAGCACAAGCCCAGTCCATATATTGTTCAATAGCCTTATTTCCTCCCATAATGTTTTACCCCCCAATGTACCTGGTGGAGTAGAGTTCTTCGAGACGCTTCGGAGGATCCTTCTTGAGTGTCTCCCTTTAAAGCAGGAGCCACAGATCATCGAGAGGCGTCGAAGATGGTGAAATTGTTGTCGACAGCGGCGATGGGAAGTTCAAGGGTGCAGAGACCACGATGTCGATCCATGCGGTGCTCGTCAGCGACGTCCTGCGAGGATGAGGTGTGCGGGGCACCTCGGCGATGGATTGTTCAGGACCGCAAAGAGTTTCAGAAGAACTGTGGCCCAGCAAGGGCGTTGAGTCGTCGAAGTCTTTGTGGCCTTCAGGTGGTGTGAAACCCACCGGCAAATTCTCCTCAGAGCGTTGGTCATCCTCGACTTTCTCCGGTGGGACAAAGCGGTCGACGATGCGGACAAGGGAGTCCTTGGATTCAAATGTTCTTATGCAAAGGAGCGGGCGGCTCCGGTCGTCAGCGGCACACCGTCAAGTGGTCCCCATGGCTAGGCAACACAACTTCGACGGGCCTCCAGCGGTTACACAAACCTGCGAACCCTGGTCGACGGCAATGGACTTCGACAGCGGCGAAGTCCGGGTGCTTTGCTTCGTTCTCCTCAGTGGTCCCGTCTCGGGTCGGCAGCCTTTCGAGGGTCTGACTTCCAGGGAGCTTCAGCAAAGGTTAGCGGTGCTCGATGGTCTCTTGGAGCACGGGAAGAGGGTGCCTTACCAGGTCCTCTCTCGGATCAGTCCTTGACGAATTCGGCAGCTTTCAGATCAGGTCAAAGCAAATGCAACAGCAAGTCTTCATCTTCCAGCTGGGCGTCGAGGATCAGCAGTTCCAGTTACTCTTCAAGCGTAGACACAGCTTCTGAACGCTTCTGAACCATTTCCAGTGGTGATAGGTCCGCAGATATACTATCTTGTCTCTCATCCACACTGCTGGGTCACTCTCAGCAGCCAATCATACAGAAGGGCATTCATGCAGTCAGTCAGCCAATCAGGCACACAGTGCATTCAGGCCATCCTCCTCCCTCTCAGACACTCACAACAAGGAATGTGGATTGGGACAAGTACTCAGCCATTCCACACTACACAGTGCATTCAGGCCAGTTTCGGGCAGGGCTGTCTCAGTCTTTATCTCTCATACCAGAAACCAGACAGCCACAACAAGAAGTGCATATTGGTCACACACTCCATTCACCCAGGTCCCACCCACAGGGCATACCCACAACACACAGTCACTGGGAAGGCTCCAGTCAGTCTGGACTGGACGTCACAACAACACCATATATGGAACTTCTACCCAACAGCCAGTCAGGGGGAAGGGACACAGTCAGGGCTTCCCAGGACTTTGGGAAAACAAGGTAACAGGTAATAGAAAGCAAGAGGCCACAGGGGCCATCTTGTTTTCCATCAGGAATCAACTGATTCCAATGGCAGAGCCTGGGTATCCCGAAATGGAGGATACTCAGCGCACCTGTCAAATTCAGCATGGAGCTGCCACCAGCCCATACCCTGCTCTGCGGGCCACCCACAGGTGCCCAATAACATACACTAGGGGCACAGGGTTGTACCCCCACCCATGGGTACCGTAAGGGTATCCCACAGGTATGTTCACCAAACCAAAAGAGAGAGAGCTGCACCGCCAGGAGTCCCACATGAACTCCTGTGCAGAAAACACGACAGAACACATGATAAAATGGCAGTAAAGGACAAGGATACGGAGGCCCTGTCCCTCCGATGCATTTCCAGCATCACAGTCACCCCCCCAGACTGAGGTGGAGGGTGCCTAATCTCCCACGGGATAGACACCTTCATCCAGACGGTCAACATACCTTCTGGAAAGGCCATCTGCATTATCGTGACTCTTCCCTGGTCTGTGCTCTATGGTGAAGTCTAGCCCTTGTAGGCTAATGGACCAACTGAGCAGTTTCGGGTTTTCACCCTTCATCTGCATAAGCCACTTCAGGGGCTTATGATCTGTTTGGACCTTGAAGGTAGACCTCGTAAGGTAGGGCCTAAAACGCCTAGGGCTCCAAACTATACGGAAACATTCCTTCTGAACAGTGGCCCACCTAAGTTCTCTACCCTTAAGTTGTCTACTGATGAAGATTATAGGATGTTCCCTCCCTTTGTCATCTAACTGGGACAAGACAGCTCCAATTCCGGTGTCGCAGGCATCCGTCTGGATGATAAAGGGTCGGCTGCAGTCAGGCGTACACAACAAGGTGTCCTACGCAGACTTTCTTTCAAGCCATCAAAGGCCCTCTGACAGTATTCCGTCCAATTAACCTTCCTAGGTTGTTTGGGGGAAGTCAGAGCTGTCAGTGGTGCAGCCATGGTCCCATAGTCCCCCATGAAATTGCGATAATACCCAGTGAGGCCCAAAAAGGCTCTCACCTGGGTTTGAGTAGTGGGAGTCTCCCAGTCCTGTACATCCTGTAACTTACTGGGGAGAGGTTGGATTTGACCCCCTCCTACCTCATGACCAAGATATGTGACTTTCCCCTGAGCTATCTGGCACTTGGTGGCCTTGATAGTGAGGTTAGCCCTTTTCGAGGCCTGCAACACCTTACCCAGATGTGTCAAATGCTCTTCCCAAGTGGAACTGTAGACGGCAATGTCATCTAAATAAGCCACACAAAAGGCTTCCAGCCCACTGAGAGCATGATTCACCAATCTCTGGAAGGTGGCAGGGGCATTCTTCAACCCAAAAGGCATGACCTAAACTGGTAGAGTCCCTCTGGTGTTGAGAATGCCGTCTTTTCCTTGGCATGGTCCGTCAGAGCTATTTGCCAATAGGCTCAGGTGAGGTCAAAGGTGCTCACAAATTTGGCAGCACCTATGGTATCCAAAAGCTCATCAGCCATGGCCAATGGGTGCGCGTCAGTTTTGGTGACGGCATTGACTCCTCGGTAGTCCACACAGAACCTCCAATCCTTGGTACCTGCCTGGGAACTTGCCTTGGGGACAAGGACCACAGGACTGGACCAGGGGCTGGTTGAGGGTTCAATAACACCCAGATCCAACATCTTGGCGACCTCAGCCTGGATGTGGTTCTTAACAGTGTCTGACATACGGTAGCTCCTGCTCTTGACAGGCACGCGGTCACCAGTGTCAATCTCATGCTTACACCATGGTGTAAGGCCTGGCGTCAGCGAAAACAGAGAGGCATACTGCTGGAGCAAAGTCCTGCAGGCCCTCTGCTGCTCTGTTGTCAAATCTGGAGAGAGATGCACTCCCTCCACTGAGCCATCCTGAGGGTTGCTATATAGAAAATCAGGAAGGAGCTCACTCTCATCCTCTTCCTGCTCTGAAGCCAGCAACAGACATGAGACTTCGGCTTGCCTGTAGAAAGGCTTGAGCCTATTAACATGGAATACCGGAGGGGCTACCCCTGGGGTTCCCATGTCAACCAGATAATTGACCTCACCCATCTTGGAGATTATCCTGAAGGGTCCAGTCCATTTATCTGCCAATGCCCGAGGCTTGGTAGGCTCCATCACAAGGACCTCCTGTCCCGGAGTCCAATCCACTTGCAACGCTTTAAGGTCATGCCAGTATTTGTTCAATTCCTGGCTGGCCTTGAGATTCGCTGTTGCCTGACCCATCATCTGTGTCATCCTCTGTCTGAGGCCTAACACATAGTCCCCCACTTGGTTGGTGGGACCTGGAGGGGTGGCTTCCAAACCGTCTCTGATCAAGGCAAGGGGCCCCCTCACGGGATGTCCAAAGAGTAACTAAAAGGGGCTGAAACCAACACCCTCTTGAGGTGCCTCTCTGTAAGCAAACAGCAGGCATGGCAGGAGGTGATCCCATTTCCATGCACCAGTGAGCACCGAGTCATGGCCCCCTGTACCCCACCCACCCAGCATTGATGGGCACCTGCCAGCAGGCCCTGACTCATGTCCCCCTGTACCCCCAACCCCCAGCATTGACGGGCACCTGCCAGCAGGCCCCGACTCCTGTCCCTCTGAACCTCCTCCCCCCCAGCATTGTCGGGCACCTGCCAGAAGGCCCCGACTCATGTCCCCCTGCACCCCCACCCCCCCAGCATTGACAGGCACCTGCCAGCAGGCCCCGACTCATGTGCCCCTGCACCCCCACCCCCCAGCATTGACGGGCACCTGCCAGCATGCCCCGACTCATGTCCCCCTGCACCTCCACCCCCCCAGCATTGTCCGGCACCTGCCAGAAGGCCCCGACTCATGTCCCCCTGCACCCCCACACCCCCAGCATTGACAGGCAACTGCCAGCAGGTCCCGACTCATGTCCCCCTGCACCCCCACCCCTCCAGCATTGACAGGCACCTGCCAGCAGGCCCCGACTCATGTCCCCCTGCACCCCCACCCCCCCAGCATTGACATGCACCTGCCAGCAGGCCCCAACTCATGTCCCCCTGAACCCCCACCCCCCCAGCATTGTCAGGCACCTGTCAGCAGGCCCAGACCCATGTCCCCCTGCACCCCCACCCAACCAGTATTGACGGGCACCTGCCAGCAGGCCCCGGCTCATGTCCCTACCCAACATGTCATAAAGAAGCACATTCATGGGCCTCATGTCCACCAAAATCCCACTGCACGCCACTCCAGTCTTGAGACACAATCAAGTTTCCCATCCACACCACACTGAAAGGCCTATTTCTTGTCACAAACCAAAAGTCACCTATGCACATCAACACATGCCCGTCACACACACACACTGGGTACCAGGGATTGTGTAAACCCACATTGTGACATGCAGTAAACCAATGAGCTAATAACAGACATGGAAGTAACAAATCAAAATGTATTGTGCACAAAATGAAGCAAATGGAATCAAAGCATGAAAATATTTTTTAACAAGAAAAAAATGCATGTCCAAACATGAAAAAAAAATGTAATGAAGTCACAATCCAAAGTAATCCAACATAAAGTTAGTCAATACTCCTTGTCCACCAAAGCAAATCCAAAGGAAACCTAAATTTAATAATCCATTGATCCATGGTGATGTAAAATAATATTTTCTCAGAAATCCACAGTCCAACTATCTATACAAAGATTGAAACCAGGGTCTATGAGCCCAACAAATGAAATGAAACCTATGTGGGGCATTGTCCAAGCATCCCAAAAGAAAAAAAAAGAGAAAGGAAACCTAACACTAACTAACTATATACAATGGCGGTGGGCAAGTCCTACGGCTCACTCTGTGATGTTGTGGGCCAGGGCATCATCAAACTCCATGTCAATCTCCTGGAGGCGGGCCTCTGCCCTGGCCCCGAGGTCTTTCAGGGATGCATCCATGGCCTGTTCCAACTCCCTGCGAGTTGCCTCGAGGCACTCAGCCCGCCTCAAAGCCCGGCGCATGGAGAACTCCTCCCTGACCATGGTGAGCTGCGCCTCTTCCTCCCGCCGCCGCTCCGCATCTATCCGCCTGCCCAACTGCAGCCACATGGAAGACACTCCCATTCCAGGGTCCTCCTGCTCTCTGGCCGATGCCTGCCCCTCTGATGTTGATGTCCCCAAGCCATCATCGTTCCCACCTAGAGCCTGCTGCTGTAGCTGTCCATGTGCCCTGTCCGATGATGCCTGCACATCCTCCATCTGCTGGTCTCCAGTTGTTGGGGTGTTCACCCCTGCTGGACCGCCGACTCCTGACTGTGGCAGGGATGGGATCTCCACCAAGCTGGCTGTGTTGGTCAGGCCAGGTCCACAGGGGGCCCTGGTGGAATCTGGGCCGGAAGATGGCAGGGAGAACGACTGGCGCATAGTCTCCACAGAGGAGGAGAGGTCCGCCAGAGTGCGCAACACATGTAGGAACCCACCGACCATGGACCCTCCCAACTGTGCTACGTTGCCACGCAGCTCTTCATGATGGCGTGCGTGGTCCCCCCAGGAAGCACGCACGTCATCACGAATGACACACATGTGCAATGCGACACCAATCAGGACGGAGCCCATACGGTCATGGGACTCCTCGTCCGCAGGTAGTGGAGAGCCAGATGACATGGGCCTCCCTCTACTTGCGGACAGGCCTGCTGATGCATGGTGGTGCAGTCACAGGGCCAGGGACAGCGACATGCACAGGCCCCTCCGCGGCGATCTGTGCTGCCTCCTGACCCTGGCCTGCACCACACAGACATGTACACCATACATGTACATGAGAGCAGCACCCATCTCTCACCCCCCATCCATGTCCAAAAACAGGGACAGGCATGCATTCATGTGTGCATTCCACATGCTGCTCCCCATGTTGCATTGGAACACATGCACCGTCCATGTGGTTCACGCATTACTGGTCTCACATGCATTACCATCATGTCCCTGCACATCCATACATGTTACACATACAGGCAAGTAGCTGACTACCAGCACACTGCAACATGCCCTGTTTCACACAGCAATGCATGGCCACTTACCGCTTGACCCCAGACGGATCTCCCTCCGAAGGATCTGGGTGTGGAGCGCTGGGTTTATGCATTCCAGGACCCTCACCCGGATGTTGGTCAGGCTGACCCGGCACCCCTCTGCATCCTCTTCCTTCATGAGGTGCCGGGCCTTCTTGAGGGTCCTGGACCTGAAGTCCTCCCAGCGCTTCCGGACATGCTTGATGTCACGGGTTGCCACCCCCTCCGCGTTGATGGCAACCACTACATCCTCCCAGATCCTCTCCCGTCCTTCCTTGTCGGCGCACGATGGTGTGAAGAGGGCATTATAATGCCCCAGAACGTGGTCCACCAGGACACCAACTTCCTTCTCACTGAAGCTGGTGGCCCTTTGCCTCTCTGGCTGGGGGTCGCCAGTGGTCTCGGATGGTGTTTGCACCGACATGGCGACCCCCGAGGCAGGTGTGGGTGGGCAACTGGGTCCTGGGGCTGGGCTGTGGAGCGATGGTATCCTAGTCGGGAGTCTTCTGTTCCAGCAGGGGTAGACACAGCAACTGGACCCCTGCAGATGGCTGACGTGCAGGCACCAAATAGCAGGGCACGTGGGCAGCAAGCAGGCAGGCAGCAGCAGATGGCAGGTGGGAGCGTGCTCGGGGCTCTTGGGGCAGGAAAATGGCCTTTTGGGCAGGAGCGTTGTCTTCCGTGTGTTGTTGCGTAGCCAGCTTGATACGGAGTGATTTGGCACGTGAAAAAAGTGCACGTCAGCGTGTAATTCGAGGAAAGGCCCTTAGCGCATAAGCGCGTCTGTGACGTAATGCTCACGGGCGTTTCCCCCAACACTGGTGCATAGTGGATCAGCATGTGAAAAAACCACACGTCCGTGTGTGAATGCATGTAATTCGAGGAAAGGGCCTAAGCATGTAAGTGACGTGACACGTGCAGGCGTTTCCCTCAGCACGGGTTAAAGGTGAGCAGGGCCAGCAGTTCGCTGTACGGGCCTTTCGTGGAGACCGACGTGTGTGTTGCTACTTCGTGTTGTTTCGCGGGCCATCACAACTTCACAGCAGATCAAGGACGTATCACTTCTTTTGGCGGGGGTATCGGCTATGCGTGTTTTTCATCATCACGCTAGTCTGACGGTGAGTCGTGCACGCTATTTTTCCCACTGTGGGTGCCCCTGAGTATCGCATACCCGTTTTTGATGTTATAGTAGCCTGCGTGTCCCACGCGTATGTGTTTTTTGTGTTCCTGGGTGCCACTGCGTACTGCGGGAGGTTAATTCCACGCACGTAGGATGCAGGGGTTGCGTGCACAGTTTTACTGCAGTTTTGGAGTGCCTGAGTGTTGCGTGACCCGTCACTTAATCACCGGGGTCACATACAGCCTTGCAGGTGCAGGGGTGCTGTTAACATCTTGCATCCCACCACCTTCACCCCAATTGCCCAGGACAATTGTCGTCTACACCTCCCATTGGCACTTCTCCATCTGTGCCGGCACTATTCGATCTGTGCCATGGTTGGGAGGCCACCAAAGGTGAGGGGCGCCTCAGCTGGGTGTACTCCTCGTGGTGGGCGTGGTCAGGGACGTGGCCGGGGTGACCAGGGAGTAGGGGGACTCCAGGGTGTCCAGGATGGCTGAAGAGGGGGAAGAGGCAGGGGTGCGCCACTTCGACACAATGTTGTGCCATGTATTGGTGCAGTCATGCCACCACCCCCTGTGGTTCCGGGAGATGCAGCTTCTGCATCTGGCACTGGCGCCCATGTGACCCGGCAGTCCGTTTCATCGACTGCCACGGGCCCAAGGGTAGTGGTAGCTGCAGGTGCAGCTGTGGACACCACCACCCAGGCTCAGGGTCTGCCAGCGCAGGCTGCGTTGGCACTTGAAGAGTCCATGGAAGATTTCCAACAGGGCAGGAGGAACACCGTAGGTGCACGCAGGGCTGCCCTGACCGAGACACTTGTCCCTGGGGCAGTTATGTCATCTGCTGCCCCGACCAGCTGGGTGTTGGCAAGTGCAGGGGCACATGCAGCCAACAACACCCCGGTTGTGAGTCTACCAACCAGGACAGTCGCAGTCATTGACCCTGCCACAGCGGATGTTGCTGCGCAGGGTCCATTCGAGGGCACCCAGCAGCCACTGACGCAAGTCAGGCCTTTGGTCGTCCTTCCACCTGCCACTCCCTTGGATCAATCCTACGCTGCCACTGCCCATACTGATCAGGGTGGCATTTTCCAGCCAGGGTCCGTGCCACTATCCAAGAGGAGGAAGGTTGCACCTGCAGCACAGGCTGGGACCCCACACACAGCCATGACCTCCTGCACGTCGAGGAAGAAGCCTTTCTGTGCGCAGGAACTGGACTTCCTCGTGGACTACGTGCGGGACCACAACCTTGACATGCTAATGGGGCCTAATTGTCAAACTACGGCTGCCCACCGTGATATCCACTGGAAGCAAGTTGCGGAACATGTGAGTGCATTCGGCCATGAGATGCGCATGGCGCAAGAGTGCAAAAAGTGTTGGAATGACCTCAAACGCAGAGCTAAGGCTAAGCATGCCTCAAATTACAACATGACTCTGGTGACTGGCAGTGGGCCGGCACCTGCGGAGGAAGACCTCACTCCGCACGAGTCACTCTTTGCGGAGTTCATACCACCTGAATCAGTTGAAGGAGTGGGAGAGATGCCGGACTTTGATGCTCAGTCCAGTGAGTGTTGCTGCGTGTTTGTCGAGGACATGTGTGTTTTACTTGTGTGATGTGTTGTGCATGACTGCCACTACATGTCATGTGTACATGGTTCAGATGTGCAAGTAATGCAATGCTTCACTGATGCATGGCTGCTCTGCAGGATGGTGGACATGTGGAGCAGACGGAGACTGTCTGCATCTCCACACTTGCATCCTACTCACATGCTGGTCACCTGGATGCCCCTCCGGTCCATGTTCCAGATCACTGGCCCTTCTGCAAGTAGCCTGGGGTGTCCCTCCTCTCAACACTGGGACTATGTCATTGCATGACTGGCATGCATGTGTCCTCTGTCTGCATGTGGGTATTCCATGTATGCATGCTCCCTTACCCCTCCACCCCCCATGCACCTTTGCACTGGTCTGCATCATTTTGCCGTAATGCAATGGCCTGTTCATGCGTCCTGTGTACATGCTAACTTCCACCAGCCAACCTGCCAGACATATGCAGTGGGGTACATCCTTTGTACTTAATGCAGGGTGTCTCACTTGGACTGTGCAGATGTCAGATGCTCGGCAGGCACATGAGTGCCCATTCATGCTCCATGTGCATTCCATGCATGCCCCTATGTGTCCTCGAATGGATGATCATTGTAGTACGTGTCCAGGGTGACCTACATTTCATGGCATTTCATCAGCCTTCCCATGGCCACTGTGGCTCAGTCCTGCATCCCACACGTTTAGGGTGTGACAGTCTGTGTGGGTCACAGGCCTCAGCCTGTTTCAGGCCCACTGACTCAGTCCAACTGGTGTAGTTTGTTCTGCACACGTGGGTGTACTACTGAGGGCTCATCATGTGGCCTGCTTACTGTCCCATTATCATCTCCTGTGTTGTCAGTTGACTCAGATGATGCAATTGATGCTAGTCAACACTGTCTGCCGATACACAGGTCTCTGGTTATCCTGTTGATACCATGCAAGGGATCCCTGCATTCCCACTTAGGGGGAGGGGGGCCTTGCTTGTAGCCATGCAACCCATTGCATGCACATTGCACGTGATGCCTGAACTTGACCTTGCACTGCCTTCACGTTTTATGATACACATCATGAAGTTCTTGTACATGTTGATAGTGAGTAATGTACAAATGTTCTGCACTGCATAGAGCCACTTCTGAGTGGCATAACACCCTTCTACATGCCTAATCACAGTAGCAATGTGAAGTTGACCCGGCATGCATGGCAGGTTCTCTTTTGTGTGTGACATGTCTGCTTCATGTGTTGTCTGTCTGTGTGATGTCTATGGGCCTCATTACACGGAAGGCGGTAAGGGTTAACGGCCACCGGTAATGATACCGGTGACCGTTAACCCTTACCGCCTTACTACGAGGTCCCTTTGCGGGTTGGTACTTTAACGCCTGCTTTTTAGCAGGTGTTAAAAACCAACCCCCAAAGGGACCAGGGTGCTAATTACGGTACCGCAATTTGCGGTACCGTAATTAGCACCTTCTCCATTCCCATTATGCTCTATGGGGCAAAATGGGAATGGGGAAGGGCAATGGGGGAAGGGGGAATTACCGCCCGCCAACCTTGGAATAGGGCGATAATTCCCCTTTCCTCCAAGGCGGTGCCGGTATTTTACCGGCATGGACCAAGGTGCTAATAGCACCTTGGTCCACCGCCTACCGTGTAATGAGGCCCTATGTGTGTGTGTGTTGTGTTCTTCTTACATGTGTATTGATCTTTTATTTCTCTACTTTTCAGATGATAATAATAATAATAATAATAATAATAATAATAATAATAATAATAATAATAATAATAATAATTAGGCTTTTATATAGCGCTACAAACCCTCAGGTATCCGAGCGCTGCTTATTATTACCCACGGTGTGTGGTGCTCATTTATCGACCTCGGAAGGATGAAAGGCTGAGTTTGGCCCCGCCGGGATTCGAACCTGCGTTAACAGGCTCTGCACGGGTGTCAAAGCGAGCGCTCTACTCGCTGTGCCACTTGACCGGCTGATGACACAATGGAGCCGGAGGATGGTGTTGTCATGCCAGGAACAGGGTTGTTATCACTACAGCAACCTGGCACAAGTGGGGGTTGTGGGGTGGTAGACCACGAAAACCCACATGTGCTACAGTCCATCTTGTCTTTGGCTGGCAATGAGTCCAGCGCAGATGACCACTCTGATGTCCATGTCGAGTTGGATGTGCATCAGGTCCATACGTCAGGGATGAGTGATTCTGATGTGGACACTCCTCTGCCGCGACACCTGCACTGAGGGGTCAGACAGTGGTGGCACCTCCACCTGTGGTGGATCGGGACACAGGGCGCACCCTCCACACCAGTCGCTAATGGGCCTGGGCCATCACGTCAACGGGGGCATGTAGTCGTGTAGCCGTGGGCGGGGCCAACCCAATGAGGACAGCCGGTCCTTGGGTCCCGCAGGTGTCAAGCCCAGCAGTGCGGTGGCCGCACACCACCGAGGTATACTGAGTGGGAGCAAGACATGACTGCCAATTCAGAACGCCAGGGGGCAGCAATGGAAAACATCGCTGTGAGCATTCAGTGTGTGGCCCAATCCGTGCTCCACCCTACCCGGCAGGTGTTTCTCCAGCAGCGGGCGGCACAGTCCATGGCCCACTCTCTCAGGCTGGGCATGGCGGGCTCAGACAGAGCACGCCAGGCTGAAATGTTGTCTTTGCGTCAAGCAATTGCTGCTCAAACAGATGCACACATGGAGGCTGTGAGGGTTGAGTAGGAGTCCCTCAGATCCACTCTGGGTGTCCTCTTGATGTCCCAGAGGGCGCGGTCAGAGGAGAGGTTTGCGCAGCTTGAGCATACTATCTCGCCTGAGCTACATGCTTGCCGGGAGCTGCATCAGTTGTCCAGCCAGGCCTTGCAGGAAGAACTCTGTGTTACACGTGTTACCTTGCAAGAGGAAGCACGCGTATCACGGGAGGTTCTGCATGCAGACCTACGTGTCATCGCCGCACAGAACCAGTCTCACCCGTCTGGCAGACTTGCTGCCGACGAGGGGCAAGCTGCGCCTAGGCGTGCTCAGGCTCCTGTGCCACGTCTTCCTTTTCAGGAAGAGCCAGACTCGGACGGCGAGGTATCTCCCACACAGGTCGGGCTGTGCAGGCGTTAAACCCATGGAGGTTTATTTTTTACTCAACATCATCGCATGTGGGTGTTGAGCTGCACCCTGTACCTCCCCCCTGCTGCGTGCCTCCCCCGGGTCGTATGTGGCCATTTTTGATTTTTCATTTTAGTTTGGTTAGTTAACATTCCATTTGATAGTTAGTTTAATTAGGTAATGTAGGTTTTTTATAGTTAGTGTAATTAGTTAATATAGTTTAAAATTGCTTGTCTATTGTGCTTTCATGTGACGGTGTGGTGCTTTGTGGCTTTTGAAAGCATCCACTGTCTGTTCCAGCTGGGCCCTTCAAGCTTGTCTCGTGTATGTGTTTGCAGCTTGGGGTCCTGACTCACATAGGCCACTCCTGCTTCCCTTATCCATGGGCTTGCAAGGATGGTTTGGTGTTACAGTCTATTTCACAAGGGCTTTGGACTGTCATATCTGTGGCCTGTCTGCTGCTGTACTACTTGTGTTAACAGCCCAAGTGGGGATTGTAGGGGTCTTATCGACGGCATTTCAGCATTAGGAATGGGTGGTTTCAGGAATCAGGTGTCCATTAATTGCTATGCATTGTGTTGTATGTTTATTTTCTTCAATGTACATGTGCTTGATGCACTTCATGCTGTAGGGAGTGTCCGCCACCCTTTGCCTGTCAAAGTCACACTGATGGTGGGATGGAATCTGATGTACGTCTCTGACATGGTCCAGTCACAACCAGCATGAAGAGACACACACAGGTGACTTTCCTGCATTAATTTTGTGTTCTGTGCCCTTTCTGCAGAAGAATGAGCCTCCAGACCACCTTTGACGGCAGACATGGGCCAGTGTACGTTTGGCAGCTGGCCACGTTCGGTGGTGCAGACATGCGCATGTGTGCGCTAGCAGTGCCACAGAGGTTGTGCTCATACATCCAACAGAAGCAGACATGTTTTCAGGAACTCCATGCAAGGTGAGCAGCACAAGGGGCACACACCACAGCCAACCTTCCACTAGGCCTGTTCCACATGCATGCTAAGTAGCGCCACTGACGGTGAGCTTGGACAGTTATTGGTGTTGAAGCACACAGTACAGCTAAGATGAGTTGGTGGACACATGGCAAGTTGCTTTCCAAGTTGTCAGGGGCACATGCAGGGGCTGTCAGCCACATCCTCCAGTCCAGTATGCTCCATTGAACCAGATGTATAAACCCATTAGCCTTCAAAGCATGGAAAAACTGAGCTGCGCACAGGGGCACCCAGCGAGGGACAGACTGGTGTGCAGTGCATATCATTTGCATGTTCAAATTGACACATGCACTACCTCTTTTATTTGGGGGATGCCAGGACACTACTTGTACTGAAGTGGTACCTCGCTATATGTGTGTAGCTGCTTACCCAGGGACCATTGCATGATGTGTGAATCTTGACACATTGCTCTTCCATTTGCCACGTGCCCACGTGCAGCTGACTTACTGCATTGACAGTGTATGAACCATCGCGGGGGGAGTCTTACGTATGGGTACGAAGCAGCAGGCAAGAGTGTTTGTTTGTGGAGGAGTTACTTGCTTTGGGGCATTTATGGTGGTGTGTGTGTGTCTTATGGACACACACAGATTAGTAACTCTTACTATCTTTGCAGCATTGAACTGCTCCTGTTACCGGACCTGAGAGTGCGCAGGCAGGAGGCCAGCACTCACCCCAGAGATAAGTCTCGCTTCGAATTCCATTTGAGTGATTTGGTACAATGTGCATGATGTACATGGTTTTTCATATTGAGTATGTGGTATTGTGAATAGTAGATTTTTGTCTTTTCCCTACTTTCCCTGACAATCCAACTCCCCTCTCCTGCCCCTCTTTCCGGTTATCCAGAATAACAATGCCTGTCCAGTCAACATATCCCTGACCCTCTTTCCCCACTGTGGTCTCAGAGGCCTGTGTAAGTTTGACCTTGCAGGCGCCCAGACCACTGAGGGGGTGGTTGGTTTGTGCCACTCCTGCACGTGGACACCAGAGCAGTGACACTACCCATCAGTTTTTGCTGCACCATTGTATATTATGTAGCAAACATGGTACACATTCTGTTGTAGCATTGTTTAAGTGTGCTAACTTGGTTGTTCCATCATTGTGCTTGTACATGTGCTTTGAAATTTACTGCTACTTCAAGTCATCTACTGGAGACTCTTCAAGTGTTTTTTGCTGCCTACAGGCTTTTTGGCTGGCTTGTGTGTTTGGCTCCTTTGAGTTCTCTTCAATTTGGTATTTTTGCCAGTCAGGGTGGCCTCTGAGGGTGCAGGACACTATTTACACGCAAGGTGGTAGATGGAGACAAAGGGGTAGGGTGATCCTGTGGCCAGGTAGACTTCAAGGAAGAAGGCTACATACCCCAGACACGGTTGTTCAGTAGGTCATGGTGAGATGTGAATGAGGGAGGGTGTTTGGTTGTTGGAGAGTTGTCGTGGCCTGCACTGTGATGGGCACCCTGACATTGTTATTGTGGTGTCCTATGCACATGATGGGTTCTGTTGGTGAATGCCTGTTCCTGTGTTGTGTTTACCTTTCAGGTGTGAGTGGATTGGTGTTTCTTGCCATGCTGGGGTGTGCACATGGGCAATGTTCAAATGTGATGTGTAGAGGACACTTATGGTCACTTGATTGGACATGCATGTATTGAGTGCATGTCCCTACTGGCACAGACAGTCGCACATTGCTCCACCACATGTACATACACCCTTCCATGTCCAAATGTGCCTGCAGTTTGCCTTCTGGGGACCACTGTGTCCCTGCAGCACATGATCTATGACCATCTGTGGATCCTGTACATGCGTCAATTGTTTGTTTATTTGGTTATTTTGTCCTTTTCATGTGATGCTCAAGGTGTGTCTCTGTCACAATGGCTGGTCACTATGCTGTGTGCTGAGCAGTGTGTTGGAGGAGATGCACACAGCACACGTATTCAGGAGTGGGGATTTTGCCTTGGCCAATTTGCATGTGAACAGGCTTTGATTGATATGTTCATGCTACTACTGTTGGAATGCATTTGGGTATGACTTGTTTTGTGTGGGAGGTTTTTCGTCAGTCATTTCATCAGATTCCATGACAGGCGTCATTGTGTGAAGGCAATTTCCATTTATCACATGTCACTTCGTGTATTATTGGTAATGTGTTGGCCTTTTCCTATTGCTTGCCATTTGATGGTGTGTCAAACAAGGGTGATGTGGTTTAGGAAGGTTTGGATGACATTCCAGGGATTGTGATGGCCTGTTTTGCAGGGGTGTGTGATTCACACCTTGCATGTGTTCCTTTTGGTCACACACGATTGTTTGTGTTTTAGTAGCTAGGCAAGCACACAATGTAGCACTTCTATGGCAACATTCTCAGGGTGGTAAGGTTGTGACAGTTGACTGTCTCTTTGTCATCATCGATTGTTACCTGGTATGTGCCAGCCTGTGTGCACTCTGCAGGGGTGGGAGTTTAGGTGAAAAATGTAGCCACAAGCTGGGTCCAGGCTGCCTTGCCACGTGCCCTATCCCCTCCCATGGACAGCGCCTGTGCCTGTTGTTGGCGATGTGGGGGCACCACCATGTCCACCGGTATGCCCTGCCTTGTTGCAACATTGTGCAGGACAAATGCTGCCACAATTATCCTGCACACTACTGGGGGTGCATAGAGTAGCTGCCCGCCAGAGTGGTCAAGGGAGTGGAAGCGTGACTTTAGCACTCCGAATGTGCGCTCCACTATGCCCCTGGTTGCAATATGGGCAGCGTTGTATCTTACCTGGGGTGATGTGGTGGGGTTCCGGATTGACGTCATCATGTGGTTGCTCAGAGGGTAGGCACTGTCCCCTGGAGAGGTGATAATGGTTGTGATTATTGGGGTTTGTGTATTTGTCTGTGTGTGACATGCATGCATGTGCACTGGCATTTGTACTCACCTAGGAGCCATGTGTCACCATGCTGTCCAGCTTCCAGTGCCCGGCTCAGGGCGGACATTCTGTATATGAAACTGTCATGGGTGGAGCCTGGGTAGTTTGCATAGACAAAGGTGATGATTCCATTTGCATCGCATACCACCTGCACGTTGATGGAATGCCAGTGCTTGCGGTTTCGATAGATGTGCTCAGTGGCCCTAGGTGGATGTAGGGCCACATGGGTGCAATCTATGGCACCGAGCACTTTGGGGAAGTGTGCCATCCTGTAAAAGTCCTGGACTATGGCCTGCCTTTCTGCGGGTGTTCTGGGCATGTATATGTGCCTGCGGACTGAGGGGCGCGCAGTCATGATTGCCAACACCTAGTGTAGGCAGTGTGACTGCGTGGCCTATGAGACCCACCCTACTATGGCAGTAGTCCGCTGAAATGACCCAGTGGCCAAACAATGCAGGACATTGGGCACCTTCTCCAAGAGGCTCAATGCTTGGGAGCAGAGGGTGGGGGTTGTAAGGTCATCTTCCCACTCCCTGACCAGGTCTAGGATGATACGAGGTGGAAACCTATGCCTGCCATAGACCTGGTTGTCAGGCATCCCAAATAGGCTAGTCTGGGGGGAAAAATGCATGCCCTGGCTATTCTCCTCCTTCTGCGGTGTCCCACAATCAGTGCTGAAACAAATGGGGCATTCATCGTAGCGGTATATGCGTGTTTGTTGTTTGTGCACACTTTTATACTGTGCGCAGGGACGCTTACGCCTTCCTTCCTGTGACGGATGTGTTGACGCCTGTAGCGTGTGCTTGTTTCCGTATTCGAATCCATGAATACAAGTTGTTCGCGTGCGTGTGGGCGTTCCGTGTATTTCCCTGCAGAACTTCCCCAGTTACGCCTTCTTTTTCACGCGTTGTTCCCCATTCCGCGTATTACGCCCCGTGACCCACCCCCTTTTTGTTGTGTGTGCCGACGTTGTGCGCTTTCCCTGTGCGCGTTGTGCACGGCGTTCAGGTTGTTGCAATGACATGTGCGCCCGTGTGCGCCACGCACGGATTTGGCGCACAACCAGTGGAAGACACGCGCAGGCCCTCCCTTGAATCTCACGCATGCGCATGCGCTTGCTTTTTCACGCTTGCGCCACCTTGCGCCAGCTTGCGCTGGGATTTTCGGCGCACGTTTGTTCCATGAATCGGCCCCATAATGTTCTGCATGTGAGATGCTGTGACATGTAAAAGAAAAGTGACATTTTAGAAGGAAAAATAACCAATATCCTTGCCACAATGAGAGGAACTAAGGAATATTGGTAGAGAATACACTTAGAGGTTAGATGCATGATCAGAAATGTGGGCCCTCCAACTTGGTTTGTGACTTTAAGTTGCACTGAATATGGTTGGGTTGATCTTTCAGAGTGGATATCAGAAAGTAATTCTCTTAAAGAAGACATAGAACCCACAACACCAGGTAAATTGTGTTCTATGGACCCTGTAAGTGTATTTCGATTCTTCCATTACTGATTGTTAGCCATGTTACAGTTTATGTGTAATAAAGAAAATGGTCCACTAAGTACTGTGGAACATTTCTTTTGGAGGAAAGTGTACCAGGCACGTAGGGCTCCACATATATATATATATGTTGTTGTGGATTAAAGATGCTCCTCACTTTGGTAAAGAAAGTGATGGCTGTTTGATGTAGTTTATTGAAAACATGTTACTTATTACATCCCTGTTTAGCATTTGAATGCTGATCTACAGAACAAGGTTGAAAGATTTCAAAGGCACTTGTGTGGGAACTACTGACAGAGAAAAATTATAAAAAAGACAAATACTACACTCAGAGCAGATTTGGCTTTCCATGACTTGTGACTGCAGTTGTTCGAACAAATAGTCTAATGACGTCTGATCAACACCATGTTACTGGTAAGTCACAGAAGAATACATACCATTTAAAAAGAGATATGGAATGCCAATGCATTATTGATTACAATCCTGTCATTGCTCAGCTTTGGAATCCAAATACTGATGTACAGTACATTGCAGAAGACACAACATCTGTTGTTTGTTATGTTAGAGCATACGTGACAAAAGCTGAAAAGAGCAATGCAGCTGACGTATGGGCAGACTTACCAGCAGACAAAGGTTTTAGTCAGAAACTTCTAAGCATTGGTCTCAAGATGCTCTCTCATAGAGAGTGCGGAAGCTACAAAGCTGCAGATCGGCTAACTAGTTTGTCTCTTTATGGACGTAGCATTAATGTACTGTGGTTAAGTCTTGGACCAGATACTACAAGAAATCGGGTACTGAAGCCGTTGAGTGAAATTCAGCAGTTAGCTGCAAAGGCAGTTCATAGTACATGGATGCTCAAAACCAACTTGATTGATCTCTGTTATGCAAATAGGCCTAAAGAGTTGAATGATATTTGTTTGTTTGAAGTAGCAGAATGCTACTCATATCGAGATATGTTAGCAAACAATGACAGAGAATAGTTTAAAGTACATGGATTACTGGTTGTCTAGTGAGACATGAAACACCAAGTCACATCAACCACGTGAAACTGTCTTGGCAAACTGCAGAGAAAAAGGAATTATTTTATTTTTACCTTTTGCAGTTGTTCTTGCCATGGCGTGCAGAGAGTGAGTTGCTTGGAAGTTTTGCAACTTTAGAAAAATCATCAAAGACTTAATTAGATATCCAAAATATGAACAGTACTTAGAGTTATTGGAAAAATAAGTATGTCAAGAAGAACCTTTGAAAGCTGAATTGGAGAAGAGACTCCTGCAAATTGTGATACATTAGTAAGTAAACTTAATGTAGAACAGAAGGAAGTTTATTGTAACATCAACAATAGGAACATACACAGGCGTTTCGCTCACTTTATTATGGGGAAACTGACATGCCCTTAAAGACAATCAGTACTGGGAGACTTTGTTTCCCTTAGTCCTTTTCAATTTTGCAACTTTTCTGCAACGTGTTACAAGTGCACAATGTACCTTACAGGACAGTGCGCTTGCGTCCTCCTCCCATTTCCCAAGGCCCTAGACACCCTTAAAGGATTGTTTACGATAAGTGCAGGTGTGCCTGGGACAGGGCTGGTGGCAGCTTATCTTTTCATGTATTTGTAACCCTTTCTTGCCCTGCAAACCGTGTTTACCGCATTTGGCACTGAAAGGTGGCCTGGCTCCAAAATTGCCATGCCACAAGTCTTTTGTCCTATCCTTTGGCCATCTTGCCCTTCACCTTCCCCAGGTTGAGCCAACCCGGATCAGTCCTTATTTGGGCATGCATTCTCCCGCAAAACGCCAAGCTTCCGCAGGCTTCTGCATGCCTTGTGTGTGTTCCCCCAGGATGTGGGCTGGACGGTCTGGTTCCAATACACATCCTGGGTGCCAGAGAGTCTGGTGTTCTGTGAATGAGTGGGACCACCATGGTCCGTGATTAGTCCACGTATAGTTTGCCTATATGTGAGCAGATCTCTCATTGGGTCCTCTTCATTTTGGCGTGAAGGAGATTCTGGATAACAGAAGGCTCCATCCACCCATACCATATTGATCTCTTGAGGTCTCACTGAATGAAGGATAGGATCCAAGTATCCTGAAACTAAGAAGCCGAGTCGAGGAACCACTGGTGACCTGCTGGAAGGTTTGGCACCCTGAGCCTGCTGTCGTCCCACCAGACCCCTCTACATTTGATCGAACTTGAAGGTCTGAAAAGATGCTTTGACCCATTGGAATAGTGGGACTAACTATTCTAAGCACCTTCATCAAACTCTATAAGTAAGCCTCCTCTGAAGTGTCCTGGGCCAGCCAGTGGTCTGACCAGCTTGCGCATCACCTTTGCTCTGACACTGCTGCTGTTTAGAGGAGAACCTTGAAACTTGGTATATTGCAAGCTCTGTGTTCACGGCACTCTACCACTGAATTGTGTACACTTGGCATTCCCAGCTCTGACATAAAGAGAGAGTACCCAAACCTGAGTTCACGTGGTTACCGTGTCGCCCAGTCGTGGTGACAAACTTTGCAGGTTCCTTGCTGCTGTGTCCACCTGTTCCCTGAAGCCTGCTACAGTGAAAGTGGTCTGATACATCCACCAAGAGTGGCAAAATCATCACTGTTCCATTTGGGAATCATCGCTGTAACTTCACCACTGAAAGCCGCAGAGTAGCACAATTTCCACATTTGAACCTGTAACTGAAGTAGACTCGACTGCCGAAGTTTGGTCGGTGAGTAATTGCAACCCTTACTGGTGGCCCCTAGCGCATTCATCAATCTTTACGCATGTGTGGCCCCTTAGGGCCCCTATCCTTTCCACGGATAGCCTGAGCTATCAAACTATTCCCAACTCCAGGAACCTGTTCAGCCCTCTCGAGAATACCCTCCAAAAATAGTGGGAATTTATTCTGTATCACCTCACCCACCTTCCTGAGCTGCTGCAGACCCTACAAGAGACCCTGTTTTCGCCCATCTGCACTTCTGCGTGCACCAGCATTGCAAGTAAATTTGAGCAACAAGCTCCAGTCTTCTTAGAGACTGGACTGCCTTTCAGATAGAATTGTGATTACTGCAGAATTGCCTAAAGGCTCATTGCACTGCCTTCTTCATTCCCTGTTTAGGTTGTGAACCTATTCTGTGCATTTAACCCTTTAGGCCACTTGGTCTTGTATATATGTATTTTAGTAAGATTGTGTTGGCTTAAAAAGTATTACTGTGATTATTACTGTGTATTGAACTTCAAAGGCCTTGAATAATTGTACTTATTGTACTTATATTTTATATATATATATATATATATTCACCTGTCTGGGAGTTATTTCTAAGTGTCCTTTACTCTCTGTGCTCATTGAGGTCTTTCAGTCACCCTCACCCCTCCTGAGACCTAGTCTTGACCTCCGCCAAAGCTACCTTGATTGGTCTGGCTTGTCCAGAATGTTACCCTGTTCTAAGAAACTAAGTGGGCTTTCTGAACCTCTGCCCACCAGGTCAGAGTACAGAAATCCATCTTAGCAATGTTCTTAACAATGAATGTTCTTGTATCCAATACAAACCTCTATAGATGTTTGTTAGTGGACAATCAGGAACAAAGACATCTTTTTTAGTTCATGAATTGAGAGCAATGGTGCAAAATGTAACCGATTGCTCTCTGTCATGTATTGTAACTGCTCCAACAGGTTTAGTAACATTCAACATAGGTGGTGTTACTTTGCATCAATTGTTGATGCTACCAGTGGAGCATGACAACAAACCTAAGTATCGAAAACTTTTATCAAGTGCAGAACAAGAAGTATGAAAAGTTCTAAGAAAATGAAATACCTTGATTGTGATGAAGTATGTTTGGTGTCTAACTTGATGCTAGCTAGCATTCATTTGTGAATGCAAGAGGTCTTGAAGAGTGACTATGATGTTTTGTTTGGAAGTAAACATGCCCTTGTTTCAGAGATTTGTTGCAATTAACTCCTGTGAAAGGTCAACTAGTTTCCAAGATGCTGCAATCTAAGGATAGTCAATAAACCATAGAATTGGTCATTTTAACCTTCGCAATTGTGTTGAATTCCAGGAACCTACCATTAATATGAGGCAATCTGCATACTTAGTGTACACAGAAATGCTTAATAAGATGTATGTAGGTATCCTTGATGAGAATATGAAACAGTCCTAAAAAGGAGACTGATTTCTTACATGTTTCATGAAGGTTGCACTGCACATGATATCATGTTCACTCTTCAAGAAAATAACATTTCTTGTGGTTATTTGATGTGTACACTTGGTGAGTGCGGCACGTTTAACTCTGCAATGCTGCTTTCTGAGAAGCAAGAGATTGTAGAGATAAAACCATGCAATGTTTTAGATGTCCATCTTATTCCATTAGAGTTTGATGAAAGAGCAAAGGCTTGATTAATTCAATTAGGTAGTTTCATTTCTAAAGCAACACGTGTAAAACGGTGCATCAATGCACACGTAATGTTATAGAGGAGCTTGAATGTAGAAATTGGTCTAGTTAGTGGTGCAATGGGAAGAGTGGTTACATTTCACACTTTTCCTCACAGTACAAATAGTGAACACATTATTGTAAAGTTTGATCATGAAGAGGAACCTCATTTGATTTCTTGGACCTCTGCAAGCTTCATGCTATTTAAGAATACCTTTGTGAGAAGAATATTCATTGTGCTCTGCATATGCAATTTCTATTCATAAATCACAAGGGTTGACTTTAGAAGCAGCACTAATTGATATTGGTCATACAGTGTTCAAAGAAAGAATGTCATATGTAGCCCCTGTCAAGTGTAAAAAATATGAATAAACTTTGATGAATCGAAAGTGACAGCTGACATTTCCTGCTTTGAAGATTATAATAGATTATGTGTACTTTATGTTCCTCACCTTGACCATATACCTCTTCCTGCTAAGTACATAGCAAGAAAAATAAGGAACCAGTGAAGCTACATTCAAATAAAGTGTTTTCTCGTAAGTGTGCAAAACAAGAGAATCTAGCAATATTGGAAAGTCAAACAAATATGACATGCTCCCACTGCAGATTTAGTAATAACATAGGAGTTGAATGCTATTCAAATGTAGCTTTGTGCATTTTGTTTCAAATGAAACCAATGATGCAAGAAATAGCTTCAAACAGCTATGTGTGGAACTTTCAATTCCTGGAGTATCTGTAGATGAAAGACCACACAATTCACATTTGTCAATGTCAATCCAAAGTATAGTAGCTGTTGCAAGTGGAAGTGAACATATTTCTTAAAATACACAGGATGACAGTCAAGAATGTGTAATGACTATTTTCCAGGTGCTAGTGCAGGAACAGTTAATGCAGATAGATATGTAGGAATTTCTTACGAGTGAAAGCATGAGTCTTCACAATGTTATGAAATGTAAATTACTCGAGATGTTACAAAAAGGTTGTTATGCCTTCCTGTTCCTAATCAGAAAAGGTGATTTTTTTCTGATCTCACAACACAAGCTTTTCATGATATGCAATGCAGCGACTGTGGTTTAATATATAGTCAAATAGAAACGGAGTATAGGTGGGCACTACGGAATACGTACTGTAGACAAGTTCAATTTATGTAGATATGAATCTTAAAGTTACTTCATCCTGGAGCTACCAGTTTAGAAAAGGTGCTTTGGCATCCGGACCTCACAATATAGAAATAAAGAGAAAATAAGGTAATCGTACCTTATTTAAAACTGGTGCTCACAGTTGACCCTCGTCAGGGTTGCACGAATAGTTCAATTTGCTAATGAGTTATTTATCTATTCATCAAACAGATAGTCAAAAATCAGGTCATTCAAAGTTTCTCAAGAGAAATGTTAAATTCACATTTCAATTCTCATATCTTGATTTCACTCTTTTTAAGTGAGGCATCCCATGAATGCGTGGGACTATTAGTGAGTTAGTACATATGCCTAGGCATTTCGGTCTATGACCATCTTCAGGGCTGTACTAATATGTAATCTCACAACTCTGTATAATTATGTCAAGTAGGATAACACACCACATTTAAATTGAAAATGTATAGATGTAAATATGAAACACATACCCCAAGTAGATCAGGAATAATAAAAAGAAAAGAAAGACAGGAGCAAGAATTATAATAATGCCGTTCAAAATAGACAACCCATAATACTATGTCATTCACATTCACATATTGTACCTTGTGTGCTGTTAAAATTCTCCTGGAAAGTGTATATATTTCTCATATCGTCCAGAGCCGCTGTTAAATGCGAGAGAGAAAGACTGTCAATGTGCTGTGGAGTACACGGGCGGTATAATCTCTGTGTTATGTCTGGCTTTGTGTATGTAAGTATGTAATTATGTATTTTTATGATGTACCTAATATGTATTTTTTCTGTTATGTACAAAGTATGGAAGTAGCTTTGCAGGTGAACGAGAACTTGACATTTTTGCACATCTATTTAGAATTTGCTGCTCCAAAACCATGTTTATAGTAACCTAAAGGTTTAGTGTAGCTGCTGTACTTTATTAAGGAGATTCACACCCATGGAAGGTTGCTCAGCCAATCAGGGGGCTGTAACAGTGGGAAAGAATATACATTCCCTGTCTGCTAGCCCAGACACATAATGCCCTTCCCCAGGTGGCACCATTTATTTTTAATCTGGGGAGGGAACAGGGAGCTTCTCATCTCAAAATCCCCCAATTATTTCTGCCACCCTCTGCCTCCATCCCTACTTACTTGTGGTCTAGAGATCCAATCACTCCTCCAGTCTCCTGGCCACTGCCATAGGCATGGAAAAGGAACTTAGTCAATTTTCCATATGGCAGCAGCCAACACCCACCCCCTCATCGGAAATCTTGTAGGGGTAAAAAAAGGGGTATTCCCCTGATAAACCCTGATTTCTGAATGGCTTTCGCCCTCTTTGCAGGGGGCTGAAATGGCCATTAAAGTACCACAGATGTAACCAAGGCTGTTGCCGCACTCGGGGGTACTTTGGTGGTCTATTACCAGCCATGTCAGGTCCCCACCACTGGGGTGAAAGCTACAGTCATGTATAGAACATGTATGTTTTAGCAATACTTATTGTATGTACTGCTGACGTTTTTTTTAGAAAATACTATACAGTTAAGTTATTATTATTATTTTGAATAGTATTGTTTTAGATTATTACTATGTTAAAATTTAGTTTAGAGAGTAGAGTTCTTTTAATTTTTCAAATGAGAAGTTTTTTTCCTCTACCCAATGATTAATAATCACTACCTTAATTGGTTGAGTACTCGAATATTGCTTTGTCTTTCACAGATGTTATGGAGACCGAGCAGACAAAATGAGGCACCTATTAAAGAAATTAGGTAAGTTATTTTGAATTACACATCAAAACAAAATGTTCATAGTAAGCTATTAAAAGAACTTGACATTCAAGGAAAAACCTTCAGTTGCAGGGACGTTAAGGTGAGAACTTAATGCAAAACAACCACTGAACTTTAGCTAAAGTCACATTAACTTTGCGCCCCCTGTCAGCAAGCGTATGACCACAATGATGAAATCACAGACGACACCACTGATGACACCACCAATTTCATTACAACAGTAACCGGCACTAAGCATGGCCTTCAACCATGGTCATTGGGCACGGCCAAATGTATTTTAACACATTAATGGGCCACTAGACATGACCTTCGGCCATGGGCAATGGAAAATTAGGTATTTTTACAATGTTCTCAGTAAAACGCATTTCCAATATTTTTTCATGCAATATTTATTACACATTGTAATTGTACGTCACTGTTATTTCAACAATAAAATCACAGTGAACCTTTATGTCTAATGCCATTATTGATATAGTCTGGTATAAAAAATATAATGAGTGTGACCAGTGATGGCATCAGTGATGTCATCTGTGATGTCATCAGGGATCACATAGAAGATGTAATTAGTGATGTCATTAGTTATGCCATCTGTGATGTCATCTTTGTATTCATAAGCTGCACAACAGGGGGCATGAAGTTTAGCTGGCTTTAGCTGAATTGCAGGGGTTTCGTTGCATTACATTTTCAAATAAATGTCTCTGAAACTAAAGATTAATGATTATTCCTTGAATATATGATAGAGATTAGCTCAATATGGCATTGTATCAGGTTGAAAATTCTAATTCCAAGTTCAAACTGCCTTATTAATTCACATATTGTCAATGTAATGCCAGTTTCAACAATGACATGACTATGTGGCCTCATTAAAAACATTGTCAAGCTGATATCTACATTTCCTCAGAAATGACACCAGTATTGCGTTGGTGAAATTCAAGGCTTAATATATTGGGCTTTTATGTTCTTGGCAAAAAAAGTGTCATACCAGACTCAACAATGTGACACCCTATTCAGCATTATCGCATGTCCACTGGAAAGCGGCCACCATGTCTGGAAGAGCTTTGCTCTCCACTACGAATGGGACATTTGACGTGTGTGGCATGTTAAATCCATATGGAGAGGTATGCCAGCACTGGTAGAAAAGAACATTTAGCTTGATAGCTGCAGCATGTAGCAGGCATCAGGTTTTTTAATGGTCAGCCAATTTTGCAGGTGCACCTTGGCTCATCCATAATGGACAATGCTCATTATGAATAATTCACCACTAGATACATCTATTTGATAATCCAGCCTCTCATGTGTCCTTTTAACACAGATATTGTTAGAGGCCAGAAGAGTCGTTCTTCCCAAATCTGGGGCATATAAAACACATTTTGAGCAAGATGACCTGTTGGGGTGAGGCACTGGAAAGGATTACCACAGTACTTTATTGAATAAAGTGTACCATTAAAGGCATTTGCAAGCCAACTTTTAATAAAGAATGTTCTGCTTTAAAAATACCATACACTGGGGGTCGTGGCTGGGTGCTGACAACGATGGCTGCGCAATTGTTACTCTCCCACTGTCATGATATTTATGTCTTTGATGTGACATATTTATATGAATATCAGCTGACAAAAGTTATACGATGTGCTTCGCACTTACTCAAGGATGATGTTTATCCAAAAAGTGTAGGTTGCAAAGTGCTCTGGATGCTGTCATCATTCGGTGGTGAATTCCTCTCGGGCACCTGCTGAAACTCGACATCTGCAGTGCTCACCTCTTAAAGGGAGGAGCCAACGAGATGGCAGGGCATGCGATATTGTAGTGTGTGCAAGGGGTGCCACATATCCATCGATTAAAACATAACTCGGTCATGTTACTTAACACATCAGCAGTTATGTGAGGAAACACTGAGATACGTACAATCAAATGGCAACTGAAAAGGTGCCCAAAACAGGTCAAGCCATAAGGAGCTCACTAACCCTTTCAGCAAACTTGAAAATAATCAAAAGTGACTCTCCATCTCATAATTTGTATCCTGCAATGGAAGCTATCTTATCTGAGCTGAGAGCCCTAAAGCCCTTCATGGAAATCACTAATAATAAGCTGCAACAACCAGATGATAGGTGGACCTCCTTTGAAACAAGAACTGATGAAGTAGAATAGTGAATCAGTAATGTGAAGGATGTGACACTATATTTGAGAAATCTGCTTTACAACTTTAAAAGCAAAATAAGGAACTAGAAAACAGAGGGAGAAGGAATAATATTCACATTTATACGCCTCCTCAAGGATCTGAAGGTGATGATCTGGTCCTGTTCCTCAAGAATATTTTACCTCGGATTCTCAAACTGGAAAATTCAACTGTTTTCAACATCCAGAGGGCCCACAAAATTTGCACCAAAATCTATGAGAATTCGCAGAGCAAATCTTCACTACACACTTTGTTTTTTTATCTACTCAAATACACCTATGTGCAATTTGTTCATTAGCAAAGCTAAAGACACTAACCACTTCTAGAAAAGTCATAGAATTTTTATATCACAAGATTTACCTGCACAGGAAGGAATTCTTATCATATAGATGTATCCTTAGGTAACTGAATGCTAGATTTGGTCATCTACATACATGTATCTTTAAAATCACTCTTGAATGTTAATGTTAATGTTAAAGGACATTTGTACCGCGCACTATCACCACCGGAGTGGTCCCCTGGCACTCTGGCGGCTCTGAAAGATGGAGGGGGAGGTGGGTTAGTGGGTGAAGGCTGGAAAAGTGCAAGATTGTAGTGATGTGCTGTTGGCAGCCTCAGCCCGGTGGTTCCGTCGGCTGGGCCTGGGGTGTATGCGGCCGGTAGTCGTCGTGTGCTGATGTGCGAGTCTATGTGTGTTTGTGTTTTGTTGATGCAGTGTAGTGAAGTTTGTGCGGTTTGTTGTGCTGGAGGTTTGTGGTTGTGTTTGGTTTGGAGTTTGAGAGGTGTATGCAGAGAAGGAAATTGTTAGTGGTATTGGTTAGTTGGTATCTCTACCCTGGATTGACCAGTTGGGCTCGTGTAATCATGCACGACGGGGTGCTTGCACACCCTGTGCCTCAGAAGGTGCCCGTTTTGCATTCGAGGCCCCTTGAGCATTTAGCTGTCCCCTCCATCCGCTCCCTCAATAACTTTGCATGCTCCTCACCACCATCCACATGACCAGCGCACCTGCTGTTTGAAGGCAAAACATCAGTATTCAAGAGGTCAGTAGATTTGGAGGCCTTTATTAGAATTCCTAAAATGGAAGGTATGGACACAACAATGACTGCTCAACAACCTTTTTTCCTAGTCTTGCAATGGGATTATTTAATTGATATATGTCTTATGAACTGACAGAGACCACTTCATTATCTTAATGCATTGTAGGGTGGACGATACTGGGCATCATTTTTCCTCTTTCTTTTTGTGGCTCGCTGCTCCATCTCCCATTCTCACACAAATCAGCAAGTGTGAATGAGCCTCTTCTGAGGCTCTGGTTTCATTATAGGATTATAGGAGGAACGTTGTATTGATATCTTTGATTTTGCTAATGTTGTAACTACATTATTTTTATATCACACTGTGCAGATATCTCTTTCCCTCTTTTCCCTCTGTACTGTTTCCCTTTGTTATTTGTGGTAATACTGGCTTATATCATCTCACTGGCAGCATGTGGCATGTCCAATATTTCTGACTAATAAGACATTTTATTGCTTATATTGTATATGGAACAATCTCTTGTATTGTTTGTGTGTAGATCCAATACATTACATTTAAATGTATTAGATGAAATGTTGAAAGCATCAATAACCCAATGAAAAGGCAAAACATTTTGGCATACATGAATAGGTTCAAACCCTTGGTTGCCTGTCTTAAAGAAACCCATCTCCCCACACCGGAGCCCGGTAACCTAAAGAAATTGGGGGAGCAGGGAGGTGATTTCAAGTCAAGCTGATGGAAAGAAAAATGGTGTTGCTAGTCTGATCAATGAAATGCTAAAGTACACAATTTTACAAAGATACTCGGATTTACAGGGCAGATGGGTTGTAGTTAGGATTCAAATTGACTCCCAAATATTATCTATCTTTAACATATATGGGCCTACAAATCCTAACCCTGACTTTTTATCTATATCAAAAATAACATTATACAATCTGACCTACCCAATCGCATGGTATGTGGAGCGATCAATAACATAATAGTTCTCTTTTTAGACAGAATATGCAAGTGTATTTCTAAATAAAATAGAACACATAAGGATTTTTCTGATGCTTTTCAGAACTTAGGCTCATCACACTGACTTAGATTACACATTTCACTCAATTTCACACAACACTCAATCTCTCATTGATTCTATTTATTTATGTTTCTAGGGTTTTAACTCCTGCTTCAAAATACTCACATATTGAATGAACAGTTATTTCCGACCATGCCCCGGTCATTTCTACACTCGATATGGATGGTGTTCACATACATATGAACAGATGGAGGTTTAACAGCTCTCTGTTAGTGGACAATGAGTTTGCGCAGTCATAACTTAATTTCCATCAGCAATATATCAAATATAACAAAGATGATGATACATCACATTTTACTAATTGGACACTTAGAAAGCTGTATTGAGAGGTCATGTCATATAATATGTAAGTAGGATAAAGAAACAAATGAAAAAATAACTAGTGTCCATCTTTGACAAACTAAATAACCTATAAAAAAACATATAATAGCAAGCCAGATTAAGGTATATTACGTAACATCTTATCACTGCACTATGACATTCATTTTAAAAAAACAAACAATCTTGTGCACAATTCATAAGAGTTCCAAAAAGGACTCTAAAGTACTAACCTCATATCATAAAATTAAAGAAAACAGGAACATAATTTCATCTATGAGAGATGACCATGAACAGTGGTTTCTTCAGATCAAGCCATTTTAGAAACCTGTACAACATTTTATAAAAAATAATATGAGTCTGAACATAATAATTATTATCTAGACTTTAAGTCCTTTTTCCAATCGGTGGGCAGACATTCTTACCCTCAATTAGACTTGAGTGCCTTAAAGGCGCCCATACATATGGATGAAATCCATCAGGCTATCTGGGATCTGCATAAAGGTAAGGCACCAGGACCTGATGATTGTTCTAATGCTTTATTTAGCCATTTTTCATCAAGTCTGGCCCCTAAACTGTTTGTATTATTCTCACACTTCCATGATATCTGGAATACTAAAGGCTCTTTCTCTAAAGCGCTGCTCATTCGTTTCCCTAAAATGGGTAATGACAGTACTTGTCATAAGAATTACAGAACAATTTCATTACACACTACATATTGCTAAATAGGCATGAACATACTAGCCAACGGAGTTGAATCCTCCTTACTACAATTAATCAAACCTCAACAAGTAGGTTTTGTTAAAGGCTGGGTTATGTCTGCCAATACTAGCTTATTTTTGATTAATTACATATTGTTAAGAAAAACCGTAACGCAAAGGATAGCTATCCCGCATTTGCAGTTAGATGAAGAGAAAATGCCGAGAAAGCCTTTGCTAGGGTTGAGTGGGATTTTTTATTTGAATCACTAAAATGGCATGGTCTTTGACTGAATTTTATATCCTTTGTTAAATTATTATATTTCAATCCTAAAACATACATTTTTATAAATGGCCAATGTTCCCCATATTTCCCATTTAATAGAGGCAATCACCAGGGGTTTCCCTTACCACATATCCTTTTCATTCTCTCTATGGATCCCCTGCTAGAAGGTGTCTCTTTGTCCATGGTATAATATGCAGAAACTTGGAGGTTATAGCTATAGCCTATGCAGACAACATTATCATTTTCATTTAATAAACAAATAATAACTTTAAGAACCAACTAGAAATCATTCAATTATTCTCTGATGTATTCGGATATAAAAATAATTTCGAAAAAATCAAAAATCTTACCCCTAAACCCATTGAGTCTCAAGCATGAAATTCAAATTCCAAGGCTTCAAATAGTGACAACATCCTAATGAATATGTGGACATTGTGATTTACTCCTCTATTGAAAAATCCATAACATTTATGGAAATGTATTAGAGACTCAATTGCCTCTTGGTCTCCACTATATGTATTGTGGTGGGGAAACAGTGAAACCATTAAAATGATGCTATCTCCTGCTATCACTGCCATCTTCCTTTTGTAAAGATTTCAATACTATTTTATGTAACATTGCATGGGTAGCAAAAAACAAGAACAAATATCCCAGACTAAATTATGCAACTCTCAAGACCATGGGGCAGTCATATTATCTAATTGCACTCAAAGAAGCTCATTCTTGGTTTTCCAGTGACATTTCTTTTGATATTCCTGATGATATTCCTGTTAGGCTACGGGCTGAAAGGGAAATCACTTGGTTGATATTGGTTAACGATCGTGTGTTCATTTTCAATACATCTTTGTATGCTTACTCTAAACTGATCTGATTAACAATGACGATACTTAAATGTTTGATGTCACATATTAATAACTCATATAACTCCCTTTCTCCTTATCTCTGTTATAACAACAAAATCATGGTGAGGGGTAGAACCCTTTTTTGGAAAGCATGGGCTTGTGATGAATAGCCCTCTTGCATTCTGACCTTCACCAATATTGTAAACATATTGCATCCATTGATAAACTTTTGTTAGTGGAAAATGTGTTCATCCCTGAGTAGTCAAAAATAAAATGTTTGAATCTATAACAGCATTTAGAGCTTCAAATTTCTATCAGCTAACTAACATAGTCCAAGATATAAAATGCCAATTGAAGTACAATGGTAACATGGTTGCAGTACGGAACTTTAATGTAATGAATGGTCTGTTACCTGGAAGAAAATTAAACAAGTGTCTACATTAGCTAATGTAAGTCAAACATTATGTGGGTAATTCATAAATTCCCACGCAGAAGTAGCGCACACTTGCGCCAGCTGCCTGTGCCAAAGCCCATTTTGACGCACCGCGTATTCATGGATTTAAACATCAATAACCAGCAGTGGCGCAGCATGGTGCAGCGAACCTGCAGCGCCGTTTACGCCCCATCCCCGCCCCATATGCCAAAAACATTGCACAAATCCCCTACATGGCACAAAACTACATGCACTAAAAACGCCACTCAGCCCTGACGCAACAACCCAATTGCATGTAAAACTCCCAGCGCACCCCTCGGAATATGCGTACCCCACTCGCGCCAGCAAAATCATGTGTAAAACTCCCCACGCACCCCTCTGAATATGCGTAACCTGCTCGCGCCAGCAAAATTGCATGTAAAACTCCCTGCGCACCCCTTGGAATATGCGTACCCTACTCATGCCAGCAAAATCGTGTGTAAAACTCCCTGCGCACCCTTCGGAATAGGAGAACTCTGCATGCGCCAGCAAAATCGCATGTAAAACTCCCCGCGCACCCCTCAGAATACGCGTATCCTGCTCGCGCCAGGGAAATCGCGTATAAAACTCGCAGCACACCCCTCGGAATATGCATTCTCCGCTCGTGCCAGAAAAATCACGTGTAATTCTTACTCCCGTACCCCCAGATTCATGCAGCAGTGTGTTGAGGAGCCACATGCACCCCCTGCAGCCAGACCAAGCCACAGGGGTCCACCCTACACCTCTCCCCATGCCCCACAGGCAGCCCATCACCCCTCCCCATGCCCCGCAGGCAGCCCATCCACCCTCCTCATGCCCCGCAGAAAGCCCATCCACCCTCCCCATGCCCTGCAGGCAGGCCAGATGGCACCATGCACTTGGGAGCCCTGACTCATGCCCCCTCCATTGACGGGCTCCTGCCAGCAGGCCACAACCGACTCATGTCTCCCCACACCCATTGACAGGCACCTCTCGGAATATGCGTACCCTACTCATGCCAGCAAAATCGTGTGTAAAACTCCCTGCGCACCCTTCGGAATAGGAGAACTCTGCATGCGCCAGCAAAATCGCAAGTAAAACTCCCCGCGCACCCCTCAGAATACGCGTATCCTGCTCGTGCCAGGGAAATCGCGTATAAAACTCGCAGCACACCCCTCGGAATATGCATACTCCGCTCGTGCCAGAAAAATCACGTGTAATTCTTACTCCCGTACCCCCAGATTCATGCAGCAGTGTGTTGAGGAGCCACATGCACCCCCTGCAGCCAGACCACGCCACAGGGGTCCACCCTACACCTCTCCCCATGGCCCACAGGCAGCCCATCACCCCTCCCCATGCCCCGCAGGCAGCCCATCCACCCTCCTCATGCCCCGCAGAAAGCCCATACACCCTCCCCATGCCCTGCAGGCAGGCCAGATGGCACCATGCACTTGGGAGCCCTGACTCATGCCCCCTCCATTGACGGGCTCCTGCCAGCAGGCCGCAACCGACTCATGTCTCCCCACACCCATTGACAGGCACCTGACAGCAGGCCCGACTCATGTCCCCGTAACCCACCCCCATTGATGCACACCTGCCAGCAGGCCCCGACTCATGTCCCCCTACCCCACCTCCATTGACGGGCACCTGCCAGCAGGCCCGACTCATGTCCCCCCACCCCATCCCCATTGATTAGCACCTGCCAGCAGACCCCAATTCATGCCCCCCCAATTGACAGGCACCTGCCAGCAGGCCCCGACCCATGACCCTCCATCCTACCCACATTGATGGCCACCTGCCAGCAGGCCCCATCTCATGTCCCCCCACCAGACCTCCATTGACGGGCACCTGCCAGCAGGTCCTGACTCATGTCCCCTCACCCCACCCCTATTGACGGGCACCTGCCAGCAGGCCCCGACTCATGTCCCCCACCCCACCCCCATTTACGGGCAACTGCCAGCAGGCCCCGACTCATGGACCTCCAACTAACCCCAATTGATGAGCACCTGCCAGCAGGCCCCGACTCATGTCCCCCCACTAATTGACGGGCAACTGCCAGCAGGCCCCATCTCATATACCCCCACCCCACCCCCATTGATGGGCACCTGCCAGCAGGTCCCGACTCATGTCCCCTCACCCACCCCTATTGACGAGCACCTGCCAGCAGGCCCTGACTCATGTCCCCCACCCCACCCCCATTGATGGGCACCTCCCAGCAGGCCCCGACTCATGGAGCTCCACCCAACCCCAATTGACGAGCACCTGCCAGCAGGCCCCGACTCATGTCCCCCCCACCAATTGACGGGCAACTGCCAGCAGGCCCCGTCTCATGTACCCCCACCCCACCCCCATTGACGGGCACCTGCCAGCAGGTCCCGACTCATGGACCTCCACCCAACCCCAATTGACGGGCACCTGCCAGCAGGACCCGACTCATGTCCCTCCACCGCACCCCCATTGATGGGCAACTGTCAGCAGGCCCCGACTCATGTCTCCCATTCACACCCCCATTGACGGGCACCTGCCAGCAGGCCCCGACTCATGTAAACCCACCCCACCCCCATTGATGGGCACCTGCCAGCAGGCCCCAACTCATGTCATTCCACCCCACCCCCATTGATGGGCACCTGCCAGCAGGCCCCGACTCATGTCCTCCCACCCCACCCCCCATTGGTGGGCACCTACCAGGAGGCCCCGACTCATGTCCCCCCACCCCACCACCTTTGATGGGCACCTGCCAGCAGGGGCCGACTCATGTCCCCCCACCCCACCCCTATTGACAGGCACCTGCCAGCAGACCTCGACTCATGTCCCCCCCAATTGACAGGAACCTGCCAGCAGGCTCCGACTCATGTCCCCCCAAACACTACCTCATAACTATACAGACCCATGGCCCCAATGCCAACCCAAATCCCACACCCCGACCCCCAGTACAAACAGCCAACGATCCACTGCACCCACTCCCAAGTAAATTACCCATTCCATGATAGTCTGAAAAGAACCAACATGCCCGTCAACAAATGTCCTACAGAGCCACACAGTGGTGACACATGACTTAGCCAATACTCATGGAGACGTGCACAAAATAAATCATAGTACACCACACCAATAATGTTGAATTATGAAGCATACAGCCCCCCAACTACGGAAATGCGCAAAAATAAAACGCCACTCATCCCTGACGCAACAACCCAATTGCGTGTAAAACTCCCAGGGCACCCCTCGGAATGTGCGTACCCTGCTCGCGCCAGCAAAATCATGTGTAAAATTCCCACGCACCCCTCAAAATATGCACACCCCGCTCGCGCCAGCGAAATCACATGTAAAACTCCCCGCGCACCCCTCACAATATGCGTACCCCGCTTGTGCCCGAAAAATCACGTGTAATTCTCACTCCCGTACCCCCAGATTCACTCATAGGTGTGTTCAGGAGCCACATGCACCCCCTGGTGCCAGACCATGCCACAGGGGTCCACCCTACACCCCTCCCCATGCCCCACAACCAGCCCATCATTCCTCCCCATGCCCCGCAGGCAGCCCATCCACCCTCCCCATGCCCCGCAGGCAGCCCATCCACCCTGACCATGCCCCGCAGGCAGCACATCACCCCGACCATGCCCCGCAGGCAGCCCATCACCCCTCCTCATGCCCTGCAGGCAGCCCATCCACCCTGACCATGCCCTGCAGGCAGCCCATCTTCCCTCCCCATGCCCTGCAGGCAGGCCACATGGCACCATGCACTTGGGAGCCCTGACTCATGCCCCCCATTGACGGGCTCCTGCCAGCAGGCCCCGACCGACTCATGTCTCCCCACCCCTATTGACGGGCACCTGACAGCAGGCCCCGACTCATATCCCCCCACCCCACCCCCATTGATGGGCAACTGCCAGCAGGCCGCGACTCATATCCCCCCACCCCACCCCTATTGACGGGCACCTGCCAGCAGACCCTGACTCATGTCTCCCCCAATTGACAGGAACCTGCCAGCAGGCTCCGACTCATGTCCCACCAAACACCACGTCATAAGTATACAGACCCATGGCCCCAATGCCAACCCAAATCCCACACCCCGACCCCCCAGTACAAACACCCAATGATCCACTGCACCCACTCCCAAGTAAATTACCCATTCCATGATAGTCTGAAAAGAACCAACATGCCCATCAACAAATGTCCTACAGAGCCACAAAGTGGCAACACATGACTTAGTGTAATAAACACCGTCCAGATGAGGACACAGCGCGGCGATCTGGTGGCGCAATACCAGTCTCCTTCCTGTAACATGGTGGATTTCAGTACTGCAGGCGGCGGACTAGTGTTGCAGGCAGTGACTGACCTACCCATGGCCACGCCCTCCGACGCACGCAACGTTTATCAGGAGACGGCGAAGGCAGTTCAATGCGTTGCTACTCTCCATCGAGTCCAGTTACGCTCCGTGAGTTTGTTTACTAACTGCTTACTACTACTCCTTGCAACACCTTAGAGTTATCTTTCTTTTACATCCGTCTTGATAGTCACTTTAACCCTTTGTCTGACTTTCGTCCCAACCATTCTCTCAGCCATCTGGAAAGGAATCCCTTCTCCACTCCAGAATACTTTCGCCAGCACAGCTTGGCAGAGACGCCTCCTTTGACAACAAACGCTCGCTGATCGGGTAGGTCTCCTCGTATTCTCCCGATCCGCTCTCTCTTCGCAATGTGGTGAGAATCTTGTGGCTTCATATATAGATCCTCCTTCACTGTTTTCCTACAGGCAAAAGCTTCAATTCTTCCACAAGGGATGCAACTCTCTTAGCTATTTATTTCAACCCATGTTCGGGACAGATCGCTTGCCACCATCCTTCTTTGAGGGTAAGATTCTCCAAGAGTTTCTCTAGGAACTTAGTTTAAGATCCCTCTTCTATCCGGTTCTTACTCCTCTGCTTCTTTTACAGTCTCTTGGTCAGTTCCTACTAGCACCCCGGGTCTGAGATTGGGGCCACGCCTTTCCTCTTTTGGAGCATATCTGTTGCTAGATCTGGGTAAGCCTCCCAGTTCCTCCTTCTTCTACTCCATTCTTGTTTATATGAATGTGTTTGTGGGTTAAACTTAAATGTCCTCTTATGTTGTTTCTCGTTTCCAATAGTCCTTACTGACTGCGTGAAGATCATTTATCACATTGAGAAGTAACATCTGTATCATCCAGATCATCCCTGGGGAGCTGTTATCAGGAAACCTCGAACCCTAGCAGCTCTTCCCGGCAGAGGGTTTTTTCCCCTACAAGGGGTTTTCCCTGGAGGGCTCACCCCTGGCTGGACCTTGTAGTTCCGGTCAGCGGAGGGACTTCTAGGTATTTCCCCATTCTCGTCCTATTCAAAGGAGAAGTCCTAAGGAAAAGATTCAGGTAGGTGTTTCCTATTTTTTGTTAAAGCCATGCTAAAATATTTGTGTGATAATTATTACAGTTAGCAAAGCCCAAAAAGAAATAGAGAGAAAGTATTTTGACACGGCTTGGACATATCTAGGTGACACCTAGAGTAGGGTGGATCAGCAAATCCAGCAGCTAAAAGCTGCGGTACAAGCTTTAACTTCAGAAGTTCAGACCCTCAAGCAGGAAAATGCTACACTATTACAGAATCAGCAGCAGGCAGTCCAACAGGCTGCCCAGCAACAAATTGCACAACAGCAGGCTGTACAGCAGGCTGCAAGTGGGAGGATCCCTCAGTGTTCGGAGGTTCCCCCTGGGGCTCTACCAAGGGGACAGTTTGATGGGAACCCTCATCGGGTAAAGGAATTTCTCGATGCTTGTACCGTACAGTTTGCTTTCAAACATGCCTTTTTTCATAATGATAGGGACCGGGTTGGTTATATGATTTCTCAAATGTCGGGACCAGCCTTAGCTTGGGCCACCCCATTGGTTACTTCCAATAATCAAATTCTTGACTCCTACACGGCATTCAGTAACAGCATCCGAACCATGTTCGCTAGGCAGGAAATAAGGGTGGCCTCTCAAGAACACTTGCTAGATCTCAAGCAAGGGGACCAAGACATACTAACCTACATCACCCGGTTTAAACAGATGGCTAGCGAGACAACATGGTCAGACAATGCCCAGGTTACAATGTTCCGTAGAGGTCTGTCAGAGGAGCTGTAAGATGAGGTCTCCAGGGTACCTCGCCCATCATCCTTGGCAGAATTAGAGGCGCTGGTTATGCAGTTGGATTATAGAATTCGAGAACGGAACAATGAAAGACGAAAAGGCAGAGTCTTATGCCCTTTTCCTTCACAGTCCTCATCGGCCACTAACAAAACCAGTACAGAAGAACCTATGCAACTGGGAACCACTACTCGTCGAGGTCCTTTATCTGCAGAGGAGCGTACCCGGAGGAGAACCAATAACTTGTGCATGTATTGCGGACACATACTCATGTGGTACAAGATTGTTCCGTCGCTCCCCCTAGAAAGTCAGGAAACGCCAACGCCCGACCGTAGGAGGAACCACGGTTCGGGAACCCTCCCTAGTTTCAGGTTCCTCACACAAATTGCAATATTCCCTTTGTCTCGATTCCTCTCTGACCTATATGTTGGTTCTAAAAGTAACTTTAAGATTCAGAGAACATTTCATTCCCGAGATCTCAGCATTGGTGGACAGTGGGGCCGCTGGTAATTTTGTTGATGACCAATGGGCTAGACAAAAGAACATACCCCGCTCTGCAAAGCCCGAAGCAATTCCCGTCGAGAGTGTGGGCGGGAGTCCTCTAACCTCTGGCCCAATTATGAGTCAGGCTAATCATTTGACTATGTCAATATCCTCTCATCATGAAATCATCACTCTGGACATAATCCGTGCCGCCCACTATCCCATTATATTAGGGTTGCCTTGGTTAAGAAAGCACAACCCCTTTAGTAACTGGACGGCAGGATCCCTTTTCTTAGGGTCAGAGTTCTGTGTGGGTCACTGTATTGGAGACCCGGGAAAGAAAATAGAAGCTCCAAAATTCACAGTCCTAGAGAGTCCGAGGACTAAGATTGTCAGCTACATATCGGGTCTACCGAAGGAATATCAGAATTACGCTGACGTTTTCTCTACCTCAGAATATACGAAACTAGCACCTCATCATCGCGATGACTGCGCCATTGAGCTGGTTCCTGCACAGCCTCTCTCATTTGGTAGAATGTATATTCTCTCTAACACTGAGAAAGAAGTACTTCGAGAATATTTGAACACTCATTTAAAGAACGGGTTGATTACAGAGTCCACATCCCCGGCGGCGGCATCATTATTCTTTATTCCAAAAAAGAATTCTTCAGAGCTCAGACCCTGTATAGAATACAGGGGCCTTAACAAGATCACCATTCCGGACAAATATCGAATGCCCCTAATTCCGGATATATTAGAAGCTGTCCAAGGGGCCAAGATATACACCAAACTTGATCTAAAAAGGGCGTATCATTTAATACGAATTAGACAAGGGGACGAATGGAAAACTGCATTCAGGACTCCATTTGGACACTATCAATACCAAGTGATGCCTTTTGGTCTTTCGAACGCCCCGGCAGTTTTCCAGAGGTTCATGGACCATCTCTTATCCGACCTTCTCCTTCATTCAGTTATCGTCTATCTTGACTATATTTTGGTTTTCTCAGACAATCTTCCAGATTACAAATCCCAGGTCCAGGAAGTCCTTAGCAGACTATACCAGAACCATTTATACTGCAATATGGAGAAGTGCGTGTTCCATCAACCACAGGTGACTTATTTGGGGTACATATTGTCTGCTCAAGGTATTTCAATGGATCCGGAGAAGGTCTCTGCCGTCAAAGATTGGGCAGTACCCACAAGCTGTAAAGAGATCCAGAGATTTGTGGGATTTTCTAATTTCTACAGGCAATTTATTCCAAATTTCTCCTCCCTTACACAACCCTTGACTAATCTACTAAAGAAAGGAGTTCAGTTTGTCTGGACCAAGACCACTCAAGAATCTTTTGAGGAATTAAAGAATCGGTTTACCACCGCTCCTATACTGAAGACTCCCGATCAAAATCAGGGTTTTATCATCGAGACTGATGCCTCCCAACATGCACTAGTAGCAGTCTTGCTACAACAAGATGACCAGGGCCAAGAACGAACTATCGCATACTTGTCTAAAACACTGTCCCCTTCCGAATGGAACTATACTGTCTTGGAAAAAGAACTTCTGGCTATCAAAAGAGCGTTCGAAGAATAGAGACATTTATTATTAGGGGCCGTCATTCCAGTGGAAGTTAGAACAGACCACCACAACCTGCGCATTTTACAATATGCTCAAACATGTAACAGCAGACAGGCTCGGTGGGCTCACTTTTTCTCCCCTTTTCGGATCTCCTTCTCGTTTATTCCTGGGAAGTACAATTTGCAGGCGGATGCCCTGTCTAGAAAGAACCCTACTCCCTCGAGCCTCTTCCGATCAGAACCCATCTTTTCTTGCTCCACGTTGAAGGTAAGCAAACCCTTCAAGTTTGTGACATGTCTGGAACAACAGTCTGGATCGGCAGTGTTGAAGAAACTTTCTCTGGCCCAACAGAAGACGCTGACCAGAAAGGAGGGTTGCTATTTCCATGGTCTCCAGGTTTACGTACCTACAAAAATTCTACAGAAGGAAGTGTTGAAATGGTGTCATGATTCCAAAACTTCGGCACACGAGGACGTATTACCACCCGAGAATTGATCTCCCGTTACTTCTGGTGGCCGTCGATAAGAAGGGACGTGCAACAATATGTCGATTCTTGTCCTATGTGTCTACAGACTAAGAGTCCCCGTCAACATCCTGTAGGGACATTAGTAAAGATGCCTGTACCCACGAGACCATGGCAAATTATCTCCACTGATTTCGTGGTAGATCTACCTCGCTCGGGAGGTCATTCGCACATTATGGTAACCATTGACACTTTCACTAAGATGGCACATTTCGAGCCACTAAAGGGACTTCCGTCCACAGCTCAAATGGCCCGGAGGTCTATTGACACAATATTTACCAGGCATGGATTACGGAAGTCATCATCTCTGATCAAGGGTCAGAGTACACATCAAGATATTGGAAGCAGATTTGTAAGATCTTAGGAATCACGCAAGCTTTAATTTCTGGGTATCATCCCCAAACCAATGGCCAGACTGAAAGACTCAACCAGACCTTGGAAGGTTATTTGAGAAATTACAACTCAGCTGCTCAAGATAATTGGTCAGAGTTATTACCACTGGCAGAATTTGCATACAATAATTCTTACCATTCCTCACTCAAAACCTCACCATTTTTCTGTTCATATGGATTCCATCCGACCGCATTCCCCAAGAACAAACACTCGGATGTCAAGTTCCCTGACATAGAACAGCTGATGGTACAAATTCATGATGGTCATCTCGCTGCCACAAAAGCTCTCACAGAGTCTCAAAAAAGAGTGAAGAAGTTTGCTGATCGCCTCCGGACCCCAGCTCCGGTTATCAAATCTGGTGACTGGGTGTGGTTATCCTCTTGTTTTCTCCCCAGACATCTTCGGCCCTCAAAACTTTCACCGAGATATCTGGGTCCTTTTCGAGTGGTGGCAGCTATGGGTCCAGCCGCATTCAAACTTAAACTCCCAAGGACCTGGTCCAGAATTCATCCTGTGTTCCATGTCTCCCAATTAAAACCGGATTTCCGGAGCACATTTCATCGGTACGTCCTCCACCTTTACGAGGATACTCAGGTTCAGAATATGAGGTATCAGGAATTTGTGACTCTAGATTTCACCATGGGAGATTACGGTACCTGGTTGATTGGAAGGGGTACTCCCCTTCGGACCGAACCTGGGAATCACAAAAGGCTGTTCATGCCCCTGAACTTGTACGTACTTTCCATTTGAAGCATCTTAACAAGCCAGGGGGCGGTACCCTTATGAGGGGGCATACTGTAATAAACACCGTCCAGATGAGGACACAGCGCAGCAATCCGGTGGCGCAATACCGGTCTCCTTCCTGTAACATGGTGGATTTCAGTACTGCAGGCGGTGGACTAGTGTTGCAGGCAGTGACTGACCTACCCATGGCCACGCCCCCGATGCACGCAACGCTTATCAGGAGACGGCGAAGGCAGTTCAACGCGTTGCTACTCTCCATCGAGTCCAGTTATGCTCCGTGAGTTCGTTTACTAACTGCTTACTACTGCTCCTTGCAATACCTTAGAGTTATCTTTATTTTACATCCGTCCTGATAGTCACTTTAAACTTTTGTCTGACTTTCGTCCCAACCATTCTCTCAGCCATCTGGAAAGGAATCCCTTCTCTGCTCCAGAATACTTTCGCCAGCACGGCGTGGCGAAGATGCCTCCTTTGACAACAAACGCTCGCTGATCGTGTACGTCTCTTCATATTCTCCCGATCCGCTCTCTCTTCGCAATGCAGTGAGAATCTTGTGGCTTCATATATAGAACCTCCTTCACTGTTTTCCTACAGGCAAAAGCTTCAATTCGTCCACAAGGGATGCAACTCTCTTAGCTATTTATACCGACCCACGTTCGGAACAGATCTCTTTCCACCATCGTTCTTTGAGGGTAAGATTCCCCAAGAGTTTCTCTAGGAACTTAGTTTAAGATCCCTCTTCTATCCGGTTCTTACTCCTCTGCTTCTTTTACAGTCTCTTGGTCAGTTCCTACTAGCACCCCGGGTCTGAGATCGGGGGCCACGCCTTTCCTCTTTCGGAGCATATCTGTTGCTAGATCTGGGTAAACCTCCCAGTTCTTCTACTCCATTCTTGTTTATATGAATGTGTTTGTGGGTTAAACTTAAATGTCCTCTTATGTTGTTGCTCGTTTCCAATAGTCCTTACTGACTGCGTGAAGATCATTTATCACATTGAGAAGTAACATCCGTGTCATTCAGATCATCCCTGGGGAGCGGATATCAGGAAACCTCGAACCCTAGCAGCTCTTCCCGGCACAGGGTTTTTTCCCCTACGGGGGTTTTCCCTGGAGGGCTCACCCCTTGCTGGACCTTGTAGTTCCGGTCAGCAGAGGGACTTCTAGGTATTTCCCCATTCTCGTCCTATTCAGAGGAGAGGTCCTAAGGAAAAGATTCAGGTAGGTGTTTCCTATTTTTTGTTCAAGCCATGCTAAAATATTTGTGTGATAATTATTACACTTAGCCAATACTCGAAATAAATCATAGTACACCACACCAATAATGTTGAATTATGAAGCATACAGCCCCCCAACCAGGGAAATGCGCAAAAAAAAATGCCACTCAGCCCTGACGCAACAACCCAATTGCGTGTAAAACTCCCAGCGCACCACTCGGAATATGCGTACCCCGCTCGCGCCAGCAAAAACATGTGTAAAACTCCCCACACACCCCTCGGAATATGCGTACCCCACTCGGGCCAGCGAAATCGCATGTGAAACTCCCCACGCACCCCTCGGAATATGCGTACCCCGCTCGTGCCCGAAAAATCACGTGTAATTCTCACTACCGTACCCCCAGATTCACGTAGCAGTGTGTTGAGGAGCCACATGCACCCCCTGCAGCCAGACCACGCCACAGGGGTCCACCCTACACCCCTTCCCATGCCCCGCAACCAGCCCATCACCCCTCCCCATGCCCCGCAGGCAGCCCATCCAGCCTCCCCACGCCCCGCAGTCAGCCCATCCACCCTGACCATGCCCCTCAGGCAGCCCATCACCCCGACCATGCCCCGCAGGCAGCCCATCACCCCTCCTCATTCCATGCAGGCAGCCCATCCACCCTGACCATGCCCTGCAGGCAGCCCATCTTCCCTCCCCATGCCCTGCAGGCAGGCCACATGGCACCATGCACTTGGGAGCCCTGACTCATGCCCCCCCATTGACGGGCTCCTGCCAGCAGGCTCCGACTGACTCATGTCTCCCCACCCCCATTGACGGGCACCTGGCAGCAGGCCCCGACTCATGTCCCCCCACCCCACCGCCATTGACGGGCACCTGCCAGCAGGCCCGACTCATGTCCCCCCACCCCCATTGACGAGCACCTGCCAGCAGGCCCCGACTCATGTCCCCCACCCCACCCCCATTAACGGGCACCTGCCAGCAGAGCCCAATTCATGTCCACCCCTAATTGACAGGCACCTGCCAGCAGGCCCCGACTCATGGCCCCCCATCCCACCGCCATTGATGGGCACCTGCCAGCAGGCCCCGTCTCATGTCCCCCCACCCCACCCCACCCCACCCCCATTGACGGGCACCTGCCAGCAGGCCCCGACTCATGTCCCCTCACCCCACCCCCATTGATGGGCACCTGCCAGCAGGCCCCGACTCATGTCCCCCACCCCACCCACATTGACGGGCACTGCCAGTAGGCCCCGTCTCATGTTCCCCCACCCCCCCACTGATGGGCACCTGCCAGCAGGCCCCGACTCATGGACCTCCACCGGACCCCAATTGATGGACACCTGCCAGCAGGACCCGACTCATGTCCCCCCACCCCACCCCCATTGATGAGCACCTGCCAACAGGCCCGACTCATGTCCCCCCCACCAATTGACAGGCACCTGCCAGCAGGTCCCGACTCATGTCCCCCACCCCATCCCCATTGATGGGCACCTGCCAGCAGGCTCTGACTCAAGTCCCCCCATCCCACCCCTATTGATGGGCACCTGCCTGCAGGTTCCGACTCATGTCCTCCCACCCCCATTGATGAGCACCTGCCAGCAGGCCCCGACTCATGTCCCCCCACCCCACCCCCATTGACGGGCACCTGCCAGCAGACCCTGACTCATGTCCCCCCCCAATTGACAGGAACCTGCCAGCAGGCTCCGACTCATGTCCCACCAAACACCACGTCATAACTATACAGACCCATGGCCCCAATGCCAACCCAAATCCCAAACTCTGACCCCCAGTACAAACCCCAATGATCCACTGCACCCACTCCCTAGTAAATACCCATTCCATGATAGTCTGAAAAGAACCAACATGCCCGTCAACAAATGTCCTACAGAGCTACACAGTGGCAAAACATGACTTAGCCAATACTCATGGAGACATGCACAAAATAAATCATAGTACACCACACCAATAATGTTGAATTATGAAACATACAGCCCCCCAACCACGGAAATGTGCAGAAAAACACCACTCAGCCCTGATGCAACAACCCAATTGCGTGTAAAACTCCCAGCGCACCCCTCGGAATATGCGTACCCCGCTTGCGCCAGCAAAATCATGTGTAAAACTCCCCACACACCCCTCGGAATATGCGTACCCCGCTCGTGCCTGAAAAATCACTTGTAATTCTCACTCCCGTACCCCCAGATTCACACAGCAGTGTGTTTAGGAGCCACATGGACCCCCTGCAGCCAGACCACGCCACAGGGGTCCACCCTACACCCCTCCCCATGCCCTGCAACAGCCCATCACCCCTTCTCATGCCCCGCAGGCAGCCCACCCACCCTCCCCCAGCCCCGTAGGCAGCCCATCCACCCTGACCATGCCCCGCAGGCAGCACATCACCCCGACCATGCCCCGCAGGCAGCCCATCACCCCTCCTCATGCCCCGCAGGCAGCCTATCCACCCTGACCATGCCCTGCAGGCAGCCCATCTTCCCTCCCCATGCCTTGCAGGCAGGCAACATGGCACTATGCACTTGGGAGCCCTGACTCATGCCCGCCCATTGACGGGCTCCTGCCAGCAGGCCCCGAACGACTCATGTCTCCCCCCATTGACGGGCACCTGACAGCAGGTCCCGACTCATGTCCCCCCATTGATGGGCACCTGCCAGCACGCCCCGACTCATGTTCCCCTACCCCACCCTCATTGACGGGCACCTGCCAGCAGGCCCCGACTCATGTCCCCTACCCCACCGCCATTGACAGGCACCTGCCAGCAGGCCCGACTCATGTCACCCCACTCCCATTGACGAGCACCTGCCAGCAGGCCCAGACTCATCCCCAACCCCACTGACGGGCACCTGCCAGCAGGCCCCAACTCATGGACCTCCACCCAACCCCACTTGACAGGCAAATGCCAGCAGGCCCCGACTCATGTCCCCCACCCCCATTGATGGGCAACTGCCAGCAGGTCCCGACTCATTTCCCCCCACCCCACCCCCATTGACGAGCACCTGCCAGCAATCCCCGACTTATTTCCCCCCCGCCAATTGACAGGCACCTGCCAGCAGGTCCCGACTCATGTCCCCCCACCCCACCCCCATTTATGGGCACCTGCCAGCAGGCCCCGACTCATGTCCCCTCACCGCACCCCCATTGACGGGCACCTGCCAGCAGACCCTGACTCATGTCCCCCCCAATCGACAGGAACCTGCTAGCAGGCTCCGACTCATGTTCCCCCAAACACCACTTCATAACTATACAGACCCATGGCCCCAATGCCAACCCAAATCCCACACCCCGACCCCCCAGTACAAACACCCAATGATCCACTGCACCCACTCCCTAGTAAATTACCCATTGCATGATAGTCTGAAAAGAACCTGCATGCCCGTCAACAAATGTCCTACAGAGCCACACAGTGGTAATATATGACTTCGCCAATACTCATGGAGACATGTACAAAATAAATCATAGTACACCACACCAATAATGTTGAATTATGAAATGTATTAAAAAGTAAAACAAATGACAAAATGAAAACCACAGATGCAAATGAAGAAATAATAAGTGCAATAAGAAAAAGAAAGTCAAATCCAAGGAAAAAAACAAATCCAAAACTTGAAAAAATATAATTGGTCCATACCCAAAGTCCATAGAAAAAAATCAAACATAAAAAAACATTCATCCATGTGAACATCTAAAAAAGAATGTATGTACATGTCCAGAAAAATTGTAAATGAACGTCTGAAGGGTCCATTACCCCAAAACAAAAGGAAACCTACCTAAAACAATATCAAAAATACAACTATATACAAAAAGTGGAGCAAAGTCTGTGGACGCCAAATCATAATAAAAACGAATTGAAACCTAAACCTAAATAACTATATACAAAGCAGCGGGCTTTATGGCTCACTTATTGATGTCACGGGCCAGAGCATCAATGTACTCCATGTCGATGTTCCGGAGGCGGGCCTGTTCACTGGCCTCGAGATCTCACAGGGATGCTCCATTGGACTCCTCCAACTCCCCGCAAGTTGACTCGAGGCACTCAGCCCGCCTCAAAGCCCGGTGCATGGAGTTCTCCGCCCTGACCATTGTGAGCTGTGCCCTCTCCACCCGCCGCTGCTCAGCATCTATTCGCTGGCCCAACAGCTACCATACGGAAGATACTCCCAATCCTAGGTCCTCCTGCCCGAAGGTCGATGCCTGCCCTGAAGATGTAGAGGGTTGCGAGGACTCATGCCTCCTACGTTGAGCCTGCTGCCACCTTTCTGCTGCCTGCCACCGCCACCACGGCTGCCTCTGGGTAGATGGCAATGCCCGGGGCCGTCGTGCTGGTGCCCTGCTTGTATGTGCCTGCACATCGTCCGTTGCCAGGGGTCCAGTTGCTAGGGTGACCACCTGTGCTGGATCTCCGACTCCTGACTGTGGCAGAGATGGGATCTCCACCAGCCTGGCTGCGTTGGTTGGGGCAGGTCCACAGGAGGCCCTGGTGGCATCTGGGACAGAAGACGGCATGGAGAACGAGTGGCGTATAGTGTGCACAGAGGAGGAGAGCACCGCAAAACAGAGCGACACATGGTTGAAACCCCCAACCACGAACCCTCCCAGCTGGGCCACATTAGCACACATCTGTTCGTGATGACGTGTGTGGTCACTACAGGAAGCATGCATATCATCACAAATGACACGTGTGCGCAACTTGTCGGGGTGATCTCCCGGGGGTCGGCAAGGCCGTCCGTGGAGCTCTGGGGTTTGGGAGGCCCCAACTCCTCACACAATCCCCAATGAGTATGAGACACACGGACGAGCAAGGCGTTACTGCTGCTTTATTAGAAAACGGCAGGGACAGGTTCTGGGATCATAGATCATCCGTGAACACATCCCACAAGAGTGGGCTCGCAGGCCCTTTTTCATCATGTGTGACGCCTCATCGTGCATCACCGGGGAAACTTCCCCCAAAACCTAACGCCACCTTGCGTTGGCTCCCCGAGTAATAGGGTTAATATAGCAACATATAGGTGAGTTAGTGGTTGGCGGAGAAGGGGTACACTTGGGTCGTCCCTAGAAATGGTTACACCAAAAATGATACATGAGAAAGGTTAGTGATTGGCTAGGTTATGATGCCATCAGTAGTTAGCCCCCCATGTCCTGATTGGTTCATCCGCGAGCCCCCAAGCCTGGGACCATCGTCGTTCCCAGCTTGCAGTGTAAATGATGTTAGAAACAATGTGTGACTATGTGTAGTGGAGGATAATGGGCAGGTCTGCCATTTGCTGTAGGAGCGCCTTTTTCTCACTGCTGCCAGTGTCCAGTTTGTCACTTCATTGTTGCAGTCTGTGTCCCAAGCATGAGACCCCAGAGCTTCCCTGGTCCATGGTACTTGGCACCACTTCAGGTCGGCTTGGTCACATGTGGTGAGACCATGACTGGAACACAAATATGAGCATTTTATTTGTATTTTGGCTCTGAGGGGCGGTTAGTCATAGCAGGTGTAACCTTGGTTCCAAGCGCGCGGCGTGTAAGTTGCAACGTCGTGGCCTTGGCTGTGAGGTTCTCGTCAGGGTTTGTTCTGCATGATCAGCACCTTGCATCTCCATCCGAGCTGCTCAGGGCCTGCGGCTTCTGAGTTTGCAGCCTACTCTGGTGCTGAGGCCTACGTGGCCTGATCCATGACTGGCAGCATATAGTTCGCATCAAAGGGGTCGCGGTGAGCGGCAGTGGTCCTTGTACATAAGTGCCATATTTTCTCGTAGTAGTTATAGTAACGATGAAGCATTTGCAAGCATGTACACAAGCTCTTCTTGCGTCTTGCATTTCTGCAGTGCTGTAGTTTAGCCTATAAGAAAAATAACAACGATGCATCAGTGTGTGTAACGGTCGATTACGTCATGGCAGTGAGTATGTTCTTTGTGTAGAATTTGTGTGGGTCTGGCTAGCCGTGCATGGTGGCACGTGTGTTACTGTCTGTTGGCTATGTCATCATGGCATCTCTAACGATGGTGGCTTTGATTGCTGCTGTGTTAGTCGAGTTGATCCATATGGTCTATGTCAGTTTCGCCAGAGGTCCCAGCATGTGGCTTGACTGACCGTGTGAGGCGTGGCCATGGTAGATGTTGACATCCAGGGCATCTGTGAGCGGGTCGAATTCCTCTCGTGGTGGGTGCTTGGGCCGGGATGATCTTGGCCATGGTCTGGCTGAGAATGGGGGGAATGGAGCGTCCCATTTTCCCTCTTCAGTCCCCACTGTGGTCGACTTGTCGACCACAAAATTATCCACTCTCTTGTCTCCTCTTACTCACCATACCTTTGTTATCCCTGCCAGGTGTCCGTATCGGTCCACCTGATCTTCAAAAGACCAGTACATATAAACATATCCACCACCGGGCTTGCAGTAAACCCACTTCCCAACGTAGCTCTTCGGGTTTCTTGGATTTTCAACTTTGATTGACGGAGGGTACAAGTCTGCTTCTACTATTTGTTGCTGCAGTCACTCACGTTCCTTGATGATAATGTCTGCATTCCTGTCATCCTCAGCTGGCATTAGGACGTGCAAACCTATCATTTCTTCAGCAGTGTGTTTAGATCTCGTTTTCCATAACTTCATCCCCATTATAGCAGCCATTCCTAAAATCACACATCCTGCTATTACGTTGAGGCCGTCTGATAACCAAGATGGCATCCAGGACCAGAAGGATGAAAACCAGCTACCATCCTTCTTCACTCATTTTGCCTCATCTTCCATTTTAGCGTGCATCTTGGCAGGCTGTGATACTGCCTCTGATAATGTGCCGTTGTCTTCATCACTAGCAGGGTAAATGTGTAACATGAACTTCCAATTTATGCGCAAACACCTCCTTCCATTGCTGTTAGGAGGTCAAATACATATCTATTTTGTAGGGCTACTATTCGTATTACTCTTAATTCTTCTTTTATTGCGTTGAATCCATTCACAGTGGAGTTTATTGTCAGCAGGAGCTCCCACCTGGTTATCTGCAACCACTTAGCATCAGCATATGCTTGTACTCTGGGATGTATGATGGAGGGGAAGAACATGGCGGTTTTGCTGAATAATCTGTGTGCTGGTGGGATGTCACTCAGGGCTTTCTCCGATTTTCCCCATAGGTAGTTACCTGTCAGTGGTTCTCCTTGCCTCTTCATTCCGGAAAGGCGTACTGTGTCATTTTCTTGTTTCCAACCTACCATCCTCAGTGATATTTTCCTTCTTTTATTTCCTTCATCCATTTTGGGAACTTTTACAAGTTAACGTGCTTCTGTGGAACCACTAGTGATGGTACGTTGATGTGTACCATAGTACATACTCCATCCCACATTGGCGGCAGGCTGTTGTATGCTCTTGCACCACATGCCCAGTAGTGATCCATTAGTACAGCTGTTCCTGCACCCCCCTCAGGAAGCTTCACTATTCTCTGTGTGACCGGCCGTGAATTGCTGGCAGGTAAGGCAGTTACTGATGGAATTAGTGACATGTGGGTTTAACTCAGGACAGAACCAGTCTTCCTTTATTCGTGCTGCAATTACCTCTTTCCCTGTGTGTGTGGAATGGGGCAATTGTGTCAGGGCTTTTTTTAACAGTGCTAGGGGCATCACTACTTTCCCTGTGTTGTTCTGGTGCAATAGTGCATCTGTAGGAGACATGGTACACCCTCTTTTTACCCACAGTTCTATTTTTACAATTGGTGCTGCTGCCTGTAGCTCCATGACCTGTGTCTCTGGGATGTGTGTATACCCATCCTTCATCAGCATTTGTCTTACCCCCCTTTTCTTTTTCTTTTTCTGCGAGTGTCCAAATTTCACCAAAGTATGCAGCATTCTTAGCATGTACATATGCTGCCTCGTTACCTCTCGATATGGGGTTGTCACCATTTGTGTGGGCCTGACACTTCACAAGTGCTACCTCTTCTGGGTAATTAACTACTTCAATTAGCTTGGCCAGTAGGAGAGCATGTAATACTGTAGTACCGTGAGCCCTCCTGAATCTTCTCCTTTCCCATTTTATTAATCCTGAGTGTACTGTTGATATTCCATATGCACTATCCGAGTATATTGTTATTCTTTTGCCATTTCCTTCCTCTACAGCCAGGATGGGTGCTACAAACTCTGCTGCTGGGCTGAGTAGTGTTGGGGCAGTTTTACACATTTGACTGGAACGAAGTTCCAGTCTTCTCTCAGCCATACTACCGCTGCTCCTGTTCGTCTTACTCCATCACTTTGGTCAATAGTTGATGACCTGTCTATGTACATAATCTCACCTCTCTCTAGTACATTTTCCTCCACTTTCCTAGCTCCTGAATAATTCTCAATAGCTTCCAGGCAATCATGCAAGTATTCTCCATTTACTGCTTCCTCTGATATAAATCGTGCTTGGTTTACATTAGTGCATCTCACTATTGTATGTTCTGGTCTAGATAAAATAATCTCATACCCTGATGTTCTTTGTGTTGTCAATGTTGATTTTGGTCTTGTCAATATTGCAAAGAGGGCATGTTCCACATACAAAATAGTTTGGCATCCCATGGTAATGGAAGATGATTTTTCCATTGCGAATGTTATGCCCGCTAGGATTTGTTCGCATGGGAAATGTCCTATCATTACAGGGTTTAAAAGTCCACTGTAAAAGGCCACTGGCTTGTGTCCCATGCAAGTCTTTTGGGTCAGTACTGCTTTCATTACTGCTGAGTCACAATGTGAACATATTTAGAATTCTTTTTGATAGTTGGGGGAAGTTAGTACTGGTGCAGTTAAAATAGCATTTTTCAATTCATTGAAAGCATCTGACATTTCTTGTGTCCATTCCAATTACCTTTGCCCCCTCTGCGCCACTCTGAGTGCTTCAAGCAGTGGTCCTATGTATGAGCTGTAATCAAAGACCCATGCCCTGCAGTAGTTGCATAGGCCAAGGAACTGCTGCGGTTCTCTCACTGTTTTTGGCTGTGGTGTGTTCTGTATTGCTAGGGCCCTTTGTGGCGCAATGTTCCTTCCTCGTTGTGAAATAATCTGATCAATGAAAAGTACTTGCTCTTGGCAGTATTACAGCTTCTCCTTGTCTACCTTGTGTCCTTTCCCAGCCAGTACTGTGAGCATTTTAACTGAGTCTCTCCTACACTTTTCCTCAGTAGTGCTGCATATTATAATATCATCTACATATTGCAGCACCATGCTTTCCTTCTCTATGTTGCCCAAATCCATTTGTATCACTCTGTTAAAGATCGATGGTGACTCACAGTACCCCTGTGGCAACCTAGGGTGTTTCCACTTCGTGTTTCGGTATGTGAAACTTGTTAGATCTTGAGAATCAGGGTGCAATGGGAAGGAGAAGAAGGCATTTTTGAGGTTGATCACAGTGAACCGTGATGCCTCTACTGGAATTCCGCACAGTATCGTTGCTGGGTTAGTACTCTGCTTCCACAATGTGGTTAAGAGGCCTTAAATCATGGATGAAACACCATGATCCCCCTTTTGCCTTACGCACTGTGTACACTGCTGTGTTACATGGTGACTCTGATGGTACTAGTATATCGCTCTCTACTAGGGCGTATATTGTCTCATATATCCCCTTAGCAGCTTCTTTCGATAGTGGGTACTGTTTCACCCTGGGCAGCATTGCCCCTTTCTTCAGCTTTATTTTCACTCCTCCAATGCTCTTGATGCAACCCACGTCATAGGGACTAGTTGTCCATAAAGATTCGGGTACTGCTGCTAAGTCTTCCTCATAAAATGGTACCTTGGTAGGGCAGGGCACCTGCAGTGCCATCACCATTTTTGAGCTACGTCCTTGAGTGTTACCTTCAGCCAAATGTAAACACTCATGTCGAACACCATTTCCCTATCTCCTTTGTCAACAGAGAATGGTTCATCTGATACCTGTGTAAGCCTGCATCCTTCAGCTAGTGCTATCACTGCTCTCCATGTCTTTCCTTCACCATCCTGGGCATGTACTGCAATGTAGCCTGGTTTTGCAACAATACTCTCCACGTCCACTGATATCACTGCCCCTAGCTTTTCATCAGTGGGTGTCTCTGGCCTGAAGAGGTATGTTGCAGGTCTCCTCCATATCTTGCCTCTATACCCGGTAGCCACGCTATTGCCATGTCTGTCCCATATTGGAAGAGGTCCCGTCCACTGGCTCTGACCTTATCACCTTCTTCCCACAATAGGCCTGTAGTATGTCTTGGGGCGTGAGCATGTTTATGCCTGGTGTGGAGCATACTATTCCCTTGTCAGTAAAAGAGATAGTCATGTTCAATCTGCTCATGACATCTCTTCCAAGAATGTTTATGGGTGACTATTTTGAATACAACAATGGTAGAGATAAGTCATGCTCTCCAACAGATAAGGAGATGTTATCAGTAAAAGGAACCAGCCCTTTAGCCCCAGAGAATCCTTGAGTGTTCTTGGCATCGCCTGACAAGTTAAACTTCCCTTCCCTTATGCAAGACCTAGTTGCACCTGTGTCTACTAGAAAGGAAAATGTTTTGTCACCTATCGCCATCTTTATGCATGGTTGCTCCACAGGGTCAGGTGTTACCGACAGGATGGGACACAGCAAGGACGTCTGTGGGCTTTCCTATTGGGGGTATAAGGATTGTCTGTTCCCTGTGTATGGGTTGTGGCCCAATATTGTCACCCTCCCCAAATGTGTTTGCTGCATTGGTTCCTCTGCGTGTTGTGTGTTACTGTCCTGTATCTGTGTAAGTTGTTGCACTGTCTGGATGTGTTGTTGTTGTGCCATTGTCATTTATTGTTGTGCTTGCTGCTGTGCTGGTTGAATTTGTGGCGGCATTGGGTGTTGTTGTATTTGACCTTGTTCCATCTGTTGTGGTGGTGTCTGTTGGTAGTATTGTTGTCCCCCATTGTATCCTTGTTGTCCCTGCCCCCCCATCCAGCTTGTGCCAGTCTTGCCCTGCATGCACGTACCCTACCACTCTGCATGTCGGAGGCTCTCGCGCTTGCCATGGGTATTCCCAGTGCTGTTTGAGTACCCTTGATGTCCATATGTGTTGTACCCTCAGAACCCCCCCTTGTTGTTGTGCTGGTGGCCGAATCCCCGCCCTCTTGCTACCCCACCTCTTCCTCTATAGCTGGTTATCTGACAGTTTCCCATTTGATTGCATCCACCCCCCACCTGAAAACCATAGGAGTGTGGTGCTGTATATGGTGGTGGCGGTAGCATTTGTTGTGTAGTTACCTGTGCTTGTTGTATTCGTTGTGCTACTGTGTGCTGTTGCGTCGCGTCTGGTGCTTGAACTGCTTGTGTGGGGCCTGTTATTAGTGCACCCTCCATTGCATATTTGGACAATTTCTTTTGTACCAATTTCACCTCTTCTGCTTTCCTATCCTCTTCCTTCTGCTTCATCTTCTCCTGCCACAACCTACAATGGTGCACTATTGTTAGCTGAATTTCTGGCCATGCCTTTGCTTCCATTCCCACTAATTTCTTTAACTGTCTTTGTACTGGCTCAGGGAGGCCTTGTATCAGTATGTGGTAAAAAATTGCTAGTGTTTTGTCCCATGTTTCCCGCATTTCCAAACACCACTTTTCTTCAATTTCTTGGATGTATTTGACAAGGTCCTCATCCTCATACATCTTACGTGACATTATTGCTCCTATGTCTGACGTGTCTGGGTATTGCACTCTTAGTGTTTGCTATAATGCGTGTCTGCAGTTTGCAAATGGTGCCCCGTCATGTGATGTGTCGTAAATGGTCACCCCTGGGAATACCGCCCTTTTCCAGTTGTCATCTGCTGCGTCACCCAGTATAGAAATAAATAGCCCCTTTACATCACCCACTGCTAACTTTAGCCCAGCAGTTTGTTTCTCCATTTCGTAAATCCATTTCCCAGCCCCTCCGCTCAATGATGGCAACCTACATTTGATGTTCTCCTTACCTGCGTGCTTGCTCCCCCTCTCTCTAGCAATGGCATTTGTGTGTATTCTCTCACTTCCCCGGGCGTGTGTCTGCAGGGAGATATATGAGCGTATTCACTATCCTCCTCCATGTCAGAAAGTTCCTCTACGAAGTCAGTAATGTGTTGTTTAAGCCTCCTCTCTCCTCCTGCCCCAAGCCCCTTCCTCTTACCTACCTTGTCCTTGTTATTCTGTGTTGTCACTTCCTCCATCCTTCGTCCTGGGAGGTCCCTAAGCCTATTTATGTACGGCGTGTGTTGTGCTGGTTGTGTGAGTGGTCGCTGTTCCCTTCCTCCTTGTTCTCTCTTGCTCACTCTTTCTCCTGCTCCCCCTTCCTGTGTCCTGCATTCCCATGACGACCCACAGTCTGTGTGTGTTATGCGTAGTTTACTCGGCCCTTCTCCGCTCCCCTCACTCTGACCCTCGCAAGACCCCTCTTCTTCCTCACTACAAAACCCATCTGAGAAAGCTAACCGTGTAGTTATGTTTTTCCCTCCCAGTGTTACTGTGTCTAAATCTATACCAGTGTACTCCCTTTCCTTCCCCGAGTTTGTACCATCGGCACTACCTCTGTGTTACTCGCATGCATCTTATTCCCGTGGGTCTTGTTTGACCCTCCCAGTCCCTTGTTCCCTTGCCTGCTCCCCTCACCCTTTACCTCCGCTCTTGCCCTTTTATGTTTGTTCATTATTGCGCCTGGAATTCCCTGTCCTTTTCATACCATACCCTGCCCTCCTTTTCCAATAGACTCTCTAATATCCTCCCTTCCTCATACATATGTGCGCTCTCTGCTATGATCTTCCTCTTCCATAGCGTCATCTCCCTGTCGTTCTCTTCTCATTCCTCTTCTTTCCTCCTAAGTTCCCGCTGATCCATGCATGCTACCCTTTCTGCAATTCCTCTTAAGTGGTCCTCCTCCTTCTTCTTCTTTTCTGCCTCCTGCTGGTTTAACTCTGCTCTACCACTCTTACCTCCCATCCTTTTCCCTGTTTCTCTTGTTCCTCCTGCTCCAGTTGTCTGATCAGTACACTCCACGCCTCCATCAGTTCTGCCAGCTTTCCCTCCAGCATCACCTCCTCTGCCTTTGTCAACCTCCCCTCTTCTATTGTACCTACCTCGCAACTTCCGTGTGCTCCTTCACCCTCCTCCTTTTCTACCCTTATAATTACCTCTTCCTCCTCTTCTGTTGGTTTTCCCCATAGTTTGAGCAACACTTGGGCAGCTATCCATTCGTCTGGTCCTACATTAGTAAAGTCTACATGCATCTTTTGTGCTCTTCCCGTGTTCACTTGTGCATGCGCGGCTTCGGCCTCCCCACACCCCTCCCCTTTTGGTAGCTGTATGTTGGTGTGTACAGTGGCGGGCTGAACGTAGGGTTTGAATACCCTTCTGATGCTGACAACTATGGCCGTGCCGTCTCTCTAAGTTCTGTTACTGGGTGCAGCCCTTCCGTTTCCTTCTTTACTTCCTTAGATATGGGTGTCTCACCTTCCTCTTCCTGCTTAACCTCTGCAACTGGGTATGACCCCTCCGATTCTTCCTCACTTTCCTCTGTGCCGTGAGCTTCCGGAGGCGCGCTACACCCTCCCTCTTCTTCCACTTTCTCCTCCTTCACCACCCGCATTGTCAGCATCCCCGTTACCCCAGGTATGCACCCCTGGAACAGCTTCCACAGATCGAGAACTTCTAGATGGTTCGCTAGGGTTCTTTCCTTTATATGTGTTGTTTAGATATGCTAGAAGAGAGTGTTGAGTGTACATATCAAAGCTGCAGTTGGGTGGCCATGGTATCCGTATCTTGTAATCTGTTCCTTGTGTCCACTCAATACTATACTTTACTATTTTCTCTCTGTGTGGAGGTAGCGTAGCAAATATGTGTTGTAGTGGGGTTGTTAGCGGGTTCCTGTACATTGTCCCTATTCCATTGTATACAGACATTCTTAAAACTCCTTACTTTTCAGTACCACCGTTACCTGGCCCCCGTGAGCTGGGGTCTTCTGATTCTCCGCTGCAAAGAAAACAATGGTGTTAAAATACATTTGCACTGAACGTCACCACCCTCTTTTCTTGAGCTACAATTTCACCTTTCTTATGCTCCTTTCCCTAGTTTTAGGGTCCCCTACGACCCGTGGCACGCGAAGACCCCTGCTACTTCGCATCCCACGTTGCATGCGTTTGAAGCCGCCCGCCTTCCTCGTGCCGCCACTACCTGGCGTGCCTTCAGTCTCTACCTCTGCTCCCAACCTTTTCCCTTCTTGTTTCGTTCCCCTACCAGTAGTTCCTCTGTTTTCCTGTTTTCCCTCCCGTCGTTTCTGCTCCACTACCTCCCGTATCTGCCCCTGAATCGAGACAGGCCGGCATTCTCCGTGCACAGCCGCCTCTCCCTTCCACCCCACCTTTCACCAAAGCTCAGAACGCTCTGCGTAATCCTATGCAATTCTACGGGTGATGTCATCAGACCTAGGACAATTGGATGCAGGTATGTACAAATCCACACAAAAATAATATGCACGCTTTTTTACATTCCCCTCAATCCCCACAGCTGTCTTCCCACCATGCCTGGAGTGCAGTATACTTCAATCACTTTGCTATTATAGTAAGCTGCATCCGCTGCGTCGCCTCGTGTGTGACATGCTCCCGCCCTGGGGAACTTAACCAGCCCACTATCTTCTGCGCCGAGAAACAATCAAGCGGCCTCAGCCAGGAATACGTCAACTATTTATCGAGCTAAAACACTCAACCAATAGGAATCCTCATCGATTTACTCATCGATCAAAAACTTCAACTCTTAGGAATGCCACACCCCCTTGTTTACAGGTGCCCACAATCAGAACCAATCAGCGTGGTTCACCGGTCACTTGTGGGTGCCTCAAGCCCCACCCTTCGCACTTTACAATACTTTACGAGGCGGCCCTCATGCCTGCCCCGCAACACTTTTCACATCAACCGCCGCTCAATTGTCAAATCTTTCTGAACACCCTTTAGATCCACCCTCCACCCTTGTTACAATTCCTCCCACCACCCACACAATTTTGCGTTTCTGGTTGCGTGTGTCATACTCACATCAGCTTTCACCTGCCAGTGTCGCTCGGCTGCGGTGTACCCCTCCCAATCTGCTCGTCACCTCCCCTTGTCTGGACCACATCTGGACACTCGCCCACCGCGGGCAGGATACTTCTCAAGTCGGCTACCGATGGCCACTCTCCGGATTGCGCTGTCCGGTCTTCTCGCAGTTCCGCAACGGTCCTGTAGTCTTCCAAAGGGGGCAATGGAGGAGGGGGCCGCTGTGCCGGGCCACCTTGGCACAGGCTGCACGTCCCTCTTGCCTCACAGTATCTCAGCAGTGCCTCCAACTTGTCGGGGTGTTCTCCCAGGGTCGGCAGGGCCGTCCGTGACCTCCGGGGTTTGGGAGGCCCCAACTCCTCCCGCAATCCCCAATGAGTATGAGACACACGCAAGAGCAAGGCGTTACTGCTGTTTTATTAGATAACGGCAGCGCCATGTTCTGGGATCATAGGTCATCCGGGAACACATCTCACAAGAGTGGGCTCGCAGGCCCTTTTTCATCATGTGTGACGCCTCATCGTGCGTCACCTGGGAAACTTCCCCCAAAACATAACGCCACCTCGGGTTGGCTCCCTGAGTAATAGGGTTAGTATAGGAACACATAGGTGAGTTAGTGGTTGGCGGAGAAGGGGTCAGGTGGTACGCTTGGGTCGTCCCTAGAAATGGTTACACCAAAAATGATACAGGAGAAAGGTTAGTGATTGGCTAGGTTATGCATCTGTCAGTAGTTAGCCCTCCGTGTCCTGATTGGTTCATCCGCGAGCCCCCAAGCCTGGGACCATCGTCGTTCCCAGCTCGCAGTGTAACTGATGTTAGAAACAATGTGTGACTATGTGTCAGTGGAGGACAATGGACAGGTCTGCCATTTGCTGTAGGAGCACCTTTTTCTCACCGCTGCCAGTGTCTAGTTTGTCACTTCATTGTTGCAGTCTGTGTCCCAAGCGTGAGACCCCAGAGCTTCCCTGGTCTGTCGTACTTGGCACCACCTCAGGTCGGTTTGGTCATGTGTGGTGACACCATGGCTGGAGCAGAATTATGAGCATTTGATTTGTATTTCGGCTCTGAGGGGCGGTTAGTCGTAGCAGGTGTAACCTTGGTTCCAAGCCCGTGGCGTGTAAGTTGCAACGTCGTGGTCTTGGCTGTGGGGCTCTCGTCAGGGTTTGTTCTGCATGATCAGCACCTTGCATCTCTGTCCGGGCTGCACGGGGTCTGCAGCTTCTGAGTTTGCGGCCTACTCTGGTGCTGAGGCCTACGTGGCCTGATCCATGACTGGCGGCATATAGTTTGCATCACAGGGGTCGCGGTGAGCAGCAGGGGTCCTTGTACACAAGTGCCTTATTTTCTCGTAGTAGTTATAGTAGCGATGAAGCATTTGAAGCATGTACACAAGCTCTTCTTGCGTCTTGCGTTTCTGCAGTGCTGTAGTTTTTTAGCCTATAAGAAAAATAACAATGATGCATCGGTGTGTGTAACGGTCCATTACGTCATTGCCATGAGTATGTTCTTCGTGTGGAATTTGTGTGGGTCTGACCAGCCGTACATGGTGGCATGGGTGTTACTGTCCGTTGGCTATGTCGTCATGGCATCTCTAACGATGGTGGCATTGATTGCTGCTGTGTTAGTCGAGTTGATCCATATGGTCTATGTCAGTTTCGCCAGAGGTCCCAGCATGTGGCTTGACTGACGGCCAGTTTCCCTGGCCGTGTGGGGCGTGGCCACGGTAGATGTTAACGTCTGGGGCATCTGTGAGCGGGTCAAATTCCTCTCATGGTGGGTGCTTGGGCCGGGATGATCTGGGCCATGGTCTGGCTGAGAATCAGGGGAAGGGAGCATCCCATTTTCTCTCTTCAAACGCGACACCAATCAGGACGGACTCAATCCTGTCACGGGTCTCCATGTCTGTTGGTAGAGGAGTGCCAGATGACGTGGACCTCCCCCCTACCTGCAGACGGGCCTGGGACGGGGCATCCTTGCTGGTGCATGGTGATGAATTCACAGTGTCAGGGACAGTGACATGCACAGGCCCCTCCGCGGTGACCTGTGCTGCCTCCTGCTCCTGCCCCTGGACTGCACCACTTGCACCAGTGGTACCACCCCCACCAGGCCCCATGTGCGGCTCATAAGTGGCCTCCTCCTCCTCCGTACACACCACCAACCTGGATGGCTCTGCACCGTCTTCCGCTGTTCCCAGCCCCTCTGGGGGCTCACCCACCCCTTTCGCTACAGCCGTAGTGGCGGACGCAGCACCAGTCCCCTCGCTCCTGGATGATAGAATTACCTGGGAGGGTGACTGGGCCTTGCGTCACCGGTGGGGTGGAGGCATCCCTGCCGCTTTCCTCCACAGCGCCATCTCCGCCCTCTTCTTCAGTCGCCGCTGTGTAAAGGGAGACATTGAACACAAGCATCAGGGTACTGTACAATAGCCCCCTAGACACAAAGCAATAGCACATGAGTGGCACTGTCAAACGTCACTTCCATCATGTCCCTCCACAACACATGGGTCAGTGCAGGCAACACGCATGCAGGACCAGGCATGGCACATGCAACAGACATTTGCATCCATGTCCAAGGCACTGTAGAAACATCCAAAGGTGGGCTGAAACTCACATGCATCATGTGACATGCTGATCACATGTCCACACATCACCGGAGGGTCATGCATCTAGCCCCGTATACCCCCAGACACAGTGGATGCAAGGATGACTAGGCTGTATCAGTGAATCAACACATCATCACGGACATGTGTCATGCATCCATGGCATTTACCAGTCACTCACACACTACTCAGACACACAGACATGTACACCATGCATGTCCATGACAGCAGCACCCATTTCTCACACCCAAACATTTCCAAGTACAGACACAGGCATGCATACATGTGTGCATACCGCATGCTGCTGCACATGATGCACTGTAACACATACACCATCCATGTGAGTCACGCCTGACTGGACTCACATGCAGCACCATCATGTCCCTGCACACACATCCATACATGTTCCATGTCACACCTACAGCCAAGTAGCTAACTACCACCACAATGCAACATGCACTGTTTTAAACAGGAATGCATGTGCACTTACCGCTCGACTCCAGACAGGCCTGTATCCTGAGGATCTGGTGGTGAAGCACTTGGCGAATGTGCTCCAGGACCCTCATCTGCTGGGTGGTAAGGTGGCCCCGGCACCCAACTGTATCCGCTGCGTCCAAGAGGTGCTGGGCCTTCTTGAGGGTCCTGGACTTGTAGTCCTCCCACGCTGCTTGATGGGTTTGATGTTCCATCCGCGTTAAAGGCACCCACTATGTCCGTCCAGATCCTCTTCCATCCTTCCTTGTCGGCACGCAATAGTGAGAAGAGGGCATCATAATGCCCCAGGATTTGCTCCACCAGGATACCAACTTCATTGGCTGTGAAGCTGGCAGCCCTCTGCCTCTCTGTGGGGGGGGTTGCCGCTGGTGCCGGATCGTGTTGCGTCAGACATGGCAACCCCTGAGGCAGGTGTCGGTGGGCAACTGGGTCCTGGGGCTGGGCTATGGAGCGATGGAACACCAGTTAAGATTCTTCTGTTCCAGCAAGGGTGGTCACAGCAACTGGACCCCTGCAGATGGCTGATGTGCATGCACCAAATGGCAGGGCACTATTGGCAGCAGGCAGGCAGCAGCAGATGGCTCGTAGGAGGCTCCCCAGGGCTCTGGGGCGCAGGAAAATGGCCTTCTGGGCAGGAGTGTGGTCTTCCATGTGTTGTCGCGTGGCCAGCTTGATGCAGAGTGAATTTGCATGAGAAAAAACAGCACGTCAGCGTGTAATTCGAGGAAAGGGCCTTAGCGCGTATGCACGTAAGTGACGTGATGCATGTGGGCGCGTCCCTCGTACAGGTTCATAGCGAATCCGCACGTGCAAAAACAGCACGTCTGCGTGTGAATGCGTGTAATTTGAGGAAAGGGCCTTAGCACATAAGCACGCCAGTGACGTTATGAGCGCGGGCGTTGCCTTCAGCACGGGTTAAAGGTGAACATGGGCCAGCAGTTCGTTGTATGAGCTTTTCATGGAGACCGTTGCGTCTTTTTACTCTTCTTGATTCACACAAGATTACTTCACAGCATTTGAAGTTCATACCTCTTATTTTGGCTGGGTGTTGCCTACGCGCACAAGCGCATGTGTTTTTCTTTTTCTTTTCCACGCAAGCAGACGGTATTTTTCCCACTGTGGTTCCACCTGTGCATTGCGTACCATTTTCAAGGTCATAGTAGCCCACATGTTCCACGATTTGTAAGAGGATTCAATTCAACACTACAGCTAAGTCAATGCCTAGTCTGGGATACTGAATGGAAACCCTTATTGATATATCTTTATGTCCAGTTCATGCGTTCTGGATGACTACCCCTATATAACACCCCTCTCTTGGAATCCCCCTGACCCCACTGAGCCAAGAAGCAGTTCTGTTTTGCAAGTTTAAAAGGTTTATTTGATAATTTAAATAATAGATATGTATATCACACTTTATAATAATTAATAATTGGATATCACACTTAATCTGAGCAGTAATCAATAATGGATAGTCTGGCACTAGCACACTTGTGAATAGGAACAGAAGAATAAGGTGGTAGAGAATACTTTATATAAGTTCAGATGGATGTAATGTTGAATGAAAAATGCAATACAGAAAATACTCAATATGATTTCAACAAAACAATGTAATCACTTTTCTCTGGCAATCCCCTCCCCCCTTTATGCAATGCAAGGAAATGGAAGGGAAGCACACAGTTCTCAGAAAGGCAATCAAATGTAATTCAGTTCACCCCAGCAAGCTTAGACTACAGAAGTTTGAAACACAGGCCCAAAATGCTTTTATATGTGCTGGCAATGAAGTGAAAAATATGCTAAAATGCTTTTAATTCCCTCTAGAGGTTCAGGTTGAGGTTTAGTTGGTTTAAATTAGTTCAGGCTTATTTTAGCAATGTTCTAGGAATGATTGGCAGGTTGCAAACGACTTTCTAACAGTTCTAGCAAGAAGCTGCTGTTTTCACACGTGGAGGAATTTTCAAATCACTGTAAAATTTGCGCGTGCTTTTTCGCGATAGCGGCAAAAGTATCGGGGGTAGGAATTTCATTGAAAAGCCAAGATTCCAAGATTTCAGAGGAAAGTTACTGCAAGTCTCTAGGACAAGCGGTCACGGAGATATGAGCGATTAAATAAAGGTAGTTTTTCGGATTTGGAATGTTAAAATTCAAAGTGACAGCTAGCAACTAGAAAATGACAGGTGACAGCTTTGCAAAATGACAAGGGACAACTTCTAGGAGACAGGTCTGGTTAGATTAAAATAGATTGAATTATATTATTTTAACTAAGAGATTGGTTCTACACAGTTCTGCTAGGTACTCACAATATATTTTTGAAATAAATGGGCCTCGCCACGGATCTGGTCAGGTTTTAGACTGGACTCTGGTCTGGTCTCGGCACTTCACAGTGATCTGGGTCAGCTCTCTGGTTCTGCTAACAGTGGTCTGGGTCAGCTCTGCTCTCTCTGGGTACAGCACTGCTTCTGGATCTTTCTGCACAGCTTTCTCTGGAGATTGATGGATTTGAAGTCTGGATCTCTGGATGTGGTATGGTCCGGCAGCATGCTCCGCAGCAAATGGAATTGAATGTCCCTATCTGTCCTGACTGTCTGCTTTTATGTGTTTTGAAAATGGGTGTGTGTGCAGCATCACTACGCTCTACCCCTCTCCACTTGTCATTGGCCACTACATCTTCTTCCCCTTGATTGGGGGAATGAAATGAAGTGTCATCATGATGAGGTCTGTTTATGGTACAGAGAACCCACCCCTGTCAAATTACACACAATCTATATTTTGACCCAAAAGACATATTTGCACAGGTACACATTTGTTTAAAATTACATGCACCCATCACATATCACAGGAGGTATACCCTGTCCAAATCTGCTCTTCCTGGGAGCTTGCATTCAGAAATGGCGACATTTGCACTTTTTAACTGGTTTCGCAATATCGGACATTACCCCAAATTTACACACATGTGCGCAAGGAGTATGGACATTAATTGATGAAGTGTCAGATTTTTAACATGCATACATTTTAAGTAATACCCTCTTAACTGCTAGCTTGCCCCCAGATCATGCCACCGGTTCTAAAAACCTCTTAAAATGTGGGCAGAAAAATCACAAGAATTATGGTATCATTTAAATAATTTTCACAAGTCCGCTCTATGAATGATCCATCTTTTTCTAAAACCATATTCTGGCTACAGGGGTGTGGTTTCCCCCCAGCACAAGGTTGAATTTCTGGTTTTTCCAGTTCTGCCAAGCCAGCTTGCTCTCACAGGCAGTGCTCCTCCCCTTTACTTTCAGGAGGAAGCCACTTTTACGGCCCCCATAATAAAACATTTGCCAGAGTCAGGACAGGGCTTTGTTCAATTTCCTGCAGAGCCCAGGTAATTCAAACAGGGAAGTGTCATATCCCTTTTGGTGGGAGCAGCAAAAGGCAGTTAGGCCTGGGAACACAGCTGTTGTGCAAGTCTCATCTCCTGTCGGGGGTAGCTGGTGGGCAGAATTCAGTTCCCTAAGCCAGGCCCCAGCTAATGTCACTTTTAGTTACCCAGTTTTCTGCATTCAAATAAACTAACCATTTTTTACATATGCAGCTAAAATGCTGATTCTAAGTTTAAAACTAGGACATTTAAACAATTGCAACCTATGTGACACTCAAAAGTAGATCACTCATTTCTTTTAAACATTTAGTTTTTTAGTGTCTTTCAGTCCAAATTTACTTAAACTGCTGAAATCCACAGCTCAGCCAGTCTTGTTATAAACCTTCAAGTCACTTCAGAATATAACTTTACATTGTATCCACCTCTCAGTAAGTCTTTCTTTGGCCTGCTTTGGGTTCATTTATTCAGTTTTACACACAAAAAAAAAAAAAGTCTGGTGTTGTTTTAAAACGCCGGCTTTCTGATAGTGGTGAGTACTGGTAATGCACCCATTTTTGGGATTTAAGAAAATGAATTCCCCACAATTCTAGGTTGCTTTTGGCAATCAGCATTGCCATTCCCAATGGTTTCAGACTACTGTGCGGGTAGTCCAATGGTGGTTTTAGGCAGTGCCCTCCTGTGCCCATAACATCGGTAAAAATGAGCGGCAGCCTATTCTTCATGCATTTCCCTGTGCATTTTCTGGGAAGCTCTGGCCATCATGATGTTTTCCATGTCAGTACTGCACAGTTTTGAGGTAGGGCTCGGATGTATGGATAAAAACATCCCACAGCGTACGTGCTTTTTGTGTCCCTGGGTGTCACACCATACTGCTGGAGGTAAAATCCACGCGCGTGGGCTACCGGGGTCGCATGCACATTTATTTTTGTTGAAATTGTACTATTTTTTAATAATTTCTTTTTAAAAAAAATGTTTTCCTTTTGTTTGTTTGTTTTTGGGGGGGCGCCTGAGCGTTGCGTTACCCGTCATTTTTCCCCAGGGGTCACAGACAGCCTTGCAGGAGCATGGGGGTAGCTATTCCATTCAGTACCCTGCCCCCTTCAACCGAATTGCCCAGGACAATTGTTGAGTGCACCTCCCATCGGCTATTTACCATCTGTGCCATGGTTGGGGGGCCACCAAAGGCTAAGGGAGGCAAAGTTGGGTGTCCTCCCAGTGCTGGGCATGGTCGGGCATGTGGGCGCGGAGACCAGGGGGGACAGGGAGTTCAGCGTGGCCAAGGTGGCTACAGAGGGGGAAGAGGCAGGGGTGCCCCAATGGGGCAGGATGCCCAGCAACGTGCTTGTGCAGACATTCCACCAGCCCCTGTGGCTCCTGGAGATGCAGCTGTTGCATCACAACCTGGCACCCATATGACCCAACAGCAACTTACATCTGCTGTCACAGGCCCACCAGTGGTGGTAGCTGCAGGTGTAGCATGGGGACCACCACCCAGACTCGGGTCGGGCAGCGCATGTTGCGTTGCGTGATGAGGACTCCCAGGACGATTTCCATCTTGTCCGGAGGTGCGGGTCACATGTTTCCAGTGTAGCTGTGACTGGGGCACATGTATCTGGGGCAGTTATGACATCTACTGCCCCAAACAGCTGGGTGGAAGTAACTGCGTGGGCAGATGCAGCCAACACCACCCCGGCAGTGAGTCAGACCCAAGCCAGACCTTCCGTCCTTATTCCAACACGCACTCCCTTGGTCCAGTCCACCAGCACCACTGCCCCCACTGATCAGGGCCACATTGGCCTCTCAGGGTCAGTACCACTGCCCAAAAGGACGAAGCGTGCTCCTGCGCAAGAGGCAGGGACCCCAGAAATGGATCCGCCTCCGGCACGTTCAGGAAGAAGCCTTTCAGCAAGCAGGAACTGGACTTCCTTGTGGACTACATGTCGGTACACCCACGTGATATGCTTGTGGGCCCACAGTGCCATACGATGCATCACCAGCGTTGGGTCCACTGGCATTGTGCGCACGGCTCATGACTGCTACAAGCGTAGGAATGACCTCCAACGCAGTGCAAAACAAAAGCGTGCCTCCAATTATTCCACGTCTCTGGTGACTGCTGGTGGGCCAGCACCAGAGGAGGATGAACTCACTCAGCACGAGGAGATCGCTGCAGAGTTCATCCCGGAAGAACAAATCCGTGGAGTGGGAGAGAGGATGAATTATGATGAGTATTGATGTGTGTTACTAAATGATATGTGTGTTTGGCGTGTGTGACCCTCTCAGCTACAACTTGGGCCCTTCCTTTCATCAATCTCCCTCTCTACCTGTGGTGTTCACCAGGGGTCTGACCTCTCGGCCTGGCTTTCCAAACAGTACCTGGCAGCTCTCGCCTACTACATTTTCATTTTCTGCTACAATTTCCAGTGCTATGCTGATGACACTCAACTCATTTCCAGGCTGCCCTTGGACACCTCTTCTCCCTCCCTCATTTCTGATTGCCTCATTGACATTTGAAATTGGTGTACTGCCAACGATCTCTGTCTAAATGCAAGCAAGACTGACATCCTCCTCATCGGTACACCTTCACCATCCTTTCCCCTCACTCTCTGGCCGGCCCCCCTTGGCCCTCCTCCTACCCCCACCTGCAAGGCCAACAACCTCGGTGTCACCTTTGACTCCACACATTCCTTTTCCGCACACATTTCTGACGTTTCTTGAGATATATTAACTTCTTGCTTAACCTCCTCAGGGGTACTGTGCCTTTCCTCTCGTTCACCTACAAGCTCAAAGTCTCTCAAGCTCTGGTTGTCTCAAGGTTGGACTACTGTGACAGGCTCTTTCAAAATTCTACCTGCCTCAACACTCCGCCCTCTACCACTAATCCAGTACAGGACTGCAAGACTTGTACTTGGTCTCAAGCCCTGGGATCCTATCTTTCCAGCTCTGAAATCCCTTCATTGGCTATCAGTGGATGCAAGGATAAAACTTTAGACCCTCTGCATTGTGCACAAGGATTTCTGGGGCCTGGGTCCAATATACCTTCAACTGTCCCTCTGCCAATACCTCCTCCCTCGAGTCCTTTGCTCCTCTACCTCAAACCATCTCCGGGTCAGTGTCTACGGCTGGGACCTCCCTTTGGAACAGCCTGCTTGCCATGTTGAAACTTGAGGAGAAATATCTCTGCTTCTGGAAGCATCTCAAGACCTTCCTATTTTCTCCTGCATTAGCCCTGCTTCTCCGCAGCTGAACAGTTTCCTCTCGTGGCACTGTGAACCTGGACACCCAATGTCCTTCGGGCCCAGGTACCTGCTCACCCTGCCTCCCTGCTGCACTGCCTCCGGGCCTCCCATTGCAATGTGTCCTGTGCATGTACCTGTACAGTCCCCCACTCTTCTTCTGTACTCATCAGATTTGCCCTATCCAAATGATCTTGCACTTGCCACTTGCTGGCTGCACTACTGCCATTTGAATGCCTATTCTGTCATTGGACTTCATTTTCATTCTTTGGTCTCCTCTGTTTGGCACGTTCCACTTCTCCCCCTTCCAGGGTCTTCAACCCTTTATCCCTTCTCCTTGCACTTGTCTGTTCTCAATGTCACTGTGCCCAGTATGATCGTTGTTTTCATTTCCTTTTCTCCCTTGTTCCCCTCCCTTTGCTTGGTTGCGCTCTGAGCCACTTGTGTTCGAGGGCAATCTTGATGAGATGTCATATCATATCATATACAACCTCTGTCCTTGGTGCAGTGTGTCTCATTCTGACTGTGCTGATGGCAGTGGCTCCCTGTGCACATGTGTGCACATTCATGTTCCATTTGCATTCCATGTATGCCCCAAGGTGTCCTTGACCGCCTGCTCATTGTAGTATGTCTCCAGGATGATCCACGTGTCATGTTATTTGGACAGCCATTTCATGCTCACTGTTTGTCTGTGTGTCATCACACACGACATTTGGGTGTCCACATCTGTGTCGTGAACATGGCTCCCCCTGTTGCAGGCCCACATCCTCTTTTCAACTGGTGTTGTGTCTTCTGCATGCCTGGGTGTACTACTGATGGTTCCTTATCTGTCCTGCATCATGTCCATTTCTCATCGTCTTTAGTGACATTTGACTGATGACATGCAATAGACGCATGCCAACACTGTCTGTCAATGCACAGTTCTGTGGTGAACCTTTCATTGCCATGTAGTGCCTCCCTGCTATTGCCCAGAGGGTGGGTGTTTCACGGTATCCATGCTACATGGTGCATGCCATTTGCACATGATGGCTGCAATTGCCCTTACTCTGCTATCACGTTTGGAGATTGACATTACTACATATGTGTTGATGTTGGAAGTTGAGGGGGTACACATGCACTGCACTGCACACACCCACTTCTGTGCCAATTTCAGCCCTTCAACATGCCAACAAAATGCTGCTGTGTGATAGTGACCTGCCATGTGTGTACCCATGTCCCTTCTTTTACTGTATCGAAACGGAGTAGCGTAGGTGTCTCCTGTGCCACATGTACTCTGCATAGTCAATTGTTGTTGAGTGCTGCACGTGAACATGCATGTTACACATGTCATGGTGTGTTAGGTGTGATTGCCACCTGTGGCTATTTGTGTGTTCCCACATGCTTATGCTACTTGCCATCTCGTTGTTGCCATCTCTCATTTCTGCCTTGGATATGTGCCTGCTAGAGCTTGTGTGTGATGCAGGTGATGGGCAACATGCAAAACATGTGTTGGCCTCACATTGTGCACACATCCTTTTCTGCTTTCGGGATACCCTTGCATTCCAATGCCACTGGATGCATGTTGGGCTTTGAGTTGCATGTAACATGTCTGCTTCATGTGTTGGCTGTCAATGCTGTGATCTGTATGTGTGTGGTTTGTGCTACTGACATGCGTGTTCTTGTTTCTTTTGTTTATGTTGCAGGTGATGAAGCACTAGAGGCAGAGGATGCAGATTTCATCCCAGACACGGTGGTCAGTTCACATGACCATGTAGGCACCAGTGGTGGTCGTGGGGTGACAGCCCACGAGAACCCACTGGTGCTCCAGGCCATCGTGTCCAGAGCGGACTCTGAGTCAGGCTCTGATGTATCCTCTGTGTTGAGCCGGATCTGCATCATGACGTGTCGTTGCCGGTAAGTGATCCTATGTTGGATGATCTTCTGTCCACAACACCTGCAGTAGGGGGCCAGCGGGGTTGGAATGTCCACCTGTGGTGGTTACGGGTGCATGGTCTCACTCAAGACCAGTTGGCCATGTTCCTGGGGCATCAGGTCGACGGAGGGATGCAGTCCTGCAGCCGTGGGCGGCACCAACCCAGCAAGGTCCACGGCTCTTTGGGCCTGGCAGGTGTTGTGTCCGGCAACACGGTGGCCATGTACTTCCGGGGTTAACTGAGTGGGAGCATGCCGTTATTGCCATAGCACAGCAACAGGGGGGAGCAGTTGAGATGATGGCTCAAGGTATGGAAAGTGTGGCCCGTTTCATCCTCCCCCCTGAAAGGCAAGTGCTGCTACAGCAGCAGGCTACGCGATCCACGTGCCGCTCACTCAGGCTGGGCATGGCGGCCTCTGGCAGGGCGCGCCAGGCTGAAATGGTGGCTCTGCATCAAGCTATTTCTGCTCAGGCAGAGGCACACTGTGAGGCCCTAAGGGTCGAACATCAAACCCTGTGATCTTCTCTGGGTGCTCTCATGATGGACTACAGTAGGCAGGCAGAGACAGGATGGAGCGTCTTGAAAGAACCATCTCAGCTGAACTCCATGCAATCCGGGAGGTACTCCGTATGTCATGTGTGGCCATGCAGGCTGAACTCTGTCTTACACGTGAGTCCTTGCAGGAGGAAACATGTGTGACATGTGAGGTAATGTATGCAGACCTATGTGTCATTGCCATGTAGGACCTGGCTTACCAGACCCGCATGCTTGCTGCCGCTGAGGGGCAAAGCGCGGATAGGCATGGTGAGGCAACTGGGCCGCGTCCACCTTCTGATTTCCATCCATAGGGTGACGACGACAACCTATCTCCGACATAGGTCGGACCATGCAGGAACTGAGCCCAGTGAGTTTTTTTTTAAATCTCAACATCTGCACATGTGGGTGTTGAGGTGCACCCTGTACCTCCCCACTCCTGGGTGCCCTCCCCGCCCCACAGGTCTATGTGGCCATTTTTGTTTTTTTTCACCTTTTTTTTCCTGCAAGTAATTTATTTTTGTCTATTGTGCATTCATGTGACAGTGTGGTACTTTGTGGCATTTGAAGGCATCCACTGTGTGTTCCAGCAGGGCCCATTCAGGCTTGTCTCGTGTATGTGTTTTGCTTGGGGTCCTGACACATATGCTACTCCTGCTTTCCCTTTCCATGGGCTCGTGAGGATGGCTTGGTGTGATAGCATCTCACACCGGGGCATTGGGCTTCTGTCATGTCTTTGGCCAGCCTGCAGTCCTACTTGTGTGTACACCCATAGTGGGTATTCCGGATGGCTTCTCCAATGCATGTCTGCACTTCATTTTGGTGAGTATTCTGTTGACTGTGCATTTCATCTTGTTGCTTATGATTTTTTTATTAATTGACTGTCTATGTCCATGCACTTCCTGCTGTAGGCGGTACCATGCACCCTTTGGCTGTGTGATACACACTGATGGTGGGAGGGGTCTGTGTGCTGACAATGTTGCATTGGGACAATTGCCTACAGTGATTTTGATATGCCACATGAATGCTGCACGCTGAGTTATCCTTGTCACCACGCATTTCAACTACCCCCATTTCCTTGCTTCCCCTGCTTTGGACATCTTGCAGCCCTGCCTGGTGTTTTGTTGTGCCATTGGAAATGTGGCTGCATTCCTTTTGACTTGACTGTCATGTTTGTGGCCTGGACCTTCTCCCCCCCACTCCCATTGGTTGCATTTGGCCCTTGTGACAATCCGGCCAACCGGGAGCCTGGAGCCTGCCACCACTACCAAAGGCCCACAATGGAGGCCCTGTCTACCCATGTCCACCCCTGTTCACCACTCTTCTGGGACCCTTGATTGTCCCCCTGTCTCCCCTGCCCCCGCCTGTCTTCACCTGCCCCCTGCCAGTCTCCCTTGCCCCCGCCAGTCTCCACCTGCTACCGCCAGTCTCCCTCTGTCTCACCCCTTCACCATCACACCCCCTCCCCTTCTGCATGTCTTCTTTCCCTCTGCCCCCTGTGTGTGCTTTCTTTCCCCCTCTTCCCCTTCCTGCCTTTACACCACGGCCCCCTCCTCCCTTCTCTCCTCCCTCTCCCTCTCCACCACCCTTTCCCCTTCTGCTTGTCCTCTGTCTGTCTTTTTCCGGCACAACCCCAATTGCCGTCAGGCAGGGTGATACGTAGCCGATTGTTCTTTGAAGACACTTCCCCCTCTCCCTCCATCCATCCACCCCCCACCTTCACCTTTTTGAATTTTATTTTGGCAGTTACTTTTATCATAGGTCCCTCCACCACTGATTAAAGGTTGTCTGTTCCCCCTTTCCCTTCTGTGTTTCTTCTTCCCCTGGCCAGAACTATCTTGATTTTTCATCGACCTTCCCATGTTTGTCACTTGTTTTGTTACTCTCCTCACCTCTTCTCTCCTCTTCCCTCACCCCACCCCCTCCTTATGTGACTCCTGCACTGCAACTATTGCTGTCAGGTATAGCAATGATGATGCTAGTTTTGTTTTCCCACATTCCCCCCCTAGACTCTCCCTTATTGTTACAAGATTGTACTAAGTACTTTGATTTGATAGTTCATTTTCACATTCTGGACTGTTTGAAGGACTTGTAGGAATGTACTGTTATCCTCCCTTGTTCCCTCCCTCCTTGAGGCATTTTGATGCACTTTGTGTGTAGGCCCTATAAAGATTTTCAATATATCAGTGATTGCTCACTGTCTGCCATTGTCGATGTGCGGTACTCTGTACATGATATGTTCTGCTGGTCAATGGCTGATTATATGTTGGGTTTGATTTTGAGGTGTCAGGGGAATGGCGTGGTTTAACACACAGGGGGTCCTTGAGTGCAATGTTCACATGTGCTGTGTACAGGACACGGAGGCTCACTTCATTTCACATGCATGTATACGATGCATGTCCCTACTGACACAAACACTTAGGCAACGCTCCCCCACACCAACTATGGCAACACCATGCACACAAGTGTACCCAGATTGCATTCTTAGGCATGCTGTGTCCCTACAATCCATGTTCACTTCTTATTCATTGATCGTGTACATGCATGACAGGGTACTATTTGATTGTACTTATTTTTCATGATGCTCAAGGGGTTTCCCCGACGCAATGCACACTCACTGTGTTGTCCGGTCAGCGGTGTGTTGCAGGGGACACACATGCAGCACACAGTGTTTGTAATGCCAATTTGCTATTGTCCAATGTGCATGGCAACAGGTATTCTGACCTTTGTTGCTTGCACCACTGGTGGCAGGCAATTATGCCACCGTTTTTAGGGTGTGAGGCTTTGGTAAGTAATTTCTTCAGATTCCATGTCAGGTGTAATTGTCTAGTGCCTATTTACATTTCTCACATGGCACTTCATGACTATTGTGTCATGTGTTGTGCATAAGGTTTGATGTTTTGCCATTGCATACCATGGTATGCTGGGGCAGACAGGGGTCATGGGGTTTGGGAGGGTTTGGATGGCATACCAGTACTTTCATACCCTGTTTTGCGGGGAGGGGATATTCAGCTTGCATGTGTTCATTTTGGTCACATGGGATTGGTTGTGTTTAAGTAGCTAGGGATGCACACAATGTGGCACTTCCATGGACACATTCTCAGGGTGGTAAGGTAGTGTCAGTTAACTGTCCCTTTCTCATCATCGATTGTTACCTGGTATGTGCCAGGCCTGTTTGCACTCCGCAGGGGTTGGAGTTTAGGTGAAAAATGTGGCCACAAGCTAGGTACGGGCTGCATCGCCACATGCCCTTTCCCCTCCCATGCGCAGTAGCCTTGCGTGTGGTTGGGGATGTGGGGGCACCACCATGTTCACTGTTACACCCCGCGTGTTGCAATGTTGTGGAGGACACATGCTGCCACAATGATCCTGCACACTACTGGGGGTGCATATAGTAGCTGTCCGCCAGAGCGGTCAAGGGAGCAGAAGCGTGACTTGAGCACTCTGAATGTTCGCTCCACTATACCCCTGGTTGCAATATGGGTTGCGTTGTATCTTACCTGGGGTGGTGTGGTGGTGTTCCGTATTGGCGTCATCATGTAGGTGCTCAGGTGTGTGACATGCATGCATGTGCACAGACATTTGTACTCACCTATGATCCATGTGTCGCCATGCTTCCCAGCTTCCAGGGCCCGGCTCAGGGCAGACATTCTGTATATGAAACTGTCATGGGTGGACCCTGGATAGTTTGCATAGACAGAGGTGATGATTCCCTTGGCATCGCATATAACCTGCACGTTGATGGAATGCCAGTGCTTGCAGTTGTGGTAGATGTTTTCAGTGGCCCTAGGTGGACGTAGGGCTACATGGGTACAATCTATGGCACCAAGCACTTTGGGGAAGTGTGGCACCCTGTAGAAGTCCAGGACCACGGCCTGCCTTTCTGCAGGTGTTCTGGGCATGTATATGTGCCTGCGCACTGAGGGGCACGCAGTGATGATTGCCAACACCTGGTGTAGGCAACATGACTGCGTGGGCTGTGAGACGACCCCCCACTATGGCAGTTGTCCGCTGAAATTACCCAGAGCCAAAAAATACAGTACATTGAGCACCTTCTCCAAGGGGCTCAATGCTGGGGAGCACAGGGTGGGTGATGTGAGTTCATCCTCCCACTCAGTGACCAGCTCTAGGATGATATGAGGTGGAAACCTATACCTGCCATAGACCTTATCATCAGGCATCCAAAAAAGTCTGGCCCTGGGCAAAACAATGCGGGCCTGGCTATTCTCCTCCTCCTGCAGTGTCCCACGATCACTGCTGCGAGGAATGGGACATTCATTGTAGCTGTATATGCTTGTTTGTTGTTTGCACACACTTTTATGTTGCACGGGGGTGCTTCCGCCTGCTTTCGTGTGGCAGACATATTTGTGCATGTGCGTGTGTTTTGACATTCGTGGGTTTTCCCTATTCGATTCCATGAATACGTGTTGTTCACTAGCGTGTGGGCGTTGCATGTGTTTCCCAGCGGTACTTGCCATGTTACGCCTACATTTTCACGCGTTGTTTCCCATTCCCCGTGTTCCACCCCCTTTTTAGGTGTCTGCGTGAAAGTTTGTGTTTGTGTGCTTTTCCCGTTCCTGTCATGCGCGCGTTTGGAAAGTCGCAGAGCCTTCATTACTCTGTTACGATTGAGAGAAAACTAAAAACTGATGGGATCTGCTAATCATGTCATACCATTTTTGGTCCAGTCAACTGTACGTTTTTTTGACTGTATCTTTATCAAAAGAAATCTGGAAATTAGTTTGGACACATTCAGATGTTTAATGCCTTCACCTTTTCCTATATTATTTAAGGAAGTTTGTATTTTCATTTTATGGTTATTGATCATTCATTCGTTTTATATGATTTATTTATTGCAATTGCAATCTGTATGATCATATCCAATAGGAACAACTTTAAAAAATCACAATATCTGGTGCTGGAATAATGTTGGCAATGTCCATAGAATCGAAATATGTATTTCTAGTATTTGCTAAACATGAATCAAAAAGGCATTTGTTTTCATTAATTACTTAACAAATAACTAGGATGTCACCTTTGTTCCAATTTTCCTGCCTGTTTTACACAATGCAATTTTAAGTATTTATGTTTAAACCAAAATGATGTCTATCCATATGCTACTCGAGGGTATTTTATATTCCCCAGTATGTATTGTCTTTATCTCATATGTGTGTTGTTTATTACCATTGTGTGTTTTCATGTATTTATATATGTTTCTATAGACATGTATTTGAAACGATATTCATCTATATGTTCTCTAGTCTCTTATTATAATTGCTTCAGTTGGCTAGGTCCTCAATCTATGAATTTAGTCAAAAGGCGATGCTTATTGATCTTCTCTTGCTCACACTAGATGGCAGGCCCGACACCAGCAGGAACTGGGTCAGTCATACAGAGACAACAAAGAGAATGTTCCCACCAGGATTGATTTAGTAATTTCTGAAAATACACACAATTGCTTTAAGTATGGTCTACTCTGATGTGGTTACAATGATACAACCCTGAAAAATGACGAAATCGTCAAAAAATGAATCTCAGATACTGGTAGTCACACTAAGATAGATAAGAAGAAAAATAATTGCAACATTAATTTAATAATGTCACATATATATACATCATGCAGAATAACAGAGCACATTTTTTTCAATAAGTAAAAGACACAAATGCGATAACTAGAACCAATAAAACCTTTGGTGGTATTTTTGGTTGGTGGTATTGTAAGGGAGGAAGGGTCTTTTTACCGCCCCTTGTACATTCTGCATGAAATAATCTATTTGCTCATCCCATCATGGGGAGACGTCCCACTTGTCTTTCACTTGGGACAGTAGAAGGAAGCCATTGGATGATACACTCAGACTTCATTTTGTGCCACCTCAGACTCCATCTTGTTGGCTAGGCCACACAATGATCTCTAAGAAGACTTATCTCCCCTTGTCCAGTGCCAAACACAACCTGTTCTGACACCCCCACTTTCCTCCCCTGTCTGGGCCACACCAGCCCTGTTCTCACGGATGCCAAGGCGTGAATTGGTGTAAGCAGAAAATGTATTCTTTCTCTTCCTCTGAGCTCACCGCCCTGTGTATGACCAGGACAAATCTTGACTTGTGTATTCATCCGTCTCCACAAACCTGGTCCTGCCCCTTCGACCCCCACCTTCAGAAATTATTGCCTGCACAACCTTTAGTCACTCTATTCTCCTCTCTCCTTTCATGTAGCAGTTGGTGGGGCCCTTCCCCATGGACCACCCTAGATTGCCCCCAATATACTTAAGCGTATGTGATCATATCATCTCCATGGACTAAAATCTATCAATTAAACAAGGAAAAGAACCTAGGCTACCCCACCTGTTTCACACTGGCCGGTTCTGGGTCCAGCACACACTTAACCGATCTCTGTTGGTTAATCTGCACATATGAGAACACCCAAACTGTATGTAGAACAAATACATTTATTTGTATTCGAATTTTAAAACAAGTTGCATCACACTGTTATTGACAAAGGCCCTTTTTGCTTTGCCTAAATAATCGTGGATGGTTTCAGCATTTAAGGCATCGTAAAAAAACCTGATACATTGGTTCTTTACTTTTACTGTTTCATAGTGTGGGTTAGTAACGTTTGTGACTTCAAATGTGGTCTAGTTGACTTCACATCTATCTGGTCGACACTTAAATTGTGTTTCTGGCATTCAGCTGTTATTGTTGTGTCTGGTGCCGCCTTCAGGACAACTTCAGTGGACTTGTGCTGTCACATTGATTGGGACATCTAAAACCACCAGGGAGACCCATGGTTTCCGCAATAGGGTCTATTCTAGAACCCTTGTCGATCTATATTGACATATTTCTCAGACCAAGCGTCAGAAAGATGAGATCGTTCATACAGGATACCACGGCAATGATCCATCACCTGAGCAACATCCCGACTTCACCACAAGATATACTCGTGACATTTGATGTGGAAGCTTTATATACAAGCATACCCCAAATGGAATGCATTAACAACCTCAAATAATACCTAGACGAGCGCACAAATGTATCTACACCCACTTCATTCATCCAAGAATGTATAAGGATTTCACTCACGGAAAACTTTTTCATACATAAAGGTCAATTCTACCAGCAGATCAGAGGGACCAGTATGGGATCTACTTTCGCGCCGGCCATTGCAAACTTATATATTGACAACCTGGAGAAGCTTTTCATATACAACAACAACTAATACAATAACCACCTTATAAGATGGGTAAGATACATAGATGACATTTTTAACATCTGGAGGGGTAGTATCCAAGAACTGCAAGAATTCCGCACCTGGCTGAACAATGTAGACCCCTGCATTAAATTCACAATGCACTTTAACACCAACCACTTTCCTAGACCTCAACATCATAAGAGCAGAAGACGGGAACATCACAACAACACTGTATCGAAAACCCACAGACATGAACACATTACTCAATTTCTCAAGCTTCCATCCGCAATCTCTTAAAGAAAATCTGCCATACGGACAGTTCCTAAGAATAAGAAGGAACTGTTCCTTACTACCCGAATACGACCATCATGGGAAAGACCTAGAAAACCGTTTGAAAACAAGAGGGTACCCTCCAGCCATCATCAGGAAAGCACGGAAAAAAGCAAGAAACAGAAATAGAACAGATTTCCTAACCAAACAGACCATAACAGAACATTAGGACAAAATGACATGTGTTACTACCTTCTCACCCATAAGCAACGCCCTCAGAAAAACAATACTCGCCAACTGGCATTTCCTACAGACGGACAGTTTTACACCAACAATGCCACGTTTCGCTTTCAAAAGAAGCAGAAACATCAAGGATCAGCTGGTACACACGTACCCAACAGAAAAACCCATAACCAATGCCCAAAACACCCTATGGCATCTACCTCCAGTGGTAGGACATTACCGCTGTGGCAAATGTTCCGTATGCCACCCAACCCAAGACCAAAAAGAAATATCGCTCAACGGCACTATTTGGAAATACAAGACCTTCTCTAATTGCCTCACAAAATGGAGCGTCTGATTAATCAGATGCCTATTTAACCTATATTATATAGGTAAAAGTAAGCGTGAAATCCGACAAAGGATCTGTGAGCACAGGTCCTGTTTGAAAAACAAAATAGAGGACAAACCAATGGCAGCCCATTTTGTTAAAAAACAACATAAACACACAAAAATGAGATGGTGTGTGATCCAAACCGTTGAACCAAAAGCAAGAGGGGGTGACAGAGATCTAGCACTAAGACAATTAGAGCAGAAATGGATACACCGTTTGGATACGGTGAAAAGTGGGTTGAATGTGGCCATAGAATGGAACCTCTTTTTCTGATTGACGTTAGAAAATGTCCAATAAATACCTTTATTGAACCCCGGATTGTTCCATAAACACGATATGACTGCAAAAATGTGTTGAACAATCCGCATAGCATGTGATGTCTTTGTATGACAATGGCAGGTTCTGTTTTGATGTATCCAAATATATGATGCAAATGGTGATCAACAACACAACAAATTTATGATGATGTATAAATTTGAGAAAATGCAAGAAATTGATGTAATATTACGCGTTAACATACTGAGATGCCACTGTGTTTTCACGTGACAACTGAACGCACATACAACACACGCTCACATAGAAAATAAGGCAAACCAATCTATCCTGCGGAGTACTTAACACCCACACACATCACAAATGCCCGCCACAGAGCCACTACTCCCCATGACAGCGAGGTAAGACACTACCGACTCGCGCATGCGCGGCCGTAATTTAGACACGCTCACACAAGCGAGATCCGATAAAACAGAGCATACGCATGCGCGCAACTGTAGACGTCGCAGACGTTTTTCAGCGATCTACAGTTACGGGATGCACAGGTAAGGAAACAGAACAGCTCTAGAGTGGTTCGTCTGCACGCACTCGACGAGTGCACTTTTACCATGAGAGGGAGCACTTTTTCATTAAGTGAATAGAGGTCCCTCACGGTGAGCACTCGGCCATCCACCAGACAATGAGAAATAGCCACCCTCATAACACCAGGCTTAGACACGTAGCAGGCATTAAACCTGAGAATGATACTGAATTAGAAGTATCAACACACCTTTTTTTGTAAATCTACCTTCACAGCCCTAGGCTTTTTACAATACAAGCAATATAAGCGCAGTACAGCCCTTCATTGACTAGATATTTTTTTTTCGACCAGCACATCCTAGAAGCACAGGATCAAACAAACCGAGCACACAGACGGCGCTGCAAGCGATGAACTCTCAGCAGATTCAATGCTAACCTGTCGCACCAAATAAGTTCGGCACAGGTAGGACAATATCCAAGCACACTAGTACAGGATTTTCCTGTAGAGACACACCCATCACTGACCCCCTATTTTATTTACCTATATTTTAGATGTACCAATCAATGTGACAACACAAGTCTACTGAAGTTGTCCTGAAGACGGCAACAGACACAACAATAACAGCTGAATGTCAGAAACACAATTTAAGTGTTGACCAGATAGATGTGAAGTCAACTAGACCACATTAGAAGTCACAAACGTTACTAACCCACACTATGAAACAGTGAAAGTAAAGAACCAATGTATCAGGTTTTTTTACAATGCCTTAAATGCTGAAACCATCCACGATTATTTAGGCAAAGCAAACAGGGCCTTTGTCAATAACAGTTTGATGCAACTTGTTTTAAAATTTGAATACAAATAAATGTAATTGTTCTACATACAGTTTGGGTGTTCTCATATGTGCAGATTAACCAACAGAGATCTGTTAAGTGTGTGCTGGACCCAGAACCGGCCAGTGTAAAACAGGTGGGGTAACCTAGGTTCTTTTCCTTGTTTAATTGTTATACCCCCTCATAACTTAGGCCCCCCTGACCAAAAAGAGGGACACACTACCCTTTGATTTATAATAACTAAAATCTATCAATCCACTCATTTGAACCATGAGGCACCAGGCAAATAAATCTCAGATTGACACCCCTAGATGAGGCACCTGGGAAAAAGGACCACCGCACCTCTACCCCCACGTAGACTTAGGTTAAGAATGTGTATATGTTTACTCACGATTTATTGGCGACCCCGCATTCTGGTATAAGTTTTATGTTTTACATTACTCTTAGCATGCAAATGATTATTGTGTAGCTTAGATTAGTTAGAATAATTGAATCTTGTGGACCCAGCCGGACCTCCACCCCTCCCAGATGAGCCCAGCTGACCCACGTACTGCAAGAGACAAAAGCTTTGTAACAACCATTCAAGCTGTGCCATCCCAGTATGGCCTATACTGCAACATTGTAATGAACCAATGAACTTGCAGTATTCATCCCCTATACGATTTGTCACTGATATGATATGATATATTTTATATGTATCGCGCTCGTGCACAAGTGTTTCAGAGCGCGACAAGGCAAGGGAGGGGAACAAGGGAGAACACAGCACAACATAAAAACAATCTTACTAGGCCCAGTGACATTGAGAACGCGCAAGTGCATGGGAAAGGGAAAAGGGAAAAAGTGCATGGAAGAGGGAGAGTGGAAAGTGTGGAAAGAGTGGAAAGGGCCGAGGAGTGCAGATAAATAAAATAAATAGAAAATTGAGGAAAACTGCGGTAGTGCAGCCAGCAAGTGGCAAGTGCTGTGTTTAAGGCAGCAGACTGGGTAAGTCTGAATAAGTGCGGAAAAAGAAGAAAAATGGGGGGGGGGCTGTATGGGTACAGATACAGTCCCCAGTGCAAGGGGTGGCCAGGAGGCAGTGCAGGAAGGTGGCAGGGTGAGCAGGTACCTGGGCCCAGGGGACAGAGGGTGGCCAGGTGCACAGTGCCAAGAGAGCAGATCAGCAGGGGAGAAGGCGAGCAAAGGCAGAAGCAAAGAGGAGGGTTTTGAGGGGCTTCCGGAACCGAAGATGGTTCTCCTCAAGTTTTAGAGTGGCAAGGAGGCTGTTCCAGAGGGAGGCCCCAGCCAAAGAAAGAGATTTACCCCCAGCTAGTTTCTTTGAACAACAACTAACCCTGAGGGAGTTAGAGGTAGAGGAGCGAAGAGCTCGAGAGGGGAGGTATTTGCGCAGGGATAGCTGAAGGTATTTTGGACCCAGGCCCCAGAAAACCTTGTGGACAATGCAGAGGGTTTTGAATTTAATTCTTGCATCCTCTGGGAGCCAATGAAGAGAATTCAAAGCTGGAGAGATACGATCCCAGGGCTTGAGGCCAAGGACAAGTCTCGCAGTCCTGTTCTGGATAAGTCTAGAGGGCGGAGTGTAGAGGCAGGTAGATTTAGAAAGAGGCTGTTACAAAAGTCCAAACGAGAAAGAACCAGAGCTTGGGAGACAGTGAGCTTCTGAGGGAAGGAGAGGAAAGGAAGAATACCTCTGAGGAGGTGCAGTAGGAAGTTTGACTTTTTAGAGACATCAGAGATATGGGCCAAGAAGGAAAGTGTGGAGTCAAAGATGACACCAAGGTTCTTAGCCTAGGAGAAGTGTGCATAAAATGTTTTGTTCCTGTATTATTATCCGAGCGCGCTCATAGCAGCAGAGTCCTCTGCATGCATCATTTACCTCATACAACTTTATTCAACTTGCCATCTTTCTTCAGGTCTCATTCCCTACTGGCGATGTGTCCATTTATTCTAAGTTTGGAATTTGCAATTTGGGGAATGACCTCCTTCAGTATTTTTGGTATTTTGTGGTATAGTGGTCAGCCTAACTTCAGAGTACCGCCTAACAATTGTTTGTATACTGAGGTCACTAAAGGTAAGCAAAGACTGGACTCAGTACACTCTAAATGATGAATGTATGCCCTTGCAGTGTTTTATTTACAATACTATGCTATGCCCTTTTGGCAGTATCTCAGAGTACATTTACCATGTAAATCATACATGAACTTTCATTCAGAGACTCTTAAAAGAACACAATTCACAGTGACTATTGCTGCCTTGCATTTTACCACATGTGAAACAGTGAAATACCACCTGTGGTAAAAATGAAATTACCACTTATTTCATCCCTGTATGATAACACAAGTAACCAGTGCACATAAATAAATACCAGAGCTGACTTTGTTCTTTGTAGGTCAAGTATCAGTAATTGAGACTCATGAGTTAAAAAAAAAACACTGCATGTAATGCACTAAAGGGATATGTGTCTTTGTTCAGCTGCCAATACTGAATTCACACTCTGTTAGAATAATACAATGGGTGTCATTAGGACTCCGGCGCTAAACCATGGTGCTATTAGCACCATGGTCCATGCCGGAGTCTGCCATGGCGGAATGGAGAATTACCACCCCATTCCGAGGTTGGAGGGCCGGTAATTCCCCATGCCGCCATGGCCCTTCCCCATTCCCATTTTTGCCCCATAGGGCTCAATGGGAATGGGGAAGGCACTAATTACGGTACCGCAATTTGCGGTACCATAATTAGCACCAAGGTCCCTTTGCGGGTCCCTACTTTAATGGCTGGTAAAACCAGACGTCAAGGTTGGGTCCCGCAAAGGGACCTCGTAATTAAACGCTAGGTGTTTAACGGCGCCACAGCCTTTTACGGCGCCGTGAAACACTTAGCGCCTGGGTCATAATGAGGCCCAATGCATTTACAATCCCAGCAGCAATTTTTATCACACGTTTTACGTTTTGCTCTCTCCCACCCAGATGATAATCCCTCTAGAAGTTCTGAGAATTACTGTAGCCCTCTCGCCCACCTCTAACTTGGTAGAGTACACTATGCAACGTCCTTCAGTCACTTAGCTCTGGAAGTGATACACTCTATTCTTTGCAGTTATTATTTTTGGCAACAAATTCTGCATTGGGCAATACATTTCACTTCAGTCTAATGGTGAGTGAACAGACTTTGGGATGCCTGATATGTAGAAAGCCATGCAAAATCGATATCTACACTTGTGATTTCAAGGATATACGCACCTCAATTATACTTTTCATGCTCACCTAGAAGATGTCCAAATCAGCGTGTGCCTTGACAAAGCAAGGTTAAGGATTCCCCCTCAGGTTGGCAATTGTGAAACACCCCCACAGTGGCTTTCTGGACAGCGATTGCGCTGGATCTTCCTTTCTCCACCTTCTCCACTTCGTGCTTAGAACAGCTCATAAAGTATTTTTCCCAGCCTCGCTGTCAACACTTGTTGCCCGCCCTCATGGTCAGCTGGAGATTAACAGTGCCAGAGTCTGCAAACTCTTCTGAGACTACTGCCAGCCCATAAGCTAGAGAGAGCGCCATCCCTCCTGCTTTGTGCTACTTAAACCCTCTCAACTAACACTGCCCATAATGTAAATCTCACTTTCATAAAATATAGAAATGTCTGCCTTTCCACTGACATAATTCCATCAGAACCACCTCCCTTTGTCAATCACCCTCAAGCACGTCATTATTCTGAGCAGCTTGCAGTGGCAGCACAATGGGTGAGAGAGTTACATTATTCCAATTTGCAAACTTAATAATAGACTCATTTAAAGCCACCTGAAGACAGCAAAACCTTTATTCTTCCTGCATTTCAAATTAACTTATCACAGCACAATGGCCTGAACATGCAGTTATCAATCTGCACCAAAGTTTGTACATAACAACCATGAACTGAATTGCTCTGAATGTTAATAGGGAATATGTTATAGGTTAGATGGATAAGGGAAATTAGTATATGTTAGTCTTATAGCCCAAAACAATTCAGTCCATGACTGTGATATGGAGTAAAATCCATGTTGTGCAGCATCAAATTCGAATTAATTTTGAGCAGGCATGTGTTTTGCACATCCACAGTATTGACATCTCTTAGATTCAGCCTGAGTCTCACACTTTTGCTCACTACTGGGATTCATCTCTTATCCATTTTGAAATTCGGAGCCCTAGTTTAAATATGGAGTCGCAGTTGAAATTCAGAGTCACCTCTTCCTACACGTCCCTATTTTTTTCTGCTGGGACATAACCAAAATCACTGTAGAAAAAAAAGAAAATGTGGCAATTCCTGCATCAATACACCTATGTGATCTTGGGCACACAAGAAAAGGGATTGTACCTTGAATTTAGCAGTTAACTCAAACAAATGAAGTTATATAATTAAATAACATACAATTGGTAATGGTCACATATTAACAAAACAATTATTATAAATATATATTTGTTGTTGACATTTTTGTTTTTATCTTTCCATCTTTATATATACACTACAAAAAAACTTTGTTGAGGGGGTGTTATGGTTAAGTTGCCCTATGAAAAACCTGTGCACTTCACTAAAGAAAAATGTTCGCCCTCCCCATTGTGGTTCCAATTAAAAACGAAAAACCCCTGAAATTCGCCAGTTATGGGAGACTGAGCCCCCTTACTTGCCATCGCCCCTGTGCACTGCTAACACTAACACCCAGAACATGAAAGCTGTCCTCTGAAATGTCACTGATGACATCACTGACGACATCACATGTTTAGCCTATTTGTTTTCGTTGCCTGCCATATATATATATATATATATATATATATATGTACATTCAGTAAAAAAACTTTGTTAAAGGGATGTTATACTTCACAGTGGAACCAAAAAACACTGCACATTGCCCCATTATGGTAAGATAAGCAACCATAACTGCCCGCACCACTGCACTGCTAACACTAACACCCAGGACAAGAAAGATGACATCACAAATGCAAAGTTTTGTGAGGATTCGTCCAGGGGGCGCATATATATATATATATATATATATATATATATATATATCACACAGCCACGTTAGTGGCAGTGTAGTTATGGTTAAGTTGCTGTTTCCATAGGAAGAGCACTTTTTGGGCGGCTTATAACTTTGCGTCCACTTGACGAATCCTCACCAAACTTTGCAAATAAAGTATATGGGTCACTCTGAATATAGGTTGGTGAGGCTTGGTCCAGAGGGGGCAAAGTTATAGAGGGGGTCCCAAAACTTATTTTTTTCCCATAGACTGAATGGGGAAAAAACTTTGCTCACGTCTACAGCCCAAACCGCTTTACGGATTTTCACCAAATTTGGACCAGGAGCAGCGGCTTGGTCCCAAAAGCGTGCTTTTGCAAATTTGGAGAAAATCCGTCCTGTAGTTTTTAGAAAAAATGACCAAAAAGTAGGTCACAAAAAATGTCTGATATCTATGTTCGGTCTGCGGACACACTTGCTTGTTCGCTCCGCGGACAGTGTCCTGATTGGCCAACCAGCTTGTGTCATGTCCACGGACATGCAACGTGTTCACTGATTGGATGGTGAAGAGCGTGAAGCGCGTCAGATTTTTGGGAACGCCTGCCATCTTGGATTCGCGGACGTCCGCGGACAGCGCGGTGAAACTTGGTGGAAAAAATACTATTTAGTAGAGTGTGTTGGTGTGTAAAAGTGTTTGGGGAGGGTGGGGGAATAAGAGATGGGTTAAATGTTGTATTTATTTAGGTGGTAGACCCCCCTGTTGTGTTTGCTTTGTCCGCAAACAATGCAGATGTTCTGAAATGTTCTAAATAAACGAAATGGGGGTGTTCTGAGGACACTACGCCTGTACTTATTGTTCGCAAGCAAGCTGAAAGTGTTATAGGAACACTCACTGTGTCCTGAAATGTTCAAAAATAAACGAAAGGGTGTGTTCTGAGGACAGTAAGCCTGTCCGTTTTGTTCGCAGGCAAGTTGAATCTGTTCCAAGAACACTTCGGGCCTCATTACGACCCTGGCGCTAAGCGTAAAACGATGGCGGTAAACGATTACCGCCATCGTTTTCCGCTAGGGCCGATTACGACCCCTGACCGTTAACTACGATGCCATTAGCGGCATCGTAGACAACGCTGCCACTAACTGCGCCAAGGGCGCGTGCACGCGACCTCCCACACCGTAACTAGCGCCATGGCGGTAAGGTACGCGAATGCCGACCCAAGCGGACATGCACCTTACGCCATCACCCAGCCCGTAAAGTACCTTACCGCCATGGCGCTAACAACGCCATCGCGAATCAACCGCAAAGGGCCAAGTTAAGTGAATGCAGCTGCCACAGGTGCACAGAAACAGCACAGGTGAAGGCAATACAGACACAGGAAGCACAAAAAGAGCACACCCCACCCCTGCCCACACCCAGTCACACACCACAATGCTACCGATAGGACTAGCAATGTTGGGGCTGGAGGACCTGATAGCAATGCGAGTGCTACAACAGCAACTACAACAACAACAACAACTAAAACAACAACAACAACTACAACAACAACAACAACAACAACAACAACAACAACAGGCTGCACAGAGGAGACGCAGGAGGAGAAGGAGGGCAAGGCAGGCCCAGCATGCCCCACCAGCACAGCCAGTGCTACCACGCAGGCAGCCCCCAATCCCACGCGTCAGACCCAACCCATTCAACCTCACTGCTGAGCAGATCCACACCCTGTATCGACTGGACCGGGACACCATCACCACCATCGTGGACATGATACACAACGACATCGCCAGCATGATTGAAACACCCACCGCCACCCCCCCCCTACTGAAGGTAGTGTCCGTGCTCCACTTCCTGGCCACAGGCACCTACCAGCACACAGTAGGGCACTTGCATGGCATATCACAACCATCGTTTTCGCGTACACTGACGCAAGTGCTGGATGCACTCCTCAAGCACACAGATGACCATATCTCACTACCACGGACTGCCCAGGAGATTGCCAACACCAAAGTGGGTTTCCATGCACTAGCTGGCATACCTGGTTGCATTGGTGCCATCGACTGCACCCATGTGGAATTGACGGTCCCACGTGCCCAGGAGGTACCGTACCGGAACCGCAAACAATTTCACTCAATCAACGTGCAAATGGTCTGTGACTCCAACAGTATCTTCACACATTGTTGTGCCCGATTCCCCGGATCAACCCATGATTCATTGGTCCTGAGGAACTCAACATTACCACGCTACATGGAGCAACAGGCAGGGCCCAGAACCTGGCTACTCGGTGAGTCCAATGTCATGGGCATTGAAATGTGAAGTGGGTGTGTAATTGACATACCAATGCAGGGGGGGGAATGATGCATACTCCAACTGGCGGGAAGGGGGGGGGGTGATGCATGCTCCATCTGGCTGCGACTAGCATTAGCCACAACACACCCTGAGGCAGCACTCACGTCACCTGACACCTGCATACATGAGGCCTGACCTAAGAAGACCTGACATGTCAATGAAGGTGTCACCCAACCCTGACACAACCACCTACAAGTGCATTGACCATACCGTGACCACATACACTCCAAAGAAATGTACGTCCATGCACGTCACCAACAGCTCCTACTGAAAGGCCTGTTCCCCATGACTGTGCCCAAAGGAGGCACATGATGGACTGGAAGAACAATGCACCAAAACACAGACAGCAAGGCCCACAGACTGTCCCCATGGGCAACAGTCTTGTTCACTGGGGTAATGATGAGCCAGACTGCATTCCCGCTATCATGTGAATGCAACCCTCACGGGACACGTGCCAGGTCACCTACAGAAACAGCCTGAACGGACACAGTCGATCGGCACTCACAAGGCACATGTCACCCCTGCATACCTCGTGCCTTGGAATTCAGAAGCGGCACATGTGAGACATGTGGCACACTCTGTGAAAGTCGATTATAGAGGTATATCCAATAGACGCTCCATGAAGTTGCACCTAGAAATGTACCCAATAGCCTCTAGATAACTGAATTTAGAAGTGTGCCCAATAGCCTCTCTATGGAAAATAGTATTTAGAAAACCGCCCATTAGCCTCTCGTGGGAAAATGAATTTTGTAGTTTGCCCGGTACCCTCTCTGGGAAAAATTGCATTAATAAATGTGCACATTGAAAGAGCATATAACCCATCAAATCACACCACCACGCTTACTCTCTCCTTTACATCACCACTCAACTAGAACACAGAGATACTATGACACCATTCGGTATAACTGTTCCCATACTAACACCGCTTACTCCACATCAATCTATGTAAACACTGCTGGTTTCACACCCCCAGCCAGGCGTTTTCCTCAGGCCTAACGCAGCCACATCCGTCCTGGATAAATCCTGCCTGAACGAACACATTATCCTGATCTCTCAACCACCACATCTGCCGCTAAGAAGCAGATATTACACAAGTACCGCACGAGCTGCACACATACCCGGTGCTCACACGCACCTTTTGACTCTCCCTACTCTCTCTACTGATCTGAACTTCGGTTCCCAAGGACGTTCAACCTACCAGCGCCTTCAGACCATACCAATGGTATATAAGGCGCTATATAAGTGCAAAATAACAATAACAATAACAATATAGCGGTTGCACGGTGTGAAACCAGTAGCACAGAAGAAACTGCTGCAAAATCAATGTTCAATGCAATTCATGGTGGCATTTCATGTACATCACTCAAGCTCATCCCTGACGCATACATTCTTGCCCACATACAGGTGATGCAGGCTATCCCCTGAAGAGGTGGCTCCTTACACCAGTCCGAAACCCACAGAACCAGCATGAGGAGGACTTCAACCGTGCCCATTCCCGTACGCGTGTAGTGATCGAGCAAGCTTTTGGCCTACTGAAGGCACGTTTCCGCTGCATCAGCAGGTCTGGCGGGGCACTCCTGTACCGGCATGAGAAGGTTGCAATGGTCGTCATGGCATGTGTCATGCTACACAATATGTGCGTCAGAAGAAATGTGCCCCTGCCCCCTGACGTAGAATTGCTACCACCTGACGATGAGGATGATGAGGGTGGGGATGGGGCACCACCTCAAGGAGGCAGCGATGCACAGGAGGGGCGTGTCATGCGTCAGACTCTCATTGACCAATGCTTCTAGCACACACAGCGTATGCGTGTCACATGGAGACGGCACTCGGCGCACTGTGTGTGTGTGGGACATGCACACTGTGGACTCTACAACAATGTAGCACATGGACGCAATAAAGATGTCAACACATTTGGTTTGTGGTAATGATAAATGTGTATTGCAACAGTGTAATCTTGTGACACACCCCCTCCCCCCTCCCACCTCCCCCCTGCACACCCCAACACACCCCCTCCCCCCTCCCACCTCCCCCCTGCACACCCCAACACACCCCCTCCCCCTCCCACCTCCCCCCTGCACACCCCAACACACCCCCTCCCCCCTCCCACCTCCCCCCTGAACACCCCAACACACCCCCTCCCCCCTCCCACCTCCCCCCTGAACACCCCAACAATGGTGCAGTAGTATCCGTGCTACAAGGTGCGGAGTAGTCCTGCTGAACAGGCAAGTCAAGGATGTGTATCCCCTCCCATGGCCCCTGGGGCACCCCTGGCCGTGCTGCGGAGAGTGCGCCCAGATCTACGGACGGGGCTGCTCTGTGCTGAGCTGGTGGTTGATGAGGCTCCACGCCCCACATCCGGTCGCATGTCCCTGATGGTGTGCACAAGTTCACTGAGTTCATTGCGCACAGCCGCTAGCTCAGTGCATATACTCCTTGTGGAGTTCTCTATGGCAGCTGTGACACGGTCAGCTGACCGCTCCATGGCATCCCTTGGCCCACCACACTGTGCCACATGTGCATTGAGGAGGTCAGTCAGTTGTTGCTGCCGTGTTGCAATGTCCTGTAGTGCCTGCTGGTTCTGCTGGCCTATGGCCAGTGCCATTTGCATCTCCGGTGCGATGCCCACCTCAGGCTGGGGGGATGGGGTGGCTGGCCATTCGTTGGAGTCGGACTGCCCCTGTGTGGCATCCGCCTGCAGGGGGCTTAGGGAAATTGCGGGGGAATGTGGATGGGCAGTGGGCCCTTCAACATCAATGTCCTCAATGCTGGCTGGCCCGCTGTCAGAGTCTGCCGCTATGGCTGCACTCTCCCCAAGGGTGCTGCTTGCGGCAGAGGCTGTCCCCTCAGTGGCCACAACTAGTGGCATGTCTGCTGCTGCTGCTGTGTCTGTGTCAGCAGTAGTGGGGGCTGGCACTTGCCTGTCCTCTACCCCAGGCAGGGTTGGTGGCTGCCGGTGGGTTCCCTTCCGGACGGCTGGGGTGGATGCCTGCGGGCTGGGCATTCTGGAGGAACAGGATGCGGTGTTGCCCTCTTCCTGGGGCTCTGTGTCGGAATCTGTGGTGGAGCAAAGGAGGGATGTGTTATTGATGGGTCCGCGGACATTGGACGTGCATTAGGGGATGACATCTATACAGTCGGTGCATGCAGCGCATTTCATACAGGTTTGGTGGCTTTTGTGTGGAGGTAGCATGGTGCTATGTGTGTTCCAGCAGTTAGGGTGTGCATGCTGCTTGTTTGCAGGGTGGTGTTGGGATGTGTCTGTGCACGTTCACCTGTCGATGTGTTGCATGTGCACTATGGGGCGACTGGGTACTTCGCACAGTGGGGCTTTGTTGAGTGTGGCATGCATAGCTCTGGCCACCTACCTGCGTCTCCTGGGGTCGGCACTCCTCTCTCCATGGCTCCAACACCTTCAATGCTCTCCATCCCTATGGTGGATGCACATATTTCCTCCCACGCCTGGAGCTTGATAGGTGATTCTGAGCCTCCGCCAGTTGACATGGCTAGGTTGCGGTTAGCCGAAATGATGCTACGGACACGGAGCCTCAGATCATCCCAGCGCTTGCGGCACTGCTGGGCTGTGCGGGGTGCGGCCCCCACTGCACTCACTCGCTGTGCCACTAGGGCCCATTTCGCCTTCTTCTTCATGATAGCCGCCCTTGTCATCTGTGTCGAGAATACGACTTCCGCATTCTCTTGCAGGGTCTCTGCCAGCATGTTGAGTTCCTCCTTGGTGAAGCGGTCTTGGCGCTGCCTGTCACATGCCTTTTTTACAACTTTGGGCATGTTGGATGTGGTTTTGGGGTGGGTGATGGGTGTGGATGGTTATGGGGGCCGGATGAGGTATGGTAGTGGAGGATGGCGATGGATTGTGTTTTTAAAGATGGCCGCCATGCCATTTCCCGTTCCTGCGCGATGGCGCTATTTCCGCTTCCGCCTATTTACGGTGACCGCTAACTGCGGTGACCGCTAAGTACGGTGACCGCTATGGTGTGCGTGGCGGTAGTGCTCCATGGACGGTGTGCGATGGCGGTAAGGGCCGTTTTTGGCCTATTAGCGCCATGGCGTACTTTACGTTTCCGCCATGGCGTAAAGCACGTGCCCGATGGGTCGGAATTAGGTGCTATTTACGTCTTCGCTACTCGGCGTTAACGTAATTTACGCAATGGCGGTAATTTACGGAACTTACCGCCAGGGTCGTAATGAGGCCCCTCATGTGTCCTGGGATGTTCGTCAATAAGCAAAATGGGGGTGTCCTGAGGATGGTATGCCTGTCCGTACTCTTCGCAAGCAAGTTCAAGTTGTTTTAAGAACACATGAAGTGTCCTGGGATGTTTGTAAATAAACGAAATGGGGGTGTTCTGAGGACACTACGCCTGTCCGTTTTGTTCGCAGGCAAGTTGAAACTGTTCGAATAACACATGTAGTGTCCTGAAATGTTCGTCAATGGACGAAATGGGGGTGTCTTGAGGATGCTGTGCATATTGTTCGCTGGCAAGATGAAAGTGTTCTTAGAACACATTATGTGTCCTGGGATGTTCGTAAATAAACAAAATGGGGGTGTCCTGAGGACGCTATGCCTGTCCGTACTGTTCGTAGGCAAGTTGAAACGGTTCTTAGAACACTCATCCTGTCCGCTGACATTAAAAGTGCCAATATGGCACAGTTAAAATGTTTGACTCTATGGGTGTGATATGCTGCGGTGGTTGTGGCCAGGGCATAGAGTCTTGGGAGCATGGCCATATGGCCATGTGGCCATGCTCCCAAGACTCTATGCCCTGGCCACAACCACTGCAACATGTCACACCCATAGTGGCTTATAACTTTGGGATCCAAGAACAAATATATAAGCAACAAAGTTATAAGCCACTATGGGTGTGATATGCTGTGGTGGTTGTGGGCGGGGCCTGTAGTCTTGGGTGCATGGACAAGACCAAATTTATAAGCACCAAAGTTATAAGTGACTATGGGTGTGATTTGCTGTGATGGTTGTACTTAATATAATATACTTACTGTTTGGTTCAGTAACTGGAGTACATGTATTTCCTGTTTATTTCTGTGATAAAAGAAAAGATCATGTTAGTATTGGTATTTTGTAACAACTTATAACATTGAATAATCAACATTTTTTTTACCCTCATATTTAGTAGATTACAAACCAGTGTACTGTGCAATTTGCTCAGTTTCTGTGTTTGTTGTTAAAATCATTGGGTCTTTGGGTGAAAAAAAATCCAGGTTGGATTAAAAAAAAATCTTTTTTTGTTATGCTACAGTCTATTTGTTTGTTTGTTTTCAGTGTTCACTTGTTGTTTCTGGCTAATGCTCTATATACTGGCTTGTTGCAGATTTTTGGAGCATTTAGATACCTGTTGACATATTCTAACAGTCTATTTTTTGTTATAATTAAGTGGTATTGATTTATCTGTTTGGATATTGTAAAATTTTGGGGCAGTTAGATACCAGTTGGCGTATTCTAACTGTCTATTTGTTGTTATAATGTAGTAGTATTGATTTATCTGTTTAGTTATTGAAAATCTTGGGGTAGTTAGATACCAGTTGGCGTATTCTAACTGTTTATTTTTTTTAATGTAATTTAGTGGTATTCATTTATCTGTTTAGTTGTTGTAGAATCTTGGGGCAGTTATATAGCTGTTGGCATATTGTAACAGTTTATAGTTTTTTAATAGAAGTATAGTTAATGTTTAAGTACAGTTTAGTTAATACATTTTGGTTTTAAGGACATTAAATAAGAATTTGTAAGATTTGCAGGTAATCTCTGCTTTAGAGTAATGGTACTATCATTACATTCAAACCATCCACATTTTTTTTATATATGCAGTATAGTGACCTGCATTGGTTATGGCTCATGTGTGGTAGATTATACCTATTGTTGTGAAGGTTTTCTTACCAAGTGATACTTGAGCATGTGTGAATCCAGTCAGCTTGCAGTTGTTTTTGGTACCATCTGCATTGTAACATAGAAGCATTAGTATTACGTATTTACTATGTGTTTGTATTAGTAAGGTGGAGCGATTATCCGAATTGCAGGTAGTACATAATCTACCATGGTTTGCATTTTGTACAAGTTGCTGAAATGGAACGGATTCACAATTAGGTATTGATACATACACAAAGCGCTCATTGGGGATTTGTTCTTGTGTCACATTGTTGCACAGAGTGCATGTATGTTTCCACATGTATGAAATCTGGAAGATTTCATTTATAGGTATGTTTTTGTTTTCCAGTACTTGTAGTAGGTACATTAGGCATTCTTGTGGATCTTCCTTTGAGTTTATAGTGAATTTTAACATTCCAGCACAGTAGTCCAATTGTTGTCTTATTCCATAAACACTATACAAGTTGTCAGGATTGTTTGTTGCGTTTCTATGAAGTACTAACATTTGCAAACACAATTGGTCTGTACTGTGTAAGTAAATGTTGCCAACTATTGGTGGTAATTGAAATGGAATATTCATTGCTACATTTGCGTAGCAACTTACACCAATTACAAAGTTTAAATGGACCAGGTAGTTCTGTATCTGAGTTTTTTTTTGGAGTTTGTCTTCCTTCTTTGAAGAAGTACCTGGTTTACTTTCCCTAATAGGTTCTTTTTTGATTGTGGTACTTGATGAAGTATTAGTTTCTTTTAATCTCTTTGTAGGATTGCCAGTGACATCCTGTTGCATTTCTGTTAGATTTAGTTTTCTTTTAGAGCATTTTACTTTTTGTGGAATAGGATATGTTTTTAGATGGGGGTGTATAGTGAACGAAGTCTATTGTATTCTGAAATGCAAGGAATATCAGCATTTACTTTACTTGCATCAAAGTTGATTAGAAATAGACCGTCAAGTGTACGTAAGCGTGATAGTGCTTCGTAGCTCATGCCTTCTTTAAAGACTGTGTTACCAATGTCTATCAATGCTTTGTCTACGGTAAGACCTTGTGATTTATGAATGGTGACTGCGTATGCAAGAGTTAGAGAAAATTGTTCTCTGCGTACATACATGTCTTTGAAGAGAAGGAATCGAGCTGTTGAGCTTCCTATCCTTTTCACTTCTGAAAGTTTGTCAAAGAGAATATTGCCAAACTGAATGTTGTTGTCACATGGGTATGTTTGAAAGCCAACAACTGTACCCAGTGCTCCATTAACCAGTCCTTGATCCACGTCAAGGTTATGTTAAGCATTACTCTGCAATTTAAGGATAATTTTAATATTTTTTCCAATCCAGCTGTGTTGGAGATTGAATTTTCTAAACTATTTAGCTTTGTTGTGGCTTGTTCACGCATGGGTAGTGCCATACCATGTATGTCTAGTTTGTCTGTGGCGCTAATTTCAATTATTGGTTGCATTTCTTTTTTTAACATTTTTTCATTGAATTTGAAACAGCTTGCAAGAGTTGGCATTAAGGCCATACACTTGACATTTTTGTGGGCTAATTGTTCCATAACATCTGTAGCACATGCATTATCGCCATAAAGTGCATGAATGTGCCGGGTTTTCAATATGCTTGTGCTTGTTGAGATAATATACCAACTCTAATACCTTTTAAGTATTAGTGAGATCTGCAGATTGCTGCATGTTTTCTGTTAATTCTCTGTATTGGAAATGTTGCCAACAGTTTTACGGCAGAGTTTGTGTCCTAAGGTTTTAAAAATAGGCTCACCTTTCACTGTTGTCAATTGAAGAAGATCTCCGAAAACAATAATGTGTTTTCCTCCAAAGAGCTGTTCGTAGTTTTTTTTTAGTACTTCTTGTAATCTGAGGTGAATCAAGGCCAACATTAGGTTGGACACCATGCTCACTTCATCTATTAGTAGCATTTTCATTTGTTTTAATACTCTGCGTAGTTCCATTGCAGCTTCTGTAGAAAGTTTGTAATAGTCTAATTTGTTTTGGTGTTGTACTGGCAGGAGTAGTAATCGGTGTAAAGCGACACCGCCTATTTTGTAGGCAGCTACACCTGTGGGGGGGGAGTGACAACAGCTGACAGTTTCTTGGTTGTCAATTGTTAAAGGAATTTACTGATTATTTTGATTAAGAATGTTTTGCCGGAACCAGCTTCACCACTGACATACAGTAGTATAGTTTTGTAATTTTAGCAGGTGCATTCTTTGTTTTCATGTTGTACACCATGTGCAATTTCTTTTGTTACTTCTTCAAAAATGTTACATTGCTCATTGTTTAGTTTTGATTGTAGTATAGTTAAGTCTTCTTTATCTTCATACTGAAGCATGGTGTTTTCTACTTCTGTCATAGCTAATTCTGCCTCATGTGTTATTAGTGGCTCTCCCAGTCGTTCTTGGCTTCCTGTTACAAAAGGTTGACTACTGTCAGGAGTGTCCTTATCTAGTTGGGCCTGGAGTTCTTCTTCATGTTGCTGTTCATTGTGCAACATTGTTTTGTACTGTGTAAAGTTTACATCAGTCATAGTGCTTTCATTTGCTTTGAAAGCGTTTTCATAGAAGTCATAGTTATCTAGTATTTCTTCTTCTTTTCTCCATGGTTTAAAGAGTTGTAGCAGGGACATGTAATATAGTTCTTTATGTTGAGGAGTTCTTAATGACAATTTGATATGATTAATTAAATTTGGTTTGGTGAGTTTTACTAACCTGCCTTCACAATTTGTCACTCTGTATTTACCTTTTTTTTCATCAAGTTTTATATTATTTTTGTATGTGAAGTTTTGGGATATGTGGTATAGACACATGGGCCCTCATTACGACCCTGGCGGAATTCGGAAAACGATGGCGGAAATGCAATACCGCCATCGAATAGCGCTCGGTGCGACTATGACCCGTCACCGCAAAGTACGAAGCCATTAGCGACACCGTAGTGAACGCCAACGCTAACTGCACCAAGCACGCGCGCGCGCGCCATGCCAAACCGCAAACACCACCATGGCGCAAGGGTACGCCAATTCCGACCCTAGCGGACATGTACCTAACGCCATGAAGCATGGCGGAATGTACCATTCCGCCATGGTGAGAAGTACGGCATCGCGAATCAACCGTAAACGGCCCCACTGAGTGCCTGTACACCGCTCCCTGCCCACAAAGTACAACTCCCCGTAGGTGCAATGAAGTCACAATGCAACCATTGAAATGTACAAGTCACCCATGCATGCCAACGAACAAAAGAAACACAACAGGGGCCAATGGGAGCTGCAGGGCACAGATGGCACGAATACAGAAGCCATCCCAATGGACATGACCACAGTCCCCCACCAAGAAACGCACGCAAACACAGGCACCTGTGACCAGCAATATTCCGAGAATCACATCATTCCACCAGTCCACCTGGCTGACCGGCATCTGTTACACAAAACCCAATACCCCGCCCCTGAGCATGACAACATTCAAACTGTCATATTGGCAGCCCCCATCCCTGACCTCACGGGCTTCGTAGGCAAACGCGCCCAGTACAGTACCACGCAACTAAACTCCGAAGCTGGAACCCAATGCAGATCTCCCCACAATACATCGCCCCCCAAATAGGCATATGCCACATCACTTGCAAAGAAAAACGCTACACGGGCCAAATCAGAATAGAAATTTAATGCACATCAAAATCACCAAGCCCATACAGCCATCAGGCCATGAACTCCAAAACACTTTTCACCATTGTGTGCTGCATCCGCAAGAAATGACCAGCCACTACTTGTGTGACGCCCTGTTCCCTCATGGTACACAGAGCCACATTCACATACGAAAAGGCAACATGGAAGCGCACACAACCGCAGGGCCGTCCCAATGGGGAGGCACTAGTCCAGCTGAAAGGCCGAAATGTTGCTCCGAGCCACCAGTACTGCGTAAGGGCATGTGGGCCATTGGCGATCGTCCCATAAGATCGTAATGCTGCTCCACTGATTAACACGAAGCAGCAGGTGTCGGGAGTAAAAGCCATCTGCAGGAGTGGCATACAGATGGCAGTGGCAAAAGGGGAGGAGATACCTGTCAACCAAAAGAAAAGAAAAAGAACAGAATGGCCATCAGAACTACATTCCAACAACTCACTTCAATGATCACACTAAATCCACAGCCATATGCATGCTAGCCCACTCCAAAGGATCATCACCACCCCAAAACCACTTGCGACTCATAACCATCTATATCGAGGTGCAAACACCATCACAAACGAGTGTACCAGTGCATGCGTCTGTCAAAACAGAATCCATCAGATGGGAATGTTAACGTGCATGGACACAAGTGTCTGAGGGCGCGTCGAGACAGGGAGGGCTCAACAAGGCCAGATAGACGATGGTCCCACTATGGCAGCCCTGCATCACATAGCGTAGGGGAGGCGGATAGATCCCAAGAAGCCCTGTACATGGCAAACTCTGTATCAAATCACCTGCCCATGCATCCATCCATCATTCCCTCATCCCGGGATCAAAACGCCTGAATAATTACTCACATGACGTTAGAAACATCCATTGAGTCTGTGCGTTATGCAGCCTGCAAAATCCACAGTGCCCCAGCCCGTAATTCCAGTGTCGTGAAGTAACATGTATTTGGGAACGGCCGGCCTCATCGGCCACGTAGCTATTGCGCATCCCAAACTATTCATATCAATCATTGCTTCCTCGCCATGGCCCCTGTCTCAAGGACATTGAACAATAGAACGTTATATTTGCAGTCAGACCTGTGGGCATCTCCTCGCCGCTAGCTGGAAACCGAAAGCGCCGCCCTTCGAATTCCTCATTTGCAACATCACGTCGAAAAGGCATCTGTGGCCGTTTGAAATCACTAATTATTCCATCGAGTGCGGCTGTGTGTGAAAATGGCAACTGCCTTCACCCACAAATGGGACGCCCCGCCCGTCGTTGCAACTCGGTACAGTGATGCATGAGGGCCCACCGTTACTCGAGTACTACGTTCCACTGACCCTTCACAAGTCTGTTCGCGACTGCACAGATAGTATGTGAAACAATGGGACCACAGCAGAATGAACATATCAACCAATCTTACACGGCCATCGGGTACAAATACATGATTGCAATAGCAAGATGCCACTCCCCGAATTGCAGCGTTGTGCGCGGGACGTGCCCGGCCAAAGGGGAGAGCAGTTTGCACAGGTGGAATTAATCACCACAGGTGGAGGCCATACAGCCTGAAAACACATAAATTGCACAGCCAGTCTCCTCCCACAACCACACCGAAATGCTACCGGCAGGACTCGCGATGTTGGCCCTGGGCGACCTGATAGCACTGCAAGTACTCCAACTCCAAGAAGAAGACGAACACCAACTACAACCGGCCGCACGGAGGAGACGCAGGAGGAGGAGGAGGCCAAGGCAGGGCCAGCAAGGGCCGCCAGCACAGCCACTACCACCACGCAGGCAGCCCGCAATCCCACGCCTCCGAGCACATCCGTTCAACCTCACTGATGAGCAGATCCACACCCTCTACCGTCTGGACCGGGACACCATAGCCGCCATTGTGGACATGACACAGGCTGACCTTGTCAGCATGATAGATAGCCCAACCGCCATCCCACCCCTACTGAAGGTGGTGTCTGTACTACACTTCCTGGCCACAGGCACCTACCAGCACACAGTCGGAGAGTTGCATGGCATTTCTCAGCCACTGTTCTCACGGACACTATTGCAAGTGCTCGATGCCCTCCTGCAGCACGCAGACGACTACATCTCTCTACCACGCTCGGAGCAGGAAATTACCAACACAAAAGTGGGATTCCATGCACTTGCCGGCATACCGGGTTGCATTGGTGCCATCGACTGCACCCATGTTGAATTGGTCGTCCCACATGCCATGGAGGCCCAGTACCGCAACCGAAAACAATTTCATTCCCTGAATGTACAAATGGTGTGTGACTCCAACAGGATCATTACACATTGTTGTGCCCGATTCCCTGGATCAACCCATGATTCTATGGTCTTGAGGAACTCTACAATACCACGCTACATGGAGCGACACGCAGGGAACAGATCCTGGCTACTCGGTGAGTCTCATTACATGCATGAATATGTGGGGTATGTGATTTGGCAATGACCTGGCAGGAAGGGGGGGTGTGTGCGTACGTAGCAATGGCATTCCACATCATGCGTTTCTCGTCCACATACATGTGATGCTGGGTATCCACTGAAGAGATGGCTCCTCACACCAGTCCGGAACCCACGGGACCAGCATGAGGAGGACTACAACCATGCCCACTCACGTACCCGTGTAGTCATTGAACAGGCATTCGGCCTACTGAAGACTCGTTTCCGCTGCCTCAGCAGGTCTGGCGGGGCACTCCTGTACCGCCATGAGAAGGTTGCAAAGATGGTCATGGCATGTGTCATGCTCCACAACATGTGCGTACGTAGAAATGTGCCCATGCCCCCTGACGCAGAACTGCAAGCACCTGATGATGGTCATGATGAGGGTGGGGATGTGGCAGCACCTCATGGAGTCTGCGAGGCACCGGAGGCCCGTGACATTCGTCAGCATCTCATTGATGCATGCTTCTAGCACTCACGCCTGGTGGCTGATACATGGACACGGGACTCGTGGCACTGTGTGTGTCTGGGACATGCACAATATGGACTGTACGCCTATGATGGCCTAGTACACAAAGATCAATGTCCACACATCTCATTGGTTGATCGTGCACTGTTTATGGCATATGTGATATCATGTTGAACACCCTATCGACCCGCCACCCAAGTGAGCCCAACACACCCCCTCCACCCTCCTACCTCCCCCCCGAACACCAGTGTCCACAGATGCTCATTGTCAGTGGGCTGTCGCTATTGCAAGCCCCCTCTGCGGGTATTAGGGGCACCCCTGCCTGTGGAGCGCAGGTTCCTCCCAGATCTACGTTGGGGGCTGCCCTGGACGGAACTTGCAACGGATGATGTCTCTGCCTGCTCACGTCCATGCATGTCCCTAAGGGTTTGCGAGAGCTCAGTGAGCACACGGCGCACTGCGGCAAGTTCGGCACATACGTCTTTGGACGTCGCATGCAGTTCCCCCCTCAGGCTCTCGGTGCTTCTCTCCATTTGTGCCCTTAGCGTCTCTGTACCTCTCTCCATTTCTGCCCTAAGTGTCTCAGTTGATGTTTCTATGTCTGCCTTAGTGCCCCCACATTCATCGGCATGGTCCTTGAGGAGCGTGGCCATTTGCTGCTGTTGCACGATTAACTGGTCGAGGGACTGTTGCCTCTGCTGGGCCATGGCCATTTGCGGGGGTGTCACAGAGGGGCTGTTGTCCTCATGTTGCCTTGCCACAGGGCTTGTGGGGGATGGCCAGTCGTCGTCTTGTGGGTGCCCCTGCGTGGTATCCTCATGTTGTACGGGATGGGACAGACAGGGGGATTGGGACAGGTCATGGATGGATCTGACTTCGACATCCCCGTCTTCGGTGTCCGAGCATGCTGCCATCAATGGGGTGTCACCTATGGTGCTGCTGCCACCAGAGGCAGTGCCTTCTGTGGCATCCATTGGGGGGACCTGTGGTGGTGGTGGTGTGCCCATGCTGGCTGCTGGGGTGCCTGTTGATGTTCCCTCCTCTGTGCTGCCACCTGATTTGTGCTGCTGCCGTGTCTTGATGCGTGCAGCTGAGGTGGAGGGTCTCTGGCCGTTGGTCTTGGCCCTCTTTGCAGGTGTGCTGGTAGGGGTGTCCTGAAGCTCGTCGTTTGGATCGGACCCTGTGGTGGAGTAAAGGAGGGCGAGGGTTATTGATGGGTCTGTGGGAATTGGAATGGCATTTTATCACATGCATTGGAGTGGTACCTGAGGGTGATTTGGGTCGGGGCCTTGGAGGTGCTTTCATTTGTGTGTGGAGTGAGGGTGCAGTTGTTTGGCAGCCTGCAGTTAGGGTGTGCCTGCTGCACGTGTAGTGCGTGTTTTAGGGGTTTTTAATTATTTATGTATTTATTGTGGGTTTTAACGTGCGCTATCAGGCCTATGTGTGTGGACGTTCTCCTGGACATGTGTTTCTGTAGCACTATGTGGACGCATGGTACTTCACATGGATGGACTGTGTGGATTTGGCATTGTTTTATTTGGCCCCCCTACCTGAATCTTCGGATGTCTGCACTCCTTTCTCCATCCCTCCGACTCCCTCTATGCTCTCCATTCCGATGGTGGACGCACAGATTTCTTCCCAGGGGGTCAACTTGATGGGTGATTCAGGACCTCCCCCGGTGGCTGTGGCAATGTTGCGGTTGGCAGAGAGTATGCTGCGGACGCGTATCCGCAGGTCGTCCCATCGCTTGCGGCATTGCTGTGGGGTGCGGGGTGCGGTCCCCACCGAACTTACCCGCTGTGCCACCAGAGCCCATATGGCCTTCTTGTTTGCAAGTGCCGTTCTGGTCATTTGCGTGGAGAAGACGACGGCAGCATTCTCCTGGAGGGTCTCTGTTAGCACGGTGAGTTCCTCACGGGAGAAGTGGACCTGCCGCTTGCGGTCGCACGCTTTCTTCGCTACTTTTCCCATTTTTCTTGGTTTCGCTAGGGTGGATGACGGGTTGGGGTGTGTTTCAGGGTAGTGATTTTAGTGGTTGTGTGGTTTTAGTGGTTTTATAGGTGTACGGCGGGATGTTTCCCGTTCCGGGGCCATGTTTTAACTTCCGTTTCCGTATATTTCCAGTCACCGTACTTTCCGGTAGGCGCACACTGCGGTGACCGCTAAGAGGGGTGGCGGTATTGCACCTAGGGCGCCGTACGGCGGCGGTGTGGGCCGTTTTGGGGTCATTTCCGCCATCGCGGACTTTGCACTTCCGCCATGGCGTGGTGCTCGTGCCCGATGGGTCGGAATGGGCCGCACTTTGCTCCTTCGTGCAATGGCGGAAACGCTATTTACGCTGTGGCGGTCCGGTCAGACACTTTCCGCCAGGGTCGTAATGAGGGCCATGGTTTCTAAAGTGGTACTTCTGTTTGGGTAGTATGTGTCCAGTAAATTGTTTTTTAAAATATCTTGGCTGTTGGGATCATGTTTGGCTATTGTTTCTATATCTTCGTATGATTTTAGAACTCTTTTTCTAGATTTAGCAGGACCAAGACTTAGCCATACTATATTTTCAGATTTTCCATACAAAGCAGTACCAGTTAAACAATCTGCTGCTTCATAGGAGCCACATTCTCTATGGGAGAGCATTGCTATGCCCAAGCTGTATAATTTCTGAGACAGTGTTTTGTCTGATGACAGGTCATTCCAGAGGTCTTGAAGCTCTGTTTTTTCTGCTCTGGTTAAGTATGCTGTAACATATCGTGCAACTGCAGCAGAATTGTCTGAAATGTACTGCACATCTATGTTTGCATTCCATAAGTGGGCAATGATTGCATTGTAATCATTTATATATTTTTCTTCTTCTTTTCTTTTTAAGTAATATGTATTTTTAGGTGATTTACCTTTAACACTATGTCTAACTGAAGACATGAAGTTGTTCACTTGACCTGTTTTTGTAACCGGTCTAGGGAAACCAAAGCGGCATTTGGTGTAGTATTTCCCTTTGTATTTGCAATGACAATATTAGCCACATTTGTGTCTTTGAAATTGTAAAATGTGTGCAAGAAGATCACCATTTGTTGCTTCTGATGGAATTTCACAAGTGACATATTTTTCAATAAACTGTAACACAATGGCGTCATTGTCTGGATCAAATTTAGGAGCATCTTTAATCCATAAAAGCATGTGGATATGTGGTGCTCCTATGGCTTGGTATTCTTTTCTCCAAAAGAAGTGTTGCACTTCTCCGAGGGGAGGAGCAGTTTTATTACAAATAAAGTGTAGCATAGCAATGAAGCGATGGTGAAAATATCTTGAAACATTAACAGGATCTAGAGAACAAAGTTCTCCAGGTGTTAGTATATCTATGTTTGTTTTGTTTTTGTTTGATATGCGTAGGAAATCATGTAGATCTTCCCATGCATATTCTGCACAACTTAATGTAATAAACCAAGTGGGTGGGCCAAGGTTTCTTATCATACAACGTACAACTCCATGACGTCGAAACCAGTACTCTTTTGTACCATGCATGTTTGCTAATAGATTTGCCATATTTGATTGTAAAACCTCATCTTTTTGTTGCACTTTTTGTAATAATTGTGTAGCTAACATATTTTGAAAGTGGGATCCTGATTTTAATGTGTGTGCAACTCCATAACATAAAGTTGCTAGTTCACTTTCAAAGAGTAGGTGGAATATGTATTCCACATTTCGGGCCTCATTACGACTCTGGCGGTACGGGATAAACGGTGTCGTAAAAGGTGCCAGCGCCGTTTACCCCGTACCGCCTCATTACGAGGTCCCCTCGCAGGACCCAGGAAGTAAAGCCTGGTCAAACAAGGTGTGCTTACCGGGTCCCGCGAGGGGAAGAGGGAGCAAACAACGGGCCAATTCGTAATGGCCCATTGTTTGCTCCCTCTCCCATTCCCATTTAGCCCTATGGGGCTGAAATGGGAATGGGGAAGGACCGGGTGTGATGCTGGAAATGCATCAGAGGGACAGGGCCTCTGAATCCTTGTCCTTTACTGTTTTTTATCGTGTGTTCTGTCATGTTTTCTGCCCAGGAGTCCATGTGGGACTCCTGGCAGTGCAGCTCTCTCTTTTGGTTTGGTGAACAGACCCATGGGATACCCTTATGACACCCATGGGTAGGGGTACAACCCTGTACCCCTAGTGTATGTTTTTGGGCACCTGTGGGTGGCCCACAGAGCAGGGTATGGGCTGGTGGCAGCTCCATGCTGAATTTGACAGGTGCTCTGGGTGTCCTCCATTTTGGGATACCCAGGCCCTGCCATTGGGATCAGTTGATTCCTGATAGGAAACAAGATGGCCCCTGTGGCCTATTGCTTTCCATTGCCTGTTACCTTGTTTTCCCAAAGTCCTGGGAAGCCCTGCCTCTGTCCCTTCCCCCTGACTGGCTGTTGGGTGGAAGTTCCATATATGGTGTTGTTGTGACGGCCCAGCTAGACTGACTGGAGCCTTCCCAGTGACTGTATGTTGTGGGTACCTCCTGTGGGTGGGACCTGGGTGAATGGAGTGTGTGACTAATATACACTCCTTGTTGTGGTTGTCTGGTTTCTGGCATGAGAGACAAAGACTGAGACAGCCCTGCCCGAAACTGGCCTGAATGCAGTCTGTACTGTTGAATTTCTGGGTACTTGTCCCAATCCACATTCCTTGTTGTGAGTGTCTGAAAGGGAGGAGTGGTTCCTGAATGCACTGTGTGCCTGATTGGCTGACTGACTGCATGAATGCCCTTCTGCAAGATTGGCTGCTGAGTGTGTGCCAGCAGTGTGGATGAGAGACAGAATAGTATATCTGGGGACCTCTCACCACTGGTAATTGGTTCAGAAAGGTTCAGTAAGGTTCAGAAAGGTTCAGAAAGGTTCAGAAAGGTTCAGAAGGGTTCAGAAGCGTTCAGAAGCGTGCAGAGGCATTCTGGAGTTGAGTCTCCACTCTAAGAGTAACTGGAACTGCTGATCCTCGACGTCCAGCTGGAAGAAGAAGACTTGCTGTGGCATTTGCTTCGACCGATCCGAAGGCTGCCGAAATCGTTGAAGACTGACCCGAGAGAGGACCTGGTAAGGCGCCCTCTTCCCGTGCTCCGAGGGACCATCGAGCACCGCTCCATCTTCGCCGAAGCGCCCTGGAAGACAGACCCTCGAAAGGCTGCCGACCCGAGAGGGGACCGCCGAGGAGATCGAAGTGAAGCACCCGGACATCGCCGCCGTTGAAGTCCATTGCCGTCGACCAGGGTTCGCAGGTTTGTGTAACCGCTGGAGGCCCGTCGAAGTTGTGTTGCCCAGCCGTGGGGACCACTTGACGCCGTGCCACCGACGACCGGAGCCGCCCGCTCCTTTGCCTAAGAACATTCGAATCGAAGGACTCCCTCGTCCGCACCGTCGACCGCTTTATCCTGCCGGAGAAAGTCGAGGACGACCAACGTGCCGAGGAGAAACCTGCCGGTGGGTTTACCGCCACCCGAAGACCACAAAGACTCGAACGACTGGACGCCCTTGCTGGGCCTCCGTCTCCACAATCTTTGCGGTCCAGAACTATTGTCACCGAGGTGCCCCGCACGCCTCTGCCTTGCAGGACGCCGACGCTCGGACGCCGACGAGCACCGCTCGGACGAAGCTGCCGCCTCATCGACGCCGTTCTACCCTGTTTGTCGACGGACGTTTGACGCCCCGTGTCTCCCGCTTGAATGGGAAGGCATTCAAGAAGGGCCGTTGATTCCCCGCCGCCGAACGCCGAGTTCCTCGATGCTTCTCGACGCCTCTCGACGATCCGTGACTCCCGCTTGAAAGGGGGTCGCTCAAGAAGGATCTGTCGACGCATCTTCGAAGAACTCGACTCCACCAGGTAAATTGGGAGGGTAAAAACATTATAGGAGGGAATAAGACTTGCAGAACAATATATGGACTGGGCTTGTGCTATATCTTTATTTTACATGTTGCCCAGGTGGGGGGATCTCCACACAGAACTGTGTCTAGTGGTAGGTGCCAGTATTCTGCCTATTGCTCAACCATCTTATTTTCTCTCCTCTCTCTATTGCTGGTTTCACTCTATTGATCTGTGAGACATTGTTACAGTATTGTTGATGCACTTTAATAAGATCTAATACAAAGGGTGGTACCACTTTAGAATTGTATATATTTGCCATTGTTGATTTTCCTAAGTACAAAGTGAGTTATTATGATAAGTGTACATAACCTTGAATATTGATTATATAAAGACTGTGTTCTAACCAATACAGTGTGTGGACATTCCTTTGTGGGGGCTTGGGGACTACACTGTACTTAAGAACCAGCCTGCATCACCTCCTGAGAAGCTAGGCCTTGATTGCTCGTCCATTGCTACAGTAATAGAGAATCTTGGCTGGGGTCTTCTGTGCCTCTCTTCTACCATATAGAGAGCAGAAGTACAGACACCCCCTACCGGTCCTTTACACTGGTGGCAGCAGTGGGATGCTTATGGTTTTAAGAATCAGTGTATAACCGTGCCACTTACAAAATATCTGCACTTTATTAAATTAAGGTTTAGTTGTTTACAAGATAACTGCATTACAAACAATGGAGTCTATTGCAAATGGCAAATTGACTCGGATGAGCTTGGAGGCTCTCCAGAGTGCTTGTGAAGCCAGGGAGTTAGACTTTGTGGATAAGTCTAGGGCTGAGCTGATAGCTGCCCTGGTGGACTACCAGACTGATGGTGAAACTCTTGATGAGGGGGGAAATGCAACCAATAAGGACTCTGCCCCTGGGGTTTCTGCTGAATCTGTTTCTGGGAATGCCGCCATTCCTGCTGCCTCTGTTCCAAACCCCAGCAATTCCTTGGAGCTTGAGTTATTAAGATGAAATTGGCCTTTGAATACCGCAAGTTGGAAATAGATGCTGAACTTAAGAAAGAGGAGTTGGCTCAACAAGTGGAGCTCAAGAATAGGGATCTTGAACTCAGAAATAAGGACCTTGAACTCAAGAGCCAGGACACTGAATGTCAGAGAATCCAGCTAGAGAAAGCTAGAGTGGAGACTTCAGCTAAAACCAGTGAGAGTGTCAGGTCCCCAGCCACCAAGTTTATGAAAGATTTGGTTGGTGTATTTGTGGAGGGTTCAGATATCCTCCAATGGATTGAAGCGTTTGAAATGGCTTGTGCGATTCATGATGTTGATAAAAGAGATTGGGCTAAGTGTTTGTTAAGCAGAGTGCCTCAAACTGGATATGACTGTATTCTGAAGCTGAGTGTGGAAGTAAGGGGTCAGTATGAGTGTATGAAGTCTGCTTTGATTGCCAAGTTTGGCAAGACACCTACCCAATACCTTAGAAGGTTCAGGGATTTTAAGAAAAGAGAGAATGTGTCTTGGGTTGACTGGGTGAGTGCTGCGCACATGAACATGATGGGGTGGATCGATGGATACAAGGTTAAGACTTTTGTTGAATTGTCCCACCTCTTGTTTTCTGAGCATTTTTCTGAAGCCTGTTCACCAGAGCTGTGTCAGTATGTGGCTGACCAGAACATTTTGGACCCCTTTAAGCTGGCTAGGTTGGCTGACAAGTGGGTCTCCCACCGGGTGTCCCCTAAGGACTCCAGTGGGAAGGACAAGGACAAAGAAAAGGGGGCCTCTCAGAAAGCTGAGGAGTCCCACAAGCAGTCACAGTCGGGTAAACCTAAACCTTCCTCTCCCAAGACCCAAAAATAAGTAATCTGTGGGTGGGAATAAGAGTAGTGGTCCACCTGCTGCAAAGCAGGCTCCCAGTGGTTCCAGTACCGTACCCCGCACTCCTGGCGCTTGTTGGGACTGTGGGGCTCTGGATCACAAAAGGGGTGACTCCAAGTGTAAAGGTAAGGCACTTGGAGTACAGGCTGTCAGCCTGATCTACCCTTACCCCGTGTCTGAGGTGGAGGCCACTGTCCTTCCCTCCTCTACCGGGATCACATTTGGTGCTCCGGTAGAGATTTCCTTAGTGTCCCTTGGGGCCTGGGACCAGTATGCAGAAGTACTGGCGACTATCCCACAGAACACCCGTAGGTTTTTGATAAGTGTCCTCTTGAATGGCCAGCCTTCTACTGGTTTGAGAGACACTGGGGCAAGCATGACAGTGGTGGACAGGACCCTGCTCAAACCAGAGGACTATGGAGGTGCTCCTCTGAGAACCACCAGGTTAGCTGGTGGGCCTCCCAAATTATCACCTGTAGCCTTAGTCACACTCATGATTGGAGACAAGACAGCAAAGCTTCCTGTCCTGGTTCAGGACAATGTCCCTGCTAACATTCTGTTAGGAAATGATCTAGTAGAGTTGGGGTTGATCTCGGATGGTCTTCCCATGACTGCTGCTGCAGTCACTAGGTCACAGGTGACACCGGGTCTGGCTGTGAGTCAGGTACCCGAGCCAAAGGCGAGGCCTAAGGCAAGAAGAAGGAAGACCAAGAAGGCCACCTCTGTGGAGGGAACACCTTCTCTTCCTGCTGTTCCGACAGCACCCATTGGGATCCATGCTCCGGACGGGCTGGGTCCAGTGGAAAACCCAAACTCAACTCCTGTGGGAGAAGAGACAGAAGACTCTCCTGTGGGAGAGGTTCTCAACCCGGAGGATCATCCCGACCTTCAATGCTTGTTAGCTGAAGGGGGACCCTCCCAGGCAGACTTCTGTAAGGGACAGAGAGAGTGCCACTCTCTCGAGGGACTGAGGAAACAGGCCCTGTCCCAGGCACAAGGAGAAGTGCCTAGGACGTTCCGGATTTATTGGGAGGGTGAGCTCCTTGTTAGTGAGCCCACTAAGCCTGAACCTGGTGCCCTCAAGAGGTTGGTGGTACCTCAGGTTTACAGGCCCTTCCTACTGCAGTTGGCGCATGAGGTGCCCTTGGATGGTCATCTTGGGACTAAGAAGACTAAGCAGAGGCTCTCTGCCCATTTCTACTGGTCACGGATGGGAGTAGAGGTGGAGTCCCACTGCAGGACCTGCCCAACTTGTCAGTTGTCTGGCAAGACTGGAGGCAGTGTCATTGCCCCACTGCAGCCATTACCAGTGGTTGGCACACCATTTGAGAAGGTGGGCATCGACATCGTCGGTCCCCTTGACCCTCCCACTTCAGGTGGACATCGGTTCATCCTGGTCTTGGTAGATCATGCCACCAGGTACCCTGAGGCAATACCCCTTCGGACTGTTACTGCCAAGGTGGTTGCCAGGGCTCTCCTGGGCATTTTCACCCGTGTTGGATTCCCCAAGGAGGTTGTCTCTGACCGAGGGTCCAATTTCATGTCTAGTTACATGAAAACCATGTGGAAAGAGTGCGGGGTAACCTACAAGTTCTCCACCTCTTACCACCCCCAGACCAATGGTCTGGTTGAGAGATTTAATAAAACTCTCAAGGGCATGCTAGGGGCTTTAGAAGAACCCCTAAGGAGGAAATGGGATCTCCTCCTGCCATGCCTGCTGTTTGCTTACAGAGAGGTACCTCAAGAGGGTGTTGGTTTCAGCCCCTTTGAGTTACTCTTTGGACATCCCGTGAGGGGGCCCCTCGCCTTGATCAGAGAAGACTTGGAAGCCACCCCTCCAGGTCCCGCCAAGCAAGTGGGGGACTATGTGTTAGGCCTCAGACGGAGGATGACACAGATGATGGGTCAGGCAACAGCAAATCTCAAGGCCAGCCAGGAATTGAATAAGTACTGGCATGACCTTAAAGCCTTGCAAGTGGATTGGACTCCGGGACAGGAAATCCTTGTGATGGAGCCTACCAAGCCTAGAGCTTTGGCAGACAAGTGGACTGGACCCTTCAGGATCATCTCCAAGATGGGCGAAGTCAATTATCTGGTTGACATGGGAGCCTCTGGGGTAGCCCCTCAGATATTCCATGTCAACAGGCTCAAGCCTTTCCACCGGCGAGCAGAAGTCTCATGTCTCTTGCTAGCTTCAGGGCAAGAAGAGGATGAGAGTGAGCCCCTTCCTGATTTCAGGATGGCTCAGGGGAGGGAGTACATCTCTCTCCGGATTTGACAACAGAGCAACAGAGGGCCTGCAGGGCTTTGCTCCAACGGTATGCCTCTCTGTTTTCACTGACGCCAGGCCTTACACCGTGGTGTAGGCATGAAATTGACACTGGTGACAGTGTGCCTGTCAAAAGCAGGTGCTACCGTATGTCAGATACCGTCAAGAACCACATCCAGGCTGAGGTCGCCAAGATGTTGGATCTGGGTGTTATTGAATCCTCAACCAGTCCCTGGTCCAGTCCAGTGGTCCTTGTCCCCAAGGCAAGTTCCCAGGCGGGTACCAAGGATTGGAGGTTCTGTGTGGACTACCGGGGAGTCAATGCCATCACCAAAACTGACGCGCACCCATTGCCCAGGGCTGATGAGCTTGTGGACACCATAGGTGCTGCCAAATTTGTGAGCACATTTGACCTTACCTCAGGCTATTGGCAAATAGCTCTGACGACCATGCCAAGGAAAAGACGGCCTTCTCAACACGTGAGGGACTCTACCAGTTTAGGGTCATGCCTTTTGGGTTGAAGAATGCCCCTGCCACCTTCCAGAGATTGGTCAACCATGCACTCAGTGGGCTGGAAGCCTTTTGGGTGGCTTACTTAGACGACATTGCCGTCTAAAGTTCCACCTGGGAAGAGCATTTGACACATCTGGATAAGGTGTTGCAGGCCTTGAAAAGGGCTAACCTCACTATCAAGGCCACCAAGTGCCAGATAGCTCAGGGGAAAGTTACCTATCTTGGTCATGAGGTAGGAGGGGGTCAAATCCAACCTCTCTCCAGTAAAGTACAGGATGTACAGAACTGGGAGACTCCCACTACTCAAACCCAGGTGAGAGCCTTTTTGGGCCTCACTGGGTACTATCGCAATTTCATGGCAGACTATGGAACCATAGCTGCACCCCTGACAGCTCTAATTTCACCCAAACAGCCTAGGAAGGTTAATTGGACCAAAGACTGTCAGAGGGCCTTTGATGGCTTGAAAGAACGTCTGTGTAGGGCACATGTGTTGTGTGCGCCTGACTACAGCCGACCCTTTATCGTCCAGACGGATGCCTGCGACACCGGAATTGGAGCTGTCTTGTCCCAGTTAGATGACAAAGGGAGAGAACATCCTATCATATTCATCAGTAGACAACTCAAGGGTAGAGAACTTAGGTGGGCTACTGTTGAAAAGGAGTGTTTTAGCATAGTTTGGAGCCTTAGGCGTTTTAGGCCCTACCTTACGGGGTTTACCTTCAAGGTCCAAACAGATCATAAGCCCCTGAAGTGGCTTATGCAGATGAAGGGTGAGAATCCGAAATTGCTCAGGTGGTCCATTAGCCTGCAAGGGCTAGACTTCACCATAGAGCACAGACCAGGCAAGAGTCATGATAATGCAGATGGCCTTTCCAGAAGGTATGTTGACCGTCTGGATGAGGGTGTCTATCCCGTGGGAGATTAGACACCCTCCACCTCAGTCTGGGGTGGGCGACTGTGATGCTGGAAATGCATCAGAGGGACAGGGCCTCTGAATCCTTGTCCTTTACTGTTTTTTATCGTGTGTTCTGTCATGTTTTCTGCCCAGGAGTCGATGTGGGACTCCTGGCAGTGCAGCTCTCTCTTTTGGTTTGGTGAACAGACCCATGGGATACCCTTATGGCACCCATCGGTAGGGGTACAACCCTGTACCCCTAGTGTATGTTTTTGGGCACCTGTGGGTGGCCCACAGAGCAGGGTATGGGCTGGTGGCAGCTCCATGCTGAATTTGACAGGTGCTCTGGGTGTCCTCCATTTTGGGATACCCAGGCCCTGCCATTGGGATCAGTTGATTCCTGATAGGAAACAAGATGGCCCCTGTGGCCTCTTGCTTTCTATTGCCTGTTACCTTGTTTTCCCAAAGTCCTGGGAAGCCCTGACTCTGTCCCTTCCCCCTAACTGGCTGTTGGGTGGAAGTTCCATATATGGTGTTGTTGTGAAGGCCCAGCTAGACTGACTGGAGCCTTCCCAGTGACTGTATGTTGTGGGTACCTCCTGTGGGTGGGACCTGGGTGAATGGAGTGTGTGACCAATATGCACTCCTTGTTGTGGTTGTCTGGTTTCTGGCATGAGAGACAAAGACTGAGACAGCCCTGCCCGAAACTGGCCTGAATGCAGTGTGTAGTGTTGAATGGCTGGGTACTTGTCCCAATCCACATTCCTTGTTGTGAGTGTCTGAAAGGGAGGAGTGTGGCCTGAATGCACTGTGTGCCTGATTGGCTGACTGACTGCATGAATGCCCTTCTGCATGATTGGCTGCTGAGTGTGTGCCAGCAGTGTGGATGAGAGACAGAATAGTATATCTGGGGACCTCTCACCACTGGTAATTGGTTCAGAAAGGTTCAGAAAGGTTCAGAAAGGTTCAGAAGGGTTCAGAAGCGTTCAGAAGCGTGCAGAAGCATTCTGGAGTTGAGTCTCCACTCTAAGAGTAACTGGAACTGCTGATCCTCGACGTCCAGCTGGAAGAAGAAGACTTGCTGTGGCATTTGCTTCGACCGATCCGAAGGCTGCCGAAATTGTCGAAGACTGACCTGAGAGAGGACCTGGTAAGGCGCCCTCTTCCCGTGCTTCGAGGCACCATCGAGCACTGCTCCATCTTCGCCGAAGCGTCCTGGAAGACAGACCCTCGAAAGGCTGCCGACCCGAGACGGGACCGCCGAGGAGATTGAAGTGAAGCACCCGGATATCGCCGCCGTTGAAGTCCATTGCCGTCGACCAGGGTTCGCAGGTTTGTGTAACCGCTGGAGGCCCGTCGAAGTTGTGTTGCCCAGCTGTGGGGACCACTTGACGCCGTACCGCCGACGACCGGAGCCGCCCGCTCCTTTGCCTAAGTACATTCGAATCGAAGGATTCCCTCGTCCACACCGTCGACCACTTTATCCTGTCAGAGAAAGTCGAGGACGACCAACGCGCCGAGGGGAAACCTGCCGGTGGGTTTCCCGCCACCCGAAGACCACAAAGACTCAAACGACTCTACGCCCTTGCTGGGCCTCCGTCTCCACAATCTTTGCGGTCCAGAACTATTGTCACCGAGGTGCCCCGCACGCCTCTGCCTTGCAGGACGCCGACGCCGTTCTACCCTGTTTGTCGACAGACGTTCGACGCCCCGTGTCTCCCGCTTGAAAGTGAAGGCATTCAAGAAGGGCCATCGATTCCCCGCCGCCGAACGCTGAGTTCCTCGATGCTTCTCGACGCCTCTCGACGATCCGTGACTCCCGCTTGAAAGGGGGTCGCTCAAGTAGGATCTGTCGACGCCTCTTCGAAGAACTCGACTCCACCAGGTACATTGGGGGGGTAAAAACATTATAGGAGGGAATAAGACTTGCAGAACAATATATGGACTGGGCTTGTGCTATATCTTTATTTTACAGGTTGCCCAGGTGAGGGGATCTCCACACAGAACTGTGTCTAGTGGTAGGGGCCAGTATTCTGCCTATTGCTCAACCATCTTATTTTCTCTCCTCTCTCTATTGCTGGTTTCACTCTATTGATCTGTGTGACATTGTTACAGTATTGTTGATGCACTTTAATAAGATCTAATACAAAGGGTGGTACCACTTTAGAATTGTATATATTTGCCATTGTTGATTTTCCTAAGTACAAAGTGAATTATTATGATAAGTGTACATAACCTTGAATATTGATTATATAAAGACTGTGTTCTAACCAATACAGTGTGTGGACATTCCTTTGTGGGGGCTTGGGGACTACACTGTACTTAAGAACCAGCCTGCATCAACTCCTGAGAAGCTAGGCCTTGATTGCTCGTCCATTGCTACCGTAATACAGAATCTTGGCTGGGGTCTTCTGTGCCTGTCTTCTACCATATAGAGAGCAGAAGTACAGACACCTCCTACCGGTCCTTTACACCGGGTCTGGGTCCTTGGAGGGAGGAATTACCAGGCCTTCCAAACTCGGAATGGCTCGGTAATTCCTCATCCTGAGGAACCAGATGCGATTTCGGCGGCAGCCATGCTGTCAATAGCGGCATGGCTACCGCCAAGGTCGTAATGAGGCCATTTGTCTAAATCTGGGATCTTCAGAATACATCCGTAACGAGCGGTATTCTGATGCTGTTATTTGAATAGGTCTATCATCGTACCTTCCTCCTTTGCCAGTAGGAAAGAGTAGAGGAAAAGCATGTGCTTCTATACTTTTTTCCCATATGCTGATTGGTGATCCTTTTATTTGACACATTGGGTATGTTTCTAGTGCATCTTCTACGGTGCCCTTATAGTGCAATGGATGAATTGTATAATGGTTTAAAGTATTGGATATTGTAGCAGGATCTACAAGCTCAAATTGACCAGCTTCTTGTGCTCTCATATAAATTGAGTTGTTGTAGGGGTTTTGGTAGTGGAAATAATTCCAAATTATTTGTGATAGCACGTGAAGGAGTTTGGTTGTTGTCAAGTTTTGTAGTGCAGTAACTGCAAAGTATTAAGGGGTCAGTTATTTTGTATTTGTTTTCTGCTATAAGGTAGTGAGCTAATTCAAATCATTTAGAATCTTCATTGTCTTTTATTTTGTATGTTAGGTCTACATTTTTTGTGTTACTTTTATAAAAAGTTCTACGGCAACATACACACAGATTGTTTGGTACTTCATCAGATGTACTTTTAAATTTCAGTATTTCTTTTTTGTATCTGTGTAGTAGAAGGTTGCCATGCATAGAATTGTTTCTAATTTGCTTTAAAGCTATTTTATTCTGTAAGTGGCTTTCACTTCCAAAATATTTTTTCTGGATATAGTCGATTTCTTCAAGTAGGACTTTTGCTGTACCGTGTAGAAGAATGTTATTTAAATTGGCTAGTGTTAAAGCAGGACTTTTAGCATAATACAGTTTATAGACTAGATGTCTTATAGTTGAATGATGTGTTGATATCAATTTGATATAATGGAAGGTGGTTTTGCAAGTAGGTTCTGAAATGCAGGCCAATGAATGTCCTTGTAGTCCTGTGTACTTGCGCACTGGACAGTTATCCATATTTTGCAGTAGTTTCATTTTGATTTTGTCTTTGCCTTTCACATATTGATTGAGGAATTGGCGTAAAGACTTGAAAGATTTTTTGGGAATGTTACACATTGACATGCATGGCCATTTGTATACTAGACTTTCTGATTCAGTTGAATGGAGAGGTAATTCTAAGTTTTCTGGGGATATTTTTGTAAGCCGTATTTCTTGTTCGATTAAGGTATTATTAACTTTTTCATAACCTCGTCCATTGCTATGTATGGCAATTGTATTTGCTTTTGTTTGTATGCTTCTTCATTAAAATATGGTTCTGTGCTTGTAGTGTGACTCCACCCACCTCCACAGATACTTAAGAAGTTATTTCTGTTGACATTTCGTTTGTTGAGGAAGTCTTTTTTGTAATTTAGTCATTAGTTTTGTTAGTGGTTTCATTTTGTTTAACACTAAAATAAATAATTTTCTTTTTAGAAGGATTGCATTCTCTATCAACGCTTCTAAGATTCATTTCCTACGATAGGTTTTAAGGGTTGTGCCTGATTTCTCTCCTGATTTTATAAGATTATGAAGGACTCTGTGATGGAACATTTTTGCTAAAATACTTTTTTTGGTATACTTACTTTGCACTATATCAAGATTTATAGTAGCAGTTTTATCTGTAGTGGTAGCTGAATTTTTGTTAATTGTTTTCTGGTTTGTTTTACATTTTGATAGAGGAGGCAAAGTTTCTGTACTTGAAGCTTGTTTTGTTTCGCTAAATGACTGTATTTGCTGTTTTGTTTGAACTTTTTTTTTACAAATTCTGCTAGAGAAGTATGCTTATTTTGGACGCTTCTATTTTCATTTGCTCTGCTTCTGCATTGCTTTCTACGGACTTGATTTTTGATAGGCATTGTTTAGGGTCTGTTGAAAAAAATAAAGAAGGTATGGGTTGGGGTGTTCTGCAATGTATGTGTGCTGTGTGCATGAGTGTCTGAGTAAGATGATAAAGATGTATGTGATGGTGTGTGATTATGCTTTGGGAAACTACAACTAGTTGGGATGTGTATTCTTGAATTGATGTGCTACTAAATTAGGGTTCAGATGGCAGTAGAAAGTAAGCTAGTGGTGTGGAGAAGTAAAAATAGTAAATCTAATGATATACAATTAAAACAGTTGTTTGTTCTATAATATCAAAATCCTTGGGGCTGAGTTGGGTCATTTGAGTGCTGAAAAATAGGAATTTGTGCGCCATTCTGCTTGTAAATCTCTGTTTAAGAAATGGGGATTTGTGGACAGAATGGTGCACAATCTCTATTTTTAGGAGCAGAAATAGCATTAATTAATCTTACAGTGTTTTTGAGTAATAGTACAAATCTTATGGTGGTATTCAACTTACTTTTTTTCTTGAATGAGCAGGTTTCTTCTTAGTTGTTTGTACTTCAAATTCGGCTGCTTCTTTTCAGGAGAATGGTCTTCACTGCAATTGTAAAGGAAACAAATGAGTAATTTTGTTTGTACATAGAAAAGTTTTTAATTTAGACATTGATTTCCTCAGTGCCTTCCGCAAAACCATGAAAACGATCTTATTCACATAAGATGCGTCGCACCAGTTGAATATATATCATATGTTCTTAATGCATAAGCTGTATTGTAATGACTAACTGTACCAACCAAAATATCAGTTCTATGCCTTGTGGAATTCACAATGTACCACTGAATGCCAGTATTCCTGTAACTAAGCTCTTGCAAGTAACAGCGCCTCAATGCCCATGGGCTGCTTGCGCGCTATATAAATATAAATAAATAAATAAATAAATAATTAAATACATTTTCATGTTTTTGTACAAGTATTGCTGTTTGATATTTGAACATACTGTGTGCATGCAATTTTATTAGAGTATGTTAACTCTTTATATTGTACTTTAAATATGTTAGTTCAACATGTTTTGCAAATGTGTGTATAAAAAGAAATGAAATAGCAGATAGGTTTGGAAGTGACAGTTGATTATAGGAGATGGAAAAAATGACAGTAAGTTCATGTTATAGATTATACAAGCTAAAAGTCAGTTAATCTGTTTATTTGAATCTATAATTATTGTACATGTACTATATAGAAAATATGCATACCTGTAGTTTGTGTTCATGCATATGGATATGCATTCAGCTGCAAGTAGGAATCATGGAGACTTGTACAGTATTGCTTGTAGAAGGTGCTTTCCAATGATATGACACTTGTACTCAGAGAGAGTAACAGTACATTTGAAGTGCTGATCTATGATGATGCAGTTAGATGTAGAGGTTTTGGATGTGATTGGTGGATGGTCGTGTGACTTCTTAGCTATATCCAATGAGGGTATAGCACAGAAAGTGAAATGAAAATGGTAGAAGGACTGTCCATGTTAAGATATGTCCGCGGACGTGGCGGTAGTCCGCGGACATCACGTGTTACATCCAGGGATTCTGGGATGGGGAGGCATGCAAATGAGAATGAGCAGACCAAGGGATTGGTCAGTAAAGTTTAGTGGGTGTGTTGTGCCAGGAGAGAGTTTCTCAGATACTCTTTTTGCTGAGAGAAGAACAGATAGCTATGGCTGTGTGTTTCAGAAAACAGATTGTTTGGATTTTGGGAGACTCCTGGATACATTGGTTGAAGGTGCATGCAGAAAGCTGTGGAGTAGCTGTAGATCTTGGATTCCCACATGTGGAAGTACGCTGGCATGGAGTATGTGGAATGAAGTGGTTGTACTTGCAACCTCTCTGTCCTACTTTGGAGACAAAGCAACAACCAGACATAATTGTAATTCATTGTGGAGGGAACAGTTTAGGACATGTGTCTGGAATTTCTTTGCAATTTGCAATGAAAGAAGGACTTGGGAAGGTCATGGACATGTTTCCAAATTCTCAAGTAATTTTTTCACAGATTGTGCTGAGACAAATGTGGCTTTGTTCTTCTTCATTTGGTCCACAAATGGAGAAAGCAAGGTGTAATGTCAATAAGGCTGTTTGTGCCTTTCTAAGAGATTTTGGCATGTCCTCTTTTCACAATGAAAATATTATGTTTTGTAGCATTTTTCACAGAGATGGAGTCCATCTTTCTTATGCTGGCAATCAGATTTTTCTGAGAAATGTACAAAATGCATTGCAAACTTTTTTGGAATTACAGCATCCATTTAATAGTAGGTGTTGAGCATTTCAAATTTTCGAAACACAAACAAACACCACCAAAAGGCTCTTTTCAGAGCCACCACTTCCTCTCAAACAAAACTGCAATGGTTATGATAGGGCAGCACCCCAACATTTTAGATGTTCGTGGACTGTCCACGGACTTCTAAAAAATACACAGGGCCCTGCTTCATTTATTTTCACTTCTATTTTTAAACTGTGAAAGGCAGCTCTGAAGAGAGCCTTTTTTCATTTTTGTTGTTTTATATTTTTTTGTTTTTTTTTATACACAACACACTAGGAGAGGTGGGAAAAAGAGGTTAAGGGGGGGACACCAACCACGGGGATAAGAAAGGGCGGGTGGAGAGAGGAAGATGTAGAGTGGGTTTTACTTGGGTAGTTAGCAGATCTTCCTTTTCTCTGAGACCAGAGCCTCAAAAGGACTTCGAAGTCTCTCCCCCCTGCAGAGTACTGCGTCACAGTACATACACACAACTGTGACCCTCGAAAGGTAAGGGTCATCAGTATTGCATGTGGCCTGTGAGGCAGTTTGAGGAATACGCTGTCGCACAGGAGTGTTCCTTGTGGTGACAGCATCGGAAACGGAGGATGAAGTAGAGGAAGTCAACCTACTATGCTCCTCACAAGGAACAACCTTGCGAATGGCCCCAGTGTGGAATGACTTTAGGTGTCGCTTCATGGTAGTTGTCCCAAAGCTGTATGAACCAGGCCTCCCGCGACTGAGTACCATTTTGCACTCTTTGGAGGTGACTCGGTTCGCACGCGCCTTAGGAACATTACCATGAATGTTAAATAACCGCCACACCCAAGACTCACGCCGAGTGCTGGTAGTAGGGAGTTCCTCTACCTCATTCTCGTCATCCTCTTCATCCTCCTCTGCATCCTCACTCCTGTGCCCCTCTTCAGGCCCTTGGGGAGGTGGTGGTGGTGGGGGGCTGGGGGTGGTGCTGAGGCAAATGTAGCACCGGGTGGCAGTACTGCAGCCATGGATGCAATCAGGTTTCCGATTCAAATCTGGAAAGTTGGCTGAAAAATGTACTGTGTTCTGTAAGATAGCCAGAAACACAATGAGAATGAGCTCTAGGGTGTGGCTTTTTATAGGGGTGCTTGTGCGGTTCACGGACATGCGCACTGTCCGCGGACAGATCGAACACCAACAAAAAGGTTTAAAAAGTCCCAAAAAGTATGTAGAAACTCAGGATTACTATGTGGGACTTGTGCTATGATGAGGTATTATTGAAAAATATTGTGGATTGCTTGAAAAGGTAGTTTTAAATTGTTCGGGGACACAAACTGTGTTTGCAGTCAGAACACACACTCAGCGTGGGTGCGTTCATATGATAGCTTCGCAAACATGTCCACGAAGGGAGCGGGTTTCCGCAGGACATCAAATGCACTGAAACTGTTTTGTGCATGCGCATTGGTGTTCTACGGACACTGTTCGGGTCCTGAAACTAATTAAAAGTGCGTCTCAAGTGAAACAAACAATTATGGACAGGCGTTTGTTCTTAGAACAGTTTTAACTCGCTTGCAAACAATACGGACAGGCATAGAATCCTCAGGACACCCCATTTTGTTTATTTGCGAACATCCCGGGACACTTGATGTGTTCTGAGAACAGTTTGAACATGCTTACGAACAGCACAAACAGGTCTACCGTCCTCAGGAAACCCCGATTTTGTTTATTTACGAATATTTTAGGACACCGTGTGTGTTCTTAGGACAGTTTCAGCTTGCCTCCGAACAATACGGACAGGTATAGCGTCCTTAGGACACCCCCATTTTGTTTATTTACGAACATTTCAGGATACTGCCTGTGTTCTTAGAACAGTTTCTACTCACCTGCGAAGAATACGGACAGATCTAGCGTCCTCAGGACACCCCCATTTTGTTTATTTACGAACATTTCAGGTCACAGCGTTTGTTCTTAGGACAGTTTCAGTTTGGCTCTAAACAATACGGACAGGCATAGCGTCCTCACGAAACACCCATTTTGGTCATTTACCAACATTTCAGGACACCGCTTGTGTTCCTAGAACAGTTTCAACTCGCCTGCGAACAATATGGACAGGTCTAGCATCCTCAGGACACCCCCATTTTGTTTATTGACGAACATTTCAGGACATCGCATGTGGTAGTTTGATTGTGGATATTCCGAACACCAGCTCTGTTCGTAGAACAGTTTCAACTTGCATGCGAACATTACGGACAGATATAGTGTCCTTAGGACACTCCCATTTTCATTTCTTTACGGACATTCCAGACACCCGCACTGTCCGCAGACACCTGAACTGCTTTTTAAAAAAAGACAAGAAATAAATTAGGACACAATATAATAATTTGACTTTATTTTATATGGATGTTAAATTTATGACAGAGAAGGTGAGGTGGAAACTGAAACAAAAACAGGAGAATTGGGGGTTTCAATAGGATTAATATGAGGTGAAGAAGGGATGGAAGTCTCATCAAAATGTTTTGGTTCATGGAGAGGGTTTGGGGATAATTGACTGGGATATCGTGAGGGGGACAGGTACATGTAGGACAATGGTATGTAGTTGTTTGTTTCAAGTGATCCTCCACAAAGTATTTTAAATTGTTAAAATTTGCCATGAGTAGGTCCATTTTTTCTTCTAGGTGCTGAAGAGTCTTATCCAATACTTCTTTTTCTTTAGTATTTTCAATTTTTGTATGGTCTGTACACAGGAAAATGTATATGTTAAATGTATATAAAATAATATTTATTAATTGGTTTATATAGTAAAGTGTCTACCATTAGGTTCACTATTTTCAGACATTTCCTCATGTGGGAAATGCTCCTCTAGCCACTCCAGAATACTAGACATTTCTGTGAGAAAAAAACATAATGGGCCTCATTCCGAGTACGGCGCTAACCAATGGCGCTATTAACGCCTTGGTTGACGCCGTACCCGGACCGGCAGCGCCTTGGTGGATGGCGGAATTACCGCCCCATTCCAAGGTTGGCGGGCGGTAATTCCCCATTCACCAAGGCTCTTCCCCATTCCCAAATGAGCCCCCATAGGGCTCAATGGGAATGGGGAAGATGCAAATAACGGTGACCGTTTATTACGGTCACCGTTATTGGCTTGGAGGCCCCTTTGCGCCCTCGACTTTAACACCTGCTCAAAGCAGGCGTTAAGGGCGAGGGCGCAAAGGGAACTCGGAGTATGGCGGTAAGGGATCACCGCCACCGGTCTCGTTACCGGTGGCCGCTATCCCTTACCGCCATACTCGGAATGAGGCCCACTATCACTTTTTTTGTGTCTAATACAGAAAGTTTACAAATATATGAGTAAAATGCCGTACACTTACTAGCTTCTGGTAAGGTGTGTTCTTATTGGTCTGTAGATCTGCTGTTGCTCTTAGTTGTGGAGTTTCTGTGAGGTAATCATGTTGAAGACTATCTTTCTTCTTTTGGTATATTCCATTTTAGAACATATTGTATTTAAATGAATGGTTAATGTGTTATATATATGGGTTACACTTCTTATTTATTACTACATATAATGTGTATGTGTGCTGGTTTGTGAATTTGTAAAGTGTTTATATGTTATGATATAACAAACATACCCACCAGACTTTTTGCGTAGTGGTGCTGTTGTCCGCATATGTCCGCTGACATTAGAAGAGTTCGCGGACATCAAATTCAGTAGAGGGGGTTTGTGAAGAAGGACCGGTGGGGGGTGTCTGTACTTCTGCTCTCTATATGGTAGAGGAGAGGCACAGAGGACCCCAGCCAAGATTCTCTAGTACGGCAGCAATGGTCGAGCAATCAAGGCCTAGCTTCTCAGGAGGTGATGCAGGCTGGTTCTTAAGTCGAGTGTAGTCCCCAAGCCCCCACAAAGGAATGTCCACACACTGTATTGGTTAGAACACAGTCTTTATATAATCAATATTCAAGGTTATGTACACTTATCATAATAACTCACTTTGTACTCAGGAAAATCAACAATGGCAAATATATACAATTCTAAAGTGGTACCACCCTTTGTATTAGATCTTATTAAAGTGCATCAATAACACTGTAACAATGTCACACAGATCAATAGAGTGAAACCAGCAATAGAGAGAGGAGAGAAAATAAGATGGTTGAGCAATAGGCAGAATACTGGCCCCTACCACTAGACACAGTTCTGTGTGGAGATCCCCCCACCTGGGCAACCTGTAAAATAAAGATATAGCACAAGCCCAGTCCATATATTGTTCTGCAAGTCTTATTCTCTCTTATAATGTTTTTACCCCCCCAATGTACCTGGTGGAGTCGAGTTCTTCGAAGAGGCGTCGACAGATCCTTCTTGAACGACCCCCTTTCAAGCGGGAGTCACGGATCGTCGAGAGGCGTCGAGAAGCGTCGAGGAACTCGGTGTTCGGCGACAGGGAATCGACGGCCCTTCTTGAATGCCTTCCCTTTTAAGCGGGAGACACAGGGCGTCGAACGTCCGTCGACAAACAGGGTAGAACAGCGTCGATGAGGTGGCAGCTTCGTCCGAGTGGTGCTCGTCGGCGTCGGAGTGTCGGCGTCCTGCAAGGCAGAGGCATGCGGGGCACCTCGGTGACAATAGTTCTGGACCGCAAAGATTGTGGAGACGGAGGCCCAGCAAGGGCGTCGAGTCGTTCGAGTCTTTGTGGTCTTCGGGTGGCGGGAAACCCACCGGCAGGTTTCTCCTCAGCGCGTTGGTCGTTCTCGACTTTCTCTGGCAGGATAAAGCGGTCAACGGTGCGGACGAGGGAGTCCTTCGATTCGAATGTTCTTAGGCAAAGGAGCGGACGGCTCCGGTCGTCGGCGGTATGGCATCAAGTGGTTCCCACGGCTGGGCAACACAACTTCGATGGGCCTCCAGCGGTTACACAAACCTGCGAACCCTGGTCGACGGCAATGGACTTCGACGGCGGCGATGTCCGGGTGCTTCACTTCGATCTCCTCGGCGGTCCCGTCTCGGGTCGGCAGCCTTTCGAGGGTCTGTCTTCCAGGGCGCTTCGGCGAAGATGGAGCGGTGGTCGATGGTCCCTCGGAGCACGGGAAGAGGGCGCCTTACCAGGTCCTCTCTCGGGTCAGTCTTCGACGATTTCGGCAGCCTTCGGATCGGTCGAAGCAAATGCAACAGCAAGTCTTCTTCTTCCAGCTGGACGTCGAGGATCAGCAGTTCCAGTTACTCTTAGAGTGGAGACTCAGCTCCAGAATGCTTCTGAACGCTTCTGAACATTCCCTGAACCCATTACCAGTGGTGAGAGGTCCCCAGATATACTATTCTGTCTCTCATCCACACTGCTGGCACACACTCAGCAGCCAATCACACAGAAGGGCATTCATGTAGTCAGTCAGCCAATCAGGCACACAGTGCATTCAGGCCACACTCCTCCCCTTCAGACACTCACAACAAGGAATGTGGATTGGGACAAGTACCCAGCCATTCAACACTACACACTGCATTCAGGCCAGTTTCGGGCAGGGCTGTCTCAGTCTTTGTCTCTCATGCCAGAAACCAGACAACCACAACAAGGAGTGTATATTGGTCACACACTCCATTCACCCAGGTCACACCCACAGGAGGTACCCACAACATACAGTCACTGGGAAGGCTCCAGTCAGTCTAGCTGGGCCTTCACAACAACACCATATATGGAACTTCCACCCAACAGCCAGTCAGGGGGAAGGGACAGAGTCAGGGCTTCCCAGGACTTTGGGAAAACAAGGTAACAGGCAATAGAAAGCAAGAGGCCACAGGGGCCATCTTGTTTCCTATCAGGAATCAACTGATCCCAATGGCAGGGCCTGGGTATCCCAAAATGGAGGACACCCAGAGCACCTGTCAAATTCAGCATGGAGCTGCCACCAGCCCATACCCTGCTCTGTGGGCCACCCACAGGTGCCCAAAAACATACACTAGGGGCACAGGGTTGTACCCCTACCCATGGGTGCCATAAGGGTATCCCATGGGTCTGTTCACCAAACCAAAAGAGAGAGCTGCACTGCCAGGAGTCCCACATGGACTCCTGGGCAGAAAACATGACAGAACACACGATAAAAAGCAGTAAAGGACAAGGATTCAGAGGCCCTGTCCCTCTGATGCATTTCCAGCATTACAGAGTTCAGTATGTTCTATTTTACTTGTACATAAAGTCAGAGATATTATTGTTCAAGGGACGTTATGGTTAAGTTGCGCTACCAAAAACCTATGAAATTCAGTAAAAAAAACTTTGTTAAAGGGACGTTATAGTAAAGTTACGCGTACTAAAAACCGATGAATTCATTAAAAAAATGTTGTTAAAGCGACGTTTTGGTTCCAAGTAAAACCGAAAAACCCTTGAAATTCGCCAGTTATGGCAAGCTAACTCGTGCCACCACCGTGCACTGCTAAGACTAACACCCCCGACATCAAAGATGACATCACAAATTAACAATGTTTTTTAACTGAATTTCATAGGTTTTTAGTAGCGCAACTTAACCATAACGTCCCTTTAATAAAGTTTTTTTACTGAGTATATATATACATATATATATTCAATGGAAACATGTTGTAAAAGGGATGTTATGGCTACAAGTAAAAGCGAAAAACCTCAGAAATTCACCAGTTAAGGTAAGATAAGCAACCATAATTTGCGCCACCCCTGTACACTGCTAAGAATAACACACAGGGCATCAAAGATGACATCGCAAATGTCATTGATGGCATCACTGATGACATCACATATCTGGCCCGCTTGTTTGTGTTCACTGACATATATAGACCATGTGGTTTTGTACACTGACAGTCAGAATATTAAAATTCAAAAGCTGCTGCATATGTAGACGTTAACCTTGTTCTATGTTCTTAAATAACTGTCCTTAGGGATTGGTCTCAGCTCATGGTGCACGTATATGGGGCAATAGACAGGCCTCAAACTCACAATTAATTTGCATACATGACGATAAACTTTAATGCTATTAACATTTTGTGATGATGCTGTTTCTTTCTTCCATACTTTGGTTTCCCTGTATGTGCCTCTGCTGTGTATGCATTGTGGGTCTTCATATGTATTGTTTGTACTAGCACACGTATGTAGTAAGTCTTGAATTGTTAGCTAGTTATTACATGTTTGACATTACACAATTACCCCTCACATCTTGTTACCAACATAATAAACACAACCCCTTGTAGGCTGTGTGATGTCCTCAATGACATTTGTGATGTCATCTTTGATATCCTGGGTGTTAGTCTTAGCAGTGCACGGTGGTGGCACAAGCTATGGTTGCTTAGCTTACCATAACTGGCGAATTTCTGAGGTGTTTTGGTTTTACTTGTAACCATAACGTCCCTTTAACAAAGATTTTTCATTGAATTTCATAGGTTTTTATTAGTGCAACTTAACCATAACATCCCTTTAACAAAGTTTTTTCATTGCATTTTATAGGTTTTTACTAGTGTAACTTAACCATAACGTCCCTTTAATAAAGTATAAAGTTTTTTCATTGAATTTTAAACCAGTGCATGCTCTTTTCCTACAACTTACTAATATCATACTTACCCCAATATAGCAACATTTTTGTGCAATTTACAAAGTTTCACATTAAAACTTTGCCTTTTTCCACCTTCTAGCATCATTTTTAAAACTTCTATACTTTTTCCACTGTTTTTGCATCCGTCGACGTGCGAACATCTGGCCTCATTGCGTATTTTCCGGACAGTGGCACATGACCATGGCTGGTGCGCAGCATAATTACATGTTCATGAACACGGTTGCACTTCGCGTTTGAGTCCTTGATTCAAGGACAGTTCGGAAGTGCATTTTCTACTGATCTAGGAAATTTCAAGCTCAAAATTTACCCTTGCACAGCTCCGACACCAATTATTACTCATTATCCATTCACAATCTATTACAAAGCACATACTTGGAAGAATAGTAGCACAACTGCTATTTATTTTAAAAAATGGCATCAGCTATTGCCTTCCCTCCTCCCCAAGAGCCACCACCAACACCAGCTAGAGGACCCACACAACATAAAAAGCACAGTATTTTCAAAGACAATGAAGAGGACCAAGGAGATGAGGTAGAGGTAGTGCCTACATCTAGCACACAGAGAGAATCATAGGTGTGGCAGTTCTTTACCACTGTTGAGAATGTACCAAAGGCTAAAGCTACAAAAGTGAAATGCACTAAGAGCAACTTAGTTGCGGACTACTTGGACATTACTCATACGGGTCCACCTCCATGTGCCGGCACACCAAATCCATCTACTACAATGCTCTCAGAAAGATTCTTCCTTTCTTAGCAAGTAGTAGGCTGTCTTCCTCCACATCATCTTCCTCAACCAGTACTGTAACCTCACAGCCTACTTCTGTGGGACACAAAATCCCACCAGCTACCTTGCAAGCAATAAAAGTGGCTATTAAACCATATCTTTGGAAGACAAAAGTCCCCTGTATATACTGAAATACCCCACTCTGCAGGGGGAAGCAATTTTGAAGTGTGTTTGAAGCTGTAATCAAAGGGCATGAGAAACACTGCCCACTACCTTTGAAGTAACACACGCGCAGCATCTTCCCCTGTCCACTTGCCCATCCATATTAGTGCTTGGTGCCTATTCCCTCATTTCCCTCCTCACCTTACGTTCTAACCTCTCCTGCAAATGTGTTTTTTTAAAACATCAAATGAAAAGTTCCTTTAGGAACCACCTTTCACAGTTAAAAAATAGAACTAAAAAAACAAATCTTATAGACTCCATCTACTTTACATTTCTCAGTACAGTACGTAGTCTCACTGGGCCTCATTACACGGTAGGCGGTGAACCATGGCGCTATTAGCACCATGGTTCATACCAGTAAAATACCGGCACCGCCTTGGTGGAAAGGGGAATTACCGCCCCATTCCAAGGTTGGCGGGGCGGTAATTCCCCCTTCCACCATTGCCCTTCCCATTCCCATTTTTACCCCATAGGGCTCTATGGGAATGGGGAAGGCGCTAATTACGGTACCGCAAATTGCGGTACCGTAATTAGCTCCACTGGTCCCTTTGCAGGTTGGTTTTTAACGCCTGCAAAAAGCAGGTGTTAAATTCCCCAACCCGCAAAGGGACCTCGTAGTAAGGCGGTAAGGATTTACCTGTACCGGTAAAATACTGGTACCGGTAAAACCTTACCGCCTACCGTGTAATGAGGCCCAATACATTTTTCCAACATTTCCATGAGCATTTTGTGTTATGCTAATGGGAAGAATGTGAGGTTCATCCCCCGTTCCATGGACTGGAACGGGGATAATGGACCGGCAGCCCATGTTATCAGCCCAAGCGAAGTGTGTCTGTGTGGGCCCTGATGCCTGTGGGCTTCGGCACATTATAATTAAAAGGCCCTGCAATGGGGGATACAGGCTATTAGCACCCCTGTTTCCCAAAGCGGGAACCCGGGGTGCTAAAAAATAGATTCCATCTGCCCCTAGGGAATGTAAAAAAAAAAGAAAATGATGGGAAAAGGGGGTGGGGGTATGGGTGGGGGCGGGGAGGGGGTGTGGGGCCACTTGGGATGCATGAGGTGGGGACCTCCATTTAGGGTGGGGGGAGAGTGCCACCCCCCCATTGCAGTACAACATTCGCTGCCAATTTAGGGTTCCCATCAGCCCCCCTAAAAAGCAGCCTACGATTTTGTATTTTTTTATTTGTTTACCCGACTTCGCTTGGTGCAGATGGCCACATTAGTGTGCCAATCTGGCCCCACGGTGCCCAAACCCTACTGCCCCATCTATTGGGGGTCCTGCCCCACCTTTTGTGGTGGCCCTCTCCCCCCCACCCCCAATGGCTGGGGGGGACACTTCATACATCCCTCCCTGAGCCTCCTACGAAGGACTGCATGATGTGCCCCCCTCCGTTCTGTGTGGGTGAGGAGAGGGCCACCACAAAAGGTGGGGCAGGACCCCCAATAGATGGGGCAGTAGGGTTTGGGCACCCTGGCGGCAGATTGGCACACTAATGTGGCCATCTGAGCCAAGCGAACTTGGGTAAACAAAAAAAAAAATTCAAAATCGTAGGCTGCATTTTAGGGGGGGCTGAGGGGCACCCTAAATTGGCAGCGAATGTTGTACTGCAACGGGGGTTGGCACTCTCCCCCCACCCCAAATGGAGGGCCCCACCTCATGCAACCCTCCTTGGGGGCAGATATCTGCTCCTAGGAAGGGGCCTCTGACCCCAGGGAGGGATGCATGAGGTGGGGCCTCCCCGTCTGATGCCAGGGAGGGAGGCATGAGGTGGGGACCTCCATTTGGGTTGAGGGGGAGTGCCACCCCCGTTGCAGTACAACATTCGCTGCAAATTTAAGGTGCCCCTAGGCCCCCCTCAAAAGCAGCCTACGATTTTGTATTATTTTCTTTGTTTACCCAACTTTGCTTGGCGCAGATGACCACATTAGTGTGCCAATCTGGCCCCAGGGTGCCCAAACCCTACTGCCCCATCTATTGGGGGTCCTGCCTCACCGAAACCCGTCACTAACAACAGATATCATACCTTTTCGCGTTCCCACAGGTGTCCCGACGAAAAAGATACCTCACATGTGTGGGTGCACCTACCGGGGGCGCAAATGGAAAAGGGTAACCCGCTGGTAACCCCAAGCCTTTCGCCACAGCACAATTTGTTCATGTGGGCAACCTACAGATTTAGGCCTAGGGTGTCGAAGCCAGCTAGGAGAACAGGGAAACCCATGCATTTCCCAAAAGAGGACACCCGTGGGAATGCGCAGAGGTCTGACTTGCGTGAAACGGGCCAGAATTTATTACCCAGAACCCCAGACAAAGTGAACATTGTGTTTTTTCCCCACCAAATATCACACTTTGTCGGGGATTGTGGCTAATAAAAACTGGGGCAATTTGCGCAAGGCAGACTTCTGTGGAGTCCCACGGGTGTCCTCTTTTGGAAAATGCATGGGGTTCCCTGTTTTCCTTGCTGGCTTCGACACCCTAGGCCCAAATCTGTAGGTTGCCCACATGAACAAAATGGGCAGTGGCGAAAGGCTTGGGGTTACCAGTGGGTTACCCTTTTCCTTTTGCGCCCCCAGTAGGTGCACCCACACATGTGAGGTACCGTTTTCATCGGGACACCTGTTGGAACGCGAGAAGGTAGGCCATGTGTTGTTGGCGGTTTGTTTCGGTGAGTGGCCAGAGCGAAATGTCTGAGAATTGTCTTAATTTCCAGCCAATTTCAGAGACATTTCCCTGTGTCCACTCACCGAAACACGTCATCAACAATAGATGTCATAACTTCCCACGTTCCCACAGGTGTCCCGATGAAAAAGGTACATCACATGTGTGGGTGCACCTACCGGGGGCGCAAAAGGAAAAGGGTAACACGCTGGTAACCCCGAGCCTTTCGCCACAGCACAATTTGTTCATGTGGGCAACCTACAGATTTGGCCTTAGGGTGTCGAAGCCAGCGAGGAAAACAGGAAACCCCATGCATTTCCCAAAAGAGGACACCCGTGGGAATGCGCAGAGGTCTGACCTGCACGAAGCGGCCCAGAATTTATGACCCAGAACCCCAGACAAAGTGAAAAATGTGTTTTTTCCCCACCAAATATCACACTTTGTCGGGGATTGTGGCTAATAAAAACTGGGGCAATTTGCGCAAGGCAGACCTCTGTTGATTCCCACAGGTGTCCTCTTTTGGGAAATGCATGGGGTCTCCTGTTTTCCTTACTGGCTTTGACACCCTAGGCCCAAATCTGTAGGTGGCCCACATGAACAAAATGGGCAGTGGCGAAAGGCTTGGGGTTACCAGTGGGTTACCCTTTTCCTTTTGCGCCCCCGGTAGGTGCACCCACACATGTTAGGTACCGTTTTCATTGGGACATGTGTGGGGATGCGGGAAGCTAGGCCACCTGTTGTTGGCGGTGTGTTTCGGTGGGTGGCAAGAGCGAAATGTCTGAAAATTGTCTGCATTTCCAGCCAATTCCAGAGACATTTCCCTGTGTCCACTCAGCGAAACACATGACTATCAACAGATATCATACCTTCTCGCGTTCCCACAGGTGTCCTGACGAAAAAGGTACCTCACATGTGTGGGTGCACCTACCGGGGACGCAAAAGGAAAAGGGTAACCCGCTGATAACCCCAAGCTTTTCGCCACAGCACAATTTATTCATGTGGGCTACCTACAGATTTGGGCCTAGGGTGTCAAAGCCAGCAAGGAAAACAGGGAAACCCATGCATTTCCCAAAAGAGGACACCCGTGGGAATGCGCAGAGGTCTGATTTGCGCAAAGCGGCCCAGAATTTATTACCCAAAACCCCAGACAAAGTGAACATTGTGTTTTTTCCCCACCAAATATCACACTTTGTCGGGGATTGTGGCTAATAGAAACTGGGGCAATTTGCGCAAGGCAGACCTCTGTGGATTCCCACGGGTGTCCTCTTTTGGAAAATGCATGGGGTTCCCTGATTTCCTTGCTGACTTCGACACCCTAAGCCCAAATCTGTAGGTTGCCCACATGAACAAGATGGGCAGTGGCGAAAGGCTTGGGGTTACCAGTGGGTTACCCTTTTCCTTTTGCGCCCCTGGTAGGTGCACCCACACATGTGAGGTACCCTTTTCATAGGGACACGTGTGGGGACACGGGAAGGTAGGCCACGTGTTGTTGGCGGTGTGTTTCGGTGGGTGGCCAGAGCAAAATGTCTGAGAATTGTCTGCATTTCCAGCCAATTTCAGAGACATTTCCCTGTGTCCACTCACCGAACACATCGCCAACAACAGATATCATACCTTCTCGCATTCCCACAGGTGTCCCGATGAAAAAGATACCTCACATGTGTGGGTGCACCTACCGGGGGCGCAAATGGAAAACGGTAACCCGCTGGTAACCCCAAGCCTTTAGCCACAGCACAATTTGCTCATGTGGGCAACCTACAGATTTGGGCCTAGGGTGTCGAAGCCAGCTAAGAAAACAGGGAACCCCATGCATTTCCCAAAAGAGGACACCCTTGGGAATGCGCAGAGTCTGACTTGCGTGAAGCGGGCCAGAATTTATTACCCAGAACCCCAGACAAAGTGATCATTGTGTTTTTTCCCCACCAAATATCACACTTTGTCGGGGATTGTGGCTAATAAAAACTGGGGCAATTTGCGCAAGGCAGACCTCTGTGGATTCCCACGGGTGTCCTCTTTTGGAAAATGCATGGGGTTCCCTGTTTTCCTTGCTGGCTTCGACACCGTAGGCCCAAATCTGTAGGTTGCCCAAATGAACAAAATGGGCAGTGGCGAAAGGCTTGGGGTTACCAGTGGGTTACCATTTTCCTTTTGCGCCCCCAGCAGGTGCACCCACACATGTGAGGTACTGTTTTCATCAGGACACCTGTGGGAACGCGAGAAGGTAGGCCAAGTGTTGTTGGCGGTTTGTTTCGGTGAGTGGCCAGAGCGAAATGTCTGAGAATTGTCTTCATTTCCAGCCAATTTCAGAGACATTTCCCTCTGTCCACTCACCGAAACATGTTGCCAAAAACAGATGTCATAACTTCACACGTTCCCATAAGTGTCCCGACGAAAAAGGTACCTCACATGTGTGGGTGCACCTACCGGGGGTGCAAAAGGAAAAGGGTAACCATCTGGTAACCCCAAGCCTTTCGCCACAGCACAATTTGTTCATGTGGGCAACCTACAGATTTGGGCCTAGGGTGTCGAAGCCAGCAAGGAAAACAGGGAACCCCATGCATTTCCCAAAAGAGGACACCCGTGGGAATGCGCAGAGGTCTCACTTGCGTGAAGCGGGCCAGAATTTATTACCCAGAACCCCAGACAAAGTGAACATTGTGTTTTTTCCCTACCAAATATCACACTTTGTCGGGGATTGTGGCTAATAAAAACTGGGGCAATTTGCGCAAGGCAGACCTCTGTGGATTCCCACGGATGTCCCCTTTTGGAAAATGCATGGGGTTCCCTGTTTTCCTTGCTGGCTTGAACACCCTAGGCCCAAATCTGTAGGTTGACCACATTAACAAAATGGACAGTGGCGAAAGGCTTGGGGTTACCAGTGGGTTACCCTTTTCCTTTTGCTCCCCCGGTAGGTGCACCCACACACGTGAGGTACCATTTTCATCAGGACACGTTTGGGGACGTGTGAAGGTTGGCCACGTGTTGTTGGCGGTGTGTTTCGGTGGGTGGCCAGAGCGAAATGTCTGAGAATTGTCTTAATTTCCAGCCAATTTCAGAGACATTTCCCAGTGTCCATTCACCGAAACACATCTCCAACAACAGATGTCATACCTTCTCGCGTTCCCACAGGTGTCCCGACGAAAAAAGCACCTCACATGTGTAGGTGTACCATCCGGGGCGCAAAAGGAAAAGGATAACCCGCTGGTAATCCCAAGCCTTTCGCCACAGCACAATTTGTTCATGTGGGCAACCTACAGATAGTGGCCTAGGCTGTCGAAGCCAGAAAGGAAAACAGGGAACCCCATGCATTTCCCAAAAGAGGACACCTGTGGGAATGCGCAGAGGTCTGACTTGCGCTAATCGGCCCAGAATTTACTACCCAGAACCCCAGAAAAAGTGAACATTGTGTTTTTTCCCCACCAAATATCACACTTTGTCGGGGATTGCGGCTAATAAAAACTGGGGCAATTTGCGCAAAGCAGACCTATGTGGATTCCAAAGGGTATCCTCTTTTGGAAAATGCATGGGGTTCCCTGTTTTCCTTGCTGGCTACGACACCCTAGGCCCAAATCTGTAGGTTGCCCACATGAACAAAATGGACAGTGGCGAAAGGCTTGGGGTTACCAGTGGGTTACCTTTTCCTTTTGCGCCCCCAGTAGGTGCCACACACATGTGAGGTACCGTTTTCATCAGACACGTGTGGGGATGCGGGAAGGTAGCCACGTGTTTTTGGCGGTGTGTTTCGGTTGGTGGCCAGAGCGAAATGTCTGAGAATTGTCTGCATTTCAGGCCAATTTCAGAGACCTTTCCCTATGTCCACTCATCGAAACACGTTGCCAACAACAGATATAATACCTTATTGCGTTCCCATAGGTGTCCCGGTGAAAAAGGTACATCACATGTGTGGGTGCACCTACCGGGGGCGCAAATGGAAAAGGGTAACCCGCTGGTAACCCCAAGCCTTTCGCCACAGCACAATTTGTTCATGTGAGCAACCTACAGATTTGGCCTTAGGGTGTCGAAGCCAGCAACGAAAACAGGGAACCCCATGCATTTCCCAAAAGAGGACACCCGTGGGAATGCGCAGAAGTCTGACTTGCACAAAGCGGCCCAGAATTTATTACCCAGAACCCCAGACAAAGTGAACATTGTGTTTTTTCCCCACCAAATATCACACATTGTTGGGGATTGGGGCTAATAAAAACTGGGGCAATTTGCGCAAGGCAGACCTCTGTGGATTCCCACAGGTGTCCTCTTTTGGAAAATGCATGGGGTTCCCTGTTTTCCTTGGTGGCTTCGACACCCTAGGCCCAAATCTGTAGGTTGCCCACATGAACAAAATGGGCAGTGGAGAAAGGCTTGGGGTTACCAGTGGGTTACCCTTTTCCTTTTGCGCCCCCAGTAGGTGCACCCACACATGTGAGGTACCGTTTTCATCGGGACACCTGTGGGAACGCGAGAAGGTAGGCCATGTGTTGTTGGCGGTTTGTTTCGGTGAGTGGCCAGAGCGAAATGTCTGAGAATTGTGTTCATTTCCAGCCAATTTCAGAGACATTTCCCTCTGTCCACTCACCGAAACAAGTCGCCAAAAGCAGATGTCATAACTTCACACGTTCCCATAGGTTTCCCGACGAAAAAGGTACCTCACATGTGTGGGTGCATCTACCGGGGGCGCAAAAGGAAAAGGGTAACCATCTGGTAACCCCAAGCCTTTCGTCACAGCACAATTTTTTCATGTGGGCAACCTACAGATTTGGGCCTAGGGTGTCGAAGCCAGCAAGGAAAACAGGGAACCCCATGCAGTTCCCAAAAGAGGACACCCGTGGGAAAGCGCAGTGGTCTCACTTGCGTGAAGTGGGCAAGAATTTATTAGCCAGAACCCCAGACAAAGTGAACATTGTGTTTTTTCCCTACCAAATATCACACTCTGTCGGGGATTGTGGCTAATAAACACTGGGGCAATTTACGCAAAGCAAACCTCTGTGGATTCCCACGGGTGTCCTCTTTTGGAAAATGCATGGGGTTCCCTGTTTTCCTTGCTGGCTTCGACACCCGAGGCCCAAATCTGTAGGTTGCCCACATGAACAAAATGTACAGTGGCGAAAGGCTTGGGGTTACCAGTGGGTTACCCTTTTCCTTTTGCGCCCCAGGTAGGTGCACCCACACATGTGAGGTACCATTTTCATCGGGACACGTTTGGGGACGCGTGAAGGTTGGCCACGTGTTGCTGGCGGTGTGTTTCGGTGGGTGGCCAGAGCAAAATGTCTGAGAATTGTCTTAATTTCCAGCCAATTTCAGAGACATTTCCCTGTGTCCACTCACCGAAACACATCGCCAACAACAGATGTCATACCTTCTCGCGTTCCCACAGGTGTCCCAACGAAAAAGGCACCTCACATGTGTGGGTGTACCTTCCGGGGCGCAAAAGGAAAAGGGTAACCCGCTGGTAATCCCAAACCTTTCGGGACAGCACAATTTGTTCATGTGGGCAACCTACAGATAGTGGCCTATGCTGTCGAAGCCAGAAAGGAAAACCGGGAACCCCAAGCATTTCCCAAAAGAGGACACCTGTGGGAATGCGCAGAGGTCTGACTTGCGCTAAGCGGCCCAGAATTTATTACCCAGAACCCCAGACAAAGTGAACATTGTGTTTTTTCCCCACCAAATATCACCCTTTGTCGGGGATTGCGGCTAATAAAAACTGGGCCAATTTGCGCAAAGCAGACCTCTGTGGATTCCCACGGGTGTCCTCTTTTGGAAAATGCATGGGGTTCCCTGTTTTCCTTGCTGGTTTCGACACCCTAAGTCCAAATCTGTAGGTTGCCCACATGAACAAAATGGACAGTGGCGAAAGGCTTGGGGTTACCAGTGGGTTACCCTTTTCCTTTTGCGTCCCCAGTACGTACACCCACACATGTGAGGTACCGTTTTCATCAGACACGTGTGCGGATGCGGGAAGGTAGCCACGTGTTGTTGGCGGTGTGTTTCAGTTGGTGGCCAGAGCGAAATGTCTGAGAATTGTCTGCATTTCAGGCCAATTGCAGAGACATTTCCCTGTGTCCACTCATCGAAACACGTTGCCAACAACAGAAATCATACCTTATCGCGTTCCCACAGGTGTCCCGGCGAAATAGGTACATCACATGTGTGGGTGCACCTACCGGGGGCGCAAATGGAAAAGGGTAACCAGCTGGTAACCCCAAGCCTTTCGCCACAGCACAATTTGTTCATGTGAGCAACCTACAGATTTGGCCTTAGGGTGTCGAAGCCAGCAACGAAAACAGGGAACCCCATGCATTTCCCAAAAGAGGACACCCGTGGGAATGCGCAGAGGTCTGACTTGCACGAAGCGGCCCAGAATTTATTACCCAGAACACCAGACAAAGTGAACATTGTGTTTTTTCCCCACCAAATATCACACATTGTCGGGGATTGTGACTAATAAAAACTGGGGCAATTTGCGCAAGGCAGACCTCTGTGGATTCCCACAGGTGTCCTCTTTTGGAAAATGCATGGGGTTCCCTGTTTTCCTTGCTGGCTTCAACACCCTAGGCCCAAATCTGTAGGTTGCCCACCTGAACAAATTGTGCTGTGGCGAAAGGCTTGGGGTTACCAGTGGGTTACCCTTTTCCTTTTACGCCCCCAGTAGGTGCACCCACACATGTGAGGTACTTTTTTCGTCGGGACACCTGTGGGAACGCGAGAAGGTATGATATCTGTTGTTAGTGACGTGTTTTGGTGAGTGGACACAGGGAAATGTCTCTGAAATTAGCTGTAAATGCAGACAATTTTCAGACATTTCGCTCTGGCCACCCACCGAACACACCGTCAACAACAGGTGGCCTACCTCCCCGCATCCCCACACGTGTCCCAATGAAAACAGTACCTCACATGTGTGGGTGTACTTACAGGGGGCGCAAAAGGAAAAGGGTAACCCACTGGTAACCCCAAGCCTTTCGCCACTGTCCATTTTATTCATGTGGGCAACCTACAGATTTGGGCCTAGGGTGTCGAAGCCAGCAAGGAAAACAGGGAACCCCATTTATTTCCCAAAAGAGGACACCTGTGGGTATCCACAGAGGTCTGCCTTGCGAAAATTGCACCAGTTTTTATTAGCCACAATCCCCGACAAATTGTGATATTTGGTGGGGAAAAAACACAATGTTCACTTGGTCTGGGGTTCTGGGTAATAAATTCTGGCCCGCTTCACGCAAGTGAGACCTCTGCGCATTCCCACGGGTGTCCTCTTTTGGGAACTGCATGGGGTTCCCTGTTTTCCTTGCTGGCTTCGATACCCTAGGCCCAGGGTACCTACCGGGGGGCAAATGGAATAGGGTAACCCTCTAATAACCCCAAGCCTTTCGCCACAGCACAATTTGTTCATGTGGGCAACCTACAGATTTGGGCCTAGGGTGTCGAAGCCAGCAAGGAAAACAGGGAACCCATGCATTTCCCAAAAGAGGACACCCAGAAACTGGGACAATTTGCGCAAGGCAGACCTCTGTGGATTCCCACGGGTGTCCCCTTTTGGAAAATGCATGGGGTTCCCTGATTTCCTTGCTGGCTTCGACACCCTAGACCCAAATCTGTAGGTTTCCCACATGAACAAAATGGGCAGTGGCGAAAGGCTTGGGGTTACCAGTGGGTTACCCTTTTCCTTTTGCGCCCCTGGTAGGGGCACCCACACATGTGAGGTACCCTTTTCATAGGGGCACGTGTGGGGACACGGGAAGGTAGGCCACGTGTTGTTGGCGGTGTGTTTCGGTGGGTATCCAGAGCGAAATGTCTGAGAATTGCCTGCATTTCCAGCCAATTTCAGAGATATTTCCCTGTGTCCACTCACCGAAACACATCGCCAACAACAGATATCATACCTTCTCGCATTCCCACAGGTGTCCCGACGAAAAAGATACCTCACATGTGTGGGTGCACCTACCGGGGGCGCAAATGGAATAGGGTAACCCGCTAATAACCCCAAGCCTTTCGCCACAGCACAATTTGTTCATGTGGGCAACCTACAGATTTGGGCCTAGGGTGTCGAAGCCAGCAAGGAAAACAGGGAACCCCATGCATTTCCCAAAAGAGGACACGCGTGGGAATGCGCAGAGGTCTGACTTGCAAGAAGCGGGCAAGAATTTTTTACCCAGAACCCCAGACAGAGTGAACATTGTGTTTTTTCCCCACCAAATATCACACTTTGTCAGGGATTGTGGCTAATAAAAACTGGGGCAATTTGCGCAAGGCAGACCTCTGTGGATTCCCACGGGTGTCCTCTTTTGGAAAATGCATGTGGTTTCCTGTTTTCCTTGCTGGCTTCGACACCCTAGCCCAAATCTGTAGGTTGACCACATGAACAAAATGGGCAGTGGCGAAAGGCTTGGGGTTACCAGTGGGTTACCCTTTTCCTTTTGCGCCCCTGGTAAGTGCACCCACACATGTGAGGTATCTTTTTCGTCGGGACACCTGTGGGAATGCGAGAAGGTATGATATCTGTTGTTGGCGATGTGTTTCGGTGAGTGGACACAGGGAAATATCTCTGAAATTGGCTGGAAATGCAGGCAATTCTCAGACATTTCGCTCTGGATACCCACCGAAACACACCGCCAACAACACGTGGCCTACCTTCCCGTGTCCCCACACGTGTCCCTATGAAAAGGGTACCTCACATGTGTTGGAGCCCCTACCAGGGGCGCAAAAGGAAAAGGGTAACCCACTGGTAACCCCAAGCCTTTCGCCACTGCCCATTTTGTTCATGTGGGCAACCTACAGATTTGGGCCTAGGGTGTCGAAGCCACCAAGGAAAACAGGGAACCTCATGCATTTCCCAAAAGAGGAAGGGGCGTGTTTCGATGAGACAGCCAAGCGAAACGTGCAGACAATGCATTTCTTTCCCACATTTCAGAATTTGCGGGGGTGTCTGGGTAATAATTTCTGGGGCGATTTGGGCATATCATACCTCTGCGGATTCCCACGGGTGTCCTCTTTTCGGAAATGCATGGGGTTCCCTGTTTTCCCTGGTGGCTTGGACACCCGAGGCCCATATCTCTATGTTGTGCCGGTCAGCAGAGCGTCTCAAATTCCGGTCCGGAAACAGACTTGGTGTTACTTCTGTTTTAGTCTTTCCCCTTGGTGGCCAGGTAGGTGCACCCACACATGTGAGGTACCGTTTTCATCGGGACACCGGTGGGAACGATGGACCATAGGCCATGTGTTGTTGGGGGCGTGTTTAGATGGGTGAGCCGAATAAAATGTGTGGAAAATGCATTTTTTCCCCCACATTTCAGATTTTGCGGGGGTGTCTGGGTAATAAATTCTGGGGCAATTTGGGCATATCATACCTCTGCGGATTCCCACAGGTGTCCTCTTTTCAGAAATGCATGGGGTTCCCTGTTTTCCCTGGTGGCTTGGACACCTGAGGCCCATATCTGTATGTTGTGCTGGTCGGCAGAGCGTCTCAAATTCCGGTCTGAAAACAGACTTGGGGTTACTTGTGTTTTAGGCTTTCCCCTTGGCGGCCAGGTAGGTGAACCCACACATGTGATGTACCGTTTTCATCGGGACACCTGTGGGAACGCGGGATGGTAGGCCATGTGTTGTTGGGGGCGTGTTTCGATGGGTGTGCCGAGCAAAATGTGCAGAAAATGCATTTTTTCCCCACATTTCGGATTTCGCGGAGGTGTCTGGGTAATAAATTCTGGGGCGATTTGGACATATCATACCTCTGCGGATTCCCACGGGTGTCCTCTTTTTGGAAATGCATGGGGTTCCCTGTTTTCCCTGGTGGCATGGATACCAAAGGCCCATATCTGTATATTGTGCCGGTCAGCAGAGCGTCTCAAATTACGGTCTGAAAACAGACTTGGGGTTACTTGTGCTTTAGGCTTTCCCATTGGCAGTCAGGTAGGTGCACCCACACATGTGAGGTACCATTCTCATCGGGAACCCTGTGAGAATGCAGGACGGTAGGCCATGTGTTGTTGGGGGCGTGTTTCGGTGGGTGAGCCGAGCGAAATGTGCGGAAAACGCATTTTTTTCCCACATTCCGGACTTTGCGGTGGTGTCTGGGTAACACATTCTGGCGCAATTTGGGCATATCATACCTCTGCAGATTCCCACGGGTGTCCTCTTTTCGGAAATGCATGGGGTTCCCTGTTTTCCCTGGTGGCTTGGACACCCGAGGCCCATATCTGTATGTTGTGCCTGTCGGCAGAGCGTCTCAAATTCCAGTCTGAAAACAGACTTGGGGTTACTTGTGTTTTAGGCTTTCCCCTTGGCGGCCAGGTAGATGCACCCACACATGTGAGGTACTGTTTTCATCGGGACACCTGTGGGAACGCGGGACAGTAGGCCATGTGTTGTTGGGGGCGTGTTTCAATGGGTGAGCCGAGCGAAATGTGCAGAAAAAGAATTTTTTTCCCATATTTCAGAATTTGTGGGTGTGTCTGGGTAATAATTTCTGGGGCGATTTGCGCATATCATACCTCTGTGGATTCCCACGGGTGTCCTCTTTTCGGAAATGCATGGGGTTCCCTGTTTTCCCTTGAGTCTTGGACACCCGAGGCCCATATACCTATGTTGTGCCAGTCGGCAGAGCGTCTCAAATTCCGGTCTGAAAACAGACTTGGTGTTACTTGTGTTTTAGGCTTTCCCCTTGGCAGCCAGGTAAGTGCACCCACACATGTGAGGTACCGTTCTCATCGGGACACCGGTGGGAACGCTGGACCATAGGCCATGTGTTGTTGGGGGCGTGTTTAGATGGGTGAGCCGAACGAAATGTGTGGAAAATGCATTTTTTCCCCCACATTTCAAATTTTGCGGGGGTGTCTGGGTAATAAATTCTGGGGCAATTTGGGCATATCATACCTCTGCGGATTCCCACAGGTGTCCTCTTTTCAGAAATGCATGGGGTTCCCTGTTTTCCCTGGTGGCTTGGACCCCCGAGGCCCATATCTGTATGTTCTGCTGGTCGGCAGAGCATCTCAAATTCCGGTCTGAAAAAAGACTTGGGGTTACTTGTGTTTTAGGCTTTCCCCTTGGCGGCCAGGTAGGTGAACCCACACATGTGATGTACCATTTTCATCGGGACACATGTGGGAACGCGGGACAGTAGGCCATGTGTTGTTGGGTGCATGTTTCTATGGGTGAGCTGAGTGAAATGTGCAGAAAATGCATTTTTTTCCCCACATTTCAGACTTCGCGGGGGTGTCTGGGTAATAAATTCGGGGGCGATTTGGGCATATCATACCTCTCCGGATTCCCACGGGTGTCCTCTTTTTGGAAATGCATGGGGTTCCCTGTTTTCCCTGGTGGCGTGGACACCAGAGGCCCATATCTGTATGTTGTGCCTGTCAGCAGAGCGTCTCAAATTACGGACCCCTGTGAGAATGCAGGATGGTAGGCCATGTGTTGTTGTGGGCGTGTTTTGATGGGTGAGCCGAGCGAAATGTGCGGAAAATGCATTTTTTCCCACATTCCGGACTTTGCGGGGGTGTCTGGGTAATACATTCTGGGGCAATTTGGGCATATCATACCTCTGCAGATTCCCACGGGTGTCCTCTTTTCGGAAATGCATGGGGTTCCCTGTTTTCCCTGGTGGCTTGGACACCCGAGGCCCATATCTGTATGTTGTGCCGGTTGGCAGAGCGTCTCAAATTCCGGTCTGAAAACAGACTTGGGGTTACTTGTGTTTTAGGCTTTCCCCTTGGTGGCCAGGTAGATGCACCCACACATGTGAGGTACTGTTTTCATCGGGGCACCTGTGGGAATGCGGGACAGTAGGCCATGTGTTGTTGGGGGCGTGTTTCAATGGGTGAGCCGAGCGAAATGTGCGGAAAAAGCATTTTTTTCCCACATTTCAGAATTTGCGAGGGTGTCTGGGTAATACATTCGGGGGCGATTTGGGCATATCATACCTCTCCGGATTCCCACAGGTGTCCTCTTTTTGGAAATGCATGGGGTTCCCTGTTTTTCCTGGTGGCGTGGACACCAGAGGCCCATATCTGTATGTTGTGCCTGTCAGCAGAGCGTCTCAAATTACGGACCCCTGTGAGAATGCAGGATGGTAGGCCATGTGTTGTTGTGGGCGTGTTTTGATGGGTGAGCCGAGCGAAATGTGCGGCAAATGCATTTTTTCCCACATTCCGGACTTTGCGGGGGTGTCTGGGTAATACATTCTGGGGCAATTTGGGCATATCATACCTCTGCAGATTCCCACGGGTGTCCTCTTTTCGGAAATGCATGGGGTTCCCTGTTTTCCCTGGTGGCTTGGACACCCGAGGCCCATATCTGTATGTTGTGCCGGTTGGCAGAGCGTCTCAAATTCCGGTCTGAAAACAGACTTGGGGTTACTTGTGTTTTAGGCTTTCCCCTTGGTGGCCAGGTAGATGCACCCACACATGTGAGGTACTGTTTTCATTGGGACACCTGTGGGAATGCGGGACAGTAGGCCATGTGTTGTTGGGGGCGTGTTTCAATGGGTGAGCCGAGCGAAATGTGCGGAAAAAGCATTTTTTCCCACATTTCAGAATTTGCAAGGGTGTCTGGGTAATAAATTCGGGGGCGATTTGGGCATATCATACCTCTCCGGATTCTCACGGGTGTCCTCTTTTTGGAAATGCATGGGGTTCCCTGTTTTCCCTGGTGGCGTGGACACCAGAGGCCCATATCTGTATGTTGTGCCTGTCAGCAGAGCGTCTCAAATTACGGACCCCTGTGAGAATGCAGGATGGTAGGCCATGTGTTGTTGTGGGCGTGTTTTGATGGGTGAGCCGAGCGAAATGTGCGGTAAATGCATTTTTTCCCACATTCCGGACTTTGCGGGGGTGTCTGGGTAATACATTCTGGGGCAATTTGGGCATATCATACCTCTGTAGATTCCCACGGGTGTCCTCTTTTCGGAAATGCATGGGGTTCCCTGTTTTCCCTGGTGGCTTGGACACCCGAGGCCCATATCTGTATGTTGTGCCGGTTGGCAGAGCGTCTCAAATTCCGGTCTGAAAACAGACTTGGGGTTACTTGTGTTTTAGGCTTTCCCCTTGGTGGCCAGGTAGATGCACCCACACATGTGAGGTACTGTTTTCATCGGGACACCTGTGGGAATGCGGGACAGTAGGCCATGTGTTGTTGGGGGCGTGTTTCAATGGGTGAGCCGAGCGAAATGTGCGGAAAAAGCATTTTTTTCCCACATTTCAGAATTTGCGAGGGTGTCTGGGTAATAATTTCTGGGGCGATTTGCGCATATCATACCTCTGTGGATTCCCACGGGTGTCCTCTTTTCGGAAATGCATGGGGTTCCCTGTTTTCCCTGGTGGCTTGGAAACCCAAGGCCCATATCTGTATGTTGTGCCGGTCAGCAGAGCGTCTCAAATTCCGGTCTGAAAACAGACTTGGGGTTACTTGTGATTTGGGCTTTCCACTTGGCGACCAGGTAGGTGCACCCACACATGTGAGGTACCGTTTTCATCGGGACACCTGTGGGAAAGCGGGATAGTAGGCCATGTGTTGTTGGGGGCGTGTTTCGATGGGTGAGCTGAGCGGAATGTGCGGAAAATGCATTTTTTTCCCCACATTTCGGACATTGTGGAGGTGTCTGTGTAATAAATTCTTTGGCGATTTGGGCATATCATACCTGTGCGGATTCCCACGGGTGTCCTCTTTTCGGAAATGCATAGGGTTCCCTGTTTTCCCTGGTGGCTTGGACACCCGATGCCCATATCTGTATGTTGTGCCGGTCGGCAGAGCGTCTCAAATTCCGGTCTGAAAACAGACTTGGGGTTACTTGTGTTTTAGGCTTTCCCCTTTGCGGCCAGGTAGTTGCACCCAAACATGTGATGTACCGTTTTCATCGGGACACCTGTGGGAACGCGGGACCGTAGGCCATGTGTTGTTGGGCGCGTTTTTCGAGGGGTGTGCCGAGCAAAATGTGCGGAAAATGCATTTTTTCCCAACATTTCGGACTTCGCGGGGGTGTCTGGGTAATAAATTCTGGGGCGATTTGGGCATATCATACCTCTGCAGATTCCCACGGGTGTCCTCTTTTCGGAAATGCATGGGGTTCCCTTTTTTCCCTGGTGGCTTGGACACCCGAGGCCCATATGTGTATGTTGTGCCGGTCGGCAGAGCGTCTCAAATTCCGGTCTGAAAACAGACTTGGGGTTACTTGTGTTTTAGGCTTTCCCCTTGGCGGCCAGGTAGGTGCACCTACACATGTGAGGTACTGTTTTCATCGGGACACCTGTAGGAACGCGGGACAGTAAGCCATGTGTTGTTGGGGGCGTGTTTCAATGGGTGAGCCGAGCGAAATGTGCGGAAAAAGCATTTTTTTCCCACATTTCAGAATTTGCGGGGGTGTCTGGGTCATAAATTCTAGGGCGATTTGGGCATATCATACCTCTGCGGATTCCCACGGTGTCCTCTTTTTGGAAATGCATGGGGTTCCCTGTTTTCCCTGGTGGCTTGGACACCCGGCCCATATCTGTATGTTGTGCTGGTCGACAGAGCGTCTCAAATTCCAGTCTGAAAACAGACTTGGAGTTACTTGTGTTTTAGGCTTTCCCCTTGGCGGCCAGGTAGGTGAACCCACACATGTGATGTACCGTTTTCATCGGGACACCTGTGGGAACGCGGGACGGTAGGCCATGTGTTGTTGGGGGCGTGTTTCGATGGGTGTGCCGAGCAAAATGTGCAGAAAATGCATTTTGTCCCCACATTTCGGATTTCGCGGGGGTGTATGGGTAATAAATTCTGGGGCGATTTGGAGATATCATACCTCTGCGGATTCCCATGGGTGTCCTCTTTTTGGAAATGCATGGGGTTCTCTGTTTTCCCTGGTGGCGTGGACACCAAAGGCCCATATCTGTATGTTGTGCCGGTCAGCAGAGTGTCTCAAATTACGGTCTGAAAACAGACTTGGGGTTACTTGTGCTTTAGGCTTTCCCATTGGCAGCCAGGTAGGTGCACCCACACATGTGAGGTACCATTCTCATCGGAACCCCTGTGAGAATGCAGGACGGTAGGCCATGTGTTGTTGGGGGCGTGTTTCGGAGGGTGAGCCGAGCGAAATGTGCGGAAAATGCATTTTTTTCCCACATTCCGGACGTTGCGGGGGTGTCTGGGTAATACATTCTGGGGCAAATTGGGCATATGATACCGCTACAGATTCCCACGGGTGTCCTCTTTTCGGAAATGCATGGGGTTCCCTGTTTTCCCTGGTGGCTTGGACACCCGAGGCCCATATCTGTATGTTGTGCCAGTCGGCAGAGCGTCTCAAATTCCGGTCTGAAAACAGACTTGGGGTTACTTGTGTTTTAGGCTTTCCCCTTGGCGGCCAGGTAGATGCACCCACACATGTGAGGTACTGTTTTCATCGGGACACCTGTGGGAACGCGGGACAGTAGGCCATGTGTTGTTGGGGGCGTGTTTCAATGGGTGAGCTGAGCAAAATGTGCGAAAAAAGCATTTTTTTCCCACATTTCAGAATTTGCAGGGGTGTCTGGGTAAAATTTCTGGGGCTATTTGCGCATATCATACCTCTGCAGATTCCCATGGGTGTCCTCTTTTTGGAAATGCATGGGGTTCCCTGTTTTCCCTGGTGGCGTGGACACCAAAGGCCCATATCTGTATGTTGTGCCGGTCAGCAGAGCGTCTCAAATTACGGTCTGAAAACAGACTTCGGGTTACATGTGCTTTAGGCTTTCCCATTGGCAGCCAGGTAGGTTCACCCACACATGTGATGTACCATTCTCATCGGGACCCCTGTGAGAATGCAGGACGGTAGGCCATGTGTTGTTGGGGGCGTGTTTCAATGGGTGTGCCGAGCAAAATGTGCAGAAAATGCATTTTTTCCCCACATTTCGGATTTCGCGGGGGTGTCTGGGTAATAAATTCTGGGGCGATTTGGACATATCATACCTCTGCGGATTCCCACGGGTGTCCTCTTTTTTGAACTGCATGGGGTTCCCTGTTTTCCCTGGTGGCGTGGACACCAAAGGCCCATATCTGTATGTTGTGCCGGTCAGCAGAGCGTCTCAAATTACGGTCTGAAAACAGACTTGGGGTTACTTGTGCTTTAGGCTTTCCCATTGGCAGCCAGGTAGGTGCACCCACACATGTGAGGTACCATTCTCATCGGGACCCCTGTGAGAATGCAGGACGGTAGGCCATGTGTTGTTGGGGGCGTGTTTCGGTGGGTGAGCCGAGCGAAATGTGCGTAAAATGCGTTTTTTTCCCACATTCCGGACTTTGCGGTGGTGTCTGGGTAATACATTCTGGGGCAATTTGGGCATATCATACCTCTGCAGATTCCCACGGGTGTCCTCTTTTCGGAAATGCATGGGGTTCCCTGTTTTCCCTGTTGGCTTGGACACCCGAGGCCCATATCTGTATGTTGTGCCGGTCGGCAGAGCGTCTCAAATTCCGGTCTGAAAACAGACTTGGGGTTACTTGTGTTTTAGGCTTTCCCCTTGGCGGCCAGGTAGATGCACCCACACATGTGAGGTACTGTTTGCATCGGGACACCTGTGGGAACGCGGGACAGTAGGCCATGTGTTGTTGGGGGCGTGTTTCAATGGGTGAGCCGAGCGAAATGTGCGGAAAATGCATTTTTTCCCACATTCAAGACTTTGCGGGGGTGTCTGGGTAATACATTGTGGGGCAATTTGGGCATATTATACCTCTGCAGATTTCCACGGGTGTCCTCTTTCCGGAAATGCATGGGGTTCCCTGTTTTCCCTGGTGGCTTGGACACCCGAGGCCCATATCTGTATGTTGTGCCGGTCGGCAGAGCGTCTCAAATTCCGGTCTGAAAACAGACTTGGGGTTACTTGTGTTTTAGGCTTTCCCCTTGGCTGCCAGGTAGATGCACCCACACATGTGAGGTACTGTTTTCATCGGGACACCTGTGGGAACGCAGGACAGTAGGCTCTGTGTTGTAGGGGGCGTGTTTCAATGGGTGAGCCGAGCGAAATGTGCGGAAAAAGCATTTTTTTCCCACATTTCAGAATTTGCGGGGGTGTCTGGGTAATAAGTTCTGGGGTGATTTGCGCATATCATACCTCTGTGGATTCCCACGGGTGTCCTCTTTTTGGAAATGCATGGGGTTCCCTGTTTTCCCTGGTGGCTTGGACAACCGAGGCCCATATCTCTATGTTGTGCCGGTCGGCAGAGCGTCTCAAATTCCGGTCTGAAAACAGACTTGGTGTTACTTGTGTTTTAGGCTTTCCCCTTGGCGGCCAGGTAGATGCACCCACACATGTGAGGTACCGTTCTCATCGGGACACCTGTGGGAACGCAGGATGGTAGGCCATGTGTTGTTGGGGGCGTGTTTCGATGGGTTATCCGAGCGAAATGTGCGGAAAATGCATTTTTTTTCCCACAGTTCGGACTTTGCGGGGGTGTCTGGGTCATAAATTCTAGGGCGATTTGGGTATATCATACCTCTGTGGATTCCCACGGGTGTCCTCTTTTTGGAAATGCATGGGGTTCCCTGTTTTCCCTGGTGGCTTGGACACCCCGAGGCCCATATCTGTATGTTGTGCTGGTCGACAGAGCGTCTCAAATTCCGGTCTGAAAACAGACTTGGGGTTACTTATGTTTTAGGCTTTCCCGTTGGCGGCCAGGTAGGTGAACCCACACAAGTGATGTACCGTTTTCATCGGGACACCTGTGGGAACGCGGGACGGTAGGCCATGTGTTGTTGGGGGCGTATTTCGATGGGTGTGCCGAGCAAAATGTGCAGAAAATGCATTTTTTCCCCACATTTCGGATTTCGCGGGGGTGTCTAGGTAATACATTCTGGGGCAATTTGGACATATCATACCTCTGCGGATTCCCACGGGTGTCCTCTTTTTGGAAATGCATGGGGTTCCCTGTTTTCCCTGGTGGCGTGGACACCAAAGGCCCATATCTGTATGTTGTGCCGGTCAGCAGAGCGTCTCAAATTACGGTCTGAAAACAGACTTGGGGTTACTTGTGCTTTAGGCTTTCCCATTGGCAGCCAGGTAGGTGCACCCACACATGTGAGGTACCATTCTCATCGGGACCCCTGTGAGAATGCAGGATGGTAAGCCATGTGTTGTTGGGGGCGTGTTTCGGTGGGTGAGCCGAGCGAAATGTGCGGAAAATGCATTTTTTTCCCACATTCCGGACTTTGCGGTGGTGTCTGGGTAATACATTCTGGGGCAATTTGGGCATATCATACCTCTGCAGATTCCCACGGGTGTCCTCTTTTCGGAAATGCATGGGGTTCCCTGTTTTCCCTGGTGGCGTGGACACATGAGGCGCATATCTGTATGTTGTGCCTGTCAGCAGAGCGTCTCAAATTACGGTCTGAAAACAGACTTGGGGTTTCTTGTGCTTTAGGCTTTCCCCTTGGCAGCCAGGTAGGTGCACCCACACATGTGAGGTACCGTTCTCATTGTGACACCTGTGAGAATGCAGGTTGGTAGGCCATGTGTTGTTGGGGGCGTGTTTCGATGGGTGAGCCAAGCAAAATGTGTGGAAAATGAATTTTTTCCCCACATTCCGGACTTTGCGGGGGTGTCTGGGTAATACATTCTGGGGCAATTTGGGCATATCATACCTCTGCAGATTCCCACGGGTGTCCTCTTTTCGGAAATGCATGGGGTTCCCTGTTTTCCCTGGTGGCTTGGACACCCGAGGCCCATATCTGTATGTTGTGCCGGTCGGCAGAGCGTCTCAAATTCCGGTCTGAAAACAGACTTGGGGTTACTTGTGTTTTAGGCTTTCCCCTTGGTGGACAGGTAGATGCACCCACACATGTGAGGTACTGTTTTCATCGGGACACCTGTGGGAATGCGGGACAGTAGGCCATGTGTGGTTGGGGGCGTGTTTCAATGGGTGAGCCGAGCGAAATGTGCGGAAAATGCATTTTTTCCCCACATTTCGGATATTGTGGGGGTGTCTGGGTAATAAATTCTTTGGCGATTTGGGCATATCATACCTCTGCGGATTCCCACGGGTGTCCTCTTTTTGGAAATGCATTGGGTTCCCTGTTCTCCCTGGTGTCGTGGACACCCGAGGCCCATATCTGTATGTTGTGCCGGTCAGCAGAGCATCTCAAATTACGGTCTGAAAACAGACTTGGGTTACTTCTGCTTTAGGCTTTCCCCTTAGCAGCCAGGTAGGTGCACCCACGCATGTGAGGTACCGTTCTCATCGGGACCCCTGTGAGAATGCAGGATGGCAGGCCATGTGTTGTTGGGGGCGTGTTTCGGTGGGTGAGCCGAGCGAAATGTGCGGAAAAAGCATTTTTTTCCCACATCTCAGAATTTGCGGGGGTGTCTGGGTAATAATTTCTGGGGCGATTTGCGCATATCATACCTCTGTGGATTCCCACGGGTGTCCTCTTTTCGGAAATGCTTGGGGTTCCCTGTTTTCCCTGGTGGCTTGGACACCCGAGGCCCATATCTGTTTGTTGTGCCGGTCGGCAGAGCGTCTCAAATTCCGGTCTGAAAACAGACTTGGGGTTACTTGTGATTTGGGCTTTCCACTTGGCGGCCAGGTAGTTGCACCCAAACATGTGATGTACCGTTTTCATCGGGACACCTGTGGGAAAGCGGGATAGTAGGCCATGTGTTGTTGGGGGCGTGTTTCGATGGGTGAGCTGAGCGGAATGTGCGGAAAATGCATTTTTTTCCCCACATTTCGGACATTGTGGAGGTGTCTGGGTAATAAATTCTTTGGCGATTTGGGCATATCATACCTGTGCGGATTCCCACGGGTGTCCTCTTTTCGGAAATGCATGGGGTTCCCTGTTTTCCCTGGTGGCTTGGACACCCGATGCCCATATCTGTATGTTGTGCCGGTCGGCAGAGCGTCTCAAATTCCGGTCTGAAAACAGACTTGGGGTTACTTGTGTTTTAGGCTTTCCCCTTCGCGGCCAGGTAGTTGCACCCAAACATGTGATGTACCGTTTTCATCGGGACACCTGTGGGAACGCGGGACCGTAGGCCATGTGTTGGTGGGCGCGTGTTTCGAGGGGTGTGACGAGCAAAATGTGTGGAAAATGCATTTTTTCCCAACATTTCGGACTTCGCGGGGGTGTCTGGGTAATAAATTCTGGGGCGATTTGGGCATATCATACCTCTGCAGATTCCCACGGGTGTCCTCTTTTCGGAAATGCATGGGGTTCCATTTTTTCCCTGGTGGCTTGGACACCCGAGGCCCATATCTGTATGTTGTGCCGGTCGGCAGAGCGTCTCAAATTCCGGTCTGAAAACAGACTTGGGGTTACTTGTGTTTTAGGCTTTCCCCTTGGCGGCCAGGTAGGTGCACCCACACATGTGAGGTACTGTTTTCATCGGGACACCTGTAGGAACGCGGGACAGTAAGCCATGTGTTGTTGGGGGCGTGTTTCAATGGGTGAGCCGAGCGAAATGTGCGGAAAAAGCATTTTTTTTCCACATTTCAGAATTTGCGGGGGTGTCTGGGTAATAATTTTTGGGGCGATTTGCGCATATCATACCTCTGTGGATTCCCACGGGTGTCCTCTTTTCGGAAATGCATGGGGTTCCCTGTTTTTCCTGGTGTCTTGGACACCCGAGGCCCATATCTCTATGTTGTGCCGGTCGGCAGAGCGTCTCAAATTCCGGTCTGAAAACAGACTTGTTGTTACTTGTGTTTTAGGCTTTCCCCTTGGCGGCCAGGTAGGTGCACCCACACATGTGAGGTACCGTTTTCATCGGGACACCTGTGGGAGCGCGGGATGGTAGGCCATGTGTTGTTGGCGGCGTGTTTCGATGGGTGAGCCGAGCAAAATGTGCGGAAAATGCATTTTTTTTCCCACAGTTCGGACTTTGCGGGGGTGTCTGGGTCATAAATTCTAGGGCGATTTGGGCATATCATACCTCTGCGGATTCCCACGGTGTCCTCTTTTTGGAAATGCATGGGGTTCCCTGTTTTCCCTGGTGGCTTGGACACCCGGCCCATATCTGTATGTTTTGCTGGTCGACAGAGCGTCTCAAATTCCAGTCTGAAAACAGACTTGGGGTTACTTGTGTTTTAGGCTTTCCCCTTGGCGGCCAGGTAGGTGAACCCACACATGTGATGTACCGTTTTCATCGGGACACCTGTGGGAACGCGGGACGGTAGGCCATGTGTTGTTGGGGGCGTGTTTCGATGGGTGTGCCGAGCAAAATGTGCAGAAAATGCATTTTGTCCCCACATTTCGGATTTCGCGGGGGTGTATGGGTAATAAATTCTGGGGCGATTTGGAGATATCATACCTCTGCGGATTCCCATGGGTGTCCTCTTTTTGGAAATGCATGGGGTTCTCTGTTTTCCCTGGTGGCGTGGACACCAAAGGCCCATATCTGTATGTTGTGCCGGTCAGCATAGTGTCTCAAATTACGGTCTGAAAACAGACTTGGGGTTACTTGTGCTTTAGGCTTTCCCATTGGCAGCCAGGTAGGTGCACCCACACATGTGAGGTACCATTCTCATCGGAACCCCTGTGAGAATGCAGGACGGTAGGCCATGTGTTGTTGGGGGCGTGTTTCGGAGGGTGAGCCGAGCGAAATGTGCGGAAAATGCATTTTTTTCCCACATTCCGGACGTTGCGGGGGTGTCTGGGTAATACATTCTGGGGCAAATTGGGCATATGATACCGCTACAGATTCCCACGGGTGTCCTCTTTTCGGAAATGCATGGGGTTCCCTGTTTTCCCTGGTGGCTTGGACACCCGAGGCCCATATCTGTATGTTGTGCCAGTCGGCAGAGCGTCTCAAATTCCGGTCTGAAAACAGACTTGGGGTTACTTGTGTTTTAGGCTTTCCCCTTGGCGGCCAGGTAGATGCACCCACACATGTGAGGTACTGTTTTCATCGGGACACCTGTGGGAACGCGGGACAGTAGGCCATGTGTTGTTGGGGGCGTGTTTCAATGGGTGAGCTGAGCAAAATGTGCGAAAAAAGCATTTTTTTCCCACATTTCAGAATTTGCGGGGGTGTCTGGGTAAAATTTCTGGGGCGATTTGCGCATATCATACCTCTGCAGATTCCCATGGGTGTCCTCTTTTTGGAAATGCATGGGGTTCCCTGTTTTCCCTGGTGACGTGGACACCAAAGGCCCATATCTGTATGTTGTGCCGGTCAGCAGAGCGTCTCAAATTACGGTCTGAAAACAGACTTCGGGTTACATGTGCTTTAGGCTTTCCCATTGGCAGCCAGGTAGGTTCACCCACACATGTGATGTACCATTCTCATCGGGACCCCTGTGAGAATGCAGGACGGTAGGCCATGTGTTGTTGGGGGCGTGTTTCAATGGGTGTGCCGAGCAAAATGTGCAGAAAATGCATTTTTTCCCCACATTTCGGATTTCGCGGGGGTGTCTGGGTAATAAATTCTGGGGCGATTTGGACATATCATACCTCTGCGGATTCCCACGGGTGTCCTCTTTTTGGAACTGCATGGGGTTCCCTGTTTTCCCTGGTGGCGTGGACACCAAAGGCCCATATCTGTATGTTGTGCCGGTCAGCAGAGCGTCTCAAATTACGGTCTGAAAACAGACTTGGGGTTACTTGTGCTTTAGGCTTTCCCATTGGCAGCCAGGTAGGTGCACCCACACATGTGAGGTACCATTCTCATCGGGACCCCTGTGAGAATGCAGGACGGTAGGCCATGTGTTGTTGGGGGCGTGTTTCGGTGGGTGAGCCGAGCGAAATGTGCGGAAAATGCGTTTTTTTCCCACATTCCGGACTTTGCGGTGGTGTCTGGGTAATACATTCTGGGGCAATTTGGGCATATCATACCTCTGCCGATTCCCACGGGTGTCCTCTTTTCGGAAATGCATGGGGTTCCCTGTTTTCCCTGGTGGCTTGGACACCCGAGGCCCATATCTGTATGTTGTGCCGGTCGGCAGAGCGTCTCAAATTCCGGTCTGAAAACAGACTTGGGGTTACTTGTGTTTTAGGCTTTCCCCTTGGCGGCCAGGTAGATGCACCCACACATGTGAGGTACTGTTTTCATCGGGACACCTGTGGGAACGCGGGACAGTAGGCCATGTGTTGTTGGGGGCGTGTTTCAATGGGTGAGCCGAGCGAAATGTGCGGAAAATGCATTTTTTCCCACATTCAAGACTTTGCAGGGGTGTCTGGGTAATACATTGTGGGGCAATTTGGGCATATTATACCTCTGCAGATTTCCACGGGTGTCCTCTTTCCGGAAATGCATGGGGTTCCCTGTTTTCCCTGGTGGCTTGGACACCCGAGGCCCATATCTGTATGTTGTGCCGGTCGGCAGAGCGTCTCAAATTCCGGTCTGAAAACAGACTTGGGGTTACTTGTGTTTTAGGCTTTCCCCTTGGCTGCCAGGTAGATGCACCCACACATGTGAGGTACTGTTTTCATCGGGACACCTGTGGGAACGCAGGACAGTAGGCTCTGTGTTGTAGGGGGCGTGTTTCAATGGGTGAGCCGAGCGAAATGTGCGGAAAAAGCATTTTTTTCCCACATTTCAGAATTTGCGGGGGTGTCTGGGTAATAATTTCTGGGGTGATTTGCGCATATCATACCTCTGTGGATTCCCACGGGTGTCCTCTTTTCGGAAATGCATGGGGTTCCCTGTTTTCCCTGGTGGCTTGGACAACCGAGGCCCATATCTCTATGTTGTGCCGGTCGGCAGAGCGTCTCAAATTCCGGTCTGAAAACAGACTTGGTGTTACTTGTGTTTTAGGCTTTCCCCTTGGCGGCCAGGTAGATGCACCCACACATGTGAGGTACCGTTCTCATCGGGACACCTGTGGGAACGCAGGATGGTAGGCCATGTGTTGTTGGGGGCGTGTTTCGATGGGTGAGCCGAGCGAAATGTGCGGAAAATGCATTTCTTTTCCCACAGTTCGGACTTTGCGGGGGTGTCTGGGTCATAAATTCTAGGGCGATTTGGGTATATCATACCTCTGTGGATTCCCACGGGTGTCCTCTTTTCAGAAATGCATGGGGTTCCCTGTTTTCCCTGGTGGCTTGGACACCCCGAGGCCCATATCTGTATGTTGTGCTGTTCGACAGAGCGTCTCAAATTCCGGTCTGAAAACAGACTTGGGGTTACTTATGTTTTAGGCTTTCCCCTTGGCGGCCAGGTAGGTGAACCCACACATGTGATGTACCGTTTTCATCGGGACACCTGTGGGAACGCGGGACGGTAGGCCATGTGTTGTTGGGGGCGTGTTTCGATGGGTGTGCCGAGCAAAATGTGCAGAAAATGCATTTTTTCCCCACATTTCGGATTTCGCGGGGGTGTCTAGGTAATACATTCTGGGGCGATTTGGACATATCATACCTCTGCGGATTCCCACGGGTGTCCTCTTTTTGGAAATGCATGGGGTTCCCTGTTTTCCCTGGTGGCGTGGACACCAAAGGCTCATATCTGTATGTTGTGCCGGTCAGCAGAGCGTCTCAAATTACGGTCTGAAAACAGACTTGGGGTTACTTGTGCTTTAGGCTTTCCCATTGGCAGCCAGGTAGGTGCACCCACACATGTGAGGTACCATTCTCATTGGGACCCCTGTGAGAATGCAGGACGGTAAGCCATGTGTTGTTGGGGGCGTGTTTCGGTGGGTGAGCCGAGCGAAATGTGCGGAAAATGCATTTTTTTCCCACATTCCGGACTTTGCGGTGGTGTCTGGGTAATACATTCTGGGGCAATTTGGGCATATCATACCTCTGCAGATTCCCACGGGTGTCCTCTTTTCGGAAATGCATGGGGTTCCCTGTTTTCCCTGGTGGCGTGGACACCCGAGGCCCATATCTGTATGTTGTGCCTGTCAGCAGAGCGTCTCAAATTACGGTCTGAAAACAGACTTGGGGTTTCTTGTGCTTTAGGCTTTCCCCTTGGCAGCCAGGTAGGTGCACCCACACATGTGAGGTACCGTTCTCATTGTGACACCTGTGAGAATGCAGGTTGGTAGGCCATGTGTTGTTGGGGGCGTGTTTCGATGGGTGAGCCGAGCAAAATGTGTGGAAAATGCATTTTTTCCCCACATTCCGGACTTTGCGGGGGTGTCTGGGTAATACATTCTGGGGCAATTTGGGCATATAATACCTCTGCAGATTCCCACGGGTGTCCTCTTTTCGGAAAAGCATGGGGTTCCCTGTTTTCCCTGGTGGCTTGGAAACCCGTGGCCCATATCTGTATGTTGTGCCGGTCGGCAGAGCGTCTCAAATTCCGGTCTGAAAACAGTCTTGGGGTTACTTGTGTTTTAGGCTTTCCCCTTGGCGACCAGGTAGGTGCACCCACACATGTGAGGTACCGTTTTCATCAGGACACCTGTGGGAACGCGGGACAGTAGGCCATGTGTTGTTGGGGGCGTGTTCGATGGGTGAACTGAGCGAAAAGTGCGGAAAATGCATTTTTTTCCCCACATTTCAGACTTCGCGGGGGTGTCTGGGTAATACATTCTGGGGCGATTTGGGCATATCATACCTCTGCGGATTCCCACGGGTGTCCTCTTTTTGGAAATGCATGGCGTTCCCTGTTTTCCCTGGTGGCGTGGACACCCGAGGCCCATATCTGTATGTTGTGCCTGTCAGCAGAGCGTCTCAAATTACGGTCTGGAAACAGAATTGGGGTTACTTGTGCTTTAGGCTTTCCCCTTGGCAGCCAGGTAGGTGCACCCACACATGTGAGGTACCGTTCTCATCGGGACCCCTGTGAGAATGCAGGATGGTAGGCCATGTGTTGCTGGGGGCGTGTTTCGATGGGTGAGTCGAGCGACATGTGCGGAAAATGCATATTTTCCCCACATTCCGGACTTTGCGGGGGTGTCTGGGTAATACATTCTGGGGCAATTTGGGCATATCATACCTCTGCAGATTCCGACGGGTGTCCTCTTTTCGGAAATGCATGGGGTTCCCTGTTTTCCCTGGTGGCTTGGACATCCGAGGCCCATATCTGTATGTTGTGCCGGTCGGCAGAGCGTCTCAAATTCCGGTCTGAAAACAGACTTGGGGTTACTTGTGTTTTAGGCTTTCCCCTTCGCGGCCAGGTAGATGCACCCACACATGTGAGGTACTGTTTTCATCGGGACACCTGTGGGAATGCGGGACAGTAGGCCATGTGTTGTTGGGGGCGTGTTTCAATTGGTGAGCCGAGCGAAATGCGCGGAAAAAGCATTTTTTTCCCACATTTTAGAATTTGAGGGGGTGTCTGGGTAATAATTTCTGGGGCGATTTGCGCATATCATACCTCTGTGGATTCAAACGGGTGTCCTCTTTTCAGAAATGCATGGGGTTCCCTGTTTTCCCTGGTGGCTTGGAAACCCAAGGCCCATATCTGTATGTTGTGCAGGTCGGCAGAGCGTCACAAATTCCGGTCTGATAACAGACTTGGGGTTACTTGTGTTTTAGGCTTTCCTCTTGGCGGCCAGGTAGTTGCACCCACACATGTGAGGTACCATTTTCATCGGGACAAATGTGGGAACGCGGGACAGTAGGCCATGTGTTGTTGGGTGCGTGTTTCGATGGTGAGCTGAGCGAAATGTGCAGAAAATGCATTTTTTTCCCCACATTGCGAACTTCGCGGGGGTGTCTGGGTAATAAATCCTGGGGCGATTTGGGCATATCATACCTCTGCGGATTCCCACGGGTGTCCTCTTTTTGGAAATGCATGGCGTTCCCTGTTTTCCCTGGTGGCGTGGACACCCGAGGCCCATATCTGTATGTTGTGCCTGTCAGCAGAGCGTCTCAAATTACGGTCTGAAAACAGACTTGGGGTTACTTGTGCTTTAGGCTTTCCCCTTGGCAGCCAGGTAGGTGCACCCACACATGTGAGGTACTGTTCTCATCGGGACCCCTGTGAGAATGCAGGATGGTAGGCCATGTGTTGTTGGGGGCGTGTTTCGATGGGTGAGCCGAGCGAAATGTGCGGAAAATGCATTTTTTCCCCACATTCCGGATTTTGCGGGGGTGTCTGGGTAATACATTCTGGGGCAATTTCGCCATATCATACCTCTGCAGATTCCCACAGGTGTCCTCTTTTCGGAAATGCATGGGGTTCCCTGTTTTCCCTGGTGGCTTGGACATCCGAGGCCCATATCTGTATGTTGTGCCGGTCGGCAGAGCGTCTCAAATTCCAGTCTGAAAACAGACTTGGGGTTACTTGTGATTTGGGCTTTCCCCTTGGTGACCAGGTAGGTGCACCCACATATGTGAGGTACCATTTTCATCGGGACACCTGTGGGAAAGCGGGACAGTAGGCCATGTGTTGTTGGGGGCGTGTTTCGATGGGTGAGCTGAGCGAAATGTGCGGAAAATGCATTTTTTGTTCCCCACATTTCGGACATTGTGGGGGTGTCTGGGTAATAAATTCTTTGGCGATTTGGGCATATCATACCTCTGCGGATTCCCACGGGTGTCCTCTTTTCGGAAATGCATGGGGTTCCCTGTTTTCCCTGGTGGCTTGGACACCCGATGCCCATATCTGTATGTTGTGCCGATCGGCAGAGCGTCTCAAATTCCGGTCTGAAAACAGACTTGGGGTTACTTGTGCTTTAGGCTTTCCCATTGGCAGCCAGGTAGGTGCACCCACACATGTGAGGTACCATTCTCTTTCGGACCCCTGTGAGAATGCAGGACGGTAGGCCATGTGTTGTTGGGGGCGTGTTTCGGTGGGTGAGCCGAGCGAAATGTGTGAGAAATGCGTTTTTTTCCCACATTCCGGACTTTGCGGTGGTGTCTGGGTAATACATTATGGGGCAATTTGGGAATATCATACCTCTGCAGATTCCCACGTGTGTCCTCTTTTCGGAAATGCATGGGGTTCCCTGTTTTCCCTGGTGGCTTGGACTCCCGATGCCCATATCTGTATGTTATGCCGGTCATCAGAGCGTCTCAAATTACGGTCTGAAAACAGACTTGGGGTTACTTGTGCTTTAGGCTTTCCCCTTAGCAGCCAGGTAGGTGCACCCACGCATGTGAGGTACCGTTCTCATCGGGATCCCTGTGAGAATGCAGGATGGCAGGCCATGTGTTTTTGGGGGCGTGTTTCGGTGGGTGAGCCGAGCGAAATGTGCGGAAAAAGCATTTTTTTCCCACATCTCAGAATTTGCGGGGGTGTCTGGGTAATAATTTCTGGGGCGATTTGCGCATATCATACCTCTGTGGATTCCCACGGGTGTCTTCTTTTCGGAAATGCATGGGGTTCCCTATTTTCCCTGGTGGCTTGGACACCCGAGGCCCATATCTCTATGTTGTGCCGGTCAGCAGAGCGTCTCAAATTCCGGTCTGAAAACAGACTTGGTGTTACTTGTGTTTTAGGCTTTCCACTTGGTGGCCAGGTAGGTGCACCCACACATGTGAGGTACCGTTTTCATCGGGACACCTGTGGGAACGCGGGACAGTAGTCCATTTGTTGTTGGGGGCGTGTTTAGATGGGTGAGCCGAACAAAATGTGCGGAAAATGCATTTTTTCCCCCACATTTCAGATTTTGCGGGGATGTCTGGGTAATAAATTCTGGGGCAATTTGGGCATATCATACCTCTGCGGATTCCCACAGGTGTCCTCTTTTCAGAAATGCATGGGGTTCCTTGTTTTCCCTAGTGGCTTGGACAACCGAGGTTAATATCTGTATGTTGTGCTGGTCAGCAGAGCGTCTCAAATTCCGGTCTGAAAACAGACTTGCGGTTACTTGTGTTTTAGGCTTTCCCCTTGGCGGCCAGGTAGGTGACCCCACACATGTGATGTACCGTTTTCATCGGGACACCTATGGGAACTCGGGCCCGTAGGCCATGTGTTGTTGGGGGCGTGTTTCGATGGGTGTGCCAAGCAAAATGTGCGGAAAATGCATTTTTTCCCCACATTTCGGATTTCGCGGGGGTGTCTGGGTAATAAATTCTGGGGCAATTTGGGCATATCATACCTCTGCGTATTCCCACGGGTGTCCTCTTTTTGGAAATGCATGGGGTCTCTGTTTTCCCTGGTAGCTTGGAAACCCGAGGCCCATATCTGTATGTTGTGCCGGTCGGCAGAGCGTCTCAAATTCCGGTCTGAAAACAGACTTGGGGTTACTTGTGTTTTAGGCTTTCCCCTTGGCGACCAGGTAGGTGCACCCACACATGTGAGGTACCGTTTTCATCGGGACACCTGTGGGAATGCGGGACAGTAGGCCATGTGTTGTTGGGGGCGTGTTCGATGGGTGAGCTGAGCGAAAAGTGCGGAAAATGCATTTTTTTCCCCACATTTCAGACTTCGCGGGGTGTCTGGGTAATACATTCTGGGGCGATTTGGGCATATCATACCTCTGCGGATTCCCACGGGTGTCCTCTTTTCGGAAATGCATGGGGTTCCCTGTTTTCCCTGGTGGCTTGGACACCCGATGCCCATATCTGTATGTTGTGCCGGTCGGCAGAGCGTCTCAAATTCCGGTCTGAAAACAGACTTGGGGTTACTTGTGTTTTAGGCTTTCCCCTTGGCGGGCAGGTAGGTGCACCCACACATGTGAGGTACCGTTTTCATCGGGACACCGGTGAGAACGCGGGACAGTAGGCCATGTGTTGTTGGGGGCGTGTTTCGATGGGCGAGCCGAGCGAAATGTGCGGAAAATGCATTTTTTTACCACATTTTGGAATTTGCGGGCGTGTCTAGGTCATCAATTCTAGTGCGCTTTGGGCATATCATACCTCTACGGATTCCCATGGGTCTCCTCTTTTCGGAAATGCATGGGGTCCATGTTTTCCCTGGTGGCTTGGAAACCCGAGGCCCATATCTGTATGTTGTGCCGGTCAGCAGAGCGTCTCAAATTCCGGTCTGAAAACAGACTTAGGGTTACTTGTGTTTTAGGCTTTCCCCTTGGTGGCCAGGTAGGTGCACCCACACATGTGAGGTACCGTTTTCATCGGGACACCTGTGGGAAAGCGGGACAGTAGGCCATGTGATGTTGGGGGCGTGTTGCGATGGGTGAGCTGAGCGAAATGTGCGGAAAAAGCATTTTTTTCCCACATTTCAGAATTTGCGGGGGTGTCTGGGTAATAATTTCTGGGGCGATTTGCGCATATCATACCTCTGTGGATTCCCACGGGTTTCCTCTTTTCGGAAATGCATGGGGTTCCCTGTTTTCCCTGGTGGCTTGGAAACCCAAGGCCCATATCTGTATGTTGTGCCGGTCGGCAGAGCGTCTCAAATTCCGGTCTGAAAACAGACTTGGGTTTACTTGTGATTTGGGCTTTACCCTTGGCGACCAGGTAGGTGCACCCACACATGTGAGGTACCGTTTTCATCGGGACACCTGCGGGAAAGCGGGACAGTAGGCCATGTGATGTTGGGGGCGTGTTGCGATGGGTGAGCTGAGCGAAATGTGCGGAAAAAGCATTTTTTTCCCACATTTCAGAATTTGCGGGGGTGTCTGGGTAATAATTTCTGGGGCGATTTGCGCATATCATACCTCTGTGGATTCCCACGGGTTTCCTCTTTTCGGAAATGCATGGGGTTCCCTGTTTTCCCTGGTGGCTTGGAAACCCAAGGCCCATATCTGTATGTTGTGCCGGTCGGCAGAGCGCCTCAAATACCGGTCTGAAAACAGACTTGGGGTTACTTGTGCTTTAGGCTTTCCCATTGGCAGCCAGGTAGGTGCACCCACACATGTGAGGTACCGTTCTCTTTCGGACCCCAGTGAGAATGCAGGACGGTAGGCCATGTGTTGTTGGGGGCGTGTTTCGGTGGGTGAGCCAAGCGAAATGTGCGAAAAATGTGTTTTTTTCCCACATCCCGGACTTTGCGGTGGTGTCTGGGTAATACATTATGGGGCAATTTGGGCATATCATACCTCTGCAGATTCCCACGGGTGTCCTCTTTTCGGAAATGCATGGGGTTCCCTGTTTTCTCTGGTGGCTTGGACACCCGAGGCCCATATCTGTATGTTGTGCCGGTCGGCAGAGCATCTCAAATTCCGGTCTGAAACCAGACTTGCGGTTACTTGTGTTTTAGGCTTTCCCGTTGGCGGCCAGGTAGATGAACCCACACATGTGAGGTACTGTTTTCATCGGGACACCTGTGGGAATGCGGGACAGTAGGCCATGTGTTGTTGGGGGCGTGTTTCAATTGGTGAGCCGAGCGAAATGCGCGGAAAAAGCATTTTTTTCCCACATTTCAGAATTTGAGGGGGTGTCTGGGTAATAATTTCTGGGGCGATTTGCGCATATCATACCTCTGTGGATTCAAACGGGTGTCCTCTTTTCAGAAATGCATGGGGTTCCCTGTTTTCCCTGGTGGCTTGGAAACCCAAGGCCCATATCTGTATGTTGTGCAGGTCGGCAGAGCGTCACAAATTCCGGTCTGATAACAGACTTGGGGTTACTTGTGTTTTAGGCTTTCCTCTTGGCGGCCAGGTAGTTGCACCCACACATGTGAGGTACCATTTTCATCGGGACACATGTGGGAACGCGGGACAGTAGGCCCTGTGTTGTTGGGTGCGTGTTTCAATGGTGAGCTGAGCGAAATGTGCAGAAAATGCATTTTTTTCCCCACATTCCGAACTTCGCGGGGGTGTCTGGGTAATAAATCCTGGGGCGATTTGGGCATATCATACCTCTGCGGATTCCCACGGGTGTCCTCTTTTTGGAAATGCATGGCGTTCCCTGTTTTCCCTGGTGGCGTGGACACCCGAGGCCCATATCTGTATGTTGTGCCTGTCAGCAGAGCGTCTCAAATTACGGTCTGAAAACAGACTTGGGGTTACTTGTGCTTTAGGCTTTCCCCTTGGCAGCCAGGTAGGTGCACCCACACATGTGAGGTACCGTTCTCATCGGGACCCCTGTGAGAATGCAGGATGGTAGGCCATGTGTTGTTGGAGGCGTGTTTCGATGGGTGAGCCGAGCGAAATGTGCGGAAAATGCGTTTTTTCCCCACATTCCGGATTTTGCGGGGGTGTCTGGGTAATACATTCTGGGGCAATTTCGGCATATCATACCTCTGCAGATTCCCACAGGTGTCCTCTTTTCGGAAATGCATGGGGTTCCCTGTTTTCCCTGGTGGCTTGGACATCCGAGGCCCATATCTGTATGTTGTGCCGGTCGGCAGAGCGTCTCAAATTCCAGTCTGAAAACAGACTTGGGGTTACTTGTGATATGGGCTTTCCCCTTGGTGACCAGGTAGGTGCACCCACACATGTGAGGTACCATTTTCATCGGGACACCTGTGGGAAAGCGGGACAGTAGGCCATGTGTTGTTGGGGGCGTGTTTCGATGGGTGAGCTGAGCGAAATGTGCGGAAAATGCACTTTTTTCCCCACATTTCGGACATTGTGGGGGTGTCTGGGTAATAAATTCTTTGGCGATTTGGGCATATCATACCTCTGCGGATTCCCACGGGTGTCCTCTTTTCGGAAATCCATGGGGTTCCCTGTTTTCCCTGGTGGCTTGGACACCCGATGCCCATATCTGTATGTTGTGCCGGTCGGCAGAGCGTCTCAAATTCCGGTCTGAAAACAGACTTGGGGTTACTTGTGCTTTAGGCTTTCCCATTGGCAGCCAGGTAGGTTCACCCACACATGTGATGTACCATTCTCATTGGGACCCCTGTGAGAATGCAGGACGGTAGGCCGTGTGTTGTTGGGGGCGTGTTTCAATGGGTGTGCCGAGCAAAATGTGCAGAAAATGCATTTTTTCCCCACATTTCGGATTTCGCGGGGGTGTCTGGGTAATAAATTCTGGGGCGATTTGGACATATCATACCTCTGCGGATTCCCACGGGTGTCCTCTTTTTGGAACTGCATGGGGTTCCCTGTTTTCCCTGGTGGCTTGGAAACCCAAGGCCCATATCTGTATGTTGTGCCGGTCAGCAGAGCGTCTCAAATTACGGTCTGAAAACAGACTTGGGGTTACTTGTGCTTTAGGCTTTCCCCTTAGCAGCCAGGTAGGTGCACCCACGCATGTGAGGTACTGTTCTCATCGGGATCCCTGTGAGAATGCAGGATGGCAGGCCATGTGTTTTTGGGGGCGTGTTTCGGTGGGTGAGCGAGCGAAATGTGCGGAAAAAGCATTTTTTTCCCACATCTCAGAATTTGCGGGGGTGTCTGGGTAATAATTTCTGGGGCGATTTGCGCATATCATACCTCTGTGGATTCCCACGGGTGTCCTCTTTTCGGAAATGCATGGGGTTCCCTGTTTTCCCTGGTGGCTTGGACACCCGAGGCCCATATCTCTATGTTGTGCCGGTCAGCAGAGTGTCTCAAATTCCGGTCTGAAAACAGACTTGGTGTTACTTGTGTTTTAGGCTTTCCACTTGGTGGCCAGGTAGGTGCACCCACACATGTGAGGTACCGTTTTCATCGGGACACCTGTGGGAACGCGGGACAGTAGTCCATTTGTTGTTGGGGGCGTGTTTAGATGGGTGAGCCGAACAAAATGTGCGGAAAATGCATTTTTTCCCCCACATTTCAGATTTTGCGGGGATGTCTGGGTAATAAATTCTGGGGCAATTTGGGCATATCATACCTCTGCGGATTCCCACAGGTGTCCTCTTTTCAGAAATGCATGGGGTTCCCTGTTTTCCCTAGTGGCTTGGACAACCGAGGTTAATATCTGTATGTTGTGCTGGTCGGCAGAGCGTCTCAAATTCCGGTCTGAAAACAGACTTGCGGTTACTTGTGTTTTAGGCTTTCCCCTTGGCGGCCAGGTAGGTGACCCCACACATGTGATGTACTGTTTTCATCGGGACACCTATGGGAACTCGGGCCCGTAGGCCATGTGTTGTTGGGGGCGTGTTTCGATGGGTGTGCCAAGCAAAATGTGCGGAAAATGCATTTTTTCCCCACATTTCGGATTTCGCGGGGGTGTCTGGGTAATAAATTCTGGGGCAATTTGGGCATATCATACCTCTGCGTATTCCCACGGGTGTCCTCTTTTTGGAAATGCATGGGGTCCCTGTTTTCCCTGGTAGCTTGGAAACCCGAGGCCCATATCTGTATGTTGTGCCGGTCGGCAGAGCGTCTCAAATTCCGGTCTGAAAACAGACTTGGGGTTACTTGTGTTTTAGGCTTTCCCCTTGGCGACCAGGTAGGTGCACCCACACATGTGAGGTACCGTTTTCATCAGGACACCTGTGGGAACGCGGGACAGTAGGCCATGTGTTGTTGGGGGCGTGTTCGATGGGTGAGCTGAGCGAAAAGTGCGGAAAATGCATTTTTTTCCCCACATTTCAGACTTCGCGGGGTGTCTGGGTAATACATTCTGGGGCGATTTGGGCATATCATACCTCTGCGGATTCCCACGGGTGTCCTCTTTTCGGAAATGCATGGGGTTCCCTGTTTTCCCTGGTGGCTTGGACACCCGATGCCCATATCTGTATGTTGTGCCGGTCGGCAGAGCGTCTCAAATTCCGGTCTGAAAACAGACTTGGGGTTACTTGTGTTTTAGGCTTTCCCCTTGGCGGGCAGGTAGGTGCACCCACACATGTGAGGTACCGTTTTCATCGGGACACCGGTGAGAACGCGGGACAGTAGGCCATGTGTTGTTGGGGGCGTGTTTCAATGGGCGAGCCAAGCAAAATGTGCGGAAAATGCATTTTTTTACCACATTTTGGAATTTGCGGGCGTGTCTAGGTCATAAATTCTAGTGCGCTTTGGGCATATCATACCTCTACGGATTCCCATGGGTCTCCTCTTTTCGGAAATGCATGGGGTCCATGTTTTCCCTGGTGGCTTGGAAACCCGAGGCCCATATCTGTATGTTGTGCCGGTCGGCAGAGCGTCTCAAATTCCGGTCTGAAAACAGACTTAGGGTTACTTGTGTTTTAGGCTTTCCCCTTGGTGGCCAGGTAGGTGCACCCACACATGTGAGGTACCGTTTTCATCGGGACACCTGTGGGAAAGCGGGACAGTAGGCCATGTGATGTTGGGGGCGTGTTGCGATGGGTGAGCTGAGCGAAATGTGCGGAAAAAGCATTTTTTTCCCACATTTCAGAATTTGCGGGGGTGTCTGGGTAATAATTTCTGGGGCGATTTGCGCATATCATACCTCTGTGGATTCCCACGGGTGTCCTCTTTTCGGAAATGCATGGGGTTCCCTGTTTTCCCTGGTGGCTTGGAAACCCAAGGCCCATATCTGTATGTTGTGCCGGTCGGCAGAGCGTCTCAAATTCCGGTCTGAAAACAGACTTGGGTTTACTTGTGATTTGGGCTTTACCCTTGGCGACCAGGTAGGTGCACCCACACATGTGAGGTACCGTTTTCATCGGGACACCTGCGGGAAAGCGGGACAGTAGGCCATGTGTTGTTGGGGGCGTGTTCCGATGGGTGAGCTGACCGAAATGTGCGGAAAATGCATTTTTTTCCCCACATTTCGGACATTGTGGGGATGTCTGGGTAATAAATTCTTTGGCAATTTGGGCATATCATACCTCTGCGGATTCCCACGGGTGTCCTCTTTTCGGAAATGCATGGGGTTACCTGTTTTCCCTGGTGGCTTGGACACCCGATGCCCATATCTGTATGTTGTGCCGGTCGGCAGAGCGCCTCAAATACCGGTCTGAACACAGACTTGGGGTTACTTGTGCTTTAGGCTTTCCCATTGGCAGCCAGGTAGGTGCACCCACACATGTGAGGTACCGTTCTCTTTTGGACCCCAGTGAGAATGCAGGACGGTAGGCCATGTGTTGTTGGGGGCGTGTTTCGGTGGGTGAGCCAAGCGAAATGTGCGAAAAATGTGTTTTTTTCCCACATCCCGGACTTTGCGGTGGTGTCTGGGTAATACATTATGGGGCAATTTGGGCATATCATACCTCTGCAGATTCCCACGGGTGTCCTCTTTTCGGAAATGCATGGGGTTCCCTGTTTTCTCTGGTGGCTTGGACACCCGAGGCCCATATCTGTATGTTGTGCCGGTCGGCAGAGCATCTCAAATTCCGGTCTGAAACCAGACTTGCGGTTACTTGTGTTTTAGGCTTTCCCGTTGGCGGCCAGGTAGATGCACCCACACATGTGAGGTACTGTTTTCATCGGGACACCTGTGGGAATGCGGGACAGTAGGCCATGTGTTGTTGGGGGCGTGTTTCAATTGGTGAGCCGAGCGAAATGCGCGGAAAAAGCATTTTTTCCCACATTTCAGAATTTGAGGGGGTGTCTGGGTAATAATTTCTGGGGCGATTTGCGCATATCATACCTCTGTGGATTCAAACGGGTGTCCTCTTTTCAGAAATGCATGGGGTTCCCTGTTTTCCCTGGTGGCTTGGAAACCCAAGGCCCATATCTGTATGTTGTGCAGGTCGGCAGAGCGTCACAAATTCCGGTCTGATAACAGACTTGGGGTTACTTGTGTTTTAGGCTTTCCTCTTGGCGGCCAGGTAGTTGCACCCACACATGTGAGGTACCATTTTCATCGGGACACATGTGGGAACGCGGGACAGTAGGCCCTGTGTTGTTGGGTGCGTGTTTCACTGGTGAGCTGAGCGAAATGTGCAGAAAATGCATTTTTTTCCCCACATTCCGAACTTCGCGGGGGTGTCTGGGTAATAAATCCTGGGGCGATTTGGGCATATCATACCTCTGCGGATTCCCACGGGTGTCCTCTTTTTGGAAATGCATGGCGTTCCCTGTTTTCCCTGGTGGCGTGGACACCCGAGGCCCATATCTGTATGTTGTGCCTGTCAGCAGAGCGTCTCAAATTACGGTCTGAAAACAGACTTGGGGTTACTTGTGCTTTAGGCTTTCCCCTTGGCAGCCAGGTAGGTGCACCCACACATGTGAGGTACCGTTCTCATCGGGACCCCTGTGAGAATGCAGGATGGTAGGCCATGTGTTGTTGGAGGCGTGTTTCGATGGGTGAGCCGAGCGAAATGTGCGGAAAATGCGTTTTTTCCCCACATTCCGGATTTTGCGGGGGTGTCTGGGTAATACATTCTGGGGCAATTTCGGCATATCATACCTCTGCAGATTCCCACAGGTGTCCTCTTTTCGGAAATGCATGGGGTTCCCTGTTTTCCCTGGTGGCTTGGACATCCGAGGCCCATATCTGTATGTTGTGCCGGTCGGCAGAGCGTCTCAAATTCCAGTCTGAAAACAGACTTGGGGTTACTTGTGATATGGGCTTTCCCCTTGGTGACCAGGTAGGTGCACCCACACATGTGAGGTACCATTTTCATCGGGACACCTGTGGGAAAGCGGGACAGTAGGCCATGTGTTGTTGGGGGCGTGTTTCGATGGGTGAGCTGAGCGAAATGTGCGGAAAATGCATTTTTTTCCCCACATTTCGGACATTGTGGGGGTGTCTGGGTAATAAATTCTTTGGCGATTTGGGCATATCATACCTCTGCGGATTCCCACGGGTGTCCTCTTTTCGGAAATGCATGGGGTTCCCTGTTTTCCCTGGTGGCTTGGACACCCGATGCCCATATCTGTATGTTGTGCCGGTCGGCAGAGCGTCTCAAATTCCGGTCTGAAAACAGACTTGGGGTTACTTGTGCTTTAGGCTTTCCCATTGGCAGCCAATTAGGTGCACCCACACATGTGAGGTACCATTCTCTTTCGGACCCCTGTGAGAATGCAGGACGGTAGGCCATGTGTTGTTGGGGGCGTGTTTCGGTGGGTGAGCCGAGCGAAATGTGTGAGAAATGCGTTTTTTTCCCACATTCCGGACTTTGCGGTGGTGTCTGGGTAATACATTATGGGGCAATTTGGGAATATCATACCTCTGCAGATTCCCACGCGTGTCCTCTTTTCGGAAATGCATGGGGTTCCCTGTTTTCCCTGGTGGCTTGGACTCCCGATGCCCATATCTGTATGTTGTGCCGGTCAGCAGAGCGTCTCAAATTACGGTCTGAAAACAGACTTGGCGTTACTTGTGCTTTAGGCTTTCCCATTGGCAGCCAGGTAGGTGCACCCACACATGTGAGGTACCATTCTCTTTCGGACCCCTGTGAGAATGCAGGACGGTAGGCCATGTGTTGTTGGGGGCGTGTTTCAATTGGTGAGCCGAGCGAAATGCGCGGAAAAAGCATTTTTTTCCCACATTTCAGAATTTGAGGGGGTGTCTGGGTAATAATTTCTGGGGCGATTTGCGCATATCATACCTCTGTGGATTCCCACGGGTGTCCTCTTTTCGGAAATGCATGGGGTTCCCTGTTTTCCCTGGTGGCTTGGAAACCCAAGGCCCATATCTGTATGTTGTGCCGGTCAGCAGAGCGTCTCAAATTACGGTCTGAAAACAGACTTGGGGTTACTTGTGCTTTAGGCTTTCCCCTTAGCAGCCAGGTAGGTGCACCCACGCATGTGAGGTACTGTTCTCATCGGGATCCCTGTGAGAATGCAGGATGGCAGGCCATGTGTTTTTGGGGGCGTGTTTCGGTGGGTGAGCGAGCGAAATGTGCGGAAAAAGCATTTTTTTCCCACATCTCAGAATTTGCGGGGGTGTCTGGGTAATAATTTCTGGGGCGATTTGCGCATATCATACCTCTGTGGATTCCCACGGGTGTCCTCTTTTCGGAAATGCATGGGGTTCCCTGTTTTCCCTGGTGGCTTGGACACCCGAGGCCCATATCTCTATGTTGTGCCGGTCAGCAGAGTGTCTCAAATTCCGGTCTGAAAACAGACTTGGTGTTACTTGTGTTTTAGGCTTTCCACTTGGTGGCCAGGTAGGTGCACCCACACATGTGAGGTACCGTTTTCATCGGGACACCTGTGGGAACGCGGGACAGTAGTCCATTTGTTGTTGGGGGCGTGTTTAGATGGGTGAGCCGAACAAAATGTGCGGAAAATGCATTTTTTCCCCCACATTTCAGATTTTGCGGGGATGTCTGGGTAATAAATTCTGGGGCAATTTGGGCATATCATACCTCTGCGGATTCCCACAGGTGTCCTCTTTTCAGAAATGCATGGGGTTCCCTGTTTTCCCTAGTGGCTTGGACAACCGAGGTTAATATCTGTATGTTGTGCTGGTCGGCAGAGCGTCTCAAATTCCGGTCTGAAAACAGACTTGCGGTTACTTGTGTTTTAGGCTTTCCCCTTGGCGGCCAGGTAGGTGACCCCACACATGTGATGTACCGTTTTCATCGGGACACCTATGGGAACTCGGGCCCGTAGGCCATGTGTTGTTGGGGGCGTGTTTCGATGGGTGTGCCAAGCAAAATGTGCGGAAAATGCATTTTTTCCCCACATTTCGGATTTCGCGGGGGTGTCTGGGTAATAAATTCTGGGGCAATTTGGGCATATCATACCTCTGCGTATTCCCACGGGTGTCCTCTTTTAGGAAATGCATGGGGTCCCTGTTTTCCCTGGTAGCTTGGAAACCCGAGGCCCATATCTGTATGTTGTGCCGGTCGGCAGAGCGTCTCAAATTCCGGTCTGAAAACAGACTTGGGGTTACTTGTGTTTTAGGCTTTCCCCTTGGCGACCAGGTAGGTGCACCCACACATGTGAGGTACCGTTTTCATCAGGACACCTGTGGGAACGCGGGACAGTAGGCCATGTGTTGTTGGGGGCGTGTTCGATGGGTGAGCTGAGCGAAAAGTGCGGAAAATGCATTTTTTTCCCCACATTTCAGACTTCGCGGGGTGTCTGGGTAATACATTCTGGGGCGATTTGGGCATATCATACCTCTGCGGATTCCCACGGGTGTCCTCTTTTCGGAAATGCATGGGGTTCCCTGTTTTCCCTGGTGGCTTGGACACCCGATGCCCATATCTGTATGTTGTGCCGGTCGGCAGAGCGTCTCAAATTCCGGTCTGAAAACAGACTTGGGGTTACTTGTGTTTTAGGCTTTCCCCTTGGCGGGCAGGTAGGTGCACCCACACATGTGAGGTACCGTTTTCATCGGGACACCGGTGAGAACGCGGGACAGTAGGCCATGTGTTGTTGGGGGCGTGTTTCAATGGGCGAGCCAAGCGAAATGTGCGGAAAATGCATTTTTTTACCACATTTTGGAATTTGCGGGCGTGTCTAGGTCATAAATTCTAGTGCGCTTTGGGCATATCATACCTCTACGGATTCCCATGGGTCTCCTCTTTTCGGAAATGCATGGGGTCCATGTTTTCCCTGGTGGCTTGGAAACCCGAGGCCCATATCTGTATGTTGTGCCGGTCGGCAGAGCGTCTCAAATTCCGGTCTGAAAACAGACTTAGGGTTACTTGTGTTTTAGGCTTTCCCCTTGGTGGCCAGGTAGGTGCACCCACACATGTGAGGTACCGTTTTCATCGGGACACCTGTGGGAAAGCGGGACAGTAGGCCATGTGATGTTGGGGGCGTGTTGCGATGGGTGAGCTGAGCGAAATGTGCGGAAAAAGCATTTTTTTCCCACATTTCAGAATTTGCGGGGGTGTCTGGGTAATAATTTCTGGGGCGATTTGCGCATATCATACCTCTGTGGATTCCCACGGGTGTCCTCTTTTCGGAAATGCATGGGGTTCCCTGTTTTCCCTGGTGGCTTGGAAACCCAAGGCCCATATCTGTATGTTGTGCCGGTCGGCAGAGCGTCTCAAATTCCGGTCTGAAAACAGACTTGGGTTTACTTGTGATTTGGGCTTTACCCTTGGCGACCAGGTAGGTGCACCCACACATGTGAGGTACCGTTTTCATCGGGACACCTGCGGGAAAGCGGGACAGTAGGCCATGTGTTGTTGGGGGCGTGTTCCGATGGGTGAGCTGAGCGAAATGTGCGGAAAATGCATTTTTTTCCCCACATTTCGGACATTGTGGGGATGTCTGGGTAATAAATTCTTTGGCAATTTGGGCATATCATACCTCTGCGGATTCCCACGGGTGTCCTCTTTTCGGAAATGCATGGGGTTACCTGTTTTCCCTGGTGGCTTGGACACCCGATGCCCATATCTGTATGTTGTGCCGGTCGGCAGAGCGCCTCAAATATCGGTCTGAACACAGACTTGGGGTTACTTGTGCTTTAGGCTTTCCCATTGGCAGCCAGGTAGGTGCACCCACACATGTGAGGTACCGTTCTCTTTTGGACCCCAGTGAGAATGCAGGACGGTAGGCCATGTGTTGTTGGGGGCGTGTTTCGGTGGGTGAGCCAAGCGAAATGTGCGAAAAATGTGTTTTTTTCCCACATCCCGGACTTTGCGGTGGTGTCTGGGTAATACATTATGGGGCAATTTGGGCATATCATACCTCTGCAGATTCCCACGGGTGTCCTCTTTTCGGAAATGCATGGGGTTCCCTGTTTTCTCTGGTGGCTTGGACACCCGAGGCCCATATCTGTATGTTGTGCCAGTCTGCAGAGCATCTCAAATTCCGGTCTGAAACCAGACTTGCGGTTACTTGTGTTTTAGGCTTTCCCGTTGGCGGCCAGGTAGATGCACCCACACATGTGAGGTACCGTTTTCATCGGGACACCTGTGGGAACGCGGGACCGTCGGCCACGTGTTGTTGGGGGCGTGTTTCCATGGGTGAGCTGAGCGAAATGTGCGGAAAATGCATTTTTTTCCCCACATTTTGGACATTGTGTGGGTGTCTGGGTAATACATTCTGGGGCGATTTGGGCATATCATACCTCTACGGATTCCCAGGGGTGTCCTCTTTTCGGAAATGCATGGGGTTCCCTGTTTTCCCTGGTGGCTTGGACACCCGATGCCCATATCTGTATGTTGTGCTGGTCGGCAGAGCGTATCAAATTCTGGTCTGAAAACAGACTTGGGGTTACTTGTGTTTTAGGCTTTCCACTTGGCGGCCAGGTAGTTGCACCCACACATGTGAGGTACCGTTTTCATCGGGACACCTGTGGGAATGCGGAACCGTAGGCCATGTGTTGTTGGGGCGTGTTTCGATGGGTGTGCCGAGCAAAATGTGCGGAAAATGCATTTTTTCCCCACATTTCGGACTTTGCGGGGATGTCTGGGTAATAAATTCTGGGGCAATTTGGGCATATCATACCTCTGCGGATTCCCACGGGTGTCCTCTTTTTGGAAATGCATGGGGTTCCCTGTTTTCCCTGGTGGCTTGGACACCCATGCCCATATCTGTATGTTGTGCCGGTCGGCAGAGCTTCTCAAATTGCGGTCTGAAAACAGACTTGGGGTTACTTGTGTTTTAGGCTTTCCCCTTGGCGGCCCGGTAGTTGCACCCACACATGTGATGTACCGTTTTCATCGGGACACCTGTGGGAAGGCGCGACCGTAGGCCATGTGTTGTTGGGGGCGTGTTTCGATGGGTGTGCCGAGCAAAATGTGCGGAAAATGCATTTTTTCCCCACATTTCGGACTTCGCGGGGGTGTCTGGGTAATAAATTCTGGGGCAATTTGGGCATATCATACCTCTGCGGATTCCCACGGGTATCCTCTTTTTGGAAATGCATGGGGTTCCCTGTTCTCCCTGGTGGCGTGGACACCCGAGGCCCATATCTGTAAGTTGTGCCGGTCAGCAGAGCGTCTCAAATTACGGTCTGAAAACAGACTTGGGGTTACTTGTGCTTTAGGCTTTCCCCTTAGCAGCCAGGTAGGTGCACCCACGCATGTGAGGTACCGTTCTCATCGGGACCCCTGTGAGAATGCAGGATGGCAGGCCATGTGTTTTTGGGGGCGTGTTTCGGTGGGTGAGCCGAGCGAAATGTGCGGAAAAAGCATTTTTTTCCCACATCTCAGAATTTGCGGGGGTGTCTGGGTAATAATTTCTGGGGCGATTTGCGCATATCATACCTCTGTGGATTCCCACGGGTGTCCTCTTTTTGGAAATGCATGGGGTTCCCTGTTTTCCCTGGTGGCTTGGACACCCCGAGGCCCATATCTGTATGTTGTGCTGGTCGACAGAGCGTCTCAAATTCCGGTCTGAAAACAGACTTGGGGTTACTTGTGTTTTAGGCTTTCCCCTTGGCGGCCAGGTAGATGCACCCACACATGTGAGGTACTGTTTTCATCGGGACACCTGTGGGAATGCGGGACAGTAGGCCATGTGTTGTTGGGGGCGCGTTTCAATGGGTGAGCCGAGCGAAATGTGCGGAAAAAGCATTTTTTTCCCACATTTCAGAATTTGTGGGTGTGTCTGGGTAATAATTTCTGGGGCGATTTGCGCATATCATACCTCTGGGGATTCCCACGGGTGTCTTCTTTTCGGAAATGCATGGGGTTCCCTGTTTTCCCTTGAGGCTTGGACACCCGAGGCCCATATCTGTATGTTGTGCCTGTCAGCAGAGCGTCTCAAATTCCGGTCTGAAAACGGACTTGGGGTTACTTGTGCTTTAGGCTTTCCCCTTGGCAGCCAGGTAGGTGCACCCACACATGTGAGGTACTGTTTTCATCGGGACACCTGTGGGAATGCGGGACAGTAGGCCATGTGTTGTTGGGGGCGTGTTTCAATGGGTGAGCCGAGCGAAAAGTGCGGAAAATGCATTTTTTTCCCCACATTTCGCATGGGTGTCTGGGTAATACATTCTGGGGCGATTTGGGCATATCATACCTCTGCGGATTCCCACGGGTGTCCTCTTTTCGGAAATGCATGGGGTTCCCTGTTTTCCCTGGTGGCTTGGACACCCGATACCCATATCTGTATGTTGTGCCGGTCGGCAGAGCGTCACAAATTCCGGTCTGAAAACAGACTTGGGGTTACTTGTGTTTTAGGCTTTCTTCTTGGCGGCCAGGAAGTTGCACCCACACATGTGAGGTACCATTTTCATCGGGACACATGTGGGAACGCGGGACAGTAGGCCATGTGTTGTTGGGTGCGTGTTTCGATGGGTGAGCTGAGCGAAATGTGCAGAAAATGCATTTTTTTCCCCACATTTCGGACTTCGCGGGGGTGTCTGGGTAATAAATTCTGGGGCGATTTGGGCATATCATACCTCTGCGGATTCCCACGGGTGTCCTCTTTTTGGAAATGCATGGCGTTCCCTGTTTTCCCTGGTGGCGTGGACACCCGAGGCCCATATCTGTATGTTTTGCCTGTCAGCAGAGTGTCTCAAATTACGGTCTGAAAACAGACTTGGGGTTACTTGTGCTTTAGGCTTTCCCCTTGGCAGCCAGGTAGGTGCACCCACACATGTGAGGTACCGTTCTCTTCGGGACACCTGTGAGAATGCAGGATGGTAGGCCATGTGTTGTTGGGGGCGTGTTTCGATGGGTGAGCCGAGCGAAATGTGTGGAAAATGTGTTTGTTCCCCACATTCCGGACTTTGCGGGGGTGTCTGGGTAATACATTCTGGGGCGATTTGGGCATATCATACCTCTGCAGATTCCCACGGGTGTCCTCTTTTCGGAAAAACATGGGGTTCCCTGTTTTCCCTGGTGGCTTGGACACCCGAGGCCCATATCTGTATGTTGTGCCGGTTGGCAGAGCGTCTCAAATTCCGGTCTGAATACAGACTTGGGGTTACTTGCGTTTTAGGCTTTCCCCTTGGCGGCCAGGTAGATGCACCCACATATGTGAGGTACTGTTTTCATCGGGACACCTGTGGGAATGCGGGACAGTAGGGCATGTGTTGTTGGGGGCGTGTTTCAATGGGTGAGCCGAGCGAAATGTGCGGAAAAAGCATTTTTTTCCCACATTTCAGAATTTGCGGGGGTGTCTGGGTAATATTTTCTGGGGCGATTTGCGCATATCATACCTCTGCAGATTCCCACGGGTGTTCTCTTTTCGGAAATGCATGGTGTTCCCTGTTTTCCCTGGTGGCTTGGAAACCCAAGGCCCTTATCTGTATGTTGTGCCAGTCGGCAGAGCGTCTCAAATTCCGGTCTGAAAACAGACTTGGGGTTACTTGTGATTTGGGCTTTCCCCTTGGCGACCAGGTAGGTGCACCCACACATGTGAGGTACTGTTTTCATCGGGACATCTGTGGGAAAGCGGGACAGTAGGCCATGTGTTGTTGGGGGCGTGTTTCGATGGGTGAGCTGAGCGAAATGTGCGGAAAATGCATTTTTTCCCCACATTTCGGATATTGTGGGGGTGTCTGGGTAATAAATTCTTTGGCGATTTGGGCATATCATACCTCTGCGGATTCCCACAGGTCTCCTCTTTTCGGAAATGCATGGGGTTCCCTGTTTTCCCTGGTGGCTTGGACACCCCATACCCATATCTGTATGTTGTGCCGGTCGGCAGAGCGTCTCAAATTCCGGCCTGAAAACAGACTTGGGGTTACTTGTGTTTTAGGCTTTCCCCTTGGCGGCCCGGTAGTTGCACCCACACATGTGATGTACTGTTTTCATTGGGACACCTGTGGGAACGCGGGACCGTAGGCCATGTGTTGTTGGGGGCGTGTTTCAATGGGTGAGCCGAGCGAAATGTGCGGAAAAAGCATTTTTTTCCCACATTTCAGAATTTGCGGGGGTGTCTGGGTAATATTTTCTGGGGCGATTTGCGCATATCATACCTCTGCAGATTCCCACGGGTGTCCTCTTTTCGGAAATGCATGGTGTTCCCTGTTTTCCCTGGTGGCTTGGAAACCCAAGGCCCTTATCTGTATGTTGTGCCAGTCGGCAGAGCGTCTCAAATTCCGGTCTGAAAACAGACTTGGGGTTACTTGTGATTTGGGCTTTCCCCTTGGCGACCAGGTAGGTGCACCCACACATGTGAGGTACTGTTTTCATCGGGACATCTGTGGGAAAGCGGGACAGTAGGCCATGTGTTGTTGGGGGCGTGTTTCGATGGGTGAGCTGAGCGAAATGTGCGGAAAATGCATTTTTTCCCCACATTTCGGATATTGTGGGGGTGTCTGGGTAATACATTTTTTGGCGATTTGGGCATATCATACCTCTGCGGATTCCCACGGGTGTCCTCTTTTTGGAAATGCATGGGGTTCCCTGTTTTCCCTGGTGGCTTGGACACCCCATGCCCATATCTGTATGTTGTGCCGGTCGGCAGAGCGTCTCAAATTCCGGCCTGAAAACAGACTTGGGGTTACTTGTGTTTTAAGCTTGCCCCTAGGCTGCCCGGTAGTTGCACCCACACATGTGATGTACCGTTTTCATCGGGACACCTGTGGGAACGCGGGACCGTAGGCCATGTGTTGTTGGGGGCGTGTTTCGATGTGTGTGTCGAGCAAAATGTGCGGAAAATGCATTTTTTCCCCACATTTCGGACTTCGCGGGGGTGTCTGGGTAATAAATTCTGGGGCAATTTGGGCATATCATACCTCTGCGGATTCCCACGGGTGTCCTCTTTTTGGAAATGCATGGGGTTCCCTGTTCTCCCTGGTGGCGTGGACACCCGAGGCCCATATCTGTATGTTGTGCTGGTCAGCAGAGCGTCTCAAATTACGGTCTGAAAACAGACTTGGTGTTACTTGTGTTTTAGGCTTTCCCCTTAGCAGCCAGGTAGGTGCACCCACGCATGTGAGGTACCGTTCTCATCGGGACCCCTGTGAGAATGCAGGATGGCAGGCCATGTGTTGTTGGGGGCGTGTTTCGGTGGGTGAGCCGAGCGAAATGTGCAGAAAAAGCATTTTTTTCCCACATTTCAGAATTTGCGGGGATGTTTGGGTAATAATTTCTGGGGCGATTTGCGCATATCATACCTCTGTGGATTCCCACGTGTGTCCTCTTTTCGGAAATGCATGGGGTTCCCTGTTTTCCCTGGTGGCTTGGACACCCGAGGCCCATATCTCTATGTTGTGCCGGTCAGCAGAGCGTCTCAAATTCCGGTCTGAAAACAGACTTGGTGTTACTTGTGTTTTAGGCTTTCCCCCTGGCGGCCAGGTAGATGCACCCACACATGTGAGGTACCATTTTCATCGGGACACCTGTGGGAACGCGGGACAGTAGTCCATTTGTTGTTGGGGGCGTGTTTAGATGGGTGAGCCGAACAAAATGTGCGGAAAATGCATTTTTTCCCCCACATTTCAGATTTTGCGGGGGTGTCTGGGTAATAATTTCTGGGGCAATTTGGGCATTTCATACCTCTGCGGATTCCCACAGGTGTCCTCTTTTCGGAAATGCATGGGGTCCCTGTTTTCCCTGGTGGCTTGGACACCCGAGGCTAATATCTGTATGTTGTGCTCGTCGGCAGAGCGTCTCAAATTCCGGTCTGAAAACAGACTTGCGGTTACTTGTGTTTTAGGCTTTCCCCTTGGCAGCAAGGTAGGTGAACTCACACATGTGATGTACCGTTTTCATCGGGACACCTGTGGGAACGCGGGACCCTAGGCCATGTGTTGTTGGGGGCGTGTTTCGATGGGTGTGCAAAGCAAAATGTGCGGAAAATGCATTTTTTCCCCACATTTCGGATTTCGCGGGGGTGTCTGGGTAATAAATTCTGGGGAAATTTGGGCATATCATACCTCTGCGTATTCCCACGGGTGTCCTCTTTTCGGAAATGCATGGTGTCCCTGTTTTCCCTGGTAGCTTGGAAACCCGAGGCCCATATCTGTATGTTGTGCCGGTCGGCTGAGCGTCTCAAATTCCGGTCTGAAAACAAACTTGGGGTTACTTGTGTTTTAGGCTTTCCCCTTGGCGACCAGGTAGGTGCACCCACACATGTGAGGTACCGTTTTCATCGGGACACCTGTGGGAACGCGGCACAGTAGGCCATGTGTTGTTGGGGGCGTGTTCGATGGGTGAGCTGAGCGAAAAGTGCGGAAAATGCATTTTTTTCCCCACATTTTAGACTTCGCGGGGGTGTCTGGGTAATAAATTCTGGGGCGATTTGGGCATATCATACCTCTGCGGATTCCCACGGGTGTCCTCTTTTTGGAACTGCATGGCGTTCCCTGTTTTCCCTGGTGGCGTGGACACCCGAGGCCCATATCTGTATGTTGTGCCTGTCAGCAGAGCGTCTCAAATTACGGTCTGAAAACAGACTTGGGGTTACTTGTGCTTTAGGCTTTCCCCTTGGCAGCCAGGTAGGTGCACCCACACATGTGAGGTACCGTTCTCATCGGGACCCCTGTGAGAATGCAGGATGGTAGGCCATGTGTTGTTGGGGGCGTGTTTCGATGGGTGAGCCGAGCGAAATGTGCGGAAAATGCGTTTTTTCCCCACATTCCGGACTTTGTGGGGGTGTCTGGGTAATACATTCTGGGGCAATTTGGGCATATCATACCTCTGCAGATTCCCACGGGTGTCCTCTTTTCGGAAATGCATGGGGTTCCCTGTTTTCCCTGGTGGCTTGGACATCCAAGGCCCATATCTGTATGTTGTGCCGGTCGGCAGAGCGTCTCAAATTCCGGTCTGAAAACAGACTTGGGGTTACTTGTGTTTTAGGCTTTCCCCTTGGCGGCCAGGTAGATGCACCCACACATGTGAGGTACTGTTTTCATCGGGACACCTGTGGGAATGCGGGACAGTAGGCCATGTGTTGTTGGGGGCGTGTTTCAATGGGTGAGCCGAGCGAAATGTGCGAAAAAAGCATTTTTTTCCCACATTTCAGAATTTGCGGGGGTGTCTGGGTAATAATTTCTGGGGCGATTTGCGCATATCATACCTCTGTGGATTCCCACGGGTGTCCTCTTTTCGGAAATGCATGGGGTTCCCTGTTTTCCCTGGTGGCTTGGAAACCCAAAGCCCATATCTGTATTTTGTGCCGGTCGGCAGAGCGTCTCAAATTCCGGTCTGAAAACAGACTTGGGGTTACTTGTGATTTGGGCTTTCCCCTTGGTGACCAGGTAGGTGCACCCACACATGTGAGGTACCGTTTTCATCGGGACACCGGTGAGAACGCGGGACAGTAGGCCATGTGTTGTTGGGGGCTTTTTTCGATGGGTGAGCCGAGCGAAATGTGCGGAAAATGCATTTTTTTACCACATTTCGGAATTTGCGGGCGTGTCTAGGTCATAAATTCTAGTGCGATTTGGGCATATCATACCTCTGCGGATTCCCATGGGTGTCCTCTTTTCGGAAATGCATGGGGTCGATGTTTTCCCTGGTGGCTTGGAAACCCGAGGCCCATATCTGTATGTTGTGCCGGTTGGCAGAGCATCTCAAATTCCTGTCTGAAAACAGACTTGGGGTTACTTGTGCTTTAGGCTTTCCCATTGGCAGCCAGGTCGGTGCATCCACACATGTGAGGTACCGTTCTCTTTCGGACCCCAGTGAGAATGCAGGACGTTAGGCCATGTGTTGTTGGGGGCGTGTTTCGGTGGGTGAGCCAAGAGAAATGTGCGAAAAATGCGTTTTTTTCCCACATCCCGGACTTTGCGGTGGTGTCTGGGTAATACATTATGGGGCAATTTGGGCATATCATACCTCTGCAGATTCCCACGGGTGTCCTCTTTTCGGAAATGCATGGGGTTCCCTGTTTTCTCTGGTCGCTTGGACACCCGAGGCCCATATCTGTATGTTGTGCCGGTCGGCAGAGCGTCTCAAATTACGGTCTGAAACCAGACTTGCGGTTACTTGTGTTTTAGGCTTTCCCCTTGGCGGCCAGGTAGATGCACCCACACATGTGAGGTACCGTTTTCATCGGGACACCTGTGGGAATGCGGGACAGTAGGCCACGTGTTGTTGGGGGCGTGTTTCCATGGGTGAGCTGAGCGAAATGTGCGGAAAATGCATTTTTTTCCACACATTTTGGACATTGTGGGGGTCTCTGGGTAATAAATTCTGGGGCGATTTGGGCATATCATACCTCTACGGATTCCCAGGGGTGTCCTCTTTTTGGAAATGCATGGGGTTCCCTGTTTTCCCTGGTGGCTTGGACACCCGATGCCCATATCTGTATGTTGTGCTGGTCGGCAGAGCGTCTCAAATTCTGGTCTGAAAACAGACTTGGGGTTACTTGTGTTTTAGGCTTTCCCCTTGGCGGCCAGGTAGTTGCACCCACACATGTGAGGTACCATTTTCATCGGGACACCTGTGGGAATACGGAACCGTAGGCCATGTGTTGTTGGGGGCGTGTTTCAATGGGTGTGCCGAGCAAAATGTGCGGCAAATGCATTTTTTCCCCCACATTTTTAGATTTTGCGGGGGTGTCTGGGTAATAAATTCTGGGGCAATTTGGGCATATCATACCTCTGCGGATTCCCACAGGTGTCCTCTTTTCAGAAATGCATGAGGTTCCCTGTTTTCCCTGGTGGCTTGGACACCCGAGGCTAATATCTGTATGTTGTGCTGGTCGGCAGAGCGTCTCAAATTCTGGTCTGAAAACAGACTTGCGGTTATGTGTGTTTTAGGCTTTCTTCTTGGCGGCCAGGTAGGTGAACCCACACATGTCATGTACCGTTTTCATCGGGACACCTGTGGGAACGCGGGACCGTAGGCCATGTGTTGTTGGGGGCGTGTTTCGATGGGTGTGCCAAGCAAAATGTGCGGAAAATGCATTTTTTCCCCACATTTCGGATTTCGCGGGGGTGTCTGGGTAATAAATTCTTTGGAAATTTGGGCATATCATACCTCTGCGTATTCCCACGGGTGTCCTCTTTTCGGAAATGCATGGGATCCCTGTTTTCCCTGGTAGCTTGGAAACCCGAGGCCCATATCTGTATGTTGTGCCGGTCGGCAGAGCGTCTCAAATTCCGGTCTGAAAACAGACTTGGGGTTACTTGTGTTTTAGGCTTTCCCCTTGGCGATCAGGTAGGTGCACCCACACATGTGAGGTACCGTTTTCATCGGGACACCTGTGGGAACGCGGGACAGTAGGCCATGTGTTGTTGGGGGCGTGTTCGATGGGTGAGCTGAGCGAAAAGTGCGGAAAATGCATTTTTTTCCCCACATTTCAGACTTCGCGGGGGTGTCTGGGTAATACATTCTGGGGCGATTTGGGCATATCATACCTCTGCGGATTTCCACGGGTGTCCTCTTTTCGGAAATGCATGGGGTTCCCTGTTTTCCCTGGTGGCTTGGACACCCGAGGCCCATATCTCTATGTTGTGCCGGTCAGCAGAGCGTCTCAAATTCCGGTCTGAAAACAGACTTGGTGTTACTTGTGTTTTAGGCTTTCCACTTGGCGGCCAGGTAGGTGCACCCACACATGTGAGGTACCGTTTTCATCGGGACACCTGTGGGAACGCGGGACAGTAGTCCATTTGTTGTTGGGGGCGTGTTTAGATGGGTGAGCCGAACAAAATGTGTGGAAAATGCATTTTTTCCCCCACATTTCAGATTTTGCGGGGATGTCTGGGTAATAAATTCTGGGGCAATTTGGGCATATCATAACTCTGCCGATTCCCACAGGTGTCCTCTTTTCAGAAATGCATGGGGTTCCCTGTTTTCCCTAGTGGCTTGGACAACCGAGGCTAATATCTGTATGTTGTGCTGGTCGGCAGAGCGTCTCAAATTCCGGTCTGAAAACAGACTTGCGGTTACTTGTGTTTTAGGCTTTCCCCTTGGCGGCCAGGTAGGTGAACCCACACATGTGATGTACCGTTTTCATCGGGACACCTATGGGAACTCGGGCCCGTAGGCCATGTGTTGTTGGGGGCGTGTTTCGATGGGTGTGCCAAGCAAAATGTGCGGAAAATGCATTTTTCCCCACATTTCGGATTTCGCGGGGGTGTCTGGGTAATAAATTCTGGGGCAATTTGGGCATATCATACCTCTGCGTATTCCCACGGGTGTCCTCTTTTTGGAAATGCATGGGGTCCCTGTTTTCCCTGGTAGCTTGGAAACCCGAGGCCCATATCTATATGTTGTGCCGGTCGGCAGAGCGTCTCAAATTCCGGTCTGAAAACAGACTTGGGGTTACTTGTGTTTTAGGCTTTCCCCTTGGCGACCAGGTAGGTGCACCCACACATGTGAGGTACCGTTTTCATCAGGACACCTGTGAGAATGCGGGACAGTAGGCCATGTGTTGTTGGGGGCGTGTTTCGATGGGAGAGCCGAGCGAAATGTGCGGAAAATGCATTTTTTTACCACATTTTGGAATTTGCGGGCGTGTCTAGGTCATAAATTCTAGTGCGCTTTGGGCATATCATACCTCTGCGGATTCCCATGGGTCTCCTCTTTTCGGAAATGCATGGAGTCCATGTTTTCCCTGGTGGCTTTGAAACCCGAGGCCCATATCTGTATGTTGTGCCGGTCGGCAGAGCGTCTCAAATTCCGGTCTGAAAACAGACTTAGGGTTACTTGTGTTTTAGGCTTTCCCCTTGGTGGCCAGGTAGGTGCACCCACACATGTGAGGTACCGTTTTCATCGGGACACCTGTGGGAAAGCGGGACAGTAGGCCATGTGATGTTGGGGGCGTGTTGCGATGGGTGAGCCGAGCGAAATGTGCGGAAAAAGCATTTTTTTCCCACATTTCAGAATTTGCGGGGGTGTCTGGGTAATAATTTCTGGGGCGATTTGCGCATATCATACCTCTGTGGATTCCCACGGGTGTCCTCTTTTCGGAAATGCATGGGGTTCCCTGTTTTCCCTGGTGGCTTGGAAACCCAAGGCCCATATCTGTATGTTGTGCCGGTCGGCAGAGCGTCTCAAATTCCGGTCTGAAAACAGACTTGGGTTTACTTGTGATTTGGGCTTTACCCTTGGCGACCAGGTAGGTGCACCCACACATGTGAGGTACCATTTTCATCGGGACACCTGCGGGAAAGCGGGACAGTAGGCCATGTGTTGTTGGGGGCGTGTTCCGATGGGTGAGCTGAGCGAAATGTGCGGAAAATGCATTTTTTTCCCCACATTTCGGACATTGTGGGGATGTCTGGGTAATAAATTCTTTGGAAATTTGGGCATATCATACCTCTGCGGATTCCCACGGGTGTCCTCTTTTCGGAAATGCATGGGGTTCCCTGTTTTCCCTGGTGGCTTGGACACCCGATGCCCATATCTGTATGTTGTGCCGGTCGGCAGAGCGCCTCAAATACCGGTCTGAAAACAGACTTGGGGTTACTTGTGCTTTAGGCTTTCCCATTGGCAGCCAGGTAGGTGCACCCACACATGTGAGGTACTGTTCTCTTTCGGACCCCAGTGAGAATGCAGGACGGTAGGCCATGTGTTGTTGGGGGCGTGTTTCGGTGGGTGAGCCAAGCGAAATGTGCGAAAAATGTGTTTTTTTCCCACATCCCGGACTTTGCGGTGGTGTCTGGGTAATACATTATGGGGCAATTTGGGCATATCATACCTCTGCAGATTCCCACGGGTGTCCTCTTTTCGGAAATGCATGGGGTTCCCTGTTTTCTCTGGTGGCTTGGACACCCGAGGCCCATATCTGTATGTTGTGCCGGTCGGCAGAGTGTCTCAAATTCCGGTCTGAAACCAGACTTGCGGTTACTTGTGTTTTAGGATTTCCCGTTGGCGGCCAGGTAGATGCACCCACACATGTGAGGTACCGTTTTCATCGGGACACCTGTGGGAACGAGGGACCGTCGGCCACGTGTTGTTGGGGGCGTGTTTCCATGGGTGAGCTGAGCGAAATGTGCGGAAAATGCATTTTTTTCCCCACATTTTGGACATTGTGTGGGTGTCTGGGTAATAAATTCTGGGGCGATTTGGGCATATCATACCTCTACGGATTCCCAGGGGTGTCCTCTTTTCGGAAATGCATGGGGTTCCCTGTTTTCCCTGATGGCTTGGACACCCGATGCCCATATCTGTATGTTGTGCTGGTCGGCAGAGCGTCTCAAATTCTGGTCTGAAAACAGACTTGGGGTTACTTGTGCTTTAGGCTTTCCCCTTAGCAGCCAGGTAGGTGCACCCACGCATGTGAGGTACCGTTCTCATCGGGACCCCTGTGAGAATGCAGGATGGCAGGCCATGTGTTTTTGGGGGCGTGTTTCGGTGGGTGAGCCGAGCGAAATTTGCGGAAAAAGCATTTTTTTCCCACATCTCAGAATTTGCGGGGGTGTCTGGGTAATAATTTCTGGGGCGATTTGCGCATATCATACCTCTGTGGATTCCCACGGGTGTCCTCTTTTTGGAAATGCATGGGGTTCCCTGTTTTCCCTGGTGGCTTGGACACCCCGAGGCCCATATCTGTATGTTGTGCTGGTCGACAGAGCGTCTCAAATTCCGGTCTGAAAACAGACTTGGGGTTACTTGTGTTTTAGGCTTTCCCCTTGGCGGCCAGGTAGATGCACCCACACATGTGAGGTACTGTTTTCATCGGGACACCTGTGGGAATGCGGGACAGTAGGCCATGTGTTGTTGGGGGCGTGTTTCAATGGGTGAGCCGAGCGAAATGTGCGGAAAAAGCATTTTTTTCCCACATTTCAGAATTTGTGGGTGTGTCTGGGTAATAATTTCTGGGGCGATTTGCGCATATCATACCTCTGGGGATTCCCACGGGTGTCTTCTTTTCGGAAATGCATGGGGTTCCCTGTTTTCCCTTGAGGCTTGGACACCCGAGGCCCATATCTGTATGTTGTGCCTGTCAGCAGAGCGTCTCAAATTACGGTCTGAAAACGGACTTGGGGTTACTTGTGCTTTAGGCTTTCCCCTTGGTAGCCAGGTAGGTGCACCCACACATGTGAGGTACTGTTCTCATCGGGAAACCTGTGAGAATGCAGGATGGTAGGCCATGTGTTGTTGGGGGCGTGTTTCGATGGGTGAGCCGAGCGAAATGTGTGGAAAATACGTTTTTTCCCCACATTCCGGACTTTGCAGGGGTGTCTGGGTAATACATTCTGGGGCAATTTGGTCATATCATACCTCTGCAGATTCCCACAGGTGTCCTCTTTTCGGAAATGCATGGGGTTCCCTGTTTTCCCTGGTGGCTTGGAAACCCGAGGCCCATATCTGTATGTTGTGCCGGTCGGCAGAGCGTCTCAAATTCCGGTCTGAAAACAGACTTGGGATTACTTGTGTTTTAGGCTTTCGTCTTGGCGGCCAGGTAGATGCACCCACACATGTGAGGTACTGTTTTCATCGGGACACCTGTGGGAATGCGGGACAGTAGGCCATGTGTTGTTGGGTGCGTGTTTCGATGGGTGAGCTGAACGAAATGTGCAGAAAATGCATTTTTTTCCCCACATTTCGGACTTCGCGGGGGTGTCTGGGTAATAAATTCTGGGGCGATTTGGGCATATTATACCTCTGCGGATTCCCACGGGTGTCCTCTTTTTGGAAATGCATGGCGTTCCCTGTTTTCCCTGGTGGCGTGGACACCCGAGGCCCATATCTGTATGTTGTGCCTGTCAGCAGAGTGTCTCAAATTACGGTCTGAAAACAGACTTGGTGTTACTTGTGTTTTAGGCTTTCCCCTTAGCAGCCAGGTAGGTGCACCCACGCATGTGAGGTACCGTTCTCATCGGGACCCCTGTGAGAATGCAGGATGGCAGGCCATGTGTTGTTGGGGGCGTGTTTCGGTGGGTGAGCCGAGCGAAATGTGCAGAAAAAGCATTTTTTTCCCACATTTCAGAATTTGCGGGGGTGTTTGGGTAATAATTTCTGGGGCGATTTGCGCATATCATACCTCTGTGGATTCCCACGTGTGTCCTCTTTTCGGAAATGCATGGGGTTCCCTGTTTTCCCTGGTGGCTTGGACACCCGAGGCCCATATCTCTATGTTGTGCCGGTCAGCAGAGCGTCTCAAATTACGGTCTGAAAACAGACTTGAGGTTACTTGTGTTTTAGGCTTTCCCCCTGGCGGCCAGGTAGATGCACCCACACATGTGAGGTACCGTTTTCATCGGGACACCTGTGGGAACGCGGGACAGTAGTCCATTTGTTGTTGGGGGCGTGTTTAGATGGGTGAGCCGAACAAAATGTGCGGAAAATGCATTTTTTCCCCCACATTTCAGATTTTGCGGGGGTGTCTGGGTAATAAATTCTGGGGCAATTTGGGCATTTCATACCTCTGCGGATTCCCACAGGTGTCCTCTTTTCGGAAATGCATGGGGTCCCTGTTTTCCCTGGTGGCTTGGACACCCGAGGCTAATATCTGTATGTTGTGCTCGTCGGCAGAGCGTCTCAAATTCCGGTCTGAAAACAGACTTGCGGTTACTTGTGTTTTAGGCTTTCCCCTTGGCAGCAAGGTAGGTGAACTCACACATGTGATGTACCGTTTTCATCGGGACACCTGTGGGAACGCGGGACCCTAGGCCATGTGTTGTTGGGGGCGTGTTTCGATGGGTGTGCAAAGCAAAATGTGCGGAAAATGCATTTTTTCCCCACATTTCGGATTTCGCGGGGGTGTCTGGGTAATAAATTCTGGGGAAATTTGGGCATATCATACCTCTGCGTATTCCCACGGGTGTCCTCTTTTCGGAAATGCATGGTGTCCCTGTTTTCCCTGGTAGCTTGGAAACCCGAGGCCCATATCTGTATGTTGTGCCGGTCGGCTGAGCGTCTCAAATTCCGGTCTGAAAACAAACTTGGGGTTACTTGTGTTTTAGGCTTTCCCCTTGGCGACCAGGTAGGTGCACCCACACATGTGAGGTACCGTTTTCATCGGGACACCTGTGGGAACGCGGGACAGTAGGCCATGTGTTGTTGGGGGCGTGTTCGATGGGTGAGCTGAGCGAAAAGTGCGGAAAATGCATTTTTTTCCCCACATTTTAGACTTCGCGGGGGTGTCTGGGTAATACATTCTGGGGCGATTTGGGCATATCATACCTCTGCGGATTCCCACAGGTGTCCTCTTTTCGGAAATGCATGGGGTTCCCTGTTTTCCCTGGTGGCTTGGACACCCGATGCCCATATCTGTATGTTGTGCCGGTCGGCAGAGCGTCACAAATTCCGGTCCGAAAACAGACTTGGGGTTGCTTGTGTTTTAGGCTTTCCTCTTGGTGGCCAGGTAGTTGCACCCACACATGTGAGGTACCATTTACTTCGGGACACATGTGGGAACGCAGGACAGTAGGCCATGTGTTGTTGGGTGCGTGTTTCGATGGGTGAGCTGAGCGAAATGTGCAGAAAATGCATTTTTTTCCCCACATTTCGGACTTCGCGGGGGTGTCTGGGTAATAAATTCTGGGGCGATTTGGGCATATCATACCTCTGCGGATTCCCACGGGTGTCCTCTTTTTGGAACTGCATGGCGTTCCCTGTTTTCCCTGGTGGCGTGGACACCCAAGGCCCATATCTGTATGTTGTGCCGGTCGGCAGAGCGTCTCAAATTACGGTCTGAAAACAGACTTGGGGTTACTTGTGCTTTAGGCTTTCCCCTTGGCGGCCAGGTAGATGCACCCACACATGTGAGGTACTGTTTTCATCGGGACACCTGTGGGAATGCGGGACAGTAGGCCATGTGTTGTTGGGGGCGTGTTTCAATGGGTGAGCCGAGCGAAATGTGCGAAAAAAGCATTTTTTTCCCACATTTCAGAATTTGCGGGGGTGTCTGGGTAATAATTTCTGGGGCGATTTGCGCATATCATACCTCTGTGGATTCCCACGGGTGTCCTCTTTTCGGAAATGCATGGGGTTCCCTGTTTTCCCTGGTGGCTTGGAAACCCAAAGCCCATATCTGTATTTTGTGCCGGTCGGCAGAGCGTCTCAAATTCCGGTCTGAAAACAGACTTGGGGTTACTTGTGATTTGGGCTTTCCCCTTGGTGACCAGGTAGGTGCACCCACACATGTGAGGTACCGTTTTCATCGGGACACCGGTGAGAACGCGGGACAGTAGGCCATGTGTTGTTGGGGGCGTGTTTCGATGGGTGAGCCGAGCGAAATGTGCGGAAAATGCATTTTTTTACCACATTTCGGAATTTGCGGGCGTGTCTAGGTCATAAATTCTAGTGCGATTTGGGCATATCATACCTCTGCGGATTCCCATGGGTGTCCTCTTTTCGGAAATGCATGGGGTCGATGTTTTCCCTGGTGGCTTGGAAACCCGAGGCCCATATCTGTATGTTGTGCCGGTTGGCAGAGCATCTCAAATTCCTGTCTGAAAACAGACTTGGGGTTACTTGTGCTTTAGGCTTTCCCATTGGCAGCCAGGTCGGTGCATCCACACATGTGAGGTACCGTTCTCTTTCGGACCCCAGTGAGAATGCAGGACGGTAGGCCATGTGTTGTTGGGGGCGTGTTTCGGTGGGTGAGCCAAGCGAAATGTGCGAAAAATGCGTTTTTTTCCCACATCCCGGACTTTGCGGTGGTGTCTGGGTAATACATTATGGGGCAATTTGGGCATATCATACCTCTGCAGATTCCCACGGGTGTCCTCTTTTCGGAAATGCATGGGGTTCCCTGTTTTCTCTGGTGGCTTGGACACCCGAGGCCCATATCTGTATGTTGTGCCGGTCGGCAGAGCGTCTCAAATTCCGGTCTGAAACCAGACTTGGGGTTACTTGTGTTTTAGGCTTTCCCCTTGGCGGCCAGGTAGATGCACCCACACATGTGAGGTACCGTTTTCATCGGGACACCTGTGGGAATGCGGGACAGTAGGCCACGTGTTGTTGGGGGCGTGTTTCCATGGGTGAGCTGAGCGAAATGTGCGGAAAATGCATTTTTTTCCACACATTTTGGACATTGTGGGGGTCTCTGGGTAATAAATTCTGGGGCGATTTGGGCATATCATACCTCTACGGATTCCCAGGGGTGTCCTCTTTTTGGAAATGCATGGGGTTCCCTGTTTTCCCTGGTGGCTTGGACACCCGATGCCCATATCTGTATGTTGTGCTGGTCGGCAGAGCGTCTCAAATTCTGGTCTGAAAACAGACTTGGGGTTACTTGTGTTTTAGGCTTTCCCCTTGGCGGCCAGGTAGTTGCACCCACACATGTGAGTTACCATTTTCATCGGGACACCTGTGGGAATACGGAACCGTAGGCCATGTGTTGTTGGGGGCGTGTTTCAATGGGTGTGCCGAGCAAAATGTGCGGAAAATGCATTTTTTCCCCCACATTTTTAGATTTTGCGGGGGTGTCTGGGTAATAAATTCTGGGGCAATTTGGGCATATCATACCTCTGCGGATTCCCACAGGTGTCCTCTTTTCAGAAATGCATGAGGTTCCCTGTTTTCCCTGGTGGCTTGGACACCCGAGGCTAATATCTGTATGTTGTGCTGGTCGGCAGAGCGTCTCAAATTCTGGTCTGAAAACAGACTTGCGGTTACGTGTGTTTTAGGCTTTCCTCTTGGCGGCCAGGTAGGTGAACCCACACATGTCATGTACCGTTTTCATCGGGACACCTGTGGGAACGCGGGACCGTAGGCCATGTGTTGTTGGGGGCGTGTTTCGATGGGTGTGCCAAGCAAAATGTGCGGAAAATGCATTTTTTCCCCACATTTCGGATTTCGCGGGGGTGTCTGGGTAATAAATTCTTTGGAAATTTGGGCATATCATACCTCTGCGTATTCCCACGGGTGTCCTCTTTTCGGAAATGCATGGGATCCCTGTTTTCCCTGGTAGCTTGGAAACCCGAGGCCCATATCTGTATGTTGTGCCGGTCGGCAGAGCGTCTCAAATTCCGGTCTGAAAACAGACTTGGGGTTACTTGTGTTTTAGGCTTTCCCCTTGGCGATCAGGTAGGTGCACCCACACATGTGAGGTACCGTTTTCATCGGGACACCTGTGGGAACGCGGGACAGTAGGCCATGTGTTGTTGGGGGCGTGTTCGATGGGTGAGCTGAGCGAAAAGTGCGGAAAATGCATTTTTTCCCCACATTTCAGACTTCGCGGGGGTGTCTGGGTAATACATTCTGGGGCGATTTGGGCATATCATACCTCTGCGGATTTCCACGGGTGTCCTCTTTTCGGATATGCATGGGGTTCCCTGTTTTCCCTGGTGGCTTGGACACCCGAGGCCCATATCTCTATGTTGTGCCGGTCAGCAGAGCGTCTCAAATTCCGGTCTGAAAACAGACTTGGTGTTACTTGTGTTTTAGGCTTTCCACTTGGTGGCCAGGTAGGTGCACCCACACATGTGAGGTACCGTTTTCATCGGGACACCTGTGGGAACGCGGGACAGTAGTCCATTTGTTGTTGGGGGCGTGTTTAGATGGGTGAGCCGAACAAAATGTGCGGAAAATGCATTTTTTCCCCCACATTTCAGATTTTGCGGGGATGTCTGGGTAATAAATTCTGGGGCAATTTGGGCATATCATAACTCTGCGGATTCCCACAGGTGTCCTCTTTTCAGAAATGCATGGGGTTCCCTGTTTTCCCTAGTGGCTTGGACAACCGAGGCTAATATCTGTATGTTGTGCTGGTCGGCAGAGCGTCTCAAATTCCGGTCTGAAAACAGACTTGCGGTTACTTGTGTTTTAGGCTTTCCCCTTGGCGGCCAGGTAGGTGAACCCACACATGTGATGTACCGTTTTCATCGGGACACCTATGGGAACTCGGGCCCGTAGGCCATGTGTTGTTGGGGGCGTGTTTCGATGGGTGTGCCAAGCAAAATGTGCGGAAAATGCATTTTTTCCCCACATTTCGGATTTCGCGGGGGTGTCTGGGTAATAAATTCTGGGGCAATTTGGGCATATCATACCTCTGCGTATTCCCACGGGTGTCCTCTTTTTGGAAATGCATGGGGTCCCTGTTTTCCCTGGTAGCTTGGAAACCCGAGGCCCATATCTATATGTTGTGCCGGTCGGCAGAGCGTCTCAAATTCCGGTCTGAAAACAGACTTGGGGTTACTTGTGTTTTAGGCTTTCCCCTTGGCGACCAGGTAGGTGCACCCACACATGTGAGGTACCGTTTTCATCAGGACACCTGTGGGAACGCGGGACAGTAGGCCATGTGTTGTTGGGGGCGTGTTCGATGGGTGAGCTGAGCGAAAAGTGCGGAAAATGCATTTTTTTCCCCACATTTCAGACTTCGCGGGGGTGTCTGGGTAATACATTCTGGGGCGATTTGGGCATATCATACCTCTGCGGATTCCCACGGGTGTCCTCTTTTCGGAAATGCATGGGGTTCCCTGTTTTCCCTGGTGGCTTGGACACCCGATGCCCATATCTGTATGTTGTGCCGGTCGGCAGAGCGTCTCAAATTCCGGTCTGAAAACAGACTTGGGGTTACTTGTGTTTTAGGCTTTCCCCTTGGCGGGCAGGTAGGTGCACCCACACATGTGAGGTACCGTTTTCATCGGGACACCGGTGAGAACGCGGGACAGTAGGCCATGTGTTGTTGGGGGCGTGTTTCGATGGGAGAGCCGAGCGAAATGTGCGGAAAATTCATTTTTTTACCACATTTTGGAATTTGCGGGCGTGTCTAGGTCATAAATTCTAGTGCGCTTTGGGCATATCATACCTCTGCGGATTCCCATGGGTCTCCTCTTTTTGGAAATGCATGGAGTCCATGTTTTCCCTGGTGGCTTGGAAACCCGAGGCCCATATCTGTATGTTGTGCCGGTCGGCAGAGCGTCTCAAATTCCGGTCTGAAAACAGACTTAGGGTTACTTGTGTTTTAGGCTTTCCCCTTGGTGGCCAGGTAGGTGCACCCACACATGTGAGGTACCGTTTTCATCGGGACACCTGTGGGAAAGCGGGACAGTAGGCCATGTGATGTTGGGGGCGTGTTGCGATGGGTGAGCCGAGCGAAATGTGCGGAAAAAGCATTTTTTTCCCACATTTCAGAATTTGCGGGGGTGTCTGGGTAATAATTTCTGGGGCGATTTGCGCATATCATACCTCTGTGGATTCCCACGGGTGTCCTCTTTTCGGAAATGCATGGGGTTCCCTGTTTTCCCTGGTGGCTTGGAAACCCAAGGCCCATATCTGTATGTTGTGCCGGTCGGCAGAGCGTCTCAAATTCCGGTCTGAAAACAGACTTGGGTTTACTTGTGATTTGGGCTTTACCCTTGGCGACCAGGTAGGTGCACCCACACATGTGAGGTACCATTTTCATCGGGACACCTGCGGGAAAGCGGGACAGTAGGCCATGTGTTGTTGGGGGCGTGTTCCGATGGGTGAGCTGAGCGAAATGTGCGGAAAATGCATTTTTTTCCCCACATTTCGGACATTGTGGGGATGTCTGGGTAATAAATTCTTTGGCAATTTGGGCATATCATACCTCTGCGGATTCCCACGGGTGTCCTCTTTTCGGAAATGCATGGGGTTCCCTGTTTTCCCTGGTGGCTTGGACACCCGATGCCCATATCTGTATGTTGTGCCGGTCGGCAGAGCGCCTCAAATACCGGTCTGAAAACAGACTTGGGGTTACTTGTGCTTTAGGCTTTCCCATTGGCAGCCAGGTAGGTGCACCCACACATGTGAGGTACTGTTCTCTTTCGGACCCCAGTGAGAATGCAGGAGGGTAGGCCATGTGTTGTTGGGGGCGTGTTTCGGTGGGTGAGCCAAGCGAAATGTGCGAAAAATGTGTTTTTTTCCCACATCCCGGACTTTGCAGTGGTGTCTGGGTAATACATTATGGGGCAATTTGGGCATATCATACCTCTGCAGATTCCCACGGGTGTCCTCTTTTCGGAAATGCATGGGGTTCCCTGTTTTCTCTGGTGGCTTGGACACCCGAGGCCCATATCTGTATGTTGTGCCGGTCGGCAGAGCGTCTCAAATTCCGGTCTGAAACCAGACTTGCGGTTACTTGTGTTTTAGGCTTTCCCGTTGGCGGCCAGGTAGATGCACCCACACATTTGAGGTACCGTTTTCATCGGGACACCTGTGGGAACGCGGGACCGTCGGCCACGTGTTGTTGGGGGCGTGTTTCCATGGGTGAGCTGAGCGAAATGTGCGGAAAATGCATTTTTTTCCCCACATTTTGGACATTGTGTGGGTGTCTGGGTAATAAATTCTGGGGCGATTTGGGCATATCATACCTCTACGGATTCCCAGGGGTGTCCTCTTTTCGGAAATGCATGGGGTTCCCTGTTTTCCCTGGTGGCTTGGACACCCGAGGCCCATATCTCTATGTTGTGCCGGTCAGCAGAGCGTCTCAAATTCCGGTCTGAAAACAGACTTGGTGTTACTTGTGTTTTAGGCTTTCCACTTGGCGGCCAGGTAGGTGCACCCACACATGTGAGGTACCGTTTTCATCGGGACACCTGTGGGAACGCGGGACAGTAGTCCATTTGTTGTTGGGGGCGTGTTTAGATGGGTGAGCCGAACAAAATGTGCGGAAAATGCATTTTTTCCCCCACATTTCAGATTTTGCGGGGATGTCTGGGTAATAAATTCTGGGGCAATTTGGGCATATCATAACTCTGCGGATTCCCACAGGTGTCCTCTTTTCAGAAATGCATGGGGTTCCCTGTTTTCCCTAGTGGCTTGGACAACCGAGGCTAATATCTGTATGTTGTGCTGGTCGGCAGAGCGTCTCAAATTCCGGTCTGAAAACAGACTTGCGGTTACTTGTGTTTTAGGCTTTCCCCTTGGCGGCCAGGTAGGTGAACCCACACATGTGATCTACCGTTTTCATCGGGACACCTATGGGAACTCGGGCCCGTAGGCCATGTGTTGTTGGGGGCGTGTTTCGATGGGTGTGCCAAGCAAAATGTGCGGAAAATGCATTTTTTCCCCACATTTCGGATTTCGCGGGGGTGTCTGGGTAATAAATTCTGGGGCAATTTGGGCATATCATACCTCTGCGTATTCCCACGGGTGTCCTCTTTTTGGAAATGCATGGGGTCCCGGTTTTCCCTGGTAGCTTGGAAACCCGAGGCCCATATCTATATGTTGTGCCGGTCGGCAGAGCGTCTCAAATTCCGGTCTGAAAACAGACTTGGGGTTACTTGTGTTTTAGGCTTTCCCCTTGGCGACCAGGTAGGTGCACCCACACATGTGAGGTACCGTTTTCATCAGGACACCTGTGGGAACGTGGGACAGTAGGCCATGTGTTGTTGGGGGCGTGTTCGATGGGTGAGCTGAGCGAAAAGTGCGGAAAATGCATTTTTTTCCCCACATTTCAGACTTCGCGGGGGTGTCTGGGTAATACATTCTGGGGCGATTTGGGCATATCATACCTCTGCGGATTCCCACGGGTGTCCTCTTTTCGGAAATGCATGGGGTTCCCTGTTTTCCCTGGTGGCTTGGACACCCGATGCCCATATCTGTATGTTGTGCCGGTCGGCAGAGCGTCTCAAATTCCGGTCTGAAAACAGACTTGGGGTTACTTGTGTTTTAGGCTTTCCCCTTGGCGGGCAGGTAGGTGCACCCACACATGTGAGGTACCGTTTTCATCGGGACACCGGTGAGAACGCGGGACAGTAGGCCATGTGTTGTTGGGGGCGTGTTTCGATGGGAGAGCCGAGCGAAATGTGCGGAAAATGCATATTTTTACCACATTTTGGAATTTGCGGGCGTGTCTAGGTCATAAATTCTAGTGCGCTTTGGGCATATCATACCTCTGCGGATTCCCATGGGTCTCCTCTTTTCGGAAATGCATGGAGTCCATGTTTTCCCTGGTGGCTTGGAAACCCGAGGCCCATATCTTTATGTTGTGCCGGTCGGCAGAGCGTCTCAAATTCCGGTCTGAAAACAGACTTAGGGTTACTTGTGTTTTAGGCTTTCCCCTTGGTGGCCAGGTAGGTGCACCCACACATGTGAGGTACCGTTTTCATCGGGACACCTGTGGGAAAGCGGGACAGTAGGCCATGTGATGTTGGGGGCGTGTTGCGATGGGTGAGCCGAGCGAAATGTGCGGAAAAAGCATTTTTTTCCCACATTTCAGAATTTGCGGGGGTGTCTGGGTAATAATTTCTGGGGCGATTTGCGCATATCATACCTCTGTGGATTCCCACGGGTGTCCTCTTTTCGGAAATGCATGGGGTTCCCTGTTTTCCCTGGTGGCTTGGAAACCCAAGGCCCATATCTGTTATTTGTGCCGGTCGGCAGAGCGTCTCAAATTCCGGTCTGAAAACAGACTTGGGTTTACTTGTGATTTGGGCTTTACCCTTGGCGACCAGGTAGGTGCACCCACACATGTGAGGTACCATTTTCATCGGGACACCTGCGGGAAAGCGGGACAGTAGGCCATGTGTTGTTGGGGGCGTGTTCCGATGGGTGAGCTGAGCGAAATGTGCGGAAAATGCATTTTTTTCCCCACATTTCGGACATTGTGGGGATGTCTGGGTAATAAATTCTTTGGCAATTTGGGCATATCATACCTCTGCGGATACCCACGGGTGTCCTCTTTTCGGAAATGCATGGGGTTCCCTGTTTTCCCTGGTGGCTTGGACACCCGATGCCCATATCTGTATGTTGTGCCGGTCGGCAGAGCGCCTCAAATACCGGTCTGAAAACAGACTTGGGGTTACTTGTGCTTTAGGCTTTACCATTGGCAGCCAGGTAGGTGCACCCACACATGTGAGGTACTGTTCTCTTTCGGACCCCAGTGAGAATGCAGGACGGTAGGCCATGTGTTGTTGGGGGCGTGTTTCGGTGGGTGAGCCAAGCGAAATGTGCGAAAAATGTGTTTTTTTCCCACATCCCGGACTTTGCGGTGGTGTCTGGGTAATACATTATGGGGCAATTTGGGCATATCATACCTCTGCAGATTCCCACGGGTGTCCTCTTTTCGGAAATGCATGGGGTTCCCTGTTTTCTCTGGTGGCTTGGACACCCGAGGCCCATATCTGTATGTTGTGCCGGTCGGCAGAGCGTCTCAAATTCCGGTCTGAAACCAGACTTGCGGTTACTTGTGTTTTAGGCTTTCCCGTTGGCGGCCAGGTAGATGCACCCACACATGTGAGGTACCGTTTTCATCGGGACACCTGTGGGAACGCGGGACCGTCGGCCACGTGTTGTTGGGGGCGTGTTTCCATGGGTGAGCTGAGCGAAATGTGCGGAAAATGCATTTTTTCCCCCACATTTTGGACATTGTGTGGGTGTCTGGGTAATAAATTCTGGGGCGATTTGGGCATATCATACCTCTACGGATTCCCAGGGGTGTCCTCTTTTCGGAAATGCATGGGGTTCCCTGTTTTCCCTGGTGGCTTGGACACCCGATGCCCATATCTGTATGTTGTGCTGCTCGGCAGAGCGTCTCAAATTCTGGTCTGAAAACAGACTTGGGGTTACTTGTGTTTTAGGCTTTCCCCTTGGCGGCCCGGTAGTTGCACCCACACATGTGATGTACCGTTTTCATCGGGACACCTGTGGGAAGGCGGGACCATAGGCCATGTGTTGTTGGGGGCGTGTTTCGATGGGTGTGCCGAGCAAAATGTGCGGAAAATGCATTTTTTCCCCACATTTCGGACTTCGCGGGGGTGTCTGGGTAATAAATTCTGGGGCAATTTGGGCATATCATACCTCTGCGGATTCCCACGGGTATCCTCTTTTTGGAAATGCATGGGGTTCCCTGTTCTCCCTGGTGGCGTGGACACCCGAGGCCCATATCTGTATGTTGTGCCGGTCAGCAGAGCGTCTCAAATTACGGTCTGAAAACAGACTTGGGGTTACTTGTGCTTTAGGCTTTCCCCTTAGCAGCCAGGTAGGTGCACCCACGCATGTGAGGTACCGTTCTCATCGGGACCCCTGTGAGAATGCAGGATGGCAGGCCATGTGTTTTTGGGGGCGTGTTTCGGTGGGTGAGCCGAGCGAAATGTGAGGAAAAAGCATTTTTTTCCCACATCTCAGAATTTGCGGGGGTGTCTGGGTAATAATTTCTGGGGCGATTTGCGCATATCATACCTCTGTGGATTCCCACGGGTGTCCTCTTTTTGGAAATGCATGGGGTTCCCTGTTTTCCCTGGTGGCTTGGACACCCCGAGGCCCATATCTGTATGTTGTGCTGGTCGACAGAGCGTCTCAAATTCCGGTCTGAAAACAGACTTGGGGTTACTTGTGTTTTAGGCTTTCCCCTTGGCGGCCAGGTAGATGCACCCACACATGTGAGGTACTGTTTTCATCGGGACACCTGTGGGAATGCGGGACAGTAGGCCATGTGTTGTTGGGGGCGTGTTTCAATGGGTGAGCCGAACAAAATGTGCGGAAAATGCATTTTTTCCCCCACATTTCAGATTTTGCGGGGATGTCTGGGTAATAAATTCTGGGGCAATTTGGGCATATCATAACTCTGCGGATTCCCACAGGTGTCCTCTTTTCAGAAATGCATGGGGTTCCCTGTTTTCCCTAGTGGCTTGGACAACCGAGGCTAATATCTGTATGTTGTGCTGGTCGGCAGAGCGTCTCAAATTCCGGTCTGAAAACAGACTTGCGGTTACTTGTGTTTTAGGCTTTCCCCTTGGCGGCCAGGTAGGTGAACCCACACATGTGATCTACCGTTTTCATCGGGACACCTATGGGAACTCGGGCCCGTAGGCCATGTGTTGTTGGGGGCGTGTTTCGATGGGTGTGCCAAGCAAAATGTGCGGAAAATGCATTTTTTCCCCACATTTCGGATTTCGCGGGGGTGTCTGGGTAATAAATTCTGGGGCAATTTGGGCATATCATACCTCTGCGTATTCCCACGGGTGTCCTCTTTTTGGAAATGCATGGGGTCCCGGTTTTCCCTGGTAGCTTGGAAACCCGAGGCCCATATCTATATGTTGTGCCGGTCGGCAGAGCGTCTCAAATTCCGGTCTGAAAACAGACTTGGGGTTACTTGTGTTTTAGGCTTTCCCCTTGGCGACCAGGTAGGTGCACCCACACATGTGAGGTACCGTTTTCATCAGGACACCTGTGGGAACGTGGGACAGTAGGCCATGTGTTGTTGGGGGCGTGTTCGATGGGTGAGCTGAGCGAAAAGTGCGGAAAATGCATTTTTTTCCCCACATTTCAGACTTCGCGGGGGTGTCTGGGTAATACATTCTGGGGCGATTTGGGCATATCATACCTCTGCGGATTCCCACGGGTGTCCTCTTTTCGGAAATGCATGGGGTTCCCTGTTTTCCCTGGTGGCTTGGACACCCGATGCCCATATCTGTATGTTGTGCCGGTCGGCAGAGCGTCTCAAATTCCGGTCTGAAAACAGACTTGGGGTTACTTGTGTTTTAGGCTTTCCCCTTGGCGGGCAGGTAGGTGCACCCACACATGTGAGGTACCGTTTTCATCGGGACACCGGTGAGAACGCGGGACAGTAGGCCATGTGTTGTTGGGGGCGTGTTTCGATGGGAGAGCCGAGCGAAATGTGCGGAAAATGCATTTTTTTACCACATTTTGGAATTTGCGGGCGTGTCTAGGTCATAAATTCTAGTGCGCTTTGGGCATATCATACCTCTGCGGATTCCCATGGGTCTCCTCTTTTCGGAAATGCATGGAGTCCATGTTTTCCCTGGTGGCTTGGAAACCCGAGGCCCATATCTTTATGTTGTGCCGGTCGGCAGAGCGTCTCAAATTCCGGTCTGAAAACAGACTTAGGGTTACTTGTGTTTTAGGCTTTCCCCTTGGTGGCCAGGTAGGTGCACCCACACATGTGAGGTACCGTTTTCATCGGGACACCTGTGGGAAAGCGGGACAGTAGGCCATGTGATGTTGGGGGCGTGTTGCGATGGGTGAGCCGAGCGAAATGTGCGGAAAAAGCATTTTTTTCCCACATTTCAGAATTTGCGGGGGTGTCTGGGTAATAATTTCTGGGGCGATTTGCGCATATCATACCTCTGTGGATTCCCACGGGTGTCCTCTTTTCGGAAATGCATGGGGTTCCCTGTTTTCCCTGGTGGCTTGGAAACCCAAGGCCCATATCTGTTATTTGTGCCGGTCGGCAGAGCGTCTCAAATTCCGGTCTGAAAACAGACTTGGGTTTACTTGTGATTTGGGCTTTACCCTTGGCGACCAGGTAGGTGCACCCACACATGTGAGGTACCATTTTCATCGGGACACCTGCGGGAAAGCGGGACAGTAGGCCATGTGTTGTTGGGGGCGTGTTCCGATGGGTGAGCTGAGCGAAATGTGCGGAAAATGCATTTTTTTCCCCACATTTCGGACATTGTGGGGATGTCTGGGTAATAAATTCTTTGGCAATTTGGGCATATCATACCTCTGCGGATACCCACGGGTGTCCTCTTTTCGGAAATGCATGGGGTTCCCTGTTTTCCCTGGTGGCTTGGACACCCGATGCCCATATCTGTATGTTGTGCCGGTCGGCAGAGCGCCTCAAATACCGGTCTGAAAACAGACTTGGGGTTACTTGTGCTTTAGGCTTTACCATTGGCAGCCAGGTAGGTGCACCCACACATGTGAGGTACTGTTCTCTTTCGGACCCCAGTGAGAATGCAGGACGGTAGGCCATGTGTTGTTGGGGGCGTGTTTCGGTGGGTGAGCCAAGCGAAATGTGCGAAAAATGTGTTTTTTTCCCACATCCCGGACTTTGCGGTGGTGTCTGGGTAATACATTATGGGGCAATTTGGGCATATCATACCTCTGCAGATTCCCACGGGTGTCCTCTTTTCGGAAATGCATGGGGTTCCCTGTTTTCTCTGGTGGCTTGGACACCCGAGGCCCATATCTGTATGTTGTGCCGGTCGGCAGAGCGTCTCAAATTCCGGTCTGAAACCAGACTTGCGGTTACTTGTGTTTTAGGCTTTCCCGTTGGCGGCCAGGTAGATGCACCCACACATGTGAGGTACCGTTTTCATCGGGACACCTGTGGGAACGCGGGACCGTCGGCCACGTGTTGTTGGGGGCGTGTTTCCATGGGTGAGCTGAGCGAAATGTGCGGAAAATGCATTTTTTCCCCCACATTTTGGACATTGTGTGGGTGTCTGGGTAATAAATTCTGGGGCGATTTGGGCATATCATACCTCTACGGATTCCCAGGGGTGTCCTCTTTTCGGAAATGCATGGGGTTCCCTGTTTTCCCTGGTGGCTTGGACACCCGATGCCCATATCTGTATGTTGTGCTGCTCGGCAGAGCGTCTCAAATTCTGGTCTGAAAACAGACTTGGGGTTACTTGTGTTTTAGGCTTTCCCCTTGGCGGCCCGGTAGTTGCACCCACACATGTGATGTACCGTTTTCATCGGGACACCTGTGGGAAGGCGGGACCATAGGCCATGTGTTGTTGGGGGCGTGTTTCGATGGGTGTGCCGAGCAAAATGTGCGGAAAATGCATTTTTTCCCCACATTTCGGACTTCGCGGGGGTGTCTGGGTAATAAATTCTGGGGCAATTTGGGCATATCATACCTCTGCGGATTCCCACGGGTATCCTCTTTTTGGAAATGCATGGGGTTCCCTGTTCTCCCTGGTGGCGTGGACACCCGAGGCCCATATCTGTATGTTGTGCCGGTCAGCAGAGCGTCTCAAATTACGGTCTGAAAACAGACTTGGGGTTACTTGTGCTTTAGGCTTTCCCCTTAGCAGCCAGGTAGGTGCACCCACGCATGTGAGGTACCGTTCTCATCGGGACCCCTGTGAGAATGCAGGATGGCAGGCCATGTGTTTTTGGGGGCGTGTTTCGGTGGGTGAGCCGAGCGAAATGTGAGGAAAAAGCATTTTTTTCCCACATCTCAGAATTTGCGGGGGTGTCTGGGTAATAATTTCTGGGGCGATTTGCGCATATCATACCTCTGTGGATTCCCACGGGTGTCCTCTTTTTGGAAATGCATGGGGTTCCCTGTTTTCCCTGGTGGCTTGGACACCCCGAGGCCCATATCTGTATGTTGTGCTGGTCGACAGAGCGTCTCAAATTCCGGTCTGAAAACAGACTTGGGGTTACTTGTGTTTTAGGCTTTCCCCTTGGCGGCCAGGTAGATGCACCCACACATGTGAGGTACTGTTTTCATCGGGACACCTGTGGGAATGCGGGACAGTAGGCCATGTGTTGTTGGGGGCGTGTTTCAATGGGTGAGCCGAGCGAAATGTGCGGAAAAAGCATTTTTTTCCCACATTTCAGAATTTGTGGGTGTGTCTGGGTAATAATTTCTGGGGCGATTTGCGCATATCATACCTCTGGGGATTCCCACGGGTGTCTTCTTTTCGGAAATGCATGGGGTTCCCTGTTTTCCCTTGAGGCTTGGACACCCGAGGCCCATATCTGTATGTTGTGCCTGTCAGCAGAGCGTCTCAAATTACGGTCTGAAAACGGACTTGGGGTTACTTGTGCTTTAGGCTTTCCCCTTGGTAGCCAGGTAGGTGCACCCACACATGTGAGGTACCGTTCTCATCGGGAAACCTGTGAGAATGCAGGATGGTAGGCCATGTGTTGTTGGGGGCGTGTTTCGATGGGTGAGCCGAGCGAAATGTGTGGAAAATACGTTTTTTCCCCACATTCCGGACTTTGCAGGGGTGTCTGGGTAATACATTCTGGGGCAATTTGGTCATATCATACCTCTGCAGATTCCCACGGGTGTCCTCTTTTCGGAAATGCATGGGGTTCCCTGTTTTCCCTGGTGGCTTGGAAACCCGAGGCCCATATCTGTATGTTGTGCCGGTCGGCAGAGCGTCTCAAATTCCGGTCTGAAAACAGACTTGGGATTACTTGTGTTTTAGGCTTTCGTCTTGGCGGCCAGGTAGATGCACCCACACATGTGAGGTACTGTTTTCATCGGGACACCTGTGGGAATGCGGGACAGTAGGCCATGTGTTGTTGGGGGCGTGTTTCAAAGGGTGAGCCGAGCGAAAAGTGCGGAAAATGCATTTTTTTCCCCACATTTCGCATGGGTGTCTGGGTAATACATTCTGGGGCGATTTGGGCATATCATACCTCTGCGGATTCCCACGGGTGTCCTCTTTTCGGAAATGCATGGGGTTCCCTGTTTTCCCTGGTGGCTTGGACACCCGATACCCATATCTGTATGTTGTGCCGGTCGGCAGAGCGTCACAAATTCCGGTCTGAAAACAGACTTGGGGTTACTTGTGTTTTAGGCTTTCCTCTTGGCGGCCAGGTAGTTGCACCCACACATGTGAGGTACCATTTTCATCGGGACACATGTGGGAACGCGGGACAGTAGGCCATGTGTTGTTGGGTGAGTGTTTCGATGGGTGAGCTGAACGAAATGTGCAGAAAATGCATTTTTTTCCCCACATTTCGGACTTCGCGGGGGTGTCTAGGTAATAAATTCTGGGGCGATTTGGGCATATTATACCTCTGCGGATTCCCACGGGTGTCCTCTTTTTGGAAATGCATGGCGTTCCCTGTTTTCCCTGGTGGCGTGGACACCCGAGGCCCATATCTGTATGTTGTGCCTGTCAGCAGAGTGTCTCAAATTACGGTCTGAAAACAGACTTGGGGTTACTTGTGCTTTAGGCTTTCCCCTTGGCAGCCAGGTAGGTGCACCCACACATGTGAGGTACTGTTTTCATCGGGACACCTGTGGGAATGCGGGACAGTAGGGCATGTGTTGTTGGGGGCGTGTTTCAATGGGTGAGCCGAGCGAAATGTGCAGAAAAAGCATTTTTTTCCCACATTTCAGAATTTGCGGGGGTGTTTGGGTAATAATTTCTGGGGCGATTTGCGCATATCATACCTCTGTGGATTCCCACGTGTGTCCTCTTTTCGGAAATGCATGGGGTTCCCTGTTTTCCCTGGTGGCTTGGACACCCGAGGCCCATATCTCTATGTTGTGCCGGTCAGCAGAGCGTCTCAAATTACGGTCTGAAAACAGACTTGGTGTTACTTGTGTTTTAGGCTTTCCCCCTGGCGGCCAGGTAGATGCACCCACACATGTGAGGTACTGTTTTCAACGGGACACCTGTGGGAACGCGGGACAGTAGTCCATTTGTTGTTGGGGGTGTGTTTAGATGGGTGAGCCGAACAAAATGTGCGGAAAATGCATTTTTTCCCCCACATTTCAGATTTTGCGGGGGTGTCTGGGTAATAAATTCTGGGGCAATTTGGGCATTTCATACCTCTGCGGATTCCCACAGGTGTCCTCTTTTCGGAAATGCATGGGGTCCCTGTTTTCCCTGGTGGCTTGGACACCCGAGGCTAATATCTGTATGTTGTGCTCGTCGGCAGAGCGTCTCAAATTCCGGTCTGAAAACAGACTTGCGGTTACTTGTGTTTTAGGCTTTCCCCTTGGCAGCAAGGTAGGTGAACTCACACATGTGATGTACCGTTTTCATCGGGACACCTGTGGGAACGCGGGACCCTAGGCCATGTGTTGTTGGGGGCGTGTTTCGATGGGTGTGCAAAGCAAAATGTGCGGAAAATGCATTTTTTCCCCACATTTCGGATTTTGCGGGGGTGTCTGGGTAATAAATTCTGGGGAAATTTGGGCATATCATACCTCTGCGTATTCCCACGGGTGTCCTCTTTTCGGAAATGCATGGTGTCCCTGTTTTCCCTGGTAGCTTGGAAACCCGAGGCCCATATCTGTATGTTGTGCCGGTCGGCTGAGCGTCTCAAATTCCGGTCTGAAAACAAACTTGGGGTTACTTGTGTTTTAGGCTTTCCCCTTGGCGACCAGGTAGGTGCACCCACACATGTGAGGTACCGTTTTCATCGGGACACCTGTGGGAACGCGGGACAGTAGGCCATGTGTTGTTGGGGGCGTGTTCGATGGGTGAGCTGAGCGAAAAGTGCAGGAAATGCATTTTTTTCCCCACATTTTAGACTTCGCGGGGGTGTCTGGGTAATACATTCTGGGGCGATTTGGGCATATCATACCTCTGCGGATTCCCACAGGTGTCCTCTTTTCGGAAATGCATGGGGTTCCCTGTTTTCCCTGGTGGCTTGGACACCCGATGCCCATATCTGTATGTTGTGCCGGTCGGCAGAGCGTCACAAATTCCGGTCCGAAAACAGACTTGGGGTTGCTTGTGTTTTAGGCTTTCCTCTTGGTGGCCAGGTAGTTGCACCCACACATGTGAGGTACCATTTACTTCGGGACACATGTGGGAACGCAGGACAGTAGGCCATGTGTTGTTGGGTGCGTGTTTCGATGGGTGAGCTGAGCGAAATGTGCAGAAAATGCATTTTTTTCCCCACATTTCGGACTTCGCGGGGGTGTCTGGGTAATAAATTCTGGGGCGATTTGGGCATATCATACCTCTGCGGATTCCCACGGGTGTCCTCTTTTTGGAACTGCATGGCGTTCCCTGTTTTCCCTGGTGGCGTGGACACCCGAGGCCCATATCTGTATGTTGTGCCTGTCAGCAGAGTGTCTCAAATTACGGTCTGAAAACAGACTTGGGGTTACTTGTGCTTTAGGCTTTCCCCTTGGCAGCCAGGTAGGTGCACCCACACATGTGAGGTACCGTTCTCATCGGGACCCCTGTGAGAATGCAGGATGGTAGGCCATGTGTTGTTGGGGGCGTGTTTCGATGGGTGAGCCGAGCGAAATGTGCGGAAAATGCGTTTTTTCCCCACATTCCGGACTTTGTGGGGGTGTCTGGGTAATACATTCTGGGGCAATTTGGGCATATCATACCTCTGCAGATTCCCACGGGTGTCCTCTTTTCGGAAATGCATGGGGTTCCCTGTTTTCCCTGGTGGCTTGGACATCCAAGGCCCATATCTGTATGTTGTGCCGGTCGGCAGAGCGTCTCAAATTCCGGTCTGAAAACAGACTTGGGGTTACTTGTGTTTTAGGCTTTCCCCTTGGCGGCCAGGTAGATGCACCCACACATGTGAGGTACTGTTTTCATCGGGACACCTGTGGGAATGCGGGACAGTAGGCCATGTGTTGTTGGGGGCGTGTTTCAATGGGTGAGCCGAGCGAAATGTGCGAAAAAAGCATTTTTTTCCCACATTTCAGAATTTGCGGGGGTGTCTGGGTAATAATTTCTGGGGCGATTTGCGCATATCATACCTCTGTGGATTCCCACGGGTGTCCTCTTTTCGGAAATGCATGGGGTTCCCTGTTTTCCCTGGTGGCTTGGAAACCCAAAGCCCATATCTGTATTTTGTGCCGGTCGGCAGAGCGTCTCAAATTCCGGTCTGAAAACAGACTTGGGGTTACTTGTGATTTGGGCTTTCCCCTTGGTGACCAGGTAGGTGCACCCACACATGTGAGGTACCGTTTTCATCGGGACACCGGTGAGAACGCGGGACAGTAGGCCATGTGTTGTTGGGGGCGTGTTTCGATGGGTGAGCCGAGCGAAATGTGCGGAAAATGCATTTTTTTACCACATTTCGGAATTTGCGGGCGTGTCTAGGTCATAAATTCTAGTGCGATTTGGGCATATCATACCTCTGCGGATTCCCATGGGTGTCCTCTTTTCGGAAATGCATGGGGTCGATGTTTTCCCTGGTGGCTTGGAAACCCGAGGCCCATATCTGTATGTTGTGCCGGTTGGCAGAGCATCTCAAATTCCTGTCTGAAAACAGACTTGGGGTTACTTGTGCTTTAGGCTTTCCCATTGGCAGCCAGGTCGGTGCATCCACACATGTGAGGTACCGTTCTCTTTCGGACCCCAGTGAGAATGCAGGACGGTAGGCCATGTGTTGTTGGGGGCGTGTTTCGGTGGGTGAGCCAAGCGAAATGTGCGAAAAATGCGTTTTTTTCCCACATCCCGGACTTTGCGGTGGTGTCTGGGTAATACATTATGGGGCAATTTGGGCATATCATACCTCTGCAGATTCCCACGGGTGTCCTCTTTTCGGAAATGCATGGGGTTCCCTGTTTTCTCTGGTGGCTTGGACACCCGAGGCCCATATCTGTATGTTGTGCCGGTCGGCAGAGCGTCTCAAATTCCGGTCTGAAACCAGACTTGGGGTTACTTGTGTTTTAGGCTTTCCCCTTGGCGGCCAGGTAGATGCACCCACACATGTGAGGTACCGTTTTCATCGGGACACCTGTGGGAATGCGGGACAGTAGGCCACGTGTTGTTGGGGGCGTGTTTCCATGGGTGAGCTGAGCGAAATGTGCGGAAAATGCATTTTTTTCCACACATTTTGGACATTGTGGGGGTCTCTGGGTAATAAATTCTGGGGCGATTTGGGCATATCATACCTCTACGGATTCCCAGGGGTGTCCTCTTTTTGGAAATGCATGGGGTTCCCTGTTTTCCCTGGTGGCTTGGACACCCGATGCCCATATCTGTATGTTGTGCTGGTCGGCAGAGCGTCTCAAATTCTGGTCTGAAAACAGACTTGGGGTTACTTGTGTTTTAGGCTTTCCCCTTGGCGGCCAGGTAGTTGCACCCACACATGTGAGTTACCATTTTCATCGGGACACCTGTGGGAATACGGAACCGTAGGCCATGTGTTGTTGGGGGCGTGTTTCAATGGGTGTGCCGAGCAAAATGTGCGGAAAATGCATTTTTTCCCCCACATTTTTAGATTTTGCGGGGGTGTCTGGGTAATAAATTCTGGGGCAATTTGGGCATATCATACCTCTGCGGATTCCCACAGGTGTCCTCTTTTCAGAAATGCATGAGGTTCCCTGTTTTCCCTGGTGGCTTGGACACCCGAGGCTAATATCTGTATGTTGTGCTGGTCGGCAGAGCGTCTCAAATTCTGGTCTGAAAACAGACTTGCGGTTACGTGTGTTTTAGGCTTTCCTCTTGGCGGCCAGGTAGGTGAACCCACACATGTCATGTACCGTTTTCATCGGGACACCTGTGGGAACGCGGGACCGTAGGCCATGTGTTGTTGGGAGCGTGTTTCGATGGGTGTGCCAAGCAAAATGTGCGGAAAATGCATTTTTTCCCCACATTTCGGATTTCGCGGGGGTGTCTGGGTAATAAATTCTTTGGAAATTTGGGCATATCATACCTCTGCGTATTCCCACGGGTGTCCTCTTTTCGGAAATGCATGGGATCCCTGTTTTCCCTGGTAGCTTGGAAACCCGAGGCCCATATCTGTATGTTGTGCCGGTCGGCAGAGCGTCTCAAATTCCGGTCTGAAAACAGACTTGGGGTTACTTGTGTTTTAGGCTTTCCCCTTGGCGATCAGGTAGGTGCACCCACACATGTGAGGTACCGTTTTCATCGGGACACCTGTGGGAACGCGGGACAGTAGGCCATGTGTTGTTGGGGGCGTGTTCGATGGGTGAGCTGAGCGAAAAGTGCGGAAAATGCATTTTTTCCCCACATTTCAGACTTCGCGGGGGTGTCTGGGTAATACATTCTGGGGCGATTTGGGCATATCATACCTCTGCGGATTTCCACGGGTGTCCTCTTTTCGGATATGCATGGGGTTCCCTGTTTTCCCTGGTGGCTTGGACACCCGAGGCCCATATCTCTATGTTGTGCCGGTCAGCAGAGCGTCTCAAATTCCGGTCTGAAAACAGACTTGGTGTTACTTGTGTTTTAGGCTTTCCACTTGGTGGCCAGGTAGGTGCACCCACACATGTGAGGTACCGTTTTCATCGGGACACCTGTGGGAACGCGGGACAGTAGTCCATTTGTTGTTGGGGGCGTGTTTAGATGGGTGAGCCGAACAAAATGTGCGGAAAATGCATTTTTTCCCCCACATTTCAGATTTTGCGGGGATGTCTGGGTAATAAATTCTGGGGCAATTTGGGCATATCATAACTCTGCGGCTTCCCACAGGTGTCCTCTTTTCAGAAATGCATGGGGTTCCCTGTTTTCCCTAGTGGCTTGGACAACCGAGGCTAATATCTGTATGTTGTGCTGGTCGGCAGAGCGTCTCAAATTCCGGTCTGAAAACAGACTTGCGGTTACTTGTGTTTTAGGCTTTCCCCTTGGCGGCCAGGTAGGTGAACCCACACATGTGATGTACCGTTTTCATCGGGACACCTATGGGAACTCGGGCCCGTAGGCCATGTGTTGTTGGGGGCGTGTTTCGATGGGTGTGCCAAGCAAAATGTGCGGAAAATGCATTTTTTCCCCACATTTCGGATTTCGCGGGGGTGTCTGGGTAATAAATTCTGGGGCAATTTGGGCATATCATACCTCTGCGTATTCCCACGGGTGTCCTCTTTTTGGAAATGCATGGGGTCCCTGTTTTCCCTGGTAGCTTGGAAACCCGAGGCCCATATCTATATGTTGTGCCGGTCGGCAGAGCGTCTCAAATTCCGGTCTGAAAACAGACTTGGGGTTACTTGTGTTTTAGGCTTTCCCCTTGGCGACCAGGTAGGTGCACCCACACATGTGAGGTACCGTTTTCATCAGGACACCTGTGGGAACGCGGGACAGTAGGCCATGTGTTGTTGGGGGCGTGTTCGATGGGTGAGCTGAGCGAAAAGTGCGGAAAATGCATTTTTTTCCCCACATTTCAGACTTCGCGGGGGTGTCTGGGTAATACATTCTGGGGCGATTTGGGCATATCATACCTCTGCGGATTCCCACGGGTGTCCTCTTTTCGGAAATGCATGGGGTTCCCTGTTTTCCCTGGTGGCTTGGACACCCGATGCCCATATCTGTATGTTGTGCCGGTCGGCAGAGCGTCTCAAATTCCGGTCTGAAAACAGACTTGGGGTTACTTGTGTTTTAGGCTTTCCCCTTGGCGGGCAGGTAGGTGCACCCACACATGTGAGGTACCGTTTTCATCGGGACACCGGTGAGAACGCGGGACAGTAGGCCATGTGTTGTTGGGGGCGTGTTTCGATGGGAGAGCCGAGCGAAATGTGCGGAAAATGCATTTTTTTACCACATTTTGGAATTTGCGGGCGTGTCTAGGTCATAAATTCTAGTGCGCTTTGGGCATATCATACCTCTGCGGATTCCCATGGGTCTCCTCTTTTCGGAAATGCATGGAGTCCATTTTTTCCCTGGTGGCTTGGAAACCCGAGGCCCATATCTGTATGTTGTGCCGGTCGGCAGAGCGTCTCAAATTCCGGTCTGAAAACAGACTTAGGGTTACTTGTGTTTTAGGCTTTCCCCTTGGTGGCCAGGTAGGTGCACCCACACATGTGAGGTACCGTTTTCATCGGGACACCTGTGGGAAAGCGGGACAGTAGGCCATGTGATGTTGGGGGCGTGTTGCGATGGGTGAGCCGAGCGAAATGTGCGGAAAAAGCATTTTTTTCCCACATTTCAGAATTTGCGGGGGTGTCTGGGTAATAATTTCTGGGGCGATTTGCGCATATCATACCTCTGTGGATTCCCACGGGTGTCCTCTTTTCGGAAATGCATGGGGTTCCCTGTTTTCCCTGGTGGCTTGGAAACCCAAGGCCCATATCTGTATGTTGTGCCGGTCGGCAGAGCGTCTCAAATTCCGGTCTGAAAACAGACTTGGGTTTACTTGTGATTTGGGCTTTACCCTTGGCGACCAGGTAGGTGCACCCACACATGTGAGGTACCATTTTCATCGGGACACCTGTGAGAATGCAGGATGGTAGGCCATGTGTTGTTGGGGGCGTGTTTCAATGGGTGAGCCGAGCGAAAAGTGCGGAAAATGCATTTTTTTCCCCACATTTCGCATGGGTGTCTGGGTAATACATTCTGGGGCGATTTGGGCATATCATACCTCTGCGGATTCCCACAGGTGTCCTCTTTTCGGAAATGCATGGGGTTCCCTGTTTTCCCTGGTGGCTTGGACACCCGATACCCATATCTGTATGTTGTGCCGGTCGGCAGAGCGTCACAAATTCCGGTCTGAAAACAGACTTGGGGTTACTTGTGCTTTAGGCTTTCCCCTTGGCAGCCAGGTAGGTGCACCCACACATGTGAGGTACCGTTCTCATCGGGACACCTGTGAGAATGCAGGATGGTAGGCCATGTGTTGTTGGGGGCGTGTTTCGATGGGTGAGCCGAGCGAAATGTGTGGAAAATGTGTTTGTTCCCCACATTCCGGACTTTGCGGGGGTGTCTGGGTAATACATTCTGGGGCGATTTGGGCATATCATACCTCTGCAGATTCCCACGGGTGTCCTCTTTTCGGAAAAACATGGGGTTCCCTGTTTTCCCTGGTGGCTTGGAAACCCGAGGCCCATATCTGTATGTTGTGCCGGTCGGCAGAGCGTCTCAAATTCCGGTCTGAAAACAGACTTGAGATTACTTGTGTTTTAGGCTTTCGTCTTGGCGGCCAGGTAGATGCACCCACACATGTGAGGTACTGTTTTCATCGGGACACCTGTGGGAATGCGGGACAGTAGGCCATGTGTTGTTGGGGGCGTGTTTCAATGGGTGAGCCGAGCGAAAAGTGCGGAAAATGCATTTTTTTCCCCACATTTCGCATGGGTGTCTGGGTAATACATTCTGGGGCGATTTGGGCATATCATACCTCTGCGGATTCCCACGGGTGTCCTCTTTTCGGAAATGCATGGGGTTCCCTGTTTTCCCTGGTGGCTTGGACACCCGATACCCATATCTGTATGTTGTGCCGGTCGGCAGAGCGTCACAAATTCCGGTCTGAAAACAGACTTGGGGTTACTTGTGTTTTAGGCTTTCCTCTTGGCGGCCAGGTAGTTGCACCCACACATGTGAGGTACCATTTTCATCGGGACACATGTGGGAACGCGGGACAGTAGGCCATGTGTTGTTGGGTGCGTGTTTCGATGGGTGAGCTGAACGAAATGTGCAGAAAATGCATTTTTTTCCCCACATTTCGGACTTCGCGGGGGTGTCTGGGTAATAAATTCTAGGGCGATTTGGGCATATCATACCTCTGCGGATTCCCACGGGTGTCCTCTTTTTGGAAATGCATGGCGTTCCCTGTTTTCCCTGGTGGCGTGGACACCCGAGGCCCATATCTGTATGTTGTGCCTGTCAGCAGAGTGTCTCAAATTACGGTCTGAAAACAGACTTGGGGTTACTTGTGCTTTAGGCTTTCCCCTTGGCAGCCAGGTAGGTGCACCCACACATGTGAGGTACCGTTCTCATCGGGACACCTGTGAGAATGCAGGATGGTAGGCCATGTGTTGTTGGGGGCGTGTTTCGATGGGTGAGCCGAGCGAAATGTGTGGAAAATGTGTTTGTTCCCCACATTCCGGACTTTGCGGGGGTGTCTGGGTAATACATTCTGGGGCGATTTGGGCATATCATACCTCTGCAGATTCCCACGGGTGTCCTCTTTTCGGAAAAACATGGGGTTCCCTGTTTTCCCTGGTGGCTTGGACACCCGAGGCCCATATCTGTATGTTGTGCCGGTTGGCAGAGCGTCTCAAATTCCGGTCTGAAAACAGACTTGGGGTTACTTGCGTTTTAGGCTTTCCCCTTGGCGGCCAGGTAGATGCACCCACACATGTGAGGTACTGTTTTCATCGGGACACCTGTGGGAATGCGGGACAGTAGGGCATGTGTTGTTGGGGGCGTGTTTCAATGGGTGAGCCGAGCGAAATGTGCGGAAAAAGCATTTTTTTCCCACATTTCAGAATTTGCGGGGGTGTCTGGGTAATATTTTCTGGGGCGATTTGCGCATATCATACCTCTGCAGATTCCCACGGGTGTTCTCTTTTCGGAAATGCATGGTGTTCCCTGTTTTCCCTGGTGGCTTGGAAACCCAAGGCCCTTATCTGTATGTTGTGCCAGTCGGCAGAGCGTCTCAAATTCTGGTCTGAAAACAGACTTGGGGTTACTTGTGATTTGGGCTTTCCCCTTGGCGACCAGGTAGGTGCACCCACACATGTGAGGTACTGTTTTCATCGGGACATCTGTGGGAAAGCGGGACAGTAGGCCATGTGTTGTTGGGGGCGTGTTTCGATGGGTGAGCTGAGCGAAATGTGCGGAAAATGCATTTTTTCCCCACATTTCGGATATTGTGGGGGTGTCTGGGTAATAAATTCTTTGGCGATTTGGGCATATCATACCTCTGCGGATTCCCACAGGTCTCCTCTTTTCGGAAATGCATGGGGTTCCCTGTTTTCCCTGGTGGCTTGGACACCCCATGCCCATATCTGTATGTTGTGCCGGTCGACAGAGCGTCTCAAATTCCGGCCTGAAAACAGACTTGGGGTTACATGTGTTTTAGGCTTTCCCCTTGGCGGCCCGGTAGTTGCACCCACACATGTGATGTACTGTTTTCATTGGGACACCTGTGGGAACGCGGGACCGTAGGCCATGTATTGTTGGGGGCGTGTTTCAATGGGTGAGCCGAGCGAAATGTGCGGAAAAAGCATTTTTTTCCCACATTTCAGAATTTGCGGGGGTGTCTGGGTAATATTTTCTGGGGCGATTTGCGCATATCATACCTCTGCAGATTCCCACGGGTGTCCTCTTTTCGGAAATGCATGGTGTTCCCTGTTTTCCCTGGTGGCTTGGAAACCCAAGGCCCTTATCTGTATGTTGTGCCAGTCGGCAGAGCGTCTCAAATTCCGGTCTGAAAACAGACTTGGGGTTACTTGTGATTTGGGCTTTCCCCTTGGCGACCAGGTAGGTGCACCCACACATGTGAGGTACCGTTTTCATCGGGACATCTGTGGGAAAGCGGGACAGTAGGCCATGTGTTGTTGGGGGCGTGTTTCGATGGGTGAGCTGAGCGAAATGTGCGGAAAATGCATTTTTTCCCCACATTTCGGATATTGTGGGGGTGTCTGGGTAATACATTTTTTGGCGATTTGGGCATATCATACCTCTGCGGATTCCCACGGGTGTCCTCTTTTCGGAAATGCATGGGGTTCCCTGTTTTCCCTGGTGGCTTGGACACCCCATGCCCATATCTGTATGTTGTGCCGGTCGGCAGAGCGTCTCAAATTCCGGCCTGAAAACAGACTTGGGGTTACTTGTGTTTTAAGCTTTCCCCTAGGCGGCCCGGTAGTTGCACCCACACATGTGATGTACCGTTTTCATCGGGACACCTGTGGGAACGCGGGACCGTAGGCCATGTGTTGTTGGGGGCGTGTTTTGATGTGTGTGTCGAGCAAAATGTGCGGAAAATGCATTTTTTCCCCACATTTCGGACTTCGCGGGGGTGTCTGGGTAATAAATTCTGGGGCAATTTGGGCATATCATACCTCTGTGGATTCCCACGGGTGTCCTCTTTTTGGAAATGTATGGGGTTCCCTGTTCTCCCTGGTGGCGTGGACACCCGAGGCCCATATCTGTATGTTGTGCCGGTCAGCAGAGCGTCTCAAATTACGGTCTGAAAACAGACTTGGTGTTACTTGTGTTTTAGGCTTTCCCCTTAGCAGCCAGGTAGGTGCACCCACGCATGTGAGGTACCGTTCTCATCGGGACCCCTGTGAGAATGCAGGATGGCAGGCCATGTGTTGTTGGGGGCGTGTTTCGGTGGGTGAGCCGAGCGAAATGTGCAGAAAAAGCATTTTTTTCCCACATTTCAGAATTTGCGGGGGTGTTTGGGTAATAATTTCTGGGGCGATTTGCGCATATCATACCTCTGTGGATTCCCACGTGTGTCCTCTTTTCGGAAATGCATGGGGTTCCCTGTTTTCCCTGGTGGCTTGGACACCCGAGGCCCATATCTCTATGTTGTGCCGGTCAGCAGAGCGTCTCAAATTCCGGTCTGAAAACAGACTTGGTGTTACTTGTGTTTTAGGCTTTCCCCTTGGCGGCCAGGTAGATGCACCCACACATGTGAGGTACCGTTTTCATCGGGACACCTGTGGGAACGCGGGACAGTAGTCCATTTGTTGTTGGGGGCGTGTTTAGATGGGTGAGCCGAACGAAATGTGCGGAAAATGCATTTTTTCCCCCACATTTCAGATTTTGCGGGGGTGTCTGGGTAATAAATTCTGGGGCAATTTGGGCATATCATACCTCTGCGGATTCCCACAGGTGTCCTCTTTTCAGAAATGCATGGGGTTCCCTGTTTTCCCTGGTGGCTTGGACACCCGAGGCTAATATCTGTATGTTGTGCTCGTCGGCAGAGCGTCTCAAATTCCGGTCTGAAAACAGACTTGCGGTTACTTGTGTTTTAGGCTTTCCCCTTGGCAGCCAGGTAGGTGAACCCACACATGTGATGTACCGTTTTCATCGGGACACCTGTGGGAACGCGGGACCCTAGGCCATGTGTTGTTGGGGGCGTGTTTCGATGGGTGTGCAAAGCAAAATGTGCGGAAAATGCATTTTTTCCCCACATTTCGGATTTCGCGGGGGTGTCTGGGTAATAAATTCTGGGGAAATTTGGGCATATCATACCTCTGCGTATTCCCACGGGTGTGCTCTTTTCGGAAATGCATGGGGTCCCTGTTTTCCCTGGTAGCTTGGAAACCCGAGGCCCATATCTGTATGTTGTGCCGGTCGGCTGAGCGTCTCAAATTCCGGTCTGAAAACAGACTTGGGGTTACTTGTGTTTTAGGCTTTCCCCTTGGCGACCAGGTAGGTGCACCCACACATGTGAGGTACCGTTTTCATCGGGACACCTGTGGGAATGCGGGACAGTAGGCCATGTGTTGTTGGGGGCGTGTTCGATGGGTGAGCTGAGCGAAAAGTGCGGAAAATGCATTTTTTCCCCACATTTTAGACTTCGCGGGGGTGTCTGGGTAATACATTCTGGGGCGATTTGGGCATATCATACCTCTGCGGATTCCCACAGGTGTCCTCTTTTCGGAAATGCATGGGGTTCCCTGTTTTCCCTGGTGGCTTGGACACCCGATGCCCATATCTGTATGTTGTGCCGGTCGGCAGAGCGTCACAAATTCCGGTCTGAAAACAGACTTGGGGTTGCTTGTGTTTTAGGCTTTCCTCTTGGCGGCCAGGTAGTTGCACCCACACATGTGAGGTACCATTTACTTCGGGACACATGTGGGAATGCAGGACAGTAGGCCATGTGTTGTTGGGTGCGTGTTTCGATAGGTGAGCTGAGCGAAATGTGCAGAAAATGCATTTTTTTCCCCACATTTCGGACTTCGCGGGGGTGTCTGGGTAATAAATTCTGGGGCGATTTGGGCATATCATACCTCTGCGGATTCCCACGGGTGTCCTCTTTTTGGAACTGCATGGCGTTCCCTGTTTTCCCTGGTGGCGTGGACACCCGAGGCCCATATCTGTATGTTGTGCCTGTCAGCAGAGCGTCTCAAATTACGGTCTGAAAACAGACTTGGGGTTACTTGTGCTTTAGGCTTTCCCCTTGGCAGCCAGGTAGGTGCACCCACACATGTGAGGTACCGTTCTCATCGGGACCCCTGTGAGAATGCAGGATGGTAGGCCATGTGTTGTTGGGGGCGTGTTTCGATGGGTGAGCCGAGCGAAATGTGCGGAAAATGCGTTTTTTCCCCACATTCCGGACTTTGTGGGGGTGTCTGGGTAATACATTCTGGGGCAATTTGGGCATATCATACCTGTGCAGATTCCTACGTGTGTCCTCTTTTCAGAAATGCATGGGGTTCCTGTTTTCCCTGGTGGCTTGGACATCCGAGGCCCATATCTGTATGTTGTGCCGGTCGGCAGAGCGTCTCAAATTCCGGTCTGAAAACAGACTTGAGGTTACTTGTGTTTTAGGCTTTCCCCTTGGCGGCCAGGTAGATGCACCCACACATGTGAGGTACTGTTTTCATCGGGACACCTGTGGGAATGCGGGACAGTAGGCCATGTGTTGTTGGGGGCGTGTTTCAATGGGTGAGCCGAGCGAAATGTGCGAAAAAAGCATTTTTTTCCCACATTTCAGAATTTGCGGGGGTGTCTGGGTAATCATTTCTGGGGCGATTTGCGCATATCATACCTCTGTGGATTCCCACGGGTGTCCTCTTTTCGGAAATGCATGGGGTTCCCTGTTTTCCCTGGTGGCTTGGAAACCCAAAGCCCATATCTGTATTTTGTGCCGGTCGGCAGAGCGTCTCAAATTCCGGTCTGAAAACAGACTTGGGGTTACTTGTGATTTGGGCTTTCCCCTTGGTGACCAGGTAGATGCACCCACACATGTGAGGTACTGTTTTCATCGGGACACCTGTGGGAATGCGGGACAGTAGGCCATGTGTTGTTGGGGGCGTGTTTCAATGGGTGAGCCGAGCGAAATGTGCGAAAAAAGCATTTTTTTCCCACATTTCAGAATTTGCGGGGGTGTCTGGGTAATAATTTCTGGGGCGATTTGCGCATATCATACCTCTGCAGATTCCCACGGGTGTCCTCTTTTTGGAAATGCATGGTGTTCCCTGTTTTCCCTGGTGGCTTGGAAACCCAAGGCCCTTATCTGTATGTTGTGCCAGTCGGCAGAGCGTCTCAAATTCCGGTCTGAAAACAGACTTGGGGTTACTTGTGATTTGGGCTTTCCCCTTGGCGACCAGGTAGGTGCACCCACACATGTGAGGTACCGTTTTCATCGGGACATCTGTGGGAAAGCGGGACAGTAGGCCATGTGTTGTTGGGGGCGTGTTTCGATGGGTGAGCTGAGCGAAATGTGCGGAAAATGCATTTTTTCCCCACATTTCGGATATTGTGGGGGTGTCTGGGTAATACATTTTTTGGCGATTTGGGCATATCATACCTCTGCGGATTCCCACGGGTGTCCTCTTTTCGGAAATGCATGGGGTTCCCTGTTTTCCCTGGTGGCTTGGACACCCCATGCCCATATCTGTATGTTGTGCCGGTCGGCAGAGCGTCTCAAATTCCGGCCTGAAAACAGACTTGGGGTTACTTGTGTTTTAAGCTTTCCCCTAGGCGGCCCGGTAGTTGCACCCACACATGTGATGTACCGTTTTCATCGGGACACCTGTGGGAACGCGGGACCGTAGTCCATTTGTTGTTGGGGGCGTGTTTAGATGGGTGAGCCGAACAAAATGTGCGGAAAATGCATTTTTTCCCCCACATTTCAGATTTTGCGGGGGTGTCTGGGTAATAAATTCTGGGGCAATTTGGGCATATCATACCTCTGCGGATTCCCACAGGTGTCCTCTTTTCAGAAATGCATGGGGTTCCCTGTTTTCCCTGGTGGCTTGGACACCCGAGGCTAATATCTGTATGTTGTGCTCGTCGGCAGAGCGTCTCAAATTCCGGTCTGAAAACAGACTTGCGGTTACTTGTGTTTTAGGCTTTCCCCTTGGCAGCCAGGTAGGTGAACCCACACATGTGATGTACCGTTTTCATCGGGACACCTGTGGGAACGCGGGACTCTAGGCCATGTGTTGTTGGGGGCGTGTTTCGATGGGTGTGCAAAGCAAAATGTGCGGAAAATGCATTTTTTCCCCACATTTCGGATTTCGCGGGGGTGTCTGGGTAATAAATTCTGGGGAAATTTGGGCATATCATACCTCTGCGTATTCCCACGGGTGTCCTCTTTTCGGAAATGCATGGGGTCCCTGTTTTCCCTGGTAGCTTGGAAACCCGAGGCCCATATCTGTATGTTGTGCTGGTCGGCTGAGCGTCTCAAATTCCGGTCTGAAAACAGACTTGGGGTTACTTGTGTTTTAGGCTTTCCCCTTGGCGACCAGGTAGGTGCACCCACACATGTGAGGTACCGTTTTCATCGGGACACCTGTGGGAATGCGGGACAGTAGGCCATGTGTTGTTGGGGGCGTGTTCGATGGGTGAGCTGAGCGAAAAGTGCGGAAAATGCATTTTTTTCCCCACATTTTAGACTTCGCGGGGGTGTCTGGGTAATACATTCTGGGGCGATTTGGGCATATCATACCTCTGCGGATTCCCACAGGTGTCCTCTTTTTGGAAATGCATGGGGTTCCCTGTTTTCCCTGGTGGCTTGGACACCCGATGCCCATATCTGTATGTTGTGCCGGTCGGCAGAGCGTCACAAATTCCGGTCTGAAAACAGACTTGGGGTTGCTTGTGTTTTAGGCTTTCCTCTTGGCGGCCAGGTAGTTGCACCCACACATGTGAGGTACCATTTACTTCGGGACACATGTGGGAACGCAGGACAGTAGGCCATGTGTTGTTGGGTGCGTGTTTCGATGGGTGAGCTGAGCGAAATGTGCAGAAAATGCATTTTTTTCCCCACATTTCGGACTTCGCGGGGGTGTCTGGGTAATAAATTCTGGGGCGATTTGGGCATATCATACCTCTGCGGATTCCCACGGGTGTCCTCTTTTTGGAACTGCATGGCGTTCCCTGTTTTCCCTGGTGGCGTGGACACCCGAGGCCCATATCTGTATGTTGTGCCTGTCAGCAGAGCGTCTCAAATTACGGTCTGAAAACAGACTTGGGGTTACTTGTGCTTTAGGCTTTCCCCTTGGCAGCCAGGTAGGTGCACCCACACATGTGAGGTACCGTTCTCATCGGGACCCCTGTGAGAATGCAGGATGGTAGGCCATGTGTTGTTGGGGGCGTGTTTCGATGGGTGAGCCGAGCGAAATGTGCGGAAAATGCGTTTTTTCCCCACATTCCGGACTTTGTGGGGGTGTCTGGGTAATACATTCTGGGGCAATTTGGGCATATCATACCTCTGCAGATTCCCACGGGTGTCCTCTTTTCGGAAATGCATGGGGTTCCCTGTTTTCCCTGGTGGCTTGGACATCCGAGGCCCATATCTGTATGTTGTGCCGGTCGGCAGAGCGTCTCAAATTCCGGTCTGAAAACAGACTTGGGGTTACTTGTGTTTTAGGCTTTCCCCTTGGCAGCCAGGTAGATGCACCCACACATGTGAGGTACTGTTTTCATCGGGACACCTGTGGGAATGCGGGACAGTAGGCCATGTGTTGTTGGGGGCGTGTTTCAATGGGTGAGCCGAGCGAAATGTGCAAAAAAAGCATTTTTTTCCCACATTTCAGAATTTGCGGGGGTGTCTGGTTAATAATTTCTGGGGCGATTTGCGCATATCATACCTCTGTGGATTCCCACGGATGTCCTCTTTTCGGAAATGCATGGGGTTCCCTGTTTTCCCTGGTGGCTTGGAAACCCAAAGCCCATATCTGTATTTTGTGCCGGTCGGCAGAGCGTCTCAAATTCCGGTCTGAAAACAGACTTGGGGTTACTTGTGATTTGGGCTTTCCCCTTGGCGGCCAGGTAGGTGCACCCACACATGTGAGGTACTGTTTTCATCGGGACACCTGTGGGAATGCGGGACAGTAGGCCATGTTTTGATGGGGGCGTGTTTCAATGGGTGAGACGAGCGAAATGTGCGGAAAAAGCATTTTTTTACCACATTTCAGAATTTGTGGGGGTGTCTGTGTAATAATTTCTGGGGCGATTTGCACATATCATACCTCTGTGGATTCCCACGGGTGTCCTCTTTTCGGAAATGCATGGGGTTTCCTGTTTTCCCTGGTGGCTTGGACATCCGAGGCCCATATCTCTATGTTGTGCTGGTCGGCAGAGCGTCTCAAATTCAGGTCTGAAAACAGACTTGGTGTTACTTGTGTTTTAGGCTTTCCCCTTGGCGGCCAGGTAGGTGCACCCACACATGTGAGGTACCGTTTTCATCGGGACACCTGTGGGAACGCGGGACTGTAGGCCATGTGTTGCTGGGAGCGTGTTTCGATGGGTGAGCCGAGCGAAATGTATAGAAAATGCGTTTTTTTCCACACATTTCAGACTTTGCGGGGGTGTCTGGATAATAAATCCTGGGGCGATTTGGGCATATCATACCTCTGTGGATTCCCACGGGTATCCTCTTTTCAGAAATGCATGGGGATCCCTGTTTTCCCTGGTGGCTTGGACACCCGAGGCCCATATCTGTATGTTGTGCCAGTTGGCAGAGCGTCTCAAATTCCGGTCTGAAAACAGACTTGGGGTTACTTGTGTTTTAGGCTTTCCCCTTGGCGGCCAGGTAGGTGCACCCACACATGTGAGGTACCGTTTTCATCGGGACACCGGTGAGAACGCAGGACAGTAGGCCATGTGGTGTTGGGGGCGTGTTTCGATGGGTGAGCTGAGCGAAATGTGCGGAAAATGCATTTTTTTACCACATTTCAGATTTTGCGGGGGTGTCTGGGTAATAAATTCTGGGGCAATTTGGGAATATCAGACCTCTGCGGATTCCCACAGGTCTCCTCTTTTCAGAAATGCATGGGGTTCCCTGTTTTCCCTGGTGGCTTGGACACCCGAAGCCCATATCTGTATGTTGTGCTGGTCGGCAAAGCGTCTCAAATTCCGGTCTGAAAACAGACTTGGGGTTACTTGTGTTTTAGGGTTTCCCCCTGGCGGCCAGGTAGATGCACCCACACATGTGAGGTACTGTTTTCATCGGGACACCTGTGGGAATGCAGGACAGTAGGCCATGTTTTGTTCGGGACGTGTTTCGATGGGTGAGGCAAACGAAATGTGCGGAAAATGCATTTTTTTCTCACATTTCGGAATTTGCAGGGGTGTCTGGGTAATAAATCCTGGGGCGATTTGGGCATATCATACCTCTGCAGATTCCCTCAGGTGTACTCTTTTCGGAAATGCATGGGGTTCCCTGTTTTCCCTGGTGGCTTGGACACCCAAGGCCCATATCTGTATGTTGGGCCATTCGGCAGAGCGTCTCAAATTCCGGTCTGAAAACAGACTTGGGGTTACTTGTGCTTTAGGCTTCCCCCTTGGCAGCCAGGTAGGTGCACCCACACATGTGAGTTACCGTTCTCATCGGGACCCCTGTGAGAATGCAGGACGGTAGGTAGGCCATGTGTTGTTGGGGGCGTGTTTCAATGGGTGAGCCGAGCGAAATGTGCGGAAAATGCATTTTTTTCCCACATTCCGGACTTTCCGGTGGTGTCTGGGTAATATATTCTGGGGCAATTTGGACATATCATACCTCTGCAGATTCGCACGGGTGTCCTCTTTTTGGAAATGCATGGGGTTCCCTGTTTTCCCTGGTGGCTTGGACACCCGAGGCCCATATCTGTATGTTGTGCCGGTCGGCAGAGCATCTCAAATTCCGGTCTGAAAACAGACTTGGGGTTACTTGTGTTTTAGGCTTTCCCCCTGGCGGCCAGGTAGATGCACCCACACATGTGAGGTACTGTTTTCATCGGGACACCTGTGGGAACGCGGGACAGTAGCCCGTGTGTTGTTGGGGGCGTGTTTCAATGGGTGAGCTGAGCGAAATGTGCGGAAAAAGCATCTTTTTCCCACATTTCAGAATTTGCGGGGGTGTCTGGGTAATAATTTCTGGGGCGATTTGCGTATATCATACCTATGTGGATTCCCACGGGTGTCCTCTTTTCGGAAATGCATGGGGTTCGGTTCCCTGTTTTCCCTGGTTGTTTGGACACCCGAGCCCCATATCTCTATGTTGTGCCGGTCGGCAGAGCGTCTCAAATTCCGGTCTGAAAACAGACATGGTGTTACTTGTGTTTTAGGCTTTCCCCTTGGCGACCAGGTAGGTGCACCCACACATGTGAGGTACCGTTTTCATCGGGACACCTGTGGGAACGTGGGATGGTAGGCCATGTGTTGTTGGGGGCGTGTTTCGATGGGTGAGCCGAGCGAAATGTGCAGAAAATGCATTTTTTCCCCCACATTTCGGACTTTGTGCGGGTGTCTGGGTCATAAATTCTAGGGCGATTTGGGCATATCATACCTCTGCGGATTCCCACGGGTGTCCTCTTTTCGGAAATGCATGGGGTTACCTGTTTTCCCTGGTGGCTTGGACACCCGATGCCCATATCTGTATGTTGTGCCGGTCGGCAGAGCGTCTCAAATTCCGGTCTGAAAACAGACTTGGGGTTACTTGTGTTTTAGGCTTTCCCCTTGGCGGCCAGGTAGTTGCACCCACACATGTGGGGTACTGTTTTCATCGGGACACCTGTGGAAACGCGGGACTGTAGGCCATGTGTTGCTGGGAGCGTGTTTCGATGGGTGAGCCGAGCGAAATGTATAGAAAATGCGTTTTTTTTCCACACATTTCGGACTTTAGCGGGGTGTCTGTATAATAAATCCTGGGGCGATTTGGGCATATCATACCTCTGTGGATTCCCATGGGTATCCCCTTTTTGGAAATGCATGGGATTCCCTGTTTTCCCTGGTGGCGTGGACACCAAAGGCCCATATCTGTATGTTGTGCCGGTCTGCAGAGCGTCTCAAATTACGGTCTGAAAACAGACTTGGGGTTACTTGGGCTTTAGGCTTTCCCATTGGCAGCCAGGTAGGTGCACCCACACATGTGAGGTACCGTTCTCTTTCGGACCCCTGTGAGAATGCAGGACGGTAGTCCATGTGTTGTTGGGGGCGTGTTTCGGTGGGTGAGCCGAGCGAAATGTTTGAAAAATGCGTTTTTTTCCCACATTCCGGACTTTGCTGTGGTGTCTGGGTAATACATCATGGGGCAATTTGGGCATATCATACCTCTGCAGATTCCCATGGGTGTCCTCTTTTCCAAAATGCATGGGGTTCCCTGTTTTCTCTGGTGGCTTGGACACCCGAGGCCCATATCTGTATGTTGTGCCGGTCGGCAGAGCGTCTCAAATTCCGGTCTGAAAACAGACTTGGGGTTACTTGTGTTTTAGGCTTTCCCCTTGGCGACCAGGTAGGTGCACCCACACATGTGAGGTACCGTTTTCATCGGGGCACCTTTGGGAACACGGGACAGTGGGCCATGTGTTGTTGGGGCGTGTTTCGATGGGTGAGCCGAACGAAATGTGAGGAAAATGCATTTTTTCCCCACATTTCGGACTTCGCGGGGATGTCTGGGTAATAAATTCTGGGGCGATTTGGGCATATCATACCTCTGCGGATTCCCACGGGTGTCCTCTTTTTGGAAATGCATGGGGTTCCCTGTTTTCCTGGTGGCGTGGACACCAAAGGCCCATATCTGTATGTTGTGCCGGTCAGCAGAGCGCCTCAAATTACGGTCTGAAAACAGACTTGGGGCTACTTGTGCTTAAGGCTTTCCCATTGGCAGCCAGGTAGGTGCACCCACACATGTGAGGTACCGTTCTCATCGGGACCCCTGTGAGAATGCAGGACAGTAGGGTTGTTGGGGGCGTGTTTCGGTGGGTGAGCCGAGCGATATGTGCGAAAAATGCATTTTTTTCCCACATTCCGGACTTTGCGGTGGTGTCTGAGTAATACATTATGGGGCAATTTGGGCATATCATACCTCTGCAGACTCCCACGGGTGTCCTCTTTTCGGAAATGAATGGGGTTCCCTGTTTTCTCTGGTGGCTTGGACACCCGAGGCCCATATCTGTTTTTGTGCCGGTCGGCAGAGCGTCTCAAATTCCGGTCTGAAAACAGACTTGTGGTTAATTGTGTTTTAGGCTTTCCCCTTGGTGGCCAGGTAGATGCACCTACACATGTGAGGTACCGTTTTCATCGGGACACCTTTGGAAACGCAGGATGGTAGGCCATGTGTTGTTGGGGGCGTGCTTCGATGGGTGAGCTGAGCGAAATGTGCGGAAAATGCATTTTTTTCCCACAGTTCGGACTTTACGGGGGTGTCTGGGTCATAAATTCTAGGGGATTTTTTGGGCATATCATACCTCTGCGGATTCCCACAGGTGTCCTCTTTTCGGAAATGCATGGGGTCCCTGTTTTCCCTGGTGGCTTGGAAACCCGAGGCTCATATCTGTATGTTGTGCCGGTCGGAAGAGCGTCTCAAATTCCGGTCTGAAAACAGACTTGGGGTTATTGTGTTTTAGGCTTTCCCCTTGGCGACCAGGTAGGTGCACCCACACATGTGAGGTACTGTTTTCATCGGGACACCTTTGGGAACACGGGATGGTAGGCCATGTGCTGTTGGGGGCGTGTTTCGATGGGTGAGCCGAGCGAAATGTATAGAAAATGCTTTTTTTTCCACACATTTCGGACTTTGCGGGGGTGTCTGCATAATAAATACTGGGGCGATTTGGGCATATCATACCTCCGTGGATTCCCACGGGTATCCTCTTTTTAGAAATGCATGGATTCCATGTTTTCCCTGGTGGCGTGGACCCCAAAGGCCCATATCTGTATGTTGTGCAGGTCAGCAAAGCGTCTCAAATTACGGTCTGAAAACAGACTTGGGGTTACTTGTGCTTTAGGCGTTCCCATTGGCAGCCAGGCAGGTGCAACCACACATGTGAGGTACCGTTCTCTTTCGGACCCCTGTGAGAATTCAGGACGGTAGGCCATGTGTTGTTGGGGGCGTGTTTTGGTGGGTGAGCCGAGCGAAATGTGTGAAAAATGCGTTTTTTTCCCACATTCCGGACTTTGCGGTGCTGTCTGGGTAATACATTATGGGGAAATTTGGGCATATCATACCTCTGCAGATTCCCATGGGTGTCCTCTTTTCGGAAATGCATGGGGTTCCCTCTTTTCTCTGGTGGCTTGGACACCCGAGGCCCATATCTGTATGTTGTGCCGGTCGGCAGAGCGTCTCAAATTCCGGTCTGAAAACAGACTTGTGGTTACTTGTGTTTTAGGCTTTCCCCTTGGCGGCCAGGTAGATGCACCTACACATGTGAGGTACTGTTTTCATTTGGACACCTGTGGGAACGCGGGACAGTGGGCCATGTGTTGTTGGGGGCGTGTTTCAATGGGTGAGACGAGCGAAATGTGCGGAAAAAGCATTTTTTTCCCACATTTCAGAATTTGTGGGGGTGTCTGGGTAATAATTTCTGGGGCAATATGCACATATCATACCTCTGTGGATTCCCACGGGTGTCCTCTTTTCGGAAATGCATGGGGTTCCCTGTTTTCTCTCGTGGCTTGGACACCCGATGCCCATATCTGTATGTTGTGCCGGTCGGCAGAGCGTCTCAAATTCCGGTCTTAAAACAGACTTGTGGTTACTTGTGTTTTAGACTTTCCCCTTGGCGGCCAGGTAGATGCACCTACACATGTGAGGTACTGTTTTCATCGGGACACCTGTGGGAATGCGGGACAGTAGGCCATGTGTTGTTGGGGGCGTGTTTCAATGGGTGAGACGAGCGAAATGTGCGGAAAAAGCATTTTTTTCCCACATTTCAGAATTTGTGGGGGTGTCTGGGTAATAATTTCTGGGGCGATTTGCACATATCATACCTCTGTGGATTCCCACGGGTGTCCTCTTTTCGGAAATGCATGGGGTTCCCTGTTTTCCCTGGTGGCTTGGACACCCGAGGCCCATATCTCTATGTTGTGCCGGTCGGCAGAGTGTCTCAAATTCCGGTCTGAAAACAGACTTGGTGTTACTTGTGTTTTAGGCTTTCCCCTTGGCGGCCAGGTAGGTGCACCCACACATGTGAGGTACCGTTTTCATCAGGACACCTTTGGAAACTCGGGATGGTAGGCCATGTGTTGTTGGGGGCGTGTTTCGATGGGTGAGCTGAGCGAAATGTTTGAAAAATGCGTTTTTTTCCCACATTCCGGACTTTGCGGTGGTGTCTGGGTAATACATCATGGGGCAATTTGGGCATATCATACCTCTGCAGATTCCCATGGGTGTCCTCTTTTCCGAAATGCATGGGGTTCCCTGTTTTCTCTGGTGGCTTGGACACCCGAGGCCCATATCTGTATGTTGTGCCGGTCGGCAGAGCGTCTCAAATTCCGGTCTGAAAACAGACTTGGGGTTACTTGTGTTTTAGGCTTTCCCCTTGGCGACCAGGTAGGTGCACCCTCACATGTGAGGTACCGTTTTCATCGGGGCACGTTTGGGAACACGGGACAGTGGGCCATGTGTTGTTGGGGGCGTGTTTCGATGGGTGAGCCGAACGAAATGTGAGGAAAATGCATTTTTTCCCCACATTTCGGACTTCGCGGGGGTGTCTGGGTAATAAATTCTGGGGCGATTTGGGCATATCATACCTCTGCGGATTCCCACGGGTGTCCTCTTTTTGGAAATGCATGGGGTTCCCTGTTTTCCCTGGTGGCGTGGACACCAAAGGCCCATATCTGTATGTTGTACCGGTCAGCAGAGCGCCTCAAATTACGGTCTGAAAACAGACTTGGGGTTACTTGTGCTTTAGGCTTTCCCATTGGCAGCCAGGTAGGTGCACCCACACATGTGAGGTACCGTTCTCATCGGGACCCCTGTGAGAATGCAGGACAGTGGGCCATGTGTTGTTGGGGGCGTGTTTCGGTGGGTGAGCCGAGCGTTATGTGCGAAAAATGCGTTTTTTCCCACATTCCGGACTTTGCGGTGGTGTGTGGGTAATACATTATGGGGCAATTTGGGCATATCATACCTCTGCAGATTCCCACGGGTGTCCTCTTTTCGGAAATGAATGGGGTTCCCTGTTTTCTCTGGTGGCTTGGACACCCGAGGCCCATATCTGTATGTTGTGCCGGTCGGCAGAGCGTCTCAAATTCCGGTCTGAAAACAGACTTGTGGTTACTTGTGTTTTAGGCTTTCCCCTTGGTGGCCAGGTAGATGAACCTACACATGTGAGGTACCGTTTTCATCGGGACACCTTTGGAAACGCGGGATGGTAGGCCATGTGTTGTTGGGGGCGTGCTTCGATGGGTGAGCTGAGCGAAATGTGCGGAAAATGCATTTTTTTCCCACAGTTCAGACTTTACGGGGGTGTCTGGGTCATAAATTCTAGGGCGATTTTTGGGCATATCATACCTCTGCGGATTCCCACAGGTGTCCTCTTTTCGGAAATGCATGGGGTCCCTGTTTTCCCTGGTGGCTTGGAAACCTGAGGCTCATATCTGTATGTTGTGCCGGTCGGCAGAGCGTCTCAAATTCCGGTCTGAAAACAGACTTGGGGTTATTGTGTTTTAGGCTTTCCCCTTGGCGACCAGGTAGGTGCACCCACACATGTGAGGTACTGTTTTCATCAGGACACCTTTGGGAACACGGGATGGTAGGCCATGTGTTGTTGGGGGCGTGTTTCGATGGGTGAGCCGAGCGAAATGTATAGAAAATGCGTTTTTTTCCACACATTTCGGACTTTGCGGGGGTGTCTGCATAATAAATACTGGGGCGATTTGGGCATATCATACCTCCGTGGATTCCCACGGGTATCCTCTTTTTAGAAATGCATGGATTCCATGTTTTCCCTGGTGGCGTGGACCCCAAAGGCCCATATCTGTATGTTGTGCAGGTCAGCAGAGCGTCTCAAATTACGGTCTGAAAACAGACTTGGGGTTACTTGTGCTTTAGGCGTTCCCATTGGCAGCCAGGCAGGTGCACCCACACATGTGAGGTACCGTTCTCTTTCGGACCCCTGTGAGAATGCATGACGGTAGGCCATGTGTTGTTGGGGGCGTGTTTCGGTGGGTAAGCCGAGCGAAATGTGTGAAAAATGCGTTTTTTTCCCACATTCCGGACTTTGCGGTGCTGTCTGGGTAATACATTATGGGGCAATTTGGGCATATCATACCTCTGCAGATTCCCATGGGTGTCCTCTTTTCGGAAATGCATGGGGTTCCCTCTTTTCTCTGGTGGCTTGGACACCCGAGGCCCATATCTGCATGTTGTGCCGGTCGGCAGAGCGTCTCAAATTCCGGTCTGAAAACAGACTTGTGGTTACTTGTGTTTTAGGCTTTCCCCTTGGCGGCCAGGTAGATGCACCTACACATGTGAGGTACTGTTTTCATTTGGACACCTGTGGGAACGCGGGACAGTGGGCCATGTGTTGTTGGGGGCGTGTTTCAATGGGTGAGACGAGCGAAATGTGCGGAAAAAGCATTTTTTTCCCACATTTCAGAATTTGTGGGGGTGTCTGGGTAATAATTTCTGGGGCAATTTGCACATATCATACCTCTGTGGATTCCCACGGGTGTCCTCTTTTCGGAAATGCATGGGGTTTCCTGTTTGCCCTGGTGTCTTGGACATCCGAGGCCCATATCTGTATGTTGTGCCGGTCGGCAGAGCGTCTCAAATTCCGGTCTGAAAACAGACTTGGTGTTACTTGTGTTTTAGGCTTTCCCCTTGACGGCCAGGTAGGTGCACCCACACATGTGAGGTACCGTTTTCATCGGGGCACCTTTGGGAACAGGAGACAGTAGGCCATGTGTTGTTGGGGGCGTGTTTCAATGGGTGAGACGAGCAAAATGTGCGGAAAAAGCATTTTTTTCCCACATTCCAGAATTTGTGGGGGTGTCTGGGTAATAATTTCTGGGGCAATTTGCACATATCATACCTCTGCAGATTCCCACGGGTGTCGTCTTTTCGGAAATCAATGGGGTTCCCTGTTTTCTCTGGTGGCTTGGACACCCGAGGCCCATATCTGTATGTTGTGCCGGTCGGCAGAGCGTCTCAAATTCCGGTCTGAAAACAGACTTGTGGTTACTTGTGTTTTAGGCTTTCCCCTTGGTGGCCAGGTAGATGCACCTACACATGTGAGGTACCGTTTTCATCGGGACACCTTTGGAAACGCGCAATGGTAGGCCATGTGTTGTTGGGGGCGTGTTTCGATGGGTGAGCCGAGCAGAATGTATAGAAAATGCGTTTCTTTCCACACATTTCGGACTTTGCGGGGGTGTCTGCATAATAAATACTGGGGCGATTTGGGCATATCATACCTCCGTGGATTCCCACGGGTATCCTCTTTTTAGAAATGCATGGATTCCATGTTTTCCCTGGTGGCGTGGACCCCAAAGGCCCATATCTGTATGTTGTGCAGGTCAGCAGAGCGTCTGAAATTACGGTCTGAAAACAGACTTGGGGTTACTTGTGCTTTAGGCGTTCCCATTGGCAGCCAGGCAGGTGCACCCACACATGTGAGGTACCGTTCTCTTTCGGACCCCTGTGAGAATGCAGGACGGTAGGCCATGTGTTGTTGGGGGCGTGTTTTGGTGGGTGAGCCGAGCGAAATGTGTGAAAAATGCGTTTTTTCCCACATTCCAGACTTTGCTGTGCTGTCTGGGTAATACATTATGGGGCAATTTGGGCATATCATACCTCTGCAGATTCCCATGGGTGTCCTCTTTTCGGAAATGCATGGGGTTCCCTCTTTTCTCTGGTGGCTTGGACACCCGAGGCCCATATCTGTATGTTGTGCCGGTCGGCAGAGCGTCTCAAATTCCGGTCTGAAAACAGACTTGTGGTTACTTGTGTTTTAGGCTTTCCCCTTGGTGGCCAGGTAGATGCACCTACACATGTGAGGTACTGTTTTCATGTGGACACCTGTGGGAACGCGGGACAGTGGGCCATGTGTTGTTGGGGGCGTGTTTCAATGGGTGAGACGAGCGAAATGTGCGGAAAAAGCATTTTCTTGCCACATTTCAGAATTTGTGGGGGTGTCTGGGTAATAATTTCTGGGGCAATTTGCACATATCATACCTCTGTGGATTCCCACGGGTGTCCTCTTTTCGGAAATGCATGGGGTTTCCTGTTTTCCCTGGTGTCTTGGACATCCGAGGCCCATATCTCTATGTTGTGCCGGTCGGCAGAGCGTCTCAAATTCCGGTCTGAAAACAGACTTGGTGTTACTTGTGTTTTAGGCTTTCCCCTTGACGGCCAGGTAGGTGCACCCACACATGTGAGGTACCGTTTTCATCGGGGCACCTTTGGGAACAGGAGACAGTAGGCCATGTGTTGTTGGGGGCGTGTTTTAATGGGTGAGCTGAGCGAAATGTGCGGAAAATGCATTTTTTTCCCACAGTTCGGACTTTACGGGGGTGTCTGGGTCATAAATTCTAGGGCGATTTTTGGGCATATCATACCTCTGCGGATTCCCACAGGTGTCCTCTTTTCGGAAATGCATGGGGTCCCTGTTTTCCCTGGTGGCTTGGAAACCCGAGGCTCATATCTGTATGTTGTGCCGGTCGGCAGAGCGTCTCAAATTCCGGTCTGAAAACAGACTTGGGGTTATTGTGTTTTAGGCTTTCCCCTTGGCGACCAGGTAGGTGCACCCACACATGTGAGGTACCGTTTTCATCGGGACACCTTTGGGAACACGGGATGGTAGGCCATGTGTTGTTGGGGGCGTGTTTCCATGGGTGAGCCGAGCGAAATGTATAGAAAATGCGTTTTTTTCCACACATTTCGGACTTTGCGGGGGTGTCTGCATAATAAATACTGGGGCGATTTGGGCATATCATACCTCCGTGGATTCCCACGGGTATCCTCTTTTTAGAAATGCATGGATTCCATGTTTTCCCTGGTGGCGTGGACCCCAAAGGCCCATATCTGTATGTTGTGCAGGTCAGCAGAGCGTCTCAAATTACGGTCTGAAAACAGACTTGGGGTTACTTGTGCTTTAGGCGTTCCCATTGGCAGCCAGGCAGGTGCACCCACACATGTGAGGTACCGTTCTCTTTCGGACCCCTGTGAGAATGCAGGACGGTAGGCCATGTGTTGTTGGGGGCGTGTTTTGGTGGGTGAGCCGAGCGAAATGTGTGAAAAATGCGTTTTTTTCCCACATTCCAGACTTTGCGGTGCTGTCTGGGTAATTCATTATGGGGCAATTTGGGCATATCATACCTCTGCAGATTCCCATGGGTGTCCTCTTATCGGAAATTCATGGGGTTCCCTCTTTTCTCTGGTGGCTTGGACACCCGAGGCCCATATCTGTATGTTGTGCCGGTCGGCAGAGCGTCTCAAATTCCGGTCTGAAAACAGACTTGTGGTTACTTGTGTTTTAGGCTTTCCCCTTGGCGGCCAGGTAGATGCACCTACACATGTGAGGTACTGTTTTCATTTGGACACCTGTGGGAACGCGGGACAGTGGGCCATGTGTTGTTGGGGGCGTGTTTCAATGGGTGAGACGAGCGAAATGTGCGGAAAAAGCATTTTTTTCCCACATTTCAGAATTTTTGGGGGTGTCTGGGTAATAATTTCTGGGGCAATTTGCACATATCATACCTCTGTGGATTCCCACGGGTGTCCTCTTTTCGGAAATGCATGGGGTTTCCTGTTTTCCCTGGTGTCTTGGACATCCGAGGCCCATATCTCTATGTTGTGCCGGTCGGCAGAGCGTCTCAAATTCCGGTCTGAAAACAGACTTGGTGTTACTTGTGTTTTAGGCTTTCCCCTTGACGGCCAGGTAGGTGCACCCACACATGTGAGGTACCGTTTTCATCGGGGCACCTTTGGGAACAGGAGACAGTAGGCCATGTGTTGTTGGGGGCGTGTTTTAATGGGTGAGCTGAGCGAAATGTGCAGAAAATGCATTTTTTCCCCCAAATTTCAGACATTGTGGGGGTGTCTGGGTAATAAATTCTGGGGCGATTTGGGCATATCATACCTCTGGACATTCCCATGGGTGTCCTCTTTTCGGAAATGCATGGGGTTCCCTGTTTTCCCTGGTGGCTTGGACACCTGATGCCCATATCTGTATGTTGTGCCGGTCGGCAGAGCGTCTCAAATTCCGGTCTGAAAACAGACTTGGGGATACTTGTGTTTTAGGCTTTCCCCTTGGCAGCCAGGTAGTTGCACCCACACATGTGAGGTACTGTTTTCATCGGGACACCTGTGGGAACGAGGGACTGTAGGCCATGTGTTGCTGGGAGCGTGTTTCGATGGGTGAGCCGAGCGAAATGTATAGAAAATGGGTTTTTTTCCACACATTTCGGATTTTTGCGGGGGTGTCTGGATAATAAATCCTCAGGCGATTTGGCCATATCATACCTCTGTGGATTCCCACGGGTATCCTCTTTTCAGAAATGCATGGGGATCCCTGTTTTTCCTGGTGGCTTGGACACCCGAGGCCCATATCTGTATGTTGTGCCAGTTGTCAGAGCGTCTCAAATTCCGGTCTGAAAACAGACGTGGGGTTACTTATGTTTTAGGCTTTCCCCTTGGCGGCCAGGTAGGAGCACCCACACTTGTGAGGTACCGTTTTCATCAGGACACCTGTGGGAACCCAGGACAGTAGGCCATGTGTTGTTGGTGACGTGTTTCGATGGGTGAGCCTAACGAAATGTGCGGAAAATGCATTTTTTCCCACATTTCGGAATTTGCAGGGTTGTCTGGGTAATAAATCCTGGGGCGATTTGGGCATATCATACCTCTGCGGATTCCCACGGGTGTCCTATTTTCGGAAATGCATGGGGTTCCCTGTTTTCCCTGGTGGCTTGGACACCCGAGGCCCATATCTGTATGTTGGGCCAGTCGGCAGAGCGTCTCAAATTCCGGTCTGAAAACAGACTTGGGGTTACTTGTGCTTTAGGCTTTCCCCTTGGCAGCCAGGTAGGTGCACCCACACATGTGAGGTACCGTTCTCATCGGGACCCCTGTGAGAATGCAGGACGGTAGGTAGGCCATGTGTTGTTGGGGGCGTGTTTCAATGGGTGAGCCGAGCGAAATGTGCGGAAAATGCGTTTTTTTCCCACATTCCGGACTTTGCAGTGGTGTCTGGGTAATATATTCTGGGGCAATTTGGGCATATCATACCTCTGCGGATTCCCACAGGTGTCCTCTTTTCGGAAAGGCATGGGGTTACCTGTTTTCCCTGGTGGCTTGGACACCCGATGCCCATATCTGTATGGTGTGCCGGTCGGCAGAGCGTCTCAAATTCCAGTCTGAAAACAGACTTGGGGTTACTTGTGTTTTAGGCTTTCCCCTTGGCGACCAGGTAGGTGCACCCACACATGTGAGGTACCGTTTTCATCGGGGCACCTTTGGGAACACGGGACAGTGGGCCATGTGTTGTTGGGGGCGTGTTTCGATGGGTGAGCCGAACGAAATGTGAGGAAAATGCATTGTTTCCACACATTTCGGATTTCGCGGGGGTGTCTGGGTAATAAATTCTGGGGCGATTTGGGCATATCATACCTCTGCGGATTCCCACGGGTGTCCTCTTTTTGGAAATGCATGGGGTTCCCTGTTTCCCCTGGTGGCGTGGACACCAAAGGCCCATATCTGTATGTTGTGCCGGTCAGCAGAGCGCCTCAAATTACGGTCTGAAAACAGACTTGGGGTTACTTGTGCTTTAGGCTTTCCCATTGGCAGCCAGGTAGGTGCACCCACACATGTGAGGTACCGTTCTCATCGGGACCCCTGTGAGAATGCAGGACAGTAGGCCATGTGTTGTTGGGGGCGTGTTTCGGTGGGTGAGCCGAGCGATATGTGCGAAAAATGCGTTTTTTCCCACATTCCGGACTTTGCGGTGGTGTGTGGGTAATACATTATGGGGCAATTTGGGCATATCATACCTCTGCGGATTCCCACGGGTGTCCTCTTTTCGGAAATGAATGGGGTTCCCTGTTTTCTCTGGTGGCTTGGACACCCGAGGCCCATATCTGTATGTTGTGCCGGTCGGCAGAGCATCTCAAATTCCGGTCTGAAAACAGACTTGTGGTTACTTGTGTTTTAGGCTTTCCCCTTGGTGGCCAGGTAGATGCACCTACACATGTGAGGTACCGTTTTCATCGGGACACCTTTGGAAACGCGGGATGGTAGGCCATGTGTTGTTGGGGGCGTGCTTCGATGGGTGAGCTGAGCGAAATGTGCGGAAAATGCATTTTTTTCCCACAGTTCAGACTTTACGGGGGTGTCTGGGTCATAAATTCTAGGGCGATTTTTGGGCATATCATACCTCTGCGGATTCCCACAGGTGTCCTCTTTTCGGAAATGCATGGGGTCCCTGTTTTCCCTGGTGGCTTGGAAACCCGAGGCTCATATCTGTATGTTGTGCCGGTCGGCACAGCGTCTCAAATTCCGGTCTGAAAACAGACTTGGGGTTATTGTGTTTTAGGCTTTCCCCTTGGTGACCAGGTAGGTGCACCCACACATGTGAGGTACCGTTTTCATCGGGACACCTTTGGGAACACGGGATGGTAGGCCATGTGTTGTTGGGGGCGTGTTTCGATGGGTGAGCCGAGCGAAATGTATTGAAAATGCGTTTTTTTCCACACATTTCGGACTTTGCGGGGGTGTCTGCATAATAAATACTGGGGCGATTTGGGCATATCATACCTCCGTGGATTCCCACGGGTATCCTCTTTTTAGAAATGCATGGATTCCATGTTTTCCCTGGTGGCGTGGACCCCAAAGGCCCATATCTGTATGTTGTGCAGGTCAGCAGAGCGTCTCAAATTACGGTCTGAAAACAGACTTGGGGTTACTTGTGCTTTAGGCGTTCCCATTGGCAGCCAGGCAGGTGCACCCGCACATGTGAGGTACCGTTCTCTTTCGGACCCCTGTAAGAATGCAGGACGGTAGGCCATGTGTTGTTGGGGGCGTGTTTCGGTGGGTGATTCGAGCGAAATGTGTGAAAAATGCGTTTTTTTCCCACATTCCGGACTTTGCGGTGCTGTCTGGGTAATACATTATGGGGCAATTTGGGCATATCATACCTCTGCAGATTCCCATGGGTGTCCTCTTTTCGGAAATGCATGGGGTTCCCTCTTTTCTCTGGTGGCTTGGACACCCGAGGCCCATATCTGTATGTTGTGCCGGTCGGCAGAGCGTCTCAAATTCCGGTCTGAAAACAGACTTGTGGTTACTTGTGTTTTAGGCTTTCCCCTTGGCGGCCAGGTAGGTGCACCCACACATGTGAGGTACTGTTTTCATTTGGACACCTGTGGGAACGCGGGACAGTGGGCCATGTGTTGTTGGGGGCGTGTTTCAATGGGTGAGACGAGCGAAATGTGCGGAAAAAGCATTTTTTTCCCACATTTCAGAATTTGTGGGGGTGTCTGGGTAGTATTTCTGGGGCAATTTGCACATATCATACCTCTGTGGATTCCCACGGGTGTCCTCTTTTCGGAAATGCATGGGGTTTCCTGTTTTCCCTGGTGTCTTGGACATCCGAGGCCCATATATGTATGTTGTGCCGGTCGGCAGAGCGTCTCAAATTCCGGTCTGAAAACAGACTTGGTGTTACTTGTGTTTTAGGCTATCCCCTTGACGGCCAGGTAGGTGCACCCACACATGTGAGGTACCGTTTTCATCGGGGCACCTTTGGGAACAGGAGACAGTAGGCCATGTGTTGTTGGGGGCGTGTTTCAATGGGTGAGACGAGCGAAATGTGCGGAAAAAGCATTTTTTTCCCACATTTCAGAATTTGTGGGGGTGTCTGGGTAATAATTTCTGGGGAAATTTGCACATATCATACCTCTGCAGATTCCCACGGGTGTCCTCTTTTCGGAAATGAATGGGGTTCCCTGTTTTCTCTGGTGGCTTGGACACCCGAGGCCCATATCTGTATGTTGTGCCGGTCGGCAGAGCGTCTCAAATTCCGGTCTGAAAACAGACTTGTGGTTACTTGTGTTTTAGGCTTTCCCCTTGGTGGCCAGGTAGATGCACCTACACATGTGAGGTACCGTTTTCATCGGGACACCTTTGGAAACGCGTGATGGTAGGCCATGTGTTGTTGGGGGCGTGCTTCGATGGGTGAGCTGAGCGAAATGTGCGGAGAATGCATTTTTTTCCCACAGTTCGGACTTTACGGGGGTGTCTGGGTCATAAATTCTAGGGTGATTTTTGGGCATATCATACCTCTGCGGATTCCCACAGGTGTCCTCTTTTCGGAAATGCATGGGGTCCCTGTTTTCCCTGGTGGCTTGGAAACCCGAGGCTCATATCTGTATGTTGTGCCGGTCGGCAGAGCGTCTCAAATTCCGGTCTGAAAACAGACTTGGGGTTATTGTGTTTTAGGCTTTCCCCTTGGCGACCAGGTAGGTGCACCCACACATGTGAGGTACCGTTTTCATCGGGACACCTTTGGGAACACGGGATGGTAGGCCATGTGTTGTTGGGGGCGTGTTTCGATGGGTGAGCCGAGCGAAATGTATAGAAAATGCGTTTTTTTCCACACATTTCGGACTTTGCGGGGGTGTCTGCATAATAAATACTGGGGCGATTTGGGCATATCATACCTCCGTGGATAACCACGGGTATCCTCTTTTTAGAAATGCATGGATTCCATGTTTTCCCTGGTGGCGTGGACCCCAAAGGGCCATATCTGTATGTTGTGCAGGTCAGCAGAGCGTCTCAAATTACGGTCTGAAAACAGACTTGGGGTTACTTGTGCTTTAGGCATTCCCATTGGCAGCCAGGCAGGTGCACCCACACATGTGAGGTACCGTTCTCTTTCGGACCCCTGTGAGAATGCAGGACGGTAGGCCATGTGTTGTTGGGGGCGTGTTTTGGTGGGTGAGCCGAGCGAAATGTGTGAAAAATGCGTTTTTTTCCCACATTCCGGACTTTGCGGTGCTGTCTGGGTAATACATTATGGGGCAATTTGGGCATATCATACCTCTGCAGATTCCCATGGGTGTCCTCTTTTCGGAAATGCATGGGGTTCCCTCTTTTATCTGGTGGCTTGGACACCCGAGGCCCATATCTGTATGTTGTGCCGGTCGGCAGAGCGTCTCAAATTCCGGTCTGAAAACAGACTTGTGGTTACTTGTGTTTTAGGCTTTCCCCTTGGCGGCCAGGTAGATGCACCTACACATGTGAGGTACTGTTTTCATTTGGACACCTGTGGGAACGCGGGACAGTGGGCCATGTGTTGTTGGGGGTGTGTTTCAATGGGTGAGACGAGCGAAATGTGCGGAAAAAGCATTTTTTTCCCACATTTCAGAATTTGTGGGGGTGTCTTGGTAATAATTTCTGGGGCAATTTGCACATATCATACCTCTGTGGATTCCCACGGGTGTCCTCTTTTCGGAAATGCAGGGGGTTTCCTGTTTTCCCTGGTATCTTGGACATCCGAGGCCCATATCTCTATGTTGTGCCGGTCGGCAGAGCGTCTCAAATTCCTGTCTGAAAACAGACTTGGTGTTACTTGTGTTTTAGGCTTTCCCCTTGACGGCCAGGTAGGTGCACCCACACATGTGAGGTACCGTTTTCATCGGGGCACCTTTGGGAACAGGAGACAGTAGGCCATGTGTTGTTGGGGGCGTGTTTTAATGGGTGAGCTGAGCAAAATGTGCGGAAAATGCATTTTTCCCCCAAATTTCAGACATTGTGGGGGTGTCTGGGTAATAAATTCTGGGGCGATTTGGGCATATCATACCTCTGCGCATTCCCATGGGAGTCCTCTTTTCGGAAATGCATGGGGTTCCCTGTTTTCCCTGGTGGCTTGGACACCTGATGCCCATATCTGTATGTTGTGCCGGTCGGCAGAGCGTCTCAAATTCCGGTCTGAAAACAGACTTGGGGTTACTTGTGTTTTAGGCTTTCCCCTTGGCGGCCAGGTAGTTGCACCCACACATGTGAGGTACTGTTTTCATCGGGACACCTGTGGGAACGCGGGCCTGTAGGCCATGTGTTGCTGGGAGCGTGTTTCGATGGGTGAGCCGAGCGAAATGTATAGAAAATACGTTTTTTTCCACACATTTCGGATTTTTGCGGGGGTGTCTGGATAATAAATCCTCAGGCGATTTGGCCATATCATACCTCTGTGGATTCCCACGGGTATCCTCTTTTCAGAAATGCATGGGGATCCCTGATTTTCCTGGTGGCTTGGACACCCGAGGCCCATATCTGTATGTTGTGCCAGTTGTCAGAGCGTCTCAAATTCCGGTCTGAAAACAGACTTGGGGTTACTTGTGTTTTAGGCTTTCCCCTTGGCGGCCAGGTAGGAGCACCCACACTTGTGAGGTACCGTTTTCATCAGGACACCTGTGGGAACGCAGGACAGTAGGCCATGTGTTGTTGGTGACGTGTTTCGATGGGTGAGCCTAACGAAATGTGCGGAAAATGCATTTTTTCCCACATTTCGGAATTTGCAGGGTTGTCTGGGTAATAAATCCTGGGGCGATTTGGGCATATCATACCTCTGCGGATTCCCAGGGGTGTCCTATTTTCGGAAATGCATGGGGTTACCTGTTTTCCTTGGTGGCTTGGACACCCGAGGCCCATATCTGTATGTTGGGCCAGTCGGCAGAGCGTCTCAAATTCCGGTCTGAAAACAGACTTGGGGTTACTTGTGCTTTAGGCTTTCCCCTTGGCAGCCAGGTAGGTGCACCCACACATGTGAGGTACCGTTCTCATCGGGACCCCTGTGAGAATGCAGGACGGTAGGTAGGCCATGTGTTGTTGGGGGCGTGTTTCAATGGGTGAGCCGAGCGAAATGTGCGGAAAATGCGTTTTTTTCCCACATTCCGGACTTTGCAGTGGTGTCTGGGTAATATATTCTGGGGCAATTTGGGCATATCATACCTCTGCGGATTCCCACAGGTGTCCTCTTTTCGGAAATGCATGGGGTTCCCTGTTTTCCCTGGTGGCTTGGACACCCGAGGCCCATATCTGTATGTTGGGCCAGTCGGCAGAGCGTCTCAAATTACGGTCTGAAAACAGACTTGGGGTTACTTGTGCTTTAGGCTTTCCCATTGGCAGCCAGGTAGGTGCACCCACACATGTGAGGTACCGTTCTCTTTCGGACCCTTGTGAGAATGCAGGACGGTAGGCCATGTGTTGTTGGGGGCGTGTTTCGGTGGGTGAGCCGAGCGAAATGTTTGAAAAATGCGTTTTTTTCCCACATTCTGGACTTTGCGGTGGTGTCTGGGTAATACATCATGGGGCAATTTGGGCATATCATACCTCTGCAGATTCCCATGGGTGTCCTCTTTTCAGAAATGCATGGGGTACCCTGTTTTCTCTGGTGGCTTGGACTCCCGAGGCCCATATCTGTATGTTGTGCCGGTCGGCAGAGCGTCTCAAATTCCGGTCTGAAAACAGACTTGGGGTTACTTGTGTTTTAGGCTTTCCCCTTGGCGACCAGGTAGGTGCACCCACACATGTGAGGTACCGTTTTCATCGGGGCACCTTTGGGAACACGGGACAGTGGGCCATGTGTTGTTGGGGGCGTGTTTCGATGGGTGAGCCGAACGAAATGTGAGGAAAATGCATTTTTTCGCCACATTTCGGACTTCGCGGGGGTGTCTGGGTAATAAATTCTGGGGCGATTTGGGCATATCATACCTCTGCGTATTCCCACAGGTGTCCTCTTTTTGGAAATGCATGGGGTTCCCTGTTTTCCCTGGTGGCGTGGACACCAAAGGCCCATATCTGTATGTTGTGCCGGTCAGCAGAGCGCCTCAAATTACGGTCTGAAAACAGACTTGGGGTTACTTGTGCTTTAGGCTTTCCCATTGGCAGCCAGGTAGGTGCACCCATACATGTGAGGTACCGTTCTCATCGGGACCCCTGTGAGAATGCAGGACAGTAGGCCATGTGTTGTTGGGTGCGTGTTTCGGTGGGTGAGCCGAGCGATATGTGCGAAAAATGCGTTTTTTTCCCACATTCCGGACTTTGCGGTGGTGTCTGGGTAATACATTATGGGGCAATTTGGGCATATCATACCTCTGCAGATTCCCACGGGTGTCCTCTTTTCGGAAATGAATGGGGTTCCCTGTTTTCTCTGGTGGCTTGGACACCCGAGGCCCATATCTGTATGTTGTGCCGGTCGGCAGAGCGTCTCAAATTCCGGTCTGAAAACAGACTTGTGGTTACTTGTGTTTTAGGCTTTCCCCTTGGTGGCCAGGTAGATGCACCTACACATGTGAGGTACCGTTTTCATCGGGACACCTTTGGAAACGCGGGATGGTAGGCCATGTGTTGTTGGGGGTTTGCTTCGATGGGTGAGCTGAGCGAAATGTGCGGAAAATGCATTTTTTTCCCACAGTTCGGACTTTACGGGGGTGTCTGGGTCATAAATTCTAGGGTGATTTTTGGGCATATCATACCTCTGCGGATTCCCACAGGTGTCCTCTTTTCGCAAATGCATGAGGTCCCTGTTTTCCCTGGTGGCTTGGAAACCAGAGGCTCATATCTGTATGTTGTGCCGGTCGGCAGAGCGTCTCAAATTCCGGTCTGAAAACAGACTTGGGTTATTGTGTTTTAGGCTTTCCCCTTGACGACCAGGTAGGTGCACCCACACATGTGAGGTACCGTTTTCATCGGGACACCTTTGGGAACACGGGATGGTAGGCCATGTGTTGTTGGGGGCGTGTTTCGATGGGTGAGCCGAGCGGAATGTATAGAAAATGCGTTTTTTTCCACACATTTCGGACTTTGCGGGGGTGTCTGCATAATAAATACTGGGGCGATTTGGGCATATCATACCTCCGTGGATTCCCACGGGTATCCTCTTTTTAGAAATGCATGGATTCCATGTTTTCCCTGGTGGCGTGGACCCCAAAGGCCCATATCTGTATGTTGTGCAGGTCAGCAGAGCGTCTCAAATTACGGTCTGAAAACAGACTTGGGGTTACTTGTGCTTTAGGCGTTCCCATTGGCAGCCAGGCAGGTGCACCCACACATGTGAGGTACCGTTCTCTTTCGGACCCCTGTGAGAATGCAGGACGGTAGGCCATGTGTTGTTGGGGGCGTGTTTCGGTGGGTGAGCCGAGCGAAATGTGTGAAAAATGCGTTTTTTCCCACATTCCGGACTTTGCGGTGCTGTCTGGGTAATACATTATGGGGCAATTTGGGCATATCATACCTCTGCAGATTCCCATGGGTGTCCTCTTTTCGGAAATGCATGGGGTTCCCTCTTTTCTCTGGTGGCTTGGACACCCGAGGCCCATATCTGTATGTTGTGCCGGTCGGCAGAGCGTCTCAAATTCCGGTCTGAAAACAGACTTGTGGTTACTTGTGTTTTAGGCTTTCCCCTTGGCGGCCAGGTAGATGCACCTACACATGTGAGGTACTGTTTTCATTTGGACACCTGTGGGAACGCGGGACAGTGGGCCATGTGTTGTTGGGGGCATGTTTCAATGGGTGAGACGAGCGAAATGTGCGGAAAAAGCATTTTTTTCCCACATTTCAGAATTTGTGGGGGTGTCTGGGTAATAATTTCTGGGGCAATTTGCACATATCATACCTCTGTGGATTCCCACGGGTGTCCTCTTTTCGGAAATGCATGGGGTTTCCTGTTTTCCCTGGTGTCTTGGACATCCGAGGCCCATATCTCTATGTTGTGCCGGTCGGCAGAGCGTCTCAAATTCCGGTCTGAAAACAGACTTGGTGTTACTTGTGTTTTAGGCTTTCCCCTTGACGGCCAGGTAGGTGCACCCACACATGTGAGGTACCGTTTTCATCGGGACACCTTTGGGAACAGGAGACAGTAGGCCATGTGTTGTTGGGGGCGTGTTTTAATGGGTGAGCTGAGCGAAATGTGCGGGAAAATGCATTTTTTCCCCCAAATTTCGGACATTGTGGGGGTGTCTGGGTAATAAAATCTGGGGCGATTCGGGCATATCATACCTCTGCGCATTCCCACGGGTGTCCTCTTTTCGGAAATGCATGGGGTTCCCTGTTTTCCCTGGTGGCTTGGACACCCGATGCCCATATCTGTAAGTTGTGCCGGTCGGCAGAGCGTCTCAAATTCCGGTCTGAAAACAGACTTGGGGTTACTTGTGTTTTAGGCTTTCCCCTTGGCGGCCAGGTAGTTGCACCCACACATGTGAGGTACTGTTTTCATCGGGACACCTGTGGGAACGCGGGACTGTAGGCCATGTGTTGCTGGGAGCGTGTTTCGATGGGTGAGCCGAGCGAAATGTATAGAAAATGCGTTTTTTCCCACACATTTCGGATTTTTGCTGGGGTGTCTGGATAATAAATCCTCAGGCGATTTGGCCATATCATACCTCTGTGGATTCCCACGGGTATCCTCTTTTCAGAAATGCATGGGGATCCCTGTTTTTCCTGGTGGCTTGGAAACCCGAGGCCCATATCTGTATGTTGTGCCAGTTGTCAGAGCGTCTCAAATTCCGGTCTGAAAACAGACTTGGGGTTACTTGTCTTTTAGGCCTTCCCCTTGGCGGCCAGGTAGGTGCACCCACACATGTGAGGTACCGTTTTCATCAGGACACCTGTGGGAACGCAGGACAGTAGGCCATGTGTTGTTAGTGACGTGTTTCGATGGGTGAGCCTAACGAAATGTGCGGAAAATGCATTTTTTCCCACATTTCGGAATTTGCAGGGTTGTCTGGGTAATAAATCCTGGGGCGATTTGGGCATATCATACCTCTGCGGATTCCCACGGGTGTCCTCTTTCGGAAATGCAAGGGGTTCCCTGTTTTCCCTGGTGGCTTGGACACCCGAGGCCCATATCTGTATGTTGGGCCAGTCGGCAGAGAGTCTCAAATTCCGGTCTGAAAACAGACTTGGGGTTACTTGTGCTTTAGGCTTTCCCCTTGGCAGCCAGGTAGGTGCACCCACACATGTGAGGTACCGTTCTCATCGGGACCCCTGTGAGAATGCAGGATGGTAGGTAGGCCATGTGTTGTTGGGGGTGTGTTTCAACGGGTGAGCCGAGCGAAATGTGCGGAAAATGCGTTTTTTTCCCACATTCCGGACTTTGCAGTGATGTCTGGGTAATATATTCTGGGGCAATTTGGGCATATCATACCTCTGCGGATTCCCACAGGTGTCCTCTTTTCGGAAATGCATGGGGTTCCCTGTTTTCCCGGGTGGCTTGGACACCCGAGGCCCATATCTGTATGTTGGGCCAGTCGGCAGAGCGTCTCAAATTCCGGTCTGAAAACAGACTTGGGGTTACTTGTGTTTTAGGCTTTCCCCTTGGCGGCCAGGTAGGTGCACCCACACATGTGAGGTACCGTTTTCATCGGGACACGAGTGGGAACGCGGGATGGTAGGCCATGTGTTGTTGGGGGCGTGTTTCAATGGGTGAGCCGAGCGAAATGTGCGGAAAATGAATTTTTTTTCCTACAGTTCGGACTTTGCGGGGGTGTCTGGGTCATAAATTCTAGGGCGATTTGGGCATATCATACCTCTGCGGATTCCCACGGGTGTCCTCTTTTCGGAAATGCATGGGGTCCCTGTTTTCCCTGGTGGCTTGGACACCCGAGGCCCATATCTGTATGTTGTGCTGGTCGGCAGAGCGTCTCAAATTCCGGTCTGAAAACAGACTTGGGGTTACTTGTGTTTTAGGCTTTCCCCTTGGCGGACAGGTAGTTGCACCCACACATGTGAGGTACCGTTTTCATCGGGACACATGTGGGAACGTGGGACAGTAGGCCATGTGTTGTTGGGGGCGTGTTTTGATGGGTGTGCCGAGCAAAATGTGTGGAAAATGCATTTTTTTCCCCACACTTCGGACTTCGCGGGGGTGTCTGGGTAATACATTCTGGGCCGATTTGGGCATATCATACCTCTGCGGATTCCCACGGGAGTCCTCTTTTCGGAAATGCATGGGGTTCCCTGTTTTCCCTGGTGGTTTGGACACCTGAGGCCCATATCTGTATGTTGTGCCGGTCAGCAGAGCGCCTCAAATTACGGTCTGAAAACAGACTTGGGGTTACTTGTGCTTTAGGCTTTCCCCTTGACGGCCAGGTATATGCACCCACACATGTGAGGTACCGTTCTTATCGGGACCCCTGTGAGAATGCAGGACGGTAGGCCATGTGTTGTTGGGACGTGTTTCGGTGGGTGAGCCGAGCGATATGTGCAAAAATGCGTTTTTTTCCCTCATTCCGGACTTTGCGGTGGTGTCTGGGTAATACATTATGGGTCAATTTGGGCATATCATACCTCTGCAGATTCCCACGGGTGTCCTCTTTTCGGAAATGCATGGGGTTCCCTGTTTTCTCTGGTGGCTTGGACACCCAAGGCCCATATCTGTATGTTGTGCCGGTCGGCAGAGCGTCTCAAATTCCGGTCTGAAAACAGACTTGTGGTTACTTGTGTTTTAGGCTTTCCCCTTGACGGCCAGGTATATGCACCTACACATGTGAGGTACTGTTTTCATCGGGACACCTGTGGGAACGCGGGACAGTAGGCCATGTGTTGTTGGGGGCGTGTTTCAATGGGTGAGACGAGCGAAATGTGCGGAAAAAGAATTTTTTTCCCACATTTCAGAATTTGTGGGGGTGTCTGGGTAATAATTTCTGGGGCGATTTGCACATATCATACCTCTGTGGATTCCCACGGGTGTCCTCTTTTCGGAAAATGCGTTTTTTTCCCACATTCCGGACTTTGCGGTGGTGTCTGGGTAATACATTATGGGTCAATTTGGGCATATCATACCTCTGCAGATTCCCACGGGTGTCCTCTTTTCGGAAATGCATGGGGTTCCCTGTTTTCTCTAGTGGCTTGGACACCCGAGGCCCATATCTGTATGTTGTGCCGGTCGGCAGAGCGTCTCAAATTCCGGTCTGAAAACAGACTTGTGGTTACTTGTGTTTTAGGCTTTCCCCTTGACGGCCAGGTAGATGCACCTACACATGTGAGGTACTGTTTTCATCGGGACACCTGTGGGAACGCGGGACAGTAGGCCATGTGTTGTTGGGGGCGTGTTTCAATGGGTGAGACGAGCGAAATGTGCGGAAAAAGCATTTTTTTCCCACATTTCAGAATTTGTGGGGGTGTCTGGGTAATAATTTCTGGGGCGATTTGCACATATCATACCTCTGTGGATTCCCACGGGTGTCCTCTTTTCGGAAATGCATGGGGTTCCCTGTTTTCCCTGGTGGCTTGTACACCCGAGGCCTATATCTCTATGTTGTGCCGGTCGGCAGAGCATCTCAAATTCCGGTCTGAAAACAGACTTGGTGTTACTTGTGTTTTAGGCTTTCCCCTTGGCGGCCAGGAAGGTGCACCCACACATGTGAGGTACCGTTTTCATCAGGACACCTGTGGGAACGCAGGACAGTAGGCCATGTGTTGTTGGGGATGTGTTTCGATGGGTGAGCCAAACGAAATGTGCGGAAAATGCATTTTTTCCCACATTTTGGAATTTGCAGGGGTGTCTGGGTAATAAATCCTGGGGCGATTTGGGCATATCATACCTCTGCGGATTCCCACGGGTGTCCTCTTTTCGGAAATGCATGGGGTTCCCTGTTTTCCCTGGTGGCTTGGACACCCGAGGCCCATATCTGTATGTTGGGCCAGTCGGCAGAGCATCTCAAATACCGGTCTGAAAACAGACTTGGGGTTACTTGTGCTTTAGGCTTTCCCCTTGGCAGCCAGGTAGGTGAACCCACACATGTGAGGTACCGTTCTCATCGGGACCCCTGTGAGAATGCAGGACGGTAGGTAGGCCATTGTGATGCTGGAAATGCATCAGAGGGACAGGGCCTCTGAATCCTTGTCCTTTACTGCTTTTTCTTGTGTGTCCTGTCGTATTTTCTGCCCAGGAGTCCATGTGGGACTCCTGGCAGTGCAGCTCTCTCTTTTCGTTTGGTGAACAGACCCATGGGATACCCTTATGGCACCCATGGGTAGGGGTACAACCCTGTACCCCCAGTGTATGTTTTTGGGCACCCGTGGGTGGCCCACAGAGCAGGGTATGGGCTGGTGGCAGCTCCATGCTGAATTTGACAGGTGCTCTGGGTGTCCTCCATTTTGGGATACCCAGGCCCTGCCATTGGGATCAGTTGATTCCTGATAGGAAACAAGATGGCCCCTGTGGCCTCTTGCCTTCTATTGCCTGTTACCTTGTTTTCCCAAAGTCCTGGGAAGCCCTGACTATGTCCCTTCCCCCTGACTGGCTGTTGGGTGGAAGTTCCATATATGGTGTTGTTGTGAAGGCCCAGCTAGACTGACTGGAGCCTTCCCAGTGACTGTATGTTGTGGGTACCTCCTGTGGGTGGGACCTGGGTGAATGGAGTGTGTGACCAATATACACTCCTTGTTGTGGTTGTCTGGTTTCTGGCATGAGAGACAAAGACTGAGACAGCCCTGCCCGAAACTGGCCTGAATGCAGTGTGTAGTGTTGAATGACTGGGTACTTGTCCCAATCCACATTCCTTGTTGTGAGTGCCTGAAAGGGAGGAGTGTGGCCTGAATGCACTGTGTGCCTGATTGGCTGACTGACTGCATGAATGCCCTTCTATATGATTGGCTGCTGAGTGTGTGCCAGCAGTGTGGATGAGAGACAGAATAGTATATCTGGGGACCTCTCACCACTGGTAATTGTTCAGAAGCGTTCTGGAGCTGAGTCTCCACTCTAAGAGTAACTGGAACTGCTGATCCTCGACGCCCAGCTGGAAGAAGAAGACTTGCTGTTGCATTTGCTTCGACCGATCCGAAGGCTGCCCGAAATCGTCGAAAACTGACGCGAGAGAGGACCTGGTAAGGCGCCCTCTTCCCATGCTCCGAGGGACCATCGAGCACCGCACCATCTTCGCCAAAGCGCCCTGGAAGTCAGACCCTCGAAAGGCTGCCGACCCGAGACGGGACCGCCGAGGAGATCGAAGTGAAGCACCCGGACATCGCCGCCGTCGAAGTCCATTGCCGTCGACCAGGGTTTGCAGGTCTGTGAAACCGCTGGAGGCCCGTCGAAGTTGCGTTGCCCAGCCGTGGGAACCACTTGACGCCGTGCTGCCGACGACCGGAGCCGCCCACTCCTTTGCCTAAGAACATTCGAATCGTAGGACTCCCTCGTCCGCATCATCGACTGCTTTATCCTGCCGGAGAAAGTCGAGGAAGACCAACGCGCCGAGGAGAAACCTGCCGGTGGGTTTCCCGCCACCCGAAGACCACAAAGACTCGAACGACTCGACGCCCTTGCTGGGCCCCCGTCTCCACAATCTTTGTAGTCCAGAACTATTGTCACCGAGGTGCCCCGCACGCCTCTTCCTTGCAGGACGCCGACGCTCCGACGCCGACGAGCACCGCTCGGACGAAGCTTCCGCCTCATCGACGCCGTTCACCCGTGTTCTCCGTCGGACGTTCGACGACCTGTGTCTCCCGCTTTAAAGGGAAGGCACTCAAGAAGGGTCGTCAATTCCCCGACGACAAACGCCGAGTTCCTCGACGGACGTTCGACGCCCCGCGTCTCCCGCTTGAAAGGGAAGGCATTCAAGAAGGGCCGTCGATTCCCTGCCTCCGAACGCCGAGTTCCTCGACGCTTCTCGACGCCTCTCGACGATCCGTGACTCCCGCTTGAAAGGGGGTCGCTCAAGAAGGATCTGTCGACGCCTCTTCGAAGAACTCGACTCCACCAGGTACATTGGGGGGGGTAAAAACATTATAGGAGGGAATAAGACTTGCAGAACAATATATGGACTGGGCTTGTGCTATATCTTTATTTTACAGGTTGCCCAGGTGGGGGGATCTCCACACAGAACTGTGTCTAGAGGTAGGGGCCAGTTTTCTGCCTATTGCTCAACCACTTATTTTCTCTCCTCTCTCTATTGCTGGTTTCACTCTATTGAGCTGTGTGACATTGTTACAGTATTGTTGATGCACTTTAATGAGATCTACTACAAAAGGGTGTTACCACTTTAGAATTGTATATATTTGCCATTATTGATTTTCCTAAGTACAAAGTGAGTTAATATGATAAGTGTACATAACCTTGAATATTGATTATATAAAGACTGTGTTCTAACCAATACAGTTTGTGGGCATTCCTTTGTGGGGGCTTGGGGACTACACTGTACTTAAGAACCAGCCTGCATCACCTCCTGAGAAGCTAGGCCTTGATTGCTCGACCATAGCTACCGAATAGAGAATCTAGGCTGGGGTCCTCTGTGCCTCCCCTCTACCATATAGAGAGCAAAAGTACAGACCACCCCCCACCGGTCCTTTACAGCTGGTGGCAGCGGTGGGATGCTTATGGTTTTAAGAATCAATGTATAACCGTGCCACTTACAAAAGATATCTGCACTTTATTAAATTAAGGTTTAGTTGTGTACAAGATAACTGCATTACAAACAATGGAGTCTATTGCAAATGGCAAATTGACTCGGATGAGCTTGGAGGCTCTCCAGAGTGCTTGTGAAGCCAGGGAGTTAGACTTTGTGGATAAGTCTAGGGCTGAGCTGATAGCTGCCCTGGTGGACTACCAGACTGATGGTGAAACTCTTGATGAGGGGGGAATGCAACCAATGAGGACTCTGCCCCTGGGGTTTCTGCTGAATCTGCTTCTGGGAATGCCACCATTCCTGCTGCCTCTGTTCCAAACCCCAGCAATTCCTTGGAGCTTGAGTTATTAAGGATGAAATTGGCCTTTGAATACTGCAAGTTGGAAATAGATGCTGAACTTAAGAAAGAGGAGTTGGCTCAACAAGTGGAGCTCAAGAATAAGGACCTTGAACTTAAGAGCCAGGACACTGAATGTCAGAGAATCCAGCTAGAGAAAGCTAGAGTGGAGACTTCAGCTAAAACCAGTGAGAGTGTCAGGTCCCCAGCCACCAAGTTTATGAAAGATTTGGTTGGTGTATTTGTGGAGGGTTCAGATATCCTCCAATGGATTGAAGCGTTTGAAATGCCTTGTGTGATTCATGATGTTGATAAAAGAGATTGGGCTAAGTGTTTGTTAAGCAGAGTGCCTCAAACTGGATATGACTGTATTCTGAAGCTGAGTGTGGAAGAAAGGGGTCAGTATGAGTGTATGAAGTCTGCTTTGATTGCCAAGTTTGGCAAGACACCTACCCAATACCTTAAAAGGTTCAGGGATTTTAAGAAAAGAGAGAATGTGTCTTGGGTTGACTGGGTGAGTGCTGCGCACATGAACATGATGGGGTGGATTGATGGAGACAAGGTTAAGACTTTTGTTGAATTGTCCCACCTCTTGTTTTTTGAGCATTTTTCTGAAGCCTGTTCACCAGAGCTGCGTCAGTATGTGGCTGACCAGAACATTTTGGACCCCTTTAAGCTGGCTAGGTTGGCTGACAAGTGGGTCTCCCACCGGGTGTCCCCTAAGGACTCCAGTGGGAAGGACAAGGACAAAGAGAAGGGGGCCTCTCAGAAAGCTGAGGAGTCCCACAAGCAGTCACGGTCGGGTAAACCTAAACCTTCCTCTCCCAAGACCCAAAAATCGAGTGGGGATAAGTCATCTGTGGGTGGGAATAAGAGTAGTGGTCCACCTGCTGCAAAGCAGGCTCCCAGTGGTTCCAGTACCGTACCCCACACTCCTGGCACTTGTTGGGACTGTGGGGCTCTGGATCACAGAAGGGGTGACTCCAAGTGTAAAGGTAAGGCACTTGGAGTACAGGCTGTCAGCCTGACCTACCCTTACCCTATGTCTGAGGTGGAGGCCACTGTCCTCCCCTTCTCTACCCGGATCACATTTGGTGCTCCGTTAGAGATTTCCTTAGTGTCCCTTGGGGCCTGGGACCAGTATGTAGAAGTACTGGCGACTATCCCACAGAACACCCGTAGGTTTTTGAGAAGTGTCCTCTTGAATGGCCAGCCTTCTACTGGTTTGAGAGACACTGGGGCAAGCATGACAGTGGTGGACAGGACCCTGCTCAAGCCAGAGGACTATGTAGGTGCTCCTCTGAGAACCACCAGGTTAGCTGGTGGGCCTCCCAAATTATCGCCTGTAGCCTTAGTCACACTCATGATTGGGACAAGACAGCAAAGCTTCCTGTCCTGGTTCAGGACAATGTCCCTGCTAACATTCTGTTAGGAAATGATCTAGTAGAGTTGGGGTTGATCTCGGATGGTCTTCCCATGACTGCTGCTGCAGTCACTAGGTCACAGGTGACACCGGGTCTGGCTGTGAGTCAGGTACCCGAGCCAAAGGCGAGGCCTAAGGCAAGAAGAAGGAAGACCAAGAAGGCCACCTCTGTGGAGGGAACACCTTCTCTTCCTGCTGTTCCGACAGCACCCATTGGGATCCATGCTCCGGACGGGCTGGGTCCAGTGGAAAACCCAAACTCAACTCCTGTGGGAGAAGAGACAGAAGACTCTCCTGTGGGAGAGGTTCTCAACCCGGAGGATCATCCCGACCTTCAATGCTTGTTAGCTGAAGGGGGACCCTCCCGGGCAGACTTCTGTAAGGGACAGAGAGAGTGCCACTCTCTCGAGGGACTGAGGAAACAGGCCCTGTCCCAGGCACAAGGAGAAGTGCCTAGGACGTTCCGGATTTATTGGGAGGGTGAGCTCCTTGTTAGTGAGCCCACTAAGCCTGAACCTGGTGCCCTCAAGAGGTTGGTGGTACCCCAGGTTTACAGGCCCTTCCTACTGCAGTTGGCACATGAGGTGCCCTTGGCTGGTCATCTTGGGACCAAGAAGACTAAGCAGAGGCACTCTGCCCATTTCTACTGGCCACGGATGGGAGTAGAGGTGGAGTCCCACTGCAGGACCTTCCCAACTTGTCAGTTGTCTGGCAAGACTGGAGGCAGTGTCATTGCCCCACTGCAGCCATTGCCAGTGGTTGGCACACCATTTGAGAGGGTGGGCATCGACATCGTCGGTCCCCTTGACCCTCCCACTTCAGGTGGACATCGGTTCATCCTGGTCTTGGTAGATCATGCCACCAGGTACCCTGAGGCAATACCCCTTCGGACTGTTACTGCCAAGGTGGTTGCCAGGGCTCTCCTGGGCATTTTCACCAGTGTTGGATTCCCCAAGGAGGTTGTCTCTGACAGAGGATCCAACTTCATGTCTAGTTACATGAAAACCATGTGGAAAGAGTGCGGGGTAACCTACAAGTTCTCCACCTCTTACCACCCCCAGACCAATGGTCTGGTTGAGAGATTTAATAAAACTCTCAAGGGCATGCTAGGGGCTTTGGAAGAACCCCTAAGGAGGAAATGGGATCTCCTCCTGCCATGCCTGCTGTTTGCTTACAGAGAGGTACCTCAAGAGGGTGTTGGTTTCAGCCCCTTTGAGTTACTCTTTGGACATCCCGCGAGGGGGCCCCTCGCCTTGATCAGAGAAGGCTTGGAAGCCACCCCTCCAGGTCCCGCCAAGCAAGTGGGGGACTATGTGTTAGGCCTCAGACGGAGGATGACACAGATGATGGGTCAGGCAACCGCAAATCTCAAGGCCAGCCAGGAGTTGAATAAGTACTGGCATGACCTTAAAGCCTCGCAAGTGGATTGGACTCCGGGACAGGAAATCCTTGTGATGGAGCCTACCAAGCCTAGAGCTTTGGCAGACAAGTGGACTGGACCCTTCAGGATCATCTCCAAGATGGGTGAAGTCAATTATCTGCTTGACATGGGAGCCTCTGGGGTAGCCCCTCAGGTATTCCATGTCAACAGGCTCAAGTATTTCCACCGGCGAGCAGAAGTCTCATGTCTCTTGTAAGCTTCAGGGCAAGAAGAGGATGAGAGTGAGCCCCTTCCTGATTTGCTGCATAGCAACCCTCAGGATGGCTCAGTGGAGGGAGTACATCTCTCTCCGGATTTGACAACAGAGCAACAGAGGGCCTGCAGGGCTTTGCTCCAACAGTATGCCTCTCTGTTTTCACTGACGCCAGGCCTTACACCGTGGTGTAGGCATGAAATTGACACTGGTGACAGTGTGCCTGTCAAAAGCAGGTGCTACCGTATGTCAGATACCGTCAAGAACCACATCCAGGCTGAGGTCGCCAAGATGTTGGATCTGGGTGTTATTGAACCCTCAACCAGTCCCTGGTCCAGTCCAGTGGTCCTTGTCCCCAAGGCAAGTTCCCAGGCGGGTACCAAGGATTGGAGGTTCTGTGTGGACTACCGAGGAGTCAATGCCGTCACCAAAACTGACGCGCACCCATTGCCCAGGGCTGATGGCCTCGTGGACACCATAGGTGCTGCCAAATTTGTGAGCACCTTTGACCTTACCTCAGGCTATTGGCAAATAGCTCTGACGGACCATGCCAAGGAAAAGACGGCCTTCTCAATACCTGAGGGACTCTACCAGTTTAGGGTCATGCCTTTTGGGTTGAAGAATGCCCCTGCCACCTTCCAGAGATTGGTCAACCATGCGCTCAGTGGGCTGGAAGCCTTTTGTGTGGCTTACTTAAACGACATTGCCGTCTACAGTTCCACCTGGGAAGAGCATTTGACACATCTGGATAAGGTGTTGCAGGCCTTGAAAAGGGCTAACCTCACTATCAAGGTCACCAAGTGCCAGATAGCTCAGGGGAAAGTTACCTATCTTGGTCATGAGGTAGGAGGGGTCAAATCCAACCTCTCTCCAGTAAAGTACAGGATGTACAGAACTGGGAGACTCCCACTACTCAAACCCAGGTGAGAGCCTTTTTGGGCCTCACTGGGTACTATCGCAATTTCATGGCAGACTATGGAACCATAGCTGCACCCCCACAGCTCTAACTTCACCCAAACACCCTAGGAAGGTTAATTGGACCGAAGACTGTCAGAGGGCCTTTGATGGCTTGAAAGAAAGTCTGTGTAGGGCACCTGTGTTGTGTGCGCCTGATTACAGCCGACCCTTTATCTTCCAGACGGATGCCTGCGACACCGGAATTGGAGCTGTCTTGTCCCAGTTAGATGACAAAGGGAGAGAACATCCTATCATATTCATCAGTAGACAACTCAAGGGTAGAGAACTTAGGTGGGCTACTGTTGAAAAGGAGTGTTTTAGCATAGTTTGGAGCCTTAGGCATTTTAGGCCCTACCTTACGGGGTCTACCTTCAAGGTCCAAACAGATCATAAGCCCCTGAAGTGGCTTATGCAAATGAAGGGTGAGAATCCAAAATTGCTCAGGTGGTCCATTAGCCTGCAAGGGCTAGACTTCACCATAGAGCACAGACCAGGGAAGAGTCACGATAATGCAGATGGCCTTTCCAGAAGGTATGTTGACCGTCTGGATGAGGGTGTCTATCCCGTGAGAGATTAGACACCCTCCACCTCAGTCTGGGGGGGGCGACTGTGATGCTGGAAATGCATCAGAGGGACAGGGCCCCTGAATCCTTGTCCTTAACTGCTTTTTATCGTGTGTCCTGTCGTATTTTCTGCCCAGGAGTCCATGTGGGACTCCTGGCAGTGCAGCTCTCTCTTTTGGTTTGGTGAACAGACCCATGGGATACCCTTATGGCACCCATGGGTAGGGGTACAACCCTGTACCCCTAGTGTATGTTTTTGGGCACCTGTGGGTGGCCCACAGAGCAGGGTATGGGCTGGTGGCAGCTCCATGCTGAATTTGACAGGTGCTCCGGGTGTCCTCCATTTTGGGATACCCAGGCCCTGCCATTGGGGTCAGTTGATTCCTGATAGGAAACAAGATGGCCCCTGTGGCCTCTTGCCTTCTATTGCTTGTTACCTTGATTTCCCAAAGTCCTGGGAAGCCCTGACTCTGTCCCTTCCCCCTGACTGGCTGTTGGGTGGAAGTTCCATATATGGTGTTGTTGTGAAGGCCCAGCCAGAGTGACTGGAGCCTTCCCAGTGACTGTATGTTGTGGGTACCTCCTCTGGGTGGGACCTGGGTGAATGGAGTGTGTGACCAATATACACTCCTTGTTGTGGTTGTCTGGTTTCTGGCATGAGAGACAAAGACTGAGACAGCCCTGCCCGAAACTGGCCTGAATGCAGTGTGTAGTGTTGAATGGCTGGGTACTTGTCCCAATCCACATTCCTTGTTGTGAGTGTCTGAAAGGGAGGAGTGTGGCCTGAATGCACTGTGTGCCTGATTGGCTGACTGACTGCATGAATGCCCTTCTATATGATTGGCTGCTGAGTGTGTGCCAGCAGTGTGGATGAGAGACAGAATAGTATATCTGGGGACCTCTCACCACTGGTAATTGTTCAGAAGCGTTCTGACGCTGAGTCTCCACTCTAAGAGTAACTGGAACTGCTGATCCTCAACGCCCAGCTGGAAGAAGAAGACTTGCTGTTGCATTTGCTTTGACCGATCCGAAGGCTGCCGAAATCGTCAAAGACTGACCCGAGAGAGGACCTGGTAAGGCGCCCTCTTCCCGTGCTCTAAGGGACCATCGAGCACCGCTCCATCTTCGCCGAAGCACCCTGGAAGTCAGACCCTCGAAAGGCTGCCGACCCGAGACGGGACCGCCGAGGAGATCGAAGTGAAGCACCCGGACATCGCCGCCGTCGAAGTCAATTTCCGTCGACCAGGGTTCGCAGGTCTGTATAACCGCTGGAGGCCCGTCGAAGTTGCGTTGCCCAGCCGTGGGAACCAGTTGACGCCGTGCCGCCGACGACCGGAGCCGCCCGCTCCTTTGCCTAAGAACATTCGAATCGAAGGACTCCCTCATCCGCATCGTCGACCGCTTTATCCTGCCGGAGAAAGTCAAGGACGACCAACGCGCCGAGGAGAAACCTGCCGGTGGGTTTCCCGCCACCCGAAGACCACAAAGACTCGAACGACTCGACACCCTTGCTGAGCCCCCGTCTCCACAATCTTTGCGGTCCAGAACTATTGTCACCGAGGTGCCCCGCACGCCTCTTCCTTGCAGGACACTGACGCTCCGCGCCGACGAGCACCGCTCGGACGAAGCTGCCGCCTCATCGATGCCGTTCACCCGTGTTCTCCGTCGGACTTCGAGGACCTGTGTCTCCCGCTTTAAAGTGCAGGCACTCAAGAAGGGTCGTCGATTCCCCGACGACGAACGCCGAGTTCCTCGACGGATGTTCGACGCCCCGTGTCTCCCGCTTGAAAGGGAAGGCATTCAAGAAGGGCCGTCGATTCCCCGCCGCCGAACGCCAAGTTCCTCGACGCTTCTCGACGCCTCTCGACGATCCGTGACTCCCGCTTGAAAGGGGGTCGATCAAGAAGGATCTGTCGACGCCTCTTCGGAGAACTCGACTCCACCAGGTACATTGGGGGGGTAAAAACATTATAGGAGGGAATACGACTTGCAGAACAATATATGGACTGGGCTTGTGCTATATCTTTATTTTACAGGTTGCCCAGGTGGGGGGATCTCCACACAGAACTGTGTCTAGTGGTAGGGGCCAGTATTCTGCCTATTGCTCAACCATCTTATTTTTTCTCCTCTCTCTATTGCTGGTTTCACTCTATTGATCTGTGTGACATTGTTACAGTATTGTTGATGCACTTTAATGATATCTAATACAAAGGGTGGTACCACTTTCGAATTGTATATATTTGCCATTATTGATTTTCCTAAGTACAAAGTGAGTTATTATGATAAGTGTACATAACCTTGAATATTGATTATATAAAGACTGTGTTCTAACCAATACAGTGTGTGGGCATTCCTTTGTGGGGGCTTGGGGACTACACTGTACTTAAGAACCAGCCTGCATCACCTCCTGAGAAGCTAGGCCTTGATTGCTCGACCATAGCTACCGAATAGAGAATCTAGGCTGGGGTCCTCTGTGCCTCCCCTCTACCATATAGAGAGCAGAAGTACAGACCACCCCCCACCGGTCCTTTACAGCCATGTGTTGTTGGGGGCGTGTTTCAATGGGTGAGCCGAGCAAAATGTGCGGAAAATGCGTTTTTTTCCCACATTCCGGACTTTGCGGTGGTGTCTGGGTAATATATTCTGGGGCAATTTGGGCATATCATACCTCTGCAGATTCCCACGGGTGTCCTCTTTTCGGAAATGCATGGGGTTCCCTGTTTTCTCTGGTGGCTTGGACACCTGAGGCCCATATCTGTATGTTGTGCCGGTCGGCAGAGTGTATCAAATTCCGGTCTGAAAACAGACTTGGTGTTACTTGTGTTTTAGGCTTTCCCCTTGGCGGCCAGATAGGTGCACCCACACATGTGAGGTATCGTTTTCATCGGGGCACCTTTGGGAACACGGGACAGTGGGCCATGTGTTGTTGGGGGCATGTTTCGATGGGTGAGCCGAACGAAATGTGCGGAAAATGCATTTTTTCCCCCACATTTCAGATTTTGCGGGGGTGTCTGGGTAATATATTCTGGGGCAATTTGGGCATATCATACCTCTGCGGATTCCCACAGGTGTCCTCTTTTCGGAAATGCATGGGGTTCCTTGTTTTCCCTGGTGGCTTGGACACCCGAGGCCCATATCTGTATGTTGTGCTGGTCGGCAGAGCGCCTCAAATTACTGTCTGAAAACAGACTTGGGGTTACTTGTGCTTTAGGCTTTCCCCTTGGCGGCCAGGTAGGTGAACCCACACATGTGATGTACCGTTCTCATCGGGACGCCTGTGAGAATGCAGGACGGTAGGCCATGTGTTGTTGGGGGCGTGTTTCGGTGGGTGAGCCGAGCGATATGTGCGAAAAATGCGTTTTTTTCCCACATTCCGGACTTTGCGGTGGTGTCTGGGTAATACATTATGGGGCAATTTGGGCATATCATACCTCTGCAGATTCCCACGGGTGTCCTCTTTTCGGAAATGCATGGGGTTCCCTGTTTTCCCTGGTGGCTTGGACACCCGAGGCCCATATCTGTATGTTGTGCCGGTCGGCAGAGCGACCCAAATTCCGGTCTGAAAACAGACTTGGGGTTACTTGTGTTTTAGGCTTTCCCCTTGGCGGCCAGGTAGATGCACCCACACATATGAGGTACTGTTTTCATAAGGACACCTGTGGGAACGCGGGACAGTAGCCCGTGTGTTGTTGGGGGCGTGTTTCAATGGGTGAGCTGAGCGAAATGTGCGGAAAAAGCATTTTTTTCTCCCACATTTCAGAATTTGCGGGGGTGTCTAGGTAATAATTTCTGGGGCGATTTGCGTATATCATACCTCTGTGGATTCCCACGGGTGTCCTCTTTTCGGAAATGGATGGGGTTCGGTTCCCTGTTTTCCCTGGTGGCTTGGACACCCGAGGCCCATATCTCTATGTTGTGCCGGTCGGCAGAGCGTCTCAAATTCCGGTCTGAAAACAGACTTGGTGTTACTTGTATTTTAGGCTTTCCCCTTGTAAAGGACCGGTGGGGGGTGGTCTGTGCTTCTGCTCTCTATATGGTAGAGGGGAGGCACAGAGGACCCCAGCCTAGATTCTCTATTTGGTAGCTATGGTCGAGCAATCAAGGCCTAGCTTCTCAGGAGGTGATGCAGGCTGGTTCTTAAGTACAGTGTAGTCCCCAATCCCCCACAAAGGAATGTCCACACACTGTATTGGTTAGAACACAGTATTTATATAATCAATATTCAAGGTTATGTACACTTATCATAATAACTCACTTTGTACTTAGGAAAATCAATAATGGCAAATATATACAATTCTAAAGTGGTACCACCCTTTGCATTAGATCTCATTAAAGTGCATCAACAATACTGTAACAATGTCACACAGTTCAATGGAGTGAAACCAGCAATAGAGAGAGGAGGGAAAATAAGGTGGTTGAGCAATAGGCAGAATACTGGCCCCTACCATTAGACACAGTTCTGTGTGGAGATCCCCCCACCTGGGCAACCTGTAAAATAAAGATATAGCACAAGCCCAGTCCATATATTGTTCTGCAAGTCTAATTCCCTCCTATAATGTTTTTACCCCCCCAATGTACCTGGTGGAGTCGAGTTCTCCGAAGAGGCGTCGACAGATCCTTCTTGAGCGACCCCCTTTCAAGCGGGAGTCACGGATCGTCGAGAAGCGTCGAGGAACTCGGCGTTCGGCGGCGGGGAATCGACGGCCCTTCTTGAATGCCTTCCCTTTCAAGCGGGAGACACGGGGCGTCGAACGTCCGTCGAGGAACTCCGCGTTCGTCGTCGGGGAATCGACGACCCTTCTTGAGTGTCTGCCCTTTAAAGTGGGAGACACAGGTCGTCGAACGTCCGACTGAGAACACGGGTGAACGGCGTCGATGAGGCAGCAGCTTCGTCCGAGCGGTGCTCGTCGGCGTCGGAGTGTCGGCGTCCTGCAAGGAAGAGACGTGCGGGGCACCTCGGTGACAATAGTTCTGGACCGCAAAGATTGTGGAGACGGGGGCCCGGCAAGGGCGTCGAGTCGTTCGAGTCTTTATGGTCTTCGGGTGGCGGGAAACCCACCGGCAGGTTTCTCCTCGGCGCGTTGGTCGTCCTCGACTTTCTCCGGCAGGATAAAGCGGTCGACGATGCGGGCGAGGGAGTCCTTCGATTCGAATGTTCTTAGGCAAGGAGCGGACGGCACCGGTCGTCGGTGGCATGGCGTCAAGTGGTTCCCACGGCTGGGCAACACAACTTCGACGGGCCTCCAGCGGTTACACAGACCTGCGAACCCTGGTCGACGCAATGGACTTCGACGGCGGTGATGTCCGGGTGCTTCACTTCGATCTCCTCGGCGGTCCCGTCTCCGGTCGGCAGCCTTTCGAGGGTCTGACTTCCAGGGCACTTCGGCGAAGATGGAGCAGTGCTCGATAGTCCCTCGGAGCATGGGAAGAGGGTGCCTTACCAGGTCCTCTCTCTGGTCAGTCTTCGACGATTTCGGCAGCCTTCGGATCGGTCGAAGCAAATGCAGCAGCAAGTCTTCTTCTTCCAGCTGGACGTCGAGTATCAGCAGTTCCAGTTACTCTTAGAGTGGAGACTCAGCTCCAGAACGCTTCTGAACAATTACCAGTGGTGAGAGGTCCCCAGATATACTATTCTGTCTCTCATACACACTGCTGGCACACACTCAGCAGCCAATCATACAGAAGGGCATTCATGCAGTCAGTCAGCCAATCAGGCACACAGTGCATTCAGGCCACACTCCTCCCTTTCAGACACTCACAACAAGGAATGTGGATTGGGACAAGTACCCAGCCATTCAACACTACACGCTGCATTCAGGCCAGTTTCGGGCAGGGCTGTCTCAGTCTTTGTCTCTCATGCCAGAAACCAGACAACCACAACAAGGAGTGTATATTGGTCACACACTCCATTCACCCAGGACCCACCCACAGGAGGTACCCACAACATACAGTCACTGGGAAGGCTCCAGTCACTCTAGCTGGGCCTTCACAACAACACCATATATGGAACTTCCACCCAACAGCCAGTCAGGGGGAAGGGACAGAGTCAGGGCTTCCCAGGACTTTGGGAAAACAAGGTAACAGGCAATAGAAGGCAAGAGGCCACAGGGGCCATCTTGTTTCCTATCAGGAATCAACTGATCCCAAAGGCAGGGCCTGGGTATCCCAAAATGGAGGACACCCAGAGCACCTGTCAAATTCAGCATGGAGCTGCCACCAGCCCATACCCTGCTCTGTGGGCCACCCACAGGTGCCCAAAAACATACACTAAGGGCACAGGGTTGTACCCCTACCCATGGGTGTCATAAGGGTATCCCATGGGTCTGTTCACCAAACCAAAAGAGAGAGCTGCACTGCCAGGAGTCCCACATGGACTCCTGGGCAGAAATAACGACAGAACACACGATACAAAGCAGTAAAGGACAAGGATTCAGAGGCCCTGTCCCTCTGATGCATTTCCAGCATCACACCCCTTGGCGGCCAGGTAGGTGCACCCACACATGTGAGGTATCGTTTTCATCGGGACACCTGTGGGAACGTGGAATGGTAGGCCATGTGTTGTTGGGGGCGTGTTTCGATGGGTGAGCTGAGCGAAATGTGCGGAAAATGCATTTTTTTTCCCACAGTTCGGACTTTGCGGGGGTGTCTGGGTAATAAATTCTGGGGCAATTTGGGCATATCATACCTCTGCGGATTACCACAGGTGTCCTCTTTTCAGAAATGCATGGGGTTCCCTGTTTTGCCTGGTGGCTTGGACACCCGAGGCCCATATCTGTATGTTGTGCTGGTTGGCAGAGCGTCTCGAATTCCGGTCTGAAAACAGTCTTGCGGTTACTTGTGTTTTAGGCTTTCCCCTTGGCGGCCAGGTAGGTGAACCCACACATGTGATGTACCGTTTTCATCGGGACACCTGTGGGAACGCGGGACCGTAGGCCATGTGTTGTTGGGGGCGTGTTTCGATGGGTGTGCCGAGCAAAATGTGCGGAAAATGCATTTTTTCCACACATTTCGGACTTCGCGGGGGTGTCTGGGTAATAAATTCTGGGGCGATTTGGGCATATCATACCTCTGCGGATTCCCACGGGTGTCCTCTTTTTGGAAATGCATGGGGTTCCCTGTTTTCCCTGGTGGCGTGGACACCAAAGGCCCATATCTGTATGTTGTGCCGGTCAGCAGAGCGCCTCAAATTACAGTCTGAAAACAGACTTGGGGTTACTTGTGCTTTAGGCGTTCCCATTGGCAGCCAGGCAGGTGCACCCACACATGTGAGGTACCGTTCTCATCGGGACCCCTGTGAGAATGCAGGACGGTAGGCCATGTGCTGTTGGGGGCGTGTTTCGGTGGGTGAGCCGAGCGATATGTGCGAAAAATGTGTTTTTTTTCCCACATTCCGGACTTTGCGGTGGTGTCTGGGTAATACATTATGGGGCAATTTGGGCATATCATACCTCTGCAGATTCCCACGGGTGTCCTCTTTTCGGAAATGCATGGGGTTCCCTGTTTTCTCTGGTGGCTTGGACACCTGAGGCCCATATCTGTATGTTGTGCCGGTCGGCAGAGCGTCTCAAATTCCGGTCTGAAAACAGACTTGTGGTTACTTGTGTTTTAGACTTTCCCCTTGGCGGCCAGGTAGATGCACCTACACATGTGAGGTACTGTTTTCATCGGGACACCTCTGGGAACGCGGGACAGTAGGCCATGTGTTGTTGGGGGCGTGTTTCAATGGGTGAGACGAGCGAAATTTGCGGAAAAAGCATTTTTTTCCCACATTTCAGAATTTGTGGGGGTGTCTGGGTAATAATTTCTGTGGCGATTTGCACATATCACACCTCTGTGGATTCCCACGGGTGTCCTCTTTTCGGAAATGCATGGGGTTCCCTGTTTTCCCTGGTGGCTTGGACACCCGAGGCCCATATCTCTATGTTGTGCCGGTCGGCAGAGCGTCTCAAATTCCGGTCTGAAAACAGACTTGGTGTTACTTGTGTTTTAGGCTTTCCCCTTGGCGGCCAGGTAGGTGCACCCACACACGTGAGGTACCATTTTCATCGGGACACCTGTGGGAACGCGGGATGGTAGGCCATGTGTTGTTGGGGGCGTGTTTAGATGGGTGAGCCGAACGAAATGTGCGGAAAATGCATTTTTTCCCCCACATTTCAGATTTTGCGGGGGTGTCTGGGTAATAAATTCTGGGGCAATTTGGGCATATCATACCTCTGCAGATTCCCACAGGTGTCCTCTTTTCAGAAATGCATGGGGTTCCCTGTTTTCCCTGGTGGCTTGGACACCCGAGGCCCATATCTGTATGTTGTGCTGGTCGCAAAGCGTCTCAAATTCCGGTCTGAAAACAGACTTGCGGTTACTTGTGTTTTAGGCTTTCCCCTTGGCGGCCAGGTAGGTGAACCCACACATGTGATGTACCGTTTTCATCGGGACACCTGTGGGAACGCGGGACCGTAGGCCATGTGTTGTTGGGGGCATGTTTCGATGGGTGTGCCGAGCGAAATGTGCGGAAAATGCTTTTTTTTCCCACATTCCGGACTTTGCGGTGGTGTCTGGGTAATATATTCTGGGGCAATTTGGGCATATCATACCTCTGCCGAATCCCATGGGTGTCCTCTTTTCGGAAATGCATGGGGTTCCCTGTTTTCCCTAGTGGCTTGGACACCCGAGGCCCATATCTGTATGTTGGGCCAGTTGGCAGAGCGTCTCAAATTCTGGTCTGAAAACAGACTTGGGGTTACTTGTGTTTTAGGCTTTCCCCTTGGCAGCCAGGTAGGTGCACCCACACATGTGAGGTACCGTTTTCAACGGGACACCTGTGGGAACGCGGGATGGTAGGCCATGTGTTGTTGGGGGCGTGTTTCGATGGGTGTGCCGAGCAAAATGTGTGGAAAATGCATTTTTTCCCCACATTGCGGACTTCGCGGGGTTGTCTGGGTAATAAATTCTGGGGCGATTTAGGCATATCATACCTCTGCGGATTCCCACGGGTGTCCTCTTTTCAGAAATGCATGGGGTCCCTGTTTTCCCTGGTGGCTTGGAAACCCGAGGCCCATATCTGTATGTTGTGCTGGTCGGCAGAGCGTCTCAAATTCCGGTCTGAAAACAGACTTGGGGTTACTTGTGTTTTAGGCTTTCCCCTTGGCGGCCAGGTAGATGCACCCGCACATATGAGGTACTGTTTTCATCAGGACACCTGTGGGAACGCGGGACAGTAGCCTGTGTGTTGTTTTGGGCGTGTTTCAATGGGTGAGCTGAGCGAAATGTGCGGAAAAAGCATTTTTTTCCCACAGTTCAGACTTTGCGGGGATGTCTGGGTCATAAATTCTAGGGCGATTTGGGCATATCATACCTGTGCGGATTCCCACGGGTGTCCTCTTTTAGGAAATGCATGGGGTCCCTGTTTTCCCTGGTGGCTTGGAAACCCGAGGCCCATATCTGTATGTTGTGCCGGTCGGCAGAGCGTCTCAAATTCCGGTCTGAAAACAGACTTGGGGTTACTTGTGTTTTAGGCTTTCCCCTTGGCGACCAGGTAGGTGCACCCACACATGTGAGGTACTGTTTTCATTGGGACACCTGTGGGAACGCGGGACAGTATGCCATGTGTTGTTGGGGGCGTGTTTAGATGGGTGAGCCGAACGAAATATGCGGGAAATAGATTTTTTCCTCCACATTTCAGATTTTGCGGGTGTGTCTGGGTAATAAATTCTAGGGCAATTTGGGCATATCATACCTCTGCGGATTCCCACAGGTGTCCTCTTTTCAGAAATGCATGGGGTTCCCTGTTTTCCCTGGTGGCTTGGACACCCGAGGCCCATATCTGTATGTTGTGCTGGTCGGCAGAGCGTCTCAAATTCCGGTCTGTAAACAGACTTGCGGTTACTTGTGTTTTAGGCTTTCCCCTTGGCGGCCAGGTAGGTGAACCCACACATGTGATGTACCGTTTTCATAGGGACACCTGTGGGAACGCGGGATCGTAGGCCATGTGTTGTTGGGGGCGTGTTTCGATGGGTGTGCCGAGCAAAATGTGCGGAAAATGCATTTTTCCCCACATTTTGGTCTTCGCGGGGGTGTCTGGGTAATAAATTCTGGGGCGATTTGGGCATATCATACCTCTGCGGATTCCCACGGGTGTCCTCTTTTTGGAAATGCATGGGGTTCCCTGTTTTCCCTGGTGGCGTGGACACCAAAGGCCCATATCTGTATGTTGTGCCGGTCAGCAGAGCTCCTCAAATTACGGTCTGAAAACAGACTTGGGGTTACTTGTGCTTTAGGCTTTCCCATTGGCAGCCAGGTAGGTGCACCCACACATGTGAGGTACCGTTCTCATCGGGACCCCTGTGAGAATGCAGGACGGTAGACCATGTGTTGTTGGGGGCGTGTTTCGGTGGGTGAGCCGAGCGATATGTGCGAAAAACACGTTTTTTTCCCACATTCCGGACTTTGCGGTGGTGTCTGGGTAATACATTATGGGGCATTTTGGGCATATCATGCCTCTGCAGATTCCCACGGGTGTCCTCTTTTCGGAAATGCATGGGGTTCCCTGTTTTCTATGATGGCTTGGACAACCGAGGCCCATATCTGTAAGTTGTGCCGGTCGGCAGAGCGTCTCAAATTCCGGTCTGAAAACAGACTTGTGGTTACTTGTGTTTTAGGCTTTCCCCTTGGCGGCCAGGTAGATGCACCCACACATGTGAGGTACTGTTTTCATTGGGACACCTGTGGGAACGCGGGACAGTATGCCATGTGTTGTTGGGGGCGTGTTTAGATGGGTGAGCCGAACGAAATATGCGGAAAATAGATTTTTTCCCCCACATTTCAGATTTTGCGGGTGTGTCTGGGTAATAAATTCTAGGGCAATTTGGGCATATCATACCTCTGCGGATTCCCACAGGTGTCCTCTTTTCAGAAATGCATTTCCCTGTTTTCCCTGGTGGCTTGGACACCCGAGGCCCATATCTGTATGTTGTGCTGGTCGGCAGAGCGTCTCAAATTCCGGTCTGAAAACAGACTTGCGGTTACTTGTGTTTTAGGCTTTCCCCTTGGCGGCCAGGTAGGTGAACCCACACATGTGATGTACCGTTTTCATCGGGACACCTGCGGGAACGCGGGATCATAGGCCATGTGTTGTTGGGGGCGTGTTTCGATGGGTGTGCCGAGCAAAATGTGCGGAAAATGCATTTTTCCCCACATTTTGGACTTCGCGGGGGTGTCTGGGTAATACATTCTGGGGCGATTTGGGCATATCATACCTCTGCGGATTCCCACGGGTGTCCTCTTTTTGGAAATGCATGGGGTTCCCTGTTTTCCCTGGTGGCGTGGACACCAAAGGCCCATATCTGTATGTTGTGCCGGTCAGCAGAGCTCCTCAAATTACGGACTGAAAACAGACTTGGGGTTACCTGTGCTTTAGGCTTTCCCATTGGCAGCCAGGTAGGTGCACCCACACATGTGAGGTACCGTTCTCATCGGGACCCCTGTGAGAATGCAGGACGGTAGGCCATGTGCTGTTGGGGGCGTGTTTCGGTGGGTGAGCCGAGCGATATGTGCGAAAAACACGGTTTTTTTCCACATTCCGGACTTTGCGGTGGTGTCTGGGTAATACATTATGGGGCATTTTGGGCATATCATACCTCTGCAGATTCCCACGGGTGTCCTCTTTTCGGAAATGCATGGGATTCCCTGTTTTCTATGGTGGCTTGGACAACCGAGGCCCATATCTGGGCCTCGGTTGTCCAAGCCACCATATACACGTTTTTTTCCCACATTCCGAACTTTGCGGTGGTGTCTGGGTAATACATTATGGGGCATTTTGGGCATATCATGCCTCTGCAGATTCCCACGGGTGTCCTCTTTTCGGAAATGCATGGGGTTCCCTGTTTTCTATGGTGGCTTGGACAACCGAGGCCCATATCTGTAAGTTGTGCCGGTCGGCAGAGCGTCTCAAATTCCGGTCTGAAAACAGACTTGTGGTTACTTGTGTTTTAGGCTTTCCCCTTGGCGGCCAGGTAGATGCACCCACACATGTGAGGTACTGTTTTCATTGGGACACCTGTGGGAACGCGGGACAGTATGCCATGTGTTGTTGGGGGCGTGTTTAGATGGGTGAGCCGAACGAAATATGCGGAAAATAGATTTTTTCCCCCACATTTCAGATTTTGCGGGTGTGTCTGGGTAATAAATTCTAGGGCAATTTGGGCATATCATACCTCTGCGGATTCCCACAGGTGTCCTCTTTTCAGAAATGCATGGGGTTCCCTGTTTTCCCTGGTGGCTTGGACACCCGAGGCCCATATCTGTATGTTGTGCTGGTCGGCAGAGCGTCTCAAATTCCGGTCTGAAAACAGACTTGCGGTTACTTGTGTTTTAGGCTTTCCCCTTGGCGGCCAGGTAGTTGCACCCACACATGTGAGGTACCGTTTTCATCGGGACACATTTGTGAACGTGGGACAGTAGGCCATGTGTTGTTGGGGTCGTGATTCGATGGGTGTGCCGAGTAAAATGTGTGGAAAATGCATTTTTTCCCCACATTTCGGACTTCGGGGGGGTGTCTGGGTAATAAATTCTGGGGCGATTTGGGCATATCATACCTCTGCGGATTCCCACGGGAGTCCTCTTTTCGGAAATGCATGGGGTTCCCTGTTTTCCCTGGTGGCTTGGAGACCCGAGGCCCATATCTGTATGTTGTGCCAGTCGGCAGAGCGTCTCAAATTCCGGTCTGAAAACAGACTTGGGGTTACTTGTGCTTTAGGCTTTCCCATTGGCAGCCAGGTAGGTGCACCCACACATGTGAGGTACCGTTCTCATTGGGACCCCGGTGAGAATGCAGGACGGTAGGCCATGTGTTATTGGGGGCGTGTTTCGGTGGGTGAGCCGAGCAAAATGTGCGGAAAATGGGTTTTTTTCCCACATTCCGGACTTTGCGATGGTGTCTGGGTAATATATTCTGGGGCAATTTGGGCATATCATACCTCTGCAGATTCCCACGGGTGTCCTCTTTTCGGAAATGCATGGGGTTCCCTGTTTTCCCTGGTGGCTTGGACACCCGAGGCCCATATCTGTATGTTGTGCCGGTCGGCAGAGCGTCTCAAATTCCGGTCTGAAAACAGACTTGGGGTTACTTGTGTTTTAGGCTTTCCCCTTGGCGGCCAGGTAGGTGCTCCCACACATGTGAGGTACCATTTTCATCGGGACACCTGTGGGAATGTGGGATGGTAGGCTGTGTGTTGTTGGGGGCGTGTTTCGATGGGTGAGCTGAGCGAAATGTGAGGAAAAAGCATTTTTTTCCCACATTTCAGAATTTGCGGGGGTGTCTGGGTAATAATTTCTGGGGCGATTTGTGTATATCATACCTCTGTGGATTCCCACGGGTGTCCTCTTTTCGGAAATGCATGGGGTTCGGTTCCCTGTTTTCCCTGGTGGCTTGGACACCCGAGGCCCATATCTCTATGTTGTGCCGGTGGGCAGAGCGTCTCAAATTCCGGTCTGAAAACAGACTTGGGGTTACTTGTGTTTTAGGCTTTCCCCTTGGCGGCCAGGTAGGTGCACCCACACATGTGAGGTACCGTTTTCATCGGGACACCTGTGGGAATGCGGGATGGTAGGCCGTGTGTTGTTGGGGGCATGTTTCGATGGGTGAGCTGAGCGAAATGTGCGGAAAAAGCATTTTTTTCCCACATTTCAGAATTTGCGGGGGTGTCTGGGTAATAATTTCTGGGGCGATTTGCGTATATCATACCTCTGTGGATTCCCATGGGTGTCCTCTTTTCGGAAATGCATGGGGTTCGGTTCCCTGTTTTCCCTGGTGGCTTGGACACCCGAGTCCCATATCTCTATGTTGTGCCGGTCGGCAGAGCGTCTCAAATTCCGGTCTGAAAACAGACTTGGTGTTACTTGTATTTTAGGCTTTCCCCTTGGCGGCCAGGTAGGTGCACCCACACATGTGAGGTACCATTTTCATCGGGACACCTGTGGGAATGTGGGATGGTAGGCTGTGTGTTGTTGGGGGTGTGTTTCGATGGGTGAGCTGAGCGATATGTGCGGAAAATGCATTTTTTTCCCACAGTTCGGACTTTGTGGGGGTGTCTGGGTCATAAATTCTAGGGCGATTTGGGCATATCATACCTCTGCGGATTCCCACGGGTGTCCTCTTTTAGGAAATGCATGGGGTCCCTGTTTTCCCTGGTGGCTTGGAAACCCGAGGCCCATATCTGTATGTTGTGCCGGTCGGCAGAGCGTCTCAAATTCCGGTCTGAAAACAGACTTGGGGTTACTTGTGTTTTAGGCTTTCCCCTTGGCGACCAGGTAGGTGTACCCACACATGTGAGGTACCATTTTCATCGGGACACCTGTGGGAACGTGGGACAGTAGGCCATGTGTTGTTGGGGGCGTGTTTCCATGGGTGAGCTGAGCGAAATGTGCGGAAAATGCATTTTTTTCCCCACATTTCGGACATTGTGGGGGTGTCTGGGTAATAAATTCAGCGGCGATTTGGGCATATCATACCTCTGCGGATTCCCAGGGGTGTCCTCTTTTCAGAAATGCATGGGGTTACCTGTTTTCCCTGGTGGCTTGGACAACCGATGCCCATATCTGTATGTTGTGCCGGTCGGCAGAGCGTCTCAAATTCCGGTCTGAAACAGACTTGGGGTTACTTGTGTTTTAGGCTTTCCCCTTGGCGGCCAGGTAGTTGCACCCACACATGTGAGGTACCGTTTTCATCGGGACACATGTGGGAACGTGGGACAGTAGACCATGTGTTGTTGGGGGCGTGTTTCAATGGGTGTGCTGAGCAAAATGTGTGGAAAATGCATTTTTTCCCCACATTTCGGACTTCGCGGGGGTGTCTGGGTAATATATTCTGGGGCAATTTGGGCATATCATACCTCTGCAGATTCCCACGGGTGTCCTCTTTTCAGAAATGCATGGGGTTCCCTGTTTTCACTGGTGGCTTGGACACCCGAGGCCCATATCTGTATGTTGTGCCGGTCGGCAGAGCGTCTCAAATTCCGGTCTGAAAACAGACTTGGGGTTACTTGTGTTTTAGGCTTTCCCCTTGGCGGCCAGGTAGGTGCACCCACACATGTGAGGTACCGTTTTCATCGGGACACCTGTGGGAATGTGGGATGGTAGGCTGTGTGTTGTTGGGGGCGTGTTTCGATGGGTGAGCTGAGCGAAATGTGCGGAAAAAGCATTTTTTTCCCACATTTCAGAATTTGCAGGGGTGTCTGGGTAATAATTTCTGGGGCGATTTGCGTATATCATACCTCTGTGGATTCCCACGGGTGTCCTCTTTTCAGAAATGCATGGGGTTCGGTTCCCTGTTTTCCCTGGTGGCTTGGACACCCGAGGCCCATATCTCTATGTTGTGCCGGTCGGCAGAGCGTCTCAAATTCCGGTCTGAAAACCGACTTGGGGTTACTTGTGTTTTAGGCTTTCCCCTTGGCGGCCAGGTAGGTGCACCCACACATGTGAGGTACCGTTTTCATCGGGACACCTGTGGGAATGCGGGATGGTAGGCCGTGTGTTGTTGGGGGCATGTTTCGATGGGTGAGCTGAGCGAAATGTGCGGGAAAAGCATTTTTTTCCCACATTTCAGAATTTGCGGGGGTGTCTGGGTAATAATTTCTGGGGCGATTTGCGTATATCATACCTCTGCGGATTCCCATGGGAGTCCTCTTTTCGGAAATGCATGGGGTTCCCTGTTTTCCCTGGTGGCTTGGACACCCAATGCCCATATCTGTATGTTGTGCCAGTCGGCAGAGCGTCTCAAATTCCGGTCTGAAAACAGACTTGGGGTTACTTGTGCTTTAGGCTTTCCCATTGGCAGCCAGGTAGGTGCACCCACACATGTGAGGTACCGTTCTCATCGGGACCCCTGTGAGAATGCAGGACGGTAGGCCATGTGTTGTTGGGGGCGTGTTTCGGTGGGTGAGCCGAGCGATATGTGCGAAAAATGTGTTTTTTTCCCACATTCCGGACTTTGCGGTGGTGTCTGGGTAATACATTATGGGGCAATTTGGGCATATCATACCTCTGCAGATTTCCACGGGTGTCCTCTTTTCGGAAATGCATGGGGTTCCCTGTTTTCTCTGGTGGCTTGGACACCCGAGGCCCATATCTGTATGTTGTGCCGGTCGGCAGAGCGTCTCAAATCCCGGTCTGAAAACAGACTTGTGGTTACTTGTGTTTTAGGCTTTCCCCTTGGCGGCCAGGTAGATGCACCTACACATGTGAGATACTGTTTTCATCGGGACACCTGTGGGAACGCGGGACAGTAGGCCATGTGTTCTTGGGGGCGTGTTTCAATGGGTGAGACGAGCGAAATGTGCGGAAAAAGCATTTTTTTCCCACATTTCAGAATTTGTGGGGGTATCTGGGTAATAATTTCTGGGGCGATTTGCACATATCATACCTCTGTGGATTCCCACGGGTGTCCTCTTTTCGGAAATGCATGGGGTTCCCTGTTTTCCCTGGTGGCTTGGACACCCGAGGCCCATATCTCTATGTTGTGCCGGTCGGCAGAGCGTCTCAAATTCCGGTCTAAAAACAGACTTGGTGTTACTTGTGTTTTAGGCTTTCCCCTTGGCGGCCAGGTAGGTGCACCCACACATGTGAGGTACCGTTTTCATCGGGACAACTTTGGGAACGCGGGATCGTAGGCCATGTGTTGTTGGGGGCGTGTTTCGATGGGTGAGCCGAGCGAAATGTGCGGAAAATGCATTTTTTTCCCACAGTTCGGACTTTACGGGGCTATCTGGGTCATAAATTCTAGGGCGATTTTTGGGCATATCATACCTCTGCGGATTCCCAAGAGTGTCCTCTTTTCGGAAATGCATGGGGTCCCCGTTTTCCCGGGTGGCTTGGAAACCCGAGGCTCATATCTGTATGTTGTGCCGGTCGGCAGAGCGTCTCAAATTCCGGTCTGAAAACAGACTTGGGGTTATTTGTGTTTTAGGCTTTCCCCTTGGCGACCAGGTAGGTGCACCCACACATGTGAGGTACCGTTTTCATCGGGGCACCTTTGGGAACACGGGACAGTAGGCCATGTGTTGTTGGGGGCGTGTTTCGTTGGGTGAGCTGAGCGAAATGTGCGGAAAATGCATTTTTTCCCCCACATTTCAGACATTGTGGGGGTGTCTGGGTAATACATTCTGGGGCGATTTGGGCATATCATACCTCTGCGCATTCCCACCAGTGTCCTCTTTTCGGAAATGCATGGGGTTCCCTGTTTTCCCTGGTGGCTTGGACACCCGATGCCCATATCTGTATGTTGTGCCGGTCGGCAGAGCGTATCAAATTCCAGTCTGAAAACAGACTTGGGGTTACTTGTGTTTTAGGCTTAACCCTTGGCAGCTAGGGTAGTTGCACCCACACATGTGAGGTACTGTTTTCATCGGGACACCTGTGGTAACGCGGGACTGTAGGCCATGTGTTGCTGGGAGCGTGTTTCCATGGGTGAGCCGAGCGAAATGTATAGAAAATGCGTTTTTTTCCACACATTTCGGACTTTGCGGGGGTGTCTGGGTAATAAATCCTGGGGCGATTTGGGCATATCATACCTCTGCAGATTCCAACGGGTGTCCTCTTTCCGGAAATGCATGGGGTTCCCTGTTTTCCCTGTTGGCTTGGACACCCGAGGCCCATGTCTGTATGTTGTGCCGGTCGGCAGAGCGTCTCAAATTCCGGTCTGAAAACAGACTTGGGGTTACTTGTGCTTTAGGCTTTCCCCTTGGCAGCCAGGTAGGTGCACCCACACATGTGAGTTACCGTTCTCATCGGGACCCCTGTGAGAATGCAGGACGGTAGGCCATGTGTTGTTGGGGGCGTGTTTCGGTGGGTGAGCCGAGCGAAATGTGCGGAAAATGTGTTTTTTTCCCACATTCCGGACTTTGCGGTGGTGTCTGGGTAATATATTCTGGGGTAATTTGGGCATATCATACCTCTGCAGATTCCCACGGGTGTCCTCTTTTCGGAAATGCATGGGGTTCCCTGTTTTCCCTGTTGGCTTGGACACCCGAGGCCCATGTCTGTATGTTGTGCCGGTCGGCAGAGCGTCTCAAATTCCGGTCTGAAAACAGACTTGGGGTTACTTGTGTTTTAGGCTTTCCACTTGGCGGCCAGGTAGATGCACGCACACATGTGAGGTGGTGTTTTCATCGGGACACCTGTGGGAACGCGGGACAGTAGCCCATGTTTTGTTGGGGGCGTGTTTCAATGGGTGAGCCGAGCGAAATGTGCGGAAAAAGCATTTTTTTCCCACATTTCAGAATTTGCGGAGGTGTCAGGGTAATAATTTCTGGGGAGATTTGCGCATATCATTCCTTTGTGGATTCCCACGGGTGTCCTCTTTTTGGAAATCCATAGGTTCCCTGTTTTCCCTGGTGGCTTGGACACCCGAGGCCCATATCTCTATGTTGTGCCGGTCGGCAGAGAGTCTCAAATTCCGGTCTGAAAAAAGACTTGGTGTTACTTGTGTTTTAGGCTTTCCCCTTGGCGGCCAGGTAGGTGCACCCACACATGTGAGGTACCGTTTTCATCGGGACACCTGTGAGAATGCGGGATGGTAGGCCATGTGTTGTTGGGGGCGTGTTTCGATGGGTGAGCCAAGCGAAATGTGCGGAAAATGCAATTTTTTTCCCACATTTCGGACTTTGCAGGGGTGTCTGGGTCATAAATTCTAGGGCGATTTCGGCATATCATACCTCTGCAGATTCCCACGGGTGTCCTCTTTTCGGAAATGCATGGGGTCCCTGTTTTCCCTGGTGGCTTGGAAACCCGACGCCCATATCTGTATGTTGTGCTGGTCTGCAGAGCGTCTCAAATTCCGGTCTGAAAACAGACTTGGGGTTACTTGTGTTTTAGGCTTTCCCCTTGGGGGCCAGTTAGGTGCACCCACACATGTGAGGTACTGTTTTCATCGGGACACCTGTGGGAACGCGGGAAAGTAGGACATGTGTTGTTGGGGGCGTGTTTCGATAGGTGAGCCGAGCAGAATATGCAGAAAATGCATTTTTTTTCCCACAGTTCGGACTTTGCAGGGTTGTCTGGGTCATAAATTCTAGGGCGATTTGGGCATATCATACCTCTGCAGATTCCCACGGGTGTCCTCTTTTCGGAAATGCATGGGGTCCCTGTTTTCCCTGGTGGCTTGGAAACCCGACGCCCATATCTGTATGTTGTGCTGGTCTGCAGAGCGTCTCAAATTCCGGTCTGGAAACAGACTTGGGGTTATTTGTGTTTTAGGGTTTCCCCATGGCAACCAGGTAGGTGCAAACACACATGTGAGGTACCGTTTTCATTGGGACACCTGTGGGAACGCGGGACAGTAGGCTGTGTGTTGTTGGGGGCGTGTTTCAATGGGTGAGCCGAACGAAATGTGTGAAAAATGCGTTTTTTCCCACATTTCGGAATTTGCAGGGGTGTCTGGGTAATAAATCCTGGGGAGATTTGGGCATACCATACCTCTGCGGATTCCCACGGGTGTCCTCTTTTCGGAAATGCATGGGGTTCCCTGTTTTCCTTGGTGGCTTGGACACCCGAGGCCCATATCTGTATGTTGTGCCAGTCGGCAGAGCGTCTCAAATTCCGGTCTGAAAACAGACTTGGGGTTACTTGTGTTTTAGGCTTTCCCATTGGCGGCCAGGTAGGTGCACTCACACATGTGAGGTACCGTTTTCATCGGGACACCTGTGGGAATGCGGGACGGTAGGCCATGTGTTGTTGGGGGTGTGTTTCAATGGGTGAGCCGAGCGAAATGTGGGGAAAATGCATTATTTCCCCACATTTTGGAATTTGCCGGGGTGTCTGGGTAATAAATTCTGAGGCGATTTGGGGCATATCATACCTCTGCGGATTCCCACGGGTGTCCTCTTTTCGGAAATGCATGGGGTTCCCTGTTTTCCTTGGTGGCTTGGACACCCGAGGTCCATATCTGTATGTTGGGCCGGTCAGCAGAGCGTTTCAAATTCCGGTCTGAAAACAGACTTGGGGTTACTTGGGTTTTAGGCTTTTCCTTTTGCGGCCAGGTAGGTGCACCCACACATGTGATGTACCGTTTTCATCGGGACACCTTTGGGAACGTGGGACGGTAGGCAATGTGTTGTTGGGGGCGTGTTTTGATGGATGAGCCGAGCGAAATATGCGGAAAATGCATTTGTTTTCCTACATTTCGGACTTTGTGGGGGTGACTGGGTAATACATTCTGGGCGATTTGGGCATATTATACCTCTGCGGATTCCCACGGGTGTCCTCTTTTTCGAAATGCATGGGGTTCCCTGTTTTTCCTGGTGGCGTGGACACCCGAGGCCCATATCTGTATGTTGTGCCGGTCAGTAGAGCGTCTCAAATTACGGTCTGAAAATAGACTTGGGGTTACTTGTGCTTTAGGCTTTTCCCTTGGCAGCCAGGTAGGTGCACCCACACATGTGAGGTACCGTTCTCATCGGGACACCTGTGGGAACGCAGGACAGTAGGACATGTGTTGTTGGGGACGTGTTTCGATGGGTGAGCCAAACGAAATGTGCAGAAAATGCGTTTTTTCACAAATTTCGGAATTTTCAAGGGTGTCTGGGTAATAAATCCTGGGGCGATTTGGGCATATCATACCTCTGCGGATTCCCACGGGTGTCCTCTTTTCAGAAATGCATGGGGTTCCCTGTTTTCCTTGGTGTCTTGGACACCCGAGGCCCATATCTGTATGTTGTGCCAGTCGGCAGAGCGTCTCAAATTCCGGTCTAAAAACAGACTTGGGGTTACTTGTGTTTTAGGCTTTCCCCTTGGCGACCAGGTAGGTGTACCCACACATGTGAGGTACTGTTTTCATCGGGACACCTGTGGAAATGCGGGACAGTATGCCATGTGTTGTTGGGGGCGTGTTTCGATGGGTAAGCCGAGCGAAATGTGCAGAAAATGCATTTTCTTTCCCACAGTTCGGACATTGTGGGGGTGTCTGGGTAATAAATTCTAGGGCGATTTGGGCATATCATACCTCTGCGGAATCCCACGGGTGTCCTCTTTTCGGAAATGCATGGGGTCCCTGTTTTCCCTGGTGGCTTGGAAACCCGAGGCACATATCTATATGTTGTGCCGGTCGGCAGAGCGTCTCAAATTCCGGTCTGAAAACAGACTTGGGGTTACTTGTGTTTTAGGCTTTCCCCTTGGCGACCAGGTAGGTGTACCCACACATGTGAGGTACTGTTTTCATCGGGACACCTGTGGAAACGCGGGACAGTATGCCATGTGCTGTTGGGGGCATGTTTCGATGGGCGAGCTGAGCGAAATGTGCGAAAATGCATTTTTTTCCCCACATTTCGGACATTGTGGGGGTGTCTGGGTAATAAATTCTGGGGCGATTTGGGCATATCATACCTCTGCGGATTCCCACGGGTGTCCTCTTTTCGGAAATGCATGGGGTTCCCTGTTTTCCCTGGTGGCTTGGACATCCGATGCCCATATCTGTATGTTGTGCCGGTCGGCAGAGCGTCTCAAATTCCGGTCTGAAAACAGACTTGGGGTTACTTGTGTTTTAGGCTCTCCCCTTGGCGGCCAGGTAGTTGCACCCACACATGTGAGGTACCGTTTTCATCAAGACACATGTGGGAACGCGGGACAGTAGGCCATGTGTTGTTGGGGGCGTGTTTCGATGGGTGAGCTGAGCGAAATGTGCAGAAAATGCTTTTTTTTCCCCACATTTCGGACTTTGCGGGGGTGTCTGGGTAATAAATTCTGGGGCGATTTGGGCATATCATACCTCTGCAGATTCCCACGGGTGTCCTCTTTTTGGAAATGCATGGGGTTCCCTGTTTTCCCTGGTGGCGTGGACACCCGAGGCCCATATCTGTATGTTGTGCCGGTCAGTCGAGCGTCTCAAATTACGGTCTGAAAACAGACTTGGGGTTACTTGTGCTTTAGGCTTTCCCCTTGGCAGCCAGGTAGGTGCACCCACACATGTGAGGTACCGTTCTCATCGGGACCCCTGTGAGAATGCAGGACGGTAGGTAGGCCATGTGTTGTTGGGGGTGTGTTTCAATGGGTGAGCCGAGCGAAATGTGCGGAAAATGCATTATTTCCCACATTCCGGACTTTGCGGGGGTGTCTGGGTAATACATTCTGGGGAAATTTGGGCATATCATACCTCTGCGGATTCCCATGTGTGTCCTCTTTTCGGAAATGCATGGGGTTCCCTGTTTTCCCTGGTGGCTTGGACACCCGAGGCCCTATCTGTATGTTGTGCCGGTCGGCAGAGCGTCTCAAATTCCGGTCTGAAAACAGAATTGGGGTTACTTGTGCTTTAAGCTTTCCCCTTGGCAGCCAGGTAGGTGCACTCACACATGTGAGGTACCGTTCTCATCGGGACACCTGTGGGTACGCAGGACAGTAGGCCATGTGTTGTTGGGGATGTGTTTCGATGGGTGAGCCAAACGAAATGTGCAGAAAATGTGTTTTTTTCCCACATTTCGGAATTTGCAGGGGTGTCTGGGTAATAAATCCTGGGGCGATTTGGGCATATCATACCTCTGCGGATTCCCATGGGTGTCCTCTTTTCGGAAATGCATGGGGTCCCTGGTTCCCCTGGTGGCTTGGAAACCCGAGGTCCATATCTGTATGTTGGGCCGGTCAGCAGAGCGTTTCAAATTCCGGTCTGAAAACAGACTTGGGGTTACTTGGGTTTTAGGCCTTTCCTTTTGCGGCCAGGTAGGTGCACCCACACATGTGATGTACCGTTTTCATCGGGACACCTTTGGGAACGTGGGACGGTAGGCAATGTGTTGTTGGGGGCGTGTTTTGATGGATGAGCCGAGCGAAATATGCGGAAAATGCATTTGTGTTCCTACATTTCGGACTTTGTGGGGGTGTCTGGGTAATAAATTCTGGGCGATTTGGGCATATCATACCTCTGCGGATTCCCACGGGTGTCCTCTTTTTCAAAATGCATGGGGTTCCCTGTTTTTCCTGGTGGCGTGGACACCCGAGGCCCATATCTGTATGTTGCGCCGGTCAGTAGAGCGTCTCAAATTACGGTCTGAAAACAGACTTGGGGTTACTTGTGCTTTAGGCTTTCCCCTTGGCAGCCAGGTCGGTGCACCCACACATGTGAGGTACCGTTCTCATCGGGACACCTGTGGGAACGCAGGACAGTAGGCCATGTGTTGTTGGGGACGTGTTTCGATGGGTGAGCCAAACGAAATGTGCGGAAAATGCGTTTTTTCCCACATTTCGGAATTTGCAGGGGTATTTGGGTAATAAATCCTGGGGCGATTTGGGCATATCATACCTCTGCGGATTCCCACGGGTGTCCTCTTTTCAGAAATGCATGGGGTTCCCTGTTTTCCTTGGTGGCTTGGACACCCGAGGCCCATATCTGTATGTTGTGCCAGTCGGCAGAGCGTCTCAAATTCCGGTCTGAAAACAGACTTGGGGTTACTTGTTGTTTTAGGCTTTCCCATTGGCGGCCAGGTAGGTGCACTCACACATGTGAGGTACCGTTTTCATCGGGACACCTGTGGGAATGCGGGACGGTAGGCCATGTGTTGTTGGGGGTGTGTTTCAATGGGTGAGCCGAGCGAAATGTGGGGAAAATGCATTATTTCCCCACATTTTGGAATTTGCGGGGGTGTCTGGGTAATAAATTCTGAGGCGATTTGGGCATATCATACCTCTGCGGATTTCCACGGGTGTCCTCTTTTCGGAAATGCATGGGGTCCCTGTTTCCCCTGGTGGCTTGGAAACCCGAGGTCCATATCTGTATGTTGGGCCGGTCAGCAGAGCGTTTCAAATTCCGGTCTGAAAACAGACTTGGGGTTACTTGGGTTTTGGGCTTTTCCTTTTGCGGCCAGGTGGGTGCACCCACACATGTGAGGTACCGTTCTCATCGGGACCCCTGTGAGAATGCAGGACGGTAGGCCATGTGTTGTTGGGGGCGTGTTTCGGTGGGTGAGCCGAGCGAAATGTGTGGAAAATGCGTTTTTTTCCCACATTCCGGACTTTGCGGTGGTGTCTGGGTAATATATTCTGAGGTAATTTGGGCATATCATACCTCTGCAGATTCCCACAGGTGTCCTCTTTTCGGAAATGCATGGGGTTCCCTGTTTTCCCTAGTGGCTTGGACACTCGAGGCCCATATCTGTATGTTGTGCCGGTCGGCAGAGCGTCTCACATTCCGGTTGAAAACAGACTTGGGGTTACTTGTGTTTTAGGCTTTCCCCTTGGCGACCAGGTAGGTGTACCCACACATGTGAGGTACTGTTTTCATCAGGACACCTGTGGGAACGCGGGACAGTAGCCCATGTGTTGTTGGGGGCGTGTTTCGATGGGTAAGCTGAGCGAAATGGGCGGAAAATGCATTTTTTTCCCCACAGTTCGGACTTTGCAGGGGTGTCTGGGTCATAAATTCTAGGGCGATTTGAGCATATCATACCTCTGCAGATTCCCACAGGTGTCCTCTTTTCGGAAATGCATGGGGTCCCTGTTTTCCCTGGTGGCTTGGAAACCCGACACCCATATCTGTATGTTGTGCTGGTCTGCAGAGCGTCTCAAATTCCGGTCTGAATACAGACTTGGGGTTACTTGTGTTTTAGGGTTTCCCCATGGCAACCAGGTAGGTGCAAACACACATGTGAGGTACCGTTTTCATCGGGACACCTGTGGGAACGCGGGACAGTAGGCCATGTGTTGTTGGGGTCGTGTTTCAATGGGTGAGCTGAGCGAAATGTGCGGAAAATGCATTTTTTTTCCCCACATTTCGGACATTGTGGGGGTGTCTGGGTAATAAATCCTGGGGAGATTTGGGCATACCATACCTCTGTTGATTCCCACGGGTGTCCTCTTTTCGGAAATGCATGGGGTTCCCTGTTTTCCTTGGTGGCTTGGACACCCGAGGCCCATATCTGTATGTTGTGCCAGTCGGCAGAGCGTCTCAAATTCCGGTCTGAAAACAGACTTGGGGTTACTTGTGTTTTAGGCTTTCCCATTGGCGGCCAGGTAGGTGCACTCACACATGTGAGGTACCGTTTTCATCGGGACACCTGTGGGAATGTGGGACGGTAGGCCATGTGTTGTTGGGGGTGTGTTTCAATGGGTGAGCCGAGCGAAATGTGGGGAAAATGCATTATTTCCCCACATTTTGGAATTTGCCGGGGTGTCTGGGTAATAAATTCTGAGGCGATTTGGGGCATATCATACCTCTGCGGATTCCCACGGGTGTCCTCTTTTCGGGAATGCATGGGGTCCCTGGTTCCCCTGGTGGCTTGGAAACCTGAGGTCCATATCTGTATGTTGGGCCGGTCAGCAGAGCGTTTCAAATTCCGGTCTGAAAACAGACTTGGGGTTACTTGGGTTTTAGGCTTTTCCTTTTGCGGCCAGGTAGGTGCACCCACACATGTGATGTACCGTTTTCATCGGGACACCTTTGGGAACGTGGGACGGTAGGCAATGTGTTGTTGGGGGCGTGTTTTGATGGATGAGCCGAGCGAAATATGCGGAAAATGCATTTGTTTTCCTACATTTCGGACTTTGTGGGGGTGACAGGGTAATACATTCTGGGCGATTTGGGCATATTATACCTCTGCGGATTCCCACGGGTGTCCTCTTTTTCGAAATGCATGGGGTTCCCTGTTTTTCCTAATGGCGTGGACACCCGAGGCCCATATCTGTATGTTGTGCCGGTCAGTAGAGCGTCTCAAATTACGGTCTGAAAATAGACTTGGGGTTACTTGTGCTTTAGGCTTTTCCCTTGGCAGCCAGGTAGGTGCACCCACACATGTGAGGTACCGTTCTCATCGGGACACCTGTGGGAACGCAGGACAGTAGGACATGTGTTGTTGGGGACGTGTTTCGATGGGTGAGCCAAACGAAATGTGCAGAAAATGCGTTTTTTCCCACATTTCGGAATTTTCAGGGGTGTCTGGGTAATAAATCCTGGGGCGATTTGGGCATATCATACCTCTGCGGATTCCCACGGGTGTCCTCTTTTCAGAAATGCATGGGGTTCCCTGTTTTCCTTGGTGTCTTGGACACCCGAGGCCCATATCTGTATGTTGTGCCAGTCGGCAGAGCGTCTCAAATTCCGGTCTGAAAACAGACTTGGGGTTACTTGTGTTTTAGGCTTTCCCCTTGGCGACCAGGTAGGTGTACCCACACATGTGAGGTACTGTTTTCATCGGGACACCTGTGGAAATGCGGGACAGTATGCCATGTGTTGTTGGGGGCGTGTTTCGATGGGTAAGCCGAGCGAAATGTGCAGAAAATGCATTTTCTTTCCCACAGTTCGGACATTGTGGGGGTGTCTGGGTAATAAATTCTAGGGCGATTTGGGCATATCATACCTCTGCGGAATCCCACGGGTGTCCTCTTTTCGGAAATGCATGGGGTCCCTGTTTTCCCTGGTGGCTTGGAAACCCGAGGCCCATATCTATATGTTGTGCCGGTCGGCAGAGCGTCTCAAATTCCGGTCTGAAAACAGACTTGGGGTTACTTGTGTTTTAGGCTTTCCCCTTGGCGACCAGGTAGGTGTACCCACACATGTGAGGTACTGTTTTCATCGGGACACCTGTGGAAACGCGGGACAGTATGCCATGTGCTGTTGGGGGCATGTTTCGATGGGCGAGCTGAGCGAAATGTGCGAAAATGCATTTTTTTCCCCACATTTCGGACATTGTGGGGGTGTCTGGGTAATAAATTCTGGGGCGATTTGGGCATATCATACCTCTGCGGATTCCCACGGGTGTCCTCTTTTTCGGAAATGCATGGGGTTCCCTGTTTTCCGTGGTGGCTTGGACATCCGATGCCCATATCTGTATGTTGTGCCGGTCGGCAGAGCGTCTCAAATTCCGGTCTGAAAACAGACTTGGGGTTACTTGTGTTTTAGGCTCTCCCCTTGGCGGCCAGGTAGTTGCACCCACACATGTGAGGTACCGTTTTCATCAAGACACATGTGGGAACGCGGGACAGTAGGCCATGTGTTGTTGGGGGCGTGTTTCGATGGGTGAGCTGAGCGAAATGTGCAGAAAATGCTTTTTTTTCCCCACATTTCGGACTTTGCGGGGGTGTCTGGGTAATAAATTCTGGGGCGATTTGGGCATATCATACCTCTGCAGATTCCCACGGGTGTCCTCTTTTTGGAAATGCATGGGGTTCCCTGTTTTCCCTGGTGGCGTGGACACCGGAGGCCCATATCTGTATGTTGTGCCGGTCAGTCGAGCGTCTCAAATTACGGTCTGAAAACAGACTTGGGGTTACTTGTGCTTTAGGCTTTCCCCTTGGCAGCCAGGTAGGTGCACCCACACATGTGAGGTACCGTTCTCATCGGGACCCCTGTGAGAATGCAGGACGGTAGGTAGGCCATGTGTTGTTGGGGGTGTGTTTCAATGGGTGAGCCGAGCGAAATGTGCGGAAAATGCATTTTTTCCCACATTCCGGACTTTGCGGGGGTGTCTGGGTAATACATTCTGGGGAAATTTGGGCATATCATACCTCTACGGATTCCCATGTGTGTCCTCTTTTCGGAAATGCATGGGGTTCCCTGTTTTCCCTGGTGGCTTGGACACCCGAGGCCCTATCTGTATGTTGTGCCGGTCGGCAGAGCGTCTCAAATTCCGGTCTGAAAACAGAATTGGGGTTACTTGTGCTTTAAGCTTTCCCCTTGGCAGCCAGGTAGGTGCACTCACACATGTGAGGTTCCGTTCTCATCGGGACACCTGTGGGAACGCAGGACAGTAGGCCATGTGTTGTTGGGGACGTGTTTCGATGGGTGAGCCAAACGAAATGTGCAGAAAATGTGTTTTTTTCCCACATTTCGGAATTTGCAGGGGTGTCTGGGTAATAAATCCTGGGGCGATTTGGGCATATCATACCTCTGCGGATTCCCATGGGTGTCCTCTTTTCGGAAATGCATGGGGTCCCTGGTTCCCCTGGTGGCTTGGAAACCCGAGGTCCATATCTGTATGTTGGGCCGGTCAGCAGAGCGTTTCAAATTCCGGTCTGAAAACAGACTTGGGGTTACTTGGGTTTTAGGCCTTTCCTTTTGAGGCCAGGTAGGTGCACCCACACATGTGATGTACCGTTTTCATCGGGACACCTTTGGGAACGTGGGACGGTAGGCAATGTGTTGTTGGGGGCGTGTTTTGATGGATGAGCCGAGCGAAATATGCGGAAAATGCATTTGTGTTCCTACATTTCGGACTTTGTGGGGGTGTCTGGGTAATAAATTCTGGGCGATTTGGGCATATCATACCTCTGCGGATTCCCACGGGTGTCCTCTTTTTCAAAATGCATGGGGTTCCCTGTTTTTCCTGGTGGCGTGGACACCCGAGGCCCATATCTGTATGTTGCGCCGGTCAGTAGAGCGTCTCAAATTACGGTCTGAAAACAGACTTGGGGTTATTTGTGCTTTAGGCTTTCCCCTTGGCAGCCAGGTAGGTGCACCCACACATGTGAGGTACCGTTCTCATCGGGACACCTGTGGGAACGCAGGACAGTAGGCCATGTGTTGTTGGGGACGTGTTTCGATGGGTGAGCCAAACGAAATGTGCGGAAAATGCGTTTTTTCCCACATTTCGGAATTTGCAGGGGTGTTTGGGTAATAAATCCTGGGGCGATTTGGGCATATCATACCTCTGCGGATTCCCACGGGTGTCCTCTTTTCAGAAATGCATGGGGTTCCCTGTTTTCCTTGGTGGCTTGGACACCCGAGGCCCATATCTGTATGTTGTGCCAGTCGGCAGAGCGTCTCAAATTCCGGTCTGAAAACAGACTTGGGGTTACTTGTTGTTTTAGGCTTTCCCATTGGCGGCCAGGTAGGTGCACTCACACATGTGAGGTACCGTTTTCATCGGGACACCTGTGGGAATGCGGGACGGTAGGCCATGTGTTGTTGGGGGTGTGTTTTTATGGGTGAGCCGAGCGAAATGTGGGGAAAATGCATTATTTCCCCACATTTTGGAATTTGCGGGGGTGTCTGGGTAATAAATTCTGAGGCGATTTGGGCATATCATACCTCTGCGGATTTCCACGGGTGTCCTCTTTTCGGAAATGCATGGGGTCCCTGTTTCCCCTGGTGGCTTGGAAACCCGAGGTCCATATCTGTATGTTGGGCCGGTCAGCAGAGCGTTTCAAATTCCGGTCTGAAAACAGACTTGGGGTTACTTGGGTTTTGGGCTTTTCCTTTTGCGGCCAGGTGGGTGCACCCACACATGTGAGGTACCGTTCTCATCGGGACCCCTGTGAGAATGCAGGACGGTAGACCATGTGTTGTTGGGGGCGTGTTTCGGTGGGTGAGCCGAGCGAAATGTGTGGAAAATGCGTTTTTTTCCCACATTCCGGACTTTGCGGTGGTGTCTGGGTAATATATTCTGAGGTAATTTGGGCATATCATACCTCTGCAGATTCCCACGGGTGTCCTCTTTTCGGAAATGCATGGGGTTCCCTGTTTTCCCTGGTGGCTTGGACACTCGAGGCCCATATCTGTATGTTGTGCCGGTCGGCAGAGCATCTCAAATTCCGGTTGAAAACAGACTTGGGGTTACTTGTGTTTTAGGCTTTCCACTTGGCGGCCAGGTAGATGCACGCACACATGTGAGGTACTGTTTTCATCGGGACACCTGTGGGAACGCGGGACAGTAGCCCATGTGTTGTTGGGGGCGTGTTTCGATGGGTGAGCTGAGCGAAATGTGCGGAAAATGCATTTTTTTCCCCACAGTTCGGACTTTGCAGGGGTGTCTGGGTCATACATTCTAGGGCGATTTGAGCATATCATACCTCTGCAGATTCCCACAGGTGTCCTCTTTTCGGAAATGCATGGGGTCCCTGTTTTCCCTGGTGGCTTGGAAACCCGACACCCATATCTGTATGTTGTGCTGGTCTGCAGAGCGTCTCAAATTCCGGTCTGAAAACAGACTTGGGGTTACTTGTGTTTTAGGGTTTCCCCATGGCAACCAGGTAGGTGCAAACACACATGTGAGGTACCGTTTTCATCGGGACACCTGTGGGAACGCGGGACAGTAGGCCATGTGTTGTTGGGGTCGTGTTTCCATGGGTGAGCTGAGCGAAATGTGCGGAAAATGCATTTTTTTTCCCCACATTTCGGACATTGTGGGGGTGTCTGGGTAATAAATTCTGGGGCGATTTGGGCATATCATACCTCTGCGGATTCCCACGGGTGTCCTCTTTTCGGAAATGCATGGGGTTCCCTGTTTTCCCTGGTGGCTTGGACACCCGATGCCCATATCTGTATGTTGTGCCGGTCGGCAGAGCGTCTGAAATTCCGGTCTGAAAACAGACTTGGGGTTACTTGTGTTTTAGGCTTCCCGTTGGCGGCCAGGTAGTTGCACCCACACATGTGAGGTACCATTTTCATTGGGACACATGTGGGAACGTGGGACAGTAGGCCATGTGTTGTTGGGGGCGTGTTTCTATGGGTGTGCCGAGCAAAATGTGTGGAAAATGCATTTTTTCCCCACATTTCGGACTTCGCGGGGGTGTCTGGGTAATACATTCTGGGGAGATTTGGGCATATCATACCTCTGCGGATTCCCACGGGTGTCCTCTTTTCGGAAATGCATGGGGTTCCCTGTTTTCCCTGGTGGCTTGGACACCCGAGGCCCATATCTGTATGTTGTGCCAGTCGGCAGAGCGTCTCAAATTCCGGTCTGAAAACAAACTTGGGGTTACTTGTGCTTTAGGCTTTCCCATTGGCAGCCAGGTAGGTGCACCCAAACATGTGAGGTACTGTTTTCATTGGGACACCTGTGGGAATGCGGGACAGTAGCCCATGTGTTGCTGGGGACGTGTTTCAATGGGTGAGCTGAGCGAAATGTGCGGAAAAAGCATTTTTTTCCCACATTTCAGAATTTGCGGGGGTGTCTGCGTAATAATTTCTGGGGCGATTTGCGTATATCATACCTCTGTGGATTCCCACGGGTGTCCTCTTTTCGGAAATGTATGGGGTTCGGTTCCCTGTTTTCCCTGGTGGCTTGGACACCCGAGGCCCATATCTCTATGTTGTGCCGGTCGGCAGAGCGTCTCAAATTCCGGTCTGAAAACAGACTTGGGGTTACTTGTGTTTTAGGCTTTCCCCTTGGCGACCAGGTAGGTGTACCCACACATGTGAGGTACTGTTTTCATTGGGACACCTGTGGAAACGCAGGACAGTATGCCATGTGTTGTTGGGGGCGTGTTTCGATGGGTAAGCCGAGCGAAATGTGCAGAAAATGCATTTTCTTTCCCACAGTTCGGACATTGTGGGGGTGTCTGGGTAATAAATTCTAGGGCGATTTGGGCATATCATACCTCTGCGGAATCCCACGGGTGTCCTCTTTTCGGAAATGCATGGGGTCCCTGTTTTCCCTGGTGGCTTGGAAACCCGAGGCCCATATCTATATGTTGTGCCGGTCTTCAGAGCGTCTCAAATTCCGGTCTGAAAACAGACTTGGGGTTACTTGTGTTTTAGGCTTTCCCCTTGGTGAGCAGGTAGGTGTACCCACACATGTGAGGTACTGTTTTCATCGGGACACCTGTGGAAACGCGGGACAGTATGCCATGTGCTGTTGGGGGCGTGTTTCGATGGGCGAGCTGAGCGAAATGTGCGAAAATGCATTTTTTTCCCCACATTTCGGACATTGTGGGGGTGTCTGGCTAATAAATTCTGGGGCGATTTGGGCATATCATACCTCTGCGGATTCCCACGAGTGTCCTCTTTTCGGAAATGCATGGGGTTCCCTGTTTTCCCTGGTGGCTTGGACATCCGATGCCCATATCTGTATGTTGTGCCGGTCGGCAGAGCGTCTCAAATTCCGGTCTGAAAACAGACTTGGGGTTACTTGTGTTTTAGGCTCTCCCCTTGGCGGCCAGGTAGTTGCACCCACACATGTGAGGTACCGTTTTCATCAGGACACATGTGGGAACGCGGGACAGTAGGCCATGTGTTGTTGGGGGCGTGTTTCAATGGGTGAGCTGAGCGAAATGTGCAGAAAATGCTTTTTTTTCCCCACATTTCGGACTTTGCGGGGGTGTCTGGGTAATAAATTCTGGGGCGATTTGGGCATATCATACCTCTGCAGATTCCCACGGGTGTCCTCTTTTTGGAAATGCATGGGGTTCCCTGTTTTCCCTGGTGGCGTGGACACCCGAGGCCCATATCTGTATGTTGTGCCGGTCAGTAGAGCGTCTCAAATTAAGGTCTGAAAACAGACTTGGGGTTACTTGTGCTTTAGGCTTTCCCCTTGGCAGCCAGGTAGGTGCACCCACACATGTGAGGTACCGTTCTCATCGGGACCCCTGTGAGAATGCAGGACGGTAGGCCATGTGTTGTTGGGGGCGAGTTTCGGTGAGTGAGCCGAGCGAAATGTGCGGAAAATGCATTTTTTCCCACATTCCGGACTTTGCGTGGGTGTCTGGGTAATACATTCTGGGGAAATTTGGGCATATCATACCTCTGCGGATTCCCATGGGTGTCCTCTTTTCGGAAATGCATGGGGTTCCCTGTTTTCCCTGGTGGCTTGGACACCCGAGGCCCTATCTGTATGTTGTGCCGGTCGGCAGAGCGTCTCAAATTCCGGTCTGAAAACAGAATTGGGGTTACTTGTGCTTTAAGCTTTCCCCTTGGCAGCCAGGTAGGTGCACTCACACATGTGAGGTACCGTTCTCATTGGGACACCTCTGGGAACGCAGGACAGTAGGCCATGTGTTGTTGGGGACGTGTTTCGATGGGTGAGCCAAACGAAATGTGCAGAAAATGCGTTTTTTCCCACATTTCAGAATTTGCAGGGGTGTCTGGGTAATAAATCCTGGGGCGATTTGGGCATATCATACCTCTGCGGATTCCCACGGGTGTCCTCTTTTCGGAAATGCATGGGGTTCCCTGTTTTCCTTGGTGGCTTGGACACCCGAGGCCCATATCTGTATGTTGTGCCATTCGGCAGAGCATCTCAAATTCCGGTCTGAAAACAGACTTGGGGTTACTTGTGCTTTAGGCTTTCCCTTTGGCAGCCAGGTAGGTGCACTCACACATGTGAGGTACCATTCTCATCGGGACACCTGTGGGAACGCAGGACAGTAGGCCATGTGTTGTTGGGGACGTGTTTCGAAGGGTGAGCCAAACGAAATGTGCAGAAAATGTGTTTTTTCCCACATTTCGGAATTTGCAGGGGTGTCTGGGTAATAAATCCTGGGGCGATTTGGGCATATCATACCTCTGCGGATTCCCATGGGTGTCCTCTTTTCGGAAATGCATGGGGTCCCTGGTTCCCCTGGTGGCTTGGAAACCCGAGGTCCATATCTGTATGTTGGGCCGGTCAGCAGAGCGTTTCAAATTCCGGTCTGAAAACAGACTTGGGGTTACTTGGGTTTTAGGCCTTTCCTTTTGCGGCCAGGTAGGTGCACCCACACATGTGATGTACCGTTTTCATCGGGACACCTTTGGGAACGTGGGACGGTAGGCCATGTGTTGTTGGGGACGTGTTTCGATGGGTGAGCCAAACGAAATGTGCGGAAAATGCGTTTTTTCCCACATTTCGGAATTTGCAGGGGTGTTTGGGTAATAAATCCTGGGGCGATTTGGGCATATCATACCTCTGCGGATTCCCACGGGTGTCCTCTTTTCAGAAATGCATGGGGTTCCCTGTTTTCCTTGGTGGCTTGGACACCCGAGGCCCATATCTGTATGTTGTGCCAGTCGGCAGAGCGTCTCAAATTCCGGTCTGAAAACAGACTTGGGGTTACTTGTGTTTTAGGCTTTCCCATTGGCGGCCAGGTAGGTGCACTCACACATGTGAGGTACCGTTTTCATCGGGACACCTGTGGGAATGCGGGACGGTAGGCCATGTGTTGTTGGGGGTGTGTTTCAATGGGTGAGCCGAGCGAAATGTGGGGAAAATGCATTATTTCCCCACATTTTGGAATTTGCGGGGGTGTCTGGGTAATAAATTCTGAGGCGATTTGGGCATATCATACCTCTGCGGATTTCCACGGGCGTCCTCTTTTCGGAAATGCATGGGGTCCCTGTTTCCCCTGGTGGCTTGGAAACCCGAGGTCCATATCTGTATGTTGGGCCGGTCAGCAGAGCGTTTCAAATTCCGGTCTGAAAACAGACTTGGGGTTACTTGTGTTTTAGGCTTTCCACTTGGCGGCCAGGTAGATGCACGCACACATGTGAGGTACTGTTTTCATCGGGACACCTGTGGGAACGCGGGACAGTAGCCCATGTGTTGTTGGGGGCGTGTTTCGATGGGTGAGCTGAGCGAAATGTGCGGAAAATGCATTTTTTTCCCCACAGTTCGGACTTTGCAAGGGTGTCTGGGTCATAAATTCTAGGGCGATTTGAGCATATCATACCTCTGCAGATTCCCACAGGTGTCCTCTTTTCGGAAATGCATGGGGTCCCTGTTTTCCCTGGTGGCTTGGAAACCCGACGCCCATATCTGTATGTTGTGCTGGTCTGCAGAGCGTCTCAAATTCCGGTCTGAAAACAGACTTGGGGTTACTTGTGTTTTAGGGTTTCCCCATGGCAACCAGGTAGGTGCAACCACACATGTGAGGTACCGTTTTCATCGGGACACCTGTGGGAACGCGGGACAGTAGGCCATGTGTTGTTGGGGGCGTATTTCCATGGGTGAGCTGAGCGAAATGTGCGGAAAATGCATTTTTTTTCCCCACATTTCGGACATTGTGGGGGTGTCTGGGTAATAAATTCTGGGGCGATTTGGGCATATCATACCTCTGCGGATTCCCACGGGTGTCCTCTTTTCGGAAATGCATGGGGTTCCCTGTTTTCCCTGGTGGCTTGGACACCCGATGCCCATATCTGTATGTTGTGCCGGTCGGCAGAGCGTCTGAAATTCCGGTCTGAAAACAGACTTGGGGTTACTTGTGTTTTAGGCTTCCCGTTGGCGGCCAGGTAGTTGCACCCAAACATGTGAGGTACCATTTTTATTGGGACACATGTGGGAACGTGGGACAGTAGGCCATGTGTTGTTGGGGGCGTGTTTCTATGGGTGTGCCGAGCAAAATGTGTGGAAAATGCATTTTTTCCCCACATTTCGGACTTCGCGGGGGTGTCTGGGTAATACATTCTGGGGAGATTTGGGCATATCATACCTCTGCGGATTCCCACGGGTGTCCTCTTTTCGGAAATGCATGGGGTTCCCTGTTTTCCGAGGTGGCTTGGACACCCGAGGCCCATATCTGTATGTTGTGCCAGTCGGCAGAGCGTCTCAAATTCCAGTCTGAAAACAAACTTGGGGTTACTTGTGCTTTAGGCTTTCCCATTGGCAGCCAGGTAGGTGCACCCAAACATGTGAGGTACTGTTTTCATTGGGACACCTGTGGGAATGCGGGACAGTAGCCCATGTGTTGCTGGGGACGTGTTTCAATGGGTGAGCTGAGCGAAATGTGCGGAAAAAGCATTTTTTCCCACATTTCAGAATTTGCGGGGGTGTCTGCGTAATAATTTCTGGGGCGATTTGCGTATATCATACCTCTGTGGATTCCAACGGGTGTCCTCTTTTCGGAAATGCATGGGGTTCGGTTCCCTGTTTTCCCTGGTGGCTTGGACACCCGAGGCCCATATCTCTATGTTGTGCCGGTCGGCAGAGCGTCTCAAATTCCGGTCTGAAAACAGACTTGGTGTTACTTGTATTTTAGGCTTTCCCCTTGGCGGCCAGGTAGGTGCACCCACACATGTGAGGTACCGTTTTCATCGGGACACCTGTGGGAACGCGGGTAGGTAGGCCATGTGTTGTTGGGGGCGTGTTTCGATGGGTGAGCCGAGCGAAATGTGCAGAAAATGCAATTTTTCACCACATTTCGGACTTCGCGGGGGTGTCTGGGTGATACATTCTGGGGAGATTTGGGCATATCATACCTCTGCGGATTCCCACGGGTGTCCTCTTTTCGGAAATGCATGGGGTCCCTGTTTTCCCTGGTGGCTTGGAAACCCGAGGCCCATATCTATATGTTGTGCCGGTCGGCAGAGCCTCTCAAATTCCGGTCTGACAACAGACTTGGGGTTACTTGTATTTTAGGCTTTCCCCTTGGCGACCAGGTAGGTGTACCCACACATGTGAGGTACTGTTTTCATCGGGACACCTGTGGAAACGCGGGACAGTATGCCATGTGCTGTTGGGGGCGTGTTTCGATGGGTGAGTTGAGCGAAATGTGCGGAAAATGCATTTTTTTCCCCACATTTCGGACATTGTGGGGGTGTCCGGGTAATAAATTCTGGGGCGATTTGGGCATATCATACCTCTGCGGATTCCCACGGGCGTCCTCTTTTCGGAAATGCATGGGGTTCCCTGTTTTCCCTGGTGGCTTGGACAACCGATGCCCATATCTGTATGTTGTGCCGGTCAGCAGAGCGTCTCAAATTCCGGTCTGAAAACAGACTTGGGGTTACTTGTGTTTTAGGCTTTCCCCTTGGCGGCCAGGTAGGTGCACCCACACATGTGATGTACCGTTTTCATCGGGACACCTTTGGGAACGTGGGACGGTAGGCAATGTGTTGTTGGGGGCGTGTTTTGATGGATGAGCCGAGCGAAATATGCGGAAAATGCATTTGTGTTCCTACATTTCGGAGTTTGTGGGGGTGTCTGGGTAATAAATTCTGGGCGATTTGGGCATATCATACCTCTGCGGATTCCCACGGGTGTCCTCTTTTTCAAAATACATGGGGTTCCCTGTTTTTCCTGGTGGCGTGGACACCCGAGGCCCATATCTGTATGTTGCGCCGGTCAGTAGAGCGTCTCAAATTACGGTCTGAAAACAGACTTGGGGTTACTTGTGCTTTAGGCTTTCCCCTTGGCAGCCAGGTAGGTGCACCCACACATGTGAGGTACCGTTCTCATCGGGACACCTGTGGGAACGCAGGACAGTAGGCCATGTGTTGTTGCGGACGTGTTTCGATGGGTGAGCCAAACGAAATGTGCGGAAAATGCGTTTTTTCCCACATTTCGGAAATTTGCAGGGGTGTTTGGGTAATAAATCCTGGGGCGATTTGGGCATATCATACCTCTGCGGATTCCCACGGGTGTCCTCTTTTCAGAAATGCATGGGGTTCCCTGTTTTCCTTGGTGGCTTGGACACCCGAGGCCCATATCTGTATGTTGTGCCAGTCGGCAGAGCGTCTCGAATTCCGGTCTGAAAACAGACTTGGGGTTACTTGTGTTTTAGGCTTTCCCATTGGCGGCCAGGTAGGTGCACTCACACATGTGAGGTACCTTTTTCATCGGGACACCTGTGGGAATGCGGGACGGTAGGCCATGTGTTGTTGGGGGTGTGTTTCAATGGGTGAGCCGAGCGAAATGTGGGGAAAATGCATTATTTCCCCACATTTTGGAATTTGCGGGGGTGTCTGGGTAATAAATTCTGAGGCGATTTGGGCATATCATACCTCTGCGGATTTCCACGGGTGTCCTCTTTTCGGAAATGCATGGGGTCCCTGTTTCCCCTGGTGGCTTGGAAACCCGAGGTCCATATCTGTATGTTTGGCCGGTCAGCAGAGCGTTTCAAATTCCGGTCTGAAAACAGACTTGGGGTTACTTGGGTTTTGGTCTTTTCCTTTTGCGGCCAGGTGGGTGCACCCACACATGTGAGGTACCGTTCTCATCGGGACCCCTGTGAGAATGCAGGACGGTAGGCCATGTGTTGTTGGGGGCGTGTTTCGGTGGGTGAGCCGAGCGAAATGTGCGGAAAATGCGTTTTATTCCCACATTCCGGACTTTGCGGTGGTGTCTGGGTAATATATTCTGAGGTAATTTGGGCATATCATACCTCTGCAGATTCCCACGGGTGTCCTCTTTTCGGAAATGCATGGGGTTCCCTGTTTTCCCTGGTGGCTTGGACACTCGAGGCCCATATCTGTATGTTGTGCCGGTCGGCAGAGCGTCTCAAATTCCGGTTGAAAACAGACTTGGGGTTACTTGTGTTTTAGGCTTTCCACTGGGCGGCCAGGTAGATGCACGCACACATGTGAGGTACTGTTTTCATCAGGACACCTGTGGGAACGCGGGACAGTAGCCCATGTGTTGTTGGGGCCGTGTTTCGATGGGTGAGCTGAGCGAAATGTGCGGAAAATGCATTTTTTTCCCCACAGTTCGGACTTTGCAGGGGTGTCTGGGTCATAAATTCTAGGGCGATTTGAGCATATCATACCTCTGCAGATTCCCACAGGTGTCCTCTTTTTGGAAATGCATGGGGTCCCTGTTTTCCCTGGTGGCTTGGAAACCCGACGCCCATATCTGTATGTTGTGCTGGTCTGCAGAGCGTCTCAAATTCCGGTCTGAAAACAGACTTGGGGTTACTTGTGTTTTAGGGTTTCCCCATGGCAACCAGGTAGGTGCAAACACACATGTGAGTTACCGTTTTCATCGGGACACCTGTGGGAACGCGGGACAGTAGGCCATGTGTTGCTGGGGGCGTGTTTCCATGGGTGAGCTGAGCGAAATGTGCGGAAAATGCATTTTTTTTCCCCACATTTCGGACATTGTGGGGGTGTCTGGGTAATAAATTCTGGGGCGATTTGGGCATATCATACCTCTGCGGATTCCCACGGGTGTCCTCTTTTCGGAAATGCATGGGGTTCCCTGTTTTCCCTGGTGACTTGGACACCCGATGCCCATATCTGTATGTTGTGCCGGTCGGCAGAGCGTCTGAAATTCCGGTCTGAAAACAGACTTGGGGTTACTTGTGTTTTAGGCTTCCCGTTGGCGGCCAGGTAGTTGCACCCACACATGTGAGGTACCATTTTCATTGGGACACATGTGGGAACGTGGGACAGTAGGCCATGTGTTGTTGGGGGCGTGTTTCTATGGGTGTGCCGAGCAAAATGTGTGGAAAATGCATTTTTTCCCCACATTTCGGACTTCGCGGGGGTGTCTGGGTAATACATTCTGGGGAGATTTGGGCATATCATACCTCTGCGGATTCCCACGGGTGTCCTCTTTTCGGAAATGCATGGGGTTCCCTGTTTTCCCTGGTGGCTTGGACACCCGAGGCCCATATCTGTATGTTGTGCCAGTCGGCAGAGCGTCTCAAATTCCGGTCTGAAAACAAACTTGGGGTTACTTGTGCTTTAGGCTTTCCTATTGGCAGCCAGGTAGGTGCACCCAAACATGTGAGGTACTGTTTTCATTGGGACACCTGTGGGAATGCGGGACAGTAGCCCATGTGTTGCTGGGGACGTGTTTCAATGGGTGAGCTGAGCGAAATGTGCGGAAGAAGCATTTTTTTCCCACATTTCAGAATTTGCGGGGGTGTCTGCGTAATAATTTCTGGGGCGATTTGCGTATATCATACCTCTGTGGATTCCCACGGGTGTCCTCTTTTCGGAAATGCTGGGGTTCGGTTCCCTGTTTTCCCTGGTGGCTTGGACACCCGAGGCCCATATCTCTATGTTGTGCCAGTCGGCAGAGCGTCTCAAATTCCGGTCTGAAAACAGACTTGGTGTTACTTGTATTTTAGGCTTTCCCCTTGGCGGCCAGGTAGGTGCACCCACACATGTGAGGTACCGTTTTCATCGGGACACCTGTGGGAACGCGGGTAGGTAGGCCATGTGTTGTTGGGGGCATGTTTCGATGGGTGAGCCGAGCGAAATGTGCAGAAAATGCATTTTTCCCCACATTTCGGACTTCGCAGGGGTGTCTGGGTAATACATTCTGGGGAGATTTGGGCATATCATACCTCTGCGGATTCCCACGGGTGTCCTCTTTTCGGAAATGCATGGGGTCCCTGTTTTCCCTGGTGGCTTGGAAACCCGAGGCCCATATCTATATGTTGTGCCGGTCGGCAGAGCCTCTCAAATTCTGGTCTGACAACAGACTTGGGGTTACTTGTATTTTAGGCTTTCCCCTTGGCGACCAGGTAGGTGTACCCACACATGTGAGGTACTGTTTTCATCGGGACACCTGTGGAAACGCGGGACAGTATGCCATGTGCTGTTGGGGGCGTGTTTCGATGGGTGAGTTGAGCGAAATGTGCGGAAAAGGCATTTTTTTCCCCACATTTCGGACATTGTGGGGGTGTCTGGGTAATAAATTCTGGGGCGATTTGGGCATATCATACCTCTGCGGATTCCCACGGGCGTCCTCTTTTCGGAAATGCATGGGGTTCCCTGTTTTCCCTGGTGGCTTGGACAACCGATGCCCATATCTGTATGTTGTGCCGGTCAGCAGAGCGTCTCAAATTCCGGTCTGAAAACAGACTTGGGGTTACTTGTGTTTTAGGCTTTCCCCTTGGCGGCCAGGTAGTTGCACCCACACATGTGAGGTACCGTTTTCATCAGGACACATGTGGGAACGCGGGACAGTAGGCCATGTGTTGTTGGGGGCGTGTTTCGATGGGTGAGCTGAGCGAAATGTGCAGAAAATGCTTTTTTTTCCCCACATTTCGGACTTTGCGGTGGTGTCTGGGTAATATATTCTGGGGCGATTTGGGCATATCATACCTCTGCGGATTCCCACGGGTGTCCTCTTTTTGGAAATGCATGGGGTTCCCTGTTTTCCCTGGTGGCATGGACACCCGAGGCCCATATCTGTATGTTGTGCCGGTCAGTAGAGTGTCTCAAATTACGGTCTGAAAACAGACTTGGGGTTACTTGTGCTTTAGGCTTTCCCCTTGGCAGCCAGGTAGGTGCACCCACACATGTGAGGTACCGTTCTCATCGGGACCCCTGTGAGAATGCAGGACGGTAGGCCATGTGTTGTTGGGGGCGAGTTTCGGTGAGTGAGCCGAGCAAAATGTGCGGAAAATGCATTTTTTTCCCACATTCCGGACTTTGCGGGGGTGTCTGGGTAATACATTCTGGGGCAATTTGGGCATATCATACCTCTGCGGATTCCCATGGGTGTCCTCTTTTCGGAAATGCATGGGGTTCCCTGTTTTCCCTGGTGGCTTGGACACCCGAGGCCCTATCTGTATGTTGTGCCGGTCGGCAGAGCATCTCAAATTCCGGTCTGAAAACAGAATTGGGGTTACTTGTGCTTTAGGCTTTCCCCTTGGCAGCCAGGTAGGTGCACTCACACATGTGAGGTACCGTTCTCATCGGGACACCTGTGGGAACGCAGGACAGTAGGCCATGTGTTGTTGGGGACGTGTTTCGATAGGTGAGCCAAACGAAATGTGCAGAAAATGCGTTTTTTCCCACATTTCGGAATTTGCAGGGGTGTCTGGGTAATAAATCCTGGAGCGATTTGGGCATATCATACCTCTGCGGATTCCCACGGGTGTCCTCTTTTCGGAAATGCATGGGGTTCCCTGTTTTCCTTGGTGGCTTGGACACCCGAGGCCCATATCTGTAAGTTGTGCTGGTCGGCAGAGCGTCTCAAATTCCGGTCTGAAAACAGAATTGGGGTTACTTGTGCTTTAAGCTTTCCCCTTGGCAACCAGGTAGGTGCACTCACACATGTGAGATACCGTTCTCATCGGGACACCTGTGGGAACGCAGGACAGTAGGCCATGTGTTGTTGGGGACGTGTTTCGATGGGTGAGCCAAACGAAATGTGCAGAAAATGCGTTTTTTCCCACATTTCAGAATTTGCAGGGGTGTCTCGGTAATAAATCCTGGGGCGATTTGGGCATATCATACCTCTGCGGATTCCCACGGGTGTCCTCTTTTCGGAAATGCATGGGGTTCCCTGTTTTCCTTGGTGGCTTGGACACCCGAGGCCCATATCTGTATGTTGTGCCATTCGGCAGAGCATCTCAAATTCCGGTCTGAAAACAGACTTGGGGTTACTTGTGCTTTAGGCTTTCCCCTTGGCAGCCAGGTAGGTGCACTCACACATGTGAGGTACCATTCTCATCGGGACACCTGTGGGAACGCAGGACAGTAGGCCATGTGTTGTTGGGGACGTGTTTCGATGGGTGAGCCAAACGAAATGTGCAGAAAATGTGTTTTTTCCCACATTTCGGAATTTGCAGGGGTGTCTGGGTAATAAATCCTGGGGCGATTTGGGCATATCATACCTCTGCGGATTCCCATGGGTGTCCTCTTTTCGGAAATGCATGGGGTCCCTGGTTCCCCTGGTGGCTTGGAAACCCGAGGTCCATATCTGTATGTTGGGCCGGTCAGCAGAGCGTTTCAAATTCCGGTCTGAAAACAGACTTGGGGTTACTTGGGTTTTAGGCCTTTCCTTTTGCGGCCAGGTAGGTGCACCCACACATGTGATGTACCGTTTTCATCGGGACACCTTTGGGAACGTGGGACGGTAGGCAATGTGTTGTTGGGGGCGTGTTTTGATGGATGAGCCGAGCGAAATATGCGGAAAATGCATTTGTGTTCCTACATTTCGGACTTTGTGAGGGTGTCTGGGTAATAAATTCTGGGCGATTTGGGCATATCATACCTCTGCGGATTCCCACGGGTGTCCTCTTTTTCAAAATGCATGGGGTTCCCTGTTTTTCCTGGTGGCGTGGACACCCGAGGCCCATATCTGTATGTTGCGCCGGTCAGTAGAGCGTCTCAAATTACGGTCTGAAAACAGACTTGGGGTTACTTGTGCTTTAGGCTTTCCCCTTGGCAGCCAGGTAGGTGCACCCACACATGTGAGGTACCGTTCTCATCGGGACACCTGTGGGAACGCAGGACAGTAGGCCATGTGTGGTTGGGGACGTGTTTCGATGGGTGAGCCAAACGAAATGTGCGGAAAATGCGTTTTTTCCCACATTTCGGAATTTGCAGGGGTGTTTGGGTAATAAATCCTGGGGCGATTTGGGCATATCATACCTCTGCGGATTCCCACGGGTGTCCTCTTTTCAGAAATGCATGGGGTTCCCTGTTTTCCTTGGTGGCTTGGACACCCGAGGCCCATATCTGTATGTTGTGCCAGTCGGCAGAGCGTCTCAAATTCCGGTCTGAAAACAGACTTGGGGTTACTTGTGTTTTAGGCTTTCCCATTGGCGGCCAGGTAGGTGCACTCACACATGTGAGGTACCGTTTTCATCGGGACACCTGTGGGAATGCGGGACGGTAGGCCATGTGTTGTTGGGGGTGTGTTTCAATGGGTGAGCCGAGCGAAATGTGGGGAAAATGCATTATTTCCCCACATTTTGGAATTTGCGGGGGTGTCTGGGTAATAAATTCTGAGGCGATTTGGGCATATCATACCTCTGCGGATTTCCACGGGTGTCCTCTTTTCGGAAATGCATGGGGTCCCTGTTTCCCCTGGTGGCTTGGAAACCCGAGGTCCATATCTGTATGTTGGGCCGGTCAGCAGAGCGTTTCAAATTCCGGTCTGAAAACAGACTTGGGGTTACTTGGGTTTTAGGCTTTTCCTTTTGCGGCCAGGTGGGTGCACCCACACATGTGAGGTACCGTTCTCATCGGGACCCCTGTGAGAATGCAGGACGGTAGGCCATGTGTTGTTGGGGGCGTGTTTCGGTGGGTGAGCCGAGCGAAATGTGCGGAAAATGCGTTTTTTTCCCACATTCCGGACTTTGCGGTGGTGTCTGGGTAATATATTCTGAGGTAATTTGGGCATATCATACCTCTGCAGATTCCCACGGGTGTCCTCTTTTCGGAAATGCATGGGGTTCCCTGTTTTCCCTGGTGGCTTGGACACTCGAGGCCCATATCTGTATGTTGTGCCGGTCGGCAGAGCGTCTCAAATTCCGGTTGAAAACAGACTTGGGGTTACTTGTGTTTTAGGCTTTCCACTTGGCGGCCAGGTAGATGCACGCACACATGTGAGGTACTGTTTTCATCGGGACACCTGTGGGAACGCGGGACAGTAGCCCATGTGTTGTTGGGGGCGTGTTTCGATGGGTGAGCTGAGCGAAATGTGCGGAAAATGCATTTTTTTCCCCACAGTTCGGACTTTGCAGGGGTGTCTGGGTCATAAATTCTAGGGCGATTTGAGCATATCATACCTCTGCAGATTCCCACAGGTGTCCTCTTTTCGGAAATGCATGGGGTCCCTGTTTTCCCTGGTGGCTTGGAAACCCGACGCCCATATCTGTATGTTGTGCTGGTCTGCAGAGCGTCTCAAATTCCGGTCTGAAAACAGACTTGGGGTTACTTGTGTTTTAGGGTTTCCCCATGGCAACCAGGTAGGTGCAAACACACATGTGAGGTACCGTTTTCATCGGGACACCTGTGGGAAAGCGGGACAGTAGGCCATGTGTTGTTGGGGGCGTGTTTCCATGGGTGAGCTGAGCGAAATGTGCGAAAAATGCATTTTTTTCCCCACATTTCGGACATTGTGGGGGTGTCTGGGTAATAAATTCTGGGGCGATTTGGGCATATCATACCTCTGCGGATTCCCACGGGTGTCCTCTTTTCGGAAATGCATGGGGTTCCCTGTTTTCCCTGGTGGCTTGGACACCCGATGCCCATATCTGTATGTTGTGCCGGTCGGCAGAGCGTCTGAAATTCCGGTCTGAAAACAGACTTGGGGTTACTTGTGTTTTAGGCTTCCCCTTGGCGGCCAGGTAGTTGCACCCACACATGTGAGGTACCATTTTCATTGGGACACATGTGGGAACGTGGGACAGTAGGCCATGTGTTGTTGGGGGCGTGTTTCTATGGGTGTGCCGAGCAAAATGTGCGGAAAAAGCATTTTTTTCCCACATTTCAGAATTTGCGGGGGTGTCTGCGTAATAATTTCTGGGGCGATTTGCGTATATCATACCTCTGTGGATTCCCACGGGTGTCCTCTTTTCGGAAATGCATGGGGTTCGGTTCCCTGTTTTCCCTGGTGGCTTGGACACCCGAGGCCCATATCTCTATGTTGTGCCGGTCGGCAGAGCGTCTCAAATTCCGGTCTGAAAACAGACTTGGTATTACTTGTATTTTAGGCTTTCCCCTTGGCGGCCAGGTAGGTGCACCCACACATATGAGGTACCGTTTTCATCGGGACACCTGTGGGAACGCGGGTAGGTAGGCCATGTGTTGTTGGGGGCGTGTTTCGATGGGTGAGCCGAGCGAAATGTGCAGAAAATGCATTTTTTCCCCACATTTCGGACTTCGCGGGGGTGTCTGGGTCATACATTCTGGGGAGATTTGGGCATATCATACCTCTGCGGATTCCCACGGGTGTCCTCTTTTCGGAAATGCATGGGGTCCCTGTTTTCCCTGGTGGCTTGGAAACCCGAGGCCCATATCTATATGTTGTGCCGGTCGGCAGAGCCTCTCAAATTCCGGTCTGACAACAGACTTGGGGTTACTTGTATTTTAGGCTTTCCCCTTGGCGACCAGGTAGGTGTACCCACACATGTGAGGTACTGTTTTCATCGGGACACCTGTGGAAACGCGGGACAGTATGCCATGTGCTGTTGGGGGCGTGTTTCGGTGGGTGAGCCGAGCGAAATGTGCGGAAAATGCGTTTTTTTCCCACATTCCGGACTTTGCGGTGGTGTCTGGGTAATATATTCTGAGGTAATTTGGGCATATCATACCTCTGCAGATTCCCACGGGTGTCCTCTTTTCGGAAATGCATGGGGTTCCCTGTTTTCCCTGGTGGCTTGGACACTCGAGGCCCATATCTGTATGTTGTGCCGGTCGGCAGAGCGTCTCAAATTCCGGTTGAAAACAGACTTGGGGTTACTTGTGTTTTAGGCTTTCCACTTGGCGGCCAGGTAGATGCACGCACACATGTGAGGTACTGTTTTCATCGGGACACCTGTGGGAACGCGGGACAGTAGCCCATGTGTTGTTGGGGGCGTGTTTCGATGGGTGAGCTGAGCGAAATGTGCGGAAAATGCATTTTTTTCCCCACAGTTCGGACTTTGCAGGGGTGTCTGGGTCATAAATTCTAGGGCGATTTGAGCATATCATACCTCTGCAGATTCCCACAGGTGTCCTCTTTTCGGAAATGCATGGGGTCCCTGTTTTCCCTGGTGGCTTGGAAACCCGACGCCCATATCTGTATGTTGTGCTGGTCTGCAGAGCGTCACAAATTCCGGTCTGAAAACAGACTTGGGGTTACTTGTGTTTTAGGGTTTCCCCATGGCAACCAGGTAGGTGCAAACACACATGTGAGGTACCGTTTTCATCGGGACACCTGTGGGAACGCGGGACAGTAGGCCATGTGTTGTTGGGGGCGTGTTTCCATGGGTGAGCTGAGCGAAATGTGCGAAAAATGCATTTTTTTCCCCACATTTCGGACATTGTGGGGGTGTCTGGGTAATAAATTCTGGGGCGATTTGGGCATATCATACCTCTGCGGATTCCCACGGGTGTCCTCTTTTCGGAAATGCATGGGGTTCCCTGTTTTCCCTGGTGGCTTGGACACCCAATGCCCATATCTGTATGTTGTGCCGGTCGGCAGAGCGTCTGAAATTCCGGTCTGAAAACAGACTTGGGGTTACTTGTGTTTTAGGCTTCCCCTTGGCGGCCAGGTAGTTGCACCCACACATGTGAGGTACCATTTTCATTGGGACACATGTGGGAACGTGGGACAGTAGGCCATGTGTTGTTGGGGGCGTGTTTCTATGGGTGTGCCGAGCAAAATGTGCGGAAAAAGCATTTTTTTCCCACATTTCAGAATTTGCGGGGGTGTCTGCGTAATAATTTCTGGGGCGATTTGCGTATATCATACCTCTGTGGATTCCCACGGGTGTCCTCTTTTCGGAAATGCATGGGGTTCGGTTCCCTGTTTTCCCTGGTGGCTTGGACACCCGAGGCCCATATCTCTATGTTGTGCCGGTCGGCAGAGCGTCTCAAATTCCGGTCTGAAAACAGACTTGGTATTACTTGTATTTTAGGCTTTCCCCTTGGCGGCCAGGTAGGTGCACCCACACATGTGAGGTACCGTTTTCATCGGGACACCTGTGGGAACGCGGGTAGGTAGGCCATGTGTTGTTGGGGGCGTGTTTCGATGGGTGAGCCGAGCGAAATGTGCAGAAAATGCATTTTTTCCCCACATTTAGGACTTCGCGGGGGTGTCTGGGTCATACATTCTGGGGAGATTTGGGCATATCATACCTCTGCGGATTCCCACGGGTGTCCTCTTTTCGGAAATGCATGGGGTCCCTGTTTTCCCTGGTGGCTTGGAAACCCGAGGCCCATATCTATATGTTGTGCCGGTCGGCAGAGCCTCTCAAATTCCGGTCTGACAACAGACTTGGGGTTACTTGTATTTTAGGCTTTCCCTTTGGCGACCAGGTAGGTGTACCCACACATGTGAGGTACTGTTTTCATCGGGACACCTGTGGAAACGCGGGACAGTATGCCATGTGCTGTTGGGGGCGTGTTTCGGTGGGTGAGCCGAGCGAAATGTGCGGAAAATGCGTTTTTTTCCCACATTCCGGACTTTGCGGTGGTGTCTGGGTAATATATTCTGAGGTAATTTGGGCATATCATACCTCTGCAGATTCCCACGGGTGTCCTCTTTTCGGAAATGCATGGGGTTCCCTGTTTTCCCTGGTGGCTTGGACACTCGAGGCCCATATCTGTATGTTGTGCCGGTCGGCAGAGCGTCTCAAATTCCGGTTGAAAACAGACTTGGGGTTACTTGTGTTTTAGGCTTTCCACTTGGCGGCCAGGTAGATGCACGCACACATGTGAGGTACTGTTTTCATCGGGACACCTGTGGGAACGCGGGACAGTAGCCCATGTGTTGTTGGGGGCGTGTTTCGATGGGTGAGCTGAGCGAAATGTGCGGAAAATGCATTTTTTTCCCCACAGTTCGGACTTTGCAGGGGTGTCTGGGTCATAAATTCTAGGGCGATTTGAGCATATCATACCTCTGCAGATTCCCACAGGTGTCCTCTTTTCGGAAATGCATGGGGTCCCTGTTTTCCCTGGTGGCTTGGAAACCCGACGCCCATATCTGTATGTTGTGCTGGTCTGCAGAGCGTCTCAAATTCCGGTCTGAAAACAGACTTGGGGTTACTTGTGTTTTAGGGTTTCCCCATGGCAACCAGGTAGGTGCAAACACACATGTGAGGTACCGTTTTCATCGGGACACCTGTGGGAACGCGGGACAGTAGGCCATGTGTTGTTGGGGGCGTGTTTCCATGGGTGAGCTGAGCGAAATGTGCGAAAAATGCATTTTTTTCCCCACATTTCGGACATTGTGGGGGTGTCTGGGTAATAAATTCTGGGGCGATTTGGGCATATCATACCTCTGCGGATTCCCACAGGTGTCCTCTTTTCGGAAATGCATGGGGTTCCCTGTTTTCCCTGGTGGCTTGGACACCCGATGCCCATATCTGTATGTTGTGCCGGTCGGCAGAGCATCTCAAATTCCGGTCTGAAAACAGACTTGGGGTTACTTGTGCTTTAGGCTTTCCCCTTGGCAGCCAGGTAGGTGCACTCACACATGTGAGGTACCATTCTCATCGGGACACCTGTGGGAACGCAGGACAGTAGGCCATGTGTTGTTGGGGACGTGTTTCGATGGGTGAGCCAAACGAAATGTGCAGAAAATGTGTTTTTTCCCACATTTCGGAATTTGCAGGGGTGTCTGGGTAATAAATCCTGGGGCGATTTGGGCATATCATACCTCTGCGGATTCCCATGGGTGTCCTCTTTTCGGAAATGCATGGGGTCCCTGGTTCCCCTGGTGGCTTGGAAACCCGAGGTCCATATCTGTATGTTGGGCCGGTCAGCAGAGCGTTTCAAATTCCGGTCTGAAAACAGACTTGGGGTTACTTGGGTTTTAGGCCTTTCCTTTTGCGGCCAGGTAGGTGCACCCACACATGTGATGTACCGTTTTCATCGGGACACCTTTGGGAACGTGGGACGGTAGGCAATGTGTTGTTGGGGGCGTGTTTTGATGGATGAGCCGAGCGAAATATGCGGAAAATGCATTTGTGTTCCTACATTTCGGACTTTGTGAGGGTGTCTGGGTAATAAATTCTGGGCGATTTGGGCATATCATACCTCTGCGGATTCGCACGGGTGTCCTCTTTTTCAAAATGCATGGGGTTCCCTGTTTTTCCTGGTGGCGTGGACACCCGAGGCCCATATCTGTATGTTGCGCCGGTCAGTAGAGCGTCTCAAATTACGGTCTGAAAACAGACTTGGGGTTACTTGTGCTTTAGGCTTTCCCCTTGGCAGCCAGGTAGGTGCACCCACACATGTGAGGTACCGTTCTCATCGGGACACCTGTGGGAACGCAGGACAGTAGGCCATGTGTGGTTGGGGACGTGTTTCGATGGGTGAGCCAAACGAAATGTGCGGAAAATGCGTTTTTTCCCACATTTCGGAATTTGCAGGGGTGTTTGGGTAATAAATCCTGGGGCGATTTGGGCATATCATACCTCTGTGGATTCCCACGGGTGTCCTCTTTTCAGAAATGCATGGGGTTCCCTGTTTTCCTTGGTGGCTTGGACACCCGAGGCCCATATCTGTATGTTGTGCCAGTCGGCAGAGCGTCTCAAATTCCGGTCTGAAAACAGACTTGGGGTTACTTGTGTTTTAGGCTTTCCCATTGGCGGCCAGGTAGGTGCACTCACACATGTGAGGTACCGTTTTCATCGGGACACCTGTGGGAATGCGGGACGGTAGGCCATGTGTTGTTGGGGGTGTGTTTCAATGGGTGAGCCGAGCGAAATGTGGGGAAAATGCATTATTTCCCCACATTTTGGAATTTGCGGGGGTGTCTGGGTAATAAATTCTGAGGCGATTTGGGCATATCATACCTCTGCGGATTTCCACGGGTGTCCTCTTTTCGGAAATGCATGGGGTCCCTGTTTCCCCTGGTGGCTTGGAAACCCGAGGTCCATATCTGTATGTTGGGCCGGTCAGCAGAGCGTTTCAAATTCCGGTCTGAAAACAGACTTGGGGTTACTTGGGTTTTAGGCTTTTCCTTTTGCGGCCAGGTGGGTGCACCCACACATGTGAGGTACCGTTCTCATCGGGACCCCTGTGAGAATGCAGGACGGTAGGCCATGTGTTGTTGGGGGCGTGTTTCGGTGGGTGAGCCGAGCGAAATGTGCGGAAAATGCGTTTTTTTCCCACATTCCGGACTTTGCGGTGGTGTCTGGGTAATATATTCTGAGGTAATTTGGGCATATCATACCTCTGCAGATTCCCACGGGTGTCCTCTTTTCGGAAATGCATGGGGTTCCCTGTTTTCCCTGGTGGCTTGGACACTCGAGGCCCATATCTTTATGTTGTGCCGGTCGGCAGAGCGTCTCAAATTCCGGTTGAAAACAGACTTGGGGTTACTTGTGTTTTAGGCTTTCCACTTGGCGGCCAGGTAGATGCACGCACACATGTGAGGTACTGTTTTCATCGGGACACCTGTGGGAACGCGGGACAGTAGCCCATGTGTTGTTGGGGGCGTGTTTCGATGGGTGAGCTGAGCGAAATGTGCGGAAAATGCATTTTTTTCCCCACAGTTCGGACTTTGCAGGGGTGTCTGGGTCATAAATTCTAGGGCGATTTGAGCATATCATACCTCTGCAGATTCCCACAGGTGTCCTCTTTTCGGAAATGCATTTGGTCCCTGTTTTCCCTGGTGGCTTGGAAACCCGACGCCCATATCTGTATGTTGTGCTGGTCTGCAGAGCGTCTCAAATTCCGGTCTGAAAACAGACTTGGGGTTACTTGTGTTTTAGGGTTTCCCCATGGCAACCAGGTAGGTGCAAACACACATGTGAGGTACCGTTTTCATCGGGACACCTGTGGGAACGCGGGACAGTAGGCCATGTGTTGTTGGGGGCGTGTTTCCATGGGTGAGCTGAGCGAAATGTGCGAAAAATGCATTTTTTTCCCCACATTTCGGACATTGTGGGGGTGTCTGGGTAATAAATTCTGGGGCGATTTGGGCATATCATACCTCTGCGGATTCCCACGGGTGTCCTCTTTTCGGAAATGCATGGGGTTCCCTGTTTTCCCTGGTGGCTTGGACACCCAATGCCCATATCTGTATGTTGTGCCGGTCGGCAGAGCGTCTGAAATTCCGGTCTGAAAACAGACTTGGGGTTACTTGTGTTTTAGGCTTCCCCTTGGCGGCCAGGTAGTTGCACCCACACATGTGAGGTACCATTTTCATTGGGACACATGTGGGAACGTGGGACAGTAGGCCATGTGTTGTTGGGGGCGTGTTTCTATGGGTGTGCCGAGCAAAATGTGCGGAAAAAGCATTTTTTTCCCACATTTCAGAATTTGCGGGGGTGTCTGCGTAATAATTTCTGGGGCGATTTGCGTATATCATACCTCTGTGGATTCCCACGGGTGTCCTCTTTTCGGAAATGCATGGGGTTCGGTTCCCTGTTTTCCCTGGTGGCTTGGACACCCGAGGCCCATATCTCTATGTTGTGCCGGTCGGCAGAGCGTCTCAAATTCCGGTCTGAAAACAGACTTGGTATTACTTGTATTTTAGGCTTTCCCCTTGGCGGCCAGGTAGGTGCACCCACACATGTGAGGTACCGTTTTCATCGGGACACCTGTGGGAACGCGGGTAGGTAGGCCATGTGTTGTTGGGGGCGTGTTTCGATGGATGAGCCGAGCGAAATGTGCAGAAAATGCATTTTTTCCCCACATTTCGGACTTCGCGGGGGTGTCTGGGTCATACATTCTGGGGAGATTTGGGCATATCATACCTCTGCGGATTCCCACGGGTGTCCTCTTTTCGGAAATGCATGGGGTCCCTGTTTTCCCTGGTGGCTTGGAAACCCGAGGCCCATATCTATATGTTGTGCCGGTCGGCAGAGCCTCTCAAATTCCGGTCTGACAACAGACTTGGGGTTACTTGTATTTTAGGCTTTCCCTTTGGCGACCAGGTAGGTGTACCCACACATGTGAGGTACTGTTTTCATCGGGACACCTGTGGAAACGCGGGACAGTATGCCATGTGCTGTTGGGGGCGTGTTTCGGTGGGTGAGCCGAGCGAAATGTGCGGAAAATGCGTTTTTTTCCCACATTCCGGACTTTGCGGTGGTGTCTGGGTAATATATTCTGAGGTAATTTGGGCATATCATACCTCTGCAGATTCCCACGGGTGTCCTCTTTTCGGAAATGCATGGGGTTCCCTGTTTTCCCTGGTGGCTTGGACACTCGAGGCCCATATCTGTATGTTGTGCCGGTCGGCAGAGCGTCTCAAATTCCGGTTGAAAACAGACTTGGGGTTACTTGTGTTTTAGGCTTTCCACTTGGCGGCCAGGTAGATGCACGCACACATGTGAGGTACTGTTTTCATCGGGACACCTGTGGGAACGCGGGACAGTAGCCCATGTGTTGTTGGGGGCGTGTTTCGATGGGTGAGCTGAGCGAAATGTGCGGAAAATGCATTTTTTTCCCCACAGTTCGGACTTTGCAGGGGTGTCTGGGTCATAAATTCTAGGGCGATTTGAGCATATCATACCTCTGCAGATTCCCACAGGTGTCCTCTTTTCGGAAATGCATGGGGTCCCTGTTTTCCCTGGTGGCTTGGAAACCCGACGCCCATATCTGTATGTTGTGCTGGTCTGCAGAGCGTCTCAAATTCCGGTCTGAAAACAGACTTGGGGTTACTTGTGTTTTAGGGTTTCCCCATGGCAACCAGGTAGGTGCAAACACACATGTGAGGTACCGTTTTCATCGGGACACCTGTGGGAACGCGGGACAGTAGGCCATGTGTTGTTGGGGGCGTGTTTCCATGGGTGAGCTGAGCGAAATGTGCGAAAAATGCATTTTTTTCCCCACATTTCGGACATTGTGGGGGTGTCTGGGTAATAAATTCTGGGGCGATTTGGGCATATCATACCTCTGCGGATTCCCACAGGTGTCCTCTTTTCGGAAATGCATGGGGTTCCCTGTTTTCCCTGGTGGCTTGGACACCCGATGCCCATATCTGTATGTTGTGCCGGTCGGCAGAGCGTCTGAAATTCCGGTCTGAAAACAGACTTGGGGTTACTTGTGTTTTAGGCTTCCCCTTGGCGGCCAGGTAGTTGCACCCACACATGTGAGGTACCATTTTCATTGGGACACATGTGGGAACGTGGGACAGTAGGCCATGTGTTGTTGGGGGCGTGTTTCTATGGGTGTGCCGAGCAAAATGTACGGAAAAAGCATTTTTTTCCCACATTTCAGAATTTGTGGGGGGTCTGCGTAATAATTTCTGGGGCGATTTGCGTATATCATACCTCTGTGGATTCCCACGGGTGTCCTCTTTTCGGAAATGCATGGGGTTCGGTTCCCTGTTTTCCCTGGTGGCTTGGACACCCGAGGCCCATATCTCTATGTTGTGCCGGTCGGCAGAGCGTCTCAAATTCCGGTCTGAAAACAGACTTGGTATTACTTGTATTTTAGGCTTTCCCCTTGGCGGCCAGGTAGGTGCACCCACACATGTGAGGTACCGTTTTCATCGGGACACCTGTGGGAACGCGGGTAGGTAGGCCATGTGTTGTTGGGGGCGTGTTTCGATGGGTGAGCCGAGCGAAATGTGCAGAAAATGCATTTTTTCCCCACATTTCGGACTTCGCGGGGGTGTCTGGGTCATACATTCTGGGGAGATTTGGGCATATCATACCTCTGCGGATTCCCACGGGTGTCCTCTTTTCCGAAATGCATGGGGTCCCTGTTTTCCCTGGTGGCTTGGAAACCCGAGGCCCATATCTATATGTTGTGCCGGTCGGCAGAGCCTCTCAAATTCCGGTCTGACAACAGACTTGGGGTTACTTGTATTTTAGGCTTTCCCCTTGGCGACCAGGTAGGTGTACCCACACATGTGAGGTACTGTTTTCATCGGGACACCTGTGGAAACGCGGGACAGTATGCCATGTGCTGTTGGGGGCGTGTTTCGATGGGTGAGTTGAGCGAAATGTGCGGAAAATGCATTTTTTTCCCCACATTTCGGACATTGTGGGGGTGTCTGGGTAATAAATTCTGGGGCGATTTGGGCATATCATACCTCTGCGGATTCCCACGGGCGTCCTCTTTTCGGAAATGCATGTGGTTCCCTGTTTTCCCTGGTGGCTTGGACAACCGATGCCCATATCTGTATGTTGTGCCGGTCAGCAGAGCGTCTCAAATTCCGGTCTGAAAACAGACTTGGGGTTACTTGTGTTTTAGGCTTTCCCCTTGGCGGCCAGGTAGTTGCACCCACACATGTGAGGTACCGTTTTCATCAGGACACATGTGGGAACGCGGGACAGTAGGCCATGTGTTGTTGGGGGCGTGTTTCGATGGGTGAGCTGAGCGAAATGTGCAGAAAATGCTTTTTTTTCCCCACATTTCGGACTTTGCGGGGGTGTCTGAGTAATAAATTCTGGGGCGATTTGGGCATATCATACCTCTGCGGATTCCCACGGGTGTCCTCTTTTTGGAAATGCATGGGGTTCCCTGTTTTCCCTGGTGGCATGGACACCCGAGGCCCATATCTGTATGTTGTGCCGGTCAGTAGAGTGTCTCAAATTACGGTCTGAAAACAGACTTGGGGTTACTTGTGCTTTAGGCTTTCCCCTTGGCAGCCAGGTAGGTGCACCCACACATGTGAGGTACCGTTCTCATCGGGACCCCTGTGAGAATGCAGGACGGTAGGCCATGTGTTGTTGGGGGCGAGTTTCGGTGAGTGAGCCGAGCGAAATGTGCGGAAAATGCATTTTTTTCCCACATTCCGGACTTTGCGGGGGTGTCTGGGTAATACATTCTGGGGCAATTTGGGCATATCATACCTCTGCGGATTCCCATGGGTGTCCTCTTTTCGGAAATGCATGGGGTTCCCTGTTTTCCCTGGTGGCTTGGACACCCGAGGCCCTATCTGTATGTTGTGCCGGTCGGCAGAGCGTCTCAAATTCCGGTCTGAAAACAGAATTGGGGTTACTTGTGCATTAGGCTTTCCCCTTGGCAGCCAGGTAGGTGCACTCACACATGTGAGGTACCGTTCTCATCGGGACACCTGTGGGAATGCAGGACAGTAGGCCATGTGTTGTTGGGGACGTGTTTCGATAGGTGAGCCAAACGAAATGTGCAGAAAATGCGTTTTTTCCCACATTTCGGAATTTGCAGGGGTGTCTGGGTAATAAATCCTGGAGCGATTTGGGCATATCATACCTCTGCGGATTCCCACGGGTGTCCTCTTTTCGGAAATGCATGGGGTTCCCTGTTTTCCTTGGTGGCTTGGACACCCGAGGCCCATATCTGTATGTTGGGCCAGTCGGCAGAGCGTCTCAAATTCCGGTCTGAAAACAGACTTGGGGTTACTTGTGTTTTAGGCTTTCCCATTGGCGGCCAGGTAGGTGCACTCACACATGTGAGGTACCGTTTTCATCGGGACACCTGTGGGAATGCGGGACGGTAGGTCATGTGTTGTTGGGGGTGTGTTTCAATGGGTGAGCCGAGCGAAATGCGGGGAAAATGCATTATTTCCCCACATTTTGGAATTTGCGGGGGTGTCTGGGTAATAAATTCTGAGGCGATTTAGGCATATCATACCTCTGCGGATTTACCACGGGTGTCCTCTTTTCGGAAATGCATGGGGTCCCTGGTTCCCCTGGTGGCTTGGAAACCCGAGGTCCATATCTGTATGTTGGGGCGGTCAGCAGAGCGTTTCAAATTCCGGTCTGAAAACAGACTTGGGGTTACTTGGGTTTTAGGCTTTTCCTTTTGCGGCCAGGTAGGTGCACCCACACAAGTGATGTACCGTTTTCATCGGGACACCTTTGGGAACGTGGGACGGTAGGCAATGTGTTGTTGGGGGCGTGTTTTGATGGATGAGCCGAGCGAAATATGCGGAAAATGCATTTGTGTTCCTACATTTTGGACATTTTTGTGGGGGTGTCTGGGTAATAAATTCTGGGCGATTTGGCCATATCATACCTCTTCAGATTCCCACGGGTGTCCTCTTTTTCGAAATGCATGGGGTTCCCTGTTTTTCCTGGTGGCGTGGACACCCGAGGCCCATATCTGTATGTTGTGCCGGTCAGTAGAGCGTCTCAAATTACGGTCTGAAAACAGACTTGGGGTTACTTGTGCTTTAGGCTTTCCCCTTGGCAGCCAGGTAGGTGCACCCACACATGTGAGGTACCGTTCTCATCGGGACACCTGTGGGAACGCAGGACAGTAGGCCATGTGTTGTTGGGGACGTGTTTCGAAGGGTGAGCCAAATGAAATGTGCGGAAAATGCGTTTTTTCCACATTTCGGAATTTGCAAGGGTGTCTGGGTAATAAATCCTGGGGCGATTTGGGCATATCATACCTCTGCGGATTCCCATGGGTGTCCTCTTTTTGGAAATGCATGGGGTTCCCTGTTTTCCCTGGTGGCTTGGACACCCGAGGCCCTATCTGTATGTTGTCCCGGTCGCAGATCGTCTCAAATTTCGGTCTGAAAACAGAATTAGGGTTACTTGTGCTTTAGGCTTTCCCATTGGCAGCCAGGTAGGTGCACTCACACATGTGAGGTACCGTTTTCATCGGGACACCTGTGGGAATGCGGGACGGTAGGCCATGTGTTGTTGGGGGTGTGTTTCAATGGGTGAGCCGAGCGAAATGTGGGGAAAATGCATTATTTCCCCACATTTTGGAATTTGCGGGGGTGTCTGGGTAATAAATTCTGAGACGATTTGGGCATATCATACCTCTGCGGATTCCCACGGGTGTCCTCTTTTCGGAAATGCATGGGGTCCTTGTTTCCCCTGGTGGCTTGGAAACCCGAGGTCCATATCTGTATGTTGGGCCGGTCAGCAGAGCGTTTCAAATTCCCGTCTGAAAACAGACTTGGGGTTACTTGGGTTTTAGGCTTTTCCTTTTGCGGCCAGGTAGGTGCACCCACACATGTGAGGTACCGTTTTCATCGGGACACCTGTGGGAACGTGGGACGGTAGGCAATGTGTTGTTGGGGGTGTGTTTTGATGGATGAGCCGAGCGAAATATGCGGAAAATGCATTTGTTTTCCAACATTTCGGACTTTGTGGGGGTGTCTGGGTAATACAGTCTGGGGCGATTTGGGCACATCATACCTCTGCGGATTCCCACGGGTGTCCTCTTTTTGGAAATGCATGGGGTTCCTTGTTTTCCCTGATGGCTTGGACACCCGAGGCCCATATCTGTATGTTGTGCCAGTCGGCAGAGCGTCTCAAATTCCGGTCTGAAAACAGACTTGGGGTTACTTGTGTTTTAGGCTTTCCCCTTGGCGGCCAGGTAGGTGCACCCACACATGTGAGGTACCGTTTTCATCGGGACACCTGTGGGAACACAGGACAGTAGGCCATGTGTTGTTGGGTGTGTTTCGATGGGTGAGCCGAGCAAAATGTGCAGAAAATGCTTTTTTTTCCCCACATTTCGGAATTTGCGGGGATGTCTGGGTAATAAATTCTGGGGAGATTTGGGCATATCATACCTCTGCAGATTCCCACGGGTGTCCTCTTTTCAGAAATGCATGAGGTTTCCTGTTTTCCCTGGTGGCTTGGACACTTGAGGCCCATATCTGTATGTTGTGCCGGTCGGCAGAGCATCTCAAATTCCGGTCTGAAAACAGAATTGGGGTTACTTGTGTTTTAGGCTTTCCCCTTGGCGTCCAGGTAAGTGCACCCACACATGTGAGGTATCGTTTTCATTGGGACACCTGTGGGAACGCGGGACAGTAGGCCATGTGTTGTTGGGGGCGTGTTTTGATGGTGAGCCGAGCGAAATGTGCGGAAAATGCATTTTTTTGCCACATTTTGGACTTTGCGGGAGTGTCTGGGCAATACATTCTGGGGCGATTTGGGCATATCATACCTCTGCGGATTCCCACGGGTGTCCTCTTTTCGGAAATGCATGGGGTGCCCTTTTTTCCCTGGTGGCTTGGACACCAGAAGCCCATATCTGTATGTTGTGCCGGTCGGCAGAGCGTTTCAAATTCCGGTCTAAAAACAGACTTGGGGTTACTTGTGTTTTAGGCTTTCCCCTTGGTGGCCAGGTAGGTGCACCAACACATGTGAGGTACCGTTTTCATCAGGACACTTGTGGGAACGCGGGACGGTAGGCCATGTGTTGTTGGGGGTGTGTTTCATTTGGTGAGCTGAGCGAAATGTGCGGAAAATGCATTTTCTTCCCCACATTTCGGACTTTGCGGGGGTGTCTGGGTAATATATTCTGGGGCGATATGGGCATATCATACCTCTGCGCATTCCCATGGGTGTCTTCTTTTTGTACATGCATGGGGTTCCCTGTTTTCCCTCCTGGTGGCTTGGACACCCGAGGCCCATATCTGTATTTTGTGCCGGTCGGCAGAGCGTCTCAAATTCTGGTGTGAAAACAGAGTTGGGGTTAATTGTGTTTTAAGCTTTCTCCTTGGCGGCCAGGTTGGTACACCCACACATGTGAGAAACCGTTTTAATCGGGACTCCTGTGGGAACGCGGGACAGTAGGCTATGTGTTGTTGGGGGTGTGTTTCGATGGGTGAACCGAGCAAAATGTGCGGAAAATGTGTTTTTTCCCCACATTTCGGATTTTGCAGGGGTGTCTGGGTAATAAATTCTGGGGCGATTTGGGCATATAATACCTCTGCGGATTCCCACGGGTGTCCCCTTTTCGGAAATGCATGGGGTTCCCTGTTTTCCCTGGTGGCTTGGATACCCAAGGCCCATATCTGTATTTTGTGCCGGTCGGCAGAGCGTCTCAAATTCCGGTCTGAAAACAGACTTGGGGTTACTTGTGTTTTAGGCTTTCCCCTTGGAGGACAGGTAGAGGCACCCACACATGTGAGGTACCGTTTTTATCGGGACACCTGTGGGAACGCGGGACGGTAGGCCATGTGTTGTTGGGGGCGTGTTTCGATGGGTGAGCCGAGAGAAATGTGCGGAAAATGCATTTCTTTCCCCACATTTTGGATTTGCGGGGGTGTCTGGGTAATATATTCTGGGGCAATTTGGGCATATCATACCTCTGCAGATTCCCACGGGTGTCCTCTTTTCAGAAATGCATGGGGTTCCCTGTTTTCCCCGGTGGCTCGACACCCGAGGCCCATATCTTTATGTTGTGCCGGTCGGCAGAGCGTCTCAAATTCCGGTCTGAAAACAGACTTAGGGTGAGTTGTGTTTTAGGCTTTCCCCTTGGCGGCCAGGTATGTGCACCCACACATGTAAGGTACCGTTTTCATCGGGACACATCTCGGAACGCGGGACAGTAGGCCATGTGTTGTTGGGGGCGTGTTTCGATGGGTGAGCCGAACAAAATGTGCAGAAAATGCGTTTTTTCCCCACATTTCGGAATTTGCTGGGGTGTCTGGTTAATAAATTCTGGGGCGTTTTGGGCATATAATACCTCTGCGTATTCCCACATGTGTCCTCTTTTCGGAAATGCATGGGGTTCACTGTTCTCCCCGGTGGCTTGGACACCCCAGGCTCATATCTGTAGGTTGTGCCCGTCGGCAGAGAGTCTCAAATTCCGGTCTGAAAACAGACTTGGGGTTACTTGTGTTTTAGGCTTTCGACTTGGCGGCCATGTAGGTGCACTCACACATCTGAGGTACTGTTTTCATTGGGACACGTGTGGGGATGCGGGACATAGGCCATGTGTTGTTGGGGGCGTGTTTCGATGGGTGAGCCACGTAAAATGTGCGAAAAATACATTTTTTCCCCACATTTCTGACTTTGAGGTGGTGCCTGGGTCATAATTTCTGGGGCGATTTGGGCATATCATACCTCTCTGGATTCCCACAGGTGTCCTCTTTTCGGAAATGCATGGGGTTCCCTGTTTTCCTTGGTGGCTTGGACACCCGAGGCCCATATCTGTAAGTTGTGCCGGTCGGTAGAGCGTCTCAAATTCCGGACTGAAAACAGACTTGGGGTTACTTGTGTTTTAGGCTTTCCCCTTGGTGGACAGGTAGGTGCACCCACACATGTGAGGTACCATTTTCATCGGGACACCTGTGGGAATGCGGGACGGTAGGCCATGTGTTGTTGGGGGCGTGTTACGATGGGTGAGCCGAGCGAAATATGCGGAAAATGCGTTTTTCCCCCACATTTCGGACTTTGCGGGCGTGTCTGGGTCATAAATTCTGGTGCGATTTGGGCATATTATACCTCTGCGGATTCCCACCGGTGTCCTCTTTTCAGAAATGCATGGGGTTCCCTGTTTTCCCTGGTGGCTTGGACACTCGAGGCACATATCTGTATGTTGTGCCGGTCGGCAGAGCGTCTCAAATTCCGGTCTGAAAACAGAACTGGGGTTACTTGTGTTTTAGGCTTTCCCCTTGGCGTCCAGGTAGGTGCACCCACACATGTGAGGTACCGTTTTCATTGGGAAACCTGTGGGAACGCTGGACGGTAGGCCATGTGTTGTTGGGGGCGTGTTTTGATGGTGAGCCGGGCGAAATGTGCGGAAAATGCATTTTTTTCCCCACATTTCAGACTTTGCGGGAGTGTCTGGGCAATACATTCTGGGGCGATTTGGGCATATCATACCTCTGCGGATTCCCACAGGTGTCCTCTTTTCGGAAATGCATGGGGTTCCCTGTTTTCCCTGATGGCTTGGACACCCGAGGCCCATATCTGTATGTTGGGCCAGTCGGCAGAGCGTCTCAAATTCCGGTCTGAAAACAGACTTGGGGTTACTTGTGCTTTAGGCTTTCCCCTTGGCAGCCAGGTAGGTGCACCCACACATGTGAGGTACCGTTCTCGTCGGGACCCCTGTGAGAATGCAGGACGGTAGGTAGGCCATGTGTTGTTGGGGGCGTGTTTCAATGGGTGAGCCGAGCGAAATGTGCGGAAAATGCGTTTTTTTCCCACATTCCGGACTTTGCGGTGGTGTCTGGGCAATATATTCTGGGGCAATTTGGGCATATCATACCTCTGCAGATTCCCACGGGTGTCCTCTTTTCAGAAATGCATGGGGTTCCCTGTTTTCCCTGGTGGCTTGGACACCCGAGGCCCATACCTCTATGTTGTGCCGGTCGGCAGAGCGTCTCAAATTCCGGTCTGAAAACAGACTTGGTGTTACTTATGTTTTAGGCTTTCTCCTTGGCGGCCAGGTAGGTGCACCCACACATGTGAGGTACCGTTTTCATCGGGACACCTGTGGGAACGCGGGATGGTATGCCATGTGTTGTTAGGGGCGTGTTTCGATGGGTGAGCCGAGCGAAATGTGCGGAAAATGCATTTTTTTCCCACAGTTCGGACTTTGCGGGGGTGTCTGGGTCATAAATTCTAGGGCGATTTGGGCATATCATACCTCTGCGGATTCCCACGGGTGTCCTCTTTTCGGAAATGCATGGGGTCCCTGTTTTCCCTGGTGGCTTGGAAACCCGAGGCCCATATCTGTATGTTGTGCTGGTCGGCAGAGCGTCTCAAATTCCGGTCTGAAAACAGACTTGGGGTTACTTGTGTTTTAGGCTTTCCCCTTGGCGACCAGGTAGGTGCACCCACACATGTGAGGTACCATTTTCATCGGGACACCTGTGGGAACGCGGGACAGAAGGCCATGTGTTGTTGGGGGCGTGTTTCCATGGGTGAGCTGAGCGAAATGTGCGGAAAATGCATTTTTTTCCCCACATTTCGGACATTGTGGGGGTGTCTGGGTAATATATTCTGGGGGGTTTTGGGCATATCATACCTCTGCCTATTCCCACATGTGTCCTCTTTTCGGAAATGCATGGGGTTTACTGTTCTCCCCGGTGGCTTGGACACCCGAGGCTCATATCTGTAGGTTGTGCCCGTCGGCAGAGAGTCTCAAATTCCGGTCTGAAAACAGACTTGGGGTTACTTGTGTTTTAGGCTTTCCCCTTGGCGGCCATGTAGGTGCACTCACACATCTGAGGTACTGTTTTCATTGGGACACGTGTGGGGATGCGGGACATAGGCCATGTGTTGTTGGGGGCGTGTTTCGATGGGTGAGCCGCGCAAAATGTGCGAAAAATGCATTTTTTTTCCCACAGTTCGGACTTTGCGGGGGTGTCTGGGTCATAAATCCTAGGGCGATTTGGGCATATCATACCTCTGCGGATTCCCACGGGTGTCCTCTTTTCGGAAATGCATGGGGTCCCTGTTTTCCCTGGTGGCTTGGAAACCCGAGGCCCATATCTGTATGTTGTGCTGGTCGGCAGAGCGTCTCAAATTCCGGTCTGAAAACAGACTTGGGGTTACTTGTGTTTTAGGCTTTCCCCTTGGCGACCAGGTAGGTGCACCCACACATGTGAGGTACCATTTTCATCGGGACACCTGTGGGAACGCGGGACAGTAGGCCATGTGTTGTTGGGGGCGTGTTTCCATGGGTGAGCTGAGCGAAATGTGCGGAAAATGCATTTTTTTCCCCACATTTCGGACATTGTGGGGGTGTCTGGGTAATAAATTCTGCGGCGATTTGGGCATATCATACCTCTGCGGATTCCCAGGGGTGTCCTCTTTTCAGAAATGCATAGGGTTCCCTGTTTTCCCTGGTGCCTTGGACACTCGATGCCCATATCTGTATGTTGTGCCGGTCGGCAGAGCGTCTCAAATTCCGGTCTGAAAACAGACTTGGGGTTACTTGTGTTTTAGGCTTTCCCCTTGGCGGACAGGTAGTTGCACCCACACATGTGAGGTACCGTTTTCATCAGGACACATGTGGGAACGCGGGACAGTAGGCCATGTGTTGTTGGGGGCGTGTTTCGATGGGTGAGCTGAGCGAAATGTGCTGAAAATGCTTTTTTTTCCCCACATTTCGGACTTCGCGGGGGTGTCTGGGTAATAAATTCTGGGGCGATTTGGACATATCATACCTCTGCGGATTCCCACGGGTTTCCTCTTTTTGGAAATGCATGGGGTTCCCTGTTTTCCCTGGTGGCGTGGACACCCGAGGCCCATATCTGTATGTTGTGCCGGTCAGTAGAGCGTCTCAAATTCCGGTCTGAAAACAGAATTGGGGTTACTTGTGCTTTAGGCTTTCCCCTTGGCAGCCAGGTAGGTGCACTCACACATGTGAGGTACCATTCTCATCGGGACACCTGTGGGAACGCAGGACAGTAGGCCATGTGTTGTTGGGGACGTGTTTCGATGGGTGAGCCAAACGAAATGTGCAGAAAATGCGTTTTTTCCCACATTTCGGAATTTGCAGGGGTGTCTGGGTAATAAATCCTGGGGCGATTTGGGCATATCATACCTCTGCGGATTCCCACGGGTGTCCTCTTTTCGGAAATGCATGGGGTTCCCTGTTTTCCCTGGTGGCTTGGACACCCGAGGCCCTATCTGTATGTTGTGCCGGTCGGCAGAGCGTCTCAAATTCCGGTCTGAAAACAGAATTAGGGTTACTTGTGCTTTAGGCTTTCCCCTTGGCAGCCAGGTAGGTGCACTCACACATGTGAGGTACCGTTCTCATCGGGACACCTGTGGGAACGCAGGACAGTAGGCCATGTGTTGTTGGGGATGTGTTTCGATGGGTGAGCCAAACGAAATGTGCAGAAAATGCATTTTTTCCCACATTTCGGAATTTGCAGGGGTGTCTGGGTAATAAATCCTGGGGCGATTTGGGCATATCATACCTCTGGGGATTCCCACGGGTGTCCTCTTTTCTGAAATGCATGGGGTTCCCTGTTTTCCTTGGTGGCTTGGACACCCGAGGCCCATATCTGTATGTTGTGCCAGTCGGCAGAGCGTCTCAAATTCCGGTCTGAAAACAGACTTGGGGTTACTTGTGTTTTAGGCTTTCCCATTGGCGGCCAGGTAGGTGCACTCACACATGTGAGGTACCGTTTTCATCGGGACACCTTTGGGAATGCGGGACGGTAAGTCATGTGTTGTTGGGGGTGTGTTTCAATGGGTGAGCCGAGCGAAATGTGGGGAAAATGCATTATTTCCCCACATTTTGGAATTCGCGGGGGTGTCGGGGTAATAAATTCTGAGGCGATTTGGGCATATCATACCTCTGCGGATTCCCACGGGTGTCCTCTTTTTCGAAATGCATGGGGTTCCCTGTTTTTCCTGGTGGGGTGGACACCCGAGGCCCATATCTGTATGTTGTGCCGGTCAGTAGAGCGTCTCAAATTACGGTCTGAAAACAGACTTGGGGTTACTTGTGCTTTAGGCTTTCCCCTTGGCAGCCAGGTAGGTGCACCCACACATGTGAGGCACCGTTCTCATCGGGACACCTGTGGGAACGCAGGACAGTAGGCCATGTGTTGTTGGGGACGTGTTTCGAAGGGTGAGCCAAACGAAATGTGCGGAAAATGCGTTTTTTCCACATTTCGGAATTTGCAGGGGTGTTTGGGTAATAAATCCTGTGGCGATTTGGGCATATCATACCTCTGCGGATTCCCATGGGTGTCCTCTTTTCGGAAATGCATGGGGTTCCCTGTTTTCCCTGGTAGCTTGGACACCCGAGGCCCTATCTTTATGTTGTCCCGGTCGGCAGATCGTCTCAAATTCCGGTCTGAAAACAGACTTGGGGTTACTTGTGTTTTAGGCTTTCCCATTGGCGGCCAGGTAGGTGCACTCACACATGTGAGGTACCGTTTTCATCGGGACACCTGTGGGAATGCGGGACGGTAGGCCATGTGTTGTTGGGGGTGTGTTTCAATGGGTGAGCCGAGCGAAATGTGGGGAAAATGCATTATTTCCCCACATTTTGGAATTTGCGGGGGTGTCTGGGTAATAAATTCTGAGGCGATTTGGACATATCATACCTCTGCGGATTCCCACGGGTGTCCTCTTTTCGGAAATGCATGGGGTCCCTGTTTCCCCTGGTGGCTTGGCAACCCGATGTCCATATCTGTATGTTGGGCCGGTCAGCAGAGCGTTTCAAATTCCGGTCTGAAAACAGACTTGGGGTTACTTGGGTTTTAGGCTTTTCCTTTTGCGGCCAGGTAGGTGCACCCACACATGTGAGGTACCATTTTCATCGGGACACCTGTGGGAACGCGGGACAGTAGGCCATGTGTTGTTGGGGGCGTGTTTCTATGGGTGGGCTGAGCGAAATGTGCGGAAAATGCATTTTTTTCCCCACATTTCGGACATTGTGGGGGTGTCTGGGTAATACATTCTGGGGCGTTTTGGGCATATCATACCTCTGCGTATTCCCACATGTGTCCTCTTTTCGGAAATGCATGGGGTTTACTGTTCTTCCCGGTGGCTTGGACACCCAAGGCTCATATCTGTCAGTTGTGCCCGTCGGCAGAGAGTCTCAAATTCCGGTCTGAAAACAGACTTGGGGTTACTTGGTTTTAGGCTTTCCCCTTGGTGGTCATGTAGGTGCACTCACACATCTGAGGTACTGTTTTCATTGGGACACGTGTGGGGATGCGGGACATAGGCCATGTTTTGTTGGGGGCGTGTTTCGATGGGTGAGCCGCGCAAAATGTGCGAAAAATGCATTTTTTTCCCACAGTTTGGACTTTGCGGGGGTGTCTGGGTCATAAATCCTAGGGCGATTTGGGCATATCATACCTCTGCGGATTCCCACGGGTGTCCTCTTTTCGGAAATGCATGGGGTCCCTGTTTTCCCTGGTGGCTTGGAAACCCGAGGCCCATATCTGTATGTTGTGCTGGTCGGCACAGCGTCTCAAATTCCGGTCTGAAAACAGACTTGGGGTTACTTGTGTTTTAGGCTTTCCCCTTGGCGGCCAGGTAGGTGCACCCACACATGTGAGGTACCATTTTCATCGGGACACCTGTGGGAACGCGGGACAGTAGGCCATGTGTTGTTGGGGGCGTGTTTTGATGGGTGAGCTGAGCGAAATGTGCGGAAAATGCATTTTTTTCCCCACATTTCGGACATTGTGGGGGTGTCTGGGTGATAAATTCTGCGGCGATTTGGGCATATCATACCTCTGCGGATTCCCAGGGGTGTCCTCTTTTCAGAAATGCATGGGGTTCCCTGTTTTCCCTGGTGGCTTGGACACCCGATGCCCATATCTGTATGTTGTGCCGGTCGGCAGAGCGTCTCAAATTCCGGTTTGAAAACAGACTTGGGGTTACTTGTGTTTTAGGCTTTCCCCTTGCCGGCCAGGTAGGTGCACCCACACATGTGAGGTACCGTTCTCATCGGGACCCCTGTGAGAATGCAGGACGGTAGGCCATGTGTTGTTGGGGGCGTGTTTCGGTGGGTGAGCCGAGCAAAATGTGCGGAAAATGCGTTTTTTTCCCACATTCCAGACTTTGCGTTGGTGTCTGGGTAATATATTCTGGGGCAATTTGGGCATATCATACCTCTGCAGATTCCCACGGGTGTCCTCTTTTCGGAAATGCATGGGGTTCCCTGTTTTCCCTGGTGGCTTGGACACCCGAGGCCCATATCTCTATGTTGTGCCGGTCGGCAGAGCGTCTCAAATTCCGGTCTGAAAACAGACTTGGTGTTACTTGTGTTTTAGGCTTTCCCCTTGGCGGCCAGGTAGGTGCACCCACACATGTGAGGTACCGTTTTCATCGGGACACCTTTGGGAACACGGGATCGTAGGCCATGTGTTGTTGGGGGCGTGTTTCGATGGGTGAGCCGAGCGAAATGTGCGGAAAATGCATTTTTTTCCCACAGTTCGGACTTTGCGGGGGTGTCTGGGTCATAAATCCTAGGGCGATTTGGGCATATCATACCTCTGCGGATTCCCACGGGTGTCCTCTTTTCGGAAATGCATGGGGTCCCTGTTTTCCATGGTGGCTTGGAAACCCGAGGCCCATATCTGTATGTTGTGCTGGTCAGCAGAGCGTCTCAAATTCCGGTCTGAAAACAGACTTGGGGTTGTGTTTTAGGCTTTCCCCTTGGCGACCAGGTAGGTGCACCCACACATGTGAGGTACCATTTTCATCGGGACACCTGTGGGAACGCGGGACAGTAGGCCATGTGTTGTTGGGGGCGTGTTTCGATGGGTGAGCTGAGCGAAATGTGCGGAAAATGCATTTTTTTCCCCACATTTCGGACATTGTGGGCGTGTCTGGGTAATAAATTCTGCGGCGATTTGGGCATATCATACCTCTGCGGATTCCCAGGGGTGTCCTCTTTTCAGAAATGCATGGGGTTCCCTGTTTTCCCTGGTGGCTTGGACACCCGATGCCCATATCTGTATGTTGTGCCGGTCGGCAGAGCGTCTCAAATTCCGGTTTGAAAACAGACTTGGGGTTACTTGTGTTTTAGGCTTTCCCCTTGGCGGCCAGGTAGGTGCACCCACACATGTGAGGTACCGTTTTCATCGGGACACCTTTGGGAACATGGGATCGTAGGCCATGTGTTGTTGGGGGTGTGTTTCGATGGGTGAGCTGAGCGAAATGTGCGGAAAATGCATTTTTTTCCCCACATTTCGGACATTGTGGGGGTGTCTGGGTAATAAATTCTGCGGCGATTTGGGCATATCATACCTCTACGGATTCCCAGGGGTGTCCTCTTTTCAGAAATGCATGGGGTTCCCTGTTTTCCCTGGTGGCTTGGACACCCGATGCCCATATCTGTATGTTGTGCCGGTCGGCAGAGCGTCTCAAATTCCGGTTTGAAAACAGACTTGGGGTTACTTGTGTTTTAGGCTTTCCCCTTGGCGGCCAGGTAGGTGCACCCACACATGTGAGGTACCGTTTTCATCGGGACACCTTTGGGAACACGGGATCGTAGGCCATGTGTTGTTGGGGGTGTGTTTCGATGGGTGAGCCGAGCGAAATGTGCGGAAAATGCATTTTTTTCCCACAGTTCGGACTTTACGGGGGTATCTGGGGCATACATTCTAGGGCGATTTTTGGGCATATCATACCTCTGCGGATTCCCGCGGGTGTCCTCTTTTCAGAAATGCATGGGGTCCCTGTTTTCCCTGGTGGCTTGGAAACCCGAGGCTCATATCTGTATGTTGTGCCGGTCGGCAGAGCGTCTCAAATTCCGGTCTGCAAAGAGACTTGGGGTTACTTGTGTTTTAGGCTTTCCCCTTGGCGGCAGGTAGATGCACCCACGCATGTGAGGTACTGTTTTCATCGGGACACCTGTGGGAATGCGGGACAGTAGCCCATGTGTTGTTGGGGGTGTGTTTCAATGGGTGAGCTGAGCGAAATATGCAGAAAAAGCATTTTTTTCCCACATTTCAGAATTTGCGGGGGTGTCTGGGTAATAATTTCTGGGGCGATTTGCACATATCATACCTCTGTGGATTCCCACGGGTGTCCTCTTTTTGGAAATGCATGGGGTTCCCTGTTTTCCCTGGTGGCTTGGACACCCGAGGCCCATATCTGTATGTTTTGGCGGTCGGCAGAGCGTCTCAAATTCCGGTCTGAAAACAGACTTGGGGTTACTTGTGTTTTAGGCTTTCCCCTTGGCGGCCAGGTAGGTGCACCCACACATGTGAGGTACCGTTTTCATCGGAACACCTGTGGGAACGTGGGATGGTAGGCCATGTGTTGTTGGGGGCGTGTTTCGATGGGTGAGCCGAGCGAAATGTGCGAAAATGCATTTTTTTTCCCACAGTTCGGACTTTGCAGGGGTGTCTGGGTCATAAATTCTAGGGCGATTTGGGCATATCATACCTCTGCAGATTCCCACGGGTGTCCTCTTTTCAGAAATGCATGGGGTCCCTGTTTTCCATGGTGGCTTGGAAACCCGAGACCCATATCTGTATGTTGTGCCGGTCGGCAGAGCATCTCAAATTCCGGTCTGAAAACAGACTTGGGGTTACTTGTGTTTTGGGCTTTCCCCTTGCGACCAGGTAGTTGCACTCACACATGTGAGGTACCGTTTTCATGGGGACACATGTGGGAACGCGGGACAGTAGGCCATGTTTTCTTGGGGGCGTGTTTCGATGGATAAACTGAGCGAAATGTGCAGAAAATGCATTTATTTCCCCACATTTCGGATTTCGCGGGGGTGTCTGGGTAATAAATTCTGGGGCGATTTGGGCATATCATACCCCTGCGGATTCCCACGGGTGTCCTCTTTTTGGAAATGCATGGGGTACCCTGTTTTCCCTGGTGGCGTGGACACCCGAGGCCCATATCTGTATGTTGTGCCGGTCAGCAGAGCATCTCAAATTACGGTCTGAAAACAGACTTGGGGTTACTTGTGCTTTAGGCTTTCCCCTTGGCAGCCAGGTAGGTGCACCCACACATGTGAGGTACCGTTCTCATCGGGACCCCTGTGAGAATGCAGGACGGTAGGCCATGTGTTGTTGGGGGCGTGTTTCGGTGGGTGAGCCGAGCGAAATGTGTAGAAAATGCGTTTTTTTCCCACATTCCGGACTTTGCAGTGGTGTCTGGGTAATACATTCTGGGGCAATTTGGGCATATCATACCTCTGCAGATTCCCACGGGTGTCCTCTTTTCGGAAATGCATGGGGTTCCCTGTTTTCCCTGGTGGCTTGGACACCCGAGGCCCATATCTGTATGTTGTGCCGGTCGGCAGAGCGTCTCAAATTCCGGTCTGCAAAGAGACTTGGGGTTACTTGTTTTTTAGGCTTTCCCCTTGGCGGCAGGTAGATGCACCCACGCATGTGAGGTACTGTTTTCATCGGGACACCTGTGGGAACGGGGGACAGTAGCCCATGTATTGTTGGGGGTGTGTTTCAATGGGTGAGCTGAGCGAAATATGCAGAAAAAGCATTTTTTTCCCACATTTCAGAATTTGCGGGGGTCTCTGGGTAATAATTTATGGGGCGATTTGCGCATATCATACCTCTGTGGATTCCCACGGGTGTCCTCTTTTTGGAAATGCATGGGGTTCCCTGTTTTCCCTGGTGGCTTGGACACCCGAGGCCCATATCTGTATGTTGTGCCGGTCGGCAGAGCGTCTCAAATTCCGGTCTGCAAAGAGACTTGGGGTTACTTGTGTTTTAGGCTTTGCCCTTTGCGGCAGGTAGATGCACCCACGCATGTGAGGTACTGTTTTCATCGGGACACCTCTGGGAACGCGGGACAGTAGCCCATGTATTGTTGGGGGTGTGTTTCAATGGGTGAGCTGAGCGAAATATGCAGAAAAAGCATTTTTTTCCCACATTTCAGAATTTGCGGGGGTGTCTGGGTAATAATTTCTGGGGCGATTTGCGCATATCATACCTCTGTGGATTCCCACGGGTGTCCTCTTTTTGCAAATGCATGGGGTTCCCTGTTTTCCCTGGTGGCTTGGACACCGGAGGCCCATATCTGTATGTTTTGGCGGTCGGCAGAGCGTCTCAAATTCCGGTCTGAAAACAGACTTGGGGTTACTTGTGTTTTAGGCTTTCCCCTTGGCGGCCAGGTAGGTGCACCCACACATGTGAGGTACCGTTTTCATCGGAACACCTGTGGGAACGTGGGATGGTAGGCCATGTGTTGTTGGGGGCGTGTTTCGATGGGTGAGCCGAGCGAAATGTGCGAAAATGCATTTTTTTCCCACAGTTCGGACTTTGCAGGGGTGTCTGGGTCATAAATTCTAGGGCGATTTGGGCATATCATACCTCTGCGGATTCCCACGGGTGTCCTCTTTTCGGAAATGCGTGGGGTCCCTTTTTTCCTGGTGGCTTGCAAACCCGAGACCCATATCTGTATGTTGTGCCGGTCGGCAGAGCGTCTCAAATTTCGGTCTGAAAACAGACTTGGGGTTACTTGTGTTTTGGGCTTTCCCCTTGCGACCAGGTAGTTGCACCCACACATGTGAGGTACCGTTTTCATGGGGACACATGTGGGAACGCGGGACAGTAGGCCATGTTTTCTTGGGGGCGTGTTTCGATGGATAAACTGAGCGAAATGTGCAGAAAATGCATTTATTTCCCCACATTTCGGACTTTGCAGGGGTGTCTGGGTCATAAATTCTAGGGCGATTTGGGCATATCATACCTCTGCGGATTCCCACGGGTGTCCTCTTTTCGGAAATGCGTGGGGTCCCTGTTTTCCCTGGTGGCTTGCAAACCCGAGACCCATATCTGTATGTTGTGCCGGTCGGCAGAGCGTCTCAAATTCCGGTCTGAAAACAGACTTGGGGTTACTTGTGCTTTAGGCTTTCCCCTTGGCAGCCAGGTAGGTGCACCCACACATGTGAGGTACCGTTCTCATCGGGACCCCTTTGAGAATGCAGGACGGTAGTCCATGTGTTGTTGGGGGCGTTTTTTTCAGTGGGTGAGCTGAGCGAAATGTGCTGAAAATGCGTTTTTTTTCCCACATTCCGGACTTTGCAGTGGTGTCTGGGTAATACATTCTGAGGCAATTTGGGCATATCATACGTCTGCAGATTCCCACGGGTGTCCTCTTTTCGGAAATGCATGGGGTTCCCTGTTTTCCATTGTGGCTTGGACACCCGAGGCCCATATCTGTATGTTGTGCCGGTCGGCAGAGCGTCTCAAATACCGGTCTGAAAACAGACTTGTGGTTACTTGTGTTTTAGGCTTTGCCCTTGGCGGACAGGTAGATGCACCCACACATGTGAGGTACTGTTTTCATTGGGACACCTGTGGGAACGCGGGACAGTAGGCCATGTGTTGTTGGGGGCGTGTTTCAATGGGTGAGCCGAGCGAAATGTGCGGAAAAAGCATTTTTTTCCCACATTTCAGAATTTGCGGGGGTGTCTGGGTAATACATTCTGGGGCAATTTGGGCATATCATACCTCTGCAGATTTCCACGGGTGTCCTCTTTTTGGAAATGCATGGGGTTCCCTGTTTTCCCTGGTGGCGTGGACACCCGAGGCCCATATCTGTATGTTGTGCCGGTCAGCAGAGCATCTCAAATTACGGTCTGAAAACAGACTTGGGGTTACTTGTGCTTTAGGCTTTCCCCTTGGCAGCCAGGTAGGTGCACCCACACATGTGAGGTACCGTTCTCATCGGGACCCCTGTGAGAATGCAGGACGGTAGGCCATGTGTTGTTGGGGGCGTGTTTCGGTGGGTGAGCCGAGCGAAATATGCAGAAAAAGCATTTTTTTCCCACATTTCAGAATTTGGGGGGGTGTCTGGGTAATAAATTCTGGGGCGATTTGGGCATATCATACCTCTGCAGATTCCCACGGGTGTCCTCTTTTCGGAAATGCATGGGGTTCCCTGTTTTCCCTGGTGGCTTGGACACCCGAGGCCCATATCTGTATGTTGTGCCGGTCGGCAGAGCGTCTCAAATTCCGGTCTGCAAAGAGACTTGGGGTTACTTGTGTTTTAGGCTTTCCCCTTGGCGGCAGGTAGATGCACCCACGCATGTGAGGTACTGTTTTCATCGGGACACCTGTGGGAACGCGGGACAGTAGCCCATGTATTGTTGGGGGTGTGTTTCAATGGGTGAGCTGAGCGAAATATGCAGAAAAAGCATTTTTTTCCCACATTTCAGAATTTGCGGGGGTGTCTGGGTAATAATTTCTGGGGCGATTTGCGCATATCATACCTCTGTGGATTCCCACGGGTGTCCTCTTTTTGCAAATGCATGGGGTTCCCTGTTTTCCCTGGTGGCTTGGACACCGGAGGCCCATATCTGTATGTTTTGGCGGTCGGCAGAGCGTCTC